>NC_091977.1:485658421-486858421 GCF_044704955.1 Pristiophorus japonicus
GAGTGTGGAGAGAGAGAGAGAGAGTGTGGAGAGAGAGAGAGAGTGTGGAGAGAGAGAGAGAGAGAGTGTGGAGAGAGAGAGAGAGAGTGTGGAGAGAGAGAGAGAGAGAGTGTGGAGAGAGAGAGAGAGAGTGTGGAGAGAGAGAGAGAGAGTGTGGAGAGAGAGAGAGAGAGTGTGGAGAGAGAGAGAGAGAGTGTGGAGAGAGAGAGTGAGTGTGGAGAGAGAGAGTGAGTGTGGAGAGAGAGAGAGAGTGTGGAGAGAGAGAGAGAGTGTGGAGAGAGAGAGAGAGTGTGGAGAGAGAGAGAGAGTGTGGAGAGAGAGAGAGAGAGTGTGGAGAGAGAGAGAGAGTGTGTGGAGAGAGAGAGAGAGTGTGGAGAGAGAGAGAGAGTGTGGAGAGAGAGAGAGAGTGTGGAGAGAGAGAGAGTGTGGAGAGAGAGAGTGTGGAGAGAGAGAGAGTGTGGAGAGAGAGAGTGAGTGTGGAGAGAGAGAGTGAGTGTGGAGAGAGAGAGAGAGAGTGTGGAGAGAGAGAGAGAGTGTGGAGAGAGAGAGAGAGAGAGTGGAGAGAGAGAGAGAGAGAGAGAGGAGAGAGTAGAGAGAGAGAGTGGAGAGAGAGAGAGAGAGTGGAGAGAGAGAGAGAGAGAGAGAGTGTGGAGAGAGAGAGAGAGAGAGAGAGAGTGTGGAGAGAGAGAGAGTGTGGAGAGAGAGAGAGAGAGAGAGAGAGAGAGTGTGGAGAGAGAGAGAGAGAGAGAGAGACTGAAAGGCAGAGATGTTAAGGGAATTCAACATGGCACCTCAGTTATCTGCTTTGACCTTGAATTTCGCACAATTGAATGAGGATTTAAGGATGTTTCCATTCTGCAGTACAAACTATTACAGGAACCCCTAGTTTAAACGATAACATCTGCTTCAAGATTCTGTACCTGCATATCAAGTACCAGTTCTTTCTCCTCCTCCAACCATTGCCCGACTGAGGATCAATCATTAAAACTTTCTGGGCCGTTTGGTGACAAAGCTTCGCCACTACCCAAACAGATTTGTGAGGGAGACCAGAACGAGAGGCCATGAATATAAGACGGTCATTAATAAATCCAATATGGAATTCAGGAGCAAATTCTTTTCCCAGAGAGTGGAACTCATTACCAAACAGTTGAGGCGACTAGCACAGATGCATTTAAATGGAAGCTAGGTAACCACATGCAGGAGAAAGGAATAGAAGGATGTGTCAATGGGGTTAGATGAAGAAAGGTGGGAAGAGGCTCATGTGGAGCATAAACACCAGCATGGACCTGTTGTGTTGCTTCTGTGCTGTAATTACAATGTAACGATGTAGATTTATTTATTTATACATGGCACTATATGCTTAGACTCTTCTATTTTTAAATCTATAATGCCACAGATCACCAAGGTTAAAAAGGATACGAGAAAAGTTGAACAAAATTAAATAGTGATTATGTGACACCGAGCTCAATTGTAGGAGGAAGATAATAATTAGGGAGGTAAACAATTTTGGGGTTTTAAGGTCCTTGGAAAGAACTATATAAAAGTTAAAGAAAATATGTTATCCAAGTGTCAGCTATAGCTAGTGGGTAGCACACTCGACCGAGTCAGAAGGTTGTGGGTTCAAGTCCCACTCCAGAGACTTGAGCACATAAACCTAGGTCGACACTCCAGTGCTGAGGGGGCGCTGCACTGTCGGATGTGCCATCTTTTGGATGAGACGTTAAACCGAGGCTCCGCCTTCCCCCACAGGTGGACGTAAAATATCCCATGGCACTATTCTGAAGAAGAGCAGTTATCCCCGGTATCCTCATGGGGGAAATCTAGAACTAGGGGGCATAGTTTCAGAATAAGGGGCTGCATATTTAAAAACAGAAATGAAGAGGAATTTCTTCTGAGGGCCATGAATCTTTGGAATTCTCTACCCCAGAGAGCTGTGGAGGCTGGGTCTTTGAATATATTTAAGGTGGAGATAAACAGATTTTGAATGATAAGGGTTATGGGGAGCAGGCAGGGAAGTGGAGTTGAGGCCAGGATCAGATCCAGCATGATCTTATTGAATGGCGGAGCAGGCTCAAGGGGCCAAATGGCCTACTCCTGCTCCTATTTCTTATGTCCTTATGTTTTGGCCAATATTTATCCCTCAATCAACATAACAAAAAAATAATCTGGTCATTATCACATTGCTGTTTGTGAGAGCTTGCCGTGTACAAATTGGCTGTTGCGTTTCCAACATTATAACAGTGACTACACACCAAAAAGTACTTCACTGGCTGTAAAGCACTGAGACGTCCGGTGGTCATGAAAGGTGCTATATAAATATGTAAATCTTTTTTTCTTTCAAAAAGATGCATTTGTGGTGAGGATACCAATACCTAGCAACGTTAACTGAGATCACTAACTGAATAGGATGTTACGTCAGGTACTTACGGGGAAATGGTGTTGAGGGGAAAGTTGCATTACTTCTGGTTGCCCACGTTTCACTACAAGAGCTGTCATCATCAGAGTCCCAGCTGGAGGACAAAGAGCAAGATGAAGCGGCGGAGGAGGAGGAGGACGACGACGACGACGAGGATGATGACGGAGAAGATGAGGAGTAACAGGGATCATCCTCCACTTCTTCAAACTTTCGTTTCAGAATTCCACTCATGGCAAAATGTAATTTGGTCACAGTTCTGCTTACAAACAGCAAAGAAAAGAAAAATGTCAACAAAGAGTTTTTCTACCTAGCACAGTACACCTTATGGCTTTTTTTCTTCAGCCAGATTTGAATTTAAATTTAAGAATGATCCTCGCCAAGCTGGAGTTACCAGTTTTCTGGTACTCCAGTGCAGTGTGAAGTCTTTCAATATCAAAAGCTTCACGTGCTTTCTTGACGACCAGATCTTTGAGGAGTGCCTTTACATTTAGCGATTTTTTTAAATTCACAAAAAAAGTTACTATATTGTGTGTCTGAAATTGTAGAAACAGAAAGGGGGAGGGAGGGTGAATAAAATAAAACTCCAGAGATAAGTGCTCATTGTGTGTTCTCTGGGCTTCTTCATTCAATAGCAGGGCTGGTAGTGCAGTGGTTAGGTTACTGGACTAGTAATTGAGAGAACGTCAGTTCAAATCCCACCGTGGCAGTTTGAGAATTTTAATTTTTATAAAACATCTAGAAATAAAAAGCTGGTGTCAGCTAAAGTGCCCACAAAGCTGGTCCGCAGTTGAATAGCCGATACTCGATTGTGTAGATTCCCAAATGGCCGCTGGGGTAAGATACCAAAATGGGCCGTAAGTACCAGTGGAGCAAGAGGCCAACATAGTCAGGACCTTCAGGAGGTGAGCAAGACCGGTAAAGGAAATACTTCTTTGCAGCAAAAAAAGTTAGTGATGTTGCTATAATGGGGATTTTAGATAAAATTGAAGGACAGGCTCTTCTTAGTTTCAGGTGGTCTGGTCTGTTTCAGAATGATGGGAGGCAGAGCTGAGCCAGTGATTTTTGTTCTGGGGATGTGGGCATTTATTCTCCATCCCTAGCTGCCCCAAGAGGACTGGTGTAACATGTAGGCCAGACCAAGTAGGAGTGTAGCTTCCCTCATTCCCTAAAAGGACATTAGTTAACCAGTTTGGTTCTTACAACAGTTTGTCATCCTTTCTTCCTGATACCAGCCACAAATGATCAGATTTATTGAATTCAGACATGATCAGTGACAGATCTGTGAAATTGTTCAAAATGCTCTCTGAAGACAAAGGCTGGGAAGGGAAAAAATGCAATTCGGTATTTTGAGTCAGAAGGTTGTGGGTTCAAGTCCCACTGCAGAGACCGGAGCACATAATCTAGATCGCAGTCCTAAGGAAGTGCCGCACTGTCGGAAGTGCCGCCTTCTCGGGTAGATGTAAAAGATCCCAAGGCTCTTTTCGAAGATGAGCAGGGGTATTGTGGCCAACATTTATCACCTAAAACAGATTAACTGACATCTCCGTATCTAAAAAAAAAATTCATTCTCTGGATATGGGAGTCGCTGGCAAGGCTGGCATTTATTGCCTATCCCCAATTGCCCTTGAGGTGTGGTGAGCCGCTGCAGTGAAGGTACTCCCACAATGTTGTTAGTTAGGGAGTTCTGGGATTTTGACCCAGCAACGATGAACATTAAGCAATGCAGAGAGTTTTGTCACAAGACTGAATGACAGGCTTTGCCGGACCCTGGATATGTACCGAGTAATTCAAGGCAACACAATAAATACTCGTAAACACAGCTTACTGATTGGTGTCAGTGTAGGTCCAAGAACTTGCCACACATGACTCAGTACAGTATGGTCTCAATAATGTAACCAGATGACTTGTGTTCCTTTTACTAGAATCATTCTGCAACCTTTGCAGTCTGCACGTGGGTGGAAGTGACTGTGTGGAAGGCACATCTGATATATTACTCCCAAGATCTCTCAATGATTCATGTCATGTGAATGTGAACAAACTTCTATTAAAATAAAATTAAACACAGCCTACTGACTGGGTGATGATACAGAGACAGGACTGTGTTTAGAGGAGTGCAATAAAAGTTGTGATATTCAGCATGAAACACACATGATATTCCCTTGAAACTCTATCATCTTGGATTTTTAATAGACTCCTAAAGTGACTTCATTGAATGAGAATGTCAAGAGACAGCAATCCACCAATGTATCATATGCAATGAACACACTAAGTTCAATGTCATCTATACCGATGAGTAATGAAACAGGCATTGGTACAGATGGAACAGTACAGATGAGGCCCAGGCAAGTGAATTTCCCCCTCCATACAGAGCATACAGCAAGTCTAAGCCCCAAGAGGATATCTTGGGAATGCATTAAACCCCAATGGCCTATGCATCCTGGAATCATCCTGGTAAAACCGAGGAACATAAATCCTTGTGGAATACAGCTCTATAGTCACATGGACAAGACAGGAACACCTCCACAGCTGTGGCTCCTGTGCTGTTCTACTCATGTTGCAAATGACTGACTTTAAAAAAATTAGTTCATGGGAGGTGGGCGTCGCTGGCAAAGCCAGCATTTATTGCCCTTCCCCAATTGTCCCAAGGCATATTTAATGTATTGACACCAATTCAAAATAAGCTACATAGAGGCCAATGTGTTATCCTGTTGTGGTCTTGGGTTTTAATTTTAACTCATCACCTCTGATCATTACGATCAACGACAGGCCTGCAATTACTTGAATTTCACCCTGGGGTGAAATTGTTCAAAATGCTCACTCAAGACACAACACAAGCTGGGAAGGGCAAGGTGCAATTAAGTATTATGTACAACTGGACATAGTTCACATCTTTCATTGTATTTACTGTAATATAGTGAAGTACTGCTCGTCTTTGTGGTAATAGTCTCGCCTCGAAGTCACAAGGTTGTGGGTTCATGTCCCACTCCAGAGATTTGAGCACATAATCCAGGTTAACAATTCAGTGCAGTACTGAGAGAGTGCTGCACAGTCAAAGAAATCATCTTTTGGATGAGATGTTAAACCGAGGCCCCATCTGCCCACCCAGATGGATGGAAAAGATCCCATAGCATTATTCAAAGAGGAGCAAGGGTGTTCTCCCCGGTGTCCTGTGCAATATTTATCCCTCAACCAACATTACTAAGTAATATTCTGGTCATTATCAGATTTCTGTTTGTGCGACCTTGCTGTGTACAATTGACTGCCAGGTTACTACTATCCCCAGCATTGAAGCACTGACCACACTCGATCAGCTTTGCTGGGCAGGCCACATAGTTCGTGTGCCAGACACAACTCCCAAAGCAAGTGCTCTATGCAGAGCTCCTTCATGGCAAATGAGCCAAAAGGTGGGCAGCGGAAACGTTACAAGGACACCCTCAAAGCCTCCCTGGTAAAGTGCAACATCACCATGACACCTGGGAGACCCTAGCCAAAGACCACCCTAAGTGGGAGGGCATTAAGCACTTCGAGTCTCAACGCTGAGAGCGTGAAGAGGTCAAGCGCAGGCAGCGGAAGGAGCGTACGGCAAACCAGTCCCACCCACCCCTTCCCTCGGCGACTGTCTGTCCCACCTGTGACAGAGTCTGTGGCTCTCGTATTTGACTGTTCAGTCACCAAAGAACTCACTTCAGGAGTGGAAGCAAGTCTTCCTCGATTCCAAGGGACTGCCTATGATGATGATGATTACAACAGTGACCACATTTCAAAAGTACTTAATTGGCTGTAAAGTGCTTTGGGACGTCCAGAGGTTGTGAAAGACACTATATAAATACAAGTCCTTTCTTTCACTGGTGTAACTCGTTTGCCACTGGTGGCGAGACTGTTTAACACACTGGAGCCACCAGTGCTCAACTGGCTACAAACGTCACACTTAACAATCGCAGACAAATACCCTGAACAGTTCCAGTATGCACTATGACACAGTTACTGGCAGCCTTTGCAGTTGCCTGGCAACACAAGGGTTGGGACAATCGGGAACATTCAACATTTCGTCACTGATCCGTCATCACAGATCTAAGCATGTAATTAGTATTCTCTGGACAGGGCTGCTTTGGTGTTTTTCCATAGTACTTGGGAGTTAACAGTACTCAATCAGCTGGCAAGTTCCAGAATCGTAAAGCCAGGACTAGATTGAACACTGCCTCATTATAAATGCCTCAGTGCACTCACTGCATCGCAATCTTAAACGGCAACGGTGCGGATGAATGAATGAAATCCTTCTGCGACTGACAGAGTGTCCAAATATTAAAAAGCCATTCAAGGCCAGACTGGCCCTGTAAAGAAGTCAACACCCTCTCCAAACACCAAGCTTGAAGACTACTGCAAATCTTATTCTCTCTTCCACAGGATCCAATGACTATGAACCAGATGTGAACACGTGACCAGAGTTGAACCGTTTTGAACTCCCCCCTCCCCTTATCACCACTGCCTACCCAAAAGAAACAAGTGCAGCATTAACACCTTGAAACATGCAAATCTTGGGTGTCAAATACACCACGGTACAGCTCCGAGTGGCCTCGTTTATTGTGATGCACATCACTCCCACGACTACAAGTGACACAGAACAACTTAAGAGCTCAAAATACACTCAAGTAGACAGACATAACCCAAGTTTGGATTAGCAAAGAATTATTCTTCTGCCCCACTGTTCAAGCAGTGATGGTCCAAAAGTTTTACACAATTATGTTTTGCTGAAATCCTAATGACCGCACTAACCAGCGGAGTGTACTTTAAGATTGAGTAAATGTAACAGAAGAGATCAACAGGAACAAATCAGTTTACAAGCTGACCAGTAAACATCTATTTAAACTGCTTAGAGAAACAGAGTGAACGTCAAGTCGGACGAAGGGTCATAAAACACGAAACGTTAACTCTGTTTCTCTCCACAGATTCTGCCTGACCTTGAGATTTCCAGCATTTTTTGTTTTTATTTAAGATTCCAGCATCCGCAATATTTTGTTTTTGTATTTAAACTGTTGTGTGTGTTTACTTACACAGTAACTTCAGTCCCAAGGTGTCTGGATAAAAACGTTTCAAACACATACAACAAATAAGCAAGAAAAAAGGCTCAGAACTGTGCTTTTGAAAAGGATATTTATGGATGGCAAAGGCTTTGGAATTATTTCTATATGACACATTTACAGGATTAACTGGATATTAAGAACATTTTAATTTCTCAGTCTGATACAAATGGATTTGGAACGAGTTCATGTTATCGAACCACATTAAAGATTAAAGCAGCCTAGTAACAATCCTGCACCGAGCCAATACTACCGATCTATTTTTAATAGGTCAAGAAGTGATATGCAGTAAGATGTCGAGCTGACTTTAAGCTAATATTTTGTGTCTGCTTCAGTGCAAATTTATTACACTGTGTACCACAAATCACATAACAGAGGCCTACATTCATCACCTCAGGACATCCCACAATGCTTCACAGACAATGAAGTACTTTTGAAATGTAGTCACTGTTATGTAGGGAAACGCGACAGCCAATTTGGTCACAGAAAGGTCCCCCAAAATACAATGAGATAATGACCAGATGAAGTGTTTTTTTTTGTAAAAGTGATGTTGGTTGATAGATAAATATTGCCCTACACCAGAGAGAAGTCCCCTACGCTTCTTCGAAAATGCCATAGGATCATTTACATACACCCGAGATGGCAGATTGGGCCTTGGTTTAACGCTTCAACCGTAAGATGTCATCTCCAACAGTGCAGCAGTCCCTCAGTACTGCACTGGAGTGTCAGCCTAGTCTCTGGAGTGGGGTTGAACCCACAATTTTATGACTCAGGCGGCAGTGCTATCACTAAACCAAGGTGGACTCGCATGATACCTACTACAGCCATAGGGTGCTCATGGTGGAGGGGAGTGGATACAGCTTGATCTTGGATTGCGTGAAGGTGAAGGTGAGTCACTCAGCCCAAAATATCCAGCTTCTTCACTGCTTTTATAGCCAGTGTTGATATGGCTGGTCCAGTTAAGCTTCTGGTCAATGGTGCCCCTCAGGATGTTGATGGGAGGGGATTCGCTGATGGTGATGCTATTGAAGGTCAGATGGAGGTGGTGGGGCCTTTTCTTGCTGGAGATGGTCATTGCTTGGCTAATATGGCACAAAGGCTACTTGCCACTAGTCAGCCCAAGTCTGGAAGTTGCCCAGGTCAGGCTGCAGGCTGGCATGGGCTGCTTCATTTTCAGATGCAGCAAATTTAGCTGAACATTGCAAAATTAACAGTGAACAGTCCCACTCTTAACCTAATGACATAGGGGAAATCACTGAACAACTGGAAATGGTTGGGCCAAGGATGTAACGCTGAAGTACTCTAGCAGCGATGTCCTGGATCTGCAATGATTGACTTTTGACCACAACTGTCATCCTGTGTGTCAGCAGGTGTGACTCCAGCCACTTGAGGGGCTTTGCTTTGACCCCTATTGACCTCAGTTTTGCTCGGGCTCCTTGGTGCCATACCTGATCAAATGCTGACTTTAGCTGAGGGCAGCTACTCTCCCCTCTCTGGCATTCAGTTTCTGCATCCACGCCAGGATCAAGGCTGCAATGACGTTCCAAACGGAGTGGTTTTGGTGGAACCCAAACAGAGTGTCGGCAAGCAGGTTTTTGGTGAATAGGTGCTGCTTGATACTATTAATTATTTCTTCCATTGCTATGCTGAAGATTGGGAGAATGCTGCTGTTAGGATGGTAATTGGCTGGGTAGATTTTTTCCTTCTTTCTGAATTGTATTACCAGATCTTTCGCTGTGGGCTCACAGTCTGCCACCATGTTGGAGACTAGCATCCTCGTTAGATGTAAGCACTTCAAACCATCTCTTTTATTCTGTAAAATGCTCATTCCAAGAGCAGGGAGGCAAAACACAGCATCAAAAAGAATGTAGAACTATCAGTAGGAATTTTTCCAAAGTAGCATTTCTTCTGGAAGGAAAAGTGATAACGTTTTGTGTTTTATCTGACACAAAGTTACAACTGGGATAGGACAATTCCCTCTGGTAATGTTGGCAGTCAGTCCTTTCCTTCCTGGCCTTAATCCAAAACAGATGGAGCCTCTTGATTCAGAACCTATGGCTTGTGGAAAATAGGTAACTTACTGCCAGACCTGGACAAAAAATGTTCCATATACACTCCTTATACCAGAAAATGACAAGTTTTTTTTTTAAATTGAAGGGATCCCAACTTTCTTTGAAAAACAATCAGCTCAAGTTCTGGAGAGTTGCAGTAACAAGATGGGCAGAATAAATTGTTCCATAGGCACTGCCCTCTGGTGGCACAGTGGGTGAAACTACAACATCTTCAACCTAGTTTTCTCACACACATACAGAACGAAAAAAAGAGCTTTGTACCCTGTCTCCACTGCCAAAGAACATTCTGTTCCTTGGCTCCAGCTCTCCCTCATTCATTCCATTTAAACTGTCTGTTTTAGTAAAAATAAATAGTGGAACAGATAGAACCCACAGGAATTTTCTGCTGGCTCTATGACTCCCACTCAGCCTGGAACAGTGCGTTACAAGTATTGCACCCAGATGGGTTTAATATTTCCTTTGTGTGAAAGGGGGTGGTGGCATGGCAAGGGAAAAAGAGTGCAAGACAGTGCAACTTAAAGGGGCATGGTCACCTGGGATCAATTCCTAGCTCACTTTAACAAGGAGAAAGCACTGGCCTTTATACAGAACCGCTTAACGTCCTCAAGACATCCTGTAACGCTTCACAGCCAATTAACTTTCTGAAGCGCAGTCACTGCGATGTAAACAAACACAGCAGCTACACTTTGCACAGCAAGATCCCACAAGCGGCAAAGATGAACGACCAGCTAATTTGTGCTTTTTGGTGGTGTTGGTGCAGGCAAGAATTCAGGGAAAACTCCCTGCTCATTTGCCAGGAACAGGCAGACGGGGCCTCGTTTTAAAGTTCCCTTCGAAAGACGGCACCTCTGCCAATGTAGCCTACCCTCAGTACTGCACTGAATCATCAGCCTAGATGCGCAAGTCTCGAGTGGGCCTTCAACCAATTAAGCCCTAACTGATGGTTAGTTTAGCAAGAGGAATGAGTGCACTGACTATACATAGCATGTCTAAATAGCTACTCCAGTGTGATGCCTAGCTCACATTTTAGTTATGGAAGTGCAATCAGCTTCGAGTCTTACCATCTCTGGTGGTTAAAGGAAACATACAACTGAGTCTCAGACCAAAAGGTCCCTGGTCAGTGCAGAGTTACTTGTTCTCAGCCAGGGTTGGCAGTGGGAGACCTCAGCTCTCCTGGGAAGGGTGAGCAAGCGCAAAGGAAAGAAAAGTTAGCTAGGGGTCCCATTCCAATGACATCTGCTGGAAAGTGCACAAGTGTGCAAAGTTGCAATTCCTTATGAGGCTCCCCAATACTGAGTGTTTATGCTTACACAGAAAACAGCTATGTGAAAACAGAAGGCGCCTAAATACTCCTGAAACTATCCCAAGCAACCAACTATTCAACTATTAAGGGCATCACACACCATGTCAAACAGCCTCCCAACACATCATCTGGATGCACATGGAACCATACCTCAGTAACTTGAGAGGAAAAAAAAAGTAAAGGAAAATTAAAAAAAAGGGCAAGAAAGTCTCCTGCCTTCACGCAGTGCATTCCAGAGCAGTAATACACCTTAGGGTTACAGATCTCATTGATAGTGCTTGAATTCATCTGAACTCCAAGATACATTACAGCCTTGGAACACATTCCATATCATGTCGTATCCGACATAAACACCAACTGCATTAGAAGCGTTCAAGAGAAGAGGCTGCCTCGGCTGTAGAAAGCTTCTGCATGTGTACGAGGAAGAACGAAGAGGACCCAAACACATGTTCTTTAGAGACACCCTCCCAAACATTCAGATCCAATTATATCTTGTAGCAAACACCTCTACACCACAGGGTGGTCAACCTACTTTAGTAACAGCTTCAGTTTAGAATAGCTCTCTGCCCTCACTTCCCACCCACCCTGAAATAGGGCCTTTATAAACAGCATTATTACAATTAACATACAGCAGAAGACCGTCTTTCATTGTTGTCACAGTACATTTCCTCTTGCTCCTCCTCGGGTGAAATACTGTGCGCTTCCATCAAATAGTGAGGAGACACCTTTCGCCTCCAGGAAACTCCCTCCTATTTGGCTTTGACACTGATTTGCATTAATTTCCTGACTTGCAGTCAAAGGAATGCCTATAATAAAATTACTTCTGTTTGAGTGCAGAACTGAAAATGAGAACCAAAGCAATCAAAGATTGCAAGTTTAGATATTATGGGTTAAATCAGGCTCTGAGTTACTAAACGTATGTTACTTTTACATCAACCTTTCCTCCTCTTCGCCCCTCATCTTACTTGCTTCAGTTACCTTGACAGATTCCTCCTTTGCCATCGCTTAGGAACGAGGGAGTTTGGCTTCTGCCAATTTAAGCTTCTTTTCCACCCCTGGGTTCATTGTTCCCCTGCAGAGGGGATGCTTCAGGCTCTCATAGTACTGATATCTATCTGCACAGATGTACGTTTTTCCCTCCCTCTTCTCCCCTCATTCACATTGCATACTGGTGGATGGAAGCAGTGGCTGACTGCAACAGCAGAATAAGACATTGCACCAGACCCCAATTCTGCCCTCAACCAATGTGCATATTTTCCAGGAGGGAAGTCGAGGAGGGAAGAGGGGTTAACAAGGCAACAACAACTTGGAATTGCCTTGCAACTTTAATATAGTACAACTTCCCAAGGCACTTTTACAGGGGCATGATCAAACAAAATTTGACACCGAGCCATGTAAATGCTGCTGAATACAGGTCTGAGGTCAAGTGCACCATTGTGCAAGAGAGTCTATTTTGTTAATCGGAGGTTTCTGAAGGCACATATTGCACCATTAAGAAAATGGTCCAGAATTGAGATTAGTCCAGTCGCCCCTCCCTACCTCAGTAGCCTCCTCCAGCCCTACAACCAAGAACTGAATATTTCCAACTCTAGGCCTCTTGCGCATCCTCCACTTCTTTTGCCCCACCATTGGTGGCCGTGCCTTCAGCTATCTAGGCCCCAAGCTCTGGAATTCCCTCCCCAAACCTCTTCACCCTTTCACCTCTCTCCTTCAAGAAGCTGATTAAAACCTTCCTCTTTGACCAAGTGTTTGGTCACCTGTCCTTTGGCTCGATGTCACTTCTTACGACTCTCTGTTCTCAATTAGCCAAACCTCTCTCCATGCTAATATATTACCCTCAACCCGGTGAAATTTTATCTTGTGCAGTAACCTTTTATGTGGTACCTTGTCAAATGCCTTCTGGAAGTCCAAATACACCACATCCACTGGTTCCCCTTTATCGACCCTGTTCGTTACATCCTCAAAGAACTCCAGCAAATTTGTCAAATATGACTTCCCCTTCATAAATCCATGCTGACTCTGCCTGACCGAATTTTGCTTTTCCAAATGTCCTGCTACTGCTTCTGGCAGAAAAAAAATCAAAGAGTAAGTTATTATTTAAATGGAGAAAGATTACAAAGTGCCACAATACAGCAGGACCTGGGGGTACTTGTGCATGAAACACAAAAGGATAGTATGTATGTAGGTACAGCAAGAGATCAGGAAGGGCAATGGTATCTTGGCCTTTATTGCAAAGGGAATGGAGTATAAATGCAGCAAAGTCTTGTGACAGCTATATAAGGTATTGGTGAGGCCACACCTGGAATACTGCGTGCAGTTTTGGTTTCCATATTTACATATGCTTTGGAGGCAATTCAGAGAAGGTTCACCAGGTTGATTCCAGGGATGAGGGGGTTGACTTATGAGGAAAGGTTGAGTAGGTTGAGCCTCTACTTATTGGAATTCAGAAGAATGAGAGGTGATCTTATCAAAACATAAAAGATTATGAGGGGGCTTGACAAGTGGATGCAGAGAGGATGTTTCCACTGATGGGGGGAGAATAGAACTAGAGGGCATGATCTTAGAATAAGGGACCGTCCATTTAAAACAGAGAGGAGGAGAAATTTCTTCTCAGAGGATTGTAAATATGTGGAATTCGCTGCCTCAGAGAGCTGTGGAAGCTGGGACATTGAATAAATTTACGACAGAAATAGACAGTTTCTTAAACGATAAGGAGATAAGGAGTTATGGGGAGCGGGCAGGGAAGTGGAGCTGAGTCCATGATCAGATCAGCCATGATCTTATTGAATGGCGGAGCAGGCTTGAGGGGTGATATGGCCTACTCCTGTTCCTATTTCTTAAGTTCTTATGTTCTTATCTGGCTGCAGCTCGGAACGTTTTACTACATCAAATGCGCTATCTAAACGCAAGTTGTTGTTGTCCAGAGCCGCCCTCATTTCATACGAGCTGCATGCAATTAGCGGGTGGAAGTATCCTTGCAACACAATCACACTTAAGATGGGAAGAGTGAAGTGAATGGAGCAGTTCCCTCAGTCATCGAATGGGCCCATAAACACAAACAACCTGACCATCGCTGCCATGGCACAATCGGAGACTTGCAAGCTGCCCCGTCTACACTGGAACCGAATCTGGTCTGCTCATCGTACAAAGCTGGGTTACTGCAAGAGGGTTACAGCATCACGTCCATCTAATCAAAACACAGAACCCCAATAACATCCCGCATCAAGAAAATGGGTTCCAGTATTCCCAATTGGCTGGTTGGGAATCAGGGCTGATTACAAGCTCAAAAACAACTAAGACACAGGCAAGTGGGGTGCTCAGAACTCCCTATAACTCCGCTCTTATGAAACCTGAGTTTCTATCAGCAGCGAAGGTTAAAACTTGCGGAGGTGCGGCTGTGCAAGTAGATAAACCTGTTTCTATTAGCATAGGGAAGCTCACTCACAGCCGTCGACACACTCACTGTCGGGTCCCCGAATGGAAATTCTCCAGTTGGTCAAAAGGAAAGCTAGTTTATATATCATGCACCTGCATTGTAACATTTAAAAACAAATGCCAATCTGGTCAAAAAACAAGGTGGTAGAAAAAAAAAAGAGGGGAAAAAATCCACATGTCCGATGATTAATTTTATAGTTTACCACCTTCAAATAGCTTCATAAATCACCTGCCTTTATAGCACCTAGCATGCATTTTTCATAAAAAACAATGGAAAAAGCACAGCAGCCTGCAAACATACCTTGCCAAGGGCAATACATTCTATTACTGTAAACCCATTTACAGAACCATAAACCTGAAGTGGTTGGGAAATTTACTGTGGTTTTTAATAAAACTGCAAATGATGCACAATACAAGTCCTGCATCGCAATTAAAAAAAATATTAGAATTCTCTGAATGGCTGTGTAGTGTTGAGCTATACAGAGCAGGAAAGATTTGGATTCTATCCCTGATCTGTGTCGAATCTGCTCATCTTAAATCGGGTCAATGTGGGGTAGGATAGGTCCTGTACAAATCAGTCTTTGCACCCCTAGACTTGGGGAGGAGGAATGAAGTCAGGGTTCTTGCTCCTTGTTGCTATCCCATGAGCAATGCTCCTGGGCTTGGGGTAGGTGAAATGAAGTCAGGGTTCCTGATCTTGTTTGCTATCCAGTAAACAAGTCTTGGAAGGTTTGAGGCATGAGCGAGGCAATCATTGCACATTATCGTGGACCTTTTCCATTTAATTGCACAGCCATAAGCCCGAGCCTGTCCACTCTGGTGGTGTCGCTTTGCTGTCCAGAATTGTGGGAGAGATTAAATTCTTCCGTCTGGTGTCAGATGGTTCTTTTATTTGAGGTCTCAAGTTGCCATGATGAGATTTGAAATCATATTCTCTGAATTACTAGACCAGTAACATAACCACTACACCACTGTACCCTAAAAATGTTCCCATTTCTCTCCTGCATCAAGTCACAGAAAATGGTAGCTAATACCCAGAATGGTAACAAGTTACATATTGCCAAGCTACAATGTCACACAACAACCTTCTGAAAATGAAAACGTGAAGAGATCCTGCAATAAATAGCCAATAGCTCAACTTGCAGGCCCCAATGCCTTTCAAAAAACAGACACACTTAGTAACAAAAGAGAACGTGAAATCCAATTAAAAAGGAAACTTTATGTTGCACCTCCTATTGTTACAGTCAGCACATTTCTTCCCTTTCCATCTCTGCCAAAAAAACTGCACATTTTCATTCCTACTGCACAACAAAATGACTCTCTTGTTAAGGCACCTGGCTCTGAACCAACCAGTACGAGACTTCAGTTGCTTTCTACTCTCCTCCCTCCAGCTGTGTGCACCAAATGAGAGGGGGAAAATTGCCAAATTTAGAAGAAAATATAAAAGTAATTTGCAAAAAAAAAAATTGGCAAATGGAAAGGGTAGAACATAAGAGAGGGGATTCAAGAAATTAGGAAGGGGCTGGGTGGAGAGGAAAGAACAGGGATGGGAGGGTGGTTGAAAAATGCACAGTATTTCTACTGAAACAGATTGAACAGTGCTCCTGGGATTAATAACTATCATGTTCTACTGCTGATTAATTATTTAGTCAGGCCAAACTGTAATTACAGCTGTTTCTCACAAGGTGCCACAAACAGATCTTACAAACTACCCTGAGCTCCTCACCGCCCTATATTTAAAGGGCAAATACTTTCCCAGCTTGCTTATTTTACTATATTTAGAACAGGCTGCTTCTGAAGTTAGTCTCGATAAACGTGCATCAATCTCCCACTTTGGTGAAATGCTGCTGATGCCGTGTCACAACAAAAACGATGCAAACCCAAGCAATTTGAAAATAGAAAAAGTCCCGGGTGCTTCAGAAAAACAAGGAAAGAAACAAAAAACTGAATGCTGAGCCGAGGGAGGAGATTATTAGGAAGGGTGACCAAAAGCTTGGATGAAGAGGTGTGATTTAAGGAAGGTCTTCAAGGAGAGAGGAGGCACAAGTGTTTAGGGAAGGAATTCCAGAGCATACCTAGGTGGCTAATAATGGGGTGGAGGGGGGGGGGGGGAAAGCAATTTACAAAAGGCCAGTCAAAGGAACAGAGCGCTTAGGCTGGGGGGGGGGGCTGGGAGATGGGAAGTTGTAGTATACTTCCAGTGACACCCCCAGGACCAAATGTTCATGGACCTCAACATAGCTACCAAAGGGAATCTCTATTAGGCCTCCAACAGGCCTCTATCTGGATAGGCAACACTTTGTAAAGAAAATTAAGTAAAGCAGTATACACAGATCGTGTGTCGCTCCTGAGTGCAACAGAAGAGTCCAAATTCACAGCTGAAATATTCTGTTCCGATTTGCAGAGATGACCTGAAAGGACACTTTGGGGAAATTAAAATTCTTGGGAGCCTTTAAATCTACATTCCCCAGAATCTCAAGCCTCAAGAAACATTAACTTTCGACAACTTCATTTAATCCAGGCAAAGGTTTACTAACTTTTTGGCAAGGCTCTTGCACACTTATGACTTTTGATGTTATTTTCACAATGAAAGGATCAGTCCCAGCTTTAAAATTACAGGGCACAAGAAACTCACAAACTATTCATTTTTTTTTTTAAAAAGACACTAGGCTACATCCAGCTCACACTCTCTGCTGTTCCAACTCTGGCCTACTGTGGGCTTCACCCTCCTTCCCTTATCAGTGGCACAGCCTATGACATCTTGACCACATATTCTGGAATTTTCTTTCTAAACTCCTTTACCAAGCTCCCTCAGAATTCATCTCTTCAAGTAGGCCTGCACTCATCCTCCTCATTTCTCCCAATTCCTGATCAGTGTACCCTCAAGTTAGAGGCACTACTTAAAAGCAAACTGCTGCTGTTATTTTGGTGATTGAATTGACCAAAAAGTAAACTGGGAAAAGATAATAAACTTCTCATGGGTAAATTAAAATGGGATTTCAAAAAAAAGTATTGAAGCAGGGCTTTGCTGAAAATTATGCGTCACAATTAAATCTTTCTCCCCCACTAAATAAGACAAATTCATCTCAACAGAAGAACTGTAAAAGGTCAGATGGGATTGAGGCAATGGAATGGATTAAGGAGTTGGAAAAACCATGTAAATAAAATGTCCACAGCATTCCTGAGGAAAGGAACAGACCAGCCAACCTGCTACAGAGAACAGAGAAAAATTCACAGTGATTTGTTAATTTGCAAAGTGGAACTGATTCAGCCATAAGAGCAGACACAGCATGGAACTTAGCCTCTTCAAGACTGATCATTATCTCCCATCACTGTTGACTGAGGCGGCTTAATTAACCTCCTTTGAAGTCAACCTTTCAAATACCTCTGCATTACACAGGCAGAAAAAACAAAACTTAGACAATCAGAAACATGTCTGTGAAGATATTATTAAAAATGATCAGAGTACAGGAGTACTTAGTTAAAGATCAGACAATCACCACTGTTTGCTAGAAATTGAGACATATGGCATATATCTTGAATTTACCAGAATACATGCATTACCTAAGATTTACAATATTTGCACCAATATCGAAAATACTATCCAAGTCCTTTCAGTTTGTTCCTTCAAAAGATACAGCAAGTTAAAATTATATTTTTAATTAAGGAGCACAAATCTCAAAATGGAAATATACATTAGAAAGTATTCAGTTAAAGCAGCAGATCCTTTCAATAAATGGAAAATTAAATCTGCTCAATGTGTGTGTGTGTGTGTGTGTAAAATGAATCTGCTCATAGTGAGTGTGGGTATGTGTGAATTTGACTGCTACACTACGCAGTGCTTCCACTCAGCATAAACTCAGACATCCTACTACTCCAGGTTACTAAGGCAACATATTTTTTCTGTCTAGCAACTCACAGGAACAGTCTGAACCTACTGAATAAGCACTTTTTTTGGAACAAGAACAAAATTACATTCAGTCTTAACCAGACACAAATAAATATATATTTATACAGATATACAGACATTTGAAG
Organism: Pristiophorus japonicus; assembly: GCF_044704955.1. Taxonomy (NCBI): domain Eukaryota; kingdom Metazoa; phylum Chordata; class Chondrichthyes; family Pristiophoridae; genus Pristiophorus; species Pristiophorus japonicus. The sequence continues at coordinate 485,676,761 of NC_091977.1, forward strand.
ATATAAATATACATTAATTCCACAGCTACTTCACGTTAAAGCAACACTGTAACACCCTATCTGACAAGTAGTGCTACATACATACCATCCAAGTGGACTATCTAACTCCGCCAGGCAGATTGCATACCAGAAATTCTATGAAATCTTATAACACAAGGAGAGAGAAAAAAAACTTACCTCTTGAGAATTCTCAGGACTTGAAAACCACCATCAATTTGAAGGGAAATTGAAGACAGGGATTTTAATTTTTTTTTAAAAAGGTAGATTGAAAGTCGAATGTCTTTTTTTAAAACAAAAAGCCTGGTTTTATGATCTCATGTTGGGCAGATGTGGCCGTGCTGGTGGTTTTTAAGGGCAACTGGAGGTGGGGGTGTGGAGAGTTGATGGTCCCTGAACCTTGGCAGGAATGGGAAGAGGCTGGAGCTGCTGGGGAGGAGCGGCGGCTCCAGCTGCTGGTTGCTCGAGTCGCTGCCGGGGTGCTGCTGCCGCCGGGGAGCGGGCGGGAGGGCGAGAGCTGCTGCTTGCTGCTGCTGCTGTGGCTCCGAGCGGAGTGCAGGGGACGGAGCTGCAGCTCGAGTCTCGCCAGTGACTGGCTCCAAGTGAAGTGACTCAGTCCCCCGCCCCCCGGGTTCACTCGCTCGCTCACTCTCTCCTTTCTCTCGCCACCCAGCGGAAAAAAAGAATTTCAGCGAAGCTGACGCACGCTCTGACAAGCTCCAGCCCACTGCTTCCTGTTTCCAGCTAAACCTTTTTTTTTCTCTCTATCTAACCAAGTCATAATTTTTTTTTAAATATTGCAGTTTTATTATGATGATGCAAAGAAAACCCACAATTCTTCAGGTGACCTATGAACCAAACTGTACGTAAAACGAAATATGCTAGAATTAAATTGAGACAAATCTCATAAAATTTTTCTTTGAAAGTTGCAAAGCAGAATGTGACTCTTCTGGGCGTGCAACGCTCTTTATTTCTCTTTCCCTCCTCCCCCTCACACAAAACATTATGAGAACAGGCTGTTGGCACAAAAGGTCAGATTAAAGTCTCTGCAGCCTGTCTTTTTTTTTGCCACAGCCTTTATTGGACTAACGCAGCCAATAGCTTGTCAGAACTTGGCTAGAATCCAAAAAAAGAGGCACTGACTCTTGTGTGTGACTCCTCTGACATCACATCAGCGCATGGGGAAAAAGAGGTTTCTTTCTCCACTTGTTCACACATTGAGGAAATGTGATGCATTCTCAGTCTCTTGTGTCGATTACACAATGCTGTGGTAACAGAACTGAAACAGTGCATGATATAAAACCCCTGTGCTTCCCATGTATAGTATATCCAGTGCCACTGGGCAGAGGATTACCTTTAAGTTCTACCCTTTCAGCTCAACCCTTTTCGTTTGCTCACTTTTTCCAATAATGTCAATGGCACCGTGTGAATTCCCACAACAAGTTCCATTAAATTTCTACATAGCAGGAAGTATTGCTTGAATCATAGAATCTTACATTGGCAAAGTTGCCATTCATTGCCTTCCCACTTGCCCTTGAGAAGCTGGTGTTAGGACTTCATCTTGAATTGCGGCAGTCGTTGTGGTGAAAGTACTCCTATATTACTGTTAGGTAGCAAGTTTCCAGATCTTTGACCCAGCGATGATGTAGGAACATTGATATATGTCCAAGTTGGGATGGTGTGTGACTTGGAATGGAATTGGAAATGTTACTGTTCCCATGCACATGTGTTGGCTCTTTGAAAGAACTATTCAATTAGTTCCACTCTTTCCTTATAGCCCTCCAAATTCTTCCTTCTCAAGTATATATCCAATTCTCTTTTGAAACTTACTGAATCTGCTTCCTCCACCCTTTCAGGCAGTGCATTTCGGATCATAACAACATGCTGTTTAAAAAAAAAAAATTCTCCTCATCTCCTCTCTGGTCCATTTGCTTCCATTTTGGAATTTTGCACATAAAGTCCCAGAAGCAGTCCAAAAATGCCACTTTAGAACAATAATAAATTACATGACTTAATGATTGTAATTCAATTACAAACCTAGAAAACTGCCTTTTTTGTTTTAGTTATTCTTCTGCCTTCTCTCTAAAACATTGGCTTCAAGGAAGCAGCAGTGGACATTTATCATCACATATCTCCGCTTCCGTTAATAACAACAGAAAATAAACAACAAGAATTTGCATCTATATAGTACCTTTAGTGTAGAAACTAACCCAAGTTGTTTCACAGAAGTGTAACCAAAAATTGATGCAGAGTCAAAAATATCAGAAGGGGGTCATTAAAAGCTTGGTCAAAGATGTGGATTTTAAGGTGGGTCTTGTAGGAGGAGAGTGAGCTGGAGAGGCAAAGAAGTTTAGGGAGGGAATTCTAGAGTGCAGGCCTAGCTGGCTGAAGGCACGGCCACTAATGGTGGGTGAAGGGATGCACAAGAGACCAGAGTTGGAGGAACACAGAGTTCTCGGAGAGTTGTAGGGCTGGAAGAGGTCACACAGAAAGGAAGGGGTGAGACCATGTGCAATTTAAACATAAGGATGAAAATTTTAAATTTGAGGCATTGGGGAACTTTGTGCCAATGTATCAACAAGCATAGGGGTGATGGGTCAGCGGGACTTGGTGCAAAATAGGACCAAACTAGGGTTGCAGATTTAACCTTAAGCAAATGGGTATTGCGTAGACAACCACAGTGGAAAATTTAAACTTAATGTGCTCTGCACAATCGATGGAAAAGGAGACTGGAGCTGCTGGATGTCCTGACCTGCTGCTGGTGTTATGACCTCCCCTGATGAAAGTTCAGCATGTCAGTTGGTAGCACTATTGCCTCTGAAAAGAAAGTTGTAGGTTCAAGCCCACTACAGAAACTTGAGCACATAATCCAGGCTGGCTCTTCTGTGCAGTACTGAGGGAGTTCTGCACTGTCAGAGGTTCCATCTTTCAGATAAGATGCTAAACCCTCTTAAGTGAACATAGATCCCACGACAATAGGCGAAGAAGAACAGGGGAGTTCTCCTGGTGTTCTGGCCAATATTTATCCCTCAACCAGCATCACTAAGGAAACAGATGATCTGGTAATTTATTTCATTTCTATTTATGGCACTTTGCTGTACATAAATTGACATCTGCGTGTCCTACATTCTAACAGTGACTACACTTCAAAAGTATTTCATTGGATGTAAAGTACTTTGGGGCACCCTGGTCATGAAAGGCACTATATAAACACTAGTTTTCCTTTATTTAGCATAATGCAAGCCTGATGACTAGTTGGACCAGTTTTCTGTATATACAGAAAACTTATTTTATATAAAGCAAATATTTTCCACAGAAACAATCTGTAGCATTACATAATCAGGTTAGAACACCCACCAATGAGAAAGATCCTTTATGTTTTTTTCCCCCTCTATGCTTAGACTCTCCTCATTAACCAGTGTCAGAATCCCTTACATCATGCAGAAAATGTAACAGCAGAAGGGGATTGGACATGCATAGCAACAGCTGTTGTTCATTTTTGGAATTAACTGACACAGAGGCCGGCACCAGTTAATTATGTAGATATGAGAGACTTATACACATAGGTCACTCACTCTTCTGGAACCTGTACCCTTCAGTCCAAGAAAGAAAGAACATGCATTTATATAGCACCTTTCATGGCCCCTTGGGAAGTCACAAAGTGCATTACCGCTAATAAAGTACTATTAAAGCAAAGCCACTGTTGTAGTGTAGGAAACGTGACAACCATTTGTACATAGCAAGGTCCCACAAGCAGCAATGACATAAATGACCAATTAAACTGCTTTAGTTATTGATGGATAAATATTGGCCAGGACACTGGGATAACTCTCCTGCTCTCCTTCAAAATTATGCCATGGGACTTTTCACATCAACCGAAGAGGGCAGATGTTGCCTTGATTTAAGGCAAGATGGTACCTTCAGCAGTGCAGCACCCTTAGTACTGCATTGAAGTGTCAGGCTAGATTATATGTTCAAATCATGGCTTGTGTCGTATTTTGTACGTCACTGATAAATGTCACCAAGCTATTTGCCCATGGAGATACACAGCTATGTACTTTCTAGCAGGGGTCACTGGGCAGTGATCAGAAGGGGGACACCCCTGGCTAATCATTCCCTCCCTTGGCACTGAGGCCACCATAGTATCTCTATCACTGCCCCAGCTGTGATCAGCTAACCCACCACTGACCAGGGACTGACCATGGAAATTCCTGCTCTATTGGCTCATTTGCACACTCAGCAAATTGACTAACTGAGCCACAGCGGGCATCCCAACTGGGACTTTTTTTCTATTTTTCACTTATTCAAGGGTGAGTGGGGAAGTTTAAAACTTTCTTGAGTGAGAGGTGTTTTCCAGTTAGGAAGTTGAAGCCTGTTTTAAAAAAAAGGAAATCTTGAATAAATTAGAAAGAAAGACTTACATTTACATAGTGCCTTTTACAACCACCGGACATCTCAAAGCGTTTCACAGCCAATGGACTTTTGGAGTGTAGTCACTGTTGTAATGTAGGAAATGCGGCAGCGAATTTACACACAGCAAGCTCCCTCAAACAGCAATGTGATAATGACCAGATAATCTGTTTTTGTAAGGCCGCCTATTTCCACCTCCGTAAAATCGCTCATCTCATCCCTTGCCTCAGCTCATCCAATGCTGAAGCCCTCATCCATGCCTTTGTTACCTCTAGACTTGACTATTCCAATACACTCCTGGCTGGCCTTCCACATTCTACCCTACGTAAACTAGAGGTGATCCAAAACTTGGCTGCCCTTGTCCTAACTCGCACAAAGGCCGCTCACCCATCACCCCTGTGCTCACTGATCTACATTGGCTCTCGGTTAAGCAACGCCTCGATTAAAAAATTCTCATCCTTGTTTTCAAATCCTTCCATGGTCTCGCTCCTCCCTATCTCTCTAATCTCCCCCAGCCCCAGAACCCCTCAAAGATGTCTGTGCTCCTCTAATTCTGCCCTCTTGACCATCCCTGTTATAATCGCTCAACTATTGGTGGCTGTGCCTTCTGTAGCCTGGGCCTTAAGCTCTGGAATTCCCTACCTAAACCTCTTCGTCTCTCTACGTCTCTTTCATCCTTCAAGACACTTCTTAAAACCTACCTCTTTGACCAAACCTACCCTAATTTCTCCTTATGTGGCTTGGTGTCAATTTTTTTTGTCTCATAATACTCCTGTGAAGCGCTTACGTAAAAGGCGCTATATAAATACAATGTTGTTATGTTGATTGAGGGATGAATATTGGCCAAAGCACCAGAGATAACTCCCCTGCTCTTCTTTGAAATAGTGCAATAGGATCATTTACGTCCACCTGAGAGGGCAGAAGGGGCCTTGGTTTAACATCTCATCTGAAAGACAACAACTTCAACAGTGCATCACTCCCTCAACGTCAGCCTAGATTTATGTGCTCAAGTTCCTGGAGTGGGACTTGAACCCACAACTTTCTGACTCAGAGGCAAGTATGCACCCACTGAGCCACAGCTGACACTAATATAATAATAAGGAGGACTAAATATTTTATTAGTAATGGGCCTACCCTCACTTCATTTTGAATTAGACAACTTAGCTTTTGAGTCTGATGTTCGGAAATGTGTAAAACATGAATAGACGCCAAAATTTTGTGTTATTAAAAAGCACAGCACTTTTTCCGTCAGATATTTCTGTGTATTATGGTGACAAGATAGAAAGAAAGTGAATTGATATAGTGCCTTTGACACCCTCAGGACATGTCAAAGCCAATGACTTTTGAAGTGTCGTCACTACAGTTAGGCATGCACATGTGACAGACAACTTGCACACAGCAAATAAGATGAGTTAAGAGAAGAAAGAACTTGCATTTATAGAGTGTTCTGCTCACTCTGGCCTATTCCAATCCTGCGCAAACTGGCCTTCCCCCATCTTGCACACTCTGGCCTATCCCCCATCCTGCTCACTCTGTCTTCCCCCATCTTGCTCACTCTGGCCTATCCCCCATCCTGCTCACTCTGACCTTCCCCCATCCTGCTCACTCAGGCTTTGCCCACTCTGCTCACTCAGCCTTTTCCCATCCTGCTCACTCAGCCTTCCCTCATCCTGCTCACTCAGCCTTCCCTCATCCTGCACCTGGGCAGGACCAGAACCAATGTCCTAGGAGGAGTGTTTGCTAGTGCTATTGGGGAGGGTTTAAACTAATATGGCAAGGTGATGGGAATCTATACAGGGAGACAGAGGGAAGTAAAATGGGGGCAGAAGCAAAAGGTAGAAAGGAGATAAGGAAAAATGGAGGGCAGAGAAATCAAAGGCAAAAATCAAAAAGGGCCACATAACAACATAATGCTAAAACCAAAGAGTTTTAAAAAAATAGCCTTAAGGCTCTATGTCTCAATGCGAGGAGCATTTGTAGTAAGGTGGATGAATTAGCTGCGCAGATAGCTGTTAACGGATATGATGTAATTGGGATTATGGAGACATGGCTCCAGGGTGACCAAGGCTGGGAACTCAACATCCAGGGTATTCAATATTCCTGAAGGATAGACAGAAAGGAAAAGGAGGTGGAATAGCGTTGCTGGTTAAAGAGGAGACTAACACAATAGTAAGGAAGGACATTAGCTTGGATGATGTGGAATCTGTATGGGTAGAGCTGTGAAACACCAAAGGGCAGAAAACGCTAGTGGGAGTTGTGTACAAACTACCAAACAGTAGTAGTGAGGTTAGGGACAGCATCAAACAAGAAATTAGGGATGCGTGCAATAAAGGTACAGTAGTTATCATGGGTGACTTTAATCTGCATATAGATTGGGCTAACCAAACTAGTAGCAATACAGTGGAGGAGGATTTCCTGGAGTGTACAAGGGATGGTTTTCTAGACCAATACGTCGAGGAACCAACTAGAGAGCTAGTCATCCTAGACTGGGTGATGTGTAACGAGAGATGATTAATTAGCAATCTTGATGTGCGAAGCCACTTGGGGAAGAGTGAACATAATATGGTAGAATTCTTCATTAAGATGGAGAGTGATACAGTTAATTCAGAGACTAGAGTCCTGAACTTAAAGAAAGGTAACTTCGATGGTATGAGACGTGAATTGGCTAGGATAGACTGGTGAATAATACTTAAAGTGTTGACGATGGATACGCAATGGCAGACATTTAAAGATCACATGGATGAATTTGAACAATTGTACATCCCTGTCCAGCGTAAAAATAAAACGGGGAAGATGGCTCAACCGTGGCTAACAATGGAAATTAGGGATAGTGTTAAATCCAAGATAGAGGCATATAAATTGGCCAGAAAAAAAGCAAACCTGAGGACTGGGAGAAATTTAGAATTCAGCAGAGGAGGACAAGGGTTTAATTAGGAGGGGGGAAATAGAGTATGAGAGTAAACTTGCAGGAAGCATAAAAACTGACTGCAAAAGCTTCTATAGATATGTGAAGAGAAAAAAATTAGTCAAGACAAGTGTAGGTCTCTTGCAGTCAGAATCAGGTGAATTTATAATGGGGAACAAAGAAATGGCAGACCAATTGAACAAATACTTTGGTTCTGTCTTCAGTAAGGAAGACACAAATAACCTTCCGGAAATACTAGGGGACCGAGGGTCTAGCGAGAAGGAGGAACTGAAGGAAATCCTTATTAGTCAGGAAATTGTGTTCGGGAAATTGATGGGACTGAAGGACAATAAATCCCCAGGGCCTGATAGTCTGCATCCCAGAGTACTTAAGGAAGTGTCCCTAGAAATAGTGGATGCATTGGTGATCATTTTCCAACATTCTATAGACTCTGGATCAGTTCCTATGGATTGGAGGGAAGCTAAAGTAACCCCACTTTTTAAAAAAGGAGGGAGAGAGAAAACAGGAAATTATAGACCGGTTAGCCTGACATCGGTAGTGGGGAAAATGTTGGAATCAATTATTAAAGATGTAAAAGCAACGCATTTGGAAAGCAGTGACAGGATCGATCCAAGTCAGCATGGATTTATGAAAGGGAAATCATGCTTGACAAATCTTCTAGAATTTTTTGAGGATGTAATTAATAGAGTGGACAAGGGAGAACCAGTGGATGTGGTGTATTTGGACTTTCAAAAGGCTTTTGACAAGGGATTACTGTGCAAAATTAAAGCACATGGGACTGGGGATAATGTATTGACGTGGATAGAGAACTGGTTGGCAGACAGGAAGCAAAGAGTAGGAATAAACGGGTCCTTTTCAGAATGGCAGGCAGTGACTAGTGGGGTACCGCAAGGTTCAGTGCTGTGACCCCAGCTATTTACAACATACATTAATGATTTAGATGAAGGAATTGAATGTAATATCTCCAAGTTTGCAGATGACACTAAGCTGGGTGGCAGTGTGAGCCGTGAGGAGGATGCTAAGAGGCTGCAGAGTGACTTGGACAAGTTAGGTGAGTGGGCAAGTGCATGGCAGATTCAGTATAATGTAGATAAATGTGAGGTTATTCACTTTGGTGGCAAAAACAGGAAGGCAGAATATTATCTGAATGGTAACAGATTCGGAAAAGGGGAGGTGCAACGAGACCTGGGTGTCATGGTACATCAGTCATTGAAGGTTTGCATGCAGGTACAGCAGGCGGTGAAGAAGGCAAATGGCATGTTGGCCTTCATAGCGAGAGGATTTGAGTATAGGAGCAGGGAGGTCTTATTGCAGTTGTACAGGGCCTTGGTGAGGCCACACCTTGAATATTGTGTATAGTTTTGGTCACCTCATCTGGGAAGGACATTCCTGCTATTGAGGGAGTGTAGTGAAGGTTCACCAGACTGATTCCTGGGATGGCAGGACTGACATATGAAGAAAGACTGGATCGATTAGGCTTATATTCACTCGAATTTAGAAGAATAAGAGGGGATCTCATAGAAACATATAAAATTCTGATGGGATTGGACAGGTTAGATGCAGGAAGAATGTTCCCGATGTTGGGGAAGACCAGTGGTCACAATCTAAGGATAAGGGATAAGCCATTTAGGACCGAGATGAGGAGAAACTTCTTCACTCTGAGAATTGTGAACAGAAAGTTGACGAGGCCACTTCATTAGATATATTCAAAAGGGAGTTAGATGTGGCCCCTACGGCTAAAGGGATCAACGGGCATGGAGAGAAAGCAGGAATGGGGTACTAAAGTTGCAAAAATCATACTGAATGGTGGTGCAGGCTCGAAGGGCCGAATGGCCTACTCCTGCATCTCTTTTCTATGTTTCTATGTCTCTATGTTTCTATGCTCACTCTGACCTTCCCCCATCCTGCTCACTCTGACCTTTTCCCATCCTGCTCACTCTGACCTTCCCCCATCCTAGAAACATAGAAATAAGGTGCAGGAGCAGGCCATTCAGCCCTTCGAGCCTGCACCGCCATTCTATAAGATCAGCGAAGGTTCACCAGACTGATTCCCGGGATGGCGGGACTGACCTATCAAGAAAGACTGGATCAACTGGGCTTGTATTCACTGGAGTTCAGAAGAATGAGAGGGGACCTCATAGAAACGTTTAAAATTCTGACGGGGTTAGACAGGTTAGATGCAGGAAGAATGTTCCCAATGTTGGGGAAGTCCAGAACCAGGGGACACAGTCTAAGGATAAGGGGGAAGCCATTTAGGACCGAGATGAGGAGAAATTTCTTCACCCAGAGAGTGGTGAACCTGTGGAATTCTCCACCACAGAAAGTTGTTGAGGCCAATTCACTAAATATATTCAAAAAGGAGTTAGATGAAGTCCTTACTACTAGGGGAATCAAGGGGTATGGTGAGAAAGCAGGAATGGGGTACTGAAGTTGCATGTTCAGCCATGAACTCATTGAATGGCGGTGCAGGCTAGAAGGGCTGAATGGCCTACTCCTGCACCTATTTTCTATGTTTCTATGTTTCTATCATGGCTGATCATTCAACTCAGTACCCCTTTCTTGCTTTCTCTCCATACCCCTTGATCCCTTTGACCGTAAGGGCCATATCTAACTCCCTTTTGAATATATCCAACGAACTGGCCTCAACAACTCTCTGCGGTAGTGAATCCACAGGTTAACCACTCTCTGGGTGAAGAAGTTTCTCCTCATCTCGGTTCTAAATGGCTTACCCCTTATTCTTAGACTGTGACCCCTGGTTCTGGAACTCCCCAACAACTGGAACATTCTTCCTGTCTCTAACCTGTCCAATCCTGTCAGAATTTTATATGTTTCTATGAGATCCCCTCTCATTCTTCGAAACTCCAGTGGATACAAGCCTAGTTGATCCAGCCTCTCCACTTATGTCAGTCCTGCCATCCCGGGAATCAGTCTGGTGAACCTTCGCTGTACTCCCTCAATAGCAAGAATGTCCTTCCTCAGATTAGGAGACCAAAAGTGAACACAATATTCCAGGTGTGGCCTCACCAAGGCTCTGTACAACTGCAGCAAGACCTCCCTGCTCCTATACTCAAATCCTCTAGCTATGAAGGCCAACATGCCATTTGCCTTCTTCACCGCCTGCTGTACCTGCATGCCAACCTTCAATGACCAATGTACCATGACACCCAGGTCTCGTTATACCTCCCTTTTTCCTAATCTTTCACCATTCAGATAATATTCTGTTTTTGCCACCAAAGTGGATAAGCTCACATTTATCCACATTGTACTGCATCTGCCATGCATTTGCCCACTCTCCTAACCTGTCCAAGTCATCCTGCAGCCTCTTAGCATCCTCCTCAAGCTCACACTGCCACCCAGCTTAGTGTCATCTGCAAACTTGGGGATATTACATTCAATTCCTTCATCTAAATCATTAATGTATATTATAAATGGCTGGGGTCCCAGCACTGAACCCTGCGGCACTCCACTGGTCACTGCCTGCCATTATGAAAAGGACCCATTTATTCCAACTCTCTGCTTTCTGTCTGCCAACCAGTTCTCTATCCACATCAATACATTACCCCCAATACCTGTGCTTTAATTTTGCACACTGATCTCTTGTGTGGGACCTTGTCAAAAGCCTTTTGAAAGTCCAAATACACCACATCCACTGGTTCTCCCTTGTTCACTCTACTAATTACAGCCTCAAAAAATTCTAGAAGATTTGTCAAGTATGATTTCCCTTTCATAAATCTATGCTGACTTGGATCAATCCTGTCACTGCTTTCCAAATGCGCTGCTATTACATCTTTAATAATTGATTCCAACATTTCATCCACCACCGATGTCAGGCTAACTGGTCTATAATTACCCATTTTCTCTCCCCCTCCCTTTTAAAAAAGTGGTGTTACATTAGCTACCCCCCAGTCCACAGGAACTGATCCAGAGTCAATAGAATGTTGGAAAATGATCACCAATGCATCCACTATTTCTAGGGCCACTTCCTTAATTACTCTGGGATGCAGCCTATCAGGCCCTGGGGATTAATCCCATTAATTTCCCTAACACAATTTCCTGACTAATAAGGATTTCCTTCATGCCTCCTTTTTGCTCGACCCTCGAACCCATAGTATTTCCGGAAAGTTATTTGTGCTTTCCATAGTGAAGACAGAACCAAAGTATTTGTTCAATTGGTCTGCCATTTCTTTGTTCCCCATTATAAATTCACCTGATTCTGACTGCAAGGAACCTACATTGGTCTTTTTCTCTACAAATATCTATAGAAGCTTTTGCTGTCAGTTTTTATGTTCCCTGCAAGCTTCCTCTCATACTCTATTTTCCCCCTCCTGATTAGACTCTTTGTCCTCCTCTGCTTAATTCTAATTTTCTCCCATTCCTCAGGTTTGCTGCTTTTTCTGGCCAATTTATATGACTCTTCCTTGGATTTAACACTATCCCTAATTTCCTGCTCACTCTGACCTTCCCCCATCCTGCTCACTCTGACCTTCCCACATCCTGCTCACTCTGACCTTCCCACATCCTGCTCACTCTGACCTTCCCCCATCCTGCTCACTCTGACCTGCTTGTTCTGACGCATATCTTTTCTGCTCACCCTAGCTGCTGCAATCCTGCTTGCACTGGCAAGCCCCTGTGCTCTCAATCTGGCCTGCCCTCATAATTTCCACTGGCCTGCCCCCAGCGTTCCCAGTGACCTGCCCCCATCATTCCCACTGGGCTGCCCCCACTGACCTGCCCCCAACGTTCCCACTGGCCTGCCCCCATCATTCCCACTGGCCTGCCCCCATCATTCCCACTGGCCTGCCCCCAGCATTCCCACTGGGCTGCCCCCATCATTCCCACTGGCCTTCCCTCAATGTTCCCACTGGCCTACCCCCATCATTCCCACTGACCTGCCCCCATCGTTCCCACTGGCCTGCCCCCATCATTCCCACTGGCCTTCCCCCATCATTCCCACTGGCCTGCCCCCAGCATTCCCACTGGCCTTCCCCCAGCATTCCCACTGGCTTGCCCCCATCATTCCCACTGGCCTGCCCCCAGCATTCCCACTGGCCTGCCCCCATCATTCCCACTGACCTGCCCCCATCATTCCCACTGGCCTGTCCCCAGCATTCCCACTGGCCTTCCCCCATCATTCCCACTGGGCTGCCCCCATCATTCCCACTGGCCTTCCCTCAATGTTCCCACTGGCCTGCCCCCATCATTCCCACTGACCTGTCCCCATCGTTCCCACTGGCCTGCCCCCATCATTCCCACTGGCCTGCCCCCAGCGTTCCCACTGGCCTGCCCCCATCATTCCCACTGCCCTGCCCCCATCATTCCCACTGGCCTGACCCCAGCATTCCCACTGGCCTTCCCCCATCATTCCCACTGGCCTGCCCCATCATTCCCACTGGCCTGCCCCCAGCGTTCCCACTGGCCTGCCCCCATCATTCCCACTGACCTGCCCCCATCATTCCCACTGGCCTGACCCCAGCATTCCCACTGACCTGCCCCCATCATTCCCACTGGCCTGTCCCCAGCATTCCCACTGGCCTGCCCCCATCATTCCCACTGGGCTGCCCCCATCATTCCCACTGGCCTTCCCTCAATGTTCCCACTGGCCTGCCCCCATCATTCCCACTGACCTGTCCCCATCGTTCCCACTGGCCTGCCCCCATCATTCCCACTGGCCTGCCCCCAGCGTTCCCACTGGCCTGCCCCCATCATTCCCACTGACCTGCCCCCATCATTCCCACTGGCCTGACCCCAGCATTCCCACTGGCCTTCCCCCATCATTCCCACTGGCCTGCCCCAGCGTTCCCACTGACCTGCCCCCAGCGTTCCCACTGGCCTTCCCCCATCATTCCCACTGACCTGCCCCCAGCGTTCCCACTGGCCTGCCCCACTGAACCCTCTGGCTATATTTGGATTTACATGCCAATGACACAAGTCCTTTTAGTTAATCTTCCCAGAGTTTACTATGTACAGCACTCTGCATTTAACCAGCCAGGGTGTATCACATTACCAGCCAGACATATCTGCTAATGCTTCAGGCACAGCAGGAGAGGCCAATAGAGATTCAGGGGAAGACTATTTATACTAACTTGGGTTCGATACAATAACTTTGGGAGGACTATTTTCAAAATGTTAAATCAGTATTTGGAAGAGATGATTTCATTCATTTAAAAAACTCTTCTTTTCCACCAGCCTCGTCAGTGCATTTGTTTCCTTTGCAGTATCAATCTAGTAGCAATATTATATAGATGTCAAAAAGAAAAATTGTGAATTTTCAGCTGCAGTGCGAGTGTGCCCTCTGTTTATAATCAAAGGAATGCTGTCGTTAAGGAGAGAAAGAGCATGTGTTTTAATGTAGTTCATATCCTTGCTTGCTTTGTTTGGCAACCTCTTTTCTGTATCGATATAAATTTCATTGCAATGTGTCCTTGTTTGCGTCACATAGATTCAGAAAGAAATCGATGTGCAGATATTCCGCTGTCCTTTGTCTTCGGGCTAAAGCCCGCGGTCTCTTTGGAAAGGCTTAACACAGTCATTCCTGCTGGTCTAGTGACTTTTAAGTGGTGAATAGCAGATCTATGCAAATAAGGAAACAGTCACATTTGATCCAGAATCTGTGTTGAATTAGCTGATCTCAGCAGGGCTGCGGTAAGGCTGTGTAGATGTGACCTCAGAGTTCCTACCCCCGATCACAAGCCAGTGACACCTGTTGGAATCACATACGTGTGAACGGCAAGCAAGGATGGGATCAGACACAGTTGTGATGCCTCACCGGGGCCGAACAGCCTGCTGATATTCACTTACACGGGAATAATTGGCGATTGGGCAGGGGGTGCCTGTGCAAAGCAAAGAGCCAAAAGCCTCCAGAGACAATTGGCAAGATTAGAGATAAAGTAAATGCTCCCGAAGGCTTGTTTGGTAAATAGAACGTCTGATGTGGTACTAACAAAACAGTAGAGTCTAACATTTGATTCCCATTCTGTGTTTGAGCTATTGATCTCAGTCAGAGAGACAGTGGGGCATTACAATTACCCTTACAGCTCTCGGGTTAGGAAGACATCCTTGGTGAATGGATCAGGAGCTTTGGTCTCAAGAGCCTTTGTTGCTAAGCTTCAGGTGACTCTGAGAGACGAATTTCTTTCACCCCAGTCACTGGGGAGGACAGCGTTAAAAAAATAAACATAAATGTGTTTTGACAGACGCAAACCGTTTTCAAAAGCATTTGCTCGGGAGTTTTGTTTTGCTGCTTATCTCTCCCGAACGACATCCTCCCTGGGTTGTGTAACACGGGTTACAGACCTACCCGTAAGTCGAGCCGTCAGCAGCGAGAACAAACTCAGGAAATGATGACTGAGTCTTTCAGATAACGGGTAGCAAAGGCAACGTCATTTACTGGCTGACCAAATTTCAGACTGGAAGGTATGTTTCCCACCATACATGCAGGATCTCAACAACCTGCTTCGTATATAGTGCTCAGTCGATTGCAATTTTGCCTCTTGAGAAAGAAGATTGTAGGTTTAAGCCCCATCTCAGGACTTGATCGCACAACAATTGTTATGATCTGGAATGCACTGCCTGAAAGGGTGGTGGGAGAAGATTCAATAGTAACTTTCAAAAGGGAATTGGAAATGTACTTAAAAAGGAAAAATTTGCAGGGATATGGGGAAATAGCAGGGGAGTGAGACTGATTAGCTAGCCTTTTCAAAGAGCCGGCACATACATGATGGGCCGAATATCCACCTGCTGTGCTGTAAGATTGTATGATTCTATCAGACTGGCACTCCAGTGCAGCACTGAGGGGGTCCTGCCTTGTCAGAGGTCCAATGTTTTTGCCCAAGCCTCCTGAAGGTGCTGTTTCACTAGCACCAGGTGCCTGTTACATTGCCCAAGTAGCTACTTTCTACACATGTTTGCTCGTCATTAGCGTGGGCTTCCCTTCCTCACCTCAATGGGTCAGTGTGGTGAAAGCAGTGGCTGGTGTGGCACCGTCACATTTCCTCTTGTGGGGAATCCAGAACAAGGGAACACAGTCTTAAAATGAAACCTAAGCCATTCAGAAATGAAATCAGGAAGTACTTTTTCCACATAAAGTGGAAATCTGCAACTTGCTCCCCCAAAAGGCTGTAGATGCTGGGGGTCAATTGAGATTTTGAGATTTAGTGATAGATTTTTATTAGGTAAGGGTATCAATGGATATAAAACAATGGAGTTGAGATACATCATCCATGATTTAATTGAATGGCGGAATAAACTCAAGAGGATCAATGGCCAACTCCTATTCCTATGTTTCTATAAATTATAAAGACTGGGAAGGTTGTAGGTGAACTTTATCCTGTTTCCCTGAGGCAGATCCATGTGTTGAAACAGCTGATCTCAGCTGGATTGTTAATGGCAGTGCTACAATTGGCCACAATGCCTCTTAGTTCAGGAGTGGAAAGAAAAGAATCAGGCTTCTATCTCCTGGTTACTGTTGGATGACCCCTGTTGAAAAGTGAGCGTGGGCAAGCAAGGTGAGTGAGGACAAGATTGAGATAAGCTGTGATGGCTGACACAGTCGAATAGTCTGCTAACATTTACTGTCTAGTGTCACACTAGAGTGAATTACCAGAAATCTACTTAAAGAAGCATGCCCCAGAAAGCCAGTGCCATCAAGAGGAGAGGAAAACATTGGGAAAGAAGAAGCAGGGCTTAGTTACTGTGGTGCAGTTCAGAAGGTCATGGGTGCAAACTCCATTCCAGGACTTTAATACATAATTTGGGCTGACGCTTGAGTTCAGTACTGCATGAGTGTTGAATTATTGGAGGTAATGCCTTTCAGATGAGACTGATTTTTTAATCTCATAATACTGCTGTGAAGCGCCTTGGGACGTGTCACTACATTAAAGGCACTATATAAAAGTTATTGTTGTTGTTGAGACCTTAAACCATGGTCCCAGTTATCTGTTCTGGTGGTTATAAACAATCCTATGGCACTACTAGAAGAAGAGCCAGCATTTGTCCCTCAACCAGCACCACCAAAACAGACCAACTGGTCACTCATCTGTTTATGGGGTCTTCTTGTGTTTGCATATAAAACAACACTTTTAAATGACTGCACTGAGCAAGTAATTTATTGTGAAACATTGTGGGATATTCAGCAGATGTGAAAGTTGCTATATAAGTGCAAGTCTTTATTTTCTTTTTTTCACAGATGTTAATTGGTAAAGGGACAGGGAACATGAGATGAAAAGAAAGGAATTTAAATAGAGGGTATGAACAGAATGTACAAAGGACACAAATCTTTAAAATGCTACATTAAAAACTCCTAACTTACCAAACAAGAAATTTATGACCACATATTTGCATATTTTCCATTCCATAATTTACAGACAGGATAATAGCAGCCAAGCAGTGAGTCACTGTGTTAGTCAAATCACACAGTTCTGACAGTGTCATAGAGTATGGATAAAAACCGTGCGATTAAATGGCATCCTTAATCTCACTTCTACTCTTTGTACCAATTCCTTATTTAGTTAAGGCAGTGAGTAGCTGAGTCCTCTTCATTCCTTGCTCTGTGCTGAGTGTGCAGATCTCAGTTGAGATGGCAGTGAGTGCGCTACAATTGGTCTCAGTGCCCCCCCCGGGTTAAGGAGCAGACCATCAGCCAGTGTCCACTCCTGATCGTTAACAAGTGATCCATGCACTGTGTGTGGATATCGGCTGAGGACAGGATCAAGCTCGGCTGAGATGCCTCCTCTGCAGTCATCATCATCATCATAAGCAGTCCCTCGAAGCGAGGATGACTTGCTTCCATGCCAAAAAGGGATGAGTTCACAGGTGTTTCAATGAAGGACCTAATATTCCAGATCCCAAACTACATCGTGAAGGGTGGAAGATGCCTGTGCTTGGATTTTTTTAACGTGTGGTGACCGTTACACCCCAGCCACCACACGGGCTTGACAGAGCTAGGTCTTGGTCCAGTGGCAAGGATTACCCAAGACTAACTGGAGACCAGCTCTGCTGCATAGACCGAGCGCACACACATACCACAGTGTAGACTGGCCCGTGCTGCCCCTGGGATCCTCGCCTCTTCTGGGCCCCGATCACTTCCCTCTACGGACTCATGCCGCTCCTTCGCCCCTCCTGCTGTGCCTGCCCGCACTGCAATCAGTGACCTGGCTTTGTAGCCATCGCCCTCCTGCAGCAGCACGCGCTGCTCCCTGCAGTGGTATGTCGCCACATGTTGCTCCTTCCAATGGCCCCGGCCTGTTGATGGTCTTGCAGACCGGGACTGCACCGATTTCCGGGCCGGGCCGTCGCACACTGCTCCAAAGCAAACATTATACAGATGATCACATGAAGGAAGATTCAACTTTATAATGGAGTGCTGACATGCATTATCAAGGCTAACAACAACAAACAATAATAACACCACCAACAACAACTTGCATTATACAGCACTTTCATGCAGACCGTGATCCTTACCAACGGATCCATTACAGACCCAATTCACGTCCGGACCGGGGTCAAACAGGGCTGCATCATCGCCCCAACCCTCTTCTCAATCTTCCTCACCGCCATGCTCCACCTCACAATCAACAAGCTCCCCGCTGGAGTGGAACTAAACTACAGAACCAGTGGGAAGCTGTTTAACCTACGTCGCCTCCAGGCCAGGTCCAAGATCACCTCAACCTCTGTCATTGAGCTGCAGTATGTGGACAACGCCTGCGTCTGTGCACATACAGAGGCTGAACTCCAGGATATAGTCAATGTAATCACTGAGGCATATGAAAGCATGGGCCTTACGCTTAACATCCGTGGGACAAAGGTCCTCCACCAGCCTATCACCGCCGCACAGCACTACCCTCCAATCACCAAGATTCACGACGCGGCCCTCGATAACGTGGACCATTTCCCATATCTCGGGAGCCTCTTATCAACAAAGGCAGAGATTCAACATCACCTCCAGTGCACCAGTGCAGCCTTCGGCCGTCTGAGGAAAAGAGTGTTTGAAGTCCAGGCCCTCAAATCTACCACCAAGCTCATGGTCTACAGGGCTGTAGTAATAACCGCCCTCCTGTATGGATCTGAGGCATGGACAATGTATAGAAGGCACCTCAAGTCGCTGGAGATATATCACCAACGATGTCTCCGCAAGATCCTGCAAATTCCCTGGGAGGACAGGCGCACCAACATCAGTGTCCTCGACCAGGCTAACAGCCCCAGTATTGAAGCACTGACCAGTGGGCAGGCCACATAGTTCGCATGCCACAAACAAAACTCCCTAAGCAAATGCTTTATGCAGAGCTCCTTCATGGTAAACGAGCCAAAGGAGGACAGCGGAAACGTTATAAGGACACCGTCAAAGCCTCCCTGGTAAAGTGCAATATCACCACTGACACCTGGGAGTACCCTGGCCGCAGACTGCCCGAGGTGGAGAAAGTGCATCAGGAGGGCGTTGAGCTCTTCGAGTCTCAACGCAAAGAGCGTGAAGAGGCCAAGCGTAGGCAGCGGAAGGAACACGCGGCAAACCAGCCCCACCGATCCCTTCCCTCGATGAATGTCTGTTCCACCTGTAACAGGGTCTGTGGCTCTCGTATCGGACTGTTCAGCCATCAAAGAACTCACTTTGGGAGTGGAAGCAAGTCCTTCTCGATTCCGAGGGACTACCTATGATGATGATGATGAATGTAAAGCATGTCCCAAGGCACTTCACAGATAGACGTGATGAATAATGACAGATTACTGGATGACAACTAACACCTGTGGAATGATTTCTGGTCTATTTATGACTCAAGTCCCACACCAACATGGTTGACTCTTAACTGCCTTCTGAAGTGGCTAAGCAAGTCACTCAGTTGTATGAAACCGCTATTTGAAGAAGGCCCACCACCAGCTTCTCAAGGACAACTATGGATAGGCAATAAATGTTGGCCTTGTCTCCAATGCCCACATCCCAAGATGGAATATATGAAAATAAAATGAAATAATTGACTGGTACAACAGCATTACAAGTTATGTGTCTCTATTGAATGGAAATAAACCACAGGGCACAACAGAAACCTTGCTTTAGTTATGTATGCCTATTGTGACCCAAAACACAACATGAAATGCAGAAAATGATGCCAGAAACAGTTTGTAAAAGTACAGACTCAACTTTATATGTGGTTTGCTCAGTTTCATCAATTCTACCATGAAAAGGGGTTCCCTGTGTCTGTGGCTCCCACAGACAGTTCTGCTTTCTCACACGTACATAGGATTATGACTGGTTGCGCTTTTAAATGCTAAATCTAAGAGCAAATATGAAAAAAATGTCAGCCCTGAAATTCCCACAAGTTGCATTCCGAGGGGATGTGTTAGGATCATATCCTCCGACAGTGCCCTACAGCACTGCCCCCTCTTGGAGATTGTGGGCTCAGTGGGAAGGCACCTCATATTCATGGGGCAAATCGGTACAACTGTCACTTGCAGCACCCAACTGCCACATGTGCCTGGATGGCAGTAGGGAGGGTTGAGTTGATTGCCTAGGCACCTGACCCTGAAAACACTCTTCATGATCCATGTAGGATTACCAACCCTCCAGGATTGTCCTAGAATCTCCAGAGATTAAAGATTAATCTCCCAAACACAGCTACGAGCCGCCCGGACAAAAATTGTAGAGGCACAAAAAAATTTTGGAGCTAGGATAAAAGGCTGTTGATTGACTGTCAAGAATCATCCAATTGGATAGTGTGGGAAGGCATTGCGCCATTAGGATGGATGTGTCGCGTGACCAATGGTACGAGTGTAGGGGTGGGGCAGTTAAAAGGTGGGAGGTCATGAGATGAAACCTATCGGAATATGCTCAACCAGAGTTGGCAACCAAAGGTCTATGCCAGTTGTGAGGTCTGGACCACACTGGTAGGGCCAACATGAGCCCACCTTTCTCGATGAACTGGTCGCCACTGATAGGCGGGCAACCATCTATGGCCAGGACCGGACCTCCGGCTTAGGGATTTTACCCCCTTGGCCCCACCCCAGGCCTGTCAGTTACCTCATAAGGGGACAGATGGAGCTCTGCTGCTTATGCAGTAACCATGAACCTCCCAGAAAACAGCAGCTTGGGTGTTCCACAGATCTCCTGCTGAAATTAAGTTGGGAAACCAGTGTAATTTCAGATCCTGTGTAATATACTAGATTGTCACAAGGGTTCATCACAATCTGCTTTGAATCTGTTACCGTCCAGTGATGGTGTAAAGTTTTCTGGACTGTACTAAATTTTCAAATTAACACATGCAAGGAGCCTTATTTCTGTTTTAGGTAGCCGCCAGCGATGTCTTCTGGTTAAGCAACTCTCTGATTTAAAAATTTTCATCCTTGTTTTCAAATTACTTCATGGCCTCGCCCATCCCTATCTCTGTAATCTCATCTAGCCCCGCAACACCTCGAGATATCTGTGCTCCTCTAATTCTGGCCTCTTGAACATCCTTGATTTTAATCGCTCTACTATTGGCAGCAGTGCTTTCAGCTGCCTAGACCCTAAGCTCCGAAATTTCCTCCCTAAACCTCTCCGCCTCTCTACCTCTCTTTCCTCCTTTCATCATAGACAATCCCTCGGAATCGAGGAAGACTTGCTTCCACTCAAAATAAATTCTTAGGTAGCTGAACAGTCCAATATGAGAACCACAGTCTCTGTCACAGGTGGAACAGATAGTCGGTGAGGGAAGGGGTGGGTAGGACAGGTTTGCCACACGCTTTTTCTGCTGCCGGCGCTTGATTTCTGCATGTTCTCGGCGATGAGACTCGAGGTGCTCAGCACCCTCCCGGATGCACTTCCTCCACTTAGAGCGGCCTTTGGCCAGGGACTCCCAGGTGTCAATGGGGATGTTGCACTTTATCAGGTTTTGAGGGTCCTTGTAGCGTTTCCTCTCCCCACCTTTGGCTCGTTTGCCACTTCTTAAAACTTACCTCTTTGACCAAGCTTTTGGTCATCACTCTAATTTCTCCTTATGTGGCTCGGTGTCAACATTTGTTTTATAACGCTCCTGCGAATTGCCTTGGGACATTTTACAATGTTAAAGGCACTATATAAATATAAGTAGATGTTGTTTGTAGGCTATAAAAGAATCCTTTTTTATTTGGATGTCAGGCTAAGGCAGAATCGGTTTTGACTCCACTAACTCACTGTTTACAACAGAATAAAATAACGTTGCAGTACAGCTTTCCCAACCTGTTTCATTATGGTGTTGGAGAAAATTGAATGAGGAGGTAGGTCATTAGATATCTCCCATCAGTCTATGTTTCCTGAATATACCGTGACATTTGTCTACATTGTGTATTAGTCTACAAAGAAAGTACCTTCCTCATTAGGATTCGTATACTTTCTGTATGAGATTTTTGTCTCTCAAGCCTTCTCTTGATTATACTTACTTAATAGCCTGGAATTTCCTCAGACCTCTGCTGCCGTAACTTTGATAAACCCCTCCTGTTTTCCGGCAAAGGCTTGAGGAAATTCTGGGCCAATATTTTCTTCCCCATGCTCCAATTATCTTCCCTCTGCTCCTGAAGGCACTGACTCATGCTGGGATAAAGTTCCATGGGCACCAACAGCCATCTTGTATCCCACCCAATTGGCCACCTGTGAACTTTGATAATGAGCATTGAAAGAAACAATTTGCATTTATGTCGCATCTTTCATGATCTCAGGATGTCCTAAAGCATTTTAGAGCCAATTAAGTACTTTTGAAGTATAGTCACTGTTGTAATGTAGGAAATGTAGCAGCCAATTTGTACATAGCATGGTCCCTGAAACAACAATGTGATAATGACTAGATAATCAGTTTAATAGTGAATGTTAATTGAGGGATAAATGTTGGCCAGGACATCGAGGAGAACTCTCTTGCTCTTCTTTGAAATAGTGCCGAAATATGTTCAGATTTGATCACATAATCTAGGCTGATGCTTCAGTGCATTACTGGGAGTGCTGCACTGTTGGAGGTGCCGTCTTTCGAATGCGATGTTTAATCAAAGTCCTGCCTGTGCTCTCAGGAGGACGTAAAAGATTCCATGGCGCTATTTGAAGAAAAGAAAGGGAGTTCACCAATAATTGGTCAATATTTATCCATTCAAAAATACTTAAAACAGACTATCAGGTCATATTGCTGTTTGTTGGACCTGCTGTGTGCAAATTGGCGGTTATGTTACTGTTGAGTGAGTACACCTTGGTAGTAAAGTGCTTTGGAATGCACTAAGGTTGTGAAAAGCATTGTATAAATGCAAGTATTTCTTTCTTTTTTTTATGTTCACTGAAGTGGGAACAGGCACTGAAAAGTGAAGAGAGGGTACTGAAGGCATGGTGTAAGTATAGGGCGTGAAAACACTGTTTTCTTTGCATGGATCCAGCCATTCCCTTTCAGGAGACTGGCACATTTTTGGGCCTATCAGTCTCCAAACACACGGCAGATCACCCCGAGGCTGAGGAAATTCTCATCTCAGGCTCCACACCATCTGACACGGGGTTTGCCATGATTGCTGCAGATGGAGGTTCCATCCTAGACAAGGCCCTCTGGAAACTAACAGCAGCTCAGATCCAGCAAGCCTGGGTCATGGCCTATTTTCCAGGCCTTTTGCTTAGGGTTGCCAACACTGGTTGGACTGTATTTTGAGAGGTTTCAGCTCCTCCAACCATCCTGCCCTCACTCTCCTGCCATTGGCTGCTTGACACTTTAATCCTCTGACTATCAATCACTCATGGCGGCTATAATAATCCTCTGAGCACCAGAAACCACTCTATAAACCAAATGGTTTTATCAGAGTGTGCATGTGACAGGGCCACATCACATCCTGCTCACAGGAGTGTCTAGGTTACGCTTTCACTCTGGAAGACTTCCGGACAATCGGAGCGGGTTGGCAACCCGACTTGTGCTGCACTCCCACCAGAGCACCAAGACTACATACAATGTCGCGAGACACAGTGAACAGCGGAACTTTTATCCATATTTACTCCCAGCTACTTTTTCATTAAATTTTACCTTTGATGAAAATACACCCCATTGTAGGACTCACTGGAACTCTCTTCCTAAATCCCTCCATGTCTACTTCTTCCTCGTTAAAAAAAACTCCTCAAACTCTATCTTTTTGACCATGCTTCAGGACTTCTCTCCTAATTCTTCCACTACTCTTTCTGATTAGATGTTAAACCAAGGCTTCATTTGCAATATTTGTCCCGTGATGTAGGGTGTTACTGACAAGGCCAGCATTTATTGCCCATCCCTAATTGCCCTTGAGAAGGTGCTGGTGAGCTGCCATCTTTAACTGCTTCCTTGTGGTGAAGGTACTCCCACAGTGCTGTTAGCCAGGGAGTTCCAGGATTTTGACTCAGCGACTATGAAGAAATGGCGATATATTTCCACATCAGGATGGTGTGTAACTTGGAGGGGAACTTGCAAGTGATGGTGTTACCATGCGTCTGCTGCCCTTATCGTTCTAAGTGGTAGAGGTCGCGGGTTTAGGAGGTGCTGCCGAAGAAGCCTTGGCGAGTTGCTACAGTGCATCTTGTAGATGGTATACCCTGCAGCCATGGTGCACCGGTGGTGGAGCGAGTGCATGTTTAAGTTGGTAGATGGGGTGCCAATCAAGCGGGTTGCTTTGTCCTAGATGGTGTCAAGCTTCTTGAGTGTTGTTGGAGCTGCACTCATCCAGGCAAGTGGAGAGTGTTCCATTACGCTCCTGACTTGTGCCTTGTGCCTTGAAAAGGCTTTGGAAGTCAGGAGGTGAGACACTTGCCACAGAATACCCAGCCTCTGACCCGCTCTTGTTGCCACATATTTATGTGGCTAATCCAGTTACGTTTCTGGTCTATGGTGAGCCCAGAATGTTGATGGTGGGAGATTCAGCGGGGTAATACAGTTGAATGTCAAGGGGAAGTGGTTAGACTCTCTCTTGTTGGAGATAGTCATTGCCTGGAACTTGTGTGGTGTGAATGTTACTTGCCACTTATGAGCCAAGCCTGATGTCATCCTGGTCCTATTGCATGTGGGCAAGGACTGTTTAATTTTCTGAGGAGTTGCGAATGGAACGGAACACTGTGCAATCATCAGCGAACATCCCTACTTCTGATCTTATGATGGAGGAAATGTCATTGACGAAGCTGCTGAAGATGGTTGGGCCCAGGACACTGCCCTGAGGAACTCCTGCTGCAACGTTCTGGGGCTGAAGTGATTGACCTCCAACAACCACAACCATCTTCCTTTGTGCTAGGACTCTAGCCAGTAGAGAATTTTTCCCCTGATTCCCAATGACTTCAATTTTACTAGAGCTCCTTGATACCACACTCAGTCAAATGCTGCTTTGATGTCAAGGGCAGTCACTCTCACTTCAACACATAAAAGATCTCAAGGCACTAGTTTGAAGAAGAGCAGGGGAGTTCTCCACAGTGTCCTGACCAATATTTATCTCTCAACCAACATTCACTAAAACAGAATATATGGTCATTACCTTATTGCTGTTTGTCAGATCTTGCTGTGCATAAATTGGTTGCCGTGTTTCCTACATGACAACAGTGACTACAACTCAAAATTACTGTAAAGTGCTCGGGATGCCCTGAAGTTGTGAAAGGCAGCTATATAAATCGGCTGTGCCCAATCCCAGAGTTGTGGCAGTTCCATTTAGGAATTTATTTTTAATAATGCCTTTACAAATTCATAAAAAATGGCAAACATTGAAAATCTTCTGCAATCTTCCCCTTATGTTTCGTATGCTGCTAACACATAGTAACCAGAAGCAATCATCCCTACAAATTTCTTATTTCTTTTTTTAAATGCAGCTGTGTTTGATACACACAATAGCCCTTCTCTCAATCCCAGTTTTAGATTGTTTCTACGTCTTCTTCGTTGCCTAGGGTTTCACTACTAGAAAAAGGAAGTGCTTCCTCTCAAGATGGGCGGTGCTTCTGTTTCGTGAAGTCACTGGAATGGAACTTCACAACGTCACAGCAGGGGGAAATTCCCAGGAAAAAGTCCTGCTTCCTGACTGGCTGAGTCTATCCAGCTGTGATTTAGTCTCAATTTCCAAGGTGTCAGCCTTGGCTCACACTCTCACCTATTTCTCAGAAGGGCATGGGTTCATAGTCCCACTCCAGAGATTTGAGCACATAATCCAGGCTGGCATTTCAGTGCTGCCTTTTAGATGAGACGTTAAAACTGAGGTGTTAACCTTAGTCTGACCTTTCAGGTGCACTCTTTGGAGAAGAGCAAGGAAATTCTCCCCTGTGTCCTAACCAACATTTATCCCTCAACCAACACCTAAAACAGATGATCTGATCATTTATTTCAGTGCTGCTTTTTTTTATCTTGCTGTGCACAATTTGGCTGCCTATACTCTATCAGTGACTATACTCTTTCTTTGTTCCCTCGTCTGCGAAGGATGCCGACTCTTGCCGAGATACGTATCCTTGGGTGGCACCCACCCTTTTGTATCTTGCCCCAAGAAGTAATTCATCATCTGTGAGCCTTGATGCTGGGTTCTATTCAACATTGGTGCAGATTTGGTGCACTGAATGGTCTGTTTCTGTGCTGTAATGTTCCATGATGCAATTTGACGAGGCAAGGCAGATCACGCCAAGCCGTATCCTGATCTGCCTTCCACACACTCATATTATACATGTAAATGTACTTCACATCTGTACATTTATTTCACAAACATCTACCACCATTCAGTAACCAAGGAATTAAAGCACTCACAATGATCAAAAAACACTCTGTTTTTCGTCTTACTATTTTGCCAACAAAAGCACAAAAAGGTTAAAGTTCACAAGCAAGCACCATGCAAATATGAATATTGAATTCACATGTCCAATTACAGTGTCTACTACTTATTTTTGATTTACCAATCAGAAATGCAATTAGCTATACCTGGATTCCCAATTAGCCATATAGGGTTAGTAGTCAATGTATTGGACACCACTGCCTTAAATTGCTCGGAGCAATTGACATATAAGGCTCTTTACCATTTGATCACCTTCGGTAAAACTGGCCCACTTTTTGATAAATCCCCCTTTCTTCTTGCTGTTTTAGTTTGCAGTGCGTGAACAAATAATTTCATCTAATCGGGTCTTTAAATGCCAGAGCAACTGCAGGAAGGCTATTAGTGAATAGACCTTCAGCCAACAAAAAGTTTTCTTTAATCTGCATAATAGCACAAGTCAAATCTCTGGTTGTTGACTTGGGTGGTGCTTTATTAAAGGAACCAAGTCCTGTAAAGAGCAATAAGATGTCAAATTCGATCCCTGACCAGTGTTCAGTTAAGCTGCTTTTATTTTAGCACTGTTATACTACAAAATCCAGCTGCCTTATCCCCATCCTCAGCCCACAATAAACTCGGGTCGATGAGTCAAGTGCCAGGATAAGGAGGCTGGATTTAGGAGCATAAATGCTGGATGACAATTCTCCGAGAATCCTGGTTAAAACAAGACAAATCGAAAAGCAGCTTTATATATTTCATCTGTGCTAATAGAGAGTGCTTTAGTGCTACTGTGCTAGGAGAGAAGAATCAGATAGAATGCTTACAGACCAGGCAGATTCCAGGCATCAGCTGTGGCTCAGTAGTTTGTGGGTTCAAATCGCACTCCAGTGACTTAAGGACAGTAATTGATGCTGACTCTCCAGTGCAGTGCTGAGGGAGCGCTACACTGCCGGAGGTGCTATTTTTCGTGAGATATTAAATCGAGGCCCTGTCTATCCTCTCAGGTGGATGTAAAAGATCTCATTGCAGTACTCGAAAATGCTCCCTGGTGTCCTGGCCTCAACCAACATCACTAAAAAAAGCAGACTTTCTTGTCATTATCATTGCTGTTTGTGGGACCTTGCTGTGCGCAAGTTGGCTGCTGCATTTCCTACATGTGACTATAACATGTAGGAAATGCAGTGACTATACTCCAAAAATAATTAATTGGCTGTAAAGAGCTTTAGGATGTTGTGAAAAGTGCTATATAAATGCAAGTTCTTTCTTCTTTAACCCTGATCTGTGTTGCGTTGGCTGCTTCTAGCCATGATGCCAATTGATGTACTACTGTTGACCTTTGCACTCCTCAGGCTAGTGAGGGAAAAGCAGGTTTGTCACTAGAGCCCATGTTTAAAATGAGGCTGATTACTAATAAACTGACATCTATTTTTGTGCCTATTTCTGTTGATCTTATTTGAATGCTGTCTAAACAGTGAGCGTTCTTGACACTTGGCAAGAAAGATTTACTGAGCTGAACAGTGAGCGAATAAATTTAATATTAGTAGAGTTGCAGTCATTAGCCAAGCTGATCTCATCATTCCAACTGTATGTACTCATTCAGCTTCTACACTCACACTGTCAGGCTTGGGATTTTATCCAAGCGAGTTACTCTGATTAGGTCATCATTACTTGCTGTTTACATGAGAATATATTTGACATATGAACAGACCTAAACAGGGAGAGGGAGCTCAAAGAGAAAGAGGGGGGAGGGAAAAAGAATCATGACACATTGAGAGAAGAGTGACATGACAGAAAAGTGAAGCAAAGGAGAAAGAGGGAGTATGTGAGGGTAAGGTGTAGGGACATGGAAGGTAAAAAGAAAAGAGGGAAGACTTGAGATAGAGAGAAGAGAAGGGTTCTGTAAGAGAAAGGTGTGAGCGAGAAGACTGAGGTGGCAGAGCTTTTAGCACTCTTGACCTAACACTATTAAATTAATTCTGTAAATACCCTGCATTCCTACATTGGAACTATTCCTACATTAGACGAAAAAAGACCAAGGTCCATCTAGTTTGCCTTCTAGTATCCTGCTGGTTGTATGATACAACAATGATGGAGTTGTTGACTAACCATGACAATCAATCTTTATAAATTCTTCTACACCAGACCCCGGCATGAGGCAAGTAAAACCCCCAGTGGTGGAAAGCTTTGTGAATCATAGGTTCAAAATCACTTTTGCCCCCAAGCATGCTACACTTGCCATAAGTCAACCAGACAGGGTTGCCTTTAAGCTTGGTACCTTTGCTTCACATGGTACACATTGGTCCATTGCATTTAGAATCAGCTCCTTGAAGGAACTCCATAGTTCCTCCACTCCCTTAGCCATATTCAAATCTGCTAGGACCACTCTGACAAGAATATTCAAGCACATAAAGCTGGTCCACTTAAAATTTGGTAATTTTGTTTGAGTTTATATAACCTCTCCAATCCTTACAATGCCGAATGTGATCAAATTTGATCACTGGTACTTAAGCCTCCCTCACCTTTGTGCTGTAGGTTTGATTGTTCCTATTACTCATAATCGAATTCAAATTTCTCTCCTTGGCTCTTTTACAAACTGAACCATAAAACAATCTTCCATTAACTGGAAATCTCTGCCCTGTCTTACCAGTAGAGACATTATTGTCCCAGTCAATTTCTCGTTAGTTAAAATCTCCAACTACTATAGTTGGTCTCTTACTAGTCGCCTTCCTTCTCTCATCCCACAGTTCCACATCAAGGCTTTCACCCTGGCTGAGAGGTCTGTAGCATATCCCCTGTAATAGTTTATCTCTGTTACCATTTATTCATTCTACCGGAACTGATTCTGTGTCTGCCCTTTCCTTTTTTACAGCCTCTCTCATTTGCACCTCAATACTGGATTTGTATTTTACTGACATCCACTTCCTTTTCTCCCGATACAGTTTCTTCTAAACAATTTTTATCCTTCAACATATCTATTCCGTTAACTGGAATCATTCCACCATGTCTCTGCGATGCTAATGATGTCAAATCTATCATCCCTTGCAAGATGAAAGTGACAGTGAGGGAGAGGACATTAAGGAAGCGTGCACTTAACAAAAATAGCAGTTAAGGAGAAAAAGAAAGTATGCATAGGTGAAATGTGAGAAACAAACAACAACAACTTGCATTTATATAGCACCTTTAACGCAGTAAATTGTCCCAAGATGCTTCACAGGGGTGTTATAAAATCTTAATGATGCCGTGGATGTGTGATCAGAAGCCTATTTCAAGGTCAAATATAACACCAAGCTTGTTAACAATTGGTTCAGCCTCAGACAGTTGCCAGGGAGAGGGATGGAGTCGGTGGCTAGGGAATGGAGTTTGTGGCAGGGACAGAAGACAATTGTCTTCCGAATATTTAGTTGGAGGAAATTTCTGCTCATGTAGTACTGGATGTCGGACAAGCAGTCTGGCAATTTAGAGACAGTGGAAAGGTCGAGCGAGGTGGTGGTGAGGTAATGCTGGGTGTCATCAGTGTACATGGTAGGCCTGCCAGAGAGCCTATTGTTACTGTTAAGGAACATAGAGGAGTCCAGCACCAACTTTGCACAGGACTTGGAGTCCGTGATTTCCAGGATGGAAGTGGTGAGCAACTCCATTAATGCATTTGTGGACACAACCATGATGCAGGGTATGATGGCTGATGTCTCAGCTTCCATTGCTGCAGAAGTGGAAGCAACCCAATGTCTGAGTGCTGCAATGGAAACTAAGTCTTCTGTCAAGAAAGCTCAGATTGCTCTCATTCAGGCACAGACTGTTGCCATCGTAGGTGCGTTTACCAGTGTGAAAAGGGGCTTGCAGGGTGTCACAGGGTGTCCTCAAACAGATCACTAGGATTGCTGAGGCACCAACCCGGGGCAGTGACAGTGGTTGCGTGGAGCACGAACCTACTGTCCTCTCTCAGGGTGACAGCATTCGGACTTCCACCACTGCCACTCCACCAGTGCCCTTGCTTTTGCCTGTCAGCCAGCCAGCCCAGACTGCTGCTGGCCATGCTGAGATGGTGCAGTCTAAAGCTGGGCCTTCTCAACCCAGAGCTGCTTAAGGTCATCCTGCAAGTGTCCCTCATTGAAAGTCAGCAGCCTTCCACCAGCCATGCAGCAGCCACTGGGTAATCACTTTGTAGCAGCACTAGGACATGCTAAGGCACACAGAAGACAAACACTAGGAATGCACAAAGATTAGTTGTCTTTGTTGTGTAGTACTGGATTGATTGATTATAAATGTGGTTTTGAATATTTGTTTTGTGGTGGCTTTCATTTCAGTAATGTGACCAAGAGGTGCTGTACATTCCGTGGCAGAGGGATGCTAAGAGCAGCTTTGTTGGCTCTGCTCCATCGCCCTATCATGATGCAGCGCAAGGGGAAATGCAACTAGAGCCCTCTTGACTGGGAGCAAGTGGTGTACTCAGAGACTTTCCACTAGCAGCTAAGCCTCCCCAATGTTCAGCAGCACTCCCTGCACAATTTAACAACTTTTGAAATTTCTTACAGCAACCCAGTACTCTGAGCAACTCTGTAAAAGCAACAAGCAACTTACCTGGAAGTTGGATGTATCCCTTTACGTAGCGCTGGTGAGGGCTCACTTGTGCAGCTGAATGCATGTGCGTGTTTAGGAGAGGGCGCTGAATGGAGCAACAATGTCCAAAATTGCAGATCCTGCATCAAATCAGCTTTACACGCTGACTGATGTTATGACCTGCCTACTTTGCATACTGCCAGCGCTCGCACGTACCGCCCATGCTATCACCTTCACCAGATGTTGAATATTGCAGGCTGTGCTGGAACTGGCTGGAAGCGAGCCGGACACCAATTTTTAAAAAGTGGCCAAAATTACCAGCGCTATGGAGTTGAATTTCGCGGCCAGCATTTCTTCCATTAACAGTATCCTTAGCTGGAGCAACGTGAGAGGCTGAGAATTTTTTGGTGAGGCCCAGCTTGAGAATGGTTGAGGATCATTGAACCTGATAGTTTTGTTAAAAGAATGACGATTGACTTGACTGAAGGTGTGTGGACACAGCATTGAGTGGGTAAGGTATGTGTTGTAGGTAGCACTCCAGTGTCCCTACCATCATGTTGTCACAGATCATACCTACAGTGGTATTACATTCAGCAGCAGGATCTGGCATGCTGTGCCTGCACTCCGTGTAATCAGTGACTGAAGCCTAGACCCTCTGTTTTGGTGTTGGTGTGGAATGGGTGCAACGATGGCGAATTTAGCAGAGTGACGGCCCACGCTCGATTTGCTCAGAGGTTCGGGCCACCGCTAAATTTGCCGGAGCCTTTTTTTCGGCTGCCGTGGCAGAGCTCATTTCAGTATGAAGTGGATACCCCAGTGCAAACTCTGACTGGTTTCCCAGGATCCATAGTGGCCTATGGGGCATTGGTAGAAACCGGCGGGTAATTGACCTCAATGTGGTGCAAGGAAGAGCAGAGTACACGAATACTGTGGATTTCTACTGGCACGCGCTCGCTCCACTCCAGTTTTTCTTCCCTCCCCCCATCCCTGGAAGTCCTAGTGGGCCATCCTGAAGTCAGAGCTGGCTGAAGTTTGAGGCGCCTGGACTGGGGAGCTGTGTCAGGGTGTTCAATTGGCAGCCACAGCTCATCAGTGATGCGCAAGGATGGTTCTCAGTGGTGCGAATTCAGCATGCCAATCATTCCGTGCCCATTATTGGGTGCTATCCAATTTTGGCCTCATCAGACCAACTCAAACGCAGGCTTCAGGTGTAGGGACTGCACTAATGGTGAGAGGAGAGAATTGGTTGAAGCAAATTTTAAAATAGGTTATTAAAGTGGAGTGTCAGAATAGGAGGACAAAAGTTTTGATTTTGTAAAAGATTGAGCGATCTATTACAATCCATAGAATCATAGAATGGTTGCAGCACAGAAGCATGCCATTTGGCCCGTCGAGCCTGTGCCGGCTCTCTGCAAGAGCATTTCAGCTAGTCCCACACCCCCAGAAGTGGGAGAACAACCCCAGCTTCTCCAGTCTATCCACATAACTGAAGTCCCGCATCCCTAGATTAATTCTCGTAAATCTTTTCTGCATCCTTTCGAAGGCTTTCACATCCTACCTAAAGTGCAGTGCCCAGAATTGGACACAATACTCCAGTTGAGGCCAAACCAATGTTTTATAAAGGTTCATCATAACTTCCTTGCTTTTGTACTCTATTTATGAAGCCCAGGATCACGTATGCTTTTTTAACCGCTTTCTCAACCTACCTTGCCACCTTCAATGATTTGTGCACATATACCCCTAGGTCTCTCTGTTCATCCCTCCATGGTCTCCCAAGCTGTGTAACCTCCTCCAGCCCTACAACCCTTGGAGAACTCTGTGTTCCTCCAATTCTGACCTCTGGTCCAATCCCCACTTCCTTCGCCCCAGCATTGCTGGTCATATCTTTAGCTATCTAGGCCCTAAGCTCTGCAATTACCTCCCTAAATCTCTCCACTTCTCCACCCCTCTCTCCTCCTTCAAGAGAGGAATTCTGGCGAAGAAAACAAGAACTTCTTGCTCTTCATGTAGGGCTGAAGGACCTTTACCCTGCATGTAAACAATCAATATTGGCAAACAGGACCTCAGCTTAATGTGTTATTTCAGTACTGTACCTCAGACCAAGCATCTCCTCCTCAGTACTACACTGGAGTGTCAACCTAGTTATTATATGCTACAGAACCTGGTGTGGGGTTGGAACCGACACAGTGTTGGAGGACTGGCGGATAGTTAATGTAATACTTATATTTAAGAAGGGGGTTGGAACATGTCCAGGGAATTATAGACCAGTCAGCTTAACATCGGTGGTAGAAAAAAGAATGGAATTCCTACTAAAAGAGAAAATAGAACATCTAGAAACCAAAAATATAATAATAAATAGTCAGCATGGATTTCAAAAGGGAATGACTTGCTTGACCAACCTGAATTTTTTGAAGAGGTAACAGAGAGAGTAGACAATGGTAATGCAGTAAATGTAATTTATGTAGAGTTTCAAAATGCCTTTGATAAGGTACCCCATAATAGCTTGATGAACAAGGTCAGAGAATGCGGAGTCAGGGGACAAGTAGCAAAATGGTAGCTAGCTTGTTTCAACAGAGAAAGCAGAGAGTAGGGGTAAAAGGTAGCTATTCACAGTAATAGAAGGTGGGTAGTGGTGTTCCACAAGGATCAGTGCTGGGACCACTGCTGTTCATAATTTATATTAACGATTTAGACTTTGGAATCTAAAATACAATTTCTAAATTTGCGGATGACAATAAATTGGGGAGGGGGGGCGGATAGTCAATACTGAGGAGAACTGCAACAAATTACAGGAGGACATTAATAAACTTGCAGAAATGGGCATATAATTGGCAAATGAAGTTCAACACAGATAAATGTAAGGTATTACATTTTGGTAGGAAGAATAAAGAAGTCACTTATTACTTGCAGGGTATGAGTCTGGGTGGGGTAGAAGAACAAAAGGATATCGGAGTACAAATACACAAATCACTAAATGTTGCGACACAGGTTAGCAAGGCCGTAAAAAAAGCAAACCAAGCACTAGGATTAGAATTGAAAAGTAGATTAGTTATGCTAAACCTGTATCAAACCTTGGGTTAGACCATACTTAAGAGTACTGCGTACAGTTCTAATTACTATATTATTAAAAGGATATAGAGACACTGGAGAGGGTGCAGAGAAGATTCACAAAGTTGATACCAGAAATGCGAGGGTATACATATCAGGAATGGATGAACAGACTGGGTCTCTTTTCTCTTGAAAAAAAGAAGTCTCAGGGGTGTCCTAATAGAGGTCTTTAAAATTATGAAAGGTTTCGATAGAGTGGATAGAGAGAGAATGTTTCCACTTGTGGGTAAGAGCATAACTAGGGGCCATCAATATAAGATAGTCACCAAAAAAGCCAATAGGGAATTCAGAAGAAACTTCTTTACCCAAAGGGTGGTGACAATGTGGAACTCCCTACCACAGGGAGTGCTTGAAGTGAATAGTTTGGATGCATTTAAGGGGAGGCTAGGCAAGTATATGAGGGAGAAGGGAATAGAGGGTTATGCGGATAGATTTAGATGAAGAAAGACAGGAGGAGGCTCGAATGGAGCATAAACACCAGCGTGGACTGGTTGAGCTGAATGGCCTGTTTCTGTGCCGTATATCCTATGTAAAGACGCTCCTTAAAACTTTTGGTCACCTATCCTAATATCTCCTTCTTTGGCTCAGTGTCACTTTTTTTTGTCTGATTGCATTCCTGCGAAGCGCCTTGGGATGTTTTATTAGATTAAAGGCACCATATAAACGGAAGTTGTTGATGGCGCTGAAGTGGTGGTGATTGAGTTAGTTGTGAGGCTGGTGATTGAGGTAGTTGCAAGGCCGAAGGCCTGCATGCCATTCAAGCACCATCTTCAAAGATCTGGAAATACACGGGAATGGCTTCCCACGTTTCGTTTATTACATCAGGAAGCCTTGATCCAAGAAAACCCACATTTTCATGGCTCTGCACTGTGGGTGATTCCTTGTTTACACTAATGAGCAAAGCCAACATGAGGGAGAACTGCAGTTTTGCCATCGTCTGAAACTTGGGTTGCCACCTCTGGTTGGATGCTTTCTGAGATGTTTCGTCATCTGCCTTCCTGCCTTGAACTGCCCCGCTCCCATGCTCCTGTTATTGACCAGCCTACACGTCTACTCTCGTGCCACATTACTTTCCCATGCCAATCGGAAGGCAAACAAATTCTTCAATACCCAATTGGATGATACTTGGTTGTCAGTCAAACAGTTTGTGTTCCATCTCCGATTTTAATTTATTCCTCTGTAATTTTGTCCAGGGTTGTTTGCAGTTGTGGCTGGGTGATTAAGGCAGTTCCTGGAGACCCCAGAAGAATCCAGGTGGGTTGACCACACTATCTGAAATAACTCGAGGCTAGACACACTTTACTAGGTAAATGCAGCATTTTCTGGTAAAATACTGGTTGCAGGTAAGTGTAAGATATAAATTCATTCAATAAGACCCATTGGCCTCCAGTGATACACAGAGTCTGTAGGTGTGCCACATAGATCAAAGAAAGAAGCTCTTGCCGGTGACTTAACAGGGTGTGACTGTTTTTACATTTGATGCTCTGTAACTGCAAATTCAGCAAGGCTGCTGGCATGGCACGGCCGCTGTGCTAGGGTGCGGCAATCGATTGAAGTGTGCGTGTGTGGCTGTCAGGGAAGGCTACATCAGGCTCAGTTGTGATGCCCCAAACACTGCCCACCCGTCCGCCCCTCAGGAATTCTTTGGAGCCATGATCCCTGTCAATTGTGTCAGGAATTACACCCGCTTGTGGATCTCTGTGCCTGACAACGCTTTGAGTCAGACTGGCTCAGTGGTAGAGCACTCGGCCTTGAGTCAGAAGGTCATGATTTGAGCACATAAATCTAGGCAGTAGTGTGGGAGTGCAGCATTGTTAGAGGTGCCGTCTTTCGGATGAGACGTTAAATTGAAGTCCTATCAACCTGCTCGAATGGATGCACAGGAGTAGAATAGCCCGAACTCTGCAGTGCTCCCAGGAACTAATGGGTCACTTCAGCAAGATAATCGACCTCCTCCAGGATCGAATAATTGCTGTGCCTGGCATTCTGGAACCTACACCTGCTCTTAGCAGGAGATGTATTGGGCAGATTCTCCCGACTGGAATTTCCCAGTCTCCTCTCCACAGCGTGAAATCCCAGGGATTTTGGGTTCAGCCCTATTTTCGGAGCCTCCTCCGGCAGTGCGCCGGATGTGCCCAGTGCAAGGGCAGAATTTTTGGCCCTGGGTACCTGAAGCTGGAAAGTGTTCTATTCCCTGGCACTAACAGCCCTCTCCTCATTAAGAAGAAAGGTAATGGGGCAGAATTTCCGATGTCCCAGGCCCGTCCAGCAGTTTCTACGGACCTGTGAAAGCATTGGAAAAGCTGGTTTTCAGCGCGCAATACACATGTGCTGAAAACCAGCTTTTCCGATCTGTCAAGCTGGAGTGTGACAGATCAGAGCCAGATCAGGAGCGAGGATATTTGTATGAGCAAAATTGGGCTATTTACCCATATCTTGCCCGGCAAATTATTAAGTCCTGACTCTAATGTACTGACTTACACAAGACACATGCTGAAGTCAAGGTCACTCAGGACCTACACCTTTAATTCCAGCTCTCCAGTGCTGCATTTGCCTGAGACCTCCCTTTATATAACCACAGTGGGACAGGTATGGAGTGTCTCCTGCAAGTGCACCCCTGGTGGTAAGGTATGCTTATTGTTACAGGTCATATCCAGTTACAGTCATGTATAGCATGGTAAGATACAGTTATATACAGTAATGTGAGATACATGACATCACTCTCCCCCAAGGTCTTATTGCCTTTATAGATTCAGTCTCTCAGGTGGTCTGCGCTCTCGCGTGGAGCGTCTTAGTTGTGGTTCAGTTGTTTGCCTTGGTGCCTGTTTTTCATTGGGTGTGATTGCTGGTATCTCGCCTGGGCAGTATGTTTCGTTCGTGTAATCGCTGGTATCTCACCTGGCTGTCTGTTGAGACTGCCCTTTCCTCAGGTTGTCCCACCTGTCTGTCCACCAGATGTGGTGTGAGTTCTACATTGTAGTCTGCCTCTGGCTCTTCAGTGTTATCAGTGAATCTACTTTTTACTTGGTCTACATGCCTCCGGCAAGTTTGGCCATTCTCCATTTGTACAACCAGTAGCCTGTTTCCCTCTTTGTCTGTTACTGTCCCTGCAAGCCATTTGGGACCCCGGCCATAGTTTAGCACAAACACTTTGTCCCCTATCTCATTCCACCTCCCCCTCGAATTTCGGTCATGGTACTCAGTTAGCTTTTGACGTTTAGCCTCAATAATTTCATGCATGTCTGGGAGGATTAACGAGAGCCTGGTCTTTAAGGTTTGTTTCATCAATAGTTGCGTGGAGGGAACCCCAGTCAACGAATGTGGACGAGATATGTATGCCAGCAGCAGTCGCGACAGGCGGCTCTTCAGCGTGGGACCTTGGATTCTGAGCATGCCTTGTTTAATGATCTGCACTGCTCGCTCCTCCTGGCAATTGGAGGCCGGCTTGAAAGGTGCCGTCTTAACATGATTTATACCGTGGTCAACTATAAAATCGTGAAATTCTGCGCTGATGAAGCACGGACCATTATCACTGACCAATATGTCAGGAATGCCGTGCGTTGCAAACATGGTTCTAAGGCTCTCCACAGTGGTGGAGGTGGTGCTCGAGTTTAAAATGGTGCACTCGATCCATTTTGAAAATGCATCAATGACTACGAGGAACATTTTGCTCATGAATCGGCCCGCATGGTCTACATGCACCCGCGACCACGGTTTGGTGGGCCAGGGCCAGGGGCTTATGGGGGCCTCCCTGGGGGCATTACTGAGTTGGGCACAAATGGTGCACCGACGGACACAGAGCTCCAAGTCCGCGTCAATGCCAGGCCACCAGACATGAGATCTGGCTATGGCCTTCATAAGGACGATCCCCGGGTGCTCGCGATGGAGCTCCCGGACAATCGCCTCCCTGCCTCGCAAGGGCATAACTACTCGGCTGCCCCACCTCAGGCAGTCTGCCTGTAGTGAGAGTTCATGCATGCGCCTATGGAAGAGTTTGACCTCCTCGGGGCAGGTATCGTGAGCCTCTGCCCAGTCACTGGTTAAAACGCATCTTTTAACTAGAGATAACGTGGGGTCACTGGTCGTCCAGGCTCTGATTTGGCGAGCCGTCATGGGCGAACCTGTGGATTCAAAGGCATTGATTGCCATGACCATCTCACAGTCCTGTTTGTCGGACCCTTCTGTGGTCGCCAGGGGTAGCCTGCTAAGCGCGTCGGCACAGTTGTCTGTGCCTGGTCTGTGCCTTATTGCGTAGTCGTAAGCCGCCAGCATGAGTGCCCACCGCTGAATGCGCGCCGAGGCGTTGGCGTTGATTGCCTTGCACTCAGATAGTAGGAACGTGAGGGGTTTGTGGTCGGTTTCTAATGCAAACCTGGCCCCGAAAAGATATTGGTGCATCTTTTTGACACCGTACACGCACGCGAGCGCCTCCTTCTCAACCATACCGTATCCGGGCTCCGCCCGCGAAAGTGACCTGGAGGCATAAGCAACGGGCTGCAATTTACCCGCATCATTGACGTGCTGTAAAACGCACCCGACCCCGTACGCTGACGCATCACATGTAAGGACTAACTTTTTACCTGGTCAAAATAGGCTCAAACACTCTTGGAACATAGAGGGCTGCGTGCCTTATTGAAGGCGTGTTCTTGGGCGTCCCCCCAAAACCAATCGCACCCCTTTCTGAGTAGCACGTGGAGAGGCTCCAGCAGCGTGCTCAAGTTCTGCATAAAGTTCCCAAAGTAATTGAGGAGCCCGAGAAAGGCGCGCAGTTTCGAGACATTCCAGGGCCTGGGTGCCAGGCGAATCGCTTCGGTTTTGGATTCGGTTGGAAGGATTCCATCAGCGGCAATCCTTCTGTCCAAAAATTCAACCTCAGGCGCGAGAAACAGACACTTGGATTTCTTAACTCTTAGGCCTACCCGATCCAATCGACTTAGTACTTCCTCAAGATTGCGGAGATGAGAGTCGGTGTCCCTGCCCGTGATGAGTATGTCATCTTGAAACACAACCGTCCCCGGGATGGACTTGAGCAGACTTTCCATATTGCGTTGGAATATAGCAGCTGCCGACCTGATGCCGAATGGGCATCGATTGTACACAAAAAGGCCTCGATGTGTGTTGATGATGGTGAGTAGCTTAGACTCTTCGGTTAGTTCTTGCGTCATATACACAGATGTGAGGTCAAGTTTCGAGAAAAGTTTTCATCCAGCCAACGTGGCAAATAGGTCCTCCACTCTGGGCAGCGGGTATTGGTCCTGTAGGGAGACTCTGTTTATGGTAGACTTGTAATCCCCAGAGATTCGCACGGATCCATCAGGCTTCATGACGGGGACGATGGGGCTTGCCCAATCGCTGAATTCCACGGGAGAAATTATGTCTTCCTGCAGAAGCCGGTCCAGTTCGTTTTCAATCTTTTCCCTCATCACATAAAGCACAGCTCTAGCCTTGTGATGGACCAGTCTGGCATTCTGTGTGATGTAGATTCTAACTTTAGCCCCTTTGAAGGTGCCCACACCTGGCTGAAAGAGATGTTCAAAACGGCTTAGAACTGTTGAGCAGGAGGTCCGTTCCTCTGACGACATGGCGTGAACATCATCCCATTTCCAATTAAGTTCTGCTAGCCAGCTTCCCCGCAACAGGGCTGGGAGATCCCCGGGGACAATCCACAGGGAAAGTCGGTTCACCATCCCTTTGTGTGTGACTGAGAGCATGGTGCAGCCAAGGACTGGGACAATTTCTTTAGTATAGCTCCTTAGTTTGGTGTCGATCTTTGTGAGTTTTGGTCTGTTGCTTTTGTGCGGCCACAGCTGTTCAAATTGTTGAACGCTCATGAAGGA
Source organism: Pristiophorus japonicus (assembly GCF_044704955.1). NCBI lineage: Eukaryota > Metazoa > Chordata > Chondrichthyes > Pristiophoridae > Pristiophorus > Pristiophorus japonicus. The sequence continues at coordinate 485,716,289 of NC_091977.1, forward strand.
TTGACTGGCCCCCGTGTCCAGTTCCATGTTGACGGGTATCCCGTTGAGTAGAACCCTCATCATAATTGGAGGCGTCTTGGTGTAAGAACAGTGGACATTGATCGTGTTAACCCGCTGTACTTCAGCATCCCGTGCACTGTTCCAACCGTCTTCTGGTCCGCTTTCCGACCCTTCCGATTCGTATACCAGCCGAGCTACTGTTTTTCTGCACATGCGAGCCAGATGCCCTGTGTAGTTGCAGTTTCTGCAAACGGCATGCTGAAATTGACACACCCTGGTTGAGTGCCTTCCCCCACATCTCCAACACAGACCGTTTCCATTGTGTCCGAAGGATGAGCTGCGTCTGGCTGATCTCCCTTGAGCTTCTCTCAATCTGTTGTTGATTGCTCGCATTGTGGGTTGATGAGGTGTGATCGGCTGTTCACGTGGCCCTTGATTTTGATGGCTTCTGGCACCACTGTCTGCTGTTGAAGGCCTGCTCTCCTGCCTTTGTCTGTGCGTGGGGGGAGCGGTTTGTTTCACAATGTGAACCCCTTGTTCCGATGCCTCGTTGGTTGTCGTACCCGAAGTATAGATCAGCCTCGTTTCTTCTTCGCCTGCCAAGAATGTCTGTGCGACCAGTGCTGCTGCCTCTAGAGTCAAGTTCTTAGTCTCTATAAGCTTTCGGAATATGCCTGCGTGGCCTATTCCTTCAATAAAAAAGTCTCTCAGTACTTCTCTCCTTAGTTCATCGGGGAACTCACATGAACTAACCAGCCTCCGAAGTTCCGCCACAAAGTCAGGTATGCTTTGGCCCACACAGCGTCTGTAGTTGTAGAACCTGTGTCTGGCCATGTGTAGGCTGCTCGCTGGCTTCAGGTGGTCTCTCACCAGTGTGCTCAACTCCTCAAACGACTTGCTTGCTGGTTTCTCGGGTGCCAGCAGGTCTTTCATTAAAGCATATGTTTTCAAGCCACAGCTGGTCAAGAGATGGGCTCTTCTCTTGTCTGCCTTATCGTTGCCCAGCCAGTCTTTGGTCACAAAGCTTATTTTTAACTATAATTTAAAAAACGTTTTAAAAAATCGGGAAAAGATTTTATTTTTATAAGACATAATAACTTTAATTTCAATTAATTTTAATTCTGTGTGGTCTGTTTTTTATTATTTTGTGTGATTGCTTTTGTTCCCATTAATAGCACTGAGAACTCGTAGTTACATGTGTCTCAGTGCTATTAATGGGAACCTGTGAAATACTTACCTGATTGGCTGAGCAGTCACACATGACTTCCCGTGGGCAATTGCCTCCTCGCTAGATATGCAAATCAGTGCAGACCATCCACATTTTTCTAAGGAAATAGGACTGAGCCATGGAGCCTATGCATCCATTTAGCAACTAGACTTCCAAATGGATCTTAGTCTCAGAAAAAGTCTGAGCCAATTTATGCTGGGCTAGAATTTCCTATGGCTTACCGCCCGGTTTCTGGTCAGTATTGGCCATTGTGGGTGATAATCAGGTGAATGAAAATTTCCTTACCTGACTTACGCCGGCAATTTCGAGGAACCGCTGGGGCGCGTCCGCAGATCGCCCTGGCACGATATTTGGCTGAGCGATGACCCATAAGTAAGTTTTTAAAAAATGCCCACGAGGATCAGCAGAGCTGGGCTGTAGGTGAGTAGCTCTTCAAGAAAAAGGTTAGTAATTGTTTTTTTACTAATTATTTTAAAAATGTGTTATGGTGATTTAGTTTTAAAATGTCTTGGGAATGTTTTTTTGATTTGTTAGTTGATGTTTTTTGGGAAATTATTTTTATTGTTTTTCTGGTGTTGGGACAATCCGCAGCCTCATGCTAAATTTTTATTGATTAAAAAAACATTTTGCTAACGAACCGCCCAATCGACCCTAAATTGCACTTTTTCGCCCAGATTGAAATTGCAAGACCCATGTTTTTCGCTCGGTTAATCATTTTATTTTTGGGGGGGAAGTTTTCACCGGCGATAATCTTCCCAGTCTTAGCGGTCTTTTGTGTGGCGATCGGGTGCTGGCGGGCTGATAGGAAATTCTAGCCTGCTGTTCTTGCATCACATTGGAGGCAATCTTGTACCGTAAACAACCCAGCATCGTCGGAGGCACTGAAATCACTCTTGGGAGGTAGGTGCGTGGAGGCACTTGATTTGGGGCAGCCATCTTGGCACTGGTGCAGCCTGTCCTGTTAGTTTACCTGCATAAGCTGACACTTTGCGTTCACTTCTACCCTGTATGGACCTTTGTCCATTTTAAGAAAGACCCTGGACTGAATGACAAAATCACGTGATCAGCTGCTTTAAAGTCACTTCTGTCACTTCTGACTGACACTTTTGGTATCAAGTGTGTAACTGGGAAATGCCAGGAACTACGTCAATAATGCCATTGCGTTTGCAATGCCAAACACTGTACATGTCAATGTTCTCTCTAAGCTGCATGCGTTCGCGGTACTCTGCAAGATCCCACGCAGGTTGTTCACAGGCCTTTACATTGGAATACCGCGCATGCATAGACATTTAAAGGGACCATGCATTGAAAGAAACAGGCCACGCAGAACAAAGTGCATTTTACAGGGAATATTGGTACGTACACGTGTGATCAGATTTCAATAAACAGGTCTAGGCCCAGTGTTGGAATAAGACATAAGAAATAGCAGCAGGAGTAGGCCATTTGGCCCCTCAAGCCTGCTCCGCCATTCAATAAGATCCTGGCTGATCTGATCTTGGCATCAACTATACTTCCCTGCCTGTTCCCCATAACCCTTAACTCCCTTATCGTTTAAAGATCTGTCTATCTCCACCTTAAATATAGTCAATGACCCAGCCTCCTCAACTCTCTGGGTTAGAGAATTCCAATGATTCACGACCCTCTGAGAGAGGAAATTCCTCCTCATTTCCGTTTTAAATGGGCGACGCCTTATTCTGAAATGATGCCCTCTAGTTCTAGACTCCCGCACGAGGGGAAACATCCTCACTGCATCTACCCTGTCAAGCCCCCTCAGAATCTTATGTTTCAGTAAGATCACCTCTCAGTCTTCTGAACTGCACTGAGTATAGGCCCAATCTGCTCAACCTTTCTTCATAAGGTAACCCCTTCATCACAGAAATCAACCTCATGAACTGTCTCTGAACTGCCTCCAATGCAAGTATATCCCTCCTTAAATACGGAGACCAAAACTGTACACAGTACTCTAGATGTGGCCTCACCAATACCCTGTACTGTTGTAGCACGACTTCCTAACTTTTATCATCATAGGCAGTTCCTCAAGGTTGAGGATGACTTGCTTCCACACTAAAAATGAGTATTCAGTGACTAATGAACTAATTTTAAATGGTGGAAGATGCCTGTGTGTGAATTATTTTAATGTGCGGTGGCCGTTGCACACCAGCCACCACACAGGTTTGATGGAGTGGCAAGGGGATCCAAGACAACTGGAGACCAGGCTCCGACGCATGTACCAATACATACACACAATCTCAAACATACTCCTACTGTCCTCCTTCCTTCCTCCTTCTCTCTACGTGGAATTCATAGTATGCAATATGAGCCTCATGACCTTACAGCCTCGCTATTGGCCCGTGCTGTGCTTTCCCTTGGTCTTGTCCACGCTGCTCCACCTCTGGGCTCCGACCTCTCCGCTCCTCCGTGCCTCGTCCACCCTCTCCTCTCCGCTTCCGATCCCCGGACCTCACCGATTGGCGAGGTCCTACTTTTATACTCCATCATTGCTAACATGTCAACTAGTGAGACTGATTTTGTCTAGAAGATATGTTGATATGTGGAGAACACAATGGCTGTAAAATGAATCATTTCATTAAGGACAAAAACTGCACTAAGGCACTCATGTGTGAGAACTGAAGCCTAGAATTTACGGAGGGTGATATCAGCAGGCAAACACTTAACATGATAGTAGAACATGCCTTTGTTCACTTTGAGGCATTCAAACGACTGACAAAGGAATGCCACATGAATGTGTTAGGCATTTATCCGCAGTTATGTCCAAGCTCAAGTCTCTTACTAAAATCATATATGCAGCATAAACAAACTTGCGGACATATAGCAGCTTGTCTAACTACAGTGGGACAAGGTAAGGTGGGTTCAAAAACTTCTGGGATCGTGAACTCGGCACCTGCGTCAGGATTGCACCCGTCAGTCTCCTTCGGCACTGACCCCATAGGAATATTGCGCTCAATGGGAGGGGACTTCATTTTCAAGGGTGCCCATGCCACTGCGTGTGCATTCCTTGGCCCTCGCCTGGGCCGCACTCCCAGTAACTCCAACACCTGCTGCCATCTTGGTGGTGATGGTGGGGGGGGTACCCAGGTCCCCTCTGGCTTGGAGAAATGTTTCTTCTCTGCCCATTGTGGCTTGCATTGTAAGAGGGTGGGAGTGATACTTGCAATTTATTTTCCAACAAAATCCTCATTCTCAGGCTGCTTCCCTGTCCTGGATCCCTTTGTGGGACTCAGGTGTAGGACCCTATTGTGGGACCCCCCCTTGTGGGACCCATTGTGGGCCCCCTTGTGAGACCCCATTGTGGCCCCTTGTGGAACCTCCTTGTGGGACTCCCTGTGGAACCTCCTTGTGAGATCTCCCTGTGGGACCTCCCTGTGGAACCCCCTTGTGGGACCCCTTGTGCGACCTCCTTGTGGGACCTCCTTGTGGGACCTCCCTGTGGGACCTCCCTGTGGGACCCACTTGTGGGCCCCCTTATGGGACCTCCTTGTGGGCCCCCTTGTGCGACTTCCTTGTGGGACCTCCTTGTGGGCCCCCTTGTGCAACTTCCTTGTGGGATCTCCTTGTGGGACCTCCTTGTAGGACCTCCTTGTAGGACCTCCTTGTGGGGCTTCCTTGTTGACCTCCTTGTGGGACTCACTTGTCCCCTCCTGAAGGTCCCAACTCGCTGCTAGTACCGGCCTTCAAATATGCGCTGTGTCCTGTCCATTCCAGGGAAGTGGGATCTCTCAGTGTGAAGAGTTCCCTCGTTCCCAGCCCCACCCCTGTGCCCCTTGCATCACTGGCATTATGTGGGGTAAATGGAGGCTCCAGCCTTGCAAGGCCAACTGGGAACTCACGGTTTAGATTCTCCGTCAAAGTACCCAAGGCCCGTTCTGTTTTTTCTGACTCCTGCTGCAGTTATGGTGGGATTCCATTAGCACAGCTGATGAAATTCAAGCCTGCATTTTTAACTGCCCTTGCACAGATTCCATGCTGGACACGTCCCTAGGTTTCATATCGTCTCTCCACCCCGACATTAAAATAAACATTTACACGCCCAGTTTTTTTTCTCTCCTGCGTGCTACAGCATTGCCAGATGCCTCATTAGGAGGACTGTACCTTAATTCAGAGCTGAGTTTCTAATCCTTTATCCTCTCCATCACCAAGACTGCCTCCTTCCACCTCTGTAATATTGCCCATCTCTACTCCTGTCTCAGCCCATTTGCTGCTGAAACCCTCATCCATGCTTTTGTTACCTCCAGACTTGAGACTCTCCTGGCCAGCATCCCATTTACCACCCCCATGAACTTGAGGTCATCCAAAACTCTGCTGCCAATATATTAACTCGCACCAAGTCCTGTTCACTCATCACCCCTATGCTCGCTGACCGACATTAGTTTCCAGTCTCTGAATACCTCGATTTTAATATTCTCAGCCTTCCGTTCAAATCCCACCATGGCCTCGCCCCATCCTATCTCAATAACCTCCTGCAACCCATTGAGAACTCTAATTCTGGTCTCTTGTGAATCCCCAACTTCCTTCGTCCCAGCAATGGGGGTTGTGCCTTCAGTGGTCAAGGCCCTAAGCTCTGGAATTCTCTCGTTAAACCTCTCCCCTTGTCCACCTCTCTCTTCTCCTTTAAGATGCTCCTTAAAATCCACCTCTTTAACCACGTTTTTGGTTATTTGTCCTAATGTCGCCTTATTTGGCTCTGCATCAATTTTGTTTTGTCTGATTCCACTTCTGTGAAGTGCCTTGGGATGTTTTACTGCTTTAAAGGCACTATATAAATGCAAGTAGTCCAGAGCAAGCGGGCTTATTACACATTACAACAGTGACTACATTCCAAAAGTACTTCATTGGCTGTAAAGCACTTTGAGACGTCTGGTGGCCATTAAAGGTGCTATATAAATGCAAGTCTTTCTTTATTAGATATAAGATTTACTAACAGTTTAAATGAAAAATTTAGGAGGAATTTCTTTACACACAGAATGGTAAGATTGTGGAGCTTGCTGCCACATGCAACAGTTGAACCATTTAAGAGGGAAAAGAGAATAGAGGGATATGGGGGAAGGGTGATAAGGTGTAATTAGAATGCGCTGAAGCTTGTGTGGAGTATAAACACTGGCATAGACCAGTTGGGCCAAATGGTGTGTAAATTCTATGTAATATGTAATATTACAGGTTAACATTTCGGGTGGCTGGGTTCTGATGAAGGAAACCCACTGAAATAATAATCTGCCTCTTTTTCAGAAATTAAGAAGAAATATTGAAATCTGTAATAAATCTGGAAAATGCTGGAAATACGTAGCAGGACTGCGCCTGTATATGTAGAGAGAAAGGACAATGTAACGTTTACAGTTTGGATCCTCCATCAGAACTTTTATCAGTTAACTCATCTTCTTTTTAGTTGCTGACAGATCTGAAGCGCATGTTCTTTACAAAGTAGTTGAAACTTACAATATACCTCAGTGATTCATTTCATCAGCTGATTTATCACAGTAAGTCCTGAGAGCTGGGGAGCTTTGATGATTAATTGTACGGAGAGGCAAATACAGCAAGTACTAGGCTCATTTCAATGGTCGTTTGTCTCAGTACTGTGCAGGCTGATGTGCTGCGGGAGGGTGCGGGAGCCATCGGCTCCCCAGAGGGTGTGGTATTTGGAGCATGCTCCTGTTGTATGAAAGGCAGTCTAAGCAAACGCTGTGACCTAATCTTTCACACTTTGTAGCAGTCAGCTCGGGTTTACACTGAGTAGAAGAAAGTAAAACACAGCCCAGCCTGGAGATGAAAGCTTGTTAACTCTGACCTGGAAGGACATTAACATATAGGTGTGAAAAGCAAATCGTTAAAGTGCCAAGCGCAAGTTAGCTCAAATTCCAGGCCTAATTTCATATGCAGTTTTACGTTGCATTTGTATTTTTTCAGCCATAATGTTTAATGTGATGATGGGGTGCCTATCAAGTGGGCTACATTGTCCTGGATGGTGTTGAGCTTCTTGTGTGTTGTTGGAGCTGTACCCATCTAAGCAAGCGGAGAGTATTCCATCACACTCCAGACTCATACTTTGTAGATGGTGGAAAGGCTTTGGAGAGTCAGGAGGTGAGTCACTCGCTGCAGAATACTCAGACTATGAACTCCTCTTGTAGCCACAGTATTTATGTGGCTGGTCCTGTTAAGCTTCTGGTCAATGGTAACCCTGAGGATGTTGATGGTAGTGGAATTCAATGATGGCATGCCATTGAATATCAAGGGGAAGAGTTTAAAAGGCTCCTCAGACAGTGCAGCACTCCCTCAGCACTGCAAAGGCGCATCAGCCTAAATTGTTGTGCACAAGTCTCTGGAGTGGGACTTGAACCCACAACCTTCTGTCTCAGCTGAGCACTGAGCTACGACTGACACTGACCTCACTCACTGAGTAACAACTGACTTCCCGACTGGAGGAAGTACAGTTTTCCTATTCACTTTATCAAACCCTTCTTTTTATTAGGTGCACAAGCCTATTCCTTGTGTTTGTCACCCAGAAATTATTCATCAAAATAAAAAGTGCAGTTATGTCATTGTCTAACAATGCTATTAACCACCAATAAATACTGTATTTAAAAAAAGGTTTCCCATGAACTGGTAGGATAATGGTGATAATAAGAACATAAGAACATAAGAACATAAGAATTAGGAACAGGATTGGCCATCTAGCCCCTCGAGCCTGCTCTGCCATTCAACAAGATCATGGCTGATCTGGCCGTGGACTCAGCTCCACTTACCTGCCCGCTCCCCATAACCCTTAATTCCCTTATTGGTTAAAAATCTATCTATCTGTGATTTGAATACATTCAATGAGCTAGCCTCAACTGCTTCCTTGGGCAGAGAATTCCACAGATTCACAACCCTCTGGGAGAAGAAATTCCTTCTCAACTCGGTTTTAAATTGGCTCCTCCGTATTTTGAGGCTGTGCCCCCTAGTTCTAGTCTCCCCGACCAGTGGAAACAACCTCTCTGCCTCTATCTTGTCTATCCCTTTCATTATTTTAAATGTTTCTATAAGATCACCCCTCATCCTTCTGAACTCCAACGAGTAAAGACCCAACCCAGTCTACTCAATCTATCATCATAAGGTAACCCCCTCATCTCTGGAATCAGCCTAGTGAATCGTCTCTAACCCCCTCCAAAGCTAGTATATCCTTCCTTAAGTAAGGTGACCAAAACTGCACGCAGTACTCCATGTGCGGCCTCACCAATACCCTGTACAGTTGCAGCAGGACCTCCCTGTTTTTGTACTCCATCCCTCTCGCACTGAAGGCCAACATTCCATTCGCCTTCCTGATTACCTGCTGCACCTGCAAACTAACATTTTGGGATTCATGCACAAGGACCCCCAGGTCCCTCTGCAATGCAACATGTTGTAATTTCTCCCCATTCAAATAATATTCCCTTTTACTATTTTTTTTTGCAAGGTGGATGATCTCACATTTTCCGACATTGTCTTCCATCTGCCAAACCTTAGCCCATTCGCTTAAGCTATCCAAATCTCTTTGCAGCCTCTCTGTGTCCTCTACACAACCCACCTTCCCAATAATCTCTGTGTCATCTGCAAATTTTGTGACACTACACTCTGTCCCCTCTTCCAGGTCATCTATGTATATTGTAAACAGTTGTGGTCCCAGCACCGATCCCTGTGGCACACCACTAACCACCGATTTCCAACCCGAAAAGGACCCATTTATCCCGACTCTCTGCTTTCTGTTAGCCAGCCAATTCTCGATCCATGCTAATACATTTCTTCTGACTCCGCATACCTTTATCTTCTGCAGTAACCTTTTGTGTGGCACCTTATCGAATACCTTTTGGAAATCTAAATACACCACATCCATCTGTACACCTCTATCCACCATGCTCGTTATATCCTCAAAGAATTCCAGTAAATTAGTTGAACATGATTTCCCCTTCATGAATCCATGTTGCGTCTGCTTGATTGCACTATTCCTATCTAGATGTCCCGCTATTTCTTTCTTAATGATAGCTTCAAGCATTTTCCCCACTACAGATGTTAAACTAACTGGCCTATAGTTACCTGCCTTTTGTCTGCCCCCTTTTTTTAAACAGAGGCATTACATTAGCTGTTTTCCAATCCGCTGGTACCTCCGCAGAGTCCAGAGAATTTTGGTAGATTATAACGAATGCATTTGCTATAACTTGCGCCATCTCTTTTAATATCCTGGGATGCATTTCATCAGGACCAGGGGACTTGTCTACCTTGAGTCCCATTAGCCTGTCCAGCACTACCCCCCTAGTGATAGTGATTTTCTCAAGGTCCTTCCTTCCCACATTCCCATGACCAGCAATTTTTGGCATGGTTTTTGTGTCTTCCACTGTGAAGACCGAAGCAACATAATTGTTTAAGGTCTCAGCCATTTCCACATTTCCCATTATTAAATCCCCCTTCTCATCTTCTAAGGGACCAACATTTACTTTAGGCACTCTTTTCCGTTTTATATATCGGTAAAAGCTTTTACTATCTGTTTTTATGTTTTGTGCAAGTTTACTTTCGTAATCTATCTTTTCTTTCTTTATTGCTTTCTTAGTCATTCTTTGCTGTCATTTAAAATTTTCCCAATTTCTAGTTTCCCACTCACCTTGGCCACCTTATACACATTGGTTTTTAATTTGATACTCTCTTTTATTTCCTTGGTTATCCACGGCTGGTTATCCCCTCTCTTACTGCCCTTCTTTTTCACTGGAATATATTTTTGTTGAGCACTATGAAAGAGCTCCTTAAAAGTCCTCCACTGTTCCTCAATTGTGCCACCGTTTAGTCTGTGTTCCCAGTCTACTTTAGCCAACTCTGCCCTCATTGCACTGTAGTCCCCTTTGTTTAAGCATAGTATGCTCGTTTGAGACACTACTTCCTCACCCTCAATCTGTATTACAAATTCAACCATACTGTGATCACTCATTCCGAGAGGATCTTTTACGAGGAGATCATTTATTATTCCTGTCTCATTACACAGGACAGATCTAAGATAGCTTACTCCCTTGTAGGTTCTGTAACATACTGTTCTAAGAAACAATCCCGTATGCATTCTATGAATTCCTCCTCCAGCCTACCCCGTGCAATTTGATTTGACCAATCGATATGTAGGTTAAAATCCCCTATGATTACTGCCGTTCCTTTTTCACATGCCTCCATTATTCCCTTGATTATTGTCCGCCCCACCGTGAAGTTATTATTTGTTGGCCTATAAACTACGCCCACCAGTGACTTTTTCCCCTTACTATCTCTAATCTCCACCCACAATGATTCAACATTTTGTTCATTAGAGCCAATATCGTCTCTCATAACTGCCCTGATATCATCCTTTATTAACAAAGCTACCCCACCTCCTTTCCCGTCTTGTCTATCTTTCCAAATTGTCAGATACCCCTGTATGTTTAATTCCCAGTCTTGGCCACCCTGCAACCACGTTTCTGTAATGGCCACCAAATCATACCCATTTGTAATGATTTGTGTCATCAACTCATTTACTTTATTTCGAATGCTGCGTGCGTTTAGGTAGTGTTTTAATACTAGTTTTTAAACCATGATTTTTAGTTTCGACCCCTCTTGCAGCCCCTTTATATTCAAACATATTGTCCCTTCCTATCACCTTGTGGTTTACACTTACCCGAGTGCTACTCTGCTCTGTTGCCTCCTGCCTTTTGCATTCTTTCTTGGGGTCCTGTTCATCTGAGCTCTCACCCACTCTAACTAGCTCAGAGCCCTCTCCTGGGTTCCGAATACTCCTTGCATTGAGGCACCGAGCTTTCAGGCTTGCCTTTTTATTACACTTTGACCCTTTAGAATTTTGCTGTACAGTGGCCCTTTTTGTTTTTTGCCTTGGATTTCTCTGCCCTCATCTTTCTGTCTTTTGCTTCTGTCTCCACTTTGTTTCCCTCTGTCTCCCTGCATTGGTTCCAATCCCCCTGCCATATTAGTTTAACTCCTCCCCAACAGCACTGGGAAACACTCCCCCTTGGACATTGGTTCCGGTCCTGCCTAGGTGCAGACTGTTCGGTTTGTACTGATCCCACCTCCCCCAGAACCGGTTCCAATGCCCCAGGAATTTGAATCCCTCCCTGCTGCACCACTGCTCAAGCCACATATTCATCTGAGCTATCCTGCGATTCCTACTCTGACTAGCACATGGCACTGGTAGCAATCCCGAGATTACTACTTTTGAGGTCCTACTTTTTGATTTAGACATGTTTATGTTTATGTTTTGTACAGACCTCCTCTATGGAACTCTCACACTGATACAACAACCTTTATGTGCAGGTTACAAAATCAAATCACCATTCTCTCACTCCCGACCCTCCACATTTCCTGTGAAATGAATGATCTGCTTTCTATGAATTATGATTCACTTGTACAGCGTATGAGGAAATCATTTTCTGTTTACTCACTCTCGCACCCAATGCTTCGAAAAGAAAGAAAGACTTGCATTTATATAGCGCTTTTCATGATCCCTGGACATCCCAAAACACTTTACAGCCAATGAAGTACTTTCCTACATTACAACAGTGTGGAAATGTGGCAGCCAATTTCCGCACAGCAAGCTCCCAAAAACAGCAATTTGATAATGACCAGATATTCTGTTTAATTGATGTTGATTGAACGTTAAATACTGGCTAGGACACCCTGAACTTCTTTGAAATAGTGCAATGGGAACTTTTACATCTACCTGAGAAGGTAGACATCAGCCTCGGTTTAATGTCTCATCCGAAAGACGGCATCTCCGACAGTTCAGCACTCCCTCACCACAGAACTAGATTTTTGTGCTCAAGTCTCTGGAGTGGGACCACAACCCATGACCTTCTGATTTGGGGGCGAGAGTGCTACCAACTGAACCATGGCTGACACTCAATGGTTAAAGGCAGCACCTGATCCAGATGGTCCAGCAAATCTTCGGTTCAATTGTAGAGCTGATTTACTTAATCTCACTCAGGGCATCAGTTGGAACACTACACTTCTCAACAAAAAAATTAAGAATCATTCAAGCTTGCTGTACTTTCATAAGTTGTTAAAATAACACGCATGATGGGATTACGTAGGAGGTGACCACAGGGGTCCTACTCGTGCGAGCTTGTTGATCTCTCAACCAAAGCGCCAAAAGAAGATTAATGGGTCATTCGTCTCCACTGCTGAAGCCCTCATCCATGCCTTCGTTATCTCTAGAGTTGACTATTCCAACTCACTCCTGGCTGGCCTCCCACGTTCTACCCTATGTGACCTAGAGGATGCTGAAATTGAGCCCTGCCCCAAACAGGGTGTACCTTTCGTTTTTAAAAGCTTTTCTCCAACTCAATCTATGAGGCGGAGATACTGGAGAAATTCACCTCTTTGTTTTTTTTTGGATCGGGGAGGTGTTCCGGGCAGCTGTGGGGCGGAAGTACTCTTGCAGCAGGTCGGTGCCCCGACTAGTCATCAGCACCGCGCTGACGCACCACACCATCCCTCTCCTACAGTTAAAGGAGAGGGCCGCTGCGAACTCTGCAGTTTTCAGTTAGGTCCACTGGCTCACCGCTGGGGAAAGCTGTCAGTGGCATCGACCAGTGGTGGCGCCGCTCCCGCGGGGTAATTCCGCACGGGGATTGGAAAGAGGGTCACCGCTGGTCAGTAAGGGTTCGGGAAAACAGGCAGTGGGAAAACCCATTCCCGCTGCTTCCAGCCCGGGGATAATTTTGGAGGGGTTGGTCCATCGTCCGCCTACAGTCGATAAGGCCTCTCCGCTCCATTCCTGCCTCGTAGAGATGGTAATGGAGCTTATATAATGAGGCAGTTTTGGCCCCAAGGTGACCAAAACTTGGCTGTCCATGTCCTAACTCATACCAAGTCCTGCTCACCCATCACCCTTGTGCTCGCTGACTTACATTAGTTCCCGGTTAAGCAATGCCTCGATTTAAACATTTTCATCCTTGTTTTTAAATCCTTCCATGGTTTTGTCCCTCCCAATCTCTGTAATCTCTTCCAGCCTCACAACCCCCGAGATGTCTGCGCTCCTCTAATTCTGCCCTCTTGAGCATCCCTGATTATAATCGCTCAACTATTGGTGGCCGTGCCTTCTGTTGCCTAGGCCCCAAGCTCTGGAACTCTCTGCCTAAACGTCTCTGCCTCTCTACCTCTCTTTCCTCCTTCAAGACACTTCTTAAAACCTACCCCTTTGACCTCTCCTTATGTGGCTTGGTGTAAAAATTTTTTTGGTCTTATAATACTCCTGTGAAGCGCCTTGGGATGTATCACTACATTAACGGCGCTATATATATACAAAAGTTGTTGTTGGTGGTAGGTCATTGCTGGTGTAGAATGGCTGCAACGTTTGACTACGTAACAATACTGCACTACAAAAAATAAATCAATCTGTGAAGTAATTATAGGCATTTCAACATTATAAAGCACTATATAAATATAACTATAATGTTTATTATATTGTGTACCAGGGCTTAAAGGGGTAAATTATGCCAACTGATTGCATAAGAGGTGATCTAATTGAGGTGTTTAAAATGATAAAGGGATTCGATAGGGTAGATACAGAGAAACTATATGCTCTGATGGGGGAATCCAGAATAAGGGGGTACAATTTTAGAATTAAGGCCATTCAGGAGTGAGATCAGGAAGTAGAAAATGGCGCGGCCGTCGGAGGAGGCCACAGGAGCGGGAGCGGCAGTTCGGGAGACCCATAAGAGGGTGCGGCCGTCGGAGGAGGGGCAGAAGGTAAACAAAGAAGTAAAAAGAAAGTGTGACATCACAGCCAAGCAGGTAAGTGATTGGCTGGTGGATTGGTGAGTATTTAATTTTTTTCTTTTACTTTTCTTATCAGTAGGAAACCTTTCACATTGTTGCCAAATTAAGTTAATCTAAGGGTTAAGTCATGGCAGGAAAGCCCAGACCCGCGTCATGCTCCCTGACTAATATGTGTGCGGGAAGTGTGTCCAGCTGCAGCTCCTGTCAGACCACATTGCGGCACTGGAGCTGCGCATGGATTCACTCTGGAGCATCCGCGATGCTGAGGATGTCGTGTATAGCACATTTAGTGAGTTGGTCACACCGCAGGTAAAGGTTCACAGGCAGATAAGGAATGGGTGACCAGCAGGCAGAGCAGGAGTAGGAAGGTAGTGCAGGAGTCCACTGCGGTCATCTCCCTCCAAAACAGATATACCGTTTTGAATATTGTTGGAGGAGATGGCTCATCAGGGGAAGGCAGCAGCAGCCAAGTTCATGGCACCATGGATGGCTCTGCTGCACAGGAGGACAGGAAAAAGAGTGGGATAGCTATAGTGGTAGGGGATTCTATTGTAAGGGAATAGATAAGTGTTTCTGAGGCCGCAATCGAGACAGGGTATGTTGCCTCCCTGGTGCAAGGGTCAAGGATGACTTGGAGCGGCTGCAGGGATTATGGAGGGGAAAGATGAACAGTCAGTTGTTGTGGTGCATATAGATACCAACAACATAGGTAAAAAAATGGGATGAGGTCCTGCAAGCTGAATTTAGGGAGCTAGGAGTTAAATTAAAAAGTAGGACCTCAAAGGTAGTAATCTCAGGATTGCTACCAGTGCCTCGTGCTAGTCAGAGTAGGAATAGCAGGGTAGTTAAGATGAATACATGGCTTGAGGAATGGTGCAAGAGGGAGGGATTCAAATTCCTGGGACATTGGAACCAGTTCTGGGGGAGGTGGGATCAGTACAAGCCGGACAGTCTGCACCTGGGCAGGACCAGAACCGATGTCCTAGGGGAAGTGTTTGCTTAGTGCTGTTGGGGAGGGGGATGGAAGGGGGATGGGAATCTATGCAGGGAGACAGAGGGAAGTAAAATGGGGGCAGAAGCAAAAGGGCAGAAAGGAGATAAGGAAAAGTGGAGGGCAGAGAAATCAAAGGCAAAAATCAAAAAGGGCCACATTACAACATAATTCGAAAAGGACAAAGAGTGTTAAAAAAACAAGCCTGAAGGTTCTGTGTCTCAATGCGAGGAGCATTCGTAATAAGGTGGATGAATTAACTGCGCAGATAGCTGTTAACAGATATGATGTAATTGGGATTACGGAGACATGGCTCCAGGGTGACCAAGGCTGGGAACTCAACATCCAGGGATATTCAATATTCAGGAAGGATAGACAAAAAGGAAAAGGAGGTGGGGTAGCATTTCAGGTTAAGGACGAGATTAACGCAATAGTAAGGAAGGACATTAGCTTGGATGATGTGGAATCTTTATGGGTGGAGCTGCAGAACACCAAAGGGCAGAAAACTTTCGTGGGAGTTGTGTACAGACCACCAAACAGTAGTAGTGAGGTTGGGGATGGCATCAAACAGGAAATTAGGGATGCGTGCAATAAAGGGACAGCAGTTATCATGAGTGACTTTAATCTACATATAGATTGGGCTAACCAGATTGGTAGCAATACAGTAGAGGAGGATTTCCAGGAGTGTATAAGGGATGGTTTTCTAGAACAACATGTCGAGGAACCAACTAGAGAGCTGGCCATCCTAGACTGGGTGATGTGTAATGAGAGAGGATTAATTAGCAATCTTGTTGTGCGAGGCCCCTTGAAGAAGAGTCACCATAATATGGTAGAATTCTTCATTACGATGGAGAGCGACACAGTTAATTCAGAGACTAGGTTCCTGAACTTAAAAATAGATAACTTCGATGGTATGAGACGTGAATTGGCTAGGATAGACTGGCAAATGATACTTAAAGGGTTGACGGTGGATAGGCAATGGCAGACATTTAAAGATCACATGGATCAACTTCAACAATTGTACATCCCTGTCTGGCGTAAAAATAAAACGGGGAAGGTGGCTCAACCGTGGCCAACAAGGGAAATTAGGGATAGTGTTAAATCCAAGAAAGAGGCATATGAAGTGGCCAGAAAAAGCAGCAAATCTGAGGACTGGGAGAAATTTAGAATTTAGCAGAGGACGACAAATGGTTTAATTAGGAGGGGGAAAATAGAGTATGAGAGTAAGCTTACAGGAAGCATAAAAACTGACTGCAAAATTTTCTATAGATATGTGAAGAGAAAAAAGATTAGTGAAGACAAATGTAGGTCCCTTGCAGTCAGAATCAGGTGAATTTATAATGGGGAACAAAGAAATGGCAGACCAATTGAACAAATACTTTGGTTCTATCTTCACTAAGGAAGACACAAATAACCTTCTGGAAATACTAGGGGACCGAGGCTCTAGTGAGAAGGAGGAACTGAAGGAAATCCTTATTTGTCAGGAAATTGATGGGACTGAAGGCTGATAAATCCCCAGGGCCTGATAGTCTGCATCCAGAGTACTTAAGGAAGTGGCCCTAGAAATAATGGATGCATTGGTGATCATTTTCCAACAGTCTATCGACTCTGGATCAGTTCCTATGGACTGGAGGGTAGCTAATGTAACCCCACTTTTTAAAAAAGGAGGGAGACAGAAAACAGGGAATTATAGACCAGTTAGCCTGACATCGGTGGTGGGGAAAATGTTGGAATCAATTATTAAAAATGTAATAGCAGTGCATTTGGAAAGCAGAGACAGGATCGGTCCAAGTCAGCATGGATTTATGAAAGGGAAATCATGCTTGACAAATCTTCTAGAATTTTTTGAGGATGTAATTAGTAGAGTGGATAAGGGAAAACCAGTGGATGTGGTGTATTTGGACTTTCAAAAGGCTTTTGACAAGGTCCCATACAAGAGATTGGTGTGCAAAATTAAAGCACATGGTATTGGGGGTAATGTATTGACGTGGATAGAGGACTGGTTGGCAGACAGGAAGCAAAGAGTTGGAATAAATGGGTCCTTTTCAGAATGGCAGGCAGTGACAAGTGGGGTACCACAAGGTTCAGTGCTGGGACCCCAGCTATTTACAATATACATTAATGATTTGGATGAAGAAATTGAATGTAATAGCTCCAAGTTTGCAAATGACACTAAGCTGGGTGGCAGTGTGAGCTGTCAGGAGGATGCTAAGAGGTTGCAGGTTGACTTGGATAGGTTAGGTGAGTGGGCAAATGCATGGCAGTTGCAGTATAATGTTGATAAATGTGAGGTTATCCACTTTGGTGGCAAAAACAGGAAGGCAGAATATTATCTGAATGGTGTCTTATTAGGAAAAGGGGAGGTGCAACGAGACCTGGGTGTCATGGTACCTCAGTCATTGAAAGTTGGCATGCAGGTACAGCAGGCGGTGAATAAAGCAAATGGCATGTTGGCCTTCATAGCCAGAGGATTTGAGTATAGGAGCAGGGAGGTCTTACTGCAGTTGTACATAACCTTGGTGAGGCCGCACCTTGAATATTGTGTACAGTTTTGGTCTCCTAATTTGAGGAAGGACATCCTTGCTATTGACGGAGTTCAGCGAAGGTTTACCAGACTGATTCCCGGGATGGCAGGACTGACATATGAAGAAAGAATGGATCGACTAGGCTTATATTCACTGGAATTTAGAGGAATGAGAGGGGACCTCATAGAAACATATAAAATTCTGATGGGATTGGACAGGTTAGATGCAGGAAGAATGTTCCCGATGTTGGGGAAGTCCAGAACCAGGGGTCACAGTCTAAGGATAAGGGGTAAGCCATTTAGGACCGAGATGAGGAGAAACTTCTTCACTCAGAGAATTGTGAACCTGTGGAATTCTCCAGCACAGAAAGTTGTTGAGGCCAGTTCGTTAGATATATTCAAAAGGGAGTTAGATGCAGACGTTACAGCTAAAGGGATCAAGGGGTATGGAGAGAAAGCAGGAATGGGGTACTGAAGTTGCATGATCAGCCATGATCATATTGAATGGTGGTGCAGGCTCGAAGGGCCGAATGGCCTACTCCTGCACCTATTTTCTATGTTTCTATGTATCTTTTCACACAAAGGGCAGCAGCGATCTGGAAATTACTCTTCAAAAGTCAGTGGATGCTGGGTCAATTTACATTTTTATGACTGAGATTGGTAGAATTTTTTGGATAAGTGTATCAAGGTCTATGGAGCAAAGGTGGATAAATAGGGTTGAGGTATAGATTATTCATGATCTGATTGATTGGTGGAACAGTCTTGAGCGGCTGAATGGCTTACTCCTGTATTATTATAATATATAATAATATATGGATTGCATATTGGTAAAATGTATAATCTTGACTTGTTTTCCACTGCTGGTTTTGAAACACTTCTATTTTACATTATCTTATCATCTCTTTCAGAAACATATAATAAATTAATTTCAAGTGCAATTACTATTGTTATGGAGTTAATCAGGGCAGTCATTTTATACATAACAGCTGCATTTGGCTTATTTACTATATTGATCACAAAATACAATCGCAATAATTGCTCTTAATGTAATATGCTTTAAAAGGAAAATAAATCTTTTATATGATGCTTATCATGCCTCCCTATGCTTCAAATACAAAGAATTACTTTGGGAGTGCAGTGATTGTTGTTATGTCGGCAAATATGGTGGTCATTTTGCATGCAACAAGCTCGCACAGCAGTTTGCATTTATATAGCACATTTAACGTAGTAAAATGTTCCAAGGTAAGCAAAAAAATATGACACTGAATCGAAGAATGAGACATTAGGACAAGTGACCAAAAACTTGGTCAAAGAAGCAGGTTTTAAGGAGCGAGAGACAGGTACAGCAACAATGATAACTTGTTTTATATAACTTCTTTAACATAGTAAACCGTCCAAGGTGCTTCACAGAAGCATTATCAAACAAAATTGAACACCGAGCCACTTAAGGAGCTATTAGGACAGATGACCAAAATGTTGGTTTAAGAGGTAGGTTTTAAGGAGCGTCTTTAAGGAGGAAAAAGAGATAGAGAGATGGAGAAGTTTATGGAGGCATTTCCAGATCTTAGGACTTCAGCAGCTGAAGGCACGGCTGCCAATGGTTGAGTGTTTAAAATTGTGGATGCGCAAGAGGCCAGAATTGGAGAAGCGTAGATATCTCAGAGGATTTGAGGAGATTACAGAGGTAAGGAGGGCCAAGGCCATGGTGGGAAGTGAAAAGAAAGATGAGAATTTTGAAATCGAGGTGTCAATGTACTTGAGTGAGCACGGGGGTGATAGGTGAACAGGACTTGGTGCGGGTTAGGATACAGGCAGCATCGTCTTGGATGAGCTTAAGTTTATGGAGGGTGGAAGATGTGAACGGCCAGGAGTGCATTGGAATAGTCAATTCTAGAGGTAACAAAGGCATGGATGAGAGTTTCAACAGCAGATGGAGTTAGGCGATGTTATGGAGAGGGAAGTAGGCAGTCTTAGTGATAGCGCAGAAATGTGGTCGCAAGCTCATCTTGGGGTCAAATGCAACACCAAGATTACGAATGTTCTGGTTCAGCCTCAGACAGATGCCAGGGAGAGGGATAGAGTCGATGGCCAGGGAATGGAATTTCTGGTGGGAATCGAAGACAATGGCTTCAGTCTTCCCAATAGTTAGCTGCAGGAATTTTCTGCTCATCCAGTACTGGATGTCAGACCTGGAGTGTGACAATCAGAGGCAGCTGAGGGCACAGCTATCAATGGTGGAGCGAATCAAGTGGGAGATATATAAGTGGCCAGAATTGGAGAGCAATGAGGTAAATGACCACTAAGTCTAGTTTTAGGTGTGTTGGTTGAGGCAGGAATGTTTGCTGGAACACCAGACAAGCTCACTGCTCTTCTTCTATGGGAATTTCAACACACAAGTGACAGACAGAACCTCAATCCAGCATTGAATCCAAATGACGGCACCTCTAACAGTACAGCACTCCCTCAGTACTTCCCTGAGTGGGACTTGTATCCACGACCTTCTAATCAGAGGAAACTGCTACCAGCTGAGCCGAGTTGGCACTCGAATCTTTGAATGTTGTGCCAGTACGTTTCCTGCATGACATGTTTGATTCATCACCTCAACTTGTCCAAACCACCAGTGACAGAGCTGTAACCACCAAACACTTGCCTCTAGTTCCACAAAACCCAGTCACGAGTGAAAAGCAAAATACCGCAGACGCTGGAAATCTGAAACAGAAAAGAAACAGAAAATGCTGGAAAAGCTAAGCGGATCAGTCGGCATCTGTTTAGAGAACAGTTTTGGGTGCAGACTCTTCTTCTAAACTCTCTGGGTAGACTAGATGGAACCTGAGACCTTTCAGCCCATTCTCGCCTCCTCCCATTCTACCTCTTCCCACTCTGCCCCCATGCCCCTCCATTCCCTTTTCCCTCATGTATTCATCAAGCCTGTCCTTTAATGAGTCAAATCCAACTGCTTCAACCACTCCTTATGGCTGTGAGGTCCACATTCTTAGCACTATCTGTGTAAAGAAATACCTCCTAACGTGTCGACCTTGGCTCAGTGGTAGCACTCTCACCTCTGTGTCAGAAGGTTGTGGGTTTAGGTTTCACTCCAGAGACTTGAGCACATAATCTAGGCTGGCACCGAGGGAGTGCTGCACTGTCGGAGGTGCAATCTTTCAGATGAGAAGTTAAACTGAGGTCCCATCTGCCCCCTCAAAAAAGAGCAGATTTGTTCTCCCCAGTATCCTGGCCAACATATATCCATGAACCAACATCAATAAAACAGTCACACTTCAAAAATACTTAATTGCCATAAAGTGTTTTGGGATGTCCTGAAGTCGTGAAAGGTGCTATATAAATGCAAGTTCTTTATTTTCCTCAATTCTTTGATCTTTTAGTGGCTAGCTTATATTTATACCCCTTTGTTCTCACCCACAAGTGGAAAGAGTTTCTGCACACCCACCCTATCGAACCCTATTCATATTGTTGAAGACTCTTCTCAGCTTTCTTAAGTCTTTTTTCCAGAGAAAAGAGCCCACAGCCTGCTCCATCTCACCTGATACATGACTTGCAAGACACCCAGCAGAATGACAGTGCCCTTTAGCTGCACTACTGACTAATTAAACATTTGCTCAAGTGGTGGGGAGGTTGTTTGCAAAATGTAAACTGAGCCCAGCAAATCCCACCTTGCTGTAAAGGTGAGATTAAAACCAAACCAAGATGACCGGCAAAGAAAGAGAAAGAAAAAGGACTCGCCGTGCGAAAAAAGCACCAGATTTTCGGTAAACTCGCATGGAGACTGGTATGTGTAGAAACAGCAATCATTTTACAGCTAAACCTAAAGTTAAAATAAAAGGCATAACTCTTTACTGACACTTGGCCAATTTTGTAATTTACTGAAACCTCCACCCACATATGAACTACCCTCCCCCAATCGAAAGCAGAACAAGTCAGACAAAAAAAAATCACACAGGTCTACAGAAAGTACCAAACCACACCCGGCCAGCAGCCAGTCTGCTGAGAGTTTCCCCCACATATTCTGGGAAACTTTTGTATCTGGAGAGTTTAGGGAGGGGGAGGGTGCGTGTGTGTTTGTGTGGAATGGAAGACTGCAAATACAAAAATCCCCTTACACAATAGGACTTATTTACATTGCGATCAGGTTAAAGCTTGCTTTTTGCAATGGTGAGATTCTCCTGACAGCCTAGGGCAAAGGCAACTCTTTGAAAGATAAAAGGTGATGAGTGGCAAGCAAGATGTGAAGAGGGATAGTACCACGGGAAAGCCAGAAAAAAAGGTCAGATAAAATCTTAAACGGTACCAGACGAGAAACACTTTAGGAGACAGATGCTGCAACTGTTTGACAGACAGCTCCACCGCCCACTTAGTTGGACATTAGTCACTTCTATATGGTTCTCTGACCACCAGTTCCTGTATAACAGGCATCCTGCAGCCAGCAGCCAGATGAGGCTAAAACTGTCAGATTTTGGCAGATCAGAGGATCCAGTTATCCCTAGGACCTCAGTACCTTACATCCTGTCCTTACCCGGTCTGGCTTCAGTCTGACACCAATGTAGTGTGCGGCAAACCAATCCCACCCACCCTTTCCCTCAACGACTATCTGTCCCACCTGTGACAGAGACTGTAATTCCCATATTGGA
Organism: Pristiophorus japonicus; assembly: GCF_044704955.1. Classification (NCBI taxonomy): domain Eukaryota; kingdom Metazoa; phylum Chordata; class Chondrichthyes; family Pristiophoridae; genus Pristiophorus; species Pristiophorus japonicus. The sequence continues at coordinate 485,738,446 of NC_091977.1, forward strand.
CTGTTCAGTCACCTAAGGACTAATTTTTAGAGTGGAAGCAAGTCTTCCTCACTTTCGAGGGACTGCCTATGATGATGATGATTCTTAACTGCCCCCTGAAGTGGCCTAGCAAGCTGCCCAGTTGTATCAAGCTTGGGCAACTCGGGGTGGGCAATAAATGCGGCCTTGCCAGCAATGCCCACATCCCGAGGAATTAATGAATGAATCCTGTCTTTGCTCTAACTGCAACTCGCAAAATCACTGCACCGATAGCAGCATGATCTGGGCATGCTCCTTTCTTGACATCAGTGTCAAACATAGAAACACAGAAAATAGGTGCAGGAGTAGGCCATTTGGCCCTTCGAGCCTGCACCGCCATTCAATTAGTTCATGGCTGAACATGCAACTTCAGTACCCCATTCCTGCTTTCTCGTCATACATATAATGCCCCAGCTACGCTTAGGTGTTGTGTGTCACGACTCCACTGGTCGATGCTGCCATGGCACAAGCACGGTGGGTATCTGTTACGATCACTCACGCTTCCCCTCTGATTCCCATTCACAAGGGGCCGAGTGGTGTGATGGCAAAGTAATTGTGGAGGAGCAGAGGCTTTCCTTGGCCATTCTCCCGACATTTGGTCTTTATTAGAAAAGGTTATTTAAGGCACGTTGTTGTGCTCTTGTCAAGCTGATAAAAAAGCACTGTCTATGTACAAATACATGACGCACTCTCCCTGATGCTCAATGTGGCAGTGAACTCTATAAGCTGCTCTTAAACTGGTGCTCGTTTAGTTGGTATTTGCGGAGATTGGCATCCATGAACTGGCTCTTGGCATTTGCAGTGCAACCCGACCCGATCCTGACAACAGAACTGCAGATTTCTGAAAGACTAGTTCTAGGATTATGCCAAAGGGATTAGAGAGCTGTATTTAGTAGTGTAAATGCTGGGATGCAGTTGTTTGATGTGCTGCCATTGAATCCAAGCATCAATATAAAAACAGTAATGGACAAGGAAGGCCTCAGGCTCAAGCCTGGGTTTCTGCTGAGATAGCTGATTTCAGTAGGCACTAAATAGTACTCAACACCCCCAAGTAGGAAGGGAAAATGAGTCGGGGATCCAGCTCCTATTTGCTAATCAGTGAGGTTTGCTGGGGCATGTATCTGTATGAGCGTTGCTTAAGGGTAATATCAGGCCCGGCTCTAATGCAGCACCCCATGGTTGAATAGCCTTTCAACACTCATGGTCAGACCTCACACATGGTGAATAGCTGAATGCCTTAACATAACCCTTGCATCCTAGAGTCCTATATAGAAATATAGAAACATAGAAAATAGGTGCACGAGTAGGCCATTTGGCCCTTCGAGCCTGCACCACCATTCAATAAGATCATGGCCGATCCTTCAATTCAGTACCTCTTTCCTGCTTTCTCTCCAAACCCATTGATCCCTTTAGCCGTAAGGGCCATATCTAACTCCCTCTTGAATATATCCAATGAACTGGCTCAACAACTCTCTGCCGTAGGAAATTCCGCAGGTTAACAACTTTCTGAGTGAAGAAGTTTCTCCTTATCGCAGTCCTAAATGGCCTACCCCTTATCCTTAGACCGTGTCCCCTGGTTCTGGACTTCCCCAACATCGGAAACATTCTTTCTGCATCTAACCTGTCCAGTCCCGTCAGAATTTTATATGTTTCTATGAGATCCCCTCTCAGCCTTCTAAACTCCAGTGAATACAGACCCAGTCAATCCAGTCTCTCCTCATATGTCAGTCTAACCACCCCGGGAATCAGTCTGGTGAACCTTCGCTGCACTCCCTCAATAGCAAGAACATCCTTCCTCAGATTAGGAGACCAAAACTGAACACAATATTCCAGGTGAGGCCTCACCAAGGCCCTGTACAACTGCAGTAAGGCCTCCCTGCTCCTATACTCAAATCCCCTAGCTATGAAGACCAACATACCATTTGCCTTCTTCACTGCCTGCTGTACCTGCATGCCAACTTTCAATGACTGATGTACCGTGACACCCAGGTCTCGTTGCATCTCCCCTTTTCCTAATCTGCTGCCATTCAGATAATATTCTGCCTTTGTGTTTTTTCCCCCAAAGTGGATAACCTCACATTTATCCACATTATACTGTATCTGCCATGCATTTGCCTACTTACCTAACCTGACCAAGTCACCCTGCAGCCTCTTAGCGCCCTCCTCACAGCTCACACTGCCACCCAATTTAGTGTCATCTGCAAACTTGGAGATATTATACTCAATTCCTTCATCTAAATCATTAATGTATATTATAAATAGCTGGGGTCCCAGCACTGAGCCCTGCGGCACCCCACTAGCCATTGCCTGCCATTCTGAAAAGGACCCGTTTATCCCGACTCTCTGCTTCTTGTCTGCCAACCAGTTCTCTATCCACGTCAGTACATTACCCCCAATACCATGTGCTTTAATTTTGCACACCAATCTCTTGTGTGGGACCTTGTCAAAAGCCTTTTGAAAGTCCAAATACACCTCATCCACTGGTTCTCCCTTGTCCACTCTACTAGTTACATTCTCAAAAATTTCTAGAAGATTTGTCAAGCATGATTTCCCTTTCATAAATCCATGCTGACTTGGACCGATCCTGTCACTGCTTTCCAAATGCGCTGCTATTTCATCTTTAATAATTGATTCCAACATTTTCCCCGCGACTGATGTCAGGCTAACCGGTCGATAATTACGTGTTTTCTCTCACCCTCCTTTTTTAAAAAGTGATGTTACATAAGCTACTCTCCAGTCCATAGTGACTGATTTCTAGGGCCACTTCCTTAAGTACTCTGGGATGCAGACTATCAGGCCCCGGTGATTTATCGGCCTTCAATCCCATCAATTTCCCTAACACAATTTCCCGCCTAATAAGGATATCCTTCAGTTCCTCCTTCTCACTAGACCCTCGGTCCCCTATTACTCATGGAAGGCTACTTGTGTCTTCCTTCGTGAAGACAGAACCAAAGTATTTGTTCAATGGTCTGCCATTTCTTTGTTCCCCATTATAAATTCACCTGAATCTGATTGCAAGGGGCCTACATTTGTCTTCACTAATCTATTTCTCTTCACATATCTATAGAAGCTATTGCAGTCAGTTTTTGTGTTCCCAGCAAGCTTCCTATCATACTCTTTTTTTCCCCCTCTGCTGAATTCTAAATTTTTCCCAGTCCTCAGGTTTGCTGTTTTTTCTGGCCAATTTATATGCCTCTTCCTTGGATTTAACACTATCCTTAATTTCCCTTGTTAGCCATGGTTGAGCCACCTTCCCCGTTTTATTTTTACTCCAAACAGGGATGTACAATTGTTGAAGCTCATCCATGTGATCCTTAAATATTTGCCATTGCCTATCCACCGTCAACCCTTTAAGCATCATTTTCCAGTCTATTCGAGCCAATTCACATCTCATACCATCAAAGTTACCTTTCCCCAAGTTCAGGATCCTAGTCTCTGAATTTACTGTGTCACTCTCCATCTTAATAAAGAATTCTACCATATATGGTCACTCTTCCCCAAGGGGCCTCGCATAACAAGATTGCTAATTAGTCCTTTCTCATTACACATCACCCAGTGTAGGATGGCCAGCCCTCTAGTTGGTTCCTCGACATATTGGTCTAGAAAACGATACCTAATACACTCCAGGAAATCCTCCTATACCGCATTGCTACCAGTTTGGTTAGCCCAATCTATATGTAGATTAAAGTTACCCATGATAACTGCTGTACCTTTATTGCACGTCTCCCTAATTTCTCGTTTGATGCTGTCCCCAACCTCACTGTTTGGTGGTCTGTACACAACTCCCACCAACGTTTTCTGCCCCTTGGTATTCCGTAGCTCCACCCATACAGATTCTACATCATCCAAGCTAATGTCCTTCCTTACTATTGCGTTAATTTCCTCCTTAACCAGCAACACTACCCTTTTCGTTCCTGCCTAACCTTCCTGAATGTTGAATACCCTGAATGTTGAGTTCCCAGCCCTTGGTCACCCTGGAGCCATGTCTCCGTGATGCCAATTATATCATATTCATTAATTGCTGCCTGTGCAGTTAATTGGTCCACCTTATTGAGAATTCTCCTCGCACTGAGGCACAGAGTCTTCAGGCTTGTCTTTTTAACACACTTTGCCCTTTTAGAATTTTGCTGTAATGTGGCCCTTTTTGATTTTTGCCTTGGGTTTCTCTGCCCTCCACTTTTACCTTTCTTCTTTCTATCTTTTGTTTCTGCCCCCATTCTACTTCCCTCTGTCTCCCTGCATAGGTTCCCATTCCCCTGCCATATTAGTTTAACCCCTCCCCAACAGCGCTGGCAAACACTCCCCCTAGGATATTGGTTCCGGTCCTGCCCAGGTGCAGACTGTCCGGTTTGTACTGGTCCCACCTCCCCCAGAACCGGTTCCAATGTTCCAGGTCACGTATTCATCTTAGCTATCCAGCGATTCCTACTCTGACTAGCACGTGGCACTGGTAGCAATCCTGAGATTACTAACTTTTTAGTTTAACTCCTAGCTCCCTAAATTCTGCTTATAGGACCTCATCCTGTTTTTTTACCTATATCGTTGATACCTATATGCACCACGACAACTGGCTGTTCACCCTCCCACTTCAAAATGCCCTGCAGCCGCTCTGAGACATACTTGATCCTTGCACCAGGGAGGCAACATACCATCCTGGAGTCTCGATTGCGGCCGCAGAATCGCCTATCTATTCCCCTTACAATTGAATCCCCTATCACTATAGCTCTCCCACTTTTTTTCCTGCCCTCCTGTGCAGCAGAACTAGCCACGGTGCCATGAACTTGGCTGCTGCTGCTCTCCCCTGATGAGTCGTCCCCCTCAACAGTACCCAAAGCAGTGTATCTGTTTTGCAGGGGAATGACCACAGTGGACCCCTGCACTACCTTCCTTCCACTGTTCTTCCTGTTGGTCACCCATTTGCTATCTGCCTGTGTAACATTTCCCTGCAGTGTGGCCAACTCACTAAACGTGCTATTCATGGCATTCTCAGCATCTTAAGAGAAGTAGTGGCAGGCATTGGTTGTAATTTACCAAAATTCCCTGGATTCTGGGGAGGTCCCAGCAGATTGGAAAACTGCAAATGTAACGCCCCTATTTAAAAAAGGAGGCAGAGAAAAAGCAGGAAACTATAGACCAGTTAGCCTAACATCTTTGGTTGGGAAAATGTTGGGAGTCCATTATTAAAGAAGCAGTAGCAGGACATTTGGAAAAGCAAAATTTGGTCAGGCAAAGTCAGCATGGATTTATGAAGGGGAAGTCAAATTTGTCAGAGTTCTTTGAAGATATAACGAACAAGGGTGGATAGAGGAGAACCAGTGGATATGGTGTATTTGGACTTCCAGAAGGCATTTGACAAGGTGCCACATAAAAGATTACTGCACAAGATAAAAGTTCACGGGGTTGGGGGTAATATATTAGCATGGATAGAGGATTGGCTAACTAACAGAAAACAGAGAGTTGGATAAATGGTTCATTCTTGGATTGGCAACCTGTAACTAGTGGGGTGCCGCAGGGATCAGTGCTGGGACCCCAACTATTTACAATCTATATAAACGACTTGGAAGAAGGGACTGAGTGTAATGTAGCCAAGTTTGCTGATGATACAAAAATGGGAGGAAAAGCAATGTGTGAGGAGGACACAAAAAATTTGCAAAAGGGCATAGACAGGCTAAGTGAGTGGGCAAAAATTTGGCAGATAGAGTATAATGTTGGAAAGTGTGAGGTCATGCATTTTGGCAGAAACAAATCAAAGAGTAAGTTGTTATTTAAATGGAGAAAGATTGCAAAGTGCCGCAGCACAGCGGGACCTGGTGGTACTTGTGCATGAAACACAAAAGGATAGTATGCAGGTACAGCAAGTGATCAGGAAGGCCAATGGTATCTTGGCCTTTATTGCAAAGGGGATGGAGTATAAAAGCAGGGAAGTCTTGCTACAGCTATATAAGGTATTGGTGAGGCCACACCTGGAATATTGCATGCAGTTTTGGTTTCCATATTTACGAAAGGATATATTTGCTTTGGAGACAGTTCAGAGAAGGTTCACTCGGTTGAATCTGGGGATGAGGGGGTTGACTTATGAGGAAAGGTTGAGTAGGTCGGGCCTCTACTCATTGGAATTCAGAAGAATGAGAGGTGATCTTATTGAAATGTATAAGATTATGAGGGGGCTTGACAAGGTGGATGCAGAGAGGATGTCTCCACTGATGAGGGAGACTAGAACTAGAATAAGGGGCCGCCCATTTAAAGCAGAGATGAGTTAAAATTACTTCTCTCAGAGGGTTTTGAATCTGTGGAATTCGCTGCCTCAGAGAACTGTGGAAGCTGGGACATTGAATAAATTTAAGACAGAAATAGACAGTTTCTTAAACGATAAGGGGATAAGGGGTTATGGGGAGCGGGCAGGGAAGTGGAGCTGAGTCCATGACCAGATCAGCCATGATCTTATTAAATGGCGGAGCAGGCTCGAGGGGCCGTATGGCCTACTCCTGTTCCTATTTCTTATGTTCTTATGTAACCCTAACTCTAACATGAGTCAATGCCTCAGGAAGAAAGGAAATCTGGGGGGAATAATAGTGAAGTGATTAGCAGGACCTTCTCACATTGACAATGAACAGGGAGATATAATGGCCAGCAGTTGCCCTGCACAATATAGATTTAGAGCTGGAAAATTTACGGGGCGAGGCGGTGTTGGGAATATCCTAGTGTAGTGATTAGGTCATCATAGGCAGTCCCTCGGAATCGAGGAAGACTTGCTTCCACTCTTAAAATGAGTCCTTAGGTGGATCAACAGTCCAATACGAGAACCACAGTCCCTGTCACAGTAGGGACAGATAGTCGTTGCGAGAAAAGGTGGGTGGGACAGGTTTGCCGCAGGCTCTTTCCGCTGCCTGCGCTTGATTTCTGCATGCTCTCGGCGATGAGACTCGAGGTGCACAGCGCCTTCCACTTAGGGCGGTCTTTGGCCAGGGACTCCTAGGGGTCAGTGGGGATGTTGCACTTTATCAGGGAGGCTTTGAGGGTGTCCTTGTAACGTTTCCTCTGCCCACCTTTGGCTCGCTTGCTTTGAAGGAGTTCCAAGCAAAGCGCTTGCTTTGGGAGTCTCGTGTCTGGCATGTGCACAATGTGGCCTGCCCAGTGGAGCTGATCAAGTGTGGTCAATGCTTTAATGCTGGGATGTTGGCCTGGTCGAGGACGCTAATGTTGGTATTTGTTGGATTTTGCGGAGACATCGTTGGTGGTATTTCTCCAGCGACTTGCGGTGTCTACTGTACATGGTCCATGTCTCTGAGCCATAGAGGAGGGTGGATATTACTACAGCCCTGTAGACCATGAGCTTGGTGGCAGTTTTGAGGGCCTGGTCTTCAAACACTCGTTTCCTCAGGCGGCCGAAGGTTGCACTGGCACACTGGAGGCGGTGTTGAATCTTGTCGTCAATATCTGCTCTTGTTGATAAGAGGCTCCCGAGGTATGGGAAATTGTCTGCGTTGTCCAGGGCCGCGCCTTGAATCTTGATGACTGGGGGACAGTGCTGTGCGGCGAGGACAGGCTGGTGGAGGACCTTTGTCTTACGGATGTTTTGAGTAAGGCCCATGCTTTCATCCTAGGTCACAACAAGCTTGGCCGCCTGATTTACATCTTAGACATCTCAAATGGAGATAAAAACGCAGAAGGAAAGCTTGTTTACCTTCACTGAGAGCTGTGTAACCTCAAAAAACTCCACCAGCAGCCACACAAAAAGGCATAGAAAGAGAACAATAAAATCTCAAATAAGTGATCTGAGTGTCACTCTCTTGGTGCCTCGATTGGTTCATGCACTGTCCAATGTGGCACTTGTTATATCTGAATAAACACCCAAATTGGGTGGTAACGACTGGCTGCTTTTAGTTCCAGACCCTCTGTAACATTCCGCCAAAGAATAACAAAGCAATACAAGAGAGACCTTGCAGTGTAATTGCTTCAATATGAGAGTCATCTAGTGTTCAGTTAACAATATACACATACTATATTTATCTGCATTGAGCCATACCAATCGGGAATGCCCAGAAGTTTCTTCTCTGGTAGCGTTAAAGATAGAAGATCTCAGATGAGACAGTGCTAGGAATGCTACAATTGGCCTTAGAGTTCTTTTGCTGAGGGGAGGTAACATAACCCGTATCACCTTTACCAATCTCTATTCAGTAACCCGTGATGAAAAGTGTGTATGCATGCATGTAAGTATGTAGGGTGAGTACTGGAACAGGCTTGGCTGTGATATTTCCAGTGGTCGAATAGCCAACAGATTAGAAAGAAATCGGTGGTGGGGAAAATGTTGGAATCAATCATTAAGGATGAAATAGCAGCGCATTTGGAAAGCAGTGACAGGATCGGTCCAAGTCAACATGGATTTATGTAAGGGAAATCATGCTTGACAAATCTTCTAGAGTTTTTTGAGGATGTAACTAGTACAGTGGATAAGGGGGAGCCAGAGGATGTAGTGTATTTAGACTTTTAAAAGGCTTTTGACAAGGTCCCACACAAGAGATTAGTGTGCAAAATTAAAGCACATGGTATTGGGGGTAATGTATTGATGTGGATAGAGGACTGGTTGGCAGACAGGAAGCAAAGAGTTGGAATAAATGGGTCCTTTTCAGAATGGCAGGCAGTGACTAGTGGGGTACTGCAAGGTTCAGTGCTGGGACCCCAGCTATTTACAATATACATGAATGATTTAGACGAAGGAATTGAATGTAATATCTCCAAGTTTGCAGATGACACTAAACTGGGTGGCAGTGTGAGCTGTGAGGAGGATGCTCAGGGGCTGCAGGGTGACTTGGACAGGTTAGGTGCGTGGGCAAATACATGGCAGATGCGGTATAATGTAGATAAATGTGAGGTTATCCACTTTGGGGGCAAAAGCAGGAAGGCAGATTATTATCTGAATGGTGACAGATTAGTAAAAGGAGAGGTGCAACGAGACCTGGGTGTCATGGTACATCAGTCATTGAAAGTTGGCATACAGGTACAGCAGGCGGTGAAGTAGGCAAATGGCATGTTGGCCTTCATAGCGAGAGGATTTGAGTATAGGAGCAGGGAGGTCTTACTACAGTTATACAGGCCTTGGTGAGGTTACACCTTGAATATTGTGTACAGTTTTGGTCTCCTAATCTGAGTAAGGACATTCTTGCTATTGAGGGAGTGCAGCGAAGGTTCACCAGCTTGGGATGACAGAACTGACATATGAAGAAAGTATGGATCGACTAGGCTTATATTCAATGGAATTTAGAAGAATGAGAGGGGATCTCATAGAAACATATAAAATTCTGATGGGATTGGACAGGTTAGATGCAGGAAGAATGTTCCTGAGGTTGGGGAAATCCAGAACCAGGGGTCACAGTCTAAGGATAAGGGGTAAGCCATTTAGGACCGAGATGAGGAGAAACTTCTTCACTCAGAGAGTTGTGAGCATGCAGAATTCTCTACCACAGAAAGTTGTTGAGGCCAGTTATATATATTCAAAAGGGAGTTAGATATGTCTCTTACGGCTAAAGGGATCAAGGGGTATGGAGCGAAAGCAGGAATGGGGTACTGAGGTGAATGATCAGCCATGATCATATTGAATGGTGGTGCAGACTCGAAGGGCCGAATAGCCTACTCCTGTACCTATTTTCGATGTTTCTATGTTTCTAAAAGAAAAAACTTGCATTTATGTAGCGCCTTTCACATCCTTAGGTCGTCCCAAAGTGCTTTACAACCAATAAAGTAGCTTTGAATTGTCGTCACTGTTGTAATGTAGGAAACGCGACAGCCAATTTGTGCACAGGAAGGTCCCATAAACATCAATGTGATAATGAATAGATAATCTATTTAATTGATTGAGGAATAAATATTGAACTCCCAAGCTCTTTTTCTAATAGAGCCATTGAATCTTTTAAGTCCGCCTTGAGTGGACAGACGGGCCCTCAGTTTAACTGAACGTCACTGTCTGGGGTCATGCTTGATGGCCACTTGGGTAAGATACCAGAGGACCCATGTGTCCGAGCCCAGCCTGAATCAGTGCCTTCAGTTGAGAAAGTTGGAGCTGGGGATAAAAAAAGCAACCCCAGCAAATACGCAACCTTGAAGCTTTTTCACAACACAGTCACATATTTCAATGGGAATTGCATCAACAGAGTCGCAGATACAGAGCTTAGTCAAACACTTTTCAACAAACACAGTGACTATTTAAATAAACCAATATTTGAGGAGCAAGTCTGAGTTTGCTTTCTTTACAAATATCCCACTATTCTTTAGTAATTAAAAGAAATAAATGATCTAAAACTGAAATGTGGTTAGTTCTCTTCTTTATCAATATTAGGCGGCAGAACAAAAAGTTTCAGGACAACGATAACAGTTACACGGATAGACGTCTCAGGAATTTGACTCAAATGGTTGCCAGTAAAACATAAAAGAATTGTTATGTCTTTAAGATTCCACGGCACTATTCAAAGAAGAGTAGTCCTGGCCAACATTCGTCCATCAGCTAACATTACTAAAACATTATCTTACTGCTGTTTATGGGACCTTGCTGTGCGCAAATTTTCTTCGACATTTACCTACATTACAATAGTGACCTCATTGGCTATAAAGAAAGACTTGCATTTGTATAGCGCCTTTCACGACCATCGGACATCTCAAAGCGCTTTACAGCCAATGAAGTACTTTTGGAGTGTAGTCACTGTTGTAATTGGCTGTAACATCCTGAGGTCAAGAATAAATGCAAGTTCTTCCTTTCTAAAAAAAAAAATAGGGGACAGGGAACGCAGTACAAGCATTGTTCCTGAACTTCGTCGATCGGAAATCTACCCGGACAGGCCTGTAATCTGATCATTTCGCTGCTGATCTAATGTAAAGCAGGAGCTGTTTGCATGAAACCCATGTTTGTTTTTCATGATTTGAGAAGAGAATTTGGACTGCACATCATTTAACTTGCAAATAGATTCCTGAACTACAACTATGGGATGCTACTGTGTCCTCCATCACTCATTTTGCGATTAGCATCTTCAGATATGAATTTGTATTTTTCTTAACAGTGAAATAAGGTTATTTGTAACAAGCAGTTCAATAAGAGGAAACCCTGTACACTCTCAGGATGTCTTAGTGTGAAGGGAGTTTCACCCCCATGGCACAATAGAATAATATTATTATGCACAGAGGTAGGTGGAACTTGGTTTATAGGTCATAGCCGCTATGATCTCCTGGAACTTGTTTTTGATCGTCTTAGAGAGGAATCCCCCCAATGGTGTTTTTCAAACCTTTTTTTGCCTCTCCCCAGAAATTACATGACAACCAGTGGGAGGGAACTATGGGAGTCACAATGCTTTGGTGAGTCATGGTTGTTTGGGACATGTTCGATGGAACAGCCAGTCTTTACCTGTCCAAAATGTTGGTATGTTAATGCACTGCCTTGCGTGATACTGAGCCGTAGAGATCAGGAATACCCCAGGTTTGATTCCAGGTCCGTGCTGAGTTAGCAGACCTCAGCACGACTGTCACTATGGATAATGCAATTGCCCTTAGCATTCCTGGCGTAGGAAAAGAGTAAAAATATACCATTAAGGTTTCTGATTGCTATCCAGTGATTCCAGTTAGAAATTAGATGTCGGATAAGCACAGAATTGGGCTTGTTTTGTGGTATCTCCCATGGCCAAATAGCCTGTTGACACTCATTTGTAGCACAGCCTCCAGCCATCTCGACCCATTCTGTGGAACTCCCCCTCTTACACACACACATGCACATATATACCTATATATATATATATATATATATACACACATGTATACACACATATAATATATACATGCACGCACATATATTATATATTTTATATATTTATGATGTTCAATCTGGGTAATGTAAGAATTTGAAGGTGGTAGACTCGTGTCACATTGCTAATCTGCTGAAGTCTAACCTTTGATTAATTATTAACAGTAAAACTAGGAGTCCATAGGAGCACTTTAACTGAATATAAATAGGTTGCTCATTAAACCAAGGCCAAAAATAACAATCTAAGGATAGAGTTGGCAAGCATCTGACTTTGGACTTGCTGAGTTCACCAGTTATCTTGTGTCCAAATCGATATATTGAGAAGAGCCAGATTTCTATCTGAGAACCAGGTTTATCACAGATTATTTCTCTTTTGCTGGAGTCGTTACTTTCTTTCAGTGGAATGTCCAGTTTTTTTTAACGTAGTTGAGTTGTCATTGCTTTGGATGTGGGTAGTCAAGATCAGTTTGAAGCTTTTAGATCAAACCGGGTGTGGTTTAACGAAACTAGTGTGGGGGAGGGAAGTGGAGGAAGGGGGAGTCAAATAAGTGGGGGGGTTTGTGGGGTGGGTGTGTGTGAGGCGGGGGGTGTGATTGGGGGGGGTTGGGGGGCGGGTGTATGTTGGGCAGGGGGGTGTGGGGGGGGTTGTAAGGTGGGCGTGTGTGGGGCGGGGGTGTGGGGGGGGTGTTGTGGAGGGGTTGTGGGGGGGGGGGTTGTGGGGCGGTGTGTGTGGGGGGGTAGTTGTGGGGAGGGCTGCTGTAAGAGGGAAAATGATGCAGGGTAGCAGTAGCCTGTGAGAGGCAACTACAAAGGACGATGGGTTTGGGGAGAAAAGGATTGGTAGCCAGCAGGAAGGGTTTAGGGGCTGAGTTCTTGCTGAGCTGTGAGGTGTTTGAGGGCCATAATTCTTCTCAATGGGGGGCTTGTTTCTAAATCATGCTCACAGCCACATGGCAAAAAATTGGCTCCGTGGGGAATGGAGGTTCATTTTGCCTGAGGCAAAAGATTTGTTCCTTTGTGTTTGCTTGGGGAGTAATATGCAATATTAGGACTTATATTATTGGTCAATTGATGTTATGCTTTCAGCTTCAGGTGCAATACCATCAGACTCTTAATTGCATCTTTTTTGGAGGCCGAGGGGACATTAACAGGACGGAAGAAAGTTTTCACCTGGGCCACCGCGCAACCGGCGATGACGTCATCATGGTGCACGACAACCCCTCACCGCCCCGTGCCGACCCCTTACCGCCACGTGGGGGAAATTGCCCCGCAGAACGTGAGGCTGGCGCGAGCTTCACAGGCCGTGAAGCTGGCCAACGTCTGATCTCAGGGCGGTACTTAAAGAGAAAGGTGCCAGCGCCCCACACCACCATCTTTATTGGTTTGCCACCAGTTGGGTTGGCACCAGTTTGGAGGCCCTAGCATGGTCTGGGCTGTCATCGTGCAGCCCGGCCTCCGTTTTGGGTGTCGGGCTGCAGGCCCAGTCCAACACTGCCCTGGTGGCCTAGTGGAGGCCATCAGAGGCCTTGCAGAGTGAGCAGCGGCCCTCCCCTTTAAGCGAAGACTATGCTCCGTGTAGCGCTTCACTCCCCGCCCCAGTAACACCCCATAGCTGATTGCACACCACTTGCTTTAAGGGGCGGTAAGCCCAATTCAATGGTGTGGTTGGGACTTATGCACCGGGCGCAGAATGTCCAGCCCCCAGCTGGCTATTGCACCCAATCTGCGCACAATGCAATTTCGCCCCCATCATTTTTAATATGTTATTGATCATTGCTGGGCACTAAAAAAATTATTTTGCTTCTTCCCAGATGCCCCCCTCTTCTGCAGCCACTAATTCTTGTTGGGTTAAAATTTGGTAGCTCTCCAAGACATTATTAATGTGACTGATCTTCCATTGGCTGTGAAGGGCATCACAGTCAAACTCAATCTGGTACTCATCTAACATCCAAATATCGGCCTTCTTCCAGTAGGAGGTGACTGATTGCTAATTACAATGGGCAATCTTAGTTTTTAAGGCCATTGAATGTCCATCATTGGCAAAGCAAACATCAGAATTGAAGCCATCATTAGCTCTCCCCTGTCCCGATAAAGCAATTTTACTTGGCTATAGGTATGATTGTGGATACCTGGACAGCAAATTTTGAATATTTGAGAACAGCTGTAGAGGAAATTAAGTTAGAAACAGAACTATGAAACGACACAGAAGAAAAATTACATTTTCTTAAGAATCTAGTGGATTCCTTATGTCATTCACTATCTCCAACAAGCAAGAGTCTAACCACCACCCCTTGACATTCAATGGCATTACCAGTGCTAAATCCCCCATCATCAATATCCTGGGGCTCATCATTGACCAGAAACTTAACTGGACCAGCCATATAAATGCAATAGCAACAAGAACAGTCAGAGGCTGGGTATTTTGTGGCGAGTGTCTTACCTCCTGACTCCCCAAAGCCTTCCCACCATCTACAAGGTACAAGTCAGGAGTGTGATGGAATACTCTCCACTTGTTCGGATGAGTGCAGCTCCAGTAGCACTCAAGAAGCTCGACACCATCCAGGACAAAGCAGCCTGCTTGATTGGCATCCCATCCACCACCTTAAACATCCACTCCCTCCATCACTGGCGCACCATGGCTGCAGTGTGTATTATCTACAAGATGCACTGCAACAACTTGCCAAGGCTCCTTCAGCAGCACCTCTAAACCCACGACCTCCACCACCTAGAAGGACAAGGGCAGCAAGCACATGGGAACACCACCAACCCCACGTTCCTCTCCAAGTCACACCCCATCCTGACTTGGAAGTACATCGCCATTCCTTCATTGTCACTGGGTCAAAATCCTAGAACTCCCTCGCTAACAGCACTGTGGGAGTACCTTCACCACATGGACTGCAGCGGTTCAAGAATGTGGCTCACCGCCATCTTCTCAAGGGCAATTAGGGACAGGCAATAAATGCTGGCCTTGCCAGTGATGCTCACATCCCATTGAACGAATAAAAAAAAAATTCATGTCAGGTAGTCTGTGGTATGCAGTGTGCTTGCAATGTAATAAGTTGGCCTGTCTCTTTAAGGCTGCTGCCTTTTGTGTGGGAATCCAGGTAGTGTCAGCTGCTCAGGTCAATTACTGGTAAGCAAATTTTAGGCTCCAGGTCAATGACTTTCTTTCTCTTTTTAAGATTGCTGTAATCTGTAACATTTGGTGAGTGATGTCTGCTGTATGATGACTGCGGTGTGATGTCAGGTGTGTGACGTCAGGTGTCTGATGTGTGATGTCTGGTATATGATGTCTGGTATTTGACATCTGGTGTGTGAATTCGGTGCAACATCTGGTATGCAATTCTGGAGCGTGACATCTGATGTGTGATGATCAACGTTCCCTCTAAGCTACGTGAGTGTGGGGCCACACAGCAATCGGGAAGGTACTGCACAGCCCGCTCACAAGCTGTTCCCTCTAAGACACCACATGTGCATGGCCACACAGGTGGCACTGCAGCAAATTTAAAGGTACCACGCACAAAGAAAATATTTATTGGGAATGTTGGCGACAACTGGTGCAAGCAGTCTGGCACGTAACGTCTGCCGCATGATGTCTGGTGTCTGATGAGTAGATACTAGACATTTATATAAAAATACATTTAAGAGAAAAAAATGATGGGGTAAATTTCTGCACCTACGCTCAATTAATGGACAGAAAATCACAGCTTGGGAGTAAATTCTGTGTTGTGAGTTTCTTGGTATTCACCTCGAAAGAAGAACTTTAATAACTCCTTTGAGAACAAATGTGAAATCAACAAACCCTGGACCACACTATCAAACTAAGGAGGTCAAACCTAAACCAAAGGCAGAGCAAAATTATTTTAAAAGATACAAAGAAACAAAGAGTAGCGACTACCGAGAGTCATAGAACAGTCAACAGCGATAACAGAATGGAAAGAAAGAATGAAACTGTGCTTTATCAACTCTTTAGTGGGGAAAATGTTGAAATAATTATTAAGGATGAAATAGCAATGTATTTGGAAAGCAGTGACAGAATCGGTCCAAGTCAGCACAGATTTATGAAAGGGAAATCATGCTTGACAAATCTGGAATTTTTTGAGGATGTAACTAGTAGAGTGGACAAGGGAGAACCAGTGGATGTGGTGTATTTGGACTTTCAAAAGGCCTTTGACAAGGTCCCACATAAGAGATTAGTGTGCAAAATCAAAGCACATGGTATTGGGGGTAATGTACTGGCATGGATAGAGAATTGGTTGGCAGACAGGAAGCAGAAAGTCGGGATAAACGGTCCTTTTCAGAATGGGAGGCAGTGACTAGTGGAGTGCCGCAGGGCTCAGTGCTGGGACCCCAGCTCTTTACAATATACATTAATGATTTGGATGAAGGAATTGAGTGTAATATCTCCAAGTTTGCAGATGACACTAAACTGGGTGGCGGTGTGAGCTGTGAGCAGGTTGCTAAGAGGCTGCAGGGTGATTTGGACAGGTTAGGTGAGTGGGCAAATGCATGGCAGATGCAGTATAATGTGGATAAATGTGAGGTTATCCACTTTGGTGGCAAAAACACGAAGGCAGAATATTATCTGAATGGCAGCAGATTAGGAAAAGGGGAGGTGCAACGAGACCTGGGTGTCATGGTTCATCAGTCATTGAAAGTTGGCATGCAGGTACAGCAGGTGGTGAAGAAGGCAAATGGCATGTTGGCCTTCATAGCTAGGGTATTTGAGTATAGGAGCAGGGAGGTCTTACTGCAGTTATACAGGGCCTTGGTGAGGCCTCACCTGGAATATTGTGTTCAGTTTTGGTCTCCTAATCTGAGGAAGGACGTTCTTGCTATTGAGGGAGTGCAGCGAAGGTTCACCAGACTGATTCCCAGGGATGGCTGGACTGACATATGAGGAGTGACTGGATCAACTGGATCTTTATACACTGGAGTTTAGAAGGATGAGAGGGGATCTCATAGAAACGTATAAGATTCTGACGGGACGGGACAGGTTAGATATGGGAAGAATGTTCCCGATGTTGGGGAAGTCCAGAACCAGGGGACAAAGTCTTAGGATAGGGGTAGGCCATGTAGGACTGAGATGAGGAGAAATGTCTTTACTCAGAGAGTTGTTAACCTGTGGAATTCCCTGCTGCAGAGAGTTGTTGATGTCAGTTCATTGGATATATTCAAGAGGGAGTTAGATGTGGCCCTTACAGCTAAAGGGATCAAGGGGTATGGAGAGAAAGCAGGAAAGGGGTACTGAGTGAATGATCAGCCATGATCTTATTGAATGGTGGTTCAGGCTCAAAGGGCCAAATGGCCTAGTCCTGCACCTATTTTCTATGTTTCTATCTCACAGTGCCATACAGATGTGTAATCACTGTTGTTATAAAGGCAAAAGCAGTAGTGAAGTTGCACAGTTTTTTTGAATTCATTTATTAATATTTTTATTCATTTATTTATTTTTAATCAGGATGTGGGCATTGCTGACAAGGCTGGCAATTATTTCCTTTGTACCATTAAGTGGCTTGCTTGGTCCTTTCAGAGAGCAGTTAAGAATCAACCACAATGCTTAGGGACTGGTGTCACATATAGGGCAGATCAGCAAAGACAGCAGGTTTCCTTTCCTAAAGGAGATTAGTTGGCTTTTACAACAATCCAACAGCTTCATGGTCATTTTCACATGGAATATACAGCTTAGAAACAGGCTATTTGGCCCAACTGGTCTATACCTGCGTTTATGTTCCATCCGAGCCTTCTTCCACTGCAGGTATTTACTTCATCTCTCCCAGATCAACACATCCTCCATTCCTTTCTCCCTCATGTACTTATCCAGCTTCCCCTTAAATGCTTGTATGAAACCAGCTGATACCAACTTGTTAACCATTACTGATACTAATTTTTAAATAAGCTAAATTCAAATTCTCAAACTGCCATGGTGGGATTTGAATTCACATTCGTTGGATTATTAGTCCAGGAAAGTAACCACAATGCTACTGGTACCCAAACCATAAAATCCCACAAACAAAAAATGAAATAAACGATCACTTCATCTGTGTTTTTTAATAATTCATTCTTGGGATGTGAGCATTGCTGGCGAGGACGCCATTTGTTGCCCATCCCTAGTTTCCCTGAAGCAAGTGGTGTTAGGCTTTCTTCTTGAACCACTGCAATTCTTTGTGGTAGTTTGATACAACTGAAATGGTGGTTCGATACAACTAAAGGATCAATCAAACTAATCGGTGTAGTCTGCAGCCTACTTATTAGTGGAAGGGAGGTGGAGGAAGAAATATGCAGAGAAATTAGGGAAATGAGTAAAAAACATAGGGGCCGACTTTGGTGCAGGTTGCGCCCGCAGCCACCGAGGATCTGCTGGAAATGAATGTTTTCTGGGCGATTCCTCCGGAACCACCCGACGCGAGATTGGTCACGGAGGGATCCACTGGGGTGACGTCATGCCGCCCGCCCATGCCGGATACTGCCCATTTTGGTGAGGGATGCTGCCTCAGATCGATCTTCCGCCCGCCAGAAGGATCACTTGCAAAAAGCAAGTCTGAGCTGGCTGTGAGTGGGGCGGCAGGGAGAAGGGCTCCGAGTGCTGCAGCGCTGCACATCGCGGCTATGGTGCAGAGGCTGGACCATTATGAGTGGGACTGCTGGAAAACAGTTAGGTGGATGTTACTTTACTTTATTGCTGATGGTCATGTTTAATTTGGATGTGATAAAAGTGACTGAAATGTGTCTAGGCTGATGGAAACTTTTTTCTTTGACCTTGCTGAAAGATTTTCATTGAGAAGCCCAAAGGCGAAGGCAAAATAATTATGAATAAGTGAAAAGTCACATTTTGTCCATCCAAGCTGATTAATTAATTCTGTGACACAGTCCTTCAAGAAGTTCTCAGGGAAGCACTACATAATCACATAGTCATCATCATCATCATCATCATAGGCAGTCCCTCGGAATCGAGGAAGACTTGCTTCCACTCGTAAAATGAGTCCTTAGGTGGCTGATCAGTCCAATACAAGAACCACAGTCCCTGTCACAGGTGGGGCAGATTGTCATTGAGGGAAAGGGTGGGTGGGATTGGTTTGAAACACACTCTTTCCGGACTGCCTGCGCTTGATTTCTGCACGCTCTTAACGACAAGACTCGAGATGCTCGGCGCCCTCCCGGATGCACTTCCTCCACTTAGGGCGGTCTTTGGCCAGGGTCTTCCAGGTGTCTGTGGGGATGTTGCATTTTATCAGGGAGGCTTTGAGGGTGTCCTTGTAACATTTCCTCTGCCCACCTTTGGCTCATTTGCTGTAAAGGAGTTCCGAGTAGAGCACTTGCTTTGGGAGTCTCCTGACAGGCATGCGGACAATGTGGCCTGCCCAGTGGAGCTGATCAAGTGTGGTCAGTGCTTCGATTCTTGGGATGTTGGCCTGGTCGAGGACGCTAATGTTGGTGTTTCTGTCCTCCCAGGAGATTTGTACGATCTTGCGGAGACATCGTTGGTGGTATATCACATAGAGGGTGAGAGGGTTAGGGTTAGAATGATCTAGTGTAAGCCTGAGATAGCTGCAGACTCTGACCACATTTGTATGGGAGGAAAAGAGTATAAAGTTACAGCTATTCAACTTTAGGGGCAGCGCAATTACAGATAAACTGAGAAAAACCTACGGTCAATAGAACACAGCAAGAGACAAGCGCCGCAGTGACTCAGTGGCCTACCATTGAGGTTTCAATGACTAGACTGTCACTCTCGCCTTGTTAATGTGTCTTTCTTTGTACTGCAAGGAAACTACTTCATAAAATCTGTTGTGATTCATCACAAAAGACCTGTGTCCAGCATGCCTTGTTGTGGTGACGGACATAAGTCTATTCTGAGAGATGTAATTAATCTGACACATCGAATAACCCTCACAGCACATAAAGCGTGTTGCGATGGTCTAATGACCATACCCATTATACAGTGCACTCATATGTGGATGGGAAGATATTCCTTATAAAGCAGATGACCTGAGGCACAAGGCACCACACATGACGTTAAAATCAGACACTCACCCAAGAGAGGGTCAACAATGTGAGTGTATTTCACGTGCACAATAACAAAGGTTACATAACATTGTTACATTTACAAACATTTACACTATCAACACTCACCCCTCCACCCGGCACCACCACCTCTCTTCCCCCCTCTTGAAGTGATGCTGAAGCTCCTCTTCCTCGCCCCGCCTACACTACGGCATCCCGCTCCCCTGCCCCTCACTGCCTCTGGTTGACGAGATTGTGCAGGAGGGCAGCAGGATGTCTGTAGACGTGTGCGTCTTGGTGAGAAGGCAGGGGGCGTAACTGAAGACACCGGGATCTCCTGCTCTTCCAGATCTCTCTGCCTTGAGGGTTTGGGCTCTGGGGTTTGCACTACGCGTCCAAAAGCCATCTCTTGCCTCATTGCCTCAACGGTCTCGGTTGTGCGCTCCAACACAGTAATGAGCCGATCCATCCTGTCATCATGTTGCTGGGTGAAGGTGGTGATGCTGCCAGCGATCCCAGCCATGGTCTAGAGCATATCGTGACCTATCTGCATGCTCGTCCGTGATAGCTGGACTATCTCCTGAATTGCAGGGAGCAGTGCTGCATCCTCAGGTGGTTGCTCGCTCCTGGTGGATTCTGGCGCCTTGCTTGCCTTCGTGCCACGGCCTTTGCTCTTGGTAGAGCTTGCCAGTATGGAATCCGTTCCAAACCCCAGCCTGACGCTGAGGTTCTGCAGACAGATGGCTCGCATGGCAGGAGGCAGCTGTCATCCTGTTCTGGCTCCTCGAGCTCAAGGGCCACAAAGTCAGGCCCTTCTCCCTCCTCTCTCTCCTCTTCTTCGTGGCTCTGGGTGGTGAAGGTGGGAGCGGTGGAAATGGGTGAGCTGGGGGGGTGGGGGGGGGGTGGCGGTGCGGTGGTAGAGGAAGGATCCGCAGTCTTGGGCTGGGTGGGAGATGTTGTGGTCTGACGGCTTCTCTGAAGGCCAGAGGTCGATGGTGTGCCTTGATCCGTGCTGTCCGAGTTATCATCTGCAAGTAGAGGACAACATCTCAGTCTGTGGTGGATGGAGGGGTGGTGGTGGTGCTGGTCAAGCTGAGGTGTGAGCCATGCCATCTCACATTCTGCCAGCAAGGAGTTGCATCTCTACATGGGCACACCAATACTGGGCAACAAAGTGCACGGTAAACCGCGAGTGCCTTAACATTGCATGACCTTTCATAGAAACATAGAAACATAGAAAATAGGTGCAGGAGTAGGCCATTCGGCCCTTCTCGAGCCTGCACCGCCATTCAATGAGTTCATGGCTGAACATGCAACTTCAGTACCCCATTCCTGCTTTCTCACCATACCCCTTGATCCCCCTAGCAGTAAGGACCTCATCTAACTCCTTTTTGAATATATTTAGTGAATTGGCCTCAACAACTTTCTGTGGTAGAGAATTCCACAGGTTCACCACTCTCTGGGTGAAGAAATTCTTCCTCATCTCGGTCCTAAATGGCTTCCCCCTTATCCTTAGACTGTGTCCCCTGGTTCTGGACTTCCGCAACATTGGGAACATTCTTCCTGCATCTAACCTGTCTAACCCCGTCAGAATTTTAAACGTTTCTATGAGGTCCCCTCTCATTCTTCTGAACTCCAGTGAATACAAGCCCAGTTGATCCAGTCTTTCTTGATAGGTCAGTCCCGCCATCCCGGGAATCAGTCTGGTGAACCTTCGCTGCACTCCCTCAATAGCAAGAATGTCCTTCCTCAGGTTAGGAGACCAAAACTGTACACAATACTCCAGGTGTGGCCTCACCAATGCCCTGTACAATTGTAGCAACACCTCCCTGTCCCTGTACTCAAATCCCCTCGCTATGAAGGCCAACATGCCATTTGCTTTCTTAACCGCCTGCTGTACCTGCATGCCAACCTTCAATGACTGATGTACCATGACACCCAGGTCTCTTTGCACCTCCCCTTTTCCTAATCTGTCACCATTCAGATAATAGTCTGTCTCTCTGTTTTTACCACCAAAGTGGATAACCTCACATTTATCCACATTATACTTCATCTGCCATGCATTTGCCCACTCACCTAACCTATCCAAGTCGCTCTGCAGCCTCATAGCATCCTCCTTGCAGCTCACACTGCCACCCAACTTAGTGTCATCCGCAAATTTGGAGATACTACATTTAATCCCCTCGTCTAAATCATTAATGTACAGTGTAAACAGCTGGGGCCCCAGCACAGAACCTTGCGGTACCCCACTAGTCACTGCCTGCCATTCTGAAAAGTCCCTATTTACTCCTACTCTTTGCTTCCTGTCTGACAACCAGTTCTCAATCCATGTCAGCACACTACCCCCAATTCCATGTGCTTTAACTTTGCACATTAATCTCTTGTGTGGGACCTTGTCGAAAGCCTTCTGAAAGTCCAAATATACCACATCAACTGGTTCTCCCTTGTCCACTCTACTGGAAACATCCTCAAAAAATTCCAGAAGATTTGTCAAGCATGATTTCCCTTTCACAAATCCATGCTGACTTGGACCTATCATATTACCTCTTTCCAAATGCACTGCTATGACATCCTTAATAATTGATTCCATCATTTTACCCACTACCGATGTCAGGCTGACCGGTCTATAATTCCCTGTTTTCTCTCTCCGTCCTTTTTTAAAAAGTGGGGTTACATTGGCTATCCTCCACTTCGTAGGAACTGATCCAGAGTCAATGGAATGTTGGAAAATGACTGTCAATGCATCCACTATTTCCAAGGCCACCTCCTTAAGTACTCTGGGATGCAGTCCATCAGGCCCTGGGGATTTATCGGCCTTCAATCCCATCAATTTCCCCAACACAATTTCACGACTAATAAGGATTTCCCTCAGTTCCTCCTCCTTACTAGACCCTCCGACCCCTTTTATATCCGGAAGGTTGTTTGTGTCCTCCTTAGTGAATACCGAACCAAAGTACTTGTTCAATTGGTCTGCCATTTCTTTGTTCCCCGTTATGACTTCCCCTGATTCTGACTGCAGGGGACCTACGTTTGTCTTTACTAACCTTTTTCTCTTTACATATCTATAGAAACTTTTGCAATCCGTCTTAATGTTCCCTGCAAGCTTCTTCTCGTACTCCATTTTCCCTGCCCTAATCAAACCCTTTGTCCTCCTCTGCTGAGTTCTAAATTTCTCCCAGTCCCCGGGTTCGCTGCTATTTCTGGCCAATTTGTATGCCACTTCCTTGGCTTTAATGCTATCCCTGATTTCCCTTGATAACCACGGTTGAGCCACCTTCCCTTTTTTATTTTTACGACAGACAGGAATGTACAATTGTTGTAGTTCATCCATGCGGTCTCTAAATGTCTGCCATTGCCCATCCACAGTCAACCCCTTCAGTATCATTCGCCAATCTATCCTAGCCAATTCATGCCTCATACCTTCAAAGTTACCCTTCTTTAAGTTCTGGACCATGGTCTCTGAATTAACGGTTTCATTCTCCATCCTAATGCAGAATTCCACCATATTATGGTCACTCTTCCCCAAGGGGCCTCGCACAACGAGATTGCTAATTAATCCTCTCTCATTACACAACACCCAGTCTAAGATGGCCTCCCCCCTAGTTGGTTCCTCAACATATTGGTCTAAAAAACCATCCCTTATGCACTCCAGGAAATCCTCCTCTACCGTATTGCTTCCAGTTTGGTTAACCCAATCTATGTGCATATTAAAGTCACCCATTATAACTGCTGCACCTTTATTGCACGCACCCCTAATTTCATGTTTGATGCCCTCCCCAACATCACTACTACTGTTTGGAGGTCTGTACACAACTCCCACTAACGTTTTTTGCCCTTTGGTATTCTGCAGCTCTACCCATATAGATTCCACATCATCCAAGCTAATGTCCTTCCGAACTATTGCCTTAATTTGCTCCTTAACCAGCAATGCTACCCCACCTCCTTTTCCTTTTATTCTATCTTTCCTGAATGTTGAATACCCCTGGATGTTGAGTTCCCAGCCCTCATCATCCTGGAGCCATGTCTCCGTAATCCCAATCACATCATATTTGTTAACATCTATTTGCACAGTTAATTCATCCACCTTATTGCGGATACTCCTTGCATTAAGACACAAAGCCTTCAGGCTTGTTTTTTTAACACCCTTTGTCCTTTTAGAATTTTGCTGTACAGTGGCCCTTTTTGTTCTATGCCTTGGGTTTCTCTGCCTTCCACTTTTCCTCATCTCCTTTCTGTCTTTTGCTTTTGCCTCCTTTTTGTTTCCCTCTGTCTCCCTGCATTGGTTCCCATCCCCCTGCCATATTAGTTTAAATCCTCCCCAACAGCACTAGCAAACACTCCCCCTAGGGTGGCTCAGACCGCAGATTAGTATAACCTTACCATGTTGAAGCACCGGATCTGCATCAACCATTGTGGTTGCACAGCAGCAGTCACCTACCAATGCGAACACACGCTCCTCTGGTCAATTCGACCATCTCTGCTGGTCCCCCTCTCATCGCACACAGGCTTGCTGCCTTGGGTGCGTTTTTCTTCTGCACAAAGAAATGTTGCAGCCTTTAGCCCCTTTGCTGATGCCCCCCTCACACACTCCCACACACACACACACATCTGGCGCACAACCCTTTTGGCGCTGGATAGGAGGGGGCGAATACATTTTTACTCACTTTTGCTGCCGCCACCAAATTGTTCCAACGTTTCCGGCATTGGTCCCCATCCCTCTCAACGTTGCCCATTGCGGACACGATCTCAGCGATCTCCCTCCAAATGCGTCGGTATTGGGATGGTGGAGGCTTGTCACAACCATCCCGGGTGAGGTCTTTGTACCTGCGCTCCACCTCCGTCACGAGCTCCTCCAATTCCTGCTCATTAAACCATGGAGCTCTGGGCCTGGTTTCGTCAGTCTTCATTGCTGATTTCTGGCCACTCATCGTCAATGATGAAATGAATGGCCGCTCAACAGTTTGTGTGTCTCAATTTCTCCGACTGTCCCCTCTGCAACTCGGACTACCCCCTCTGCAACTTCCAACTCTGTCCTCTCCAACCTCCAACTTCGGTGGATGTGGTGTATTTAGACTTTCAAAAGGCTTTTGACAAGGTCCCACATAAGAGATTGGTGTGCAAAATTAAAGCACATGGTATTGGGGGTAATGTACTGACGTGGATAGAGAACTGGTTGGCAGACAGGAAGCAGAGAGTGGGGATAAATGGGTCCTTTTCAGAATGTATTTAGGACCGAAATGAGGAGAAACTTCTTCACTCAGAGAGTTGTGGACATGTGGAATTTTCTACCACAGAAAGTTGTTGGGGCCAGTTCGTTAGATATATTCAAAATGGAGTTAGATGTGGGACCAAGGGGTATGCAGAGAAAGCAGGAATGGGGTACTGAAATGCATGATCAGCCATGATCATATTGAATGGTGGTGCAGGCTCGAAGGGCTGAATGGCCTATTCCTGCACCTATTTTCTATGTTTCTATATTTCTATGTTTCTCTCCTCTCCAACCTCCAACTCTGAAACTTCCAACTCTGTCCTCTCCAACCTCCAACTCTGTCTTCTCCAACCTCCAACTCTGATCTCTCAAACTTCCAACTCTGACCTCTCCAACCTCAACTCTGACCTCTCCAACCTTCAACTCGCTCCTCTCAAATGCCAACTCTCTCCTCTCCTCTCTCACACTCACAGATGGAATAAAGTGGTGTGCCTTTATGCGCATGCGCAGTACAGCAATCAGCCTCAAACGGCCCTGAAATGACGACATGTCGGAAGACAAAAACTACAACAACAAAAAATCGCTAAGTCTTGCGCATACGCATACGAAGATCCCCAAGTGGAGAGGCACACCGATGGCGCCGGCCGCTCACTCCTGCTCCCGACCGCTCCTACCTGCCGACTGCCGCTGCCGCTGCCGCCACACAACGAAGCCGAAAGTGGCTCCCAACGGGACCCGGCGGCAGCGGGCAGTAAAAAGGTAGATGCCGCCTGGGGGCCGCCGAAAAATGGGAGGCGACCAAATTCGGCCCCATAGAATAATAATCATGGGAGATTACAACTACCCTGATATTAATTGGACAGAAGAGGTAGGTAAAGGGGATCATCATCATCATAGGCAGTCCCTCGAAATTGAGGAAGACTTGCTTCCACTCTAAAGGTGAGTTCTTAGGTGACTGAACAGTCTAATACAGCAATTACAGTCTCTGTCACAGGTGGGACAGACAGTCGTTGAAGGAAAGGGTGGGTGGGACTGATTTGCCGCACACTCCTTCCGCTGCCTGCGTTTGTTTTCTGCATGCTCTCGGCAACGAAACTCGAGGTGCTCAGCGCCCTCCCGGATGTTCTTCCTCCACTTAGGGCGGTCTTTGGCCAGGGAGGCTTTGAGGGTGTCCTTGAAATATTTCCTCTGCCCACCTGGGGTTCGCTTGCCGTGTGGGAGTTCCAAGTAGAGCGCTTACTTTGGGAGTCTTGTGTCAGGCATGCGAATAATGTGGCCTGCCCAACGGAGCTGGTCGAGTGTGGTCAGTGCTTCGATACTGGCCTGTTCGAGGACGCTAAAGGAGATAAGTAATCCAATATGTAAAAAGTCCAACAAGGGAGGAATCACTATTGGATCCAGTAATGGGGAATGAACCAGAGCAGATAAGAGAAGTAACAGTAGGAACACATCTAGGCAATAGTGACCATAATATAATACGCTTTCAGATGATAATTGAGAAAGACATAAGTAGGATGAAAACCAAGGCAATAGTTTGGAGAAAAACTGATTTTGAGGGGCTGAGAATCGAACTTGGGAAAATAAAATGGGCAACAATATTGGCAAAAAACGATGTAGAACAGCAATGGGAAACATTTAAAACAGTGTTCAACAGAGTGCAGGAACATCATATTCTGCTAAAAGGAAAGAACAAACTAAACACCAATGAAACTCCACGGATGAATGAAACCATAGGGAACAATTGAGGGTAAGGAAAGAGGCATACATTAAGTAGATAAACAGCAGAGGACTGCAAGATAAGGGAGAATATGAAAACATTAGGAGAGAAGTAAAAAAAAACAATTAGGAAGACAAAGAGGAACTATGAAATTAAGTTATCAAGGAACATAAAACAAAATAGTAACATATTGTACAGGAACATCAATAAAAAAAGGAAGATTGGGATGGGAATAGGGCCATTAAGGGATAGACAGGATAATACCACAAGTAACGATAGTGAGATGGCAGAAAATTAAATAATTATTGTGCTTCAGTATTTACCAGGGGAATAGAACAGGTGGACATGACATTGGATGATGAGATTAGTAATGAGATAAGTACATTTAAAATAATAAGACGGGATATATTAAATAAACTAATCAAACTCAAAGAGGATAAAACCCCTGGTCCAGATGGATTGTATCCATGCATTTTAAAAGAATCTAGAGAAGAGGTAGCAGAGGCATTACAGCACATATTTAATAATTCATTGGAAAAAGGTGTAGTGCCAGAGAACTGGCAGATGGCTAACATAATACCTATACTAAAGAAGGGGGATAGATATGTCTAGGGAATTATAGACCAGTCAGCTTAATTGATGGGTAGTAAAATGATGGAATCCCTATTAAAAGAGAAAATGGATTCAAAATGCCTTCGATAAGGTCCTAATATTGAATGGTAGTAAAATGATGGAATGATATAAAAGAGAACATGAAGCCATCTAGAAATCAAAATATAATAATGAATAGTCAGCATGGAAGTAGACAATGTATTGGTAGATGTAATTTAGTAGATTTCAAAATGCTTAGGTACGCTATAATGATGAACAAGGTCAGGAGATGCGGAGTCAGAGGCAATTAGCAGAATGGACAGCTAGCTTGCTTCAAGACAGAAAGCAGAGACTTGGGGTAAATGATAGCTATTCACAGTGGCAGAAGTTGGGTAGTGGTGTTGCACAGGGATCAGTACAGGGACCACTGTTGTTCACAATTTATGTTAACGATTTAGATTTTGGAATAAAAAACACAATTTCTAAATTTGCAGATGACACCAAATTAGGGGGATAATCTGTACTGAGGAGGACTGCAACAATTTACAGGAGGACATTAATAAACTTGCAGATTGGGCATATAATTGACAAATGAAGTTCAACACAGATAAATGTGAGGTATTACATTTTGGGAGGAAGAATAGGGAGATCACTTATTACTTGGAGGCTGCGAGTCTGGGTGGGGTAGAGGAACAAAGGAATCTTGGAGTACAAATACACCAATCACTAAAGGTTGCGATACAGGTTAGCAAGGCCATTGAAAAAGTAAACCAAGCACTAGGGTTTATTTTTAGAAGTAGGGAAGTTATGCTAAACCTGTATCGAACCATGGTTAAGACCACACTTAGAGTATTGTGTACAGTTCTGCTCACCATATTATAAAAAGGATATAGAGGCATTGGAGGGGGTGCACAGAAGATTTACAAGGCCAATTATCATAGGCGGTCCCTCGAACGAGGATGAAATGCTTCCACGAGTTCACAGGTGTTCCGATAAAGGACCCGATGTTCCAGTCCTGAACTCCAATTGAGGGGGTGGAAGATGCCTGTGCGTGAATTTTTTTACCGTGTGGTGACCGTTGCACATCAGCCACCACACGGGCTTGAGAAAGCTAGATCTTGGTCCAGTGGCAAGAATGAACTAAGACGACTGGAGACCTGCTCCGCTGCACGGACCTAGTGTGCACACATATCGCAGTGTGGGCTGGCCCGTACTGCCCTTGGGCCCCGTACCCTCATCTGTCGCACCCCTCCTAGAAATGCGAGGATATACATATCAGGAAAGGATGAATGGGCTGGCTCTCTTTTTTTCTTGAAAAATTAAAGCTCAGGGCTGACCTATTAGAGGTCTTTAAAATTATGAAAGGTTTTGATAGAGTGGATACAGAGAGAATGTTTCCAAATGTGGGGAGGAGCATAACTAGAGGCCATCAATATAAGATAATCACCAAGAAATCCAATGGGGAATTCAGAAGAAACATCTTTACCCAAAGAGTGGTGAGAATGTGGAACTCGCTACCACAGGGAGTGGTTGAAGTGAATAGTATAGGTGCATTTAAGGGGAGGCTAGACAAGCATATGAGGGAGAAGGGAATCGAGGGTTATGCTGATAGATTTAGATGAGGAAAGACGGGAGGAGGCTCGAGTGGAGCATAAACGGCACTTGGACTGGTTGGGCCGAATGGCTTGTTTTCGTGTCGTATATCCTTTGTAATCCTTTGAAATATTTGTTAGGCCACTTCAGAGGGGAATTAGGAGTCAACCACTACACATTGGAGAGCGTGCAGAGACGAACAACAATTCACCCTAAAGTGTAACAGGACGGATGAGTCATAGAGGGTTTAAGCTCTACAAACTTGAACAAAGGCAACAAAGGCATTAGTGGAGAGACCTCATCAATGCTTACAAAATACTGAATAATTGGGTAAACCCAGCCTTATATTGACCCAGGTGAGTAGGACCAGAAAAGATAAATTAAAGTTTGCGAAAAGTTAATTTAAAACAGATATTAGAATGAAATGTTTGGAGTAATGTGCTGGTCAGAATAGTGGAGAAAGCAACATTAGGGTCATTTGAATTGCAGTTGGGTTGTTACATTGGAAGTGCAGGATACTACAGGGGTGAGGCTTGATGGGCTGAATGGATTTTTCTTGTATTTAACTTTTCTTATTCTGTAGAGATAAGATAATAGTAAGGCAGATAGCAGCAGGAGGGATCCAAAGACAATATTTTAGCTGTTAGTGGCAGAGGTAGATGGCAATTCTACTTTCTAGGCAAACCAGCTGTTTTTACATAGATATTCCACAATATATTTATACAATTGTTTCATTAACTTTCGTTCGAGTACACTTTCATATTTTTTTCTTTCTCTCAATAAAGCACGGGAGTCAGCTGGTGTTAAAAACAATTATTTTTATTTGCCACAGAATGAGTTTCATTAAGGCCAGTCAAATGTTGAATAAGCATTCAACCAATGGATAGCGGGTGGGTTTTTAATAGAGAGGATGAAAAAGTAAAAATTCAAGATAGGACCAAATGAACCTATATCTTTTCTTCTTCACCAAAGATTTCTTAGTTATCTGCTTATATAACGCGTCTAGGTTCAGGACTTTTTATCCAGAACATGAATAATTTGAAATAGGCTCCTTACAGGGTTTTCCTCGTTTCAATCAACCCTCTTTCTGCTGTTTCCAATGTTGTGTTCTAGCTCTTTCAGATACACAAATAAAAAGGATTCAATCACTACGAACCACTCATAGCACATTCCAAAAAAAAACAATAATGCTAAATTTAAAGTATAACATTTTACACATTATATTAGCAGAAGATAGGGCGGTGAGATGGACAGATCCTTCATGGATTAGGTTGGGAAAAGAGATTATGACAGATACATTAAATGACTATTATTAAACAGATTAAACTGTATATAATCATGCCTTGAGTTTGGAAGTTGAAGGTGCAATATTACAGTGCTCTAGGTATGAACCGTGGCTCTGCATTCTCACCTCTGAGTTAGAAGGTTATGGGTTCAAGCCAATGTTCCTTTTAATTTTGTAAGGTGCCTTGGGGACCATTTAAAATACCAAGCATGCGCGGCTTTTGTATTGAAAAGCCGGCTCCCTGGAGTGCATCCGTGCAGCTTATAGGGAACATTGGTTGAAGCTCCATTCCAGAGACTTAAGCACATAACCTAGGCTGACATTTCAGTGCTGTATTGAAGAGGTGCTGCACTGTTAGAGGTATCGTCTTTCAGATGGGAGGTTAAACTACCCTCTCAGGTGGATTGATGGACACAACTATTTGTACTAATAAAATGGCCGCCGTGTCTCTGGTTGGCTCTACATTATCACATGACTTATTGCTGATTGGTCCCCTTGGAGGATAAGCCACACCCTGAAGTTTCTCTGGAATATGTAAATGCCCAGCCCAAGTTCTCACTGACTTTGCAAATTGTAGTTTGATCCATTCTGACTTCTGAAGCCATACAGGGCAGATGTCGAACAACCCAGCAAAAGCCTCCCAAGTTCCAGCCAAAGTCCCTTACCCAAGCACAAGTGCTGCCTCTCCCAGCCGAAGTCCCTACCCCCAAGGCAAGTGCACCCCTAGTAGCTGGCAATAGCCACTGACCCAAATGACACAGAAATAATGTAAAAAACGTAATGACATTTATTGACAATAAAAGACAATCGGAGGCTCAGCGGCTCGGTGGGCAAAGCAAAACAAGCAAAAATTACACCACAAAACAAGCAAATGTAATCGCTCAGGCTCAGTGGCTCAGCGGGGGGCACAGGGCTCAGCGGGGGGGCTCAGGGCTCAGCGGGGGGCTCAGGGCTCAGCGGGGGGCACAGGGCTCAGCGGGGGGCTCAGGGCTCAGCGAGGGCTCAGGGCTCAGCGGGGGGCACAGGGCTCAGCAGGGGGGCACAGGGCTCAGCGGGGGGCTCAGGGCTCAGCGGGGGGCACAGGGCTCAGCGGGGGGCACAGGGCTCAGCGGGGGGCACAGGGCTCAGCGGGGGGCTCAGGGCTCGGCGGGAGCCTCAGTGGCTCGGTGGGAGGGTTTGTGGCTTGCGGGTCACTGGGCCAATGTGGTCAGGATCAACGTGGCCAATTGCGGGGCCCCACATCGGTTCCGGTTTCAGGCGGGGGGCAGAGTCCAGCGGACGCAAGTGCAGAAGAATGAGAAAATCGTTAGTTACTTCGGTAATTGATCCCATGCCACTATTCAAACCAGAGCAGGAGAGTTCTCTCTGGTGTCCTAGCCAACATTTACCCCTCAACCAAAATCAGCAAAAACAGTTAACTGGTCAGTTATCTAATTACTGTTTGTGGGGCCTTAATATTCACAACTTGGCTGCTGTGTTTCCGATGTTACAAAAGCGACTACACTTCAAAAGAACTTCATTGGTTGCTCTACTCTTTGGGATGTCAAAAGGTGAAATATAAATGCAAGTTCTTCCTTTCTTTAACACATTTAAAACAAATGAGTTAATGCTTTTGTTAAAACAGTGGACAACATAATCCCATCTTAACACATAGTAGCAAAGTGCAGAGCAATTTCAATCTGTTTTCCTGGTAACAGTTTATGTAATGCTACACCGGGATTTATACTAGAAGAGAATCATAGAAACATAGAAAGTAGGTGCAGGAGTAGGCCATTCAATAAGATCATGGCTGATCATTCCCTCAGTACCCCTTTCCTGCTTTCTCTCCATACCCCTTGATCCCTCTAGCCGTAAGGGCCATATCTAACTCCCTCTTGAATATATCCAATGAACTGGCATCAACAACTCTCTGCGGTAGGGAATTCCACAGGTTAACAACTCTGTGAGTGAAGAAGTTTCTCCTCATCTCGGTCCTAAATGGCTTACTCCTTATCCTTAGACTGTGTCCCCTGGTTCTGGACTTCCCCAACATTGGAGTGGGTAAGTGAGTGAGTGAGTGAGAGTGAGTGGGTGGGTGAGTGTGTGGGTGGGTGAGTGAGTGGGTGAGTGAGTGAGTTTGGGTGGGTGAGTGAGTAATTGGGTGAGTGAGTGAGTGGGTGGGTGGGTGAGTAAGTTGGTGAGTGGGTGGGGGAGTGAGTTTGAGTGAGTGGGTGAGTGAATGAATGAGTGTGAATGGGTGGGTGAGTGAGTGGGTGAGTGAGTGATTGAGTGGGTAAGTGGGTGGGTGAGTGAGTGGGTGAGTGAGTGATTGAGTGGGTGGGTGAGTGAGTGGGTGGGAGTGAGTGGGTGAGTGGGTGAGTGAGTGGGTGAGTGAGTGATTGAGTGGGTGGGTGAGTGAGTGGGTGGGAGTGAGTGGGTGGGTGGGTGAGTGTGAGTGGGTGAGTGAGTGGGTGAGTGAGTGGGTGAATGAATGGGTGAGTGAGTGAGTGGTTGGATGAGTGAGTGAGTGGGTGAGTGGGTGAGAGTGGGTGAGTGAGTTTGAGTGAGTTAGTGGGTGAGTGAGTGTTATGTGTGGTTCATACAGTCACATTGCCGAGCATTTCTCTTTCAACCCGCGCCCTCCCCCCACCACTCCCTCCACTCCCTCCAAACC
Source organism: Pristiophorus japonicus (assembly GCF_044704955.1). NCBI lineage: Eukaryota > Metazoa > Chordata > Chondrichthyes > Pristiophoridae > Pristiophorus > Pristiophorus japonicus. The sequence goes on from NC_091977.1 coordinate 485,771,298, forward strand.
CCCCCACTGCCCCTCCCCCCCACTGCCACCCCCCACACTGCCCCCCTCCCCCTCCCCCTCCCCCACCACTACCGCTCCCTGGGTTCTGGTTCTATCACTTACTGGACAGTCACAAGCAAATCAACTACACAATTGAGCAAAGCGTACAACAGACACGGACCGTACTGTACTTGGTTATCATTCGGAACAACTTGGGAACACGGAATTAAAATTCTTCTTCAGCTCTGCCTTCACAGCAGAAAAATGTAATTACAGGCAATTGGGAGGTACTTGAGTCTGAACATGAATCCATTAATAACATATTTATAATCCTGAGAGAGCAGACAATGAGGAGCTTGGACCAGCTGGCAGTGGTGGGGGGGAGAATTTTTAGAATAGCAATAAGCTTTTGGCAAACATCCTGATAGACAGGACGGAGCACGAGCAGTATATTTGCATCTGGAATCGTGAGCTACTTGTTGAATTTAGTCATGATTTAATGCTCATTTATTTATGAGTTTCAACCTCTGAATTTTTCTCCAGTTGCAATAAATTCCTGGAGGGCAATTGAAGAGATTTTGAAGTGTTTTTGCATTGCTGTTTTGCTTTCAGGACAGCAGTGATAAACTGGCCACCTGGGGCCTCTCTCCCCTCTTTACTTCACTAACTGGCACCTTAAGTGTAAGCAGCATCTCTTGGCTCCAAGATGTCATACTCAGTGGTAGACTTGGTGATCCGATACTGGGCTGCTCTGCAATACTCCAGGGCACTGTTGAAGGGTAACCTGCAGAATGGCTCGCTAATGGAACATGGTATGCAAGACATTTCTTTGGGGGTTGGGATACTTTGCACTCGGCTCCAGATAATACTGCAAGCCAATTCACTTATAGGTAGGATGATCCTAGCTCTATAAGCTTTACCAATGGTCAGTATTTGATAAGCTGCATGGCTATAGCTGGCTAAACTCCAGCAGTAACCCCATGCAGACTCTTAGGGTCCCCTCAACCTTGTAGCTATCAACTTTCACCCAAGTTCCTTAGGCATGGGTAAGTTGGCCATGAGGCAAAGAGTGTGCATTCTGTATTGGACAAACAGAAATTCTATACGATTGGATTCCTCACAGCTAACCTTGAACTTAAACATATCGATGGGTTTCCTTGTGTTCCAGACACTCCATCAGCAGTTCACAAGTCCCATCAAAAATGGGTCTCCGCTACCACAAATTAAGTCGGAATGGTTATAATCTAAAAGTGAAGTGGTTATATTAGCAGATGAATGTGTAGTGTGTTTAGATTACCTTCTTTGTCCTCCATTTTAACTGGGTTAAAGCCTCTGGTAAATTAGGGACCACAGGAATGTCATATGAAGTCCTTAAGCATTAGTCCGCTTATATTGGCAATGAGAATTTCTTGGTTTCTATTTCTGAATGCCACTGACCTCAAAGGGCATGCCTTTGCCACTAGCTGTACTATAATAAAGTGAAAGCTCCTGTTCACCATCAACATGCTCCCAACCCCCACCCATCACTATTCCAGTTTCATATTAGATGTTTTATGGCCAAATAGGAACAGGTGTAGATCATTCCGCCCCCGAGCCTGTTCCACCATTCAATTTGATCATGGCTGACCTGTTCCTCAACTCCATTTACCCACCATTGATCCATATCACTTGATACCCTGACCCAACGAAAATCAATTGATATGAGTCTTGTACATTTCAAGTGACCCAGCATCCAAAGCCTTTTGGGAGAGAGAATTCCAAATTTCCTCCAGCATTTGGGTGAAAGATCCTTCCCAATTTCACTCCTTGGCTTGGCACTAATTTTAAGATTATGTCACCTTGTTCTGGATCCCTCCACCAAAGGAAATAACTTCTCAATCTTCTAAACTCAAGGGAAAGCAAGTTAAGTTTATGCAACCTTTCATCATCAATAAACCTTTTTAGCCTCCGGTATCATTCTGGTGAATCTGTGCTGCACCCACTTCTGAAATCGGTAGCATAGTTACTGGACTAGTAATCCAGAGGCCTGGACTAATGATCCAGTGACATGAATTCAAATCCCATCACCGCAGCTGGGCAATTTAAATTCAGTTAATTAAATAAATCTGGAATAAAAAGGCTAGTAATGATGACCATGAAACTACCAGATTGTTGTAAAAACCCATCTTGTCCATTAATGTTTTTTAGGGAAGCAAACCTGCTGCCCTTACCTGGTCTGGCCTATATGTGACTCCAGACCCACAGCAATGTGGTTGACTCTTAACTGCCCTCTGAAATGCCCGAGTAAGCCACTCAGTTGTACCAAACAGCAACAAAGAAGTATCATCACATGGACTGCAGCAGTTCAAGAAGGTAGCTCACTACCATCTTCTCAAAGGCAAGTAGGTATGGGCAATAAATTCTGGCCTGGCCTGTGACGCCCACACCCCATGAACGAATACATTTTTATAAAAAGGTCAGTATATCTTTCTTCAGGTGTGGTGCCCAGCACGGCAGTCAGGGCCTGACCATGGCTCTGTACAACTGAAGCATAACTTGCTCCCCATTGTATTCCAGCCCACTTGACATAAAGAAAAGAGCAGTATTGCTCCTCCCACCGCCACATTAAAAGAATGTGAACTGCTATTGGCCCCTCCTAATACCCTGTTGCACTGTCTCCCCACTGGCCAGTGCTCCCGCCCCACCCATTTGCCCCCTTCTTCACTTAGCTGGAAGCCGATCTTCAATCACACTTCACCGAGCTGTCCGTTGCTCTCCACAGCTCGCCGGCTCAATGGAAATAAGACGCGAGTCCCAATGTGGGGTGCCTTGAGCCTCACCATTCAGGTGCAAGGATCGTTCCCTGTGCTCCACCACCCTACCCCCCGGCCATACACACCAGAAATGGGCGCGCCTAACTTTGTAGGCCACCGACCTTCAGATCTTTCAGTTGCGTGCTCTCTTTTGACTCCCACTAACTATTTTGGAGCAAGTTTAAACAAGGGAACTATGGGATAGATTTTCAACTCACTCTAAAGCTGACTTTACAAATTGGCTGTCACGGAAATAGAAATAAAAATTGAGAGCTCACTATAATGTCCATCCAATCCGCAATGCCAGTTTGAAGCTCAGACAGCAATTTGAAAATACACCTCCATGTATTCTAATTGGCTGAAAAATACCTTTTTTCTGCCAATTAAAAAATCTAGACCTTCAAGGTTGATCTGATTACAGAATTGATGTGATTAGGATTAGATGCTTTACAACGACAACATCAACGTATATTTCTGTAACACCTTTAATGTAGTAAAATGTCCCAAGGTGCTTTACAGGATCGTTATCAAACAAAATTTGACACCAAGCTACATAAAGAGATATTCTGGCATATGACCAAAAACTTGGTCAAAGAGTTAGGTTTTAAGGAGTGTCTTAAAGGAGGAAAGACCGGTAGAGAAGCAGAGAGGTTTAGAGAGGGAATTCCAAGACAAATGTGTCAGAGGCCCAGCCAATCGTCTGCAACATCCAACACTACCCGGTCGAGTAAAACATGTCCTCAGTGCTGGCTCTTATGAAAGTCACAAATGACTGTGTGACTGTGACAAAGGTAAACTATCCCTCCACCTCCTTCTCGACCTGTTTGCAGCCTTTGACACGGTTAACCAGTCCATCCTCCTCCAACACCTGTCCACCGTTGTCCAGCTGGGTGGGACTGCACTCGCCTGGTTCCATTCTTACCTATCTAATCGTAGCCAAAGAATCACCTGCAACGGCTTCTCTTCCCGCCCCCACATCGTTACCTCTGGTGTTCCCAAGTATCTATCCATGGCCCCCTCCTATTTCTCATCTACATGTTGTCCCTTGGCGACATCATCCGAAAACACAGCGTCAATTTCCACATGTATACTGATGACACCCAGCTCTACCTCATCACCACTTCTCTTGACCCCTCTACTATTTCTAAATTGTCAGGCTACTTGTATAAGATGAGCAGAAACTTCATCCAACGAAATATTGGGAAGACCGAAGCCATTGTCTTCCCAATATTTCCAAAGCCATTGTCTTTGGTCACCACCACAAACTCCATTCCCTAGCTACCGACTCAATCCCTCTCCCTAGCATCTGTCTGAGGCTGAACCAGACTGTTCGCAACCTTGGTTTCATATTTGTCCCTGAAATGAGCTTTCAACCACATATCCGTAGCATAACTAAGACCGTCTATTTCTATTTCAGTAACATTGCTCGTCTCTGCCTCTGCCTCAGCTCATCTGTTGCTGAAGTCTCATCCATGCCTTTGCTACCTCTAGACTTGGCTATTACAATGTACTTCTGGCTGGCCTCCCACATTCTACCCTAAGTAAACTTGAGTTTATCCAAAGCTCAGCTGCCCATGTCCTAACTCGCTCCAAGTCCTGTTCACCAATATCACCCTGTGCTCTCTGACTTACATTTGGTCCCAGTTAAACAAAAATTCAATTAAAAAATTCTCTTCCTTGTTTTCAAATTCCTCCATGGCCTCACCCCTCCCTAGCTCTAATCTCCTCCAGCCCCACAATCCCCCCCGAGATATCTGCACTCCTCTAATTTTGGCCTCTTGAGCATCCTGATTTTAATCGCTCAACCATTGGTGGCCGTGCTTCTGTTGCCAAGGCCCTAAGATGTGGAATTCCCTGCCTAAACTTCTATGCCTCGCTACCTCTCTTTCCTCCTTTAAGACACTCCTTAAAACCTAATTCTTTTGGTCATCTGCCCTAATTTCTCCTTATGTGGTTCGGTGTCAAATTTTGTTTTATAATGCTCCTGTGAAGTGCCTTGTGACTTTTTACTATGTTAAAGGCACTATATAAATACAAGTTGTTGTTGGAAGGGTTGGAACCCCCTCCTTAAAAGTTAATCGTACTAAAATAACAGCCCCTCGTCATTACCCTGTTGCCTCTGTTGGAAAGTGCACGTGCTGATATCAGGTAAGATCGGACTCAGATGTAATAGTCAGAAGGTCATAAGTTTAAGTCCCACTCCAGAGACCTGAGCACATAATCTAGACTGACATCCAGTACTGAGGGAGTGCTACACTGTCGGAGGTGCCGTCTTTCAGATGAGACATTAAAACGAGGCTCAGTCTGCCCTCTCAGGCAGACATAAAAGATCCCATGGTACTATTAGAAGAAGAGCAAGGGATCTCCCCAGTGTTGGCCAACATTGATCATTCAACCAACAGCAGTAAAACAGATTATCTGGTCATTATCACATTGCTTTTTGTGAGACCCTGCTGGGCGCAAATTAGCTGCCGCATTTCCTACATTACAACAGTGACTACACTTCACAACAGTACCTCATTGGCTGTAACTTGCATTGGGAGGTCTTGAGTTTGTGAAAGGTGCTATATAAATGCAAATCTTCCTTTGTTTCTTATGGTTGAATAGCCTGCCGATACTCATTACCTCAGCTCACATGTAAAGAATGGGCGGAGTACCAAGCACCTTCCTGTGCCAGTGGAAGTAATACTCTGGCACAAGCCAGGGCCTTCAGTAAATTGCAGGGTGAAATAGTGTTGTTCTGACTCCAGCTGCTTTATCTTTCAAGCATTGGAACCAGAAACCTGCAGAAATTACTCAGTGTGACCGTTGACCGTAACTGAACTACTTGAACTTCAGTGAGGGTGGATCCTGTTTGTTTGCGTGCAAACCTGCTCAGGAAACCTGAGGTGAACTTAACATAACGGCAGAGCTCGAAACTGTCCCTCAACTCTCCTCTCTGTTTACAATTACCAATTCACACCAAACTGCTAAATATAAACCACTCCTGTGGGGGAACAAACTGCTGAAAGTGGCTTTAGTTATTTTAACTGTCTCTCATTTGCATGATGCACATAGTTAATGCTTACTGGAGCTGGATCTTCTACTTCGCCCACTCACCATGGTCCTCTCGTGCTCCAGCAACACATAATTTAGTGATTTGCTCTAACTTCCAGGCTCCGAATTTCCTCTGCTCCCATTCCACCGCCGTATGGTACGGAAATTACGCTCCCCTTACTAGTTCAGCCCCCTGATACCATTCCTAGTTTCCCCGAAGTGAGGGGGCTATCTGCATTAATATTTTCGCCAGGCGCCTGTGCAAAATATGGCACAGCTGGGGTATCCGCCAAAGGTAGGCCCCACAACGGCCCAAAATTTAAAAAATTGTCCTGTATTTTATTAGGATGCTGCAATCAATTATTCCATGGCAAAGGCAGCCGTTGCACTCAGTGTTGTTACAGTGCAAATGGCGTCATAATATCTGAGTCAGAAGGTTGTGGGATCATGCCCCATTCCGGAGACTTGAGCCCAAAATCTAGGCTGACACCTCCGTAACATCGCTCGTCTTCGCCCTTGCCTCAGCTCATCCACTGCTGAAGAACCTCATCCATGTTTTTGTTACCTCGATACTTGACTATTCCAACACACTCCTGGCTGGCCTCCTACATTCTACCCTACGTAAACTGGAGGTGTTCCAAAATTCGTCTGCCCTTGTCCTAACTCGCACCAAGACCCGCTCACCCATCACCCCGTACTCGCTGACCTACATTGGCTCCCGGTTAAGCCACACCTCGATTTCAAAATTCTCATCCTCGTTTTCTAATCCCTACATGGCCTTGCCCCTCCTTATCTCTGTAATCTCCTTCAGCCCTACAATCCCCCGAGATGTTTGCGCTCCTCCAATTCTGCTCTCTTGAGCATCCCTGATTATAATCGCTCAACCATTGGTGGCCGTGCCTTCTGTTGCCTAGGCTCTAAGCTCTAAAATTCCCTGCCTAAACCTCTCCGCCTCTCTTTCCTCCTTAAAGATGCTCCTTAAAACCGACCAAGCGATTTGTTACCTGTCCTAATTTCTCCTTATGTGATTCGGTGTCAAATTTTTTTCTCATAATACACCTGTGAAGCACCTTGGGACATTTCACTACGTTAAAGGCGCTATATAACTACAAGTTGTTGTTGTTGTCAGAGGTGCCGTCATTTGGATGAGACGTTAAATAGAGGTTGTGTTTGTCCTCTCAGGTGGAGGTAAAAGATCCCAAGGGACTATTCGAAGACGAGCAGCGGAGTTTTTCCCGGTATCCTGGCCAATATTTATCTGTCATCAACACCTAAAATAGATTATCTGGTCATTATTTAATTGCTGTTAGACCTTGCTGTGCACAAATTGGCTGTCGCATTTCCTACATTACAACAGTGAGTTCACTTCAAAAGTACTTCATTGGCTATAAAGCACATTGGGACGTCCTGAGGTTGTGAAAGGCGCTATACAAGTACAAGTCTTTCTTATTTGAGACAATGATTGATAGAGCTTTCAACATTCAGTAAAGGGCAATAGGTATGAAATGTACACATAACATTACGATAAAGCTATAAAGCTCGTACAATTAAAGAAAAACATGCCCGCAGTTGAGCTGGGATTAGCACCAGATTGGCCTTTGGCTCGACAGCCCTGTTCTTAAACGGGAAGTCCAGAAACTTTCCAAAATGTAAACTGGCTAATAAAAATCTTTTTTTTCTTTTATGTTGCTATGTGAGCACCTGGTGATTTGTGCCCCAGCAGGAATCAGTGTCTTCAGGAAAGGAGGGGAGAATAAAAATATTGAATTGCTGAGCCCATTAACGGATGGAAAATAACGGGTATCCTGCCCACAATTTCCTGAGATGGATGTGGATGGTATCGCATTTCTGCAACATCGACCCTCATATGTGAAGACTAGGATGTACCCTGCACAAATAATGTATATCTGCCCCACCTGACCTACTTAAAAATGAAGGTTATTCAAATTAGGTAGGTATTTCAATACAACTGTCTGAATCGAATGACCTACATCTGTATAAGTGGTGTTAGAAAATCAGTAACTGCCAGATTACCTTATTTGTACTTGCTGCCAGTGTGACCCCACCCATGAAGATTCCAGCCGGTGGTCTCAGAGGCAATAGAGAGGGCAATTTTTTCTCTTGCAATTAAAATTTGTGTGTGCGTGAAGCTCTATAGCTTTATCGTAATGTCGTGTGTACATTTCATACCTTTTGCCCTTTGCTGAATGTCGAAAGCTCTATCAATCATTGTCTCAAATAAGAAAGACTTGCATTTATATAGCGCCTTTCACAATCTCAGAACTCCGTCTGGAACGGCCACAAATGCTCCTGGGAACCGACAATGCCCAATCTTGGCCTTCTGTTATCCATGACCTTGGTTGGGAGTGGAGCCTTGCCACTTCCCCCCTCAAAAAAGTCACTGAGGTGGACAGGACTGAGGTGAGGGCAGCGACTCCCTGCAATGGGACTTTTCACTTCTCTGGCCTTAGATGGACCTGCTGTAAGTTTGGAGACCATTACGCCAACTGAGATGAAACATACCGGTCTGCTGTGAAGTGCCTTGGGATGGTTTACTATGTTAAAGGTGCTATATAAATGCAAGTTGTTGAAGGAGCAGGAGTGGGTTACACTAGGTGGTTTCATTCAGTGTTGGGGCCTGGACCCCTAAAGACCAATATGGTGATTTAATAAATTTTTAAAAAGGTGGCCCTGGCCACAATTTGCCGCTTTCTTGGGTAGAGTGGGGTTGGTGTGGGATGGAGGGGTGGGGATGCTGTGGTGTGGACCAGTTACGACCCCGGGCTCTTCGACGATGCACCCCCAACACAGTTGAAGGTCTGCACCTGACCTCTTGACCTTCGTTAGGGTTGGGGGTGGAGTTACGCAGCCGGCGGGATCCCAGCATAACTGCAATTGCATTCTTCACCTCCCTTCGCCCACACATTTTCACGGCCAGGATCAGTTTCCAATGTGATAGTTCTGTGGTTGAATAGCATGCTGAGACTTAAGGGGTGAAATTGGTTTACGTCAGCACGAAACGAGCTGATAGCGAATTGGCAGCAAAAGAAAATTGAGCGCACTGTAAAACGGGCTGGCGATTCGGACCATTCCATGCTATTGGTGTAGACCAATTTCCACCCTTACTCTCTAGTCTCACACCTCTGTGCCCAATCCTTCCAAGCTCCTACAAAAACGTCTTATATTCCTTCAACTGAAAAGTGCATGGAGCAACATTTTAATAAGAAGGCCCCAAACCCACGCAGACCTATCTAACCACCCAACCCAACTTTACCCACACAGCTCTTATAAACTAGGGTTCTTATCTTCTCCCCGAGTCCAAAACCAGACTTTAGCAGAATCCACAGTTGCCGTTTGATGTAATTCAAAGAGGAAGTCTTAAAACACAGAATTGTTTGCCAATCTCAAATCTGTTGCAACTAATGACAGAATTGGACGTTACCTTTGCTACCTCCCAGATGATAATATGATGCTACGATTGTGCCACATAAGTAAATTGATCTTTTTTCTCTTTTATTGTCAAGTATTTTCCTTTATCATTTTAAAATGGTCTTGATCCTTATTGACGTACTAGGCCGACACTGCTGGTGCAAGGCTATGGGAATATTACACTGTCGGAGGTGCCATCTTTCAGATGGGATGGTAAACCGAGGCCCGGTCTGCCCTCTCAGGTAGACATAAAAGTTCCCATAGTACTATTCGAAGAAGAGTAGGGTAGTTCTCCTCACTTCCCTGGCTAATATTTACCTAAAATAGATCATCTGGTCACTTATCTCATTATTGTTTGTGGGACCTTGCTGTGCACAAATTGGCTGCTGTATTTTCCCATATTACAATAATGACTACACTTTAAAAAGTACTTCATTGGCTGTAAAGCTCTTTGGGCAGATGGGGCCTCGGTTTAACATCTCATCTGAAAGACTTCTAACAGCACAATGCTGCCTCGGTACTGCACTCGAGTGTCAGCCTGGATTATGTGCTCAGATCTCTGGAGTAGGACCTGAATCAACAACCTTCTGACTTAGAGGCGAGAGTGCTACAACTGAGACCCGTGATAGGCCTCTTTTACCCAAACACTTCATTATCCAGCTGCTATTTCCAAAGTAAGGACTGCAAACATAGGTAAAGTGAAGGTTAATTAACTGAAGCCACCTCCAGTCCCATCGAGTGCATGGTGAGCATGATAAGATCCATTAAGTACAAAACGAATTGCTTGGAGGCCGTGCTTCAGAAATTCCCTTTCACAGTAAAATTTACCCAACTGACAGCACATGCAATTTAGTGTCTGTTCAATTTGTATAATGGACACCTTATACCCTCTTATTACTGAAGAATGGTTTAATCATATCAGCTCAAGCCACTGTACTTGGACAGTCTGATTTACACAGCCTCGTGAACTTTTTCTCTTTCTGATTTAAGACCGCAATTATGCAGATAATCCTGGTGTACTTGATCAAATGGACAACTTAATGTTATTGTTATCTCTTCATTATCTCAGTATTAGAAAAAAACAATGGGGCCATTAAAGGCAGAGTCTCAACAACAGAACCTTTCTAAAGAGGGCTTTTACCCATCAGGACCCCTTTAAAGAGTCTCAGTATTGGGAATGTTTTTGAAGAGGGAGGGGCCAGTGAAAGGGACCTCAATGCAAGGTGTTCCTGTGTTCCCAGTAAAAGGGGGCCAAGGGGGTAGTTTCTTCTTCAGAAATGATTTAAAGATGGAGCCTCCTCAGCATGATTCTTTTTAATGAGCGCTTTGGGACATCCTGAGGTCGTGAAAGATGCTATATAAATGCAATTCTTTATTTATATGCTAGACTTAGTATGATTTACACCACCATAGACCATGATAGTGTCAGTGCCAACTAAACAATGATCTCAATAACCTCAAAAGTGTCAGCCTTACTTTTTGAGTCAGAAAGTCACTCTAGAAACTCGAATACATATTCCAAGCTAACACTTCAGTGCAGTACTGAAGCAGTCACAGGATACATAGCTACAAGATTAAATGTAAAATTAGAACAGAGACCAAGTAAAATGTCTCGACACAAATGAGTGTGAGGTTGATTGTATTTCCAGGGTTAGTTGTTGATGCAGAAACTATGTCAACATTCAAAATGAGATTGTATTGGTAGATATCAGGTTGTCGGGATATGGGAACAGGGCGGCTAAATGTGATTCGAACTATTTGCTCGCTTGGAGGGTAAATGCTTACATGGACTGGCTGGGCAGAATGGCCTGTTCCATGTCATAACTTCTAAACATTTCTATGTACTGTCAGAGGTGTCATCTTTTGGATGAGATATTAAATCGAGGCCCCATCTGCCCTCACCGATGATTGTAAAAGATCCCCTGGAACTGTTTCAAGAAGAGCAGGGGAGTTATCTTGGAAAACATTTATCCTCAACCAACACTAATAAAAATAAGTTATCTGGTCATTTATCTCGTTTGCTCTTCATGGAGTTTTGTTATATACAAATTGGTTGCTGTATTTGCCTGCGTAACAACAGTGACTGCACTTCAAAAGCAAGTAATTGGTTGTGAATTACTTTGAGAAATGTGCGGTATAAATGCAAATTTCTTCTTTTATAACATCTTTTGTGGGAAAAATAATTTCAAAAATATCTCCTAAATTTCAAATGGTGTGGTCAACTGTGTTAAAGACTGTAGAAAAGTCAAAAATGATGAGGAGGGATTGTGCACCAGGGTCACAATCACAGGGGATGAACTGCGTTACTTTGATGCAGAAACTTGACTGGGGAGATTCAAACATGGAGCTGGAGGGAAAGATCGGCTAGGATGTGAAAGACGGCAATACATTCAGGGACTTTGGAGAGGAAAGGGAGGTTGGCGATGGTTGGTAGTTTGCAAGGATACAGGGGTCAAGGGTAGGTGTTTGAGTAGGTGAATGACAGCAGGTATGAAAGGGAGGTAGGACAGTGTCTGAGGAGAGGGAACCATTTATAAACCCTGGAAACATTTAAGAAACAGTTAGATGCTAAAATGAGTGGATGCTGGGATCTCTCTGGATGGATAAATTAAGATAGGCTGAATGACCTTCCTGATCCATAATTATCTTGTGATCTTGTGGTAAAGGGAGAGCTTAGACTGAATGTTTGCAGGCAGAGATGCTAGGATATGCAATACATTACCACAAGTGGGTATTTAAGTCCAGCCAACATTTAAGAGGGAATTGGATAATCAAGTATTAAATGAAAGAGCAGAGAAACGAGACTAGAGCAGACAGCTGCAATGTGGAGCTAGCATCGACAGCCAAATGGACTCCTTCTGTGCTGTGGTCAGGGTGGAGCACAAATAAGATCGTGGTTACATTTGCTTAAAAATTGATAATGACAATGTTATCTCTATTCAAGAGGACAGTTATATGCAGCAAATGACTTTATGCCCTGCTCTCTAACAACAACAACTTGCATTTATAGTTAACATAGTTAAATATCCCAAGGCACTTCACAGGAGCATAATCAGAAAAAGGTTTACACCAAGCCTAAGAAGAAGACATTAGGACAAGTGACCAAAAGCATGTTAAAAGAGGTAGGCTTTAAGGAGTGTCTTAAAGGAGACGGAAAGGTGGGGAGGTGGAGAGATACGGCGTGAAGGAAGTGGGGGGCTAGACAATAAGTCAGAATTGGAGTTCTCGGAGGGTTGTAAGTCTTGGGGATGTTACAGAGATAAAGGGGGTTAAGTCCATGGAGGGAATTGAGCATAAGGATGAGAATTTTAAAATCGAGACATTGGTGAACCGAGAGCCAATGAAGGTCAACGATCGCGGGGGCAATGGGCAAACAGGACATGGCCAGCAGAGTTTTGGATGAGCTTAAGTTTATGGAAGGTTGAAGATTGGAAGCCGGCCAGGGGAGCATTAGAATAGTCACCACCCATCTAACTGTTTAATCAATGTTTATGGCAAAACAAAAATAGATCGGCAGCAAGACGTCTACAATGTTTCATGTGCAGCCCAGTAAGTGTAGCCCAGTTTTTGAAGGTGTATTTCATTTTGTACATGAGCCCAGTGTTTGTCCAGTTTTCTAGACGACACAGCTTTGTAATGTGGTATGTGCCATCTTATAGGATCTATCGAACCGGCTGCAAGCCAGCTTGCTATGTCAGCCCCTGTTGGCATCAGGAAGCAAAAGTTGAAGCACATCAGCCACAGCCTTTGGAAGGAAAGAAATAAATTCCCGTGATGCTGCTTTTATACCCACTGAGCATTGATTCCACCCACCTCACTTATCTTAATGAAGACCTGCGTTGCAGCAGCGCCTCTGCCAAGGGTAATTCTTAGAATAAGGGGCCGCCCATTTAAAACTGAGATGAGGAGGAATTTCTTCTCTCAGAGGGTTGTAAATCTGTGAAATTCGCTGCCTCAGAGAGCTGTGGAAGCTGCGTCATCGAATAAATTTAAGACAGAGATAGACAGTTTCTTAACCGATAAGGAAATAAGGGGTTATGGGGAGCGGGCAGGAAAGTGGACCTGAGTCCATGATTGGATCAGCCATGATTGTATTAAATGGTGGAGCAGGCTCGAGGGGCCGTATGGCCTACTCCTGCTCCTATTTCTTATGTTCTTATGTAGGTGTCAGCATTTACTGGTTCACATAAAATGCAGCTACCCCACTGTCACAATGAGCTACTCTGTTATATTTCATTAACTGGAAGCATGGCTAATTGGCTGTCAGGAATGACCATGCTTTTTATCTTCATGGACTTCCAAGGAGAATAACACAGAACTTTTCCTGGGAGAATCTTCAGATTTTATATCACTGGTACAACTGTCAGTTATGCATATTGAAAAATTGTTTTTCACTATAAGAACCCATGGTACAGTCTGCTTATTTGAGAATTGTTGGTAGCAGCTGCCAAATTAATTCTTTCTCTGGAACTCTTCCACAAGCGGAGTAGTCCTGCCAGAATTATGAGGCCAAAAAGCCTAACTTTTAAAGTAAAGATCCATGTTTTAGAACTGCTGAGGCATTAGGGTTTTTGATGAATTTGCATCAAGAAAGCCTTTGTCAGAACTCAAGTAATAATTGCACCCTTCATCATCATATTGCCCTACAACCCTGACTATTTAGGGAGTCTTCAAAACTGCAAATAGTTAGGATTTATATGGCCTCATAACATGGAAAATAAACTGACAACTACCTATGCTCCCCTAATAGTTTGTTCCCTTTCCAATTGGCTTGGGAAGGCAGTGCGCCTGGAGGATGGACCAATGGTGGGAATGTCGGGGTGGGGTGGTTTGAGGCAGAAAGTCATGTGTTGAAACATCCAGGAATACATCCATTTCTTATGTTCTTAAAAGAGCTCATCATTCATCTCATTGCTGTTTGTGGGATCAGCAAGTATGCAAATTACCTGCAGTGTTTCCCTCAATCCCAACAGTGACTGCACTTCAACAAAACTTGATTGGCTTAAGGATGTCCTGAGAACCTAAACAGTGCTATTTAAATGCAGGTCCTTCTTACTGCTGAGATTTAGCCAGCTAAAACCACACTGCCACCCAGCACAGAGCACTATGAATACTTCATTGCTTGTTCATTGCTTGCTTAAGAACTTAAGAAATAGGAGCAGGAGTAGGCCATCTGGCCCCTCAAGCCTGCTCTGCCATTTAATAAGTACGTGGCTGATCTGATCTTGGAATCATCTCCACTTCCCTGTCTGCTCCCCATACCCTTCACTCCTTTATTGCTCAAGAATCTGTCTATCTCCACCTTAAATATATTCAATGACCCAGCCTCCACAGTTCTATGGGGCAGAGAATTCCACAGATTTACGACCTCCTGAGAGAAGAAATTCCTTCTCAGCTTAGTTCTAAATGGGTGACCCTTTATTCTGAAACTATGCCCCCTAGTTCTTGATTTCCCCATGAGGCCCCTCAGAATCTTATATATTTCCATAAGATCATCTTTCATTCTGCTAAACTCCAATGAGTACAGGTCTAACCTGCTCAACCTTTCTTCATAAGTCAACCCCTTCATCTCAGGAATCAACCTAGTAAACCTTCTTTGAACTGCCTCCACTGCAAGTATATCCCACCTTAAATAAGGAGACCAAAACTGTATGCAGTACTCCAGGTGTGGCCTCACCAATACCCTGTACAGTTGTAGCAGGACTTCCCTGCTTTTATACTCCATCCCTCTCGCAATAAAGGCCAACATTCCATTTGCCTTCCTGATTACTTGCTGTACCTGCATACTAACCTTTTTGTGTTTCATGCACAGGACCAGGTGACCTGTCCAAATATTGGTCATATGTATTCTGCAGCAGATTAACTGCAAGCCAACTTCAAATACAATGGGTCAAATGTTACTGTAGCAGGGCAACTAATGGCATCTGCCATTAGTTAGACTTGCCCTTGCACCTTTCAGATCAAAACATTTTTGCCCACTAAGTTGCTGAAAGTGCAAGCTGAAAATGTCGCAGCGAGGGAAACAGGGCATCTGAGACCTCAGTAAACAGTGTATCTCCTTAACCAATCAGATTGAAGGAATGAGAAATAAACAGACTAAGGAATTGTACATTAGAGTCATTGATTCAATGTCAAATCAGGGTTAAGATAGGAAAATAAAGAGAGGGAAAGAAAGAGGATTAAGAGAGAGAAAAAAAAGACAAAGGAAAAGATGAAAAAAATAAAATTACAAATTTGATCATTTTAAAATCTCCAACAACAATTAATACCTGAAGGAATGAGACTCCACAATTGTAATAGTTAATTTTCAGTCCCAGAGAGGATGCTTGGCAGTAATGAATAATTATCACATCATTAAAAGGGTACTTGCACTCGAAATGACAAGACATAACTTTCTTTGGCGAGTTGAGTTCGTATCTACCGCACAATTACAGCAACTTCATGCCATTCAATGCATTTCAGCGGTCAGCAGACAGCCACATGCATTTTCACGAATACCACGGTGGAGCGACACAACTCAGACATCAACTTTTGGCTATTGGCATTTAACCGCACATCATCTTCTCGCCTGAAGTTGCTGTACCATTTACACATAAATAACAGTGAGCGCCGTCAGCCTCACCTATTATTTTAGTAGCAAAATCTGATCCAATGAGCTGGTCCAGATGTTGTTGTACCTAACACCTCCTTATCAGGATCCCATTAAAATAAATGAGTTAGTGTGAAAATAATTAGTGAAAATTATTTACAGTTTTGTTATATTCATTCTTGACAACTTTAACATCAGTCAAGTAAAACAATAAAAACTTGCATATCTGAGAGAATGAATAGAAAAGAACCATGCAGGTTTCCCTCGGATGAGATATCAATAGGTTGAGACCACCCCAGGTGTCCTAATTGTCCTTAAGGGGTTGAATGTGTGACAGAAGTTTCCTGAATTTTTTTATAAACCTCTCCCAGGATGTACAGACAAAGGGGGAAGGCAGGGTGCAGACACGAGACAGTCCACTGAGAAGTAGACAGGTGGGCCCAATGGCTTTTCCCCATTCTGAGTACGTAGCATAAGCAAAGTGGCAACATACAGGTCCCATCTATACATAAAGAGTATGGTGGCCTAGTGATTATAGTACAGGGCTATTATGTATTATAAGTTCACCATGACAAGTTATGAAACTGAATTTAGTAATCTGGTAACCTAGAACCAGGAAAACTGCTAGATTATTGTAAAAATAACGACAACTTCAGTGATGCCTTATAGGGAAGGCTTCTTCTACCTGGTTTAGCCTACATGTGACTTTGGTCCCACACTAAGGGGGGTGAATTTCTGCAGGGTCTCTCTTGATTGTCCACAGTAACTTTGGCAGGAGCTCCCCTTTGGAAATTCACCGCCTATGTGGTTGACTCTTAATGCCCTCTGAGGTGGCCACACTACCTTCTCAGGGTATACACACCAATACAATGCTGGCTTTAAAGTACCTGGCGGCAAAATATATCCATCTATAGTTATTGGAGGAGTAATTTGAACAGAAGCTGCCCCCCCTCAAGATTTTCCTTTCCCTTAAACTCTATACGAATGAAACAACAATTGAAGTGTTTGGCAGTGCGAGCGAGTTTTACTTTCTAAAAAAAATAAGACCACAAAGTTCTCAGACCTGCTGTGTGTGGAACTTTTGTAACGGAACACCTGCAGTACAAAACATTCAGCCACAGAAAGTCTCCCATTCGAGCAGCACACAGCCTGCTATGTGGACATGCAAAGCATCGATTCTTATCTAGGTGCGACAGTGTGAATATCAGTTTGACTGTTTCTTTTGCTAACATAAAGCATCAGCCCTGCTTCGCACACTCCGATGCTTGTACACATGCCAAGAGCAAAATGAGCAAAAAAAATCTCCCCTCCCCCTTCTCCTGATCGCAATCCATTGAAGTATCAGCTGTAGCTCAGTCTTGCCTCTGAATAAGAAGGTTGTGAGTTAAAGTCCCACTCCTGGGACTTGAGCACAAAATCTAGGCTGGCATTTCTGTGTACTGCTGAGGGAGTGCTGCACAGTTGGAGGTGCCGTCTCTTGGATGAGATGTTAAACCGAGGCCCCATCTGCGCTCTCAATATTATTTGATGAGACCCTGGGGAGCTATCCTGGTGTCCTGGCCAATATTTACACCTCAGTCAATACCTAAAACACATAGGCTAGATTTTACACTTTGGTACATATTGCCCAAAAATCGTCAGCCTGGTTGTGTGGGCCGATGTTAACGTCCGCCTTCTCGTTCTCCTCTTCCTCTCTCTGGTGAGGTGGACTGTCAGACTCATCAGGAAATTCTTGTCCTCTCCTGATAGCCAAGTTGTGCAGCATGGAGCACACCTCCACGAATTGAGCTACCTGCTCGTATTGGAGCTTGCTTCCTGAGTGGTCCAAGCATCTAAAGCGCTGCTTAAGCACTCCAATGGTTATCCCCACAAAATTGCGTGTGGCTCTGTTGCTCTCGTTGTATCGCCTCTTGGCCTTGGTGTGGGTGTCACGCCGGAGGGGTCATCAGCCAGGTGGCGAGGCCATATCCTTTGTCACCAAGCATCCAGCATTGACCTTGTGGCTGATTGTTAAACAAGCCGGATACAGTGCTCTCATGCAGGATGTGAGCATCATGGATGCTGCCTGGAAATTGAGCATTCACTGCCATTATAATTTGCTGGTGGTCGACAACGAGTTGGACATTCAGGGAGTGATATCCCTTACGGTTCCTGAAAACCTCTACATCCTGAAAAGGTGCCCGCATTGTGATGTGCGTACAGTCTAGTGCTCCCTGCACCTTGGGGAAGTTTGCAATTCTGGAGAATCCTAGAGCCCTCTCACTTTGTGCCTCCCTGGTCATAGGGAAGCTGATCAAGTCCCTCCTGCATGCGTACAGAGCTTCAGTGATCGGTCTAATGCAGCAATGTGTGGCATGCTGAGACATACCGCAAATGTCGCCAGCTGAGGCCTGAAAATAACCCGATGCATAGAACAACAATGCCGCGGTGACTTTGACCTCGACAGACAGCACATTACTGATGGTGCTGGCAGGCTGCAGATCTCCCTTTATGAGCAGGCATACCTCAGTGATAACTTCTTTGTGGATGCGCAGTCTCCGAAGGTAGGTGGTGTCGGGCAAGTTGAGGTAAGACTGCTTCTCCCTGTACTTACGGGGGGAGTAACGTCTGGTCCTCCTCATCAGTCTGGCTCATCTTACATTGGGCACATAATGCTGTGGAGCGTACCTTCAGCCATCTTGAGTCTGCGGCATGTAATTGGTCATCAAGAGAGGGTGAGAAAGGACAGGCCCCATTCCAATAGCTCTCTGTTTTCCACCAATTGGTCACAAACAATGAATGTCCCGATGAAGACACATTAAATTCCAGTCGGTCACAGTATGGTCACGATGTTTGTACAGATGTTCACATCAACTCCAACGACCTCCAGAGTACATCCGAACTCCCCTGAGGTTGAAGCACAGCAGCCTTTTAAAGGATGTGACATGTGATGTAGAACATGGTGTCCATAACACTGTGATTAGTTCTGGTTAGTTCCACTTTTTCTGGGCAGTTTTTTGGACGAGCGATATTGTGGGCGATATGTGTGTGAGGTGGTGAAAGCAACGCTGGGCGATCTCATGGCCACTAGTTTCGGCAAATATGATCTTTACGACAAAAAAAGTGGGCGGTCGGTATTATTGAATGTTGCCGTTAATTCCATGCGGAAAGTAACGCTGGGCGATATTATGGGTGTTGATTTAGCTCATTCTGATGATTCCGGCCAAAAAAAGTAGGCCGGCGGTATTATTTTTTCCCGGCGTTACGCACATGGGGAAAGTAATGCTCGGCGATAAGTTTTTGAAAAATGCCTGTCAGTTTCCATTTTGTGGCTAAATGGGCGATATATGGTTGTTATATGTCATTTCAGCGGTAAAATGGATGTTAAGTGGGCGTTAAGCATGCAAAAAACAAGGAAACGCTAGTCCATAATCTGGTCATTTATTTCATTGCTATTTGTGGGACCTTGCTGCCCGCAAATTGGTTGCTGCATTTCCCTACGTTAAACAATGACTACAACTCCAAAGTACTTCATTGGCTGGAAAGTGCTTTGTGACGGCCTGAGGTCATGAAAGGCGCTATTTAAATGCAAGTTCTTTCTTTTCCTACCAGAAACAGTGGTGGAAGCAAAATCCATAATAGCTTTTAAATGGGAAATGCGTGAAGGCTTGAAAAAGAATATGGAGACAAGAGAGGTGAATGGTCATTATCATAGGTGGTCCCTCGAACGAGGATGACTTGCTTCCACATGTTTTCACAGCTGTTTTAATGAATGACCCGATATTCCAGTCCTGAAATCCAATTGAAGGGGTGGAAGATGCCTGTGTGTGTATTTTTTTAACGTGTGGTGACTGTTGCATATCAGCCACCACACGAGCTTGACAGAACAAGGCATTTACCCAGTGGCAAGGGTTAACCAGGACAACTGGAGACCTGCTCTGCTGCACGGACCTAGTGCGCACACATATCGCAGTGTGAGCTGGCCCGTGCTGCCCCTGGGCCCTCGGCTTTTCTGGGCCCCGTACCCTCATTTGCCGCACCTCCGCCACGATCTCTCGCCGTTCTTCTGCCACGATCTCTCACCTTTCCTCCGCCATGATCTCTCGCCGTTCTTCCGCCACGATCTCTCACTGTTCCTCCGCCACGATCTCTCGCCGTTCCTCCACCACAAACATTCGGCGCAGCTCCGCCACGATCTCTTGCCTCTTCCGTCACGATCTCTCACCGATCATCCGCCCCAACCTTCCCGCTCCTCTGCAGGTGAATGGTTGATAGCTCTTGAGAGCCGGTGCAAGTGCAATGGGCCAAGTGGCCTCCCACAGTGCTGTAAAATGTACGATTCTATAGGGTTGGATTTTTGGCTTTGTCGTTTTCACGGCGAGAATGGAGGTGGGGTGGGAAAATTAGCACCCAATTAGCGTTAGCGATTAATTGCCTAACTTTCGGCATTTGGGCTCTGCGCCAGCGCAAAGAAAGGTGTTGAACTACTTTTGCGGTGCAAAAAGGGGATCCTCACCAACTTTAGTGCGGGGCCGGGAGCGCTCCGAGAGAAGCCTTGGGAGGAGAAACCCTCCCCCCCAGCAAAAATTCAAAAAAACATTCAAAAAACATTGCCAACACCCTTACCTCACAAATCACTGCATAAATATAAAAATTAAAAACTTTAACTTACCTTTTTTCCAGTTTATTCAACTCACTGCCGCCGGCAGGGCTGCACTGCTGTGTTTTTCTTGACACGTATCGCGCCGTATGGGTCAGGTGATTCATGAAACTCGCAGCGGTGTCGCATTGTGAGCTGTTGCACACCCAGCGCAGCTCCCCCCGGCGCTGCAAGAACCGAGCCGAGGATCGCAACCGGGCGAAAAACAGCTGACCGCCCCATTTTTCACTACGGAGTGTCAAAACAACTCAAAAATCCAACCCATAGAGCTCCTTCCAATGGCACAACCATATCAAATGCTCTGCTATGGCTCCCACATAGAAGGCATTGTAACACACTGTTATGATAATACTGTTTGTTTTCAAATCACTCCATGGCCTTGTCCCTCAATATCTCAGTAATCACCTCCAGCCCTACAACCCCCTGAGATATATGCGGTCCTCTAATTCTGGCCTCTTGCGCATCCCTGATTTTAATCGCTCCACTATTGGCAGCTGTCCTTCAGCTGCCAAGATGTTAAGCTCTGGAATTCCCTCCCTTAACCTCACCGCATTTCTACCTCTCTTTCCTCCTTTAAATCGCTGCTCAAAATCTACCTCTTTGACCAAGCTTTTGGTCATCTGCTCTAAATCTTTTTATGTGGCTAGGTCCAATTTTGGTTGATAACTCTCCTGTGAAGCGCCTTGGGATATTTCCTATGTTAAAGGCGCTATTTAAATGCAAGTTGCTGTTGTAACTTCACTTTGGTTTTGTAACACACTTTGTTTACATGACTCCCATACTAATAGCGGAACTATATAAAATTTTTTTTTTGCCCAACCCACACATGACTAGAAGATGTGTTTTTTGCTTTAACAGGGACAGTTGAAGAGGCGGGTCTGATAGCTGCACTTCTGTAATCAGCAGGATGTTTAGATGCAGGATTAACAAATCACAGAATACATGTGTTGTATGATAAGATTAAATTTGAGAAAAAACAATTAGAGGAAAAGGAATCTGTTAAATGACCCAACTGCGCATTATTAATCATTGGCAAACATCTGCATTGTTCTCGCAGCAAGAAAGAAATCCTTTTTTTTGGATTAATTTTGTTTTTCTCTCTTTTGCTTATGACCTACTGCCATTCTCTGATATCTCAACCAAGTGCTCTTTCTTCAACATGAGGATGAGAATTTTAAACTGGAGGTGCTGGGGGAGTAGTAAATCCACACCTCTTACCCAACAACAGAATCACAGAGCCACTTTCATGTGCACCAGTATAAGGTACAAAGATCATAGCTGATTTAAAGAGAAAAAAATAACTTTATATAGCGCCTTTCATGACCTCAGGGCATCGCAAAGCACTTTACAGCTATTGAAATACTTTGAAAGTATAGACACTGTTGTAATGTAGGAAACTCAACAGCTAATTTGCCCACAGCAGGGTCCCATAAAGAACAATAAGATAATGACCAAATATTGGGAGCGAAATTGCCCCTCACCCTGATTGGGGGCTGTAACCTTCCGAGGCCAAGACATGTATTGCTCAGCCCGGAAGTCCTACCCCAGATGCGGAATCGGGCCGTGTGCCCCTCAAAGGAAGTGGAGTGCTGAGTCCGTGTAGTGCTGACAACATCCCTCCCCTTCCATTAAAGGGGAGGGTCGCTGCGCACTCTGCAGGCCCTTTGGTGGCCAGCCACTGGTCCACCAGGGACACGATCGACCGGGCCAGCAGCTCAGCACCCAAAACAGAGTACCGGGCTGCATGATGGTGGCCCGGTTGACGCGAGGGCTGCCATTGTCGGGCCGACACATTAAAGAGTCGGCCGACAAATTAAAATGGTAGCCTGGGGCACAAATAGGACTTTAAGTGCCCTCCCGGAGGCGCTAACGGGGCTTTAAAAAGGGGCAATTTCAGCCCCATTGTGTTTTCGCGATGCTGATTGAGGGCTAAATATTGGCCAGGACACCAGGGAGAACTCCTCTGCTCTTCTTTGAAATAGTGCCATGGATTTTTTACGTCCAGCTGAGTGGGCTGACAGAACCTCGGTTGAACACCAGTGCGTCACTGGAGTGTCAGCCTAGATTTTGTGCTCGAGTCTCTGGAGTGAGATTTGAAATACAACCTTGACTCAGAGGCAAGCATGCTACCAACTGAGCCACGGCTGACATGGTAACATATGGGTTGGTGGGTAACATATGGGTTAGGGGACTGGCTTATGGGCACTGATCTCCTGGATTCTGACTTAAACAAATGCTGTGAACATGGAGCTGGTATATTGTTCCTTCAATAGCTATCCACCTGGGAAAAGCAAGTAACCGCAAGGGAAAATTTTTTTCAGGGCTGAAATCCATGCTTTCTGAGATGGAATTCTTTCAGATCAAATCTTCCAAGCTGTGGTTTGCTTAAAGTTAAAACGCCTGAAGGAAAGGAAATCAGGCGGCTGGCCAATATCTCCACTACTGCTTAGAAAGAACTTTCTGTGAAATGAGTGTACGAATATTTAATGCATTCATGTGACATTCCTGTACACACTATTTTAACTGGGACGTTAACCATTTAGTTAACCTCTATTTTAAATGGGTTCGCGCCTTCATTAAAATAGTGGAAAGGACTGTCACAGAAACACATGGAGAATGAAATTGGTCTTCATTGAAAGCAAAAAAAAATTATTTTCTACTGAAGTGTTGGATGCATTCGACCATGGAGATCATCACAGCCAAGCCCAATCCTGTTCTCAACCAGCATCCACATGACTGAGCATTTTCCAGTAGGCGTTTCTGAATAGTGATTATTTTTTTCTGCCTTCTGTGGAGTAGGGGTGCTGAGGCCAACTGTAGCTCCTGAACCTTTCCTCAACCTGAGGTCAGCTAACTCAGCATTGATCGAGAATTGAATCTGGGCCCCACTGGTTTCTATGGCTCAGCACTCTACTGCGTGGCCCCTTTATCTGTTATCAGATATACTTAAAATGTCAAGCAGAGAGGTGCACTGTCAACAAGTTAGTGATCTCCAAGACCGATGAGGCCCCAGTCAGATCAACTTGTCTGCAGCTTGTAGAGGTTAAGGAATGCAGTCCCTTAGTCAGTATTACAGGAGGTGGAGCTAGGTTCAATTGTTGCAAAGCAACAAATATAAATATACGACATAGAAATGTCAGATTCCTGTCATTCCTGCCTTCTGTCATTTCAGCCTTCTTAATGACAAGGCAATTTATATAGGGTTTCAGAACACCAGCCACACCATCTACAAACCCAAGCTTCACCACTGCTTCTCCTGCACTCTGAAATGGCATAATTTATTGTCTCACACCTTTTTGTCCTCCCCACCCACCCTTTCCTTCAACCACTGTCTGCCCCACCTATGACGGAGACTGTAATTCCCACATTGGACTGTACAGCCACCTGAGTACTCACTTTTAGAGTGGAAGCAATTTTTCCTCGATTCTGAGGGACTACCTATGATGATGAATATATTTAACCCTGAGATGAACTTCTGAACCCATATCCTCTCCATCACCAATGCTATTTCCACCTCCATAATATCGTCTGTCTCTGCTCCTGCCTCTGCCCATCTGCTGCTGAAACCATCATCCGTGCTTTTGTTACCTTCAGACTTAACGATTCAAATTCTTTCCTGGCTGGACCAACATCTTCCAACTTCCATAAACTTGAGCTTATCCAAAACTCTGCTGCCCATGTCCCAACTTGCACGTCCCATTCACTTGTGCTTGCTGACCTACATTGGCTCCCGATCCAGCAAAGCATTAAATTTAAAATTCTTATTCCCATATTCAAATCCCTCCATGGCCTCACCCCTACTTATCTCTGTGACCTCCTCCAGCCCTACAACCTTCTGAGAACTCTGCATTCCTCTAATTCTGGCCTCTTGTGCATCCCCAATTTTCTTTGCCCCACCACTGGCAGTCCTGCCTTGAGTTGTCTAGGCCCTAACCTTTGGAATTCCCTCCCTAAACCTCTCTGCCTGTCTACCTCACTCCTCCTTTAAGATTCTTTAAAATTTACCTCTTTGATCAAGCTTTTGATCACCCATCCTAATAACTCTTTATGTGATTCGGTGTCAATTTTGATCTGATTACGCTCCTGTAAAACGCTTTGGAATGTTTTACTACATTAAAGATGCTATATAAATGTTGTTGTTGTCCTACACTATAGGCATGGTCCTTTGCCTGGGTTTCTCTCTAGATAGATATTAAAAGATCGTAACTCTTTTCTTGTTTTTATAATGAAAGGTTTTACAAGCAGATTGTTTATTCCAGGAAACTGAGCCGCTTTCAAACAGTATCAGTTTCAATTCTCATCCAAAAATTCTGTGTCATGCTTTTAGATCCTGACCACAACAGGCAGATGGGTTCAACAGAAAGAAGGAAGTCATTGTTGTAATGTAAGAAATGCCACAGATAATTTGCACAGCAAGATCCCACAAACTGCAATGAAATAAATGTCCAAAATGTTCTGTTTTTTAGTGGTGTTGGTTAAGGGATAAATATTAGCGAAGACACCAGGAGAATTGGCTTGCCCTTCTTCGACAATAGTGCAATGGATCTTTTACGTCCACCTCAGAAGGCAGACATCTGTACCTATGATGATGATGATGAGAAGGCAGACAGGGCTTTGGTTTACCATCCCATCTGAAAGGCGGCACCTCCAACAGTGCAACACTCCATCAGCACTACACTGAAGTACCAGCCTAGATTATGTGCTCAATCTCTGGAATAGGACTTGAACCTTTTACCCAAGGAATCAGAGGGGAGAGTGCTATGACTGAGCCCTTAGATTCCAGGCCCAAGTTTTAGTTTTCGTGGTCCATCCCCAGCGCTTAGCCCCTGCTTTCCAGCCCCTGCTCCTATCTCGCAGGTTCCCAGCCCCAGCTCGTATTCTTCAAGTTCCAGCCTGAGCTTGTATCCTTGAGTCCCAGCCTCAGCACCTATCAAGTTCCATTCCCCAGCTCTTTGCTGCAAGATTTCTGCCTCCATCTGTTTGCCTTCAGATCCCAGTATTCAGAATTCTGCATTCATAAGACAAAGCAGCGGGTCAGTAGTGCTATGTATGTAACCCTTGGCAACCTGTAGCACACCACCACCAGAGGGCCTACCTGTTGGAGTCCCAAGGCATCCCAACATCCTTTGCGAGCACTGTATATAAGCAGGCTCCCCACGCTGTACCTGCACTCTGGAGTCTAATTAAAGGAGCTAAGATCACACTTACTCATTGCATCCAGAACTCAGTTTCATCCTTTATTATGAGCATAATAATTGGCGACGAGGTAACGAATAACCGTGCGAAAATGCAAAGAACTGTTGGTATCCTGGAGAAGTTCTCAGAAGGGGACAATTGGGAGGCCTTCGTGGAGAGACTCGACCAATACTTCATGGCCAATGAGCTGGAAGGGGACGAGAACGCTGCCAAACGAAGGGCGATCCTCCTTACCGTCTGTGGGGCAACAACCTATGGCCTCATGAAGAAGCTTCTAGCTCCGGTAAAACCAACTACCAAATCCTTAGAAGAATTGTGTACGCTGGTCCGGGAGCACCTAAATCTGAAGGAAAGCGTTTTGATGGTGAGCTATTGGTTCTACACGTGTCAACGGTCGGAGGGCCAGAAAGTGGCGAGCTACGTCGCCGAACTAAGGCGCCTTGCAGGACATTGCGAATTTAATGGATTCCTTGAACAAATGCTAAGAAACTTTTTTGTGCTTGGCATTGGTCATGAGGTAATCCTTCTTAAACTATTGACTGTTGAAACACCGAATCTGAGCAAAGCCATAACGATAGCCCAGGCATTTATGCCCACCAGTGATAACATCAAACAAATTTTGCAGCAAAAATAGGTTTCGGCTAGTACTGTGCACAAAGTAATGTTGTTTTTGAGCAGGAATATACATGGCAGAATGTACATGCCGGCAGCTGCACAACCTTAGATGACCCAGAGTCCACCATCAATCGTTAATGTGAGGCAGTTGACACCTTGTTGGCGTTGTGGAGGTGATCATCGGGCCCATCAATGCCGCTTCAAGCACTACGCGTGCAATGGCTGCAGAATAATGGGACACCTCCAGCGAATGTGCAGGCGAGCTTCAAACCCTGCAAATCACCAGGTTGCAGAGGACGATCGATCCATGGTGGATCAGGCTGAACTAGAGACTCGAACCGAGGAGGCAGAAGTGTATGGGATACACACCTTCACCACAAAATGTCCACCGATTATGTTAAAAGTTGAACTGAACGGAATTCCAGTATCCATGGAACTGGACAGGGGTGCGATCAGTCCATAATGAGCAAAAAGGCCTTCGACAGGCTGTGGTGCAACAAGGCACACAGGCCCAAGCTCAACCCCATTCACACCAAGCTAAGAACTTACACCAAAGAGCTTATCACTGTAATTGGCAGCGCAGAAGTCAAAGTCTCCTATGATGGAGCAGCGCATGAACTACCACTATGGATCATGCCAGGGGATGGGCCCACACTGTTCGGCAGAAGCTGGCTTAGAAAAATCCGCTAGAACTGGGACGACAGCCGAGCGCTTTTGTCCGTCGACGATGCCTCATGTGTCCAGGTTCTGAGTAGATTTCCATCGTTGTTCGAGCCAGGCATCGGAAGTTTCTCAGAGGCGAAAGTGCAAATCCACTTGGTTCCCAGTATATGACCCATTCACCACAAGGCACGGACGGTACCGTATATGATGCGAGAGAAAGTGGAAATTAAGCTGGACAGGCTGCAGCAAGAAGGCATCAGCGCGCCAATGGAATTCAACGAGTGGGCCAGTCCGATTGTCCCAGTACTCAAAGGTGACGGCACAGTCAGAATTTGTGGGGACTACAAAGTAACGATTAACTGTTTTTCACTACAGGACCAGTACCCGCTACCCAAGGCAGATGACCTATTTGCCTGACTGGAGGAAAGACATTGACCAAGTTGGACCTGACCTCGGCCTACATGACCCAGGAGCTGAAGGAATCTTCGATAGGCCTCACCTGCATCAGCACGCTCAAAGGTCTGTTCATCTATAACAGATGCCCGTTCGGGATTCGTTCGGCCGCGGCAATTTTCCAACGGAACATGGAGAGCCTGCTAAAGTCGGCTCCACGCACCATGGTTTTCCAAGACGACATACTGGTCACAGGTCGCGATACCATCGAACACTTGAAGAATCTGGAAGAGGTTCTAAGTTGGCTAGATCGCGTGGGACTCAGGTTGAAATGCTTGAAGTGTGTTTTCCTGGCGCCAGAGGTCGAGTTCTTGGGAAGAAGAATCGCAGCAGACGGCATCAGACCCACCGATGCCAAGACGGAGGCCATCAAGAACGCGCTGAGGCCACAGAACTCCTCAACTATTTCGGTAATTTCCTACCCGGGTTAAGCACCTTGCTAGAACCCCTACATGTGCTACTACGTAAGGGAGATGACTGGGTATGGGGGCATTCACAAGAGGCTGCCTTTGAGAAAGCCAGAAATCTGTTATGTTCAAACATAGAAACATAGAAACATAGAAAATAGGTGCAGGAGTAGGCCATTAGGCCCTTCTAGCCTGCACCGCCATTCAATGAGTTCATGGCTGAACATTCAACTTCAGTACCCCATTCCTGCTTTCTCGCCATACCCCTTGATCCCCCTAGTAGTAAGGACCTCATCTAACTCCTTTTTGAATATATTTAGTGAATTGGCCTCAACAACTTGCTGTGGTAGAGAATTCCACAGGTTCACCACTCTCTGGGTGAAGAAGTTCCTCCGCATCTCGGTCCTAAATGGCTTACCCCTTATCCTTAGACTGTGACCTCTGGTTCTGGACTTCCCCAACATTGGGAACATTCTTCCTGCATCTAACCTGTCTAACCCCGTCAGAATTTTAAATGTTTCTATGAGGTCCCCTCTCATTCTTCTGAACTCCAGTGAATACAAGCCCAGTTGATCCAGTCTTTCTTGATAGGTCAGTCCCGCCATCCCGTCTGGTGAACCTTCGCTGCACTCCCTCAATAGCAAGAATGTCCTTCCTCAGGTTAGGAGACCAAAACTGTACACAATACTCCAGGTGTGGCCTCACCAATGCCCTGTACAACTGTAGCAACACCTCCCTGCCCCTGTACTCAAATCCCCTTGCTATGAAGGCCAACATGCCATTTGCTTTCTTAACCGCCTGCTGCACCTGCATGCCAACCTTCAATGACTGATGTACCACGACACCCAGGTCTCTTTGCACCTCCCCTTTTCCTAATCTGTCACCATTCAGATAATAGTCTGTCTCTCTGTTTTTACCACCAAAGTGGATAACCTCACATTTATCCACATTATACTTCATCTGCCATGCATTTGCCCACTCACCTAACCTATCCAAGTCGCTCTGCAGCCTCACAGCATCCTCCTCGCAGCTCACACTGCCACCCAACTTAGTGTCATCCGCAAATTTGGAGATACTACATTTAATCCCCTCATCTAAATCATTAATGTACAGTGTAAACAGCTGGGGCCCCAGCACAGAACCTTGCGGTACCCCACTAGTCACTGCCTGCCATTCTGAAAAGTACCCACTTACTCCTACTCTTTGCTTCCTGTCTGACAACCAGTTCTCAATCCATGTCAGCACACTACCCCCAATCCCATGTGCTCTAACTTTGCACATCAATCTCTTGTGTGGGACCTTGTCGAACGCCTTCTGAAAGTCCAAATATACCACATCAACTGGTTCTCCCTTGTCCACTCTACTGGAAACATCCTCAAAAAATTCCAGAAGATTTGTCAAGCATGATTTCCCTTTCACAAATCCATGCTGACTTGGACCTATCATGTCACCTCTTTCCAAATGCACTGCTATGACATCCTTAATAATTGATTCCATCATTTTACCCACTACCGATGTCAGGCTGACCGGTCTATAATTCCCTGTTTTCTCTCTCCCTCCTTTTTTAAAACAAACTGCTTGTTCTGTATAACCATTTAAACGATTAGTGCTAGCTTGCGATGCGTCGTCATACGGGGTCGGGTGTGTGTCACAACAGGATAACGAATCGGGGATTTTGCAACTGGTTGCCTATGCGTCCAAGAGTCTGTCCAAGGCTGAAAGGGCCTACAGCATGATTGAAAAAGAAGCTCTGGCATGCATTTACGGGCTGAAAAAAATTGCACCAGAATTTGTTTGGTCTCAAGTTTGATCTAGAAACTGACCATAAGCCACTCATATCACTATTCTCAGAGAGCAAAGGGATTGACACCAATGCCTCTGCCCACATCCAAAGATGGTCACTCATGCTGTCGACATACAACTATGTAATTCGCCACAGACCGGGCACAGAGAACTGCGCTGATGCTCTCAGTGGCTACCATTGCCCACCACCGGGGTGGAAATGGCACAGCCTGCAGACTTGCTCATGGTGATGGATGCATTTGAAAACGAAAAGTCACCCGTTAAGGCCCGTCAGATCAGGACCTGGACCAGCCAGGATCCTTTACTGTCCTTGATAAAAAAAACTGTGTCCTCCAAGGGAGCTGGTGCAGCGTCCCAGCGGAGATGCAGGAAGAGATTAAGCCGTTTCACAGGTGCAAAGACGAAATGTCCTTACAGGCGGACTGTCTTTTGTGGGGTAATCATGGGGTCTTGCCCAAAAAAGGCAGAGAAATGTTCATACGCGGCCTACACAGCACCCACCCAGGCATTATAATGATGAAAGCCATAGCCAGATCCCATGTGTGGTGACCTGGCATCGACTCAGATTTAGAGTCATGCGTGCACCAGTGCAACACTTGCTCTCAACTGAGCAATGCACCCAGAGAGGCACTGCTAAGTTTGTAATCGTGGCCCCCCAAACCGTGGTCTAGGATCCACGTTCACTATGCGGGCTCATTTCTAGACAAATGTTCTTGGTTGTTGTGAATGCTTATTCAAAATGGATTGAATGTGTAATAATGTCTGTAAGCACGTCCACCGCCACCATCGAAAGCCTACGAGCCATGTTTGTGACACACGGCCTGCCTGATGTCCTCGTCAGTGACAATGGGCCGTGTTTCACCAGTGCTGAATTCAAGGAATTCTTGACCCGCAATGGGATCAAGCACGTCACATCTGCCCCGTTCAAGCCCGCATCCAATGGCCAGGCAGAACAGGCAGTTCAAACCATCAAGCAAAGCTTGAAACGTTGGAAGGCTCCCTGCAAACCCGACTGTCCCGAGTCCTGCTCAGCTACCGCACCAGACCCCACTCGCTCACCGGGGTTCCCCCAGCTGAGCTGCTCATGAAAAGGGCACTCAAAACAAGGCTCTCTCTTGTCCACCCTGACCTCCATGATCACGTCGAGGGCAGGCGGCATCAACAAAGCATGTACCATGATCGCGCAAACTTGTCACGCGATATTGAGGTCAATGACCCTGTGTTTGTACTCAATTATGGACATGGTCCCAAATGGCTTGCTGGCACAGTCATAGCCAAAGAAGGGAGTAGGGTGTTTCTGGTCAAATTGGCCAATGGACTAACGTGCAGAAAGCATTTGGACCAAACCAAATTGCGGTTCACTAACAGCTACGAGCAACCCGAAGAGTACACCACCAACTTCGACCCTCCAACACACACACAAGTGGCAACCGACATCCCGGTTGAGCACAAAGCCGAACTCACCATCCCCAGCAACCGGGCAAGGCCAGCTGCCCAACAGCCCAGTGAAGAACCAACCAACTCACCCACACCCGCATTTAACCGAGAAAATCGACAAGGGTGCGAAAAGCCCCAGATCTTCTCACCCTATAAATAAGTGTACTATTGACTTTACGAGGGAGTGATGTTATGTATGTAACCCTTGGCAACCTGTATCACACCATCACCAGAGAGCCTACCTGTTGGAGTCCCAAGGGATTAGCACTGTATATAAGCAGGCCCCCCACGCTATACCTGCACTCTGGAAGTCACAATTACTCATTCGTACAGTACTCAGTTTCATCCTTTATTATGAGCATAATAAATCGATAGTGACCCTGGCCGGTACTTTCCTACCGAGGTAGGACCTAGAGGCCAGTATAGCATACTGCCAAAGTGAAAAAAAAACTGGGATGGTGGAAGCTGCGCTCCCTCTCCATCGCAGGAAAGAACCTGGTCATCAGGAGTGAGGTGCTCTCGGTGTTGTACGTGGCACAGGTCTGGCCCATCTCACACTCCTGTGCTGCGGCAGTCACCCGGGCCGTCTTCCACTTTGTCTGGAGGTCCAAAATGGACCGTGTCTGCAGAGACACGATGTACAAATCTCTGGACAGTGGAGGAAAGGATGTTCCGAACGTGGCCCTCATCCTGATCGCCACCTTTGTGTGCGGCTGCATCAAGCTGTGCACAGACCCCCGGTATGCAAACACCAAGTGTCACTACGTGCTGAGGTTCTACCTGTCCCCATTGTTGCGAAGGATTGGTCTAGCCACGCTGCCACGAAACGCCCCCACCAGTTGCACCATGCCTGTCCACCTGTCCTTCGTGGAAACATTTTTCAGAAAAAACCCCTTTGACCACAAGGCCATAGAGCAGTGGTCAGCACGTAAGGTCCTGGACGTCTTACGAAAGAAGGAGAGGGTAGACCCTGTCGGGTGGTTCCCCAAGCAGACTGTCAAACTTGTCTGGCAGAACGTCTCATCGCCAGAGCTTTCACACAAGCACCAAGATGTAGCTTGGTTGGCAGTGAGAAGGGCCCTACCCGTCAGATCCTTCATGCACAGCCGGGGCTTCAGAGACACGGCACTCTGCCCCCGAGTTGGCTGTGGTGCGGACGAGACAGTCATCCATCTCCTTTGGGATTGCCCCTTTGCAAGGCAGGTCTGGATGGAGATGCAGTGGTTGCTGTCGAGGTTCATCCCAAGCAGCTCCGTAACACAGGACTCTGTGCTCTACGGGCTGTTCCCAGGGACACACACCGAGACAGACTGCTGGAGGGCCATCAACTCGGTGAAAGACGCACTTTGGTCTTGCCGAAACTTGCTGGTCTTCCAGAGCAAGGAAAGTCCACGCCTGCGTGTTACAGACTGGCGCAATCCAAGGTCCAGGAGTACGTGCTGAGGGACGCACTAAAAATTGGTTCAGTCGCCGCAAAGGCACGGTGGGGAAGAGCTACAGTTTAAAGCCCTTCCGCCATGGTAAACCCAGGGGCTGGAATCAGTATAAAACTCTCCTCGGGCTGTACTTGTAAACTTTTTGTATACATAGAGCACCGTGATCTGAATAAACCTATGTAGTGCCATGTATAATGCAAATTCTGTTTAGTAATGTATGTTGCAAAGAAATGTAACTGTACCCTCACCCATTCCGTGTTCCGTATAGTGCCACTAGTAAATTAATTTGATGACTGTATTGCAATGTATCCTGGATTGTACTGAAATGTACCTCGAAATGTAAAGCAAGCAAATGAATTAAACGGAACTGCCATCAGCATCCAAATGTATTGCATGGAATTGCTGACCGAATCCAAATGTACTGAACTGTCTTCCAATGTATTGTGCAAATTTTTTACATGAATAAAGTATATTTTGAAATAAAAAAAAATACAGACTGTGGCTCAAAGCTAGGGTTGTCCTAGTCTGTATGTCACAGTCTCACATTTGGCAACAAACATACCAACTGAGCCACCAGAGGTGTACACTGTGTTTGATTTTGTAGCTATGACACATTCAGTTTCTTTGCTTCCCCAAGTTGTTCTGTGGAGCTTGCCTGCGAGAAATTGTGAAGAATGAATTCATTATAAATAGCTGGCTCAGGTCTCAGCCCAGTCATTGTGAAAGAGGTCTGCAGAACCACCTCAAACGAAGAAGAACAATTCCATCTATCTGTTTGACATAAATTCCCCAGACCAGCGAGCTCACCTCTCTTTGCTGTAGCCCGTATCTCTTTTGTCTGGGAATTTTCTCCCTTCCTCTCCTGAAGAGGTTGGCCCATGCTGCGTATTGCTTCCGCGTGCACCCACATCCCTCTCGCCCAGTTGGATTCTTCCTGTGAGAACCCTGGCAGTGAGCGGCAGCAGGCTGTTCTATTGTGGAAAGGGGGTGGCATGGCAACCAAACCAGCTTCTGTCCTCACCCAACCTCCGCTTATATGCACTTTTGAGCAGGGGTCCCTGGACTGTGATCAGGCTGATCAGGCCCCTCTGTCTGAATTTCTCCCCTCCCCAGATCACAGGTTTTTTTTTCAAAAATACACTTTATTCATATAAAATTTTCACAATACATTGGAAAATAGTTCAGTACCTGGCGTTTGGATGCTGACAGCAGTTCCATACAATACACTAGGTTGCATTTCATTTCAAGGTACAGTTTAGTACAATCCGTAAATCACATTACATGTAGAACTGTGCAAATGGGGGGGGTTACATGGAGCAGATGAGAACAGGTTTACATTAGATTCCAGGATACATTTCAATACAGATCACGAATCACGTTACATGTAGCACTATGCAGATGAATGCAATACACGGAACGGATGGGGATACATTTACATTTCTTTACAAGTTACTAAACAGTGCAGAGACTTTCATTATACATGGCACAACACAGATGTTTTTCAGTACATGGTGTTCTATGTATACAAGGAGATTAACAAGTCTGATCCCATCCCCTGGGTTTACCGTGGCGGAAGGGCCTTAAACTGTAGCTCTTCCCCATCGTGTCTTTGCGGCGACTGCACCAACCTTTAGTGCGTCCCTCAGCACGTACTCCTGGACCTTGGATTGCACCGGTCTGCAACACTCGGCCGTGGATATCTCCTTGCTCTGGAAGATCAGCAAGTTTCGGGAAGACCAAAGTGCGTCTTTCACCGAGTTGATGGTTCTCCAGCAGCAGATGATGTCTGTCTTGGTGTGCATCCTTGGGAACAGTCCGCAGAGCACAGAGTCCTGTGTTACGGAGCTGCTTGGGATGAACCTCGACAGCAACCACTGCATCTCCTTCCGGACCTGTACTCAGTCCAGTTTTGACAGCCCTACTGCTACCCTAGCTGAGATTAGTTAACTCAGCGTAAGCCAGGAATCAAACCTAGGAGCTTCCTGGTCTGCGTGGCTCAGTACCACATCAGGTACATTTACTAATTGAGCTATTGAGGAATGCTTTAAATACACTTTTCTGCCTCTATTCTGATATCTTTGTTTACATGTAGTGTACTCTGTTCTACTATTTCCCCATTTCTGCAGTAAAATTTAAAATTCTTTTGAAACCTTTCACAGTTATTTACATATTTGGTTGAGTCATTGAACATTTGGTTCACGATGGGACTTGCACAATTATCCCTGGTACATTGAGTACACTGCCATGTTCGCGTATGAAATAAAACCTCCTGCGTTCAGGGTCAAGACATATGTTTTTGGTCATAGCCACTGTAAGGTAAGGGCTGGAAGAAGTCAGTGGTGTCTACAAGGTGACAAAGTTTTACAGAGTATTTACAGGAAGAATGCGGGTATTAGAGGGGAGATAATCCCAGGCAGCGGAGGCGCTCAGGTCAAGACCTCCCTGTACACGTCGCCGTCTTCTGCTCGGATCCGCAGTCGGTCCGCGGATTGCTCACAATCTGCTACCAGTTTGAACTGGCCTCGGGAGCGAAGGTTAATCGCAGCAAAAGCGAAGCCATGTTCTTTGGAAGCTGGGCCGACTGATCCTTTATTCCCTTCACTGTTAAGTCAGATTACCTGAAGGTGTTGGGAATATGGCTCGGAGCGGATGGGGCGTGCGCCAAAAACTGGAAGGAGAGTATCGCTAAAGCCAAACATAAACTGGGATGGTGGAAGCTGCGCTCCCTCTTCATTGCAGGAAAGAATCTAGTCATCAGGAGTGAGGTGCTCTTGGTGTTGTTATACGTGGCGCAGGTCTGGCCCATACCCCACTCCTGTGCCGTGGCTGTCATGTATGTAACCCTCATACAACTGTAACCTTCATGTAACTGTAACCTTCATGCAACCACACTGTACACTGTATATATGTCCTGGAAATGCACACTTTGACCACAGGGGGTGAACTTGTGGGAGACACTCCCCACCTGGGCACTCAGGTATTTAAAGGGAGGTCCCACGCAGGGTCAGCACTTCTTGGTCCTGGGAATAAAGAACGGTCACACAGTGACCGTGTCTGCGGTACATGCCTCATGTGATTCAATAGCAAGGTGCAGGGACACCACATTTGGCGACGAGGAACGGGAATCACCGAACCACGAGGATGGCCACTGGTAGCACAGAGGAACGTTACTGTGTGGGTGAGGACCGGGACGACTTCGTTGAGAGGCTCCAGCAGAGTTTCGTCACGAAGGACTGGCTGGGAGCAGCAGCGGCTGACAAGCGGAGGGCGCATCTACTAACTAGCTGCGGACCAAAGACGTATGCTCTGATGAAAGACCTGCTCACACCCGAGAAGGCGGCGGACAAGTCCTTCGAAGAGCTCAGCCAGCTGATCAGTGAGCATCTCAAAGCGGCGAGTAGCATACACATGGCCCGACACCGGTTCTACACACACTGGCGTCGGGAGGGACAAAACATCTTGGACTTCGTTGCGGACCTGCGGCGCTTGGCCAGTCTCTGTAAGTTCACAGAAGCCTGCAGGGGGGAGATGTTAAGGGATTTCTTCATTGAGGGCATTAGTCATGCTGGGATTTTCAGGAAACTCATAGAGACCAAGGACTTGACTTTAGAAGGGGCGGCGTTGATAGCTCAGACCTTTATGGCAGGGGAAGAGGAGACCAAGCTAATTTACACGCGCAGCTCTGGTTCCAACGTAGCGATGGACCAGGGAGTTAACATTGTGAACGCGGCTCAGGACTCTGCAGGCAGGCAAGGGCATTTTGAAACCGGCCAGGCAGCTACAGACGCTAAGGTGGGCCCGCAACAGGGACAATGGAAAGGGGATCGGCAATTCACGCCATCTCGAGGAACAATGCGTCCCGTGATGGGACCATTGACAATCACCATCAGAACGCTTAGAAACAACCAAAGGGACAATCAGAGAGGAATGCCTGGTAACAGTCCTTTTGTTAACAACAACCTCAGCTTATGTTGGAGGTGTGGGGGTAGACATACTGCGAAAAGCTGCAGGTTCCAGCAATTTATCTGTAGGAATTGCAATATCAGTGGACACTTGGCCAGAATGTGCAGGAAGGCTGTAGCGAGACTAATCTACGAGACAGAGGAACCAGATGACGGGTCTGCAATGCAGGATGATACTTGGGACAAAGCCATAGATGCTGAAGTTCAGCGGGTTCATGTTGCTGACGTCCACAGCTCATATACCAAAACGCCACCCATGATGATGAAAGTTTTATTGAATGGCATCCCGGTGCGCATGGAGCTGGACACAGGAGCTAGCCAGTCCCTTATGAGCACCCAACAATTTGAGAGACTATGGCCACACAGAGCTAGCAGGCCAAAACTGGAACGCATTGACACGCAGCTACAGATGTACACCAAAGAGATCATCCCAGTGCTAGGCAGTGCAAACTTGGTGGTCACACATAACGGGTCAGAGAACTGGCTGCCACTCTGGATTGTCCTGGGAAACAGCCCCTCACTTTTGGGGAGGAGCTGGCTAGCCGAGATGAACTGGAAATGGGGGGATGTGCACGTCATTTCATCTGTGGAGCGATGCTCATGCTCACAGAATATCGGGGCACTGTTTCAACCAGGTGTCGGGACTTTCAAGGGCACCAAAGTAGTGATACGCATCACCCCGGACGCCAAACCAGTGCACCACAAAGCCAGAGCGGTGCCGTATGTGATGCGTGAGAAAATTGAAAGTGAATTGGACAGGCTGCTCAGAGAGGGCATAATCTTGGCAGTTGAATTCAGTGACTGGGCAAGTCCCATCGTTCCTGTTCTCAAAGCAGATGGCTCGGTCAGGATTTGTGGCGACTACAAGGCCACCATCAACTGAGTGACACTGCAAGACCAATACCCGCTTCCGAGAGTGGAGGACCTTTTTGCCATGCTGGCAGGTGGCAAGCTGTTCACCAAGTTGGACCTCACTTCAGTCTACATGACTCAGGAACTGGCTGAAGAATCCAAGCTTCTGACCACCATCACTACGCACAAGGGGCTATTTATCTACAACAGGTGTCCATTTGGCATTCGTTCAGCAGCCGCTATCTTCCAGAGGAACATGGAAAGCTTGCTTAAATCCATTCCTGGAACGATCGTATTCCAAGATGACATCCTAATAACAGGTCGAGACACCGAGGAACACCTCCACAACCTGGGGGAGGTGCTACGCCGACTGGACCGGGTAGGCTTGCGGTTGAAAAAGCCCAAGTATGTGTTTTTGGCCGCAGAGGTCGAGTTTTTGGGCAGGAGAGTTGCTGCAGACGGGATTCGGCCTACCGAAGCTAAAACGGAGGTGATCCGCCGGGCGCCCAGGCCCAGCAACACATCGGAGTTGCAATCATTCCTGGAACTTTCTGCCGAACTTAAGCACATTGTTGGAGCCGTTACACGTGCTCTTGCGGAAAGGTTGTGAATGGTTTTGGGGGACGGTCAAGAATGGGCTTTCAATAGAGCGCGGAACCTCCTTTGTTCTAACAAGCTGTTGACCTTGTACGAACCCTGTAAAAAAATGGTTTTAACGTGTGATGCATCATCCTATGGGGTTGGGTGTGTGTTGCAGCAGAGTAATGATGATGGCCGACTCCAACCGGTGGCTTATGCCTCCAGGTCGCTCTCCCAGGCAGAGCGTGGATACGGCATGGTCGAAAAGGAAGCACTCGCTTGTGTTTACGATGTGAAAAAGATGCACCAGTACCTTTTTGGTAGGCGGTTCGAGCTAGTAACGGACCACAAGCCGTTAACATCCCTGTTGTACGACAGCAAGGCTGTCAATGCCAATGCGTCAGCTCGCATACAGCGCTGGGCTCTCATGCTGGCTGCGTATGACTACACCATACTGCACTGGCCAGACACCGAGAATTGCGCTGACGCGCTCAGCAGGCTCCCACTGGCCACCACTGAGGGGGTGTTGGAGCAAAGCGCTCAGATGGTCATGGCCATTGAGGCTTTTGACACTGCCGGCTCCCCCATCACAGCCCGCCAGATCAAAATCTGGACCAACAGGGACCCCCTCCTGTCCATGATAAAGGAATGTGTTCTGACTGGGGATTGGGCGCCCGCACACGGGGCGTGCTCCGAGGAGGTCAGACCGTTTCACAGATGGATGGATGAGCTCTCCATCCAGGCCGACCCCCTGCTATGGGGCAGCCGGGTAGTCATGCCCCAGAAAGGAAGGGAAGCATTCATCAGGGAACTCCACAGTGAGCACCCTGGCATCGGGCTAATGAAGGCCATTGCCCGGTCACATCTATGGTGGCCGGGAATTGACTCAGACCTGGAACACTGGGTTGGCAGGTGCACGACGTGTGCCCAGCTGGGCAATGCCCCCAGGGAGGTCCCCCTCAGTCCGTGGCTCTGGCCCACCAGGCCATGGTCACGCGTTCACGTAGACTACGCGGGCCCGTTCATGGGAAAAATGTTCCTGATCGTTGTTGATGTATACTCGAAATGGATCGAGTCCATCATATTAAACTCGTGCATGACATCCATCACAGTGGAGAGTCTGCGCACGATTTTCGTGACCCATGGCTTGTCGGACATTCTGGTCAATGACAATGGCCCGTGCTTCACCAGCCATGAATTCCAGGAGTTTATGTCGGGTAATGGCATCAAACACGTCCGGACAGCGGCGTTCAAGCCGGCTTCCAATGGGCAGGTGGAACGTACGGTCCAAGTCATAAACAGGGCATGCTCCGTATCCAGGACCCTCCCTTCAGCGCCGCCTATCGCGCCTCCTGCTGGGCTACAGGTCCCGGGAGTCCCGCCAGCGGAACTATTCATGAAATGCACACTTAAAACGCGGCTTTTCCTCATTCATCCAGCCCTGGCAGACATTGTTGAGGGCAAGCGCCAGTCCCACACCGAGTGCCATGATCGAAATGCAAGGGGGAGGTGTATAGAAATCGATGACCCGGTATTTGTTCTTAACCATGCTTTGGGACCCAAGTGGCTTGAGGGCACCGTAATTGGCAAAGAGGGGAATAGGGTCATAGTGATCAGACTCAACAATGGGCAGATATGCCGAAAACACTTGGATTAAGTAAAAAAAAGGTTCAGCATAGACACTGAGGAACCTGAGGAAGAGCATGAGATGTCACCGACACCACTGCCAGTGGACGGGCAACAACGACATTCACCAGCATGCACAGTCCCTGCAGCCAGCCCGGACAGGTCGGAATCACCTCAGGTGACAGAGACGCATGCCAAGGCTCAGCCACCAGTATCCCAACTGCGGCGCTCCATGAGAGAGCGTCGACCACCTGAAAGACTTAACCTTTGACACAAAAAGACGTGAGGGGGGAGGTGA
Source organism: Pristiophorus japonicus (assembly GCF_044704955.1). NCBI lineage: Eukaryota > Metazoa > Chordata > Chondrichthyes > Pristiophoridae > Pristiophorus > Pristiophorus japonicus. Next base: position 485,811,089 of record NC_091977.1, read on the forward strand.
TGTCATGTATGCAACCCTCATACAACTGTAACCTTCATGTAACCACACTGTACACTGTATATATGGCCTGGAAATGTACACCTTGACCACAGGGGGTGAACTTGTGAGAGACACTCCCCACCTGGGCACTCAGGTATTTAAAGGGATGTCCCACGCAGGGTCAGCATTTCTTGGTCCTGGGATTAAAGAAAGGTCACGCAGTGACCGTGTCTGCGGTACATGCCTCGTGTGATTCAGTAGCAAGGTGCAGGGACACCACAGTGGCAGTCACCCGAGCCATCTTCCATTTCGTCTGGAGATTGAAAATGGACTGTGTCCGTAGAGACATGATGTACAAATCTCTGGACAAGGGAGGAAAGGACGTTCCGAACGTGGCCCTCATCCTGATGGCCACTTTTGTGTGTGGCTGCATCAAGCTGTGCATAGACCCTTCGTACGCAAACACCAAGTGTCAGTATGTGCTGAGATTCTATCTGTCCCCGGTGTTGCGAAGGATGGGTCTGGCCAGGCGACCACGGAATGCTCCAACCAGTTGGACCATGCCTCACCACCTATCCTTCGTGGAAAAGTTTTTCAAGAAAAACACCTTTGACCACAAGGCCATAAAGCAATGGTCGGCATGCAAGGTCCTGGACGCCCTACGGAAGAAGGCGATGATGGATCCTGTCGGATGGTTCCCCGAGCAGACTGTCAAACTCGTTTGGCAGAATGTCTCATCACCAGAGCTTTCATACAAGCACCAAGATGTAGCTTGGTTGGCAGTGAGAAGGGCCCTACCTGTCAGATCCTTCATGCACAGCCGGGGTTTCAGAGACACGGCACTCTGCCCCCAAGTCGGCTGCGGTGCGGACGAGACTGTTATCCATCTCCTTCAGGATTGCCCCTTTGCAAGACAGATCTGGAAGGAGATGCAGTGGTTGCTGTCGAGGTTCATCCCAAGCAGCTCCGTAACACAGGACTCTGTGCTCTGCGGACTATTCCCAGGGATGCACACCGAGACAGACATCATCTGCTGCTGGAGAGCCATCAACTTGGTGAAAGACGCACTTTGGTCTTCCCGAAACTTGCTGGTCTTCCAGAGCAAGGAGATGTCCACGGCTGAGTGTTGCAGACTGGTGCAATCCAAGGTCCAGGAGTACATGCTGAGGGACGCAATAAAGGATAGTGCAGTCGTCGCAAAGGCACGATGGGGAAGAGCCACAGTTTAAGGCCCTTCCAGGGGATGGAATCAGACCCCCCTCGGGCTGTACTTGTTAATCTGCTTGTATAAATAGAGCACCATGTACTGAAAAACACCTGTGTTGTGCCATGTATAATGAAAGTCTCTGCACTGCTTATTAACTTGTAAAGAAATGTAAATGTATTCTCATCCCTTCCGTGTACTACTTTCATCTGCAGAGTACTATATGTAACGTGATTTGTGATCGGTATTGAAATGTATCCTGGAATGTAATGTAAACCTGTTCTCATCTGCTCCATGTAATACCCTTATTTGCACATTACTACATGTAACGTGATTTACAGATTGTACTAAACAGTACCTTGAAATGAAATGCCGCTAGTGCATTGTATGGAACTGTTGTCAGCATCCAAACGAATTGTATGGAATTGCTGACCGCAAGGAACTGAACTATTTTCCAATGTATTGTGAAAATTTTATATGAATAAAGTATATTTTTGAAAAAAAAGGTCAATGTTGACATTTTTATTCCACTCGAGCCTCCTCCCATCCCTCTTCATCGAACCCCATCAGCATACCCTTCTATACCTTTCTCCCTCATGTGCTTATCTAACTTTCCATTGAATGCACCTATGCTATTTGCCTTACCTACTACTTGTGGTAGCAAATTCTAACAACGTTTCTCCTGAATTCCTTATTGGATTTATTAGTGACCCCCTATTTCTGACCTTGTAAGTGGAAATATCTTCTCAATGTATACTCTATCAAACCCTTTCACAATCTTGAAGACCTCTATCTGGTCACCCCTCAGTCTTCTCTTTTGTTAAGAAAAGAGCCCCAGCCTATTCAATCTTTCCTGATAGGTATAACATCTCAGTTCTGGCATCATTCTAGTAAATCTTTTTTGTACCTTCTCCAGTTACTCTATATCCTTTTTATAATATGGAAAGCAGAGTGCGGCGCTAGGTTGGGGTATTGTTACATAGAAACATAGAAACATAGAAAATAGGTGCAGGAGTAGGCCATTCGGCCCTTCGAGCCTGCACCACCATTCAATGAGTTCATGGCTGAACATGCAACTTCAATACCCCATTCCTGCTTTCTCGCCAAACCCCTTGATCCCCTAGTAGTAAGGACTACATCTAACTCCTTTTTGAATATATTTAGTGAATTGGCCTCAACAACTTCCTGTGGTAGAGAATTCCACAGGTTCACAACTCTCTGGGTGAAGAAGTTTCTCCTCATCTCAGTCCTAAATGGCTTACCCCTTATCCTTAGACTATGACCCCTGATTCTGGACTTCCCCAACATTGGGAACATTCTTCCTGCATCTAACCTGTCTAAACCCGTCAGAATTTTAAACGTTTCTATGAGATTCCCTCTCATTCTTCTGAACTCCAGTGAATACAAGCCCAGTTGATCCAGTCTTTCTTGATATGTCAGTCCCGCCATCCCGGGAATCAGTCTGATGAACCTTCGCTGCACTCCCTCAATAGCAAGAATGTCTTTCCTCAAGTTAGGAGACCAAAACTGTACACAATAATCCAGGTGTGGCCTCTCCAAGGCCGTGTACAACTGTAGTAACACCTCCCTGCCCCTGTACTCAAATCCCCTCGCTATGAAGGCCAACATGCCATTTGCTTTTTTAACCGCCTGCTGTACCTGCATGCCAACCTTCAATGACTGATGTACCATGACACCCAGGTCTCGTTGCACCTCCCCTTTTCCTAATCTGTCACCATTCAGATAATAGTCTGTCTCTCTGTTTTTACCACCAAAGTGGATAACCTCACATTTATCCACATTATACTTCATCTGCCATGCATTTGCCCACTCACCTAACCTATCCAAGTCACTCTGCAGCCTCATAGCATCCTCCTCGCAGCTCACACTGCCACCCAACTTAGTGTCATCCGCAAATTTGGAGATACTACATTTAATCCTGTCGTCTAAATCATTAATGCACAATGTAAACAGCTGGGGCCCCAGCACAGAACCTTGCGGTACCCCACTAGTCACTGCCTGCCATTCGAAAAGTACCCATTTACTCCTACTCTTTGCTTCCTGTCTGACAACCAGTTCTCAATCCACGTCAGCACACTACCCCCAATCCCATGTGTTTTAACTTTGCACATTAATCTCTTGTGTGGGACCTTATCGAAAGCCTTCTGAAAGTCCAAATACACCACATCAACTGGTTCTCCCTCGTCCACTCTACTGGAAACATTCTCAAAAAATTCCAGAAGATTTGTCAAGCATGATTTCCCTTTCAAAAGTCCATGCTGACTTGGACCTATCATGTCACCTCTTTCCAAATGTGCTGCTATGACATCCTTAATAATTGATTCCATCATTTTACCCACTACCGATGTCAGGCTGACCGGTCTATAATTCCCTGTTTTCTCTCTCCCTCCTTTTTTAAAAAGTGGGGTTACATTGGCTACCCTCCACTCCATAGGAACTGATCCAGAGTCAATGGAATGTTGGAAAATGACTGTCAATGCATCCGCTATTTCCAAGGCCACCTCCTTAAGTACTCTGGGATGCAGTCCATCAGGCCCTGGGGATTTATCGGCCTTCAATCCCATCAATTTCCCCAAAAAACAATTTCCTGGCTATTAAGGATTTCCCTCAGTTCCTCCTTCTTACTAGACCCTCTGACCCCTTTTATATCTGGAAGGTTGTTTGTGTCCTCCTTAGTGAATACCGAACCAAAGTACTTGTTCAATTGGTCTGCCATTTCTTTGTTCCCCGTTATGACTTCCCCTGATTCTGACTGCAGGGGACCTACATTTGTCTTTACTAACCTTTTTCTCTTTACATATCTATAGACGCTTTTGCAGTCCTTTCCTATCGGGTCCTGCTCTTGTCTGTCAAAATTGCTCACGATTCCAGAATTATTCTGAAATGTAAAGATAAACCCCAGCTTCTATTCTCCACTGCTAACCATCTTTTTAAACCCCTCTCCCCAGTCACCACCCTCACCTCCGACAATAAGTGCGAGGAGCTCATGGACTTCTTTATCTCGATTGAGATCATCCGTTCAGTCGCCTCTGCCTCTTCCTTTACATCCCCTAGCCCACCATGCCAAAGTTACTCTAAGGATCCCCCCTGCCCTGGCCCTGATCGCACATCTTTTTCCAGTTTCTCTCCGACCTCCCCTTATGACCTTCCTGAGCTCATCCTGTCTATGAGACTCACTTCCTGCTTCCTTGACCCTATTCCCACCAAACTGATGCCCACCCAACTTCCTTTTCTGGCTCCCCTGTCAGCTGACATTGTTAACGATTCTCTCTACTCAGGCACAGTCCCCCTCACCCTCAAATCTGCCGTCATTATCCCTCTCCCCAAAAAAACAACACTCGATCCCTCCGTCCTTGCAAACTACTGCCCTAACTCCAATCTCCCTTTCCTCTCCAAAGTCCTTGAACATGTTGTAGCCTCCCAAATCCGTGCCCATGTTTGAATCCCTCCATTACGGTTTCCACGCCTGCCACAGTACCAAAACAGCTCCCATCAAAGTCACAAATGACATCATTTGTGACTGTGACAAAGGAAAACTATCCCTCCTCGCCCTTCTTGAATTGTCTGCAGCCTTTGACGCGGTTGACCACTCAAACCTTCTCCAATGCTTCTCCACCATCGTCCAGCTGGGTGGGACTGCACTCGCCTGGTTCCATTCTTTTCTAACTAATCGTAGCCAGAGAATCGCCTGCAACAGCTTCTCTTCGCACCCCTGCATTGTTACCTCTGGTGTCCCCCAAGGACCTATCCTATTTCTCATCTATGTGTTGCCTCTGGTCAATATCAGCTGAAAACATGGCATCAGTACGCTGATGACACCCAGCTCTGCCTCACTGCTGCTCTCTTGACCCCTCCACGGTCTCTAAATTGTCAGACTGCTTGTCTGACATCCAGTTCTGGATGAGCAGCAATTTTCTCCAATTGAATATTGGGAAAAACCCAGGCCATTGTTTTCGGCCCCGCCACAAATTCCATTCCCTAGCCATTGACTCCATCCCTCTCCTTAACATCTGTCTGAGGCTGAACCACACTGTTTGCAACCTTGGTGTCATATTTGACCCCGAAAGGAGCTTTCGACCACATATCCACAGCATAACTCAGACCGCCTATTTCCACCTCCGTAACCATCGCCCACCTCCGCCCTTGCCTCAGCTCATCTGCTGCTGAAGCCCCATCCATGCCTTCGTTACCTCAAGACCTGACTATTCCAACGCACTCCGGGTTGGCCTCCCACATTCTACCCAACATAAACCTGAAGTGATCCAAAACTCGGCTGCCCATGTCCTAACTCGCACCAAGTCCCGTTCACCCATCATCCCTGTTGACTTATGAAGACAGGTTGAGTAGGTTGGGCCTATACTCATTGGAGTTCAGAAGAACGAGAGGTGATATTATCAAAACATATAAGATAATGAGGGGGCTCGACAGGGTGGATGCAGAGAGAATATTTCCACTCATAGGAGAAACTAAAACTTGGGGGTATAGTCTCAGAATAAGGGGCTGCCCATTTAAAACTGAGATGAGGAGTAATTCTATGGAATTCTCTGCCTCAGAGAGCTGCGAAGGCTGGGTCATTGAATTTTTCAAGGTGGAGAGAGACAGATTTTTGAGAGATAAGGGAATAAAGGGTTATGGGGAGCGGGCAGGGATGTGGAGCTGAGTCCATGATCAGATCAGCCGTGATATTATTAAATGGCGGAGCAGGCTCAAGGGGCCAAATGACCTACTCCTGCTTCTATTTCTTATGTTCTTATGTGCTCGCTGACCTACATTGACTCCCGGTTAAGAAACGCCTCGATTTCAAAATTCTCATCCTTGTTTTCAAATCCCTCCATGGTCTTGTCCCTCCCTATCTTTGTAATCACCTCCAGCCCCACAACCCCCCGAGATGTCTGCACTCCTTTAATTCTGCCCTCTTGAGCATCCCTGATTATAATCGCTCAACCGTCGGTGGCCGTGCCTTCTGTTGTCTAGGCCCTATAGCTTTAGGTCACCTGCCCTAATTTCTCCTTATGCGGCTCGGTGTCAAATTCTTTTATCTCATAATACTCCTGTGAAGCGCCTTGGGATGTGTCACTATGTTAAGGGCGCTATATAAATACAAGTTGTTGTTTGAGTTTAACCCTGCTGTTAAATCATTCACCCCCACTCATCCAATGAGTCGCTTCGCCGTACAGATTAGAAAGGTCCGCAAATTCAATTCTCTGATTTATGCTCGGTTCTATAACTTCGGACAGGGTGTATATCAGGGATTTTATAATTAGCCTCAGGACCTTTGCCATAGATAAGCGTAAAATTGACTGGGATTCCCATGCCTTACTGTTACCCAACAACTCCTGGAAGTGTGGTTGGGGAGGTTGGGTGAGGATAGGATCGAGCTTGGTCAAGCTTGTGCCTCCAATCATTGTCAAGGTTTACATGTGAATAACGACCACTTGACAAGGATGTAAATCAAACTGTACCCCTGCAAAATGAAATGGGGAGACAGAGAAAATAGATGAGGAAAACACATCTCCTCTGCTGTACCCTCTGCTTTCCCCTTGAACCTTCAATTTGCATCACATGGAATATTTGTGAAGGGGCCCTAGAGTGCCAGATTATTCCATAGCTCCAGGTGAAAGCTATGCATGGTCTAGTTTGTTCTGGTGGTGAGAAGCACAGTGCACTTTCTTACAACCAATTATATGGAGACCAGACAGAAGAAATTGTCCCTGCCCGAAACGGGATACTCCCACACCGTTTCGATGGTTTTTACCGCAGCTGAGGTTCAGGTCGCCTCTTGAGCGACATTCGGCTCTTTGGTTTTTCTCTCTCCAATCCGGAACTCGATCATAATGGGGGCGGTGACCGCACCTGAGGGGCAGATATGCAGCGATGACAGCAACTGAGGGGTGGAAGTTGGGGTCGGTGCGGAATGACCGCCACGATGACATCATCATGGCGCCGCGTCACCACGGTTCTCTACTTCACTTAAAGGGGACAGCCTTCGCGATTATAAAACTTCAACCCACTGGGACACCAGGGAGGGTTTTGGCCGGGCCTGTGGCCTGGCAGCCAAGAGGGGGTGCCAGGCTGCCTGCTGGTGGCCTGGCTGAACCCGGGGGCATAGTTGTCAGCCCGACCTAGCAGTTGCCTGACAAAAAAAAATGCCGGCCACAGCAGTGCGTCCTCTCCTTTAAAGGATAGTATGCGGTACAGCAAGTGATCAGGAAGGCCAATGGTATCTTGGCCTTTATTGCAAAGGGGATGGAGTATAAAAGCAGGGAAGTCTTGCTAGAGCTATACAAGGTATTGGTGAGGCCACACCTGGAATACTGCGTGCAGTTTTGGTTTCCATGTTTACGAAAGGATTTACTTGCTTTGGAGGCAGTTCAGAGAAGGTTCACTAGGTTGATTCCGAGGTTGAGGGGGCTGACTTATGAGGGAAGGTTGAGTAGGTTGGGCCTCTACTCATTGGAATTCAGAAGAATGAGAGGTAATCTTATCGAAACGTATAAGATTATGAGAGGGGTTGACAAGATGGATGCGAGAGGATGTTTCCACTGATGGGGGAGACTAGAACTAGAGGTCATGATCTTAGAATAAGGGGCTGCCCATTTAAAACAGAGATGAGGAGAAATTTCTTCTCTCAGAGGGTTGTAAATCTGTGGAATTCGCTGCCTCAGAGAGCTGTGGAAGCTGGGACATTGAATAAATTTAAGACAGAAAGAGACAGTTTCTTAAACGATAAGAGGATAAGGGGTTATGGGAAGCGGGCGGAGAAGTGGAACTGAATCCATAATCAGATCAGCCATGATCTTATTGAATGGTGGAGCAGGCTCGAGGGGCCATATGGCCCACTCCTGTTCCTATTTCTTATTTTCTTATGTTCTTATTGTAGTCTATGGAGAAAGAGTCAGACTGAACACTGTGAGCTCAAAGTAAAGTGTCACCTTAGTCTTTTATTGCAGGTCTCCAGAGTACCTCTCCAACCTGTGAAGCTTCCTTAAACACCTGTGCTCCCAAGGGATTATGGGATCCCTTGGGACTCCAGGGGATGAGCCCTCTGGTGGCTGTACAGAGTAAATACAAGTACACATATATAACAACATTCCCCCCACCCCCGCCCCAAAGTCAATAGTGTAACTATTTACAATGTGAGTCGATCTGGGGCCCTTCTTGCCCTGGTTGATTGTCTCGATGTGAAAGCTGGTGTTGTTGAATCATTTGTTGGGCCCTTGCTGGGCTGCTGTGCAGCTGGCCTTGCTGGGCTGCCTGGTGTGTTGGGCCCTGCAGGGCTGCTGTGGATGATGGGTTCTGCTTCGTGGTTAACCGTGGTGCTGGTTGCCACTGGTGTGTATGTTGGGGGATCAAAAAAGATAGGGTCCAAGGTGGGTTGTTCAGGATAGTCCATGAATCTGAGTTTGATTTGGTCCAAGTGTTTCCGGTGAATGAGTCCATTTGAAAGTTTGACCCGAAACACCCTGCTCCCCTCTTTGGCCACGACAGTGCCGGGATGCCACTTGGGAGCTTGTCTATAATTTAATACAAATATAGGATCATTGATTTCAATCTCGCATGACACATTTGCGCTATCATGGTATGCACTTTGTTGAAGATGCCTGTGTTGTATATCTGTAAAGCATGCACTCCCATGTTCCGCCACCAGGGAGCTCATCCCCTGAAGCCCCAAGGGATTCCAGTATTTTTTGGGAGTACTTATATAAGTTGGTTTCGAAAGTTTGTTTTTTACTCTGGAGTGTCTTATTCAAGACTGAGGTCGCTGTTACTTTAATCTCCCTGTGTGCAGCCTCATCTGTGTTAGGAACACAATAACTGGCGACGAGTCTAAGAATCCAACGCAAAGATGCAGCAAACTGTGAGCATCCTGGAGAAGGTCTCGGAGGGTGAGGACTGGGAAGCCTATGTCGAACGGCTACACCAGTACTTTGTAGCCAACGAGCTGGACGGAGAAGGAAGCGCTGCAAAAAGGAGAGCGGTCCTCCTCACAGTTTGAGGGGCACCGACCTACAACCTCATGAAGAATCTTCTGGCTCCGGTGAAACCCACAGATAAGCATATGAGGAGCTGTGTACACTGGTTCGGGAGCATCTTAACCCGAGGGAGAGCGTACTGATGGCGAGGTATTGGTTCTACACGTGCCAGCAATCTGAAGGTCAGGAAGTGGCGAGCTACGCCGCTGAGCTAAGGTGACTTACAGAACAATGTGAGTTTGATGGCTACCTGGAGCAAATGCTCAGAGGCTTTTTTGTACTGGGCATTGGCCACGAGACCATCCTACGAAAACTTTTGACTGTAGAGACACCGACCCTCAGGGAACATAAAAACTGACTGCAAAAGCTTCTATAACTCTGCCGAACCTCATGCACACAGCTCTGCATTGATATGTCAATGATGAGATTAGCACTATTGTGTGAATATGAGATTGTAGTTCAGGTGGTAAATGTACAATTGAATAAAAGGAATTTTTTAACATTTGTTCTTGGGATGAGGGCAATACCTGCAAGGCAGAGGCCTGATGTTTGTGCTGGAGCGGAATGTTTATGGGGCACTTGATGCTGACCTTGGATGTTGTGGCCAGAGTCAGTCAATCAGGCTAGGGACCTGGCCAATTACCCCCTGTTCATTGGAGACTTGAGGGTGGGAACTTCCATGGTCAGCTTTATGCCAGTAATAGTATATAGTAAAGTAAATTTGACATTTGTGTAGTACTGAATGAGCTGGAGATGCTATTTCTTGGTAGAGCATAATCTGTCCCTTCAGATGGACTTAAGGCATCCCTCTTCAGTTTATGTAATGAAGTAGTACATAGCAATTGTATATTTCCTCTTTAAATATATAACTTTGCAAATGTTAACATAACAACGTGCCCTTTTTGATCTTAGCTGCTATATAGAAATTGATCCATCTTCCTTAGCATTTCCTGGTTATGGCCTTTGGAATACTGTTTTTAGTAAATTATCAGTACACTGTCAGTGAATTATCAGTACTCTTCTATCTGGTTTGTTAGCAGTCTTATAATTTCTGGCTAACACTTTACTATTATACTTACGCTTCTAATTTATCAAAGAAAAAATTTGCATTTAAAAAGAAAGACTTGCATTTATGTGGCGCCTTTCACGACCACCGCACTTCTCAAAGCGCTTTACAGCCATTGGAGTGTAGTCACTGTTGTGGTATGGGGGGCACGGCGGCCAACTTGCGCACAGCAGACGCCCACAAACGGCAATGTGATAATGACCGTTGTTTTTGTTATGTTGATTGAGGGATAAATATTAGCCAGGTGTAAAACTTATCTCCTTAATTAAGACAGAGTCAAGATTTATTTACGACTTGACTAATGTAAAACTTATTCAGAGTCCAGACTTATTTACGACCTGACTAATGTAAAACTTGTCTTAATTAGGACGGAGTCAAAACTTATTTACGACTTGACTGTACACTTTCAGAGTTCGAACTTGTGAGACAAAACAATGCAATACCGGATGCCACCCCAATCCCTGGGTTCAATCTTTTACTTGGAATAATCAAAATAAATACAGCAATACATGTTAATTATCAGCTCGCACCAACCTATCCCATTAAATCCTTATAATGGTTAAAATTGACTATCCCCTAAGTGATTAATAGAAAGCAAAGATACACCTTGGATATATGCAAGAGGGAGTTAGATATGGCCCTTATGGCTAAAGGGATCAAGGGGTATGGCGAGAAAGCAGGAAAGGGGTACTGAACGAATGATCAGCCATGATCATATTGAATGGTGGTGCAGGCTCGAAGGGCTGAATGGCCTACTCCTGCACCTATTTTTTATGTTTCTATGTTTCTATGTATGGATATGTGAAGAGGAAAAGATTAGTGAAGACAAACGTAAGTCCCTTGCAGTCAGAATGAGGTGAATTTATAATGGGGAACAAAGAAATGGCAGACCAATTGAACAAGTACTTTGGTTCTGTCTTCACGAAAGAAGACACAAATAACAATCCGGAAATACTAGGGAACCGAGGGCCTAGCGAGAAGGAGGAACTGAAGGAAATCCTTATTAGCCAGGAAATTATGTTAGGGAAATTGATGGGATTGAAGGCAGATAAATCCCCAAGGCCTGATAGTTGGCATCCCAGAGTACTTAAGGAAGCGGCCCCAGAAATAGTGGATGCATTGGTGATCATTTTCCAACAGTCTATCAACACTGGATCAGTTCCTATGGACTGGAGGGTAGCTAATGTAACACCACTTTTTAAAAAAGGAAGGAGAGAGAAAGCAGGCAATTATAGACCAGTTAGCCTGACATCAGTAGTGGGGAAAATGTTGGAATCAATTATTAAAGATGAAATAGCAGCGCATTTGGAAAGCAGTGTCAGGATCGGTCCAAATCAGCATGGATTTATGAAAGGGAAATCATGCTTGACAAATCTTCTAGAATTTTTTTGAGGATGTAACTAGTAGAATGGACAAGGGAGAACCAGTGGATGTGGTGAATTTGGACTTTCAAAAGGCTTTTGACAAGGTCCCGCGCAAGAGATTGGTGTGCAAAATTAAAGCACATGGTATTGGGGGTAATGTATTGACGTGGATAGAGAACTAGTTGGCAGACAGGAAGCAGAGAGTCGGGATAAACGGGTTCTTTTCAGAATGGCAGGCAGTGACTAGTGGGGTGCCGCAGGGCTCAGTGCTGGGACCCCAGCTATTTACAATATACATCAATGATTTGGATGAAGGAATTGAGAGTAATATCTCCAAGTTTGCAGATGACACTAAACTGGGTGGCGGTGTGAGCTGTGAGGAGGATGCTAAGAGACTGCAGGTTGACTTGGACAGGTTAGGTGAGTGGGCAAATGCATGGCAGATGCAATATAATGTGGATAAATGTGAAGTTATCCACTTTGGTGGCAAAAACATGAAGGCAGAATATTATCTGAATGGCAGATTAGGAAAAGGGGAGGTGCAACAAGACCTGGGTGTCATGGTACAACAGTCATTGAAGGTTGGCATGCAGGTGCAGCAGTCGGTGAAGAAGGCAAATGGCATGTTGGCCTTCATAGCTAGGGAATTTGAGTATAGGAGCAGGGAGGTCTTACTGCAGCTGTACAGGGCATTGGTGAGGCCTCACCTGGAATATTGTGTTCAGTTTTTGGTCTCCTAATCTGAGGAAGGACGTTTTTGCTATTGAAGGAGTGCAGCGAAGGTTCACCAGACTGATGCCCGGGATGGCAGGACTGACATATGAGGATAGACTGGATCGACTGGGCCTGTATTCACTGGAGTTTAGAAGGATGAGAGGGGATCTCATAGAAACATATAAAATTCTGACGGGACCGGACAGGTTAGATGCAGGAATAATGTTCCCGATGTTGGGGGAGTCCAGAACCAGGGGTCACAGTCTAAGGATAAGGAGTAAGCCATTTAGGACCGAGATGAAGAGAGTTGTTAACCTGTGGAATTCTCTTCCGCAGAGAGTTGTTGATGCCAGTTCGTTAGATATATTCAAGAGAGAGTTGGATATGGCCCTTACGGCTAAAGGGATCAAGGAGTATGGAGAGAAAGCAGGAAAGGGGTACTGAGGTGAATGATCAGCCATGATCTTATTGAATGGTGGTGCAGGCTCGAAGGTCTGAATGGCCTACTCCTGCACCTATTTTCTATGTTTCTATGTTTCTATGTAAGGCCATTGCGATAGCACAGGCGTTTATGTCCACCAGTGATAACACCAAACAAATCTCTCAGCACACAAGTGCTGGCAATGTTCATAAATTAACTAGAACTGTGTTTGCGAGCAGAAATGTACAGGGCAGAACCCACGCGTCTGCAACTGCCAGCAGGCCTCAGGTGATCCAGATGACTCAGAGTCCGCAACAAAGGATGAATGCAAGGCAATTCACTCCTTGTTGGCGTTGTGGAGGCTTCCATTCAGCCTATTCAGGCCGCTTCAAGGGTATGTTTGCAAGAGCTGTGGAACAATGGGGCACCTCCAACGAGCTTGCGAACAAGCTGCAAGCTCTGCAAAACCTGCTAACCACCACGTGGCAGAGGAAGATCGGTCCATGGTGAATCAAAGCAATTTGAAGCCTCAGAGAGAAGAGGCAGATGCTGAAGTACACAGTGTGCACACATTTTCGAAGAAATGTCCACCTATAATGCTAAACGTAAAATCGAATGGCTAACCCCTAGCCATGAAACTGGACACTGGCGGTAGCCAATCCACCATGAGCAAAAAGATGTTTGAGAGACTGTGGTGCAACAAAGCATTCAGACAAGCCCTGAGCCTCATCCACACGAAACTGAGAACGTACACCAAAGAGCTTATCACTGTCCTGGGCAGCGCCATGGTCAAGGTCACCTACGAGGGCACAGTGCATGAACTGCCACTCTGGATTGTCCCGGGCAATGGCCCCACACTGCTTGGAAGGAGCTGGCTGGGCAAAATCCGCTGGAACTGGGATGACATCCGAGCGCTATCACATGTCGATGAGGCCTCATGTACCCAGGTTCTGAACAAATTTCCTTCCCTTTTTGAGCCAGGCATTGGAAACTTTTCCGGGGCGAAGGTGCGGATCCACTTGGTCCCAGAGGCATGACCCATTCACCACAAGGCGCGAGCAGTACCTCACATGATGAAGGAGAGAGTGGAAATCAAGCTGGACAGGCTGCAACGCGAGGACATCATCTCCCCAGTGGAATTCAGCGAGTGGGCCAGCCCGATTGTTCCAGTACTCAAAAGTGATGGCACGGTCAGGATTTGCGGTGATTATAAAGTAACTATTAATCGTTTCTCGCTACAGGACCAATACCCGCTACCTAAGGCAGACGACCTATTTGCGATGCTGGCAGGAGGCAAGACATTCATCAAGCTCGACCTGACTTCGGCCTACATGACGCAGGAGCTGGAGGAGTCTTCGAAGGGCCTCACCTGCATCAACACGCACAAGGAACTGTTCATCTACAACAGATGCCCGTTTGGAATTCGGTTGGCTGCAGCGATCTTCCAGAGAAACATGGAGAGCCTACTCAAGTCGGTACCACACACGGTGGTCTTTCAGGACGACATATTGGTCACGGGTCGGGACACCGCCGAGCACCTACAAAACCTGGTGGAGGTACTCCAGCGACTGGATCGTGTAGGGCTGCGGCTGAAGAGGTCCACCATGGGGATGGAAATGGCGCAGCCCGCAGACTTGTTGATGGTCATGGAAGCATTTGAAAATGATAACTCATCTGTCACGGCCTGCCAGATTAGGACTTGGACCAGTCAAGATCATCTGCTGTCCCTAGTAAAAAACTCTGTACTGCATGGGAGCTGGGCCAGCGTCCCCGTTGAAATGCATGAGCCAATCAAGCCATTCCAGCGGCGAAAGGACGAGCTGTCCATTCAGGCAGACTGCCTGTTGTGGGGTAACCGCATAGTGCTACCCAAAAAGGGCAGGGAGACGTTCATTTTGGATCTCCACAGCACACACCTGGGTATAGTAATGATGAAAGCGATAGCCAGATCCCATGTGTGGTGGCCTGGTATCGACTCTGAATTAGAGTTCTGTGTACGGCAATGCAGCGTATGTGCTCAGTTGAGCAACGTGCCCAGAGAGGCACCATTAAGTTTGTGGTCCTGGCCCTCCAGTCCATGGTCGAGGATCCATGTCGACCATGCGGGCCCGTTTCTCGGTAAAATGTTCCTGATGGTGGTGGATGCTTTTTCAAAATGGATTGAATGTGAAATAATGTCGGGAAGCACCGCCACCGCAACCATTGAAAGCCTGAGGGCCATGTTTACCACCCACGGCCTGCCTGACATACTGGTCAGTGACAACGGGCCATGTTTCACCAGTGCCAAATTTAAAGAATTCATGACCTGCAATGGGATCAAACATGTCACCTCGGCCCCGTTTAAACCAGTCTCCAATGGGCAGGCAGAACGGGCAGTGCAAACCATTAAACAGAGTCTTAAACGAGTCACAGAAGGCTCACTCCAAACCCGCCTGTCCCGAGTACTGCTCAGCTACCGCACGAGACCCCACTCGCTCACAAGGGTGCCCCTGGCTGAGCTACTCATGAAAAGGACACTTAAAACCAGACTCTTGCTGGTTCACCCCAACCTGCATGATTAGGTAGCGAGCAGGCGGCAGCAACAAAATGTAAACGATGGTCGCGCCACTGTGTCACGGGAAATTGATCTGAATGACCGTGTGTATATGCTAAACTATGGACATGGTCCCAAGTGGATCGCGGGCACGGTGATAGCTAAAGAAGGGAGTAGGGTGTTTGTAGTCAAACTAGACAATGGACAAATTTGCAGAAAGCACCTTGACCAAACGAGGCTGCGGTTCACAGACTGCCCTGAACAACCCACAGCAGACACCACCTTTTTCGAGCCCACAACACACACCCAAAGGATCAACGACACCACGCCGGACCAGGAAATCGAACCCATCACGCCCAACAGTCCAGCAAGGCCAGGCTCACCTAGCAGCCCTGCAGGGCCAACAACACGCCAGCCCAGCGAGGGCACAGCCAACACACCAGAATAGACATTTATACCAAGGCGGTCCACCAGGGAAAGAAAGGCTCCCGACCGCCTCACCTTGTAAATAGTTTTCACTTTGACTTTGGCGGGGAGAATGATGTTGTGTATCTGTAAAGCATGCACTCCCATGCATCCCCTGAAGTCCCAAGGGATCCCAGCATCCCTTGGGAGCACTTTATATAAGCCGGCCCCTAAGGCCTGTTCCTCACTCTAGAGTGTCTTATTAAAGACTGAGATCACTGTTACTTTAACCTCCCTGTGTGCAGCCTTATCTGTGTTAGGAACACAATAGCCTGCTCTCTACCTGTTCATGTAAATCAGGGTGAACTAACGAGAGCTTGTCTTAAGTGCTCTTTTCATGAGCAGTTCAGCAGGTGGGATCCCAGTGAGTGAGTGGGGTGTCGTGCGGTAGCTAAGCAGGACTCGGGATAGGCGAGCCTGCAGTGAGCCTTCAGTTACCCTCTTCAAGCCTTGCTTGATGGTTTGCACTGCTCTCTCTGCCTGACCATTGGTTTAAACGGGGCAGATGTGAAATGTTTGATCCCGTTACGGGTCATGAATTCTTTGAACTCAGTGCTGGTAAAACATGGCCCATTGTCGCTCACCAGGACATTGGGTAGGCCGTGTGTGGCAAACATGGCCCGCAGGCTTTCAGTAGTGGTAGCGGATCTGTTAGCCGATATTATCTCACATTCAATCCACTTGGAGTGCGCGTCTACAACCACAAGGAACATTTTACCCAAGAACAGGCCTGCATAGTCGACGTGTACCCTAGACCACGGTTTGGAGGGCCAAGACCATAAACTTAGCGGCGCCTCCCTGGGTACATTGCTTAACTGCGAGCATGTATTACATCTGTGAACGCAGGACTCTAAGTCCACATTGATACCGGGCCACCACATGTGGGATCTGGCTATTGCTTTCATCATTACTATGCCTGGGTGGGTACTGTGGAGGTCATTGATGAAGGTGTCTCTGCCCTTCTTGGGGACCACTACTCGATTGCCCCACAGAAGGCAGTCTGCCTGTATAGACATTTCATCTTTGCGCCACTGGAATGGTTTTAACTCTTCCTGCATTTCCACTGGGACACTGGACCAGCTCCCGTGAAGCACATAGCTTTTGACTAGAGATAATAAGGGGTCCTGGCTTGTCCAGGTTTTGATCTGCCGGGCAGTGACAGGTGATTGCTCACTCTCAAATGCTTCCATAACCATGGCTAGATCTGCAGGCTGTGCCATTTTCACCCCCGTGGTGGGCAATGGTAGCCTACTGAGAGCATCGTAGAAGTTTTCTGTGCCAGGCCTGTGGCGGATGGCGTAGTTGTATGCGGACAACGTGAGTGCCCATCTCTGGATGCAGGCCGATGCTTTGGTATTTATCCCTTTACTCTCGGAAAACAGGGATATAAGTGGTTTATGGTCAGTTTCCAATTCGTATTTTAGCCCAAACAGGTATTGATGCATTTTCTTTACCCCATAGACACACGCTAACGCTTTTTCAACCATGCTGTAGGCTCTCTCAGCCTTAGACAGACTCCTGAATGCATAAGCAATCGGTTGCAGTTTCCCGAAATCATTAGCTTGTTGCAATACACACCCGATGCCATATGACGACGCATCACATGCTAGTACCAAACGCCGACATGGATCATGCAACACAAACAATTTCTCGCTTTTACAAAGGCATTTTCTTGGCTTTTGCCCCAAACCCATTCACCCCCTTTTCGTAGTGGTTCCAGCAGGGTGCTGGGACCCGGTAAGAAGTTACCAAAGTAGTTCAAGAGTCCCAGAAACGACCGCAGCTCCGTCATGTTCTGTGGCTTTGGTGCATTCTTGATTGCCTCTGTCTTCGCGTTGGTGGGCCTGATGCTGTCCGTCGCAATCCTCATTCCCAAGAACTCCACTTCAGGTGCCAAGAAAATGCACTTCGAGCGTTTTAACCTGAGCCCCACGCGGTTGAGTCGACTAAGAACCTCCTCCAAGTTCTGCAGGTGCTCGACTGTGTTCCGACCTGTGACCAAGATGTCATCCTGGAAGACCACGGTGTGCGGGACTGATTTCAGTAAACTTTCCATGTTTCTCTGGAATATCGCCACTGCTGATCGGATTTCAAACGGGCATCTGTTATAAACAAAAAGACCCTTGTGCATGTTGATGCAGGTGAGGGCCTTCGATGATTCCTTCAGTTCCTGCGCCATGTAGGCTCAAGTCAAAATCAGCTTCGTGAACGTCTTTCCTCCCACCAGCGCTGCAAAGAGGTCGTCGGCCTTTGGTCGTGGGTATTAGTCCTGCAGGGAGAAACGATTGATAGTTACTTTGTAATCGCCACAGATTCTGACGTTGCCGTCTCCCTTGAGGACTGGGACAATAGGTCTGGCCCACCCGCTGAACTCGCTCGGTGAAATGATGCCCTCTCTTTGCATCCGGTCGAGCTCGATCTCTACCCTTTCTCTCATCATGTGTGGTACTGCTCTCGCCTTGTGATGGATGGGTCGCGTCCCCGGAATTAGGTGGATCTGCACTTTTGCTCCTTGAAATTTCCCGATGCCTGGTTCAAACAGCGAAGGAAATTTGTTTACGACCTGGGCACATGAACTGTTGTCAGCGGACGATAGCACTCGGATGTCATCCCAGTTCCAGCGTATCTTTCCTAGCCAGCTCTTGCCGAGCAGTGTGGGACCATCGCCCGGTACCACCCAGAGTGGTAGCTTGTGCATCGCTCCATCGTAGGAAACCTTTACGGTACAGGAATTAGTTCTTTCATGTAAGGTCATAGTTTCGTGCGAACTGGAGTTAAGACTGGCCTTGAGGCCTTGTCGCACCACAACCTGTCGAAAGTCTTTTTGCCCATGATGGACTGGCTCGCGCCCGTGTCCAGTTCCATTGACACCGGGAGTCCATTTAGTTCAACATTCAGCATTATCGGGGGACAATTCGTGGTGAATGTGTGCACCCCATGTAGCTCTGCCTCTTCTATCTGAGGCTCTGGTTCGTCGTGATCCTCCGTAGATCTGTCCTCCTCTGCAACATGGTGGTTTGCAGGTTTAACAGAGTTTGCAGCTCGCCTGCACACTTGATGGAGGTGTCCCATTATTCCACAGCCCTTGCAAATGTACTCTTTGAATCGGTATGAATGGAAACGATGATCACCCCCGCAGCGCCAACAAGGTGTTAATGGCCTTGCATTCATCACCCTTGATGGTGGACTCTGATTCTTCTTCGGACGTGCAGCTGCAGGTATGTGTGACCTGCCCTGTACGTTACGATTCGAGAAAAACATCACTTTGTTTACAGTACTTGTAGCAGCACTTGTGTGCTGAGAGATTTGCTTCGTATTGTCACTGGTGGCAATGAATGCCTGGGCTATCGCTATGGCCTTACTCAAGGTTGCGGTCTTTACAGTCAAAAGTTTGCGAAGTATGGTATCGTGGCCAATGCCAAGTACGAATAAGTTTCTGAGCATGTGCTCCAAATGTCCTTCAAATTTGCAATGTCCTGCAAGGCGTCTTAGCTCGGCGACATAACTCACCACTTCCTGGCCTTCAGACTTTTTATAGGTGCAGAACCGGTACCTCGCCATCAGAACACTTTCCTTCGGGTTGAAATGCTCGCGGACCAGTGTGCACAAATCGTCATACAATTTCTCCGTGGGGTTCGCTGGAGTGAGCAGATTCTTCATGAGGCCATACGTTGATGCCCCACAGAGAGTGAGGAGGATCGCCCTTCGTTTGGCATTGGTCTCTTCCCCATCTAGCTCGTTGGCCACGAAGTATTGGTCGAGTAGCTCCACAAAAGTTTCCCAATCATTTCCCTCCGAAAATTTCTCCAGGATGCCCACTGTTCTCTGCATCTTTGGGTTCGCTATCTGTATCTCGTTGCCAGTTGTAGTGTATGGAGAAAGAGTCAGACTGAGCACTGTGAGCTCAAAGTAAAGTGTGACCTTCGTCTTTTATTGCAGGTCTCCAGAGTGCCTCTCCAACCTGTGAAGCCTCCTTAAATACTGTGCTCCCAAGGGATTATGGGATCCCTTGGGACTCCAGGGGATGAGCCCTCTGGTGGCTGTACAGAGTAAGTACAAGTCCACATTTATAACACTTATGTTAAGAGAAGCCATACTGCCACTGCAGAAGGCCACAACCTCACTGGACCACCTGGAAAAAACAGGTTTTGGAACCGTCGGGCGGGCCGAAGATTTTCCGAGGGGAATGTCACCATTGAGGGGATTAGATCGGCGGTGTGCATGATGATGATGCGCTCAAGACGGATCCACGGCAGCGGAGCGGTGGGGGGGCTCAGAGCACCGCCGGGAAAACTCGGGAGGGCAATTGGGCTAGCAGCGGCCATTTCACCAAAAGTCCGCGGCCAATCCACTCCGCAGCATGGCCGGCGATTTGCGGTGGGAACGGGCCTCAAGGAGATTGACAATTTCGGCCCCCTGATATCCTGGATGATTTTCCCCTCCCTAGCTCAGGAATAGTGAGACTAAGTGAAGCACTCATCTGATATAAGAAAATATGAACATAAGAAATAGGAGCAGGAGTAAGTCATTTGGCCCCGCGAGCCTGCCTCGCCATTCAATAAGATCATGGCTGATCTGATCTTGGTCTCAACTCTACCTTCTTGCCCGCTCCCCATATCCTATCCTCACTTATTGTTCAAAAATCTGTCTAACTCCACCATAAGTATATTCAATGACCCAGCCTCCAGAGCTTTCTGGGGTAGAGAATTCCAAAGATTCATGACCCTCTGGGAGAAGAAATTCCTCCTCATCTCTGTTTTAAATGGGCGACCCCTTATTTTGAAACCAGGCCTCCTAGTCCTAGATTCCTCCACAATATTACCCTGTCAAACCTCATTCTTCTAAACTCCAATGATGTAGGCCCAACCTGCTCAAACTTTCTTCATAAGACAATCCCTTCATCTCAGAAATCAACCTCTTGAACTTTCTCTGAACCGCCTCCAATGCAAGCATATCCCTCCTTAAATATGGAGACCAAAACTGTTCTGATATAAATAAATTCAGCATAGTGATCGCACGTGGGACTTTTGTGGTGTGAACTTTGGCCAGTGGTAACAATCTTGCCTCTGTGTCAGAAGATTGTCGGATCAAGCCCTACTTCAGGGACTTGAGCACATAAGTTAAGCTGATATTTTTGTGCAGTACTGGGGGAATGCTGCACTGCTGGAGGTGCCATATTTTAGCTGAGACGTTAAATTCTCAGGTAGATGTAAAAGATCCATGGTTCTATTGGAAGAAGAGTTCTCTTGGTGACCCAACTAAAAGTAGATTAACTGGTCGTTTGTTTCATGCTGTACATGGGACCTTGCTATATGTGTAAATTTGATGCTGTGTTTCTCAATATTGACAGCAGTGACTACACTTGAAAAGTACTTCATTGGTGTGAAATGCTTTGGGACATCCTGAGGTGTGAAAGGCACTATATACATCTACGTTCTTTCTTTAGTGATGCAACATGATATATGCAGTGTATTACTATTAAGCCCTGAGTTGATACCTTTGAAATATAATTAATTTCTGGAGCAGGGGAGTGTTATACTTGCTGTGACTCATATGAAGAATATTAGTCCACCAACAAGTTGGGTACATTCCTAAATACAAGTTCCTTCTCATTTTTTTCCGAGCCTGCTTGGCTCAGTTCCATCCTGGGCAGTGTGTTTACTAATGAAACCATCAAGAAAAGCTCTGCATTTACCACTTTGTGAAGCCTTCATCGATCTTCTAATCCTGAATCTGAGCATGAAACATGCGTGGCTCCTTGTTTGACATAGTGACTTCCTGTCAATAAATATGTTAGATCTTTATTGCTGGTGCAGTGATAAAGGTTCAGTGACACACTTCTAATCTAACTCTTTTCTTCCTTCCACAGATGAACCTGGACCACCTGGAGTGCAAGCACAAACCACAAAGTCTCCACACAACAAACAGTAACACAAGAGCTGCGGTACCTGCCCTAACACCCTCTAATGCTCCATCAAATCTCCGTTCACATCTTTATTTTTGACACCTCTTAAGGCCCGAAATTGATGAACTCACCACCCAGTGCCGCCGACTGTCGCCCACTGCCGCCAACATTCTTCTGGAAGATCCGCCCAGTGCCACTTTCGATGTGGGCTGGAGCAGGCGGGAGGGGAGAACAGCCGGGAACCGTCCGCCAAGCGATGCAACTGACCTCCCGACCGCTGAGATGGCAGATTGGTGCGGGCAGGAGTCGGCGCCAGAATGGGGGTGGACTGCTGGCTGGAGGCTGGTCTGTCCCCGACGGTAAGTATGAAGGTCCTGAAAAAAAGGTTAATAAACATTTTTTTTTCCACAGCAACTTACCTCAATGGGGTCCCCTGAAGGTCTTCCGATGTTTTTTTTTTCCCTAATGATTTTTCTTTGCAGGTGTTTGACCCTCCGTGGGCCCGTCTCCATCCTCGGAGGCACTTGGGTGGCGGACGTCAAATGAGGGACTTACGCCGCCAATATGGGCGACAGCCGAGAATGAGACCTCCTGCCAGCTGCCGCCCATATTAGCGGCGTAAGTCCCTCATTTGCCATCCGCCGCCCTTTGAAGGACCTTCACGATGAATATCCCGCCCAAAGTACCATCGGCGGCCCTTTGGGCGGCACTTGGGCAGGCGGGGTCCTTCACCAATTTCGGACCCTTAGCGTTTTGAAACCTACATCGGAAGATATGAAAGGAAGGGTGAGAAAAAAATTACCAGCCTATTCATGCTCACCCTTCTGTTAGACAGTTTGTGGGAGAAATTCGGTCGTGCCTCTGTTGCGGTGTTAGTCCAGGTGGAGCGGTACTTTTAGAGCCTTGAAACAGTATGTGCCTCTCATCCAGAAATTCATCAGAATCAGTTGAAGAGCTGACAGGAGAAATAAATCCATTGCACACCAGAGCTGCGAGGGCTGGGGGGGAGCCAATAATGAAAGTTTGATCGGTACATTTTGCAGACCCATTGCACATGCGCGGAACTCCGAATCAGATCCCGGGAAAAGCTTGGTCTTAAAGGCATGGGATAGTAAGGTACCCATTCAAGATTTCAAAATCACTTGTTTTCAACCTGTACTGTTAGTCTGTCTGCCGCTGCAAACTCGAAGGCTCATGCACCGTGCTCTGTGTAACATTGCACCAACTGTGACCTTCGAGGGAAGTGCTTCCTCATCCATTTAAGTAGCCACCAGTTAACAACTCTGCAAGCCTGTACAGACTGTTTTTCCAGACATTGTTATTGGCGGGCGCTCAATGAGGCACACGCACCGAATTTACTGTCCGGGGCGCAAGTGTGCGCGTTGCACCAGGAAGACATCATGATCGGAGTCAGCAGCAGATGCTAAAGGTTTGTGCCCCGATGAACCTCTAATGAATTTCGTTTGGGCACTAAAAACTGCGTGCCTGCTTGCTAAGCTCTAATGCACGTGTTAACGCCCCGTCTGGCCGCTAACTGAGGCTATAAACAACTGAAAATCCAGCCCTGTGACTTAGTGTACCACAGTCTATAAGTGCTAATAATTCTATTTCTTAAGTGTCAGCTTGGCTTAATGGTAGTACTCTTACCTCTAAGTCAGATGGTCATGGGTTCAAGCCCCGCTCCATGTAATCTATCCTGAAACTTCAGTAGAGTATGAGGGAGTCCTGTGTTACCTGAGGTGCTTTGTTTCGGATAGGTTGTTAAAAAAAATCTCTTGCTGCAATTCAAGGAAGAGAGGGGTAAATATTAGTGACTCCACTTCAAAAGTAGCGGTCCTGGGAGTCTTCAACATTGACTCCGGAAACTGCCACGTCCAGTCCTGAATCGTTGTGCACAATTAAGCAACTAATGGGAGGAGGGGGTTCCATGACGATGGCAGAGCAAAGCACGAGAGTTAAATTAAAGGGTGAAGTTTGCAACCATCTTCAACCAGAAGTCCGAGTGGATGATCCTTTTTAGCCTCTTCCTAAGGTCCCCACCATCACAGATGCTAGTCTTCAGTCAATTTGCTCACTCCTCATGACATCAAGAAATTGCTGAGTGACCTGGACACAGCAAGGATTAGAGGCTGTAACTCTGAAGACCTTTGCTCCAGAACTAGCCGCACCTTTAGCTAAACTATTCCAGTACAGCTACAACAGTGGCATCTATCCAATACTGTATAGTACCAGATGGAAGTGAATCATTCCCTTTTATCTGCTGAGTACTGTACAAGTACAGGGTGCTGACATGAAACACACACATAAAATGTACAGGAGTGAATCGCTCCCTTTTACCTGCTGTGCACTTTATATGTACAGGAGCTGACATTGAGAAACACAAGCTGTACAGTACCAGACCGGAGTGAATTAGTCCCTTTTATTCAGTGTGCACTGTACATGTACGGGAACTGACACTGAGACACACATGGTAAGAGATGGGAATTAATAATTCTCCTTTACCTAGAGTGTGCTGTAGTCCAGGGGCTGACACTGAGGAAATATGACTACAAAAAAAGAACAAATTGACAAACACAAAACTTCTTTGGAACAGCAAAAAATAAAACCGAATTTTGCTTCCCAGTTTTCTCTGCGATGGCGACTCAATAAAATCATCTAAACTAACAAGAAGCTAAAAAAAAAATTGAATCTTGTAAAAGCAATTTCTAGAATCCACTCACTTTGATTTTGGTTACCACTACTGACCACTGATCTTTGACCTTTGACATTTCCATTTGCTTCTTCGCCAGAACATGGTTCCCTCCATGATGGTGACACCCATTAAAATGTTCTAAGCCAACAAGAAGCTGCTGAGGATTTTTTTTAGAATCCTGTAAAATTATTTTCTAAAATCCAATGGTGAATATGGTTATCACCGTCGACCTTTGTTCTTTGACCTTTGACACCGCCATTTTTTACTCCAGGGTCCCCATCCAGCTGTCTGAATTACCTCAATGAAAAACAACACTCAAAAATGAGCATCCATAGATTTGCCCTCTCTTGCTGGAGTTAGATTATAATCAGATGTTCTCTACCAATTCAAACATTTCCCTTCTATTGTCACTGTGACTCCTTGACCCCATTCCCTCTACGTTTTCTGTCTATGCCTATAAATGCACATGGAAGATTATAGAAACAGGTAGCCTTTGTACCGATGATGTTTGCTAAATTTTTCCCAAATAGGGACTTTTTCTTTATAAATTTTCATGATGTGGGCATAAGCCGGCAAGGCCGACATTTATCGTCCATCAGTAGCTGCCCTGATTGTAGCAGTTTGCTAAGCCGCTTCAGAGGACAGTTAAGAGTCAACCACATTTGTGTGGAGTAAGAATCACATATCGGCCAGACTGGATAAGCAAGGCAGGTTTCCTTCCTTAAAGGACATTAGTGAACCAGTTGGGCTTTTACGACAATCCAACAACTTAATGGTCACATTTATTGGTAACAGATTTTTATATCCTGATTTAAAAATTCTCAAATTGCTATGGTGGGATTTGAACTCACATTCTCTAGATTATTAGTCAAGGCCTCGAGATTGCTAATCCATTAAAGTGCTATGACACTTTGGGTGATATGTGTGCGCATTAGGTCCGTGTAGCAGAGCAGATCTCCAGTCTCCCTGGTTAACCCTTGCCACTGGATAAAGGCCTAGCTCTGTCGAGCCCATGTGGTGGTTGATGTGCAATGCTCACCACACGTTAAAAAAATCCACACACAGGCATCTTCCACCCCTGGAGTTCAGGACTGGAATATTGAGTCCTTCATTGAAATATCTGCAAACTCATTCCTTTTGGTATGGAAGCAAGTCATCCTCGTTCGAGGGACTGCCTATGATGGATAATGACACTTTGGGGCCGAAATTGCACCGTGGCCTTTCTGGGGGCGGTAACCTTCCTGGCTCGGGTCAGTTAACGCCCGGGGTGAAAGTCCTGCACGCAGCGTCTCGCACAACAAGATTGCTAATTAGTCCTTTCTCATTACACATCACCCAGTCTAGGATGGCCAGCTCCCTGGTTGGTTCATCGACATATTGGTCTGGAAAACCATCCCTAATATACTCCAGGAAATCCTCCTCCACCGCATTGCTATCAGTTTGGTTAGCCCAATCAATATGTAGATTAAAGTCACCCATGATAACTGCTGTACCTTTATTGCATGCATCCCTAATTTCTTGTTTGATGCTGTCCCCAACCTTACTACTACTGTTTGGTGGTCTGTACACAACTCCCACTAGCGTTTTCTGCCCCTTGGTATTCTGCAGCTCCACCCATACCGATTCCACATCATCCAAGCTAATGTCCTTTCTTACTATTGCATTAATTTCCTCCTTAACCAGCAATGCCATCCTGCCTCTTTTTCCTTTCCTTTCTGTCTATCCTTCCTAAATGTTGAATACCCCTGGATGTTGAGTTCCCAGCCTTGGTCACCCTGGAGCCATGTCTCCGTGATGCCAATTACATCATAACCATTAACTGCTATCTGCGCAGTTAATTCGTCCACCTTATTCCGAATACTCCTCGCATTGAGGCACAGAGCCTTCAGGCTTGTCTTTCTAACACACTTTGCCCCTTTAGAGTTTTGCTGCAATGTGGCCCTTTTTGCCTTGGATTTCTCTGCCCTCCAGTTTAATTTTCTTCTTTCTATCTTTTGCTTCTGCCCCCATTCTACTTCCCTCTGTCTCCCTGCATAGGTTCCCATCCCCCTGCCATATTAGTTTAACTCTTCCCCAACAGAACTAGCAAACACTCCCCTTAGGACATTGGTTCCAGTCCTGCCCAGGTGCAGACCGTCCGGTTTGTACTGGTCCCACCTCCCCCAGAACCGGTTCCAGTGTCCCAGGAATTTGAATCCCTCCCTGCTGCACCACTCCTCAAGCCACGCATTTATCTGAGCTAACCTGTGATTCCTACTCTGACTAGCATGTGACACTGGTAGCAATCTTGAGATTTCTACTTTTGAGATCCTACTTTTTAATTTAGCTACAAGCTCCCTAAATTCGTCTTGTAGGACCTCATCCCGTTTTTTTACCTATATCTTTGGTACCTATATGCACCACGACAACTGGCTGTTCATTCTCCCTTTTCAGAATGCCCTGCACCCGCTCCGAGACATCCTTGACCCTTGCACCAGGAGTCCATCCTGGAGTCTCGGTTCCGGCCGCAGAAACGCCTATCTATTCCCCTTACAATTGAATCCCCTATCACTATAGCTCTCCCATTCTTTTTCCTGCCCTCCTGTGCAGCAGAGCCACCCACGGTGCCATGAACTTGGCTGCTGCTGCCCTTCCCTGATGAGTCATCCTCCTCAACCTACCCAAAGCGGTGTATCTGTTTTGCAGGGGGATGACCGCAGGGGACCCCTACTCTACCTTCCTTGCACTGCTCTTCCTGTTGGTCATCCATTCCCTATCTGACTGTGTACCCTTTTCCTGCGGTAAGACCTCGTGTATGCAAACCATATGTATGCAAACCTCACCAATAGAAATATAGAAACATAGAAAATAGGTGCAGGAGTAGGCCATTCGGCCCTTCTAGCCTGCACCGCCATTCAATGAGTTCATGGCTGAACATTCAACTTCAGTACCCCATTCCTGCTTTCTCGCCATACCCCTTGATCCCCCTAGTAGTAAGGACCTCATCTAACTCCTTTTTGAATATATTTAGTGAATTGGCCTCAACAACTTTCTGTGGTAGAGAATTCCACAGGTTCACCACTCTCTGGGTGAAGAAGTTCCTCCGCATCTCGGTCCTAAATGGCTTACCCCTTATCCTTAGACTGTGACCTCTGGTTCTGGACTTCCCCAACATTGGGAACATTCTTCCTGCATCTAACCTGTCTAACCCCGTCAGAATTTTAAACGTTTCTATGAGGTCCCCTCTCATTCTTCTGAACTCCAGTGAATACAAGCCCAGTTGATCCAGTCTTTCTTGATAGGTCAGTCCCGCCATCCCGGGAATCAGTCTGGTGAACCTTCGCTGCACTCCCTCAATAGCAAGAATGTCCTTCCTCAGGTTAGGAGACCAAAACTGGACACAATACTCCAGGTGTGGCCTCACCAATGCCCTGTACAACTGTAGCAACACCTCCCTGCCCCTGTACTCAAAACCCCTTGCTATGAAGGCCAACATGCCATTTGCTTTCTTAACCGCCTGCTGCACCTGCATGCCAACCTTCAATGACTGATGTACCACGACACCCAGGTCTCTTTGCACCTCCCCTTTTCCTAATCTGTCACCATTCAGATAATAGTCTGTCTCTCTGTTTTTACCACCAAAGTGGATAATGTGTAAGACTTGCCACCAGGGGGCACACCTGTGGGAGACCTAAGGGTCACCTGTGCACCCTGGGCAAGCAGGTATAAAAGGAAATCCACCATGTTGCTTCTTCACTTTGGAGTTACATTAAAGAGACCAAAGTCACAGTGGTTTGAACTCACAACACAGTCTTATGGAGTTAGTCTAAATGTAATCATTGGCGACGAGTTACAGATCACGAACTTTCATATGGTAATGGCTGCCGTTGGTATTCTTGAGAGATTTGTTGAGGGTGATGATTGGGAAGCCTTCGTTCAGCATCTTGACCAGTACTTCGTGGCCAACAAGCTGGACACGGCTGAGAGGGCGATCAAGCACGGGCGATTGTCCTCACCGTATCTGGGTCTTCGATATATGGCTTCGTCAAAAATCTGCTGGCACCGGTCAAACCAACGGACAAGACTTACACAGAGCTGTGCATGCTGGTCCGGGAACACCTCAAGCCGAAGGAAAGCATCCTAATGGCCAGGTATCACTTTTACACGCATCGTCACTCCGAGGGCCAGAACATGGCGAGCTTTGTCGCCGACCTAAGATGCCTTGCGGGACAGTGCGAATTTGCCGGATCTTTGGGGGAAGTGTTGCGGAACATTTCGTTCTTGGAATCGGCCACTGTATGCCGAATCCCTAGATCTGAGCAAGGCCATCACGATAGCCCAGGCTTTCATATCCACGAGCAACAACACGAAACAGATATCTTCACAGCATCGAAGCTCACCAGCAAGTACTGTGCATAAAATAATGCCTTCAGCAGGCAGAACTGTACATGGCAGGGCCTACATGACCACAGAGGCCAGGCCAGGGTGACTCAGAGGCCGCTGTGGGATGCGAATGCGTATCCATTAACACCATGTTGGCGCTGCGAGGGCAGTCATAGATCCCATCAATTCAAGCACTATGTTTGCAAGGGCTGTGGAACAATGGGGCACCTCCAGCAAATGTGCAAACAACCTCTGACTCACCACGTGGCAGAGTCAGCAGAGGGCGACTGATCCAGCGCGGATCACGCTGAACGAGCAGGAGAGGCAACTGCAGAGGATGAAGAGGAAGTTTATGGGGTACACACCTTCACCACCAAAAGCCCTCCGATAATGTTAAAAGTTAAACTTAACGGTATTCCAGTCTCCATGGAATTGGACACGGGGACGAATCAATCACTCATGAGCCAGAAGGCTTTTGAGAAACTTTGGGGCAACAAGGAACAGAGGCCAAAACTGAGCCCGATTCACACACGCTGTGCACTTACACCAAATAACTCATACCTGTTATCAGCAGTGTGGCAGTGAAAGTATCGTACGACGGAATGGTGCACGATTTACCATTATGGATTATACAAGGCGATGGCCCAATGCTGTTCGGCAGAAACTGGCTGGGAAATTTCCGATGGAACTGGGACGACATCAAAGCACTGTCGTTGGTGGATGACGTCTCGTGCGCCCAGGTGCTAAACAAATCCCCGACGTTATTTGAGCCAGGCATCGGCAACTTCACAGGCGCCAAGGTGCAGATCCATCTTGTTCCTGGGGCACGGCCCATTCATCACAAGGCCCGAGCAGTCCCATATATGATGCGAGCGAAAGTCGAGATCGAGCTGGACAGACTTCAATGAGAGGGAATCATTTCGCCAGTCGAGTTCAACGAGTGGGCCAGTCCAATTGTGCCGGTGCTAAAGAGCGATGGGACGGTCAGAATCTGCGGGGACTACAAGGTAACGATCAACTGAGTCTTTTTACAGGACCAGTACCCACTACCTAAAGTGGAGGACCTATTCGCAATGCTAGCAAGGGGAAAGTCATTCACCAAGCTAGATCTAACCTCTGCTTACATGATACAGGAGCTGGCTGAACCATCAAAGAAATTGATGTGCATCAACACGCACAAAGTACTGTTCTTGTACCACAGATACTCCTTTGGGATGCACTCAGCTGCGCCCATGTGAGGAACATTGAGAGTCTGCTGAAATCGGTTCCATGTGACATCTTGATCACTGGCCGCAACACCACCGAACACTTACACAACCTGGAAGAGGTTCTAAAGCGACTGGGCAGAGTAGGACTCAGGCTGAAATGCTCCAAGTGTGTTTTCCTGGTGCCAGAGGTCAAATTTCTTGTCAGAAAGATTGCGGCAGATGGCATCAGACCCATGGACTCCAAGCCGGAGGCCATCAAGAATGCACCCAGACCACAGAATGTGACAGAGTTGCATTTGTTCCTGGGACTCCTCAACTATTTTGGTAACTTTCTATCGGGGTTGAGCACTTTGCTGGAACCCTTGCATTCATTGCTATGCAAGGGTGATGACTAGGTTTGGGGTAAATAGAAACATAGAAAATAGGTGCAGGAGTAGGCCATTCGGCCCTTCGAGCCTGCACCACCATATATTCAAAAGGGAGTTAGATGTGGCCCTTACGGCGAGAGGGATCAAGGGGTATGGAGAGAAAGCAGGAATGGGGCTCTTTAGCACCGGCACAATTGGACTGGCCCACTCGTTGAACTCGACTGGCGAAATGATTCCCTCTCATTGAAGTCTGTCCAGCTCGATCTCGACTTTCTCTCGCATCATATATGGGACTGCTCGGGCCTTGTGATGAATGGGCTGTGCCCTAGGAACAAGATGGATCTGCACCTTGGCGCCTGTGAAGTTGCCGATGCCTGGCTCAAATAACGTCGGGGATTTGTTTAGCACCTGGGCGCACGAGGCGTCATCCACCAACGACAGTACTTTGATGTCGTCCCAGTTCCATCGGAAATTTCCCAGCCAGTTTCTGCCGAACAGCATGGGGTACTAAAGTGCATGATCAGCCATGATCATATTGAATGGCTACTACTGCACCTATTTTCTATGTTTCTATATGATCATGGCTGATCATGCAACTTCAGTACCCCATTCCTGCTTTATCTCCATACCCCTTGATCCCTTTAGCCAAAAGGGCCACATCCACCTCCCTTTTGAATATATCTAACGAACTGGCCTCAACAACTGTCTGTGGTAGAGAATTCCACAGGTTCACAATTCTCTGAGTGAAAAAGTTTCTCCTCATCTCGGTCCTAAATGGCTTACCCCTTATCGTTAGACTGTGACTCCTGGTTCTGGACTTCCCCAACATCGGGAACATTCTTCCTGCATCTAATCGATCCAATCCTGTCAGAATTTTACATGTTTCTATGAAATCCCCTCCCATTCTTCTAAATTCCAGTGAATGTAAGCCTAGTCGATCCAATCTTTCTTCATATGTCAGTCCTGCCATCCCGGGAATCAGTCTGGTGAACCTTCGCTGCACCTCCTCAATAGCAAAAATGTCCTTCCTCAGATTAGGAGACCAAAACTGTACACAATATTCAAGGTGTGGCCTCACCAAGGCTCTGTACAACTGCAGTAAGACCTCCCTGCTCCTATACTCAAATCCTCTCACTATGAAGGCCAACATGCCATTTGTTTTCTTCACCGCCTGCTGTACCTGCATGCCAACTTTCAATGACTGATGCACCATGACACCCAGGTCTTGTTGCACCTTCCCTTTTACTAATCTGTCACCATTCAGATAATATTCTGCCTTCCTGTTTTTGTCACCAAAGTGGATAACCTCACATTTATCTACATTATACTGCATCTGCCATGCATTTGCCCACTCACCTAACCTGTCCAAGTCACCCTGCAGCCTCTTAGCATCCTCCTCACAGCTCACACTGCCACCCAGCTTCGTGTCATCTGCAAACTTGAAGATATTACATTCAGTTCCTTCGACTAAATCATTAATGTATATTGTAAATAGCTGGGGTCCCAGCAGTGGACCTTGCGGTACCCCACTAGTCACTGCCTGCCATTCTGAAAAGGACCCATTTATTCCAACTCTTTGCTTCCTGTCTGCCAACCAGTCCTCTATCCATGTCAATACATTACCCCCAAGACCATGTGCTTTAATTTTGCACACTAATCTCTTGTGTGGGGCCTTGTCAAAAGCCTTTTGAAAGTCCAAATACACCACATCCACTGGTTCTCCCTTGTCCACTCTACTAGTTACATCCTCAAAAAATTCTAGAAGATTTGTCAAGCATGATTTCCCTTTCATAAATCCATGCTGACTTGGACCGATCCTGTCACTGCTTTCCAAATGCGCTGCTATTTCATCTTTAATAATTGATTCCAACATTTTCCCCACTATCGATGTCAGGCTAACCGGTCTATAATTCCCTGATTTCTCTCTCCATCAAGAGACTCAAGAGGCTCAAGAGAAAGCCTTTAATAAGGCCAGAAACCTGCTATGCTCTAACAAGTTATTTGTATTGTATGACCCATGTAAACGTTTAGTACTGGCTTGTGATGCGTTGTCGTACGGTGTCGGTTGTGTGTTACAACAAGTAGTGTGTCAGGCAAACTGCAACCGGTTGCATATGCATCCAGAAGTGTATCCAAGGCTGAAAGAGCATACAGTATGGTTGAGAAAGAAGCGTTAGAGTGTTTATACGGGGTTAAGAAAATGCACCAATACCTATTTGGTCTCCGGTTCGAGTTCGAAACCGACCACAAACCGTTTACCTTACTGCTCTCAGAAAGCAAAGGTATCAACACCAATGCTTCATTCCACATCCAGAGATGGGCACTAACATTGTCTGCGTATGACTATGTAATCCACCACAGACCAGACACTGAGAACTGCGCTGACGCCCTCAGTCGGCTACCATTGCCCACCACCGAGGTGGAAATGGCACAACCCGCAGACTTGCTTCTGGTAATGGATGCTTTTGAGAGCGAGGGGTCACCCGTCATTGTTTGCCAGATCATGACCTGGACTAGCCAAGACCCTGTGCTATCACTAGTAAAAAGCTGCATCCTTAATGGGAGCAGGACGATGGTTCCCGGGGAAATGCAAAATGAAATTAAGCCGTTCCACTGACGTAA
The DNA here is from genome assembly GCF_044704955.1 of Pristiophorus japonicus. Taxonomy (NCBI): domain Eukaryota; kingdom Metazoa; phylum Chordata; class Chondrichthyes; family Pristiophoridae; genus Pristiophorus; species Pristiophorus japonicus. The sequence goes on from NC_091977.1 coordinate 485,843,986, forward strand.
CATAGAAACATAGAAAATAGGTGTAGGAATAGGCCTTTCGGCCCTTCGAGCCTGCGCCACCATTCAATATGATCATGGCTGATCATGCAACTTCAGTACCCCATTCCTGCTTTCTCTCCATACCCCTTGATCCCTTTAGCTGTAAGGGTCACATTTAACTCTCTTTTGAATATATCTAATGAACTGGCCTCAACAACTTTCTGTGGTAGAGAATTCCACAGATTCACAATTCTCTGAGTGAGAAATTTCTCCTCATCTCGGTCCTAAATGGCTTACCCTTTATCCTTAGACTGTGACCCCTGGTTCTGGACTTCCCCAACATCGGGAACATTCTTCCTACATCTAACCTGTTCAATCCCGTCAGAATTTTATATGTTTCTATGAGATCCCCTCTCATTCTTGGATGAATTGTCCATCCAATTGGATTGTCTCCTGTGCAGGAATTGCGTGGTTTTGCCCAAAAAAGGCAGGGAACCATATATACGCGACCTACACATACCCACTCAGGCATAGTCATGATGAAGGCTATTGCCAGGTCGCACATTTGGTGGCCCGGCATTGACTCCTAATTGGAGTCATGCATATACCAATGCAACACTTGCTCACAGTTGAGCAACGCACCCAGGGAGGCCCCACTGAGCCTGTGGTCATGGCCCTCCAAACCGTGGTCCAGGTAGATTTTGCTGGCCCTTTTCTAAGAAAGATGTTTCTAGTAGCAGTGGACGCTTACTCTAAATGGATTGAATGTATAATAATGTCATCATGTACGTCGACTGCCATCATTGAAAGCCTCAGGGCCATGTTTGCCACCCATGGCTTGCCCGACGTTCTTGTTTGTGACAATGAACCGTGTTTCACCAGCTTGGAATTCAACGAGTTCATGACCCGCAATGGCATTAAGCATGTCAGGTCTGCCCCATTTAAGCCCGCATCCAATGGTCAAGTGGAACGGGCAGTCCAAACCATCAAGCAGAGCTTGAAACGTGTAACGGACGGCTCCTTGCAGACCCGGTTATCTCGGGTTCTGCTCAGCTACCGGATGCACCCCCACTTGCTCAGTGGGGTACCCCCTGCAGAATTGATAATGAAGAGAGCACTTAAAACCAGGCTGTCCTTAGTCCACCTGGATCTCAATGATCACGTAGAAACCCGGCAGCACCGGCATAACATGTACCATGATCGCACGGCGGTATCGCATGACATTGAGGTCAATGATCCGGTGTTTATTCTAAATTACGGTCACGGTCCCAAATGGTTTGCTGGCACTGTTTTAGCCAAGGAGGGGAATAGAGTGTTTGTTGTTAAACTGTTGAATGGGCAAACGTGCAGAAAGCACTTGGATCAGAACAAACTGCGATTCACTGATAACCAAGAACAGTTTGAAAAAGATTTTAGCATCTATGATCCACCAACATACATCCAACCAGCAATCGACCTCGCTGTCAACCACGAGGATGAACCCACCCTGCCTGAAAGTCCGATCAGACCAGCCACATCGCAGTGCAGCAATGATCCAACCAACTCACCCATGCCAGAACTTCAACTCAGGCGATCAACCCGGGAACGCAGAGCCCCGGATCGCCTCAACCTGCAAATAACTTGTACATAAGACTTTGAGGGGAGAGTGATGTTATATATGCAAACCTCATCAATGTGTAAGATTTGCCACCAGAGGGCACACCTTTGGGAGACCTAAGGGTCATCTGTGCACCTTGGGCAAGCAGGTATAAAAGGCAATCCACCATGCTGCTTCCTCACTTTGGAGTTACGTTAAAGAGACCAAGGTCACAATGGTTTGAGCTTACAACAGTCTTGTGGAGTTATTCTGAATGTAATAGGTGGCCCCTATTACAGTGAGGGTTCTGGGTGGCCCCTATTACAGTGAAGGTTCTGGGTGGGTCCTATTGCAGTGAGGGTTCTGGTGGGCCCTATTACAGTGAGGGTTCTGGGTGGGCCCTATTACAGTGAAGGTTGTGGGTGGGCCCTATTACAGTGAGGGTTCTGGGTAGGCCCTATTACAGTGAGGGTTCTGGGTGAGTCCTATTGCAGTGAGGGTTCTGGGTGGGCCCTATTACAGTGAAGTTTGTGGGTCAGCCCTATTACAGTGAGGGTTCTGGGTGGGCCCTATTACAGTGAAGGCTTTGGGTGGGTCCTATTACAGTAAAGGCTCTGGAGGTTTGGTTTCAAGTCTTCGTTTGTTTGGCTGATCCAGGACAGCATTTGAGTTGCTACAATTGGCCTCAGCACATCTATGCTAGGCAAGGAGGGGTGAGATCAGGGTAATAGGAGGAAATCAGCCAGGTTCCTACTCTATGATTGCTAGCCAGTGTCCCCTGCTTGAAAGTTCACATGAAGTCAGTTAATAATGGGGGTTTGCTTGACAGGGATGCCCTCCTTGGTGAAATACTTGCTGTCTAGTGAAGAACAGTCAGTCGGGCGATGTACTTTCATGAAAAATGTCATCTGGCAGGGACTGGCAGAGTACCTCAAAGAACGAGCCAGTATAATGCAGCTGACAGGTGCTCGCAAGCTACTGACAGGCTTTTAACCTTCGGCTGCCTTGCAACAAACTCCCTGCAGTCATTCAACAATGCAGTAAAATGGATCTGACACGGAGGACCAGCTATACAGCAGCATCAGAACCCAACGTAATGGGCAGGCAGCTGGATCTAGCCCTGTACCTTTCTCTACCAGTCACATTACACAGGCTGGGAAAGAGCATGTAAGTCTCGTGCATGAACTGCAGATAAAGCAAGCATTCAGATGTTCTCACGCGACTTATGTGGTGTATTTGTTATCCAAACAGAAGAAATATTGCATTTAAACAAATATGGTATCTATGGGTATGGTAGTCTGGTGGCTATGCTACTGGACCAGTAATCCAGGGCGTGTACTAATAGTCCAGAAAATGTGTGGTCAAATCCCACCATAGTAGTTTGAGAACATAAGAACATAAGAAATTTGAGCAGAAGTAGGCTATTCGGCCCCTCGAGCCTGCTCCGTCATTCATTAAGATCATGGCTGATCTTCTACCCCAACTCCACTTTCCTTAACTATCCCTAGGGGAAACATCCTTCCTGCATCTACCCTGTCAAGCCCTGAAAGAATTTTGTGCGTTTCAATGAAATCACCTCTCATTCTTCTAAACTGTAGACAAGATAGGCCTAGTCTACTCAATCTCTCCTCATAGAACAATCTCCCCATCCCAGGAATCCCAGGGTGAACCTTCGTTGCACGCCCTCCATGGCAAGTATATCCTTCCTTAGGTAAGGAGACCAAAACTGCACACAATACTCCAGGTGTGATATCACCAAGGCCCTATATAATTGCAGTAAGACATCTTGGGGGCTAAATTGCCCTGCACTCCAGGGCGCACAATTTGAATTAAGTGAAGATGTAGCGCCTGGCGAGATGGGCTGCTACATCTTGCTGAATTGGGCACTTAGAAAGCGAAAAAGTTGCCTTTGCGGGGCGCTGCCGGGGCATTAGCGAGGAGCGACACTCAGCATGCTGACGCATCAGGGCCGCGCAGACTCTGCAGCCGCTTTCGTGATGCCCACTGGCCAGCGGCCCGGCACCCAAGAGCCCCGCGAAGCTGTCATTGGCATCGGCCCACGCCAAATTTGTGTCTTGTGGAGCAATTTCTGCCGTGGGGCGCAATGGGGTCGGCATGGGGCGATAAGGGGTCGGCGCACACGGCAATGACATCATCGCCGTGTGCGCCCCATCCCTGGCAAAAAGTACGGGGCGTGGCCATAAAAATTGTTTTCGCCCACAGAATCCCGGGGGCAATTCCGGAGTGGGGGGGCGGGGGGGGGAGGGGGTGCTCTGCCCGCTGCTCCCAGGCGATAAATAATTTGCACCCCGTTAGCACCTCCCGGAGACGCTAATGGGCTTTTCCCAAAGCGACAATTTCCCCGCCCCCTTTGCACTAATAATCAAATCCTCTTGTAATAAAGGCCAACCTACCATTTGCTTTCTTAACTGCTTGCTGTACCTGCATGTTAACTTTCAGTGATTCGTGTACAAGGACACCCAGGTCTCTCTGAACACCAACATGTCCCAATCTCTCACCGTTTAAAAAATACTCTTCTATTTTTCCTACCAAAGTCGATAACTTCACATTTCTCCAAATTATATTCTATTTGCCATGTTCTTGCCCACTCACTTAGCCTGTCGATATGCCCTTGAAGCCTCTTTGCATCCGCCTCATTGAGAATTTGAATTCAGTTAAAATAATTTGCAAATAGAAAGCTTGTATCCAAAAAAGTGACCATGAAGCTATCAGATTGTTAACTGTTCACTAATGTATTTTAGGGAAGGAAACCTGCTGCCTTTAGTTTGAATGCTTTATTATAGGCTGGTTTCACATTTTAGAAAAAGAATCCTAGGATTTTCCCTCCTGTATGTTTTCGCTTGGCCTCCTCATGGTCCATGATGCCAGCTGAAGTCATTAGAACGAGGTACCCAAGCTGACGGGAAGACAGGAGACCATTTTGCCACCTTTCGAGTTCCTTTACTTAAACATCAAATTTGGGGCTAATGACACTGCACTTGTTCAATCTGCCTGTGAGATTAACAACAATTTTCCCACCCCTATGGTCATCAATAATTTCAAACTCTCTAATGTAGTCATGCTTCAACATTACAGTCAGGAATCTCACAATCGCTTTGGAGCATGGCCGGATGAGAACTTGCCGTTTTCCGCAGTTCTCGGCATTGTTGATGCTTGTAAGGGCATCGGCAAGAACGTTCATGCGCACCATAATGCTTCAACATCACACAAATCCCTAGTCGAAAGTCCTATCAGATGAATCTTCACAGCACATACTTCAACATAAATGGAATCAAATAATGCGACTCCTGAAGATGGCACTGATATCAAATGGATTGCAGCGAGCTGGCCGTCCGGCCATCTTACCAGTTGGCCCATATGTGGCTCCCACAACACCATGGTTGACTCATAACATGTCTGAAATGGCCTAGCAAGCCATTCAGTTGTATTAAACTGCTACCAGAGATAGAACCTGCAAAGCAATGGGGAGGGTCTTTAAAAATTTGGATTTGAATTTGGTGGGGAAAAGGAACCGGTGGTGATGGACGAGCAGGGCTTTATTTTAATTTGATCTCAGGATGTGATCAAAGGTTTAATTTATTCTCTATCCCTGGTTAAAGGCAAGTTGTTGTTTACATTGGCACTTAGCTAGGGATGGAGAATAAATACAACTCTTTGTTCCAATCCTAAGGTCAAATTATAATAATTAAAATAAATTTGTTTGCATGGTTTCCACGAGCCACGACAGACTTGTCTTACTGAACAGTCTAGTGTGGATATTATAGATCACATGGTGGGAGGTAAGTGCGTTCCGATGTCCTGGCCAACATTATACCTCAACGAACAGCACCAAAAAGAACAGATTAATTGGTCATTCATCTCATTGCTCTTTGTGAGATCTTGTGTTCTGCCGCATTTGCCGACATTGCAGTCATTGCACTTCCAAACAAATTCATTGTGTGAAGCATCTTGTCATGTTTTAAGTTAGTCAGGCACTATACAAATGCAAATACGTATTTACTGATGTAGTGAGAAATAGCACAATTTTGGATCCAGACACAATACTACAGATACTTTTGCTTTGAAATCCGATAAATGTTATCTTACATGACTAGTTGCGTGCTACCTCTCCCTCACCGTCATTTTATCTCTGGGATCTGAGTTTGAAACTACTTCAGACTAATGGCATTAAGGTCTCCTTGTCTTCAGGCAGTATTGGTCCTATATCAAGACGTTTTAGTGGCCTTAACTCAGTAAGTGGGTGTCCAGAGGAGAGCCCCAAATGTTGTGCGCAGGCACATTAGTAGGAAGAACAGAGGGATCTTTACACTACAACTGACCTGTGCTATACCTCATATTGGGTAACCTGAAACACTGTTCCATTTCTCAAACAGCAAAAACCTTTGAGTACAAAAAAAGACTTTTAAAACACACACACTTTGCCAGGGACAGTACCCCAGCTGAAAAGAGTCCAGAAGTGGTACAATCTTCCCAGTTAGTGTAAACACAGTCAAATGTCAGCTGGGGAGGAGCATTTGAACTTGCGACCCCTCAGATTGAAGTGTTACTTGGGCTACTGGCGATGAGCTTTCAGGACGGGAGTTGAAGTTTCACATGAATGCAGCACAGCGAGTGTGTGTGTGTGAGGGGGAGATAAGACCAACACAGGAAACAGCGGCCCTCTCTCGTTCAGACAGTACAGCTCTGACTTTTAACCCTTTAAACGTATCTGTCGCATTTCTGCAGCAAAATAATTTTTTCTTAATTTACACATTGGTCTTCTGACAATTTCCTGCTCATTCTTACCTGGGACCTCGGTGGGAAATTGATGGGGTGTGGTCTGTTTTACACGCAGCCCGCTTTTACTTTCTATTGGAGTCAATGGAATTGAAAATGGACAAGGTGTAAAACGTGAAATTGATCGGACTTAGTTTATCGCTGGGCAGGTTATGTTAAAATGAGCCCCCTCAAAACAGTACTTTCTTGCCTTAATACAAAAGCAAAATACTGCGAATGCTGGAATTTGAAATAAAAACAGAAAATGCTGGAAATACTCAGCAGGTCAGGCAGCATCTGTGGAGAGAAACAGAGTTAACGTTTCACGTCGATGACCCTTCGTCAAAACTGGAAAAAGTTAAGAGATGTAACAGGTAACCCAATGAAGATCAACGCAAGCTCGAGGAATAGCACCTCATCTTTCATTTAGCTTCTTTATGGCCCTCTGGACTCAACATTGAGATCAACAATTTCACACCAAACCTCAGCCCCAATTTTTTTCTTTTTTGTTTTTCTCTTTCCCACAGCAGCTGTTGATGATTCTGCGATTTACACTCTATCTCGACTCATCTTTTGTTTCTTAACTTGCTCCATTACCATCTCCATTTGCCTTGCACCATCATCCCTCTTGTCTTTTAATCTCGTCTGCCTTCCATCCTATCACAGACTTTCCCTTTTGTTATTGTTCTTTCCTCCCCTACCCCTTTCCCTGCCCCTACACTTGCTTAAAAACCTGCTAACATCTCTAACTTTTTCCAGTTCTGATGAAGGGTCATCGACCTGAAACATAAAATCTGTTTCTCGCTCCATAGATGCTGCCTGACCTGCTGAGTGTTTCCAGCATTTTCTGTTTTTACTTCTGTACCTATCTCTGTCTCACCTTCCTTCTGCAGCCACCAATCTGTGGACTTTTAACACCTAAAGCTTCAATCAGTGGCTCAAGTGTCAGTTCGCAACTCAGTTGGTAGTACCCTCGTCTCTGAATCAGAAGGTTGTGGGTTCAAATCCCGCTGTGAGACTCGAGTGTAAAAAGCTAGGCTGACACTCCAGTGCAGTACCAAAGGAGTGCTGCACTATCAGAGCTGCTGTCTTTCAGATAAGATGTTAAACTGGGGCACCACCTGCTCTCTCAGGCGGGACATAAAACATCCCATGGCACTATTTTGAAGAAGAGCAGGGGAGTTATCCCAGGTATCCTGGCCAATATTTATCCCTCAACCAACATCACTAAAGCAGATTCTCTGGTCATTATCATATTGCTGTTTGTGGGAGCTTGCTGTGCGAAAATTGGCTGTTGTGTTTCCTACATTACAACAGTGACTACACATCAAAAGTTACATCAAAAAGTAAATCCCTTTGGGACATCTGGTGGTCGTGAAAGGCATTATATAAATGCAAGTCTTTCTAAAGCTTGGTATCATCTATCCACCGCTCACTGACGCACCTTTCCACCTCCCCTACATTTTCTTCCTTTAGTCTTCATTCAGTTTTGATAATTTAAATAATAGAATGGCATGATTTTTACGACTATTTATAGAGACCACAGAAAATCAATTGATAAATGCATTGCCCACTGTTGAAACTGAGCCATACAAGAAAGTAAGGCCCAGCCTTGATCCCCGGTCAATGCTGCTTTAGCTTCATCTCAGGTGGAGCGAAAGTAAGGGCATATAGCAATTGGCCTCAGCTGCCGTGAGCTGAGAGGGAACCCCGCCCCCCCCCAAATCAAGTCCAGCAACCCAGCTAGAAAATGCCCATGAAACGACGGTGGGAGCATAAAGGACAGGGTTCATCTGCGATGCCCTCGGCAGTTGAACAGCTTCCGAACACTCAGGGGTGAACCTTCAACTGCGCCATCCACCCGAAGCCAGTTCAGGGTCTAATTTGAACCTAGCCGGTGAGCAGCGGGAGACAAACGGATGCTCTGGTGCAGCTTGTCGGTGGTGGTAGAGCGGGAAATCGGTAAACTCAGCTCGTGCCTGGGGCGGGTGGGGTGGGGGTGGAGGCGGCAGTGATAGTCGATACCAGAGGGGGGCCGAGTACAGTTCAGCAGCAAGTCATGAAGGAAAGAAAGAACTTGCATTTATATAGCACCTTTCACAACCCCAGTACGTCTCAGAGTGCTTTACAGCCAATTAATTACTTTTGAAGTGTTGTAGATAATGTTGCAGCCAATTTGCAAATTGCAAAATCCCACAAACAGCATTCAGCATTGAGATAAATGACCAATTAGACTGTTCCAGTGATGTTGGTTGAGGAATTAAATGTTGGCCAGGATACTGGTAGAACTCCCCTTGTCCTTCTTCAAATAGTGCCGAGGATCTTTGAGGTCCACCTGACCTCAGCCCAACCCCATTGCCGACCGAAGATGCGGTTTCACATTGCTGGCCCATGCTACAGTTGGGTCGAACACTCGATATTGGGAGTCGATCATTGCGCTGTTGGTTCTCTCGAACATGCTCCACAATGTGAGTACCAGAGAAGCAGCAGTCAAGAAAAACAGAAACACAGCCACATGATGAGCTAGAGAATGATAGAAATGGTAATGAATGCAATAATGTCTTTCTGATTGTGATCAGGATGTGGGGTACGCTATCCTGAGTTGCCCAGAGAAGGTATTGATTGCTTGAACAACTAAATGGCTTGGGCCATTTAACTGATATAAAAGATCCCATGATGCTATTGGAGAATGCCGATAGCCAGAAAATACAATTATAAACTGTTATGTTCAAACATCTGGGTATGCGTACATTCCACAGTTTGTTTGTTAGGGCTGATACTGTGGACTCTGCTCCAAAGAGATCTGATTCCCGAAGACTGGGAGTTAAATATAAACAGGTCAGATTTCCCAACACTAGGAGTTAAATATTACTTATAGAAGCACTGGAGAAAGTGCAATTTTATTTTACAAGAATGGGATCAGATGTGAGAGCTATCGGGAAAGATTGAACAGGTTGGGGCTTTTTTCTTTAGAAAAGAGAAGACTTAGAGGTGACCTAATAGAGGTCTTTAAAATTATGAATGAGTTGGACAGGGACGATGTGGAGAGAATGTTTCCACTTGTGAAAAAGTCCAAAGCGAGAGGCTATAAATACACAATAATTACTAATAAATCCAATAGGGAAATAAGAAGAAAATATCTTTACCAAAGGGAATTTGGAACTCGCTACCACAGAAAGTGGTTGAGGCAAATAGCTTAGATACTTTCAACAAGAAACTTGATGAGTACATGAGAGAAAAGGGAATAGAAAGATATGCCGAAAGGCTGAGCTGAGGCTGATGGAATGGGAGGAGACTCGTGTGAAGTGTAAACACCAGCACAGACTAGTTGATCTGAGTGGCCTGTTTCTGTGCTGAATGTAAGTGGGATTCAACAATACTTGGTACAAGTTCTTCACTATAAATACTGAATTAGATTGCTTTGATTATAAATAGAGAGTTTTGGACTAGTCATGTTTCTTAATGGACTGTCCAAAAATGTCTAAATTGTGTGTTTAAAGAGACGTACCTTTTAACTACTGATAGTGGGACCTCCATTATCCACTGTTACACTCATAATAAATGATCAGACTGAGTGCTGTGTGTAATGAGCATGTGTGACCTTAGCTCCTTTATTAAGGTTCCAGAGTGCAGGTACCTCGTGGGTGGCCGGCTTATATACTGTGCTCCCAAGGGATGCTGGGATCCCTTGGGACTCCAACAGGTAGGCCCTCTGGTGGACAGGTGTGATGCAGGGGATACATAACATCACTCCCCCGTGAAGTCAACAGTACACTTATTTACAAGGTGAGATGATCTGGGGCTTTGCGCTCCCTTGTCGATCATCTCGGTACAAATGCTGGTGTGGGTGGGTTGATCAGTTCTTCATTGGGCTGTTGGGCAGCCAGCCTTGCCGGGCTGCTGGGGATGGTGAGTTCGGTTTCGTGGTCAACCATGATGTCAGTTGCCACTTGTGTGGGTATTGGAAGGTCAAAGTTGGTGGTGTCCTCTTCAGGTTGTTCGTAGCTGTTGGTGAACCGCAATTTGATTTGGTCCAAGTGTTTTCTGTGCATTTGTCCATTGGTCAGTTTGACCTGAAATACACTACTCCCCTCTTTGGCTATGACCGTGCCAGTGAGCCATTTGGGACCATGTCCATAATTGAGCACAAACGCAGGATCATTGATCTCAATATCGCGTGACAAATTTGCGTGGTCATGATGCACACTTTGTTGAAGCCTATTGTCCTCCACGTGATCATGTAGACCAGGGTAGACAAGAGAGAGCCTTGTTTTAAGCGCCCTTTTCATGAGCAGCTCAGCTGGGGGAATCCCGGTGAATGAGTGGGGTCTGGTGTGGTAGCTGAGCAGTACTCGGGCAACCGGGTCTGGAGGGAGCCTTCCAACATGCATTTCAAGCTTTGCTTGATGGTCTGAACTGCCCGTTCTGCCTGGCCGTTGGATGCGGGCTTGATCGGGGCAGATGTGACATGTTTGATCCTGTTGCAGGTCATGAATTCTTTGAATTCAGCACTGGTGAAGTGCGGCCCATTGTCGCTGACTAGGACATCAGGCAAGCTGTGCATGGCAAACATGGCTCGTAGGCTTTCAATGTTGGCCGTGGATGTGCATACAGACATTATTGCACATTCAATCCATTTTGAATAAACGTCCATGACAACCAAAAACATTTTGGCTAGGAATGGGCCCGCATAGTCTACATGGATCCTCGACCACGGTTTGTATGGCCATGACCACAAACTTAGCGGTGCATTGCTCAACTGAGAACATGTGTTGCACTGGCGCACACATAACTCTAAATCTGAGTCGATGCCAGGCCACCACACGTTGGATCTGGCTATGGCTTTCATCATTACGTTGCTTGGGTGGGTGTTGTGCAGTTCGCAAATAAATCTGCCTCCGTCTTTCTTGGGTAAGACTACATGATTGCCCAACAATAGACAGTCCGCCTGCAGGGACCGCTCATCTTTGCGTCTGTGGAATGGCTTAATCGCTTCCTGCATCTCCACTGGGACACTGGGCCAGCTCCCATGGAGGACACAGTTTTTTTTACCAAGGACAGTAAAGGATCCTGGCTGGTCCAGGTTCTGATCTGGTGGGTCGTTACGGGGGATTTCTCGTTCTCAAATGCCTCCATGACCATGAGCAAGTCCGCTGGCTGTGCCATTTCCACCCCGGTGGTGGGCAATGGTAACCGACTGAGAGCAGTTCTCTGTGCCCAGTCTGTGGCGGATTACATAGTTGTATGCCGACAGCATGAGCGTCCATCTTTGGATGCAGGCAGAGGCATTGGTATTAAGCACTTTGCTGTCCAAGAATAGCATTATGAGTGGTCAGTTTCAAGCTCGAACTTGAGGCAAAATAAGTACTGGTGCTTTTTTTTTTACCCTGTAAACGCAAGCCAGAGCCTCTTTTTCAATTATGCTGTAGGCCCTTTCGGCCTTGGACAAACTCCTGGATGCATTCGCAACTGGTTGCAAAATTCCCGATTCATTAGCCTGTTGTAACACACACCCGACCCCGTATGACGTTGCATCGCAAGCTAACACCAATCGTTTACATGGGTTATACAGGACAAGCAGTTTGTTCGAACACAATAAGTTTCTGGCTTTCTTAAAGGCAGCCTCTTGTGAATTCCCCCATAACCAGTCATCTCCCTTGCGCAGTAGCGCATGTAGGGGTTCTAGCAGGGTGCTTAACCCAGGTAGGAAATTACCAAAATAGTTAAGGAGTCCCAGGAACGACTGCAGCTCTGTCACATTCTGTGGTCGCAGCACGTTTTTGATGGTCTCCGTCTTGGTGTCGGTGGGTCTGATGCCGTCTGCTGCGATTCTCCCTCCTAAGAATTCGATGCCCTGTGGCAGGAAAACACACTTCGAGCGTTTCAACCTGCGCCCCATGCGATCCAACCGACTAAGAACCTCCTCCAGATTCTTCAAGTGCTCCAAGGTGTCCCAACCTGTAACCAATATGCCGTCCTGGAAGACCATTGTGCAAGGAACCAACTTTAGCAGGCTCTCCATGTTCCGCTGGAAGGTCGCTGCGGCTGACCGAATCCCGAACGGGCACCGGTTGTAGATAAACAGACCTTTGTGCGTGTTGATGAAGGTGAGGCCTTTCGAAGACTTCTCCAGCTCCTGCGTCCGAGGTCAGGTCCAGCTTGGTGAACGTCTTCCCTCCAGCCAGGGTCGTGAATAGGTCGTCTGCCTTGGATAGTGGGTACTTGTCCTGCAGCGAAAAACGGTTAATCGCTACTTTATAGTCCCCACAAATTCTAACCATACCATCCGCCTTGAGTACCGGAACAATCGGACTGGCCCAGTCGTTGAATTCCACCGGCGCGATGATGTCTTCACGTTGCAGCCTGTCCAGCTTGATTTCCACTTTTTCACGCATCATGTACTGTACCGCCCGAGCCTTGTGGTGGATGGGTTGCATGGGAACCAAATGGATCTGCACTTTCACCCCCGAAAAGCTTCCAATGCCTGGCTCGAATAACGAAGGGAACTTGCTGAGCACCTGGGTACATGCGGTGTCGTCGACGGACGAAAGCGCTCGGATGTCGTCCCAGTTCCAGCGGATTTTCCCCAGGCAGCTTCTGCCAAACAACGTGGGGCCATCCCCTGGCACAATCCACAGCGGGAGTTTGTGTACTGCTCCATCATAGGAGACTTTGACTTCAGCACTGTCAACTACAGGGATTAGTTCTCTGGTGTAAGTCCTTAGTTTGGTGTGAATGGGGCTGAGCTTGGGCCTGTGTGGCATCTTCCCCCACAGATTGTCGAAGGCCGTTTTACTCATTATGGACTGAATTGCTCCCATATGCAACTCCATAGACACTGGAATATCGTTCAGTTCAACTCTCAACATTATTGGTGGGCATTTCGTCATGAATGTGTGTACCCCGTACACTTCTGCCTCCTCAGTACGAGTTTCCAATTCCAAATGATCCACTGTGGATTGATCTTCCTCTGCAACGTGGTGGTTTGCAGGGTTTGCAGCTCGCCTGCACATTTGTTGGAGGTGTCCCATTGTTCTGCAGCCATTGCACGCACAGTGCTTAAAGTGGCATTGATGGGGCCGATAATCACCCCCGCAGCGCCAACAGGGTGTTAACTGCCTCGCATTAACAGTTGATGACGGACTCTGGGTCAATTTCAGTCGGGCCACAGCAGCAGACATGTACGTTCTGCCCTGTACATTTCTGCTCAAAACTGATGTTACTTTATGCACAGTACTGGCTGAAACTTCTTTGTTCTGCGAAATCTGCTTGGTGTTGTCGGTGGTGGACATAAATGCCTGGGCTATCGTTATGGCTTTACTCAGATTCGGAGTTTCTACAGTCAACAGTTTGCGAAGGATTGTCTCATGTCCGATGCCCAGTACAAAAAAGTCTCCGAGCATTTGTTCTAGGAATCTCTCAAACTCACAATGTCCTGCAAGATGCCTTAGTTCGGTGAGGTAGCTCGCCACTTCCTGGCCCTCCGATCGTTGACATGTATCGAACCGATATCTCGCCATCAAAACACTTTCCTTAGGATGTAGGTGATCCCGGACCAGCGTACACAGTTCTTCATAGGATTTCTCTATTGCTTTTGCCAGGGCCAAGAGATTCTTCAAGAGGCCATCGGTTGTTGCCCCAGAGGCAGTTAGGAGGATCGTCCTTTGTTTGTTCACGTTCTCGTCCTCTTCCAACTCGATGGCCACGAAGTATTGGTCGAGTCTCTCCACGAAGGTCTCCCAATCATGCCCCTCTGGGAACTTCTCCAGGATGCCGACTGTTCTTTGCATTTTCGCGCGGTTGTTCATTGCCTCGTCGCCAATTGTTACACTGATAATAAATGGTCAGACTGAGTGCTGTGTGTAATGAGCAAGTGTGACCTTAGCTCCTTTATTAAGGTTCCAGGGTGTAGGTACCTCGTGGGTGGCTTGCTTTTATACTGTGCTCCCAAAGGATGCTGGGATCTTTTGGGACTCCAACAGGTAGGCCCTCTGGTGGACAGATGTGATGCAGGTTACAAGGGGTTAAATGCATAACATCCACCATGATGGATGGAGCCCCATGTTGGATCATTGAAAATAAGCAGATCAATGCTGATAATACATCTATGTCGAGCACCAACCCTGACTGGAAAAGGTAGCCCAGCAATTAAAAGGAGAGCAGCAAAAGACACATTTAAACTGGTCACCATGCAGACTTGGGAAATCCCTTATCATCATTTAGCACAAGCAAACTTTTCAATTTTTATCTCAACAGTCTGCTCCTCAGCTCCTTTTTAAAGTTCCACTCCCTGGCTGAGCTAGAAGGACATCCATGTCCCTCATCTTACCCGTGCTGTTCTCTGCAATATCCACCATGCAGCAGCTCCAAAGCTTTGGGAAGTAGAGAGAAAATAATATTGTAGCAGAAGATAACAGAAGGAAGAGGAGAAAAAGGAAACAATATAAAGTACAAATTGCAAGGATGATACCAGAACTGAAAAGACTGAACAGGCTGGGGTTCTTTTCTCTAGAAAAGATGACCTGATAGAGGTCTTTAAAATTATGAAGGGGTTCGACGTAGAAAAGAATTTTCCACTTGAGTCCAAAACTAACGGCCATAAATGTAAGATAATCATTAATCAATCCAATAGGGAATTCAGGAGAAACATCTTTACTCAGAGTAATTAAGACTGCGAGTGCATTCCAAAGCTTTGAGACTGACTGGTATTCAACATTTCCGATAACTGGTTGTTTTTCAGTAGCTTACGGTAAAGCACATCTAGTAACTTCACCAGAAAGCCTACAAACTACACAGCACTACACCCAAATTAGGAAACTGGACACAGTTAATAATAAAGAATCCACTTGAACTATTGACCCTGAAAACAAACACAAGCAACTCAGATATTGCTCTCAACTCTTTCATTGCTGAACAATTTTTTCTGTTTCAAAAAAAATGTTCTTATCTATCGATAAGACTGGCAGATCTTCCATGGGCGCGCTGCTCATTGTGAGCAGGAGAACACACTGTTTTACAACAATAAAGATATGATCATCAAAGTGTGACAGAGAAAGCGTAATATTTACAGAACATACGCACTACGCACAAAACTTTTAATATATTTATAGTTTCTAAAATGGTCCAGAAAGTGTGCACTTCCTGTCTGTCACACTTCTCTTTTCCTGTCTGTCACACTTCAAGTGTCACACTCAAATTGCTGTTTTACACTTCAAAAGAAAAGTATAAACAAACAAAGGCACTTTGGAATCTACGCAGGATATCTTAGGAACTTAAAGTACTGGAGCTACAATGTCTGCCTCTTAATTTCCACAACCACTTGCAATTGTATAGCACCTTTATCATAGTGAAAGGTCCCAAGGTGCTTCACAGGAGCATTATCAAACAACATTTGACATCAAGCCACATAAGGAAATATTAGAACATATAACCAAAAGCTTGGTCAAAGAGATAGGCTTTAAGGAGAATCTTAAAGGAGGAGAGGTAGCGAGGCAGAGAAGTTTAGGGAGGGAATTCTAGAGCGTAGGGTGTAGGCAGCCGAAGGCACGGCTGCCAAAGGTGGAGTGATTAAAATCAGGAATGTGCAAGAGGCTAGAATTGGAGGAGCTCAGGCACCTTGGAAGGTTGTCGGGCTAGTGGAGGTTAAAAAAGACTAAGAAAAAAAGAAAGTCGTCCAGCTGGGTGGGACTGCACTCGCCTGGTTCCATTCTTATCTATCTAATTGTAGCCAGAGAATCACCTACATAAGAACATAAGAAATAGGAGCAAGAGTAGGCCATTGGCCCCTCGAGCCTGCTCCGCCATTCAATAAGATCATGGCTGATCTGATCATGGACTCAGCTCCACTTCCCTGCACCGCTCCCCATAACCTTTTATTACCTTATCATTCAAAAATCTGTCTATCTCCACCTTAAAAATATTAAACGACCCAGCCTGCACAGCTTTCTTGGGCAGAGAATTCCATAGATTTACAACTCTCTGAGAGAGCAATTTTTCCTCATCTCAGTTTTAAATGGGCAGCCCCTTATTCTGAAACTATGCCCCCTAGTTTTAGTTTCCCCCATCAGTGGAAATATCCTCTCTGCATCCACCTTGTCGAACCCCCTCATTAACTTATATGTTGCAATAAGATTCCCTCTCATTCTTCTGAACTCCAATGTGAATCGGCCCAACCTACTCAACCTATCCTCATAAGTCAACCCCCTCATCTCTGGAAGCAACTTTCTTTGAACAGCCTCCAATGCAAGTATATCCTTCCTTAAATATAGAGACCAAAACTGCACACAGTACTCCAGGTGTGGCCTCACCAATACCTTGTACAGTTGCAGCAGGACTTCTCTGCTTTTATACTCCAACCCCCTTGCAATAAAGGCCAACATTCCATTTGCCTTCCTGATTACTTGCTGTACCTGCATACTAAAATTTTGTGTTTCATGTACCAGGAGCCCCCAGGTATCTCTATACTGCAGCACTTTGCAATTGTTCTCTATTTAAGTTATAATTTGCTTTTCTATTATTTCTGCCAAAGTGGATAACCTCATATTTTCCCACATTATACTCCCTCTGCCAGAATTGGAGGAGCTCAGGCATCTTGGAAGGTTGTCGGGCTGGTGGAGGTTAAAAAAGAAAGTAAGAAAAAAAGAAAAAAGAAGGCTTTCGACAAGGTCCCACACAAGAGATTAATGTGCAAAGTTAAAGCACATGGGATTGGGGGAAGTGTGCTGACGTGGATTGAGAACTGGTTGGCAGACAGAAAGCAAAGAGTAGGAGTAAATGGGTACTTTTCAGAATGGCAAGCAGTGACTAATGGGGTACCGCAAGGTTCTTTGCTATGGCCCCAGCTGTTTACATTGTACATTAATGATTTAGACGAGGGGATTAAATGTAGGATCTTCAAATTTGCGGATGACACTAAGTTGGGTGGCAGTGTGAGCTGCGAGGAGGATGCTATGAGGCTGCAGAGTGACTTGGATAGGTTAGGTGAGTGGGCAAATGCATGGCAGATGAAGTATAATGTGGATAAATGTGAGGTTATCCACTTTGGTGGTAAAAACAGAGAGACAGACTATTATCTGAATGGTGACAGATTAGGAAAAGGGGAGGTGCAACGAAACCTGGGTATCATAGTACATCAGTCATTGAAGGTTGGCATGCAGGTACAGCAGGCGGTTAAGAAAACAAATGACACATTGGCCTTCATAACGAGGGGATTTGAGTACAGGGGCAGGGAGGTGTTACTACAATTGTACAGGGCCTTGTGAGGCCACACCTGGAGTATTGTGTATAGTTTTGGTCTCCTAACTTGAGGAAGGATATTCTTGTTATTGAGGGAGTGCAGCGAAGGTTCACCAGACTGATTCCCGGGATGGCGGGACTGACATATCAAGAAAGACTGGATCAACTGGGCTTATATTCACTGGAGTTCCGAAGAATGAGAGGGAATCTCATAGAAACATTTAAAATTCTGCCGGGTTTAGACAGATTAAATGCAGGAAGAATGTTCCCAATGTTGGGGAAGTCCAGAACCAGGGGTCACAGTCTAAGGATAGGGGGTAAGCCATTTAGGACCGGGATGAGGAGAAACTTCTTCACCCAGAGAGTGGTGAACCTGTGGAATTCTCTACCACAGGAAGTTGTGAAGTCCAATTCACTAAATATATTCAAAAAGGAGTTAGATATAGTCCTTACTACTAGGGGGATCGAGGGATATGGTGAGAAAGCAGGAATGGGGTACTGAAGTTGCATGTTCAGCCATGAACTCATTGAATGGCGGTGCAGGCTCGAAGGGCTGAATGGCCTACTCCTGCACCTATTTTCTATGTTTCTATGTCCAGCTGGGTGGGACTGCACTCGCCTGGTTCCATTCTTATCTGCCAAATTTTTGCCCACTCACTTAGCCTGTCTATATCCCTTTGAAGTCTTTTTGTGTCCTCCTCACAATTTGCTTTCCCACCCATCTTTGTATCATCAGCAAACTTGGCTACATTACACTTGGTCCCTTCATCCAAGTCATTAATATAGATTATAAATAATTGAGGACCCAGCACCAATCCCTGCGGCACCCCACTAGTTACTGTTGCCAACCGGAAAATGACCCATTTATCCCGACTCTGTGTTTTCTGTTAGTTAGCCAATCCTCAATCCATGCTAATATATTACCCCCAACCCCGTGAACTTTTATCTTGTGCAGTAACCTCTTATGTGGCACCTTATCGAATGCCTTCTGGAAGTCCAAATACACCACATCCACTGATTCCCCCTTATCCACTTTGCTCATTTCAAACTCAAAGAACTCCAGCAAATTTATCAAACATGATTTCTCTTTCATAAACCATGCTGACTCTGCTTGATTAATCATGCTTTTCCAAATGTCCCACTACTGCTTCCTTAATAATGGACTCCAGCATTTTTCCAATGACAGATATTAGGCTAACTGGTCTATAGTTTCCTGCTTTTTGTTTGCCTCCTTTTTAAAATAGGGGCATTACATTTGCGGTTTTCCAATCTGCTAGGACCGCCCCAGAATCCAGGGAATTTTGGTAGATTACAACCAATGCATCCACTATCTTTGCAGCCACTTCTTTTAAGATCCTAGGATTTAAGCCATCAGATCCAAGGGACTTGTCCGCCTTTAATCCCATTATTTTACTGAGTATTATTTCATTAGAGATAGTGATTGTATTAAGTTCCTCCCTCCCTATAGCCCCTTAATTATCTACTATTGGGATGTTTTAGTGTCTTCTACCGTGAAGGCCAAACAACATATTTGTTCAACGTCTCTGCCATTTCCCTGTTCATAGAAACATAGAAACATAGAAAATAGGTGCAGGAGTATTCGAGCCTGCACCACCATTCAATAAGATCATGACTGATAATTTCTTCAGCACCCCTTTCCTGCTTTCTCTCCATACCCCTTGATCCCTTTAGCTGTAAGGGCCATATCTAACTCCTTCTTGAATATATCCAATGAACTGGCACCAACAACTCTCTGTGGCAGGGAATTCCACAGGTTAACAACTCTCCGAGTGAAGAAGTTTTTCCTCATCTCAGTTCTAAATGGCCTGCCCCTTATCATAAGACTGTGTCCCCTGGTTCTGGACTTCCCCAACATCGGGAACATTCTTCCCGCATCTAACCTGTCCAGTCCCGTCAGAATCTTATATGTTTCTATGAGATCCCCTCTCATCCTTCTAAACTCCAGTGTATAAAGGCCAAGTTGATCCAGTCTCTCCTCATATGTCAGCCCAGCCATCCCTGGAATCAGTCTGTTCCGCATTATTAATTCCCCAGTCTCATCCTCCAGGGGACCAACATTTAATTACGATCTGTTTTTATATTTCGTGCTAGTTTACTTTCATAATCTATCTTCCCTCTCTTTATAATTTTTTTCGTCGTTCTTTGCTGGCTTTTAAAATTTTCCCAATCCTCTGGCCTCCCACTGGCCTTGGTCACATTGTATGCCCTTGTTTTCAATCCATCCCTTATTTCCTTAGTTAGCCATGGATGGTTATCCCTTCTCTTATTGAAATATCTTCTTAAATGTCTGCCACTGCTCAACCATCCCATAATTAGTCTATTTTCCCAGTCCACTTTAGCCAATTTTGCCTTAATACCTTTTAGTCTCCTTTATTTAAGCTTAGGACCCTGGTTTAAGAACCAACTTTCTCACCCTCCAACTGAATTTGAAATTCAAGCATGTTATGGTCACTCATTCCCAGAGGATCCTTTACTATGAGATCATTTATTAATCCTGCCTCATTACACAGTACTAGATCTAAGGTAGCCTGCTCCCTGGTTGTTTCCTCAATGTACTGTTCAAGGAAAATATCACGGTTACACTCTATGAACTCTTCCTCAAGGCTACCCTGGCCAATTTGCTTTGTCCAATCAATAAGAAGGTTAAAATCGCCAATGATTATTGCCGTTCCTTTATTACAAGCCTCCATTATTTCTTGATTTATACTCTGTCCAACAGTGTAGCTACTGTTTGGGGGCCTATAGACAACGCCCACCAGCGACTTTTTCCCTTATTATTCCTTATCTCCACCAAAACTGATTCAACATCTTGATCCTCTGAGCCAATATTGTTTCTCACTAATGCACTGATCTCATTCTTTATTTACAGTGCTACCCCACCTCCTTTTCCTTTCTGTCTGTCCTTTCAAATTGTCAAATACCCCTGAATATTTAGTTCCCAGTCCTGGTCACCTTGCAACCACGTCTCTGTAATGGCGATCAGATCATACCCATTTGTATCTATTTGTGCCATCAACTCATCTATTTTGTTACGAATGCTACGTGCATTTAGACAAAGAGCTTTTAAATTTGTTTTTTTTACCATTTTTTTCCTGCTTGTTTCCTCTGTCCTTCAAATTCACTTTCTACATTTTTGCTTTTGAATTCCAGCTTTCCTCCCCTCCTTACTGAATCTATTCTCAGGTTCCCATCCCCCTGCCAAGCTAGAGTAAACCCTCCCCAACAGCATGAGCACCCCACCATTCCCCCCCCCCCCCCCCCACCGCCCACCGTGAGGATATTGGTCCAGGCTCTGTTGAGGTGCAACCCGTCCGGCTTGTACAGGTCCCACCACCTCCAGAAGTGGTCCCAATGCCTCAGGAATCTAAAGCCCTCTTTCCTGCACCAATTCTCCAGCAACGCATTCATCTGCTTTTGCCTCCTATTTCTGTACTCACGAGCTCGTAGCACCGGGAGTAATCCGGAGATTACTACCTTTGAGATCCTACTTTTTAATCTCTCTCCGAGCTCCTTAAGCTCTGCCTGTAGGACCTCATCCCTCTTTCTACCTATGTCATTGGTACCTGCAACGGCTTCTCTTCCCACATCTCATCTTTCCCAGAATTCCATGTTTGAATCCCTCCAAACCGATTTCCACGCCTGCCACAGTACCAAAATAGCTCTCATCAAAGTCACAAATGACATCCTTTGTGACTGTGACAAAGGCAAACTATCCCTCTTCGTCCTTCTTAACTTGTCTGCAGCCTTTGACATGGTTGACCACTCTATCCTTCTCCAATGCCTCTTCACCGTAGTCCAGCTGGGTGGGATTGCACTCGCCTGGTTCCATTCTTATCTAATCGTAGCCAGAGAATCTCCTGCAACTGCTTCTCTTCCCACCCCCGCATCATTACATTTGGTGTCCCCCAAGGATCTATCCTTGGCTCCCTCCTATTTCTCATCTACATGTTGCGACATCATCTGAAAACACAGCGTCAGTTTCCATCTCTACCTCACTATCACTTCTCTCGACCACTCCATGGTCTCTAAATTGTCAGACTGCTTGTCCAACATCCAGTTCTGGATGAGCAGAAGTTTTCTTCAATTTGAGTTTTGGGAAGACTGAAGCAATTTTTTCGGTCCCAACCACAAACTCCATTCCCTATCCATCTCGCCAACTTCTGTCTGAGGCCGAACCAGACTGTTCTCAACCTTGGTGTCATATTTGAACCTGAAATGAGCTTTCAACCACATATCCGTAGCATAATTCAGGCTGCCTATTTCCACCTCTGTAACATCGCCCGTCTCCACCCTTGCCTCAACTCATCTGTTGCTGAAGCCTTCGTCCATGCCTTTGTTACCTCTAGACTTGACTCTTCCAACGCATTCCTGGTTGGCCTCCCATATTGTATCCGACGTAAACTAGAGGTGATCCAAAACTCGGCTGCCCCTGTACTAACTCGCATCAAGTTCCGTTCACCCATCACCCCTGTGCTCGCTGACCTACATTGGCTCCCGGTTAAGCAATGCCTCAATTTTAAATGTCTCATCCTTGTTTTCAAATCCCTCCATGGCCTCGCCCCTCCCTATCTCTGTAACCTTCTCCAGCCCCACAACCCCCAGGGATGTTTCCGCTCCTCTAATTCTGCCCTCTTGAGCATCCCTGATTACAATCGCTCAACCATTGGTGGCCGTGCCTTTTGTTGCCTAGGCCCCAAGCTCTGGAACTCCCTGCCTAAATCTCTGCGCCTCTCTACCTCTCTTTCCTCCTTCAAGACACTCCTTAAAACCTACCTCTTTGACCAAGCTTTTGGTTAGCTGCTCTAATTTCTCCTTTTACAGCTCGGTGTCAAATTTTTTATCTCATAATACTCCTATGAAGTGCCTTGGGACATTAAAGAAAGTATATAAATACAAGTTGTTTTTGTTGTTGTCGTTGCTACAAACTCCATTCCCGAGCCACTGACCCTATCCCTCTCCCCAACTTCTATCTGAGACTGAATCACACTGTTCACAACCTTGGTGTCATATTTGACCCTGAAATGAGCTTTCGACCACATATCCATAGCATAACTAAGACCGCCAATTTCCATCTCTGTAACATTGCCCGTCTCCGTCCTTGCCTCAGCTCATCTGCTGCTGAAATCCTCATCCATGCCTTTGACCATTATTAAAGAAGCAGTAGCAGGACATTTGGAAAAGCATAATTCAGTCAGGCAGAGTCAGCATGGATTTATGAAGGGGAAGTCATGTTTGACAAATTTGCTGGAATTCTTTGAGGATGTGAAGAACAGGGTAGATAAAGGGGAACCAGTGGATGTGGTGCATTTGGACTTCCAGAAAGCATTTGCCACATAATAGGTTAATGCACAAGATAAAAGTTCACAGGGTTGGGGGTAATATATTAGCACGGATAGAGGATTGGCTAACTAACAGAAAACAGAGAGTCGGGATAAATGGTTCATTCTCGGGTTGGCAATTGTTACTAGTGGGGTGCCGCAGGGGTCAGTGCTGGGACCCCAACTATTTACAGTCTAGTTTAACGACTTGGATAAAGGGACCGAGTGTAACGTAGCCAAGTTTGCTGACGATACAAAGATGGGAGGAAAAGCAATGTGTGAGGAGGACACAACAAACCTGCAAAAGGACACAGACAGGCTAAGTGATTGGGCAAAAATTTGGCAGATGGAGTAAAATGTTGGAAAGTGTGAGGTTATGCACTTTGGCAGAAAAAAAATCGAAGAGCAAGTTCTTATTTAAATGAAGAAAAATTGCAAAGTGCTGTAGTATAGTGGGACCTGGGGGTCCTGGTGCATGAAACACAAAAGGATAGTATGCAGGTCTTGCAAGTGATCAGGAAGGCCAATGGAATCTTGGTCTTTATTGCAAAGGGGATGGAGTATAAAAGCAAGGAAGTCTTGCTGCAGTTATACAGGGTATTGGTGAGGCCACACCTGGAATACTGTGTGCAGTTTTGGTTTCCATATTTACGAAAGGATATACTTGTTTTGGGGGCAGTTCAGAGAAGATTCACTAGATTGATTCCGAGATGAGGGGGTTGACTTATGATGAAAGATTGAGTAGGTTGAGCCTCTACTCATTGGAATTCAGAAGAATGAGAGGTGATCTTATCGAATGTATAAGATTATGAGGGGGCTTGACAAGGTAGATGCAGAGAGGATGTTTCCACTGATAGAGGAGACTAGAACTAGGGGGCATAATCTTAGAATAAGGGGCCGCCCATTTAAAACTGAAATGAGGAGGAAATTTTTCTCTTTGAGGGTTGTAAATCTGTGGAATTCGCTGCCTCAGAGAGCTGTGGAAGCTGTGTAATTGAATAAATTTAAGACAGAAATAGACAGTTTCTTACCGATAAGGGAATAAGGGGTTATGGGGAGCAGGCAGGGAAGTGGACCTGTGTCCATGATCGGTTCAGCTATGATCGTATTAAATGATGGAGAATGCTCGAGAGGCCGTATGGCCTACTCCTGCTCCTATTTCTTATGTTCTTATTATGTTACCTCTAGACTTGACAGTTCCAAAGCACTACTGGCTAGCCTTCCACATTCTGCCCTACGGAAACTTGAGGTGATCCAAAACTCGGCTGTCCATCGTCGAATTTGCAACAAGTCCTGCTCACCCACAACCCTATCATAATACTCCTGTGAAGAGCTTTGAGATGTTTTACGATGTTAAAGATGCTATATAAATACAAGTTGTTGTTGTTATTATTTATATCGTGCCTTTCACGACCACTGGATTTCCCAAAGCACTTTACAGCCAATGAAATGCTTTCTTGAAGTGTAATCACTATTATAATTTCGGGAACGCGGCAGCCAATTTGAGCACAGCAAGCTCCCACAACAGCCATGTGATAATCACCAGATAATCTGTTTTAGTGGTGTTGACTGAGGGATAAATATTGGCCAGGGCACCGGGCAGAACTCCCCTGCTCTTCTTCAAAATAGTGCCATGGGATCCTTTACGTCCGAGAGAGAAGACTACATTTCAAAAGTTGTTCAATGGCTGTAAAGCGCTTTGGGACATCCTGAACTCACGAACCGCACTATATAAATGGAAGTCTTTCTTTTATTTAAACTCCAAAATCCTACTGGCCTCAGTAATGGCTCTTTTTACCCATAGCGCACTCACTTTTAGTGGCTCCAGACAATCTGAACCCCTCCGAAGAATTTAAATTAAAAGAAAGATATTGACAGATGATTCCTTCCTTTCTCATCAGCGGGTTCGAAGGATGGGTCTGGGCAATCCCCCTACTTCTCTTACATCCACCTGAGAGGGTAGCTGGTTTAACGTCTCATCTGAAAGACAGCAACTCCAACAGTGCAGCACTCCCTCAGTAGTGCATTGGAGTGTCAGCCTAGATTTTACTGTGCTCAAGTCTCTGGAGTGGAACTTAGACCCACAACCTTCTGACTCAGAGGTGAGGGTGCTACTAACAGAACCATGGCTGACACGAGATCGAGAGGGGTGAGGCCGTGGTGGGATTTGAAACAAGAATGAGAATTTAAAAATTGAGCGTTGCCAGACCAGGAGCGAATCAAAGCCATGTTTCTGATCTCCAGCATGAATTACAGTTGATCTCTGAAAGTACTCACCCAATGTTTACCTTCTTCCCTTAAATGGACCCACAGTTACACTGACTACAAAATATCAGAGACCGTCTCGCACACTCCCACCATAACTGCAGTGAAAGCACAGTGGGAGGCCCCAAAATATGGGCTGCAACCTTTGCTTAGAATTTCCCAGAGGCCTTAACTGGGGTGGTACCTCTGTCTATGCGTCACAAATGGCGGGGCAAGCACTCGCTTCGTTGCAAGTTTCCTCTTCCCTAGCCTCAGAGGTGTACGGTTGGAGGCTGGTATGCCCAGTGAAATGAGGGATAATGATCTATAGAACAATGCAAATGGGCACCACTGGACAGTCCAGGCCAGGGATCTCCAAAAATAAGGTATCTTTTTAATTATTGGGTTACTGGGCACTATGGGATGTACTCGTAGTGACGCGGTGCCTGCCATTTGCATACAAATAAGGTGCCATCCCATTATCCTTGCGCACTCCAGCAGAGTCAGTACTGCAGGGCATAAAGGGGTTGATCCTGGCACTACTGCTGGAATCGTGGCCTATGCGATTTCGGGGCCACTGTGTTTTACACGGGATAGTGTTCCTCTCGTGATAAAACAGCACAGCCTCTGACCTATATTGACCACAGGAGATTTGTGCTAACATTATAAAAGTAGTAAATCCTGCATACATTTCCTGCCTGTCTCACTTGGGTGTAAAACATTGGCCAAGTAGAACCATAGATCAGCAACAAGAAATATTTAAACCGGAAATGGAAAGGGTGCAAATAAACTATATTCCAGTGAGGAACAATGGGAGTATATCAAAGTCTTGGATTCCATGGATGACATTTGAAATTTATAAAAAGTATTCAGCACTTGCAGAGAGAACAATAAAGAGGGAAGCCCATGGCAAAGATATAGAATGTAGAAAATATATAGAAAATTAGGAAAATTAGTAAAAAAAAGATTGAAGAGCAATAAAAAGGCCCTGCATAGCAAGGATAGTTAAGGTGGGGCCGACTCATGAGATGAAGGAGGCAAGCATGTAGGGACAAGTGAGGAGAGGCAGGGGAGGGGGAAACAGGGATAGTAGAACCATCAGAGTTGGGCATAAGAGAATGGAGTTTATTCAATGATAAATGGTGCGAAAGAAATGAATGAAGCTAAAGGTAGGCTAATCATTAGGGACTGTGGGTTTACATTTGAGGATCTGGCCTACATGTGATTTAATGTCCAATGGTTAACTCTTGGGGGATGAAATTAGTGTGGGATAGATTGTTTTTACACACAGGCCGATTTTCTTTTCCACTGATGGAAAAGGAAATTGTACAGAGTATAAAATGGGCAGCTGATTCATTATTATTATCACCCATTTTGCACGACCACTGAAAACCAATTTCATCCACTTAATGGCCACTGAAGTGGCCAAACATGCCACAGAGCTGTACAATCAATGGCTGTGAAGCAAGCGTTATGGTAGTGCAAACGGAAGGCCTGCTACCACATTCTTAGGACAGCTCAGGACAAGCAATCAATTCAGTGCAGTTAGCTTTGCCGACACCCTGAGAACAAATAAAGATCTACAGAACTGGCATTCTGCCAATTTCTGAAACAAGCATCGTGAGGCATCATACAGTCAAAGAGCATTCAAAAGAAAGGAAAACTCCTCTTGGGACAAATAGTCCTGTTCCATTTTTGGTTTGGGTTCCAAAAATGCTATTGTAGACCTGAAAATTTCCAAAAGGAAAGGGTGGAGCCTTTTCTTGGTGTGGGGGAGGGAATATTAAGAATTAGTATGATTTGTGCAGCATTAGGGATATTCAAACAACATCCTATCAAATGTAGTATTGGAGAAATGAACTCTTCTAATTGTAGGCTGATGGCAAATGGACCCTTCCAATACTAACACTGGGATAAATAGATACTTCTAACTCCAAAACTTGTGTTAAATGGATCCTTCCAACACTGGGATACATAGGCGCTTTCAACTCCAATGTTTAGGATAAATAGACCCATCCAAAAGTAACACTGCGGTAAATAATCCCATTAAAATCAAAATGAACCCTTCTAGCAGCAACACTAAGGAAAATCAACCCTCCTGGCACAAACTGCCAGTAGGGAACGAGCAAACTGTGAAGGATTTCAAGATTATAAAGGAAATTGGCTCAACCAAGTTGAACCTTACCAGCAGATTCCACTCATCATTTTATTTTTAAATCACCAGCAAAGTAGATAGTTACTGCCCATCCTTCTTTGGTGGTCGTCCTCTTGAATTGCTGCAGTCCATGTGGTATTTTTTGTAGCCCGTGCAGCAGAGCTGGTCTCTAGTCATCTTGGATAATCCTTGCCACTGGATCAAGACCCAGCTGTCAAGCCCGTGTGGTGGCTGGTGTGCAACGGTCACCACACTTTAAAAAAATCCACACACAGGTATCTTCCACACTTCAATATGTAGTTTTGGACCTGGAATATTAGGTCCTTCATTGAAACACCTGTGAACTCATCCCTTTTTGGAAGCAAGTCATCCTCGTTTCGAGGGACTGCCTATGATGATGATGATATTTTTTGTAGCTGTTTGATACAACTGAATGGCTTGCTCGGCCATTTCAGAGGGCAGTTAAGAGTCAACTACATCGGTGTGGGACTGGAATCACATACAGACCACACTGAGTAAGGACGGCAGGTTTCCATCTCTATAAAACATTAATGAACAAATTGGTTTTTACAACAGTTACAGTCACTTTTACTGATATCAGCTTTTTATACCGAATTCAAATTCTGCCATGGTGGTGATTTGAACTCACGCTGTCTGGATTACTAGTCAGAACATTAATTTACTAATCCAGTAACCTAACCACTATATTACCATACCCAGATCTGGCAATTTTTTTTACATAGAACAAGTGAGAGATTCCAACAGTAAGGAGCAGAAGCAAAAAATTAGGAAGTTAGGAGTAAAGATGAATGTAAGGCAAAGCATTTTTAGCCAAATGATAATAGAGTTTTGCAGTGTTACCAGGGTAGGTAATTGAAGGCAGACAGTATAAATGGGTTTGAGATTACTTGATGGTCTAAGAGGGAGATCAAACAAGGGAAATTGTATAGGTTGAACTTCCCTTATCTGGAACCCTCGATATCTGGTCTGTTCTGGATAAGAGATTTTTCTGGACAAGGGGTAGTCACATTAAATTGGATGGTACAGGTCGTAAGCAAGGGGATATCGGGGCTGGCTGGCTTGGGGTTGGGAGTGTGGCAGAGAGATCATGGGGGGGGCGGGGGTGGATCACGGGGTCAAGCCAGCGATTGCGGGAGTCGGCAGCGAGGAAGGACTTCAATTTGTTCAATTTGTTCATGTCAGAGTTCTGCGAGGGATGGTTCTGGATAAGGGAGTTCTGGATAAGGGAGATTTAACCTGTAGTATGTGGGAAGGGAGGTAGGATTCTATTATAAAGGGAACGGCTTCTTGGGCTCGATGGTTATTTCCTTTACCTAAATATTCTCTCATTCAGCCTGCAAGAGGTCCACTTTGTGAATCTCTTAATTTCCACAATCAGTCACCATCTTTTTTCCAGAAGCCCTCCAAACCCAGTGTGAGTCAGATCACATTTAGTCTATGTACCCAAAAGAGTGTACAAGTGGCAAAAGCTGCAGCTCTCCTGGCATTGGTCTGGTACATATTGCAATATTAAATCTCCCTCTGATTAACCTCTCAATGTCCATCTGCAAGTCTCACTCAATTCCAATGATTGAATCAAACTTTGTCTGTCACATCTCCCCCAGGCTTCTCTCTCTGGTCATCCATTCTTTTCAGTACTCTGTGTCAACCTAACCCTAACCCTAACCCTAACCCTAACCCTAACCCTAACCCTAACCCTCAACCTCTCATCTGTTCTATTCATCTCTCAGGCACCTTCTTCACTACATCCTCACTAAGTATCCTCTCACTGAAATCTTATCTTCCCTAGATTTTCCAAAAGCTCCCCTCTGGCCTATCTTCCCAATTACTTCCCACCCCTAATACCCAGCCTCTGTTCCTTCCTCAAGCCACTAGTCTGATGTTGACACAAAGATGGGTGGGAAAGCAAGTTGTGAGGAGAACGCAAAGAATCTACAAAGGGATATAGACAGGCTAAGTGAGTGGGCAAAAATTTGGCAGATGGAGTATAATGTGGAAAAATGTGAGGTTATCCATTTTGGTAGGAAAAATAAAAAAGCAAATTATTATTTAAATGGGGAGAGATTACAAAATGCTGTGATACAGAGGGATCGGGGAGTCCTTGTACATGAAACACAAAAAGTTAGCATGCAGGTACTGCAAGTAATTAGGAAGGCAAATGGAATGTTGGCCTTTATTGCAAGGGGGATGAAGTATAAATGTAGGGAAGTCCTTCTACAACTGTACAGGGCGTTGGTAAGACCACACCTGGAGTACTGTGTACAGTTTTGGTCTCCTTATTTAAGGAGGAATATACTTGCATTGGAGACAGTTTAGAGCAGGCTCACGAGATTGATTCCTGAAATGAAGGGGTTGTCATATGAAGAAAGGTTAAGCAAGATGGGCCTATACTCATTGGAGTTTAGAAGAATGAGAGGTGATCTTATTGAAAGGTATAAGATTCTGAGGGAGCTCGACAAGGTAGATGAGGAGAGGATGTTTCCTCTACTGAGGGAATCTAGAACTACGGGGCATAGTTTCAGAATAAGGGGTTGCCCATTTAAAACGGAACTGAGGAGGAATTTCTTCTCTCAGAGGGTTGTGAATATTTGGAATTCTCTACCCCAGAGAGCTGTGGAGGCTGGATCATTGAATGTATTTATGGTGGAGTTAGACAGATTTTTGAATGATAAGGGAGTTAAGTGTTATGGGGGAGGGCGGGGAAGTGGAATTGAGGCCAGGATCAGATCAGCCATGATCTTATTGAATGGCGGAGCAGGCTCGAGGGGCCAAATGGCCTACTCCTATTTCTTATGTTCTAGTCTCCTTCTCTATTGCATGCCTTTCTGAACTTTCAATTCCCATTCCCTACTCCTGTCTGGTCCCTGTTTCTGACCCATCCTCGCGAATGGGCAGAGTCCAATGCAAGAAGGTTGGACACGCTCAGAAAGCCCTTTTCAAATAACCATTACTTTGTGGGAGGAAAAAAAATTTCTTCACACCTTACTTGAGATTTGTTCATCTTAAAACTGTACCTTTTAGTTTGTTGCTCACAATCTTTGCAGCCATTTTCAGAACTGACCAGATTCAAAGCACAACTGATGGACCAGCGGTCAGCTCTGATTGGCCATGATGAAGTCAGTTCACGGTGAACTTACATAAAACATGCCAAGGGCACAAAACAGTTCATGAGCTTCAATCACCACACCCCGACCCCCTCAATTGATGTGAATCATTTGGTCATTGCTTTTTCATTGAGAATTTGCATTATCCCACCTAAGAAAATGACGGTCGTTGTGTAAAGTGAAATGTTTAATGGGGTATTGTCGCCTCCCTTTTAGAATCTCCTCAGTGTGATTTAGAATATGAAGCAGCTTTGTACCTTGTAGTCTACAGATGTGATATTGCCTTGGTAACATTTGGTAATTTTTCAGATAATACAAGCACACCACATTCTAACTCTGAGAAAAGGGCCTTGTCTCCATGGTCTTGTGAGATAATTTGGGGGTCAGATTGACAATGCAGTGTGTAAGATGTGAGGTGCGCTGAAGTGGAGGAAGAGCATCCGGGAGGGCGCTGAGCAGTTCGAGTCCCGTCGCCGAGAGCATGCGGGAACCAAGCGCAGGAGCGTGGGGCAAACCAGACTCCCCACCCACCTTTTCCTTCAACCACTGTCTGTCCCACCTGTGACAGAGACTGTACAGTCACCTGAGAACTCACTTTTAGAGTAGAAGCAAGCCTTCCTCGATTTCGAGGGACTGCCTATGATGATGATGATGACAATGCAAAGGCAAATTTCCATTGCTGGCTAATATGAGGCATGAAGCTTACTATTTTTAACATAATATAATAAATTATGTCCACAATATAAAAACCTAATGACTCAGTGGTTAGGCTATCCCCAAGTGTATGAGTGAGCTGTACAGGCCAGGAAGAGCTCTGGGCCAATTTCTAGTCTGCATTGAATTAGCTGATCTGATTGATCTTGGCCATGGGGTACCACAATTGGTCTCTGTGTTTCTCAGGAATTTCTTGCAACTCAGTAACTGGAGATCCTCTGCTAAAAAGTATGCATGTGACGTTTTTGGATCAAGGCCGGATTGGGCCTTACTGAGATGTCTCTTATGACTGAGTTGGATGCCAATACTCATTGGGATAGAAATTAGTCTGTAACCGTTTGCGGCACTTCTCGCCAGGCTCACGCACTCACCTCGATTGCAACATTCACTTCCCCACACCTCACATCTTACACACTGTATATGAAGTATTCATAGAAATATAGAAACATAGAAAATAGGTGCAGGAGTAGGCCATTCAGCCCTTCTAGCCTGCACCGCCATTCAATGAGTTCATGGCTGAACATGCAACTTCAGTACCCCATTCCTGCTTTCTCACCATACCCCTTGATCCCCCTAGTAGTAAGGACTTCATCTAACTCCTTTTTGAATATATTTAGTGAATTGGCCTCAACAACTTTCTGTGGTAGAGAATTCCACAGGTTCACCACTCTCTGGGTGAAGAAGTTCCTCCTCATCTTGGTCCTAAATGGCTTACCCCTTATCCTTAGACTGTGTCCCCTGGTTCTGGACTTCCCCAACATTGGGAACATTCTTCCTGCATCTAACCTGTCTAACCCCGTCAGAATTTTAAACGTTTCTATGAGGTCCCCTCTCATTCTTCTGAACTCCAGTGAATACAAGCCCAGTTGATCCAGTCTTTCTTGATAGGTCAGTCCCACCATCCCGGGAATCAGTCTGGTGAACCTTCGCTGAACTCCCTTAATAGCAAGAATGTCCTTCCTCAGGTTAGGAGACCAAAACTGTACACAATTCTCCAGGTGTGGTCTCACCAAGGCCCTGTACAACTGTAGCAACACCTCCCTGCCCCTGTACTCAAATCCCCTCGCTATGAAGGCCAACATGCCATTTGCTTTCTTAACCGCCTGCTGAACCTTCAATGACTGATGTACCATGACACCCAGGTCTCTTTGCACCTCCCCTTTTCCTAATCTGTCACCATTCAGATAATAGTCTGTCTCTCTGTTTTTACCACCAAAGTGGATAACCTCACATTTATCCACATTATACTTCATCTGCCATGCATTTGCCCACTCACCTACCTATCCAAGTCGCTCTGCAGCCTCATAGCATCTTCCTCGCAGCTCACCCAACTTAGTGTCATCCGCAAATTTGGAAATACTACATTTAATCCCCTCGTCTAAATCATTAATGTACAGTGTAAACAGCTGGGGCCCCAGCACAGAACCTTGCGGTACCACACTAGTCACTGCCTGCCATTCTGAAAAGTCCCCATTTACTCCTACTCTTTGCTTCCTGTCTGACAACCAGTTCTCAATCCATGTCAGCACACTACCCCCAATCCCATGTGTTTTAACTTTGCACATTAATCTCTTGTGTGGGACCTTGTCGAAAGCCTTCTGAAAGTCCAAATATACCACATCAACTGGTTCTCCCTTGTCCACTCTACTGGAAACATCCTCAAAAAATTCCAGAAGATTTGTCAAGCATGATTTTCCTTTCACAAATCCATGCTGACTTGGACCTATCATGTCACCTCTTTCCAAATGCACTGCTATGACATCCTTAATAATTGATTCCATCATTTTACCCACTACCGATGTCAGGCTGACCGGTCTGTAATTCCCTGTTTTCTCTCTCCCTCCTTTTTTAAAAAGTGGGGTTACATTGGCTACCCTCCACTCCATAGGAACTGATCCAGAGTCAGTTCCTATGGAGTGTTGGAATGTTGGAAAATGACTGTCAATGCATCCACTATTTCCAAGGCCACCTCCTTAAGTACTCTGGGATGCAGTCCATCAGGCCCTGGGGATTTCTCGGCCTTCAATCCCATCAATTTCCCCAACACAATTTCCCGACTAATAAGGATTTCCCTCAGTTCCTCCTCCTTACTCGACCCTCCGACCCCTTTTATATCCGGAAGGTTGTTTGTGTCCTCCTCAGTGAATACCGAACCAAAGTACTTGTTCAATTGGTCCGCCATTTCTTTGTTCCCCGTTATGACTTCCCCTGATTCTGACTGCAGGGGACCTACATTTGTCTTTACTAACCTTTTTCTCTTTACATATCTATAGAAACTTTTGCAATCCGTCTTAATGTTCCCTGCAAGCTTCTTCTCGTACTCCATTTTCCCTGCCCTAATCAAACCCTTTGTCCTCCTCTGCTGAGTTCTAAATTTCTCCCAGTCCCCAGGTTCGCTGCTATTTCTGGCCAATTTGTATGCCACTTCCTTGGCTTTAATACTATCCCTGATTTCCCTTGATAGCCACGGTTGAGCCACCTTCCCTTTTTTATTTTTACGCCAGACAGGAATGTACAATTGTTGTAATTCACCCATGCGGTCGCTAAATGTCTGCCATTGCCCATCCACAGTCAACCCCTTAAGTGTCATTCGCCAATCTATCCTAGCCAATTCACGCCTCATACCTTCAAAGTTAGCCTTCTTTAAGTTCTGGACCATGGTCTCTGAATTAACTGTTTCATTCTCCATCCTAATGCAGAATTCCACCATATTATGGTCACTCTTCCCCAAGGGGCCTCGCACAACGAGATTGCTAATTAATCCTCTCTCATTACACAACACCCAGTCTAAGATGGCCGCCCCCCTAGTTGGTTCCTCAACATATTGGTCTAAAAAACCATCCCTTATGCACTCCAGGAAATCCTCCTCCACCGTATTGCTTCCAGTTTGGTTAGCCCAATCTATGTGCATATTAAAGTCACCCATTATAACTGCTGCACCTTTATTGCATGCACCCCTAATTTCCTGTTTGATGCCCTCCCCAACATCACTACTACTGTTTGGAGGTCTGTACACAACTCCCACTAACGTTTTTTGCCCTTTGGTGTTCTGCAGCTCTACCCATATAGATTCCACATCATTCAAGCTAATGTCCTTCCTAACTATTGCCTTAATCTCCTCCTTAACCAGCAATGCTACCCCACCTCCTTTTCCTTTTATTCTATCCTTCCTGAATGTTGAATACCCCTGGATGTTGAGTTCCCAGCCCTGATCATCCTGGAGCCATGTCTCCGTAATCCCAATCACATCATATTTGTTAACATCTATTTGCACAGTTAATTCATCCACCTTATTGCGGATACTCCTTGCATTAAGACACAAAGCCTTCAGGCTTGTTTTTTTAACACCCTTTGTCCTTTTTGAATTTTGCTGTACAGTGGCCCTTTTTGTTCTTTGCCTTGGGTTTCTCTGCCCTCCACTTTTCCTCATCTCCTTTCTGTCTTTTGCTTTTGCCTCCTTTTTGTTTCAACAGTGACAGGCACATTCTCTCAACACCTTACAAAGATGTCACTAACATACTCATTTCCTTTTTGCAGGAGGTCACACACAACTTGCAACAGGGGGCTGCCATTGGAGGAGGCTGAGGCTACCTGCACACCCTTTTCTCTGAAGGAAAATGTGCTGGCCGTCATGGGTAGGGCAACCCTGGAGGTTTCTTCACACCTTTATCCTCTTTTTCCCTTCTTGCTTCTATCTCACCCTACATACTCTGCTTGACAACATGCAGCTGCTTTCTCCAGTCACTTATCTCTCTTTGTTCTCCTTTTGCACCAAAAGTTTACTGTAATAGAGCTCCCCCTAGTGGACTTCTGTGGTAATGCAACTATTGATGTAAATACAATAAAAGGGTCATGTAAGTCACATGATGACGGTTTCTGTTGGAGTCTTCTGGTAGAGTGTGTTTGTTAGTGATGTCGTAAGAATATATTACACTTACCCTTGTCCGTCTCTTTCATTTTAGGTGCTGAAAATGTGGACACACCTCTGCCACTTCAGGAAGAGGAAGCCAGCCTTCCTGAAGCTGTAGTATCACCTTCGCGCACCAGCTCAGAGACTCGCACCACGCATACGTTAGAGGGTAGACCAGAGGAAGGGTCTTTACGTGGTGAATCACAGACCACAATTATTGAGGCACTGTCCCAGAAGCGTGGCCGTGGCTCCATGGGAGATACATCTGCTGCCTTCTCTCAGGATAACAGCATGCCTGCTTCCCTGCCAGCCTCATTAGTGCCACACAGCCAGCTAGACCAGACTTCCTGGGCACAGGCCGAGATACTGTAGTCTACAGCCTGGCCCTTAATGCTCCGAGCTGCTCGAGGTCACTCTCCATGGCCATCTGGTGTCCTCAATTGAAGCTCAGCAGCCTGTTATCTCCCAATCTGTAGTTACCGGAGGTACACTTCATAGGAGCAGTCGGCAGGTAAATGAGCACAGAAGACAGGCATTAAGGTGCTGCACAGGGGTGATTCTTAATTATTTCTGATAACTTTTAACCACAAATGTAATTAAGTTGTCGGATACATTTTTCTTGCTCTGGATTTGTTGCTGATAACATTTGTAGTAAAGTGAGGGAAAGACTAGACTGAAGGAAGGCAATCGATGATGCTAGTAAAGATGATGGTGAGAAGGATTGTGGGACTGTTGGTGTATTGTGGATGGGAGGGATGGTTCTAGAAAGCTCTCTTAGATATTCTGCTCTCTAAGGGCACTGGCAGCTAGGGGCACTGGTGGTCGATGCTGCTCCTGCTCTTCCTCCTGCCCCTCCTGCCCTTCCTTCTCCACTTCTTGCTGCCCAGGTGATGGTAAGGTCCCTCATGATTGCAAAGTTATGTAGCAGACGACCACAAATCTGGATACTGGTTCAGGGTTGTATTACAAAACTCCTCCCGAACAGTCCACCGCTTGAGCACCGCAACTGTCTGAGGAATGACGTTTCTGATGGCTGTATGGTTCTCGTTGTAAGTCGCCATTGTGGCTGTGCCCAGTTCCCTGACAGGAGACATGAACCATGTCTGATTATCGCCACGCTGCCGGCCTGTAATCTGATGGCCTGGTTGGAATAAAGGCGCCACAGAGGACTGGCGCAGGTTGAATAAACCATGACTGCTGCCAGGAAACCAGGCACCTAAAGTATTCTCCAATGATCCAGAGTCACGGTGTGATGGTTAACACTGTATTTGGTCTTCAAGAGACAATCCCACCTCACAGAATTCCAGCCGACCACACTGTTTCCACCTCGGGCTGAACCAGTTGTGTTTCTAGCTGACTGCCAACTTTTTGCTGACTAAATGTAGCACATCTGAGCTAGACAGAATAATAAAATGATTAACAATATGTTACACTATATTTTTTCAGCTTAAACCTCTGCAACAATGCAAGAGAAAATGCAACTAGTTTCTTAATAATAAAATATATTTTGCAAGCAAAATTAATTTCCTGTGAATTTTCTTTAGTTTCCCTGCCACCCCCCCCACCCCGCCCCGCCCCAACACCTAAAAATACAACTTAAAGGGGCCTTGCAGTCATGAATAAAAATGATTTGGGAAACTATCCACTTGTTTGGAAAAAAAGAGTGTTGTGCATAGTTTTCAACATTGCCTTGCTATGTGTGTAAAGAAAATAAAGTTCGATAAATTGTGCTTGGAGTAAGGTTCCATGTTAAAATAGGAATCAGGCAGCCCTGGGTAGTATTTATAAATAGAGAAACTGATTTGGAACGGGGCAATATCCTGTGAGTTTCTAACCTTACTGTGTCCAGCTGGTCTGCTACATGAATACTGCAATTCTGCACAAAGTGACCACGAGGCAGTGCAACTGTTGGCGTCTGTATGTTAATAAATAATAAGAGAAGTTAATAAATCACTTGATGATGATGACGATGCTGCTGCATATCATTCCCTTATTGACAAAGCATAACACAGACATCTAGTGGCAGTAAAGTGTATTGCAACACATACTTATTTTTAATTAAAGGCACACTCCAAGCTACTTTTGGCTTGGCCTTTAAAAATAAACAAGAACTTTCCTTTAATTAAATGGAAGTAGGCAAAGCCTCTGATCAGCATATTTGGTGAAAATATCCATCGCACCAACAGCTTTACCAATAGTAAGGAGACGTACCAATTTCTCTTCCCGACCCTGTTGACAAGGTGCAACCTGCCCTACCTTCACCCCACCAATGGTTTATAGATCTTTCAACTACATCATTTTGTGTACAACCTCCAACCACATACAGTAGACACCTCAAATCGCTGGAGAAATACCAACGATGTCTCTGCAAGATGCTGCAAATCCCCTGGGTGGACAGATGCACCAACGTCAGCGTTCTCGACCAGGCCAACATCCCCAGCATCGAAGCACTGACCTCACTCAACCAGCTCCGCTGGGCAGGCCACATTGTTCGCATGCCTGACACAAGACTCCCAAACCAAGTGCTCTACTTGGAACTCCTACACGGCAAGTGAGCCCCAGGTGGGCAGAGGAAATGTTTCCAGGATACCCTCAAAGCCTCCTTGATAAAATGCAACATTCCCACCGACACCTGGGAGTCCCTGGTCAAAGACTACCCTAAGTGGAGGAAGAGCTTCCGGGAGGGCGCTGAACACGTCGAGTCTCGTTGCTGAGAGCATGCAGAAAGCAAGCACAGGCAGCGGAAGGAACATGTGGCAAACCAAATTCCCCACCCACCCTTTCCTTCAACGACTGTCTGTCCCATCTGTGACAGAGACTGTAATTCCCATATTGGACTGTACAGTCACCTAAGAACTCACTTTTAGCGTGGAAGCAAGTCTTCCTCGATTTCGAGGGATTGCCTATAATGATGATGATGATGTTTACATAACCTTCAACCCCATCATTGTTTAGATAACCTTCAACCCCATCATTATTCACATAACCTTCAACCACATCATTGTTTATATAACCTTCAACCCCATCATTGTTTACATAACCTTCAACCCATCATTGTTTGTACAACCTTCAACCCATCATTATTCACATAACCTTCAATCCCATCATTGTTCATGTTATGTATGTATGTAAACCTCACCAAAATGTAAGATTTGCCACTAGGGGGCACACCTGTGGGAGACCTAAGGGTCACCTGTGCACCCTGGGGCAAGCAGGTATCAAAGGTGACTCACCATGCTGCTTCCCCACTCTGGAGTCTGAATAAAGAGACCAAGGTCACAACAGTTTGAGCTTACAATACTGTCCTGTGGATTTATTCTGAACATAACAAATTGGCAACGAGGATGAGATCACGAACTTTCACGCGGTAATGGCTGCCGTTGGTATTCTTGAGAGATCTGTTGAGGGTGATGATTGGGAAGCCTTTGTTGAGTGCCTCGACCAGTACTTCGTGGCCAATGAATTGGACAAGGCTGAGACGGTGATCAAGTGCAGGGCGATTCTCCTCACCGTATGTGGGTCTTCGATATATGGCCTCCTCAAAAATCTGCTGGCACCGGTCAAACCAACAGACAGTCCTACACAGAGCTGTGTACGCTGGTAAACCAAAGGAGAGCATCTTGTTGGCCAGGTATCGCTTTTACACACACCATCGCTCCGAGGGCCAGAACGTGGCGAATTTTGTCGCCAATCTAAGCCGCCTTGCGGGGCAGTGCGACTTTGCAGGATACTGTGCATCAAATAATATTTTCAGCAGGCAGAACGGTATAGGGCAGGGTCCATACAACCGCAGAGGTTAGACCTAGGCCTAGAGTGACTCAGAGTCCGCCGTGGGGCGTGAATGTGTATCCATGTTGGCGCTGTGAGGGCAACCATAGAGCTCATCAATGTCGATTCAAGCTGTGGAACAATGGGACACCTCCAGTGACTGTGCAACTGATCTGACTCACCACGTGGCAGAGTCAGGAGGACAACCGATCCAGCGAGGATCACGATGAACGAGCAGGAGAGGCAACTCAACCTGAGGGTGAAGAGGAAGTATTTGGGATACACACCTTCACCACCAAAAGCCCTCCGATAATGTTAAAAGTTGAACTTAAAGGCACTCCAGTCTCCATGGAACTAAACATGGGGGCGAGTCAATCAGTTATGTGCCAGAAGGCATTCGAGAGGCTGTGGGGCGACGAAACATATAGACCCAAGCTTATCCCGATTCAGGCAAAGCTGCGCACTTACAACAAAGAACTGATACCAGTTATTGGTAGTGTGGATATAAGAGTATCCCATAAGGGAGCGGTGCACCATTTACCACTGTGGATTGTATCAGATGATGGGCCAACACTGCTTGGTAGGAGGTGGATGGGGAAGATTCGATGGAACTGGGAAGACCTCTGTGTACCTTCTCCGGCGAATAACATCTTCCTTCTCAAAGGCTGAGCAAACCCCGACCTTCAGCTGAACCAGGTATCGAAGTGCAAGTCCATTTGCCAATCCCCGAGGCACAGGCCGCTTATCACGACCATGAGGAGGTGAAGATCAACCGAGCAGCGGTACAGGCGCGGTACCCACCACCCAAAACCGACGATCTCTTCGCGACGATGGAAGAGGCTCCAGGTTGACCATGCAGAGTGTGACTCCGGCCGAAACGATCCGAATGCATCTCCCGGATGCCAGAGGCCAAATCCCTGGGGAGGAAGATCGCGGCAGTCAGCATCACGGACACGGACGAGTGGGCGTCCAGGCCACGGGACGAGAGTGCGTCCAGACCACGGGACGAGAGTGCGTCCAGACCACGGGACGAAGGTGCATCCAATCCATGGGACGAAGGTGCGTCCAGACCACGGGACGAGAGAGCGTCCAGACCACGGGACGAAGGTGCATCCAATCCATGGGACGAAGGTGCGTCCAGACCACGGGACGAGAGTGCGTCCAGACCACGGGACGAAGGTGCATCCAATCCATGGGACGAAGGTGCGTCCAGACCTCGGGATGAGAGAGCGTCCAGACCACGGGACGAAGGTGCATCCAATCCATGGGACGAAGGTGCGTCCAGACCACGGGATGAGAGAACGGCCAGACCACAGGACGAGAGAGCGTCCAGACCACGGGACGAGAGAGCGTCCAGACCACGGGATGAGAGAACGGCCAGACCACAGGACGAGAGAGCGTCCAGACCACGGGATGAGAGAGCATCCAGAGCACGGGACGAGAGAGCGTCCAGACCACGGGACGAGAGAGCGTCCAGACCACGGGACGAGAGCGTCCAGACCACGGGACGAGAGAGCGTCCAGACCACAGGACGAGAGTGCGTCCAGACCACGGGACGAAGGTGCATCCAAACCATGGGACGAAGGTGCATCCAGACCACGGGACGAGAGAGCGTCCAGACCACGGGATGAGAGAGCGTCCAGACCACGGGACGAAGGTGCATCCAGACCACGGGACGAGAGAGCGTCCAGACCACGGGATGAGAGAGCGTCCAGACCACGGGACGAGAGAGTGGCCAGACCACGGGAAGTCACTGCAATAGAACGGAGGAATGTGTCACCCAGCAAGGAAGACGACTGGGTTTGCGGCAAAGGTAAAGGGGCGGCCGCTGAGAAGGCCAGGAACCCATCACGTTGCAATAAGTTGTTTGCACTATGTAACCCATGTGAGCCGTCTTTTGCGGCCAATGGGGTCGGGGGTACCTTACAACAAGCCAAAGTAGCGGGCGAACACCAACCGGTCGTATATGTATCTGACAAAGTACTTGTAACAAGTGATGTGTTATCACACGGGGTTGGGTGTGTTGTACAGCAAGCCAAAGTGGCGGGCAAACCCCAACCAGTTCTATATGTATCTAACAAAGTATTCGTAGCAAGTGATGTGTTACCGCACGGGGTCGGGAGTGTTGTGCAGCAAGCAAAAGTAGCGTGCGAGCCCAAACCAGTTGCATGTGTATCTAACAAAGTATTCGTAGCGAGTGATGTGTTATCGCACGGGAGTGTTGTGCAGCAAGCAAAAGTAGCGGGCGAGCCCCAAACAATTGAATATATACCCAATAAGTTAACCGAGGCATCAGCCTGTATTCACGGGACTAAAGAGACGTACCAAAGAGTGTCCCCATATGTGCTCGAGTCAGACAAGCTGCCCATCCCAAGTTTGGGAGAGCAGAGGCACCATTATTGATGTGTTGTTTCGAGAAGGCCTAACACTGTCTGTGCATTGTAACATGATTCGCC
The DNA here is from genome assembly GCF_044704955.1 of Pristiophorus japonicus. NCBI lineage: Eukaryota > Metazoa > Chordata > Chondrichthyes > Pristiophoridae > Pristiophorus > Pristiophorus japonicus. The sequence goes on from NC_091977.1 coordinate 485,885,263, forward strand.
ACGGACCAGGCAGTGAGAACCGTACTAATACCCTCAGTTGGCTACCATTGCCCACCACCGGGGTGGAAACGGCGCAGCCTGCAGACCCACTCGCGGTCGTGGATGTGCTGGAAAGCGAAGGGTCAACCGTAACGGCCCCCCAGCTTAGGACCTGGACCAGCCAGGGTCCCATGTTACCGCCTGCCAAAGGTGAACTGCTAGACGGGATGTTGCGACCTATCTGTCGCAAAGACGAAAGGCCGATCCCAACGTTGCAAAGTAAGGCAGGGCGGCTACACACAGTCGGTGGTCCAGGCCCCCATACTACGGCCCAGGATCCATGGAGACCACTAGACCTTCCGCCACCACCAAAAGTCTCAAGGCCATTACGGCCATCCTGGGCTTGCGAGACCTCAGAGTCAGCTACAATAGTCTGGAGCAGGCAGCCCAAATCACTAAGCCAAGCACCACGCGTGTCACGGTAGACTCCCTGCAGACCCGGCTATCCCGGGTGCTACGCAGTCACTGGACAGAATCACTCAGAACCGAGCCTTCCGTAGGCCATCAGCAGGGAATGCACCATGATCGCACAGCCCCTCCACGCGACATCAGAATAAGCGATGTAGACCATGTTCAAGGCCTCAGTTGGGCTGGAAGCACCGCATTAGCCAAGGGGGGGAATGGAGAATATGTGATGAAAACTGAGCAGTTGATGGTGAAACCATGTATTGGGCTAACGCGTAAAGCATTTGGACTAGACCAAACTGCGAACTACAGATAACCAGGAACCACTGTGAAAGGACCTGGCCCCCAGCGACCCACTAACACAATCGACCTTGCCGTCAACCAAGAGGATAAACCCACTACGTCAGGACTTCAACCCAGGCGATCGACCCGGGGACACGGAGCGCCAGATCACCTCAACTTGCAAATAAGTTGCACATAAGACTTTGGGGGGGTGATGTTGTGTATGTTTATAATCCTCACCAAAATGTAAGACTTGCACTAGGGGGCACACCTATGAGAGACCTAAGGGTCACCTGTGCACCCTGGGGCAAGCAGGTATAAAAGGTGATTCACCATGCTGCTTCTCCACTCTGGAGTCTGAATAAAGAGATCAAGGTCACAAAAGTTTGAGCTTACAATACTGTCCTGTGGATTTATTCTGAACATAACAGTTCATATAACCTTCAACCCAATTGTTTACATAACCTTCCATCCCATCATTATTTGCAGAACTTTCAACCCCTCTGCCCACTCTCCAGAACTCCCTCTCTATACCCATCCATCTCTCCACTTCTCCCCTCACCTTTAAAAACTATCTCAAACCATTTTTGGCCAAGCTCATGGTCACCTCTCTTAAATCTCCCACCATGGCTCTGTGTCCACTCTTTTATTTCATTTATTTTCTCCACCCCTGTGTAAGACACATTGGGATGATTTCTATATAAAGATGTTATCGGAATTCAAGGTCTTGTGTTTGATCAGCTGTTTGAAATTTGGGATGTATTGGATGAGGAACTGTGGGTACAAACCTTTGATCTACAACCGAGTGGTATGTGAGACCAGCTGACCACAGCCCTATTCTCATGACCATTATTGGCAAAGAACTTGGATGATCAGGTTGTCTATAAAACTGTTTGATTCTGCTATTGCTTGTAGAGTGATTCTGTAAGAGTTGCTATTATTTGGCACCTCTCATCACCAAATGTTCACACTCAAAATGGCAAACTGTTGGCATCATGGTGCTTTCTGGTCACCTCTGCCACAATTGATTAACACAGCACCAAGAAAATGACTGCAAAGTCCATCACATCAAATGGCACACTTTGAATGTGGATGCTCAAGTGAAATGACTTAACAAATGGTTGTAATCATCACAGGCTCAGTCCATGTGCCTTGGACTTAAAAAAGCAATTACAAGATACAACCTGTATAACTTGTTTTTGCTCAGGTTCTCGTGAGTTATATCATGTTGCATCACTTAATTGGTTTTAGTTTCCAGGCTTCCCAACATGCGCAGCAACAACAAGAATTTTAACTTAGAAGCCAAATAAGTTTGGAAGTTCGGTATTTATTGATTGTTTCATTTTCCAAGGGAGGTTTAAGGCCTAGGCAGCTGAAGGCACCGCCACCAATGTGGAGCGATTAAAATCGAGGATGTGCAAGAGGTTCTGATTCAATCATTCGATCATGGAGTCATACCTAGCACAAAGGAAGATGTTTGGGTTGGTTGGAGGTCAATCATCACTGCCTCAGGATATCACTGCAGTAGTTCCTCAGGGCAGTATCCTAGGCCCAACCATCTTCAGCTTCTTCATCAATGATCTTTTTTCCATCATAAGATCAGAAGTGGGGATGTTCGTTGATGACTGCACAGTGTTCAGTGCCATTCGCAACTCCTGAGACAATGAAGCAGTCCATGCCTGCATGCAGCAAGACCTACCTGGATGACATTCAGGCTTGGGCTGATAAATGGCAAGTAACATTCGCGCCATACAAGTGCCAGGTAATGACTATCTCCAACAAGTGAGAGTCCAACCACCGCCCCTTGACATTCAATGGCATTACCATCACCGAATCCCCCACCATTAACATCTTGGGGGTCACCATTGAGCAGAAACTTATCTGGAACAGCCACATAAATACTGTGGCAACCAAGAGCAGGACAGAGGCTGGGTATTCCATGGCGAGTGTCTCACCTCCTGACTTCCCAAAGCCTTTCCACCATCTACAAGGCACAAGTCAGGAATGTGATGGAATACACTCCACATGCCTGGATGAGTGTATCTCCAACAACATTCAAGAAGCTCAACACGATCCAGGGCAAAGCAACCCGCATGATTGGCACCCTATCCACCACCTTGAACATTCATTCCCTCCACCACCGGCGTATCGTGGCTGCAGCGTGTACCATCTACAAGATGCCCTGCAGCAACTCGCTAAGTCTTCTCCGGCAGCACCTCCCAAACCAGCGAACTCTACCACCTAGAAAGACAAGGGCAGCAAGAGCATGGGAACATCACCACCTCCACATCCCCTCCAAGTCATACAACATGGTGACAGAAATATATCAGCTTTGCTTCATCATTGCTGGATCAAAATCCTGGAACTCCCGACCTGAACAGCACTGTGGGAGTGCCTTCACCACACGGATTGCAGCGGTTCAAGAAGGCTGCTCACCACCACCTTCTCAAGGGCAATGAGGGATGGGCAATAAATACTTGCCTTGCCAGTGACGCCCACATTCCATGAACAAATAGAAAAAAAATCTCAAGGGGCTGTTGAATTTTCCACCCCAAATTTCTCCCCTTTTCCCATGTTGTCTCCTAAAGGTGCCGTTTTACTGGATTACAGTTCAACGGAAATGGTAGCATAGTGGGTATGTTACTGGGACTAGTAATCCAATAGGAAACATAGAAACATAGAAAATAGGTGGAGGAGTAGGCCATTCGGCCCTTCGAGCCTGCACCAACATTCAATATGATCATGGCTGATCATGCAACTTCAGTATCCCATTCCTGCTTTCTCTCCATTCCCCTTGATCCCTTTAGCCATAAGGGCCACATCTAACTCCTTTTTGAATATATCTAACAACTTTCTGTGGTAGAGAATTCTACAGGTTCACAATTCTCTGAGTGAAGAAGTTTCTCCTCATCTCTGTCCTAAATGGCTTACGGTGTATCCTTAGACTGTGACCCCTGGTTCTGGACTTCCCCAACATCGAGAACATTCTTCCTGCATTTAACCTGTCCAATCCGGTCAGAATTTTATGTTTCTATGAGATCCCCTCTAAATTCCAGTGAATATAAGCCTAGTCGATCCAGTCTTTCTTCATATGTCAGTCCTGCCATCCCGGGAATCGGTCTGGTGAACCTTCGCTGCACTCCCTCAATAGCAAGAATGTCCTTCCTCAGATTAGGCGACTAAAACTGTACACAATATTCAAGGTGTGGCCTCACCAAGGCCCTGTACAACTGCAGTAAGACCTCCCTGCTTCAAAACACAAATCCCCTAGCTATGAAGGCCAACATGCCATTTGCCCTCTTCACCGCCTGTTGTACCTGCATGCAAACTTTTAACGACTGATGTACCATGACACCCAGGTCTCGTTGCACCTCCCCTTTTCCTCATCTGTCACCATTCAGATAATATTCTGCCTTCCTGTTTTTGCCACCAAAGTGGAAAACCTCATAATTATCTACTTTGTACTGCATCTGCCATGCATTTGCCCACTCACCTAACCTGTCCAAGTCGCCCTGCAGCCTCTTAGCATCCTCGTCACAGCTCACACTGCCACCCAGCTTAGTGTCATCTGTAAACTTGGAGATATTACATTCAATTCCTTCATCCAAATCATTAATGTATATTGTAAATAGCTGGGGTCCCAGCATTGAACCTTGCGGTACCCCGTTAGTCACTGCCTGCCATTCTGAAAAAGACCCGTTTATTTCTGCTCTTTGCTTCCTGTCTGCCAATCAGTCCACGTCAGTACATTACCCCCAATACCATGTCCTTTCATTTTTCACACTAATCTCTTGTGTGCGACCTTGTCAAAAGCCTTTTGAAAGTCCAAATACACCACAGCCACTAGTTCTCTGTTGTCCACGCTATTAGTTACATCCTCAAAAAATTCTAGAAGATTTGTCAAGCATGATTTCCCTTTCATAAATCCATGCTGACTTGGATCGATGCTGTCATTGCTTTCCAAATGCGCTACTATTACATCTTTAATAACTGATTCCAACATTTTCCCCACTACCAATGTCAGGCTAACCAGTCTATAATTCCCTGTTTTCTCTCTCCCTCCTTTTTTAAAAAGTGGGGTTACATTAGCTACCCTCCAATCCATAGAAACTGATCCAGAGTCTATAGAATGTTGGAAAATGACCACCAATGTATCCACTATTTCTAGGGCCACTTCCGTAAGTACTCTGGGATGCAGACTATCAGGCCCTGGGGATTTATCAACCTTCAATCCCATCAATTTCCCAAACACAATTTCCTGACTAATAAGGATTTCCTTCAGTTCCTGTTTATCGCTAGACCCTCAGTCCCTGAGTATTTGCGGAAGTTATTTGTATCTTCCTTAGTGAAGACAGAACCAAAGTATTTGTTCAATTGGTCTGCCGTTTCTTTGTTCCCCATTATAAATTCACCCGATTCTGACTGCAAGGAACCTACATTTGTCTTCACTAATCTTTTTCTCTTCATATATCTATAGAAGCTTTTGCAGTCAGTTTTTATGTTCCCTGCAAGCTTACTCTCATACTCTATTTTCCCCCTCCTATTTAAACCCTTTGTCCTCCTCTGCTGAATTCTAAATTTCTCCCAGTCCTCAGGTTTGCTGCTTTTTCTGGCCAATTTATATGCCTCTTCCTTGGATTTAACACTATCCCTAATTTCCCTTGTTAGCCACGGTTAAGCCACCTTCCCCGTTTTATTTTAACTCCAGACAGGGATGTACAATTGTTGAAGTTCATCCATGTGATCTTTAAATATCTGCCATAGCCTATCCACCATCAACCCTTTAAGTATCATTCACCAGTCTATCCTAGCAAATTCACGTCTCATACTATCGAAGTTACGTTTCTTTAAGTTCAGGACCCTAGTCTCTGAGTTAACTGTTTCACTCTCCATCTTAATGAAGAATTCTATCATATTATGGTCACTCTTCCCCAAGGGGCCTCGCACAACAATATTGCTAATTAATCCTCTCTCATTACACAACACCCAGTCTAGGATAGCCAGCTCTCTGCTTAGTTCCTTAACATATTGGTCCAGAAAACCATCCCTTATACACTCCAGGAAATACTCCTCCACCCCATTGGTCAGCCCAATCTATGTGTAGATTAAAGTCACCCATGATAACTGCTGTACCTTTACTGCACGCATCCCTAATTTCCTGTTTGATGCCATTCCCAACCTCACTACTACTGTTCAGTGGTCTGTACACAACTCCCACTCATGTTTTCTGCCCTTTGGTGTTCTGCAGCTCTACCCATACAGGTTCCACATCATCCAAACTAATATCCTTCCTTACTATTGCGTTAATCACCTCTTTAAACAGCAACGCTATCCCTTTTCCTTTCTGTCTATCCTTCCTGAATATTGAATAACCCTGGATGTTGAGTTCCCAGCTTTGGTCACCCTGGAGCCATGTCTCCGTAATCCCAATTACATCATATCCGTTAACAGCTGTCTGCGCAGTTAATTCATCCACCTTATTACAAATGTTCCTCGCATTGAGACACAGAGCCTTCAGGCTTGATTTTTTTTAACATTCTTTGTCCTTTTAGCATTATGTTGTAATGTGGCCCTTTTTGATTTATGTCTTTGATTTCTCTGCCCTCCACTTTTACTTATCTCCTTTCTACCTTTTGCTTCTGCCCTCATTTTACTTCCCTCTCCCTGCATAGATTCCCATCCCCCTGCCATATTAGTTTAAACCCTCCCCAACAGCACTAGCAAACACTCCCCCAAGGACATCGGTTCCGGTCCTGTCCAGGTGCAGACCGTCCAATGAATTCAAATTCACCATGGCAGCTTTAAAATATAAATTCAGTTATTTAAAAGCATGAAACAGATTATCGTAACAAACAATCTGGTTCACTAATGTTGTTTTGGGAAGGAAATCTGCCATCTTTACCTGGTCTGCCTATATATGACTCTAGACCCATTATGTGGATAACTCTTTACTGCCTTCTGAAATGGCCTAGCAAGCCACTCAATTGTACTAAACTGTACAAAGAAGTATAACTGCACTGTAGGAGTACCTTCATTTCATGGTTTCAGCAGTTCAAGACTCACCACCACCTTCTCAAGGGCAATTAGGGATGGGCAATAAATGCTGGCCTTGCCAGTGATGCCCACTTTCCATGAATGATTTAAAAAAAAAATTCCTTCGAGATTGGCCACCCTCCACTACCTCAACCATTGTTGACGTGAGCCAAAATAATCAGTGTCCGCTGGCCATTAGACTTGAGTGGACATCTCATCCAATCCACATACATCTTTTTTCCAGGAGATGTCATTGGATAGTGATCAGGAATAGGAAGCTTGACTGATTATCTTCCCTGTCTGGCCCAGCACTGCTGTGGACTGTTGTAGCACCTCCACCGCTGCAGCAGCTGAGAGCAACTGAGTCAGACTCAGCATGGGCTGGCGATGTAACCTGGTTCCTTCCTGTTCTCATGGTCCATCATCATCATAGGCAGTCCCTTGAATCGAGGATGATTTGCTCTCACGTCAAAAAGTTCACAGGTGTTTCAATGAAGGACTAATATTCCAGATCCCGAACTAAATCTTGAAGGGTGGAAGATGCCTATGCGTGGATTTTTTTAACGTGTGGTGACTGTTGCACACCAGCCACCACACGGCCTTGACAGAGCTGGATCTTCTCATGGTCATGGCATACTGAATGATTAATTATACCAACCGAGCCATTGGGCCACTTGATAATTTAGAACAGTCAACAACAACAATTTGAATTTATATAGCGCCTTTAACACAGTGAAACGTTCCAAGGTGCTTCACAGGAGCGTTATCAGACACAAACCTAGCCACATAATGAGATATTGGGGCAGATGACCAAATTTTTGTTCAAAGAGGTAGGTCTTAAAGGAGGAGATAGGGAGAGAGGTTTCGGAAGGTTTGGGCCTCAGGCAGTTGAAGACATTGCCGGCAATGGCGGAGCGATTAAAATTGGGGATGAGCAAGAGGCCAGATTTGGAGGAGTGCTGATGTCTTGGAGAGTCCTAACAACCTGAAGCGCCCCAGTGTAGATTTTCCTCTTGGCCATGCCCAGGAGATGATCAGTTTCCAGGCAACGAGAAATAAATGCAGAGACCTGTTACATCAGATCACCGGCCCACTACACTGCCCTGGGATTTTTGTGAGAGGGGGGCAGAGACTTCCTTGGGGACGGGGTTTCCAATATGGGTGGTACTGGACCTGTGTCAACAGTAGGTGTAGACCTATGTAAACTTGTAGTTGAGGCAACTAGGGGCATTCCTGGCCTCCTGCCTCACCTTCTTCTTTGTCTGTCTGTGGAGTGCCTAACCAGAGGGTAAGTAGGATTTTCTTGGAGCACCCTGTGACTACAATTAATTGAATCGTTTTGCTCCGCCCCCACCAAGCATGATCTTTGTGCCTCATGGCCTTTAGCTGTTGCTGCACCTGATGCCAACAGCCATGAGTTCAGTTGCAGGCCTTTGAGGTTGCTGCACCTGCTGCACTCCTATGTCCAACCTACTTTCTTAGTGCCAATGTCCTAGGGGGAGTGTTTGCTAGTGCTGTTGGGGAGGATTTAAACTAATATGGCAGGGGGATGGGAACCAATGCAGGGAGACAGAGGGAAACAAAAAGGAGACAAAAGCAAAAGACAGAAAGGAGATGAGGAAAAGTGGAGGGCAGAGAAACCCAAAGCAAAGAACAAAAAGGGCCACTGTACAGCAAAATTCTAAAAGGACAAAGGGTGTTAATAAAACAAGCCTGAAGGCTTTGTGTCTTAATGCAAGGAGTATCCGCAATAAGGTGGATGAATTAATTGTGCAAATAGATGTTAACAAATATGATGTGATTGGGATTACGGAGACGTGGCTCCAGGATGATCAGGGCTGGGAACTCAACATTCAGGGGTATTCAACATTCAGGAAGGATAGAATAAAAGGAAAAGGAGGTGGGGTAGCATTGCTGGTTAAAGAGGAGATTAATGCAATAGTTAGGAAAGACATTAGCTTGGATGATGTGGAATCTATATGGGTAGAGCTGCAGAACACCAAAGGGCAAAAAACGTTAGTAGGAGTTGTGTACAGACCTCCAAACAGTAATAGGGATGTTGGGGAGGGCATCAAACAGGAAATTAGGGGTGCATGCAATAAAGGTGTATCAGTTATAATGGGTGACTTTAATATGCACATAGATTGGGCTAGCCAAACTGGAAGCAATACGGTGGAGGAGGATTTCCTGGAGTGCATAAGGGATGGTTTTCTAGACCAATATGTTGAGGAACCAACTAGGGGGGAGGCCATCTTAGACTGGGTGTTGTGTAATGAGAGAGGATTAATTAGCAATCTCATTGTGCGAGGCCCCTTGGGGAAGAGTGACCATAATATGGTGGAATTCTGCATTAGGATGGAGAATGAAACAGTAATTTCAGAGACCATGGTCCAGAACTTAAAGAAGGGTAACTTTGAAGGTATGAGGCGTGAATTGGCTAGGATAGATTGGCGAATGATACTTAGGGGGTTGACTGTGGATGGGCAATGGCAGACATTTAGAGACCGCATGGATGAATTACAACAATTATACATTCCTGTCTGGCGTAAAAATAAAAAAGGGAAGGTGGCTCAACCGTGGCTATCTAGGGAAATCAGGGATAGTATTAAAGCCAAGGAAGTGGCATACAAATTGGCCAGAAATAGCAGCGAACCTGGGGACTGGGAGAAATTTAGAACTCAGCAGAGGAGGACAAAGGGTTTGATTAGGGCAGGGAAAATGGAGTACGAGAAGAAGCTTGCAGGGAACATTAAGGCGGATTGCAAAAGTTTCTATAGGTATGTAAAGAGAAAAAGGTTGGTGAAGACAAACGTAGGTCCCCTGCAGTCAGAATCAGGGGAAGTCATAACGGGGAACAAAGAAATGGCAGACCAATTGAACAAGTACTTTGGTTTGGTATTCACTAAGGAGGATACAAACAACCTTCCGGATATAAAAGGGGTCAGAGGGTCTAGTAAGGAGGGGGAACTGAGGGAAATCTTTATTAGTCGGGAAATTGTGTTGGGGAAATTGATGGGATTGAAGGCCGATAAATCCCCAGGGCCTGATGGACTGCATCCTAGAGTACTTAAGGAGGTGGCCTTGGAAATAGCGGATGCATTGACAGTCATTTTCCAACATTCCATTGACTCTGGATCAGTTCCTATGGAGTGGAGGGTAGCCAATGTAACCCCACTTTTTAAAAAAGGAGGGAGAGAGAAAACAGGGAATTATAGACCGGTCAGCCTGACCTCAGTAGTGGGTAAAATGATGGAATCAATTATTAAGGATGTCATAGCAGCGCATTTGGAAAGAGGTGACATGATAGGTCCAAGTCAGCATGGATTTGTGAAAGGGAAATCATGCTTGACAAATCTTCTGGAATTTTTTGAGGATGTTTCCAGTAAAGTGGACAAAGGAGAACCAATTGATGTGGTATATTTGGACTTTCAGAAGGCTTTCGACAAGGTCCCACACAAGAGATTAATGTGCAAAGTTAAAGCACATGGGATTGGGGGTAGTGTGCTGACGTGGATTGAGAACTGGTTGTCAGACAGGAAGCAAAGAGTAGGAGTAAACGGGTACTTTTCAGAATGGCAGGCAGTGACTAGTGGAGTGCCGCAAGGTTCTGTGCTGGGGCCCCAGCTGTTTACATTGTACATTAATGATTTAGACGAGGGGATTAAATGCAGTATCTCCAAATTTGCGGATGATACTAAGTTGGGTGGCAGTGTGAGCTGCGAGGAGGATGCTATAAGGCTGCAGAGTGACTTGGATAGGTTAGGTGAGTGGGCAAATGCATGGCAGATGAAGTATAATGTGGATAAATGTGAGGTTATCCACTTTGGTGGTAAAAACAGAGAGACAGACTATTATCTGAATGGTGACAGATTAGGAAAAGGGAAGGTGCAACGAGACCTGGGTGTCATGGTACATCAGTCATTGAAGGTTAGCATGCAGGTACAGCAGGCGGTTAAGAAAGCAAATGGCATGTTGGCCTTCATAGCGAGGGGATTTGAATACAGGGGCAGGGAGGTGTTGCTACAGTTGTACAGGGCCTTGGTGAGGCCACACCTGAAGTATTGTGTACAGTTTTGGTCTCCTAACTTGAGGAAGGACATTCTTGCTATTGAGGGAGTGCAGCGAAGGTTCACCAGACTGATTCCCGGGATGGCGGGACTGACCTATCAAGAAAGATTGGATCAACTGGGCTTGTATTCACTGGAGTTCAGAAGAATGAGAGGGGACCTCATAGAAACGTTTAAAATTCTGACGGGTTTAGACAGGTTAGATGCAGAAAGAATGTTCCCAATGTTGGGGAAGTCCAGAACCAGGGGTCACAGTCTGAGGATAAGGGGTAAGCCATTTAGGACCGAGATGAGGAGAAACTTCTTCACCCAGAGAGTGGTGAACCTGTGGAATTCTCTACCACAGAAAGTAGTTGAGGCCAATTCACTAAATATATTCAAAAGGGAGTTAGATGAAGTCCTTACTACTCGGGGGATCAAGGGTTATGGCGAGAAAGCAGGAAGGGGGTACTGAAGTTTCATGTTCAGCCATGAACTCATTGAATGGCGGTGCAGGCTAGAAGGGCTGAATGGCCTGCTCCTGCACCTATTTTCTATGTTTCTATGTTTCTATGTTTCTATGCAAGGCCTTGCAGTTGTGTTGGGGGAGGGATTGTGGCCTGTGGAAAGGGCCTGGGCCAGGAAATGTGGGAGCACTACTTCCACAGCTGGTGCTGGACAACTCCCATATGCTGTGTCCAACTGGAGCCCAGCCAAGAAAGAAAGAAACAAAAACTTGCATTTATATAGCGCCTTTCACGACCAGCATTTCAAAGCGCTTTACAGCCAATTAAGTACTTTTGGAGTGTAGTCATTGTTGTAATGTGGGAAATGCAGCAGCCAATTTGCACACAGCAAGCTCCCACAAACAGCAATGTGATAATGACCAGATAATCTGTTTTATTACGCTGATTGAAGGGATAAATATTAGCCAGGATACCAGGGATAACTCCCCTGCTCTTCTTTGAAATAGTGTCATGGGATCTTTTACATCACCTGAGAGAGTAGACGGGGCCTCAGTTTAACGTCTCATCTGAAAGACAGCATCTCCGACAATGCAGCATTCCCTCAGCACTGCACTGGAGTGTCAGCTTAGATTTATGTGCTCAAGTCTCTGGAGTGGGACTTGAATCCACAACCTTCTGACTCAGAGGCGAGTGTGCGACCCACTGAGCCACAGCTAAAGAAAATTAGTCTGCCCATTTCACTAACTTGCAACGAGATGGAATGGTCCTGTCAATATTCAGTCGCAATACTGTCTAGATAACCAGTAAGCATGACTGCATTGCCACTGTGTATTGACAGGGCACTGTTACATGTAATTGTAGGTGCCCTTGTTAACAATTATCAGAGAGTTCCTATTAGAAGCATTTGGGCCTTTGATTCCACACCAAGTGGAGACTGTAATGAAGCGGTGTCTATGAATAGGAACATTTGTTTATAGGGGACATTGTGCCAGGTAGCAGTTAATTCCCACAGTGCTTACTTAAATCAGTACTGATGGGCTGACTTCATGGGGGAACAACTTGATAAATGTGTTCATTTTATTTCCATAACCAAATTGTCCCAATTAACCAAACTTCAATGCATTACCTCAGGCAATGTCAACACTATGTTCTCTCATGCAACTAATTTAATGGAGAGAGCAAGGCTCATTTGTCAAGTTCCTTTCTCCTAACTCCCTCCCCCATTCAAAAACTGCCCATTGATAATATTGCACCTTACCTATGCGCTGGATTTCAGCTGTTCGTTGTCTGCTTTTTGAAAAGAGTTGCGGCTTACAGGTAAACAGGGTTTTGCAGACTGTTTTAAAAAAAAAAGAATTGCATCTTCTGTTACAACACAGCTGACCACAGCTCATATTACAGCTCTGTGACGTTCAAGAAATGAGTCTAACTGGGACCGGTGCCTGCTCACAGAGCAAGGGGCCCACGTGACAGGCAGGCCTCCCAGCTAGACATCCCACAATGAAAGTACAGAGTGTTCAGTAGATTCCATTCCCTTGACACAGTGCCCAGTGACTTCTCCCAGTTTACATCCTAGCAACCAGTCCCAGTCATTTGAATTTTCATGCATCACTATGTCTATAATGATGTCACAGTTGCTATGGTAACTATCTGCTGGAGGAACTATGACACTTCTGCTGCTAAGTAACTGGGGAAACTGGCATGCTTGAAGTCATTCAGGCAAATATCTGAGTGATCAGTAATTCAGTTCACATCCACGTGCTGTGTGCAGTTTTTCTCTTTGCTGAATCGGTGTTTTTAAAAAAAAGAAACCATACTCAGGGCGAGTGCAGTTGCAGGCGTGCAAGGGCACAACTGATTTCTACTCTGCTGCTACAAGGAAATCTTCCCAGACATGCATTTAAATAGCGCTTTCCTCGACCTTAGGATGTCTCAAAGCGATTTACAGCCAGTGAAGTACTATTTGAAGTGGAGTCACTGTTGTAATGTAGGAAACGCGGCAGCAAATTTGCGCACACCAAGGTCCCACAAATAGCCATGAGATAATAACCAGATAATCTTTTTCAGTGATGTTGGTTGAGGGATAAATATAAAATATAAATATTGGCCACAGAAGAACTCTCTTGTTTGAATTAGTGCCATGAGATATTTGATGTCCACCTGACAGGGCAGATAGGGCCTCGATTTAGCATCTCATCTGAAAGTCAACACCTCTGATAGTACAGCACTTCCTCAGTACTTTATTGGAATGTCAGCCTAGATTTTGTATTCAAGTCTCTGGAGTGAGACTTGAACCCACAAGCTCTGACTCAGGCAAGAGCGCTATCACTGAGCCACAACTGACCTCTGTGTGCACTGAATATGTTAGGCTAAATGACACTTAACAGACAGCCTGTCCTATCACATCTTTATACTACAGAGCTGCGACAGAAGTGAGCTTTTGAATGTTCATCCTCAGCTGAAGGCGTTGATTTCCACAAGGGTATGGATTGACAGTTGCAGTCACCTAATCAGATCAGCCATGATCTAATAGAATGGTGGTGCAGGCTCGAGGGGCCGAATGGCCTACTCCTGCTCCTATTTACTATACTACTATGTTCCTAACTTTCCCTCTGCCCTAGTACCTTGTCCAGTGTGCCATTTTTCATGCCTAAACATTAACGGCGAGTGCTGGAAAGATAATCGATCATTGGGAATATATGTCCAATCCAATCCTTATCCCATATCCCCACATACACTTTTCTATCAGTCATTGCTGGATGGTGATTAGGAGTGGGCTGGTTATCAAGAGGTGTTCAAAATTATGAAGGGTTTTAATAAAGTAGAACCTGGAATCTTAGAATGAAACAGCACAGAAGGAGGCCATTCGGCCCATCATACCTGTGCTGGCTCTTTGAAAGAGCTATCCAATTAGCCCTACTCCCGTGCTCTTCCCCCATAGCCCAGAATTGTTTTCCTTTTCAAATATTTATCCAATTCCCTTTTGAAAGTTATTAGTGAATCTGCTTCCACTACCCTTTCAGGCCGTGCAATCCAGATCACAACAACTCGCTGCATAATGTTTTTTTCTCATGCCGCCTCTGGTTCTTTTGCCAATTGCTTTAAATCTGTGTTCCCTGGTTACCAACCCTTCTACCACTATACCCTTGAACTTCTTGCAATTTAGTATCTTCTTCATCTTAGGCAGTCCCCCGGAGTCGAGGATGACTTGCTTCCACACTAAAATGAGTTCTAAGGTGACATGAGACCAATGCGGGATCTATAGTCTCTGTGACAGGTGGGAAAAACAGTGATTGGAGGGACGGGTGGGTGGGGTACTTGATTTGTCGTACGCTCCTTTCGCTGTTTGTACTTGGCTTCCGTGTGCTGCCGACGAAGAGATTCGAAGTGTTCGGCGCCTTCTCCATTGCTTCTCCTCCACTTTAAGCGAGGAATTCCCAAGAGTCGGTGGGGACGTTACATTTTTTCGAGGAGGCTTTGAGGGTGTCCTTGAAGCGTTTTCTCTGCCCTCCTGCAACTCACATGATGTGATGTAGATCAGAGTAGAGCGTTTGTTTCGGGAGTCTATTATCGGGCATGCGGACAATGTGGCCCGTCCATCGGAACTGATCGAGCGTGGTCAATGTCTCGATGCTGGGGATGTTGGCCTGAGAGAGAACGCTGACGTTGGTGCGCCTGTCCTGCCAGTGACTTTGCACGATTTTGTTGAGGCAGCGCTGGTGGTTCTTCTCCAATGCTTTGAGGTGCCTACTGTACATGGTCCATGTCTCTGAAGCATATAGGAAGGCGGGTATCACTACTGCTCTGTAGACCATGAGCTTGGTGCTCTTGGTACACTGTTCCGATGAAGCTCAATGCAAATTCGAGGAACAGCTCCTCATCTTTCGATTAGGCACTTTACAGCCTTCGATTTCAACAATTTCAGACCATAACCTCTGCCCCTATTTTTTTACATGGCAGCTGTTGATGATTCTGCTATTCCCATTTACACCTCTTCGAGACTCATCTTTTGTTTGTTTACTTGTTCCCTTACCATCTCCTTTTGCTTTGTACTATCATCCCTTTTGTCATTTAATCACTCCTGCCTTCACCCTATCACTGACCTTCCCTTTTGTTCTTTCCTCCTCTCTTCCCTTTCCCTGCCTCTGCACTTGCTTAAAATCTGTTACATCTCTAACCTTTTCCGGTTCTGACGAAAGGTCAGCACCTGAAACGTTAACTCTGTTTCTCTCCCTACAGATGCTGCCTGACCCGCTGAGTATTTACAGTATTTTCTGTTTTTATTTCTTCTACCACCGGAAAAAGTTTCTTCTTATTTACTCTATTAAAACTCTTCAAGATTTTGAACACCTCTATCAAATCTCCCCTTCACCTCTCTGCTTTAAGAAGAACAACTTCAGTTTCTCTAGTCATTCCACGTAACTGAATTCTTTCAGCCCTGGCACATTCTAGCGAATGTCCTCTGCAATATTGCTAAGGCCTTCACCAATTTCGGGCCCCAAGTTCCTCTCCAGCCCAGAGGAGATGTCCTTAACCCCAGCACTCGGCAGGCAACACAGCCTTTGAGCTCACGCTCTCGGCTGCAGAGTACAAAATCTATCCCCCTAATGATACTGTCCCCGACCACTATTACATTTCTTTTTATTCTCCCCACTTGAATAGCTCCCTGTACCACGGTGCTGTGGTCAGTTTGCTCATCCTCCCTGCAATCCCTGCCCTCATCCAAATAGAGAGCAAGAATCTCATACCTGTTGGACAAGTGCAAGGGCTGAGGCTCCTCCATCGCTATTTCCTGGATCCCCATACCTGCTTCACTTGTAGTCACACACTCCTGTCCCTGACCGCGGACCAAATTTGAATTAATTAATCTAAGGGGTGTGACAGCCTCCTGGAACACAGTGTCCAGGTAACTCTCGGACTCCAGCTCATCAACACGGAGCCGAAGTTCCTCGAGCTGCAGACACTTACTGCAGACGTGGTCGCTGTGGACCTCAATGGGGTCAACCAACTCCCACATGCAGCAGCAGTAATACATTGCCTGCCACGCCATCTCTAATGTGTTTAATTAATTAAGTTTTCACGTTTTGTAAGTTTAGATTTTTTATCCCAGCTCTTAATTTAAACCAATACCCAAGAAAAAGAGAGAAATACTGACCAACCAATCACTTCCCTGCTTTCCTGTGATGTCACACTTTGAATCTTAGTTCTTATCCTCCCAGGTCAGTTGGTGCTGGTTGGGCTGGCTGCCTTTATCTGACGCTCCAATCTGCTCTTGCATTGTTTGTCTTCCCTTTTTTTCTTTATTTTACCGTGTATGCCCTTTGACATCCAAGGGGCTGTGGATTTTTTAGTCCCACCCTTTTTCTTTAAGGGAACATATATGCTCTGAACCCTCATTATTTCCTCCTTTAAAGATCCCCACTGCTTAGACAGGCTAAGTGAGTGGGCATAAATTGAGCAGATGGAGTAAAATGTTGGAAAGTGTGAGGTCATGCACTTTGGCAGAAAAAAAATCAAAGAGCGAATTATTATTTAAATGGAGAAAGATTGCAAAGTGCTGCAATACACCAGGACCTGGGGGTACTTGTGCATGAAACACAAAAGGTTAGTATGCAGGTACAGCAAATGATCAGGAAGGCCAATTGATCTTGGCCTTTATTGCAGAGGGGATGGAGTATATAAGTACGGAAGTCTTGCTGCAGTTATACAGGGTATTGGTGAGGCCACACCTGGAATACTGCGTACAGTTTTGGGTTCCATATTTACGAAAGGATATACTTGCTTTGGAGGCAGTTCAGAGAAGGTTCACTAGATTGATTCTGGAGATGAGGGGATTAACTTATGAGGAAAGGTTGAGTAGGTTGGGCCTCTACTCATTGGAATTCAGAAGAATGCAAGGTGATCGTATCGAAACGTATAAGATTATTGTGATATCTTCACAGAGCACAGCACACACAGCTTCCAACATGGCAGGCAGCTCTCTCGGAAGCCTCTGGAATTGCCTGGTTCTGTTTATTATTAACCCTGCAGTTGTAGTACACAATACATCCACATCCACAGAGTGGAGCTACAAACATTACCAGCTTACAGACATTACACTTCTCCCTCCTTAATGAAGAAGTTATTATAACAAATATCATACATAACTTTCATGTTTATACATAACACAGGATGTAGACTTTTTTCCCCCTTATTTACAAATTTAAATTTACCACTTGTTTTCTGTTTCGAAGAGGATACCTTCGCTCTCAAACAGAACCTTCCAAACATGGTGCCGAATCTGAACTCATTCAAGGCTCAACCTGAGGAACATTTCCCCCCACGGAATTTCTTTGATTTTCATTTGAACTCACTCCAACTTCAGGCTCTTTGTTTTCCTGACTCGGACTCAGACTTTCATTCTGATTCTCTCCTGGATTTGTTTCCAGTACATTGGATTTAGGATTTGCTACTGGTGTATCAAAACTATCTGATGAGTCAGAAATAATTGAATCATTCCCACCTTCAACTCCTTCCATGTCTGTAGGTAAAATATGATCAATATGAACAAACCTAACCTGTCCATTATCAAACATCTTTACCAAATATGTGCGAGGACCACATATTTTCACCACTCTTCCTGGTAACCACTTTAACCATTTAAGGTGATGATTCTTCACTCTCCTCTTCTGGTTTAATTTCACACTTCTCTTTTTTACTCTACCTCTATCATGATTCTCTTTCTGTCTTAATTGTGTCTCTTCTACGGACTGTGCCAAATTTGGTTTTAACAACGAGAATCTGGTTCATGGCTGTCGTTTGAGAAACAACTCTGCTGGTGTTCTACCTGTAGTTGGAAGAGGAGTATTTCAATATGTAATCAAAAAATTAGCCAATTTGTGATCCAATGCCAACTGTCGTTTCCTTGGATTTGGATCTAACACTTGTTTTATGAGGGCACGTTTTACAATTTGTACAGTGCACTGTGCTGCACCATTCGAAGCAGGGTGGTATGGTGGACCCTTGGTATGTTTCACACCATTTTTGCTCGTGAATTGTGCAAATTCTTCTGAATGAAATTGTGGTCCATTATCCAAAACAATCTCTTCAGGGAGGCCAAATGAAGAAAGTAATATTCGTAAAATGTCCAATATTTTACTTGTTGTTATTTTCCACATTGGAAACACCTCAACCCACTTCGAATGGCTATCAATCGCAATGAACAATTGTTGTCCTTCTAACTGATCAAGATCAATATGTAGCCTTTGCCACACCCTGGGAGGCCATTTCCATGGCTGTAATGATACTGGTGGTGGTTGCTTGCTTACCAATTGAGATGTCGTACACTGACTCACGATGTACTCTATATCTTTATCAAGACCTGGCCACCAAAAATAACTGCGTGCAAAACTCTTGGTCAAGCACATTCCCAGGTGCTGGTCATGGAGGTCTCCTAATAATTTGGACCTGAATTTATTTGGTATAACTACTCTTGCCCCCCACATAATACAATCTTTATCGACTGATAATTCATTCCTACGAATGAAGAATGGATGTGTATCTTTATCTGTTACCTGGTTTGGCCATCCATTTGCAATATAATCATACACTTTTGACATCACTGGGTCACGTTTGGTTGCTCTACCAATCTCTTCAGCTGTGACTGGCAGTTCATCAATGTATGAAAAATAAAACATTTCTTCCCTATCGGGTGTAACTTGTGATGGGGAAGGCAATCGAGACATTGCATCAGCATTACTGTGATCAGCTGATCATCTGTATTCAATATCATATGTATATGCTGACAAAATCAAAGCCCATCTCTGCATTCCGGCTGCAGCTAATGTTGGAACTGGGGACTTTGGATGGAGGATTGCTGTTAGGGGCTTATGGTCCATAACGATGATAAACTTACGACCATACAAGTATTTGTGAAACTTCTTGACCCCAAAAATTAATACCAAAGCTTCCCTTTCAATTTGCGCATAATTACTCTCACTGGCACTGAGAGTGCGTGAAGCAAAAGCAATTGGTCTCTCCTCCCCACTAATTACTACATAAGAGATTACTGCCCCAACTCCAGACGGAGAGGCATCACATGCTAGCTTAATCTCCTTAGATATGTCATAGTGAACTAACATGGTGCTCTCTACCAATTTGCTTTTACACTCCTTGAATGCTGTATCGCATTCTTTTGACCATTTCCAATGGAGCTGTTTTTTCAAAAGTTCATTCAGTGGATGTAATATTGTAGCCAAATTTGGTAGGAACTTCCCATAATAGTTCAAAAGACCCAAGAATGAACGAAGTTCAGTGATATTCCTGGGAGTGGGTGCATTTCTAATTGCATCCAATTTTTCCATGGTTGGATGTAAACCATCTTTGTCTACTCTGTATCCTAAGTACTCCACTGAGTTTTTAAATAACTCACACTTACGAGCAGTACTCTGTGCTTCTCTAGCCGTTTGAGGACTTCATTCAATATGTTATTATGAATTTGCCTATTTGGTGCTGAAATTAGTATGTCATCCAATTAACATACTACCCCTTCAATACCTTGCAAAATCTGGTTCATCACCCCTTGGAATATGGCAGGGGTGGAAGACACTCCAAACAGTAGCCTATTAAATTGATATAGGCCTAGATGAGTATTTAAGAGTCAAACATGACTTGGACTCCTCATCTAGTTCAAGCTGTAGGTAGGCATTCGTAAGATCCAGTTTTGAGAAGATATGACCACCTGTCAGTGTTGTGAACAAATCTTCTATATTCGGCAATGTGTTGGGAACATTACCCTCTTGAACCTGGTTTACGGTTACTTTATAATCATCACACAATCTTACCTTACCATCGGACTTAGGTACAACAACAATGGGTGTAGCCCAATTACATCGATCTATCTTATAAATGATGTTTTCAGTCTCTAGTCTTTTGAGTTCTTGCTCAACTTTCTCCTTGAGTGCATATGGTACGGAACGTGGATTGTAGTAAACTGATCTAGCGTCCTTCTGTACCCTGACACTTGCCTTGAAGCCTTGGATCGGACTGCACTGAACTGCACTTCTTGATAACCTCATCCGTTGATGAAAATCTCGCTTCCACACAGAAAATCTTACTCCAATCCAGCTTCAGTGAGCTCAACCAATTTCTTCCTAGTAAGGCAGGCTTGTCTCCTTTCACTACTATTAGAGGCAAGTTCTGAAATTGATCTTTATATTTCACTGGTACGATGATACGACCTACCACAGGAATTTTCTCTCCCGAGTAGCCTTGCAGCTCTATCTTGGATTTCTCCAGTTGGAAATCACGCAATTTGTCGCGGTACAGTGACTCCGGTACTACACTCACGGATGCACCCGTGTCAATTTCCATTGGTATCTTGAATCCCGCAACATCTATGTGGATTTTGATGCTTTCCGAATCGCTGTCCGTTAACCTCGTGCTCCTGATGACGTGTAACTCTAACATCTCCTCGTCCTGTTGTTGTTCTTCCATGCTATGTAGTCTCTTGGGATTTCTACTCATAGCTTTGAACGCTGGACTCATAGGTTTGAAAACTGGTTTACCCTTCAGTCGGCATGCCTTCGCAAGATGCCCAGTCTTTCTGTAGAAGAAACACTCTGCCTTCACGTATGGACAACTTTGAGCAATGTGTTGTCCCAGGCATCTATAGCACGACTTCGACGCTCTGTTAGAATTTCCAGTTTCTAAGACTTTGGGCCCCCACCGTCTTTTACGTTGAACCTGCAGGTGATTTACCTCGGTTGACTGACGACTGTAATTATTATTTAATTCTCAGGAATACTGTTCGGCCATGTCCATCGACCTCGCTGTCTGACAAGCAATCTCAAAAGTCAAGTCATCCGTCGTCAATAACTTCCTTCTGATCGCATCATTTTTCACCCCACAAACAAAATGATCCTGTAATGCTCGGTTTTGAAAGTTTCCAAAATTACAGTTCATTGATAGCTTTTTTAATGCTACGATGTAATCACTGATACTTAAATCAGCCTTTTGATTCCGAATCCCGAAACGATAGCTTTCAGCAATTTCTAATGGTTTGGGGTTATAGTGCTGCTCCAGCTTTGTTAAAATCTCTTTAAGCGTTGTGTCCTTTGGCTCGCCAGGCACAAGCAGATTTACAAGGGTTTCGTCAGGCCTGCCACCGATAAGAAGATCGCTTTCTTACATTCCAACACAGCTCGGTTCTGGACTGCATTGTCTGGAATTTTGATTCTGTTATTTGCAGTGAAATACATTTCTAGCCGATCCACATATGCTTTAAAACGTTCCCAGTCGTGTCTATATTCCCCCAAATGTCCGATTATACCTGCCATTTTAATCTCTAGCTGTTCACACTGTGTGCTGTATTTTACCTCAGATTTTTAGCTTTTTCCAAAGACAGAAACTTCCAAAGTCTCTCTGTCGGCTGGCTGAATCCTTCACCAACAAAATTTAAGCTTTAATTCATCCGAAAAATCCCATCTCAACGCCAAGTGTGATATATTCACAGAGCACAGCACACACAGCTCCTAACATGGCAGGCAGCTCTCTCGGAAGCCTCCGGAATTGCCTGGTTCTGTTTATTATTAACCCTGTAGTTACAGTACACAGTACGTCCACACCCACAGTTTGGAGCTACAAACATTACCAGCTTACAGACATTACAATTATGAGGGGGCTTGACAAGGTGGATGCAGAGAGGATGTTTCCACTAATAGGGGAGACTAGAACTAGAGGGCATGATCTTACAAAAAGGGGCTGCCCATTTAAAACTGAGATGAGGAGGAATTTCTTCTCTCAGACGGTTGTAAATTTGTGGAATTCGCTGCCCCAGAGAGCTGTGGAAGCTGGGATATTGAATAAATTTAATACAGAAATAGACAGTTTCTTAACTGATAAGGGATTAAGGGCCTAGATAGCTAAAGATATGGCCAGCAATGCTGGGGCGAAGGAAGTGGAGATTGGACCAGAGGTCAGAATAGGAGGAACACAGAATTCTCCAAGGGTTGTAGGGCTGGAGGAGGTTACACAGCTTGGGAGGGGCGAGACCATGGAGGGATGAACAGAGAGACCTGGGGGTATAGAAACATAGAAACATAGAAAATAGGTGCAGGAGTAGGCCATTCGGCCCTTTGAGCCTGCACCGCCATTCAATGAGATCATGGCTGAAAATGCAACTTCAGTACCCCATTCCTGCTTTCTCACCATACCCCTTGATCCCCCTAGTAGTAAGGACTACATCTAACTCCTTTTTGAATATATTTAGTGAATTGGCCTCAACAACTTTCTGTGGTAGAGAATTCCACAGGTTCACCACTCTGTGGGTGAAGAAGTTTCTCCTCATCTCGGTCCTAAATGGCTTACCCCTTACCCTTAGACTGTGACCCCTGGTTCTGGACTTCCCCAACATTGGGAACATTCTTCCTGCATCTAATCTGTCTAAACCCGTCAGAATTTTAAACGTTTCTATAAGATTCCCTCTCTTCTGAACTCTAGTGAATACAAGCCCAGTTGATTCAGTCTTTCTTGATATGTTAGTCCCGCCATCCCAGGAATCAGTCTGGTGAACCTTCGCTGCACTCCCTCAATAGCAAGAATGTCCTTCCTCAAGTTAGGAGACCAAAACTGTCCTCAACTTGTCCTGCTACCTTCAAAGACTAGTGTATATACACCCTTGTGTATATACACCCTCTGTTCCTACACTCCATTTAAAATTGTATCATTTAGTTTATATAGCCTCTCCTCTTTCTTACTGCTAAAATGAATCACGTCACACTTCTCTGCGTTAAATTTCATCTGCCATATGTCTTCAATTGCACTAATCTGTTTAAGTCCTCCGGAATTCTGTTACTATCCTCTTCACTGTTTACTGTATTTCCGAGTTTTGTGTCATCTGCAAACTTTGAAATTATGCCCTGTATACCCAAGTCCATGTCATTAATATATATCAAAAAAAGTAGTGGTCCCAACACTGATATTGGGCACCACTGCACATTTTCTCCAGTCTAAAAAGCAACCTTTCACCACCACTCTCTGCTTTCTGCCCCTTAGAAATAGACAGGCTTTTGAATGATAGGGAGTCAAGGGTTATAGGGAGCGGGCAGGGAAGTGGAGTTGAGGCCAGGATCAGATCAGCCATGATCTTATTGAATGGCGGAGCAGGCTCGAGGGGCCAAATGCTCCTGTTCCTATTTCTTACGTTCTTATGTTCTTATGTTCTTAGCCAATTTTGTATCCACTCAACCAATGGCCCTTTAATCCCATGGTCTTCAATTTTGCTAACAAGTCTATTATGTGGCACTTTATCATGCTTTTGAAAGTCTATATACACATCAACACACTACCCTCGTCCACTCTCTCCGTTACTTCATCAAAGAAGTAGAAATAGAGAAACCAGAAGACTCAGATTTAAGGACAACTGGTAAAAGATTGAGGGATTTTTTTGTATGCAGTGAGTTGTTATGATCTGGAATACCCTACCTGAAAGGGCGATGGTGGCAGATTCAATTGTAACTTTTAAAAGGAAATTGGATAAATACTTGAAATGCACACATTTGCAGGACTATGGGGAAAGAGCAGGGGAATAAGACTAATTGGATAGATCTTTCAAAGAGCCAGTGCAGGCACAATGGGCCGAATAGCCTACTTCTGTAAAATTGTATGATATTTTCATTACAGAAAGATGCAGTACTGAGGGAGTGTTGCGTTGTTGGAGTTGCTGCCCTTTGGACGAGACATTAAACTGATGCCCGTCTGCCTATCTGAATGACAGCAAGGGAGTTTGCCCAATGTCTTGTTCAACATTTGTCCCTCAACCAACACCACTAAAACAGACGAACTGATCATTTAACTCATTTGCTGTTTGTGGGATCTTGCTGTGTGCAAATTGATTGCTGTGTTTGTCTACATTACAACAGCAACTGCACTTCAAAAGCAATTGCAAAGTGTCCTGAACATGTGAAAGGCATTCTATGATTGCAAGTTCTTTCTTTGGTATAAGGGCAGTTCGTATGAGAGATTGAAATGTCACATTGGTGCAGTAGAGGATCTTCTGAGTTTGATATTCAGACACATTTTCGGAGATAGTATTTACAGATCTTTACTTTGCACCGAGCCCATGATATGTGTGTCCAGAGTGTCCTTGATGGGACAGAATAGTGGTAGCTTCACTCTGTGTCCAAACAACTTTGACTACATTTCAAAAAGTAATTCATCGACTTTGCTGTGCCTTGGGACACCCTAAGGATGTGAAAGAAGGTATATCGATGCAAATTATTTTTTCTTTATTTCTATAACCTGTGCTTTAACTGATCTAAGGGGTACTTGATGGGGCATTGTAGAGGGAGTTTTACTCTGCACGCCACCATGCTGTACCTTGCCTGAGCTTGATGGAGCAATATAGAAGGAGTGTTATTCTACATCTAACTTAATCTGTAACTGGCTTGGGAATGCTCAATGGAAAAAGAAAGAGCGAGCTTCATTCTGCGTCTAATTTGTGTTGTTCCTGAACTGGATGAACTGAGGCTAGTTTTAGTGTTACTGACATCAGGCGACTCAGTACTGTGTGGAGCTAGAATTTGCTTAGCCTGGATTGCACATTTATCAATAGACCTCCAAGTGAACTCAAAATAAGATTTATGAAGCAATTTGATGAAGAGGGCTCTCAAGTTCAATTAAAATGGGCTGTGATCTCAGATCTTTAACCTGAAGAAATTTAAAGAAATTAGTTCATGGCAATCGCTTTTCTTCAACGGCCCTGTGGCCGCTCCTCCAACGAGTTCCCCACTCGATAACATGTCAACCATTAAATTTAACCCTAGATCCTCCCTATCCTTAACAGCATAGAATCATAGAATCATAGATGGTTACAGCACAGAAGAAGGAGATTCAGCCTGTTGAGCCCGTACTGGCTCTCTGCAATAGCACTTCAGCTAATCCCATTCCCCCGCCCTTTCCCCGCAGCCCTGTAAATGTTTTTCCTTCAGGTACTTATCAATTCCCTTTTGAAAGCCATGATTGAGTCAGCCTCCACCACCTTTTCAGGCAGTGCATTCCAGATCATAACCACTCGCTACGTTAAAAAGTTTTCCCTCATGTTGCCTTTGGTTCTTTTGTCAATCACCTTAAATCTTCAACACTTCTGCCAATGGGAATAGTTTCTCTCTATCTACTCTGTCCAGACTCGACATGATTTTGAACACCTCTATTAAATCTCCTCTCACTCTACTCTGCTCTAAGGAGAACAACCCCAGCTTCTCCAGTCTATCCACATAACTGAAGTCCCTCATCCCTGGAATCATTCTCATAAATCTTTTCTGCATCCTCTCTAAGGCCTTCACATCCTTCCTAAAGTGGGGTGCCCAGAATTGGACACAATACTCCAGTTGAAGCCGAACCAGTGTTTTATACTGTTTCATCATAAATTACATGCTTTTGTACTCTATACCTCTATTCATAAAGCCGAGGATCCCATAAGCTTTTTTAACTGCTTTCTCAACCTGCCCTGCCACCTTCAACGATTTGTGTACATATACCCCCGGGTCTCTCTGTTCTTCCGCCCCCTTTAGGATTGTACTACCTGAAAGAGTGATGGAGGCAGACTCAATTGTGGCTTTCTAAAGAGAATTAGATAAGTACCTGAAGGAAAAAAAATTGCAGGGCTGTGGGGAGTGGAACTAGCTGAAGTGCTCTTGCAGAGAGCCGGCATGGGCTCGACAGGCCGAAAGGCTTCCTTCTGTGCTGTAACCATTCTATGATTCTATGACTTCGTTGTGTGCAAATTAACTGCATAACAATACTTTTGACACTTCAAGAAGTGGCTGTGAAGTGTTTTTGGACATCTTAAGGACATCAAGGGACACTATGGGGCTCAATTTTGCCCAAGCCTATTTTCTGACGTTTTGCCAGAGTTATGCCCGTTTTTCTAGGCCAGAAATGCGCTAGAAATAATTCGCCAAAGTTTCCCCAATGTATAATTCAAATTTGGCACTGTGCAGCGTGTCCAGTCGCCTCAGTGGGTGGAGCATGCTGTTTGCGCCGAAAAAACGATGCCGCACGTTCTGCGCATGCGTGACAAAAAAAGTGAGGCTTTTGACGTTATTTCAATGGACGCGCATGCGCAGTACAGCTCCGAGTTGGAAATCGGCCATTTTTAAAGAGCCAGTTGTGTGAGAAGGAGTGCTGTGTGAGAGCATTGGTAAAATTGGATCTCCAGCAACACAAGATGCAACGCGGTGCAAGGACCAAGAATTTCTTGCAGGATGAAGTGAAGGAACTAGTTTCTGTGATTAAGACCAGATGGCAGGAGCTGGACACCAGCAGAAGTCACATAAAAGTTCCACCCAAAGAAATGAAGAAACGCTGGAACCAAGTTGCAGAAGATTACTGCGCAATGGTGACCACCACGAGATCTGGAGGTCAGTGTAAAAAGAAAAGGCAGGACCTTGGTCAAGTGGTTAATGAAAATAATATTTTCATTTATTCAATGGAATTGCAATTGTAAATGTGACCAGCTGTATATGTCTCACCCAGCAGAAAGGGACTGGACTGGACAGGTTAGGTGCAGGAAGAATGTTCCCGATGTTGGGGAAGTCCAGAACCAGGGGACATCGTCTAAGGATAAGGGGTAAGCCATTTAGGACTGAGATGAGGAGAAACTTCTTCACTCAGAGAGTTGTTAACCTGTGGAATTCCCTACTGCAGAGAGTTGTTGACGCCAGTTCATTGGATATATTCAAGAGGGAGTTTGATATGGCCCTTACGGCTAAAGGGATCAAGGGGTATGGAGAGAAAGCAGGAAAGGGGTACTGAGGTGAATGATCAGCCATGATCTTATTGAATGGTGGTGCAGGCTCGAAGGGCAAAATGGCCTACTCCTGCACCTATTTTCTATGTTTCTATGTTTCTATATTTCTAAGACACCCTCTCTAAAAAATTGCATTTTCATCTTTGCAGAGGAAGGTGGCACATAATAAAAGGGAAAGAACTCGAACAGGAGGAGGCCCGGCAAATCGGCACCCACTGACACCCTTGGAAGAGAGGGTCGCTGCTTTGATGGGTCCTGCCTGGAGAAAAGCAATCAGTACTGCACAAGCTGGGCCCACACTCGAGGGAGAGGGTAAGTCCTGCAAATTCTATAGTCTGGCTTTGCTAAATGCAATGTGCGAGGAGGACACAAAAAATCTGCAAAAGGACATAGACAGGCTAAGTGAGTGGGAAAAAAATTGGCAGATGATGTATAATGTTGGAAAGTATGAGGTCATGCACTTCGGCAGAAAAAAATCAAAGAGCAAGTTATTATTTAAATGGAGAAAGATTGCAAAGTACTGCAGTACAGCGGGACCTGGGGGTACTTGTGCATGAAACACAAAAGGATAGTATGCAGGTACAGCAAGTGATCAGGAAGGCCAATGGAATCTTGGCCTTTATTGCAAAGAGGATGGAGTATAAAAACAGGGAAGTCTTGCTACAGTTGTACAGGGTATTGGTGAGGCCACACCTGGAATACTGTGTACAGTTTTGGTTTCCATATTTATGAAAGGATATATTTGCTTTGGAGGCAGTTCAGAGAAGGTTCACTAGGTTGATTCCTGAGATGATGGAGTTGATTTATGAGGAAAGGTTGAGTAGGTTGGGCCTCTACTCATTGGAATTCAGAAGAATGAGAGGTGATCATATCGAAACATATAAGATTATGAGAGAGCTTGACAAGGTGGATGCAGAGAGGATGTTTCCACTTATGGGGGAGACTAGAAGGAGATGAGGAGAAATTTCTTCTTTCAGAGGGTTGTAAATCTGTGGAATTCACTGCCTCAGAGGGCTGTGGAAGCTGGGACATTGAATAAATTTAAGACAGAAATAGACAGTTTCTTAAACGATTAGGGGATAAGGGGTTATGGGGAGTGGGCGGGGAAGTGGAGCTGAGTCCATGATCAGATCAGTCATGATCTTATTGAATGGCAGAGCAGGCTCGAGGCGCTGTAGGCCTACTTCTGTTCCTATTTCTTATGTTCTTATGTTCTTATGTTAAGTACCGGCCGGGCTAGCCATGCTTTGGTTCCTGGGCATGTCTCCATCAGCTATGCGTCAGTTGATGCAATGTGCTATTATTCATCGTGGTGCTTCAAATCAGCTTGCTGCCTGCACTGTGTGAGCCTACTCATGCCACCCACCCTGCCCCCTCCTATTTTGCAGAACTTGAGGCCAACCCTGATAATGCAGAAGAAGATTCAGACATGGACGAGCCTGAAGAGAACATCTTCCAATCCCACCTTCCAGACAAGAGCATGGGCGTAAGGGTGAGGGGGAGGGAATGGAGATGGATGGAGCCCACGCTGTTTTACTGACTTTGGTAAATGTGCAGGTACCACTCATTGAAATGCAGGCCCTTTCTGTGACTGGTGGTTTGAGTGTTGGTGGGACATTCCATGGTTTCCTAACATCCGAGGCTGCGGGTTCCAGTGGTGGGGTGCAGCGAAGCACACCCAGGGCCCCATCTTCCCAGGCTGCTGGTCCCAGTGGTGGGGTGCAGTGAAGCACACCCGTGGGAAGGAGGGGAAGGAGAGCTCGACAGTGCTCTCCTGAGGTGCAGGACCTATCAGAAATGGTTTAGATGATGGCAATGAGTGGGGAGAGCATTGACCTTACACGATCACTCCTGGACACCATCAGTGGCATGGGTGATGAGGTATCGGGACTGTCGGGAGAAGTAACAGCAATCTCATGAGAAATGGGAACAATGTCCGGGACCATGAGTGGGGGAATATCTTAGTCAGCTAAAACCATGTCAGTGACCATGAGGGAGGGAATGTCAGAGATGGTGCATTCACTATCACTGAACATGATGGAGGGAATGTTGCAGGTCGTTGAGACAGTGCCAGGGCGCATGAAGGACGGCATGTTGGAATTAACTGCTGCAATAAGGGAACACGCCCAGACCCTGCGTCCATTGAGAGAATCAACTGCCACTCCCACTCCAATCCCCACACCAGCCTCTGAACAACCCCAAGCGGGGCCCTCCACATTGCCGCCTGGGCTCTCCACATTGTCGCCTGCTGCCCACCCCTCCCCCCTCACCCCCTCAACAGGTGAGCACTACCCGAGATCTTAGAAAGAATAAGCTTGGTACCAACCCCAGAAACACTGCGCCACCGCCTGCGGGCAGGGGTGGTGGAGTCACCAAGAACAAGCGCGGCGGGCAGTCTTAGAATAAAGTGGAGGAGAGATGGGTGCAGCCTTTCTTTGCTGCTGCTGCTGTTGTTGTTGTTTTAATATTATTACTCTTGTAGCTGTTGATCCCAAATCAAAGATTTTTGTAAGTTATGTAAATTTACAAGTTTAAAAGTTAGTAAGTGATCTTAAAGTTTTTAAGTGATCTTAGAGTTTGTAAGTGATAGTAACTGAAATCTTTAACGTTTGATACAAAAATAATTTTATTAAAGTGAAGTTAAGTACAAAGAATTGTTAAACTTTTGAATAAAATATATTTTGCATTAAATCTGAATCATTTTCATAATTTGTTCCATTATTAACACAACTTTTGGAACTCAAGAAGAATCATTTCCATTATTTGTTCGATTATTAACACAACTTTTTGAAGTAAACAAGAATAATTTCCATCATTTTGTTCCATTAACACAACACAACATTACGGAACAGGTCCAAACAGTAAACATGGTCCATTTGGAACATTTGCCGCTGAGCCTTCAGGCAGTAAAGAGTTCACGGATGAGCTGCTGGCACAAGGCTCGAGCAATCGTTAAAGGGGCACGATGGCCCGCCCTCCTCCACCGTCGTGCTCCGGGTTCAGGTATTTGCATGGTTTCCTCGTCCTCATCCTCCTGCTCATCATCTGCATCTTCCTCATCATTATTATCAGCCACTCTCACTGCAGGTGGGTCTTCTCCTACCAGCTGCTGCTGCCTCATGATGGTTAAGTTATGCAGCATGCAGCACACAACAGTGAACTGACAATCTCAGGGAAGTATAGCAAGTAGCCTCCGGAATGGTCCAGGCAATCGGAAATGCTGTTTCAAGATGCCAATGGTCCTCTCTATGATGCTGCGCATCGCAATGTGCGACATGTTGTATTCCCGGTCAGCTTCTGTCTGGGTTACGTGTAGGGGCATCATGAGCCATGTGGCGATGCCGTTCGCTTTGTCTCCCAGTAGCCAGCTCTGCCCTTCTGGCTGCTGCTAAAACATGGCAGATATAATGCTCTCACATAGGATGAATGTATCATGGGTGCTCCCAGGGTATCTTGCATTGACTGACATGATGTGATGCATGTCATCACACACGAGCTGTACAGTATTGGAGTAGAACCCTTTTCTGTTCCTGTACATCTCGGAACCTTCCAAAGGTGCTCCGAAGGTCATGTGGGTACAATCAATGCAGCCCTGTACCTTTGGGAAGCCAGCAATCCTGGAGAAACCCACAGCCCTGTAACGCATTACTTTGGCAGTCATGGGGAACTTTATCTAGTCATTCCTTCGTGCATATGCTACAGCTGTCACCTGCCGAACGGAGACATGTGTTGCATGTTGAGAGATGGCGCACACATCCCCAGTTGTAGCTTGAAACGATCCGAAGGCATAGAATGAAAGTGCAGCTGATACCTTCACTTCAACTGACAAAGCAGTCCTCCTGATGCTTCGAGGTTGCAGGTTTGCTTTCACCAACTCTTAGATCTCAGTTACAACTTATTTGCGGAAACGCAGCCTTCTGACACAGTCTGCATCACTCAGATGCAGGTACGAACGCCTGTCTCGATATACCCGATGTGAGTAAAGCCTCCTGCCCAGCACCCTACGGGCTCTGATGTTCCTCATGCTATGACATCGAATCAATTGTCTCCTACGTAGCACCATGATGCAGAAGGCTCACACAAGGTATGTCATTGTCAGTATTGCCTCCATGATTAAATTGTACCTTTGCAAGCAGCTCAAAACGACAAGGCAGGCAGGCAGGACACTCCTCTCTCCCCAATGAACCACACCCAGGTGTTGTGACTTCTCCTCCCTCCCCACCAACTCATTCCAGCCATGTGACTTCTCCCCTTCTCCTCCCCCCACCCCCCAACTCAAAGAGGAGGTGCAACAAGACCTGGATGTTATGGTACATCAGTCACTGAAAGTTGGCATGCAGGTACAGCAGGCGGTGAAGAAGGCAAATGGCATGTTGGCCTTCATAGTGAGAGGATTTGAGTATAGGAGCAGGGAAGTCTTGCTGTTTTGTACAGGGCCTTGGTGAGGCCACACCTTGAATATTGTGTACAGTTTTGGTCTCCTAATCTGAGAAAGGAAATTCTTGCTATTGAGAGAGTGCAACGAAGGTTCACCAGACTGATGTCCGGGATGGCAGGACTGACATAGGAAGAAAGACTGGATCGACTAGGCTTATATTCAATGGAATTTAGAAGAATGAGAGGGGATCTCATAGAAACATATAAAATTCTGACGGGATTGGACAGGTTAGATGCAGGAAGAATGTTGGTTGGAGTTCAGAACCAGGGGTCACAGCCTAAGGATATGTGGTAAGCCATTTAGGACCGAGATGAGGAGAAACTTCTTCACTCAGAGAGTTGTTAACCTGTGGAATTCCCTACTGCAGAGAGTTGTTGACGCCAGTTCATTGGATATATTCAAGAGGGAGTTATATATGCCCCATATGGCTCAAGGGATCAAGGGGTATGGAGAGAAAGCAGGAAAGGGGTACTGAGGTGAATGATCAGCCATGATCTTATTGAATGGTGGTGCAGGCTCAAAGGGCTGAATGGCCTTCTCCTGCACCTATTTTCTATGTTTCTACCTGCTTGAAGACATTGGGTGGTGGTGTGTGAGTAAAAAAAAATGAAAACTTCAGAAATCCAAGAAACTTCGACATATTCCGTTGAAAGATTTAAAAAGTTGAAATTTATTACGCCTAGTTCAAGTGTTAGAGCCTCCTTCCAAAAACTTTGATGAAAAACATTGGCGTCTTTCAGCGGCAATTTTTCAATGTGTGCTGCTTTCTATTAACTAACCAGTAGGTTTTTTGGGCGTGGCCAGATAGGCCGACTGTTATGTATCTCACACTACTGTACATAACTGCATCTTACCATGCTATACATGACTGTAACTAGAGATGACCTGTAACCACTAGCTTACCTTACCACCAGGGGTGCACTTGCAGGAGATACTGGATACCTGTTCCACACAGGTATATAAGAACAGGCAAGTGTGGCATTTGAGAGCTGTGTAATAAAGGTGCAGGTCCTGAGTGACCTTGACTTCAGTATGTGCCTCGTGCGAATCTTTGCTGCAGAGACAGGAATTTACAGTGGCGACGAGTTATGGGATTACAGAATCCACAGAATGGCGACCAACGGCTCAGATGAAAAATACAATGCTGGAGATAATTGGGAGGACGTTATAGAAAGGCTCCAGCAAAGCTTCGTAACCAAAGACTGGTTAGGCGACGATAAGGTAGACAAGAGAAGAGCCCATCTCTTGACCAGCTGTGGCTCAAAAACATACGCCTTAATGAAGGACCTGCTGGCACCCGAGAAACCAGCAAGCAAGTCATTTGAAGAGTTGAGCACACTGGTGAGAGACCACCTGAAGCCAGCAAGCAGCCTACACATGGCCAGACACAGGTTCTACAACTGCAGACGCTGTGTGGGCCAGAGCATACCCGACTTTGTGGCGGAACTTCGGAGGTTGGCTAGCTTATGTGAGTTCTCCGATGAACTAAGGAGAGAAATACTGAGAGACTTTTTTATTGAAGTAATAGGCCATGCAGGCATATTTCGAAAGCTCATAGAGACCAAGAACTTGACCCTAGAGGCAGCAGCACTGGTTGCACAGACATTCTTGGCAGGAGAAGAAGAAACGAGGTTGATCGACACTGCGGGTACGACAACTAACGAAACATTAGAACAAGGGGTTCACAGCGTGAAACAAACCGCTAACCCCACACACAGACAAAGGCAGGAGAGCAGGCCCTCAACAGCAGGAAGTGGCGCCAGAAGCCATCAAGGGCCACATGAACGGTCGTTCACACCTCATCAACCCACAATGCGAGCAATCAACTACAAACTGAGAGAAGCTCAAGCGAGATCAGCCAGACGCAGCTCATCCTTTGGAAACAATGGAAGCGGTCTGTGCTGGAGATGTGGGGGAAGGCACTCAGCAAGGGGGTGTCGATTTCAGCATGCTGTTTGCAGAAACTGCGACTATACAGGGCATCTGGCTCGCATGTGCAGAAAAATGGCAGCTCGGCTGGTATACGAATTGGAAGGGTCGGAAAGCGGACCAGAAGACGGTGGGGACAGTGCCCGGGACACCGAGGTACAGTGGGTCAACACGATCAATGGCCACTGCTCTTACAACAAGACGCCTCCAATAATGATGAGGGTCCTACTCAACGGGATACCCGTCAACATGGAACTGGATACGGGAGCGAGTCAATCTCTCATGAGCGCTCAACAATTTGAACAGCTGTGGCCGCACAAAAGAGACAGACCAAAACTCACAAGGGTCGACACCAAACTAAGGACCTATACCAAAGAAATCGTCCCAGTCCTTGGCAGCGCCATGCTCTCAGTCACACACAAAGGGACAGTCAACCGACTTCCCCTGTGGATTGTCCCCGGAGATCTCCCAGC
This sequence comes from Pristiophorus japonicus, assembly GCF_044704955.1. Lineage (NCBI taxonomy): Eukaryota > Metazoa > Chordata > Chondrichthyes > Pristiophoridae > Pristiophorus > Pristiophorus japonicus. The sequence goes on from NC_091977.1 coordinate 485,919,162, forward strand.
ACTGCTGGGGAGAAGCTGGCTGGCAAAACTAAACTGGAAATGGGATGATGTTCACACCATGTTGTCAGAGGAACGGACCTCCTGCTCAACAGTTCTAAGTCGATTTGAACATCTCTTTCAGCCAGGTGTGGGCACCTTCAAAGGGACTAAAGTCAAAATCTACATCACACAGGATGCTAGACTGGTCCATCACAAGGCTAGAGCTGTGCCCTATGTGATGAAGGAAAAGATTGAACATGAACTGGACAGGCTTCTGCGGGAAGGCATTATCTCACCTGTGGAATTTAGCGACTGGGCAAGTCCCAGCGTCCTAGTCATGAAGCCTGATGGATCCGTACGAATCTGTGGGGACTATAAAGCTACCATAAACAGAGTCTCCCTACAGGACCAATACCCGCTGCCCAGAGCGGAGGACTTATTTGCCACATTGGCTGGAGGAAAACTTTTCTCAAAATTAGATCTCACATCTGTGTATATGACGCAAGAATTGACTGAGGAATCCAAGCTACTCACCACCATCAACACACATCTAGGCCTTTTCATGTACAATCGATGCCCATTCGGCATCAGGTCGGCAGCTGCTATATTACAGCGCAACATGGAGAGTCTGCTCAAGTCCATCCCGGGGACGGTTGTATTTCAAGACGACATACTTATCACGGGAAGGGACACCGACTCCCATCTCCGTAATTTGGAGGAAGTACTAAAGCGGTTGGATCGGGTAGGCCTAAGAGTTAAGAAATCCAAGTGCCTGTTTCTCGCACCCGAGGTTGAATGTTTGGGCAGAAGAATTGCCGCTGATGGAATCCGCCCAACAGAGTCCAAAACCGAAGAAATTCGCCTGGCACCCAGGCCCCGGAATGTCTCAGAACTGCGCGCCTTTCTCGGGCTACTCAATTACTTTGGGAACTTTATGCAGAGCTCAAGCAAGCTGCTGGAGCCTCTCCACATGCTACTCAGAAAGGGGTGCGATTGGTTTTGGGGGGATGCCCAGGAACATGCCTTCAATAAGGCACGCAACCTTCTGTGTTCCAACAGTGTTTTGGCTTTCTTTGATCCAGGTAAAAAGCTAGTCCTTACATGTGATGCGTCAGCGTACGGGGTCGGGTGCATTTTACAACATGTCAATAGTGCGGGTAAATTACAACCCATAGCTTATGCCTCCAGGTCACTTTCGCGGGCGGAGTGTGGGTACGGTATGGTTGAGAAGGAGGCGCTCACGTGCATGTACGGTGTCAAAAAGATGCACCAATACCTTTTCGGGGCCAAGTTCACGTTAGAAACCGACCACAAGCCCCTCACGTCCCTACTATCCGAGAGCAAGGCAATAAACACGAACGCCTCGGCGCGCATTCAACGGTGGGCACTCATGCTGGCCTCTTACGATTACACCATAAGGCACAGACCAGACACAGACAACTGTGCCGATGTGCTTATCAGGCTACCCCTGGCGACCACAGAAGGGTCCGACGAACAGGACTGTGAGATAGTCATGGCAATCAATGCCTTTGAGTCCACAGGTTCGCCCATGACGTCTCGCGAAATCAGAGCCTGGACGACCAGCGACCCCTCGTTATCCTTAATAAAAAGATGTGTCTTAACTGGTGACTGGGCAGAGGCTCGCGATGCCTGCCCCGAGGAGATCAAACCTTTCCATAGGCGCATGCATGAGCTGTCACTACAAGCAGACTGCCTGATGTGGGGCAGCCGAGTAGTTATGCCTCTGCGAGGCAGAGAGGCATTTGTCTGGGAGCTCCACCGCGAGCACCCGGGGATCATTCTCATGAAGGCCATAGCCAGATCCCACGTCTGGTGGCCTGGCATTGACGCGGACTTGGAGCTCTGCATCCGACGGTGCACCATTTGTACCCAACTCAGTAATGCCCCCAGGGAGGCCCCCCTAAGCCTCTGGCCCTGGCCTACCAAACCGTGGTCAAGGGTCCACGTAGACTATGTGGGCCCATTCATGGGCAAAATGTTCCTCGTAGTTGTAGATGCATTTTCATTGACTGGAGTTCCCCCCCCACGCAACTATTGATGAAACAGACCTTAAAGACAAGGCTCTCATTAATCTTCCCAGACATGCATGAAATCGTTGAGGCAAAGCGCCGTAAGCTAACCGAGTACCATGACCGAAATTCGAGGGGGAGGTGGAATGAGATAGGGGACAAAGTGTTTGTGCTAAACTATGGCAGGGGTTCCAAATGGCTTGCAGGGACAGTAACAGGCAAGGAAGGAAATAGGCTACTGGTGGTACAAATGGACAATGGCCAAACCTGTCGGAGGCATGTAGACCAAGTCAAAAGTAGATTTGCCAACAGCACTGCTGAACCAGAAGTAGACTACAATGTGGAACTCACACCAGACCTGGTGGACAGACAGAGGGAACAACCTGAGGAAAGGGCAATCCCAACAGACAGCCCAGGCGAGACACCAACAATCATACTGAATGAAACAGACAGCCCAGGCGAGATACCAGCAATCACACCGAAAGAAAAACAGGCATGAAGGCAAACAACTGAACCACAATTAAGACGCTCCACGCGAGAGCGTAGACCACCTGAGAGACTGAACCTATAAAGACAATAAGACCTTGGAGGAGGGTGATGTCATGTATCTCACACTACTGTACTTAACTGTATCTTACCATGCTATACATGACTGTAACTAGAGATGACTTATAACCACAAGCTTACCTTAACACCAGGGGTGCACTTGCAGGAGACACTGGATACCTGTCCCAGACAGGTATACAAGAATAGGTCTCAGGCAAGTGTGGCATTCGAGAGTTGTGTAATAAAGGTGCAGGTCCTGAGTGACCTTGACTTCAGTATGTGCCTCGTGTGAATCTGTGCCTAAGGGACAGGACTTTACACCGACCTGGGATAAAAACTTTTGGACAAACTGCGAAAAATGCTGAAAACTGGCGCAGACTTGAGACTATAACGTCAAAAAAACCTAATGTAGCAAAATTGTAACTAAAGCAGTTATGCCAGCACAGACTCCAGCGGGAAACTTTGAATTAAATAATTACGCCAGAAAAAACGGCGCACGCCAAAAAAACATCGCAAATGACCGGGGAAAATTGAGTCCTATATTAGGTGTTAGATTTGGCTTTGTGGTTACACTCTGAGTCAGAGGTTGTAGTTCCAAGTCCCAGGGCTGGATCTTCAGGACCTTTACGCTGCGGGTTTCGCCCCGAGCAGCGTGAAATGGGATGATGAGGCCTCCTGCGCCCTGTTGGGAGCTTCGGGTCGGCTTTTACGGCACCGCTTAGTAGCACTGCCGGGTGGAACCAAAGGGGTCCAGCCATGCCGGCGGCGGTGAGGTAGGTAAAGTGAAGAAAAGGTAAGTGTGAGTGTTTATCCTTTGATTTTCTTTTAGCGATTTGTGTTGTGGTGGCATGGGCAATGTTTTTGGAATGTTTTTGAGATTTTTTAGGGGTGGTTTTCTCTCGCCCCCCCCCCCCCCCACCCCAGGCCTCTTTCGGTGTGCTCCTAGCCCTGCACTTTAGTTGGCGAGGTTCCCATTTTTGCACCGTGAAAGTAATACAACGCCTTCCTTCACGCCCTGGCGCAGGGCCCAGATGGCAAAAATTTCTCGCCAGTGCACATACTTTTCCCGGCCGGTAACTTTCCCGTCCTGCCTCTGTTTTCGCCCCAAAATTGGCAAAATTGAAAATCCAGCCCCCACTCTAGAGACTTGAGAGCAAAATCTAGGCTGACACTTCAGTGCAGTACTGAGGGAGTGCTGCACTGTTGGAGGTGCTGTCTTTTGTATGAGACATTAAACCGAGGCCCCGTCTATCCTCTCACATGGATATAAAGGTTCTCTTGGCAATGTTTCAAAGAATAGCAGGGGAGTTATGGTTGATGTCCTGATGAATAATTGTCCCTCAACCAATATTACTAAAGGTAGATTATTTGGTCATTATCACATTACTGTTTGAGGGATCTTGGGGCTCAAATTTCCCCAACCCCTTTTTCTGGCGCCTTCACCCGAGGTGCGTCGCTTTTGTCTGCCTCCAAGCGTGCCGAAAAAAGACGTCTGTATTCTGGCCGCTCCCCAGCCACTCCTCGGTGGTGGCGCAGCGTGGCCCAATGGATGGGGGGCGGAGCCAGGTCTGCGCGCTTGTGCTGTAGCTCCTGGCAGCTTGTTTCTGCAAATGCTGCAGGCTGTGTGGGAGGGCCATCCCTAGCCCTGGCCGAATGGGCTCCCTCATCGGCGGCCTGCTGCATTCCTTAAGGTAGGACTTCTAATTTTTATTTGTTATTTACTGATTGATTTTGGTGCTTTAGGTGCAGGTTCCTTCTATTTTTTTTATTTGTTATTTATTGATTGATTGTAGGATTTACTTGATTTCTATTAGCATGTTACGTGTTTGTACTTTTCCTAGCAATGTTTGGTGCTTGGTTGTACTGTTTCAGGTCCTCTCCGGTTTCCTTCCCTCCCCTATCCCTGCCCTAATGTCTGCCGATGTACTAAAGTGCGCTTCTTTCTTCTCTGCCCACAATGTTTTTCAGAGTTGGCCACATATGCTGACCTAAGTCGATTTGGAGTAAGTTTTAGCTGGCCAAAGTGGCATAAATGGCCAAAAGTGGCTGGGAACACCCGCTTTTGAAAAAAAAACTGAACTAAAAAAAATCGTACCTAACTGAGTTACTCTGGAGCAAGTTAATTGGGGAAAATGGCATTTTTCAACTTACACCAGAAAAATCAACTTACTCCAAAAAAATTGGAGCAAGTCATGGCCAAAATTGGGCCCCTTGATGTGTACAAATTGGCTGTTGCGTTTCTGAGATTACAAAAGTGACTACATTTCAAAAGTGTTTAATTGGCTGTGATGTACTTTAGGACATCTTGATGTTGTGAAATGTGTTGTATAAATGCAAGTCTTCTTTTTCCATATAATTGCAAGTTACCTCTTTCTATAGCTTTAAAGGTGAGGAACTTACATTTTTGACGCATTTTATTTCTCAGGATATCTCAAAGCACTTCACATGCAGTTAGTTACTTTAAAAGTAGTCTCTATTAATGTAGTTAAATCTAGCAGCCAAATTTGCCTGAGACAAGGCCCCATGTACAGGAAATGGGATGAATGACCAGCTAATCTGTTTTCTTTGGTGCTATTGGTTGTGGGAAGAAGGTTGGCCACGGCACAGGAGATTTCCCTGCTCTTCTTTGAAAAGTGCCATCATCATCATCATCATCATAGGCAGTCCCTCGGAATCGAGGAAGACTTGCTTCCACTCTTAGCATGAGTTCTTAGGTGGCTCCAATACGAGAACCACAGTCTCTGTCACAAGTGGGACAGACAGTGGTTGAAGGAAAGGGTGGGCAGGGAGTCTGGTTTGCCGCACGCTCCTTCCGCTGCCTGTGCTTGATTTCTGCATGCTCTTGGTGACGAGACTCGAGGAGCCCAGCACCCTCCACTTAGGGCAGTCTTTGGCCAGGCACTCCCAGGTGTCAGTGGGGATGTCGCACTTTATCAGGGAGGCTTTGAGGGTTTCCTTGTAATGTTTCCGCTGCCCACCTTTGGCTCGTTTGCCGTGGACAAGTTCCGAGTAGAGCGCTTGCTTTGGGAGTCTCGTATCTGGCATGCGAACTATGTGGCCTGCCCAGCGGAGCTGATGAAGTGTGGTCAGTGCTTCAATGCTGGGGATGTTGGCCCAGACAAGGACACTAACGTTGGTGCGTCTGTCCTCCCAAGGGATTTGTAGGATCTTGCGGAGATATCGTTGGTGGCATTTTTCCAGCGACTTGAGGTGTCTACTGTACATGGTCCATGTCTCTGAGCCATACAGGAGGGTGGGTATTACTATGGTCCTGTAGACCATGAGCTTGGTGACAGTTTTGAGGGCCTGGTCTTCAAACACTCTTTTCCTCAGGCGACCGAAGGTTGCACTGGCGCACTGGAGGCGGTGTCGGATTTCGTCGTCAAAGCCTGCTCTTGTTGATAGGAGGCTCCCGAGATAAGGTAAGTGGTCCACGTTGTCCAGGGCCGCGCCTTGGATCTTGATGACTGGAGGGCAGGGCTGTGTGGCGAGGACAGGTTGTTTAAGTTAAACTGAACTGTGGTTTTAACGTCTCATCAGAGAGTTGTTAACCTGTGGAATTCCCTGCCGCAGAGAGTTGTTGATGCCAGTTCATTGGATATATTCAAGAGGGAGTTAAATATGGCCCTTACGGCTAAAGGGATCAAGTGGTATGGAGAGAAAGCAGGAAAGGGGTACTGAAGGAATGATCAGTCATTATCTTATTGAATGGTGGTGCAGGCTTGAAGGGCCGGATGGCCTACTCCTGCACCTATTTTCTATGTTTCTATGTTTCTATGAAAAACTGTTCCTTCAACATTGCAGCACTCCTCCAGTAGTGCACTGAAGTGTCGGCCTAGGTTATATGCTCAAGTCCTGGAATTGGACTTGACACACAATTTTCAAATTCAGAGGTGGGAGTGCTAAAAACTGAGTCAAGCTTACACCTAAAAATGATGATCTGTAGTGTCCCCTCAGGGACAGAAGCCTGCCCACTCAATCATAAACTCCCACTTTTCACTTTATCAAATTTTTATGATTTTAAAATACTTCTATTAATCCTTCTCTTAGCCTTCTATGCTCCAGTAGAACGAGTTCAAGTTGCTCCTATAACTATAGTTTCCCATCCCTGACATCATCTTGCTCTATGGCTTTAATGCCATTTCTATACTGTGGCCCTCAAATCTGTTGTGCAGTAAATCTAAACTAGCTCTCCCCCAGTAGGTAAAGACACTGAGCCACCTAGAATCATAGAATGATACAGCACTGAAGGAGGTTATTTGCTCCATCATACCTGTGCTGGCTCTTTGGTAGAGCTAACTAAATAATCTGAATCCCCTGCTCTTTCCCTATAGCCCTGTAATTTTTTCCATTCAATTATTTATCCAATTTTACTATTGAATCTGCTTCCACCGCCTGTTCAGGCAGTGCATTTCAGATCACAACAACTTGCTGTGTAAAAAAATGTTACCCCATGTTGTCTCCGGTTCTTTTGCCAATTATCTTAAATCTGTGGCCTCAGTAACCATCGGCTAGAAAAGTGAAAATCAGCTGGAGTTCTGTTTTGATCTCTATTCACTGAAAGCTGCATGCGCGTGGATATCTGGTGAGGACACCACTGGGGCTAGGCTGAGTTAGCCTCCATGGTCGAATATAGACCGTTGACCTTGTCTGGAATCACACGTGGAACTGAACCCCGTTGTTAGAGAAGACGCTTATAGAACCGGAGAGGAAAACGGTGATGAAAACAGTTGTAATTAGAGTGTTATGAGCAGCTGCCACAGAGGTCGTGGTTTCATCTCCGGGGCCCATGTTTGATTCCAGCCCTGATTTGAGGGCCGAAAGCCTTCTCCCTCATCACTGGCAGCATGTTCAGTAAGATAGGAGCAGTCTAAACCGTAACAAAAAAGTCACATATGTGAGTCCATATGATAACTCTCCCTTAGCACTGCCATATTGGGGAGGCAGAGACCCCTACCAGTTCATGGCACAGAGCCACCACCTCGGTAATATCCAGCAATAGTACTTTCATGAACTTTTCCTAATCTCTCACAGCTAACTCAAGCTGTGCTCTCAAGACAGCACAAAATTGCCTCCCAGGCTAATATTATGCAAAGCATTCCTCGGTTCAGTATCTGATCAAAGGAAACATACTGTGTCGCTCAGCTGATGCAGCATTAAGATCCTCGTATGGACCGGTTGAGGGATTCATTTTATATGCATGGGAGCTGCTGGGTGTCATTCCCCCTTTGAGAATTATGTCTGATGGATATTTGCATGACAAAAACAGCACATAGATCTTGTACAATGCTTTAATATATTTAAAGATTTCTTTTCACAAGTCCACTAATAAAATGCGACCATAGTGAAAAACGACAGTTGGTGTAATTGTGCAGAGATTTTTACTTTGAACTTCCAATAATGTTGTAGTTCCATCATTTTATCTTGCCAGTTATGTCCTCTTCTGTGATGTTAACTCCTCAGTGCTGTTACATAGACTTCCGGGCTCTTTCCCAAGTGGCTGCTATTCATGTGTGAGCCGTGATAATGAGCACCAGTAGGTTCTTCGACGATGAGGGGAAGGTTTATCAAGTTGAGCTTGATCTTGCCATCGTGTTCCTTTAACAAGTACTAATTAGACAGAGTAGGTAGAGAGAAACTGCTCCCATTGGCGGAAAGGTTGAGGACCAGAAGACACAGACTTAAGGTGATTGGCAAAAGAACCAAAGGCGACATAAGAAAACACTTTTTTACGCAGCGAGTGGTTAGGATCTGGAATGCACTGCCTGAAAGGGTGGTGGAGGCAGACTCAATCACTGCTTTCAAAGGGAGTTGAATAAGTATGTGAAAGAAAACAAATTTGCAGGTCTGAGGGGAAAGGGTGGGGGAGTGGGACTAGCTGAGGTGCTCTTGCAGAGAGCCAGCACAGGCTCGACGGGCCAAATGGCCTTCTTCCATGCTGTACTCATGATTCTATGGGGTCAAGTTTTGGGCCGCGCCTAGAACGGCGCAGCCCCGCGAGCCACGCCTGATTTCCGCGCTCAAAACCGCGCCGAAAACTTAACTCGGTATTCTCCACTCCCTCAGGTCGATCCAGGCCCTCGGCGCGGCCAGGTCCCTGCGCTGAAAACAGTGGCGGGACCTCTGCACATGCGCGCTACATTGTGTGTGCATGTGCAATAGCTTCAGGCGCCCAAAACTGTGTGGGAGGGGCCCGAAGCACGCCGCCCCTAGCCCTGGCCGAATGGGCTCACTGGGGCGGTGAAGATCGGACTGCACCTCCCTCCTCCAGCTCCTGCTCTGGCTGTGGCTCCGGCTTCCCCCCCTGTTCAGCTCACGCTCCCTCTGGCTCTCTCACACCACCCCCCCTGGCCCAGCTCCCGCTCCGCTGCCTGCCGCTCCCCCCCAGCTCCCGCTCCGCTCCGCTGCCATCCGTGCGCCCCCCCCCCCAGCTCCCGCTCCGCTCCGGCTCCCTCCGCCCCGCCCCCCAACGCCGCCTTCAGCTCTGGTCTGCTCCCTCTTCCTTCGGCGGGGCCTGCCCCCCTGGCATCTTGCTGGGGGCGGGCCCCGCCCAAAGTCTTCGGCCCGGCTTCTTCATGTCGGCTGGGCACGTTCAGCCTCCCCCCTCTCCTCCCTCTCCTCTCCCCCCCACTCCCTCCCTCCCTCTCCTCTTACCCCCTCTCCTCTCCTCCCCTCCCTCTCCTCACCCCCTCCCTCCCCTCACCCCCCTCCCTCTCCTCTCCCCCCTCCTCTCCCCCCTCTCCTCACCCTCTCCCTCTCCTCACCCCCTCTCCTCTCCCCCCTCTCTTCTTCTCCCTCTCTCTCCTCTCCCCCTCCCTCTCCTCACCCCCTCCCTCTCCTCTCTCCCTTCCCTCTCCTCTTCACCGCTCCCTTTCCTCTCCCCCCTCTCCTCTCCCCCTCCTCCTCTCCACCCCCCTCCCCCTCTCTCTTCTCTCCTCCCTCCTCTCCCCACTCCCTCCCCCTCCCTCTCCTCTACCCCCTCCCTCTCCTCTCCCCCTCCTCCTCTCCCCCCTCCCTCTCCTCTCCTTTCTCCACCCCCTCCCCTCGCTGTCAGAAACACATAGACACTGACAGACAGAGAGAGAGAGAGACTGACACAGACAGACCAGACAGACAGAGAGACACACTGACAGAGAGAGAGAGAGAGAGAGACGCTGACAGAGACAGAAAGAGATGTCCTGGGGTGGGTGGGAGTGGGGGGGCACGACCCAGCAGGCTGTTGGAGGGCTCCCGGTGCTGCAGTCGGTGAGTAGAAACATAATTGTTATTTATTGGTTTATAAATATTTTTCATTTTTAAATTTTTTAATTGATTTATTGGTTGATTTATTGATTTATTTATCATTTATTATTGACGATGGCTCTTTATTTGTAATATAAGAACATAAGAACATAAGAATTAGGAACAGGAGTAGGCCATCTAGCCCCTCGAGCCTGCTCCGCCATTCAATAAGATCATGGCTGATCTGGCCGTGGACTCAGCTCCACTTACCCGCCCGCTCCCCGTAACCCTTAATTCCCTTATTGGTTAAAAATCTATCTATCTGTAACTTGAATACATTCAATGAGCTAGCCTCAACTGCTTCCTTGGGAAGAGAAATCCACAGATTCACAACCCTCTGGGAGAAGAAATTCCTTCTCAACTCAGTTTTAAATTGGCTCCCCCGTATTTCGAGGCTGTGCCCCCTAGTTCTAGTCTCCCCTACCAGTGGAAACAACCTCTCTGCCTCTATCTTGTCTATCCCTTTCATTATTTTAAATGTTTCTATAAGATCACCCCTCATCCTTCTGAACTCCAACGAGTAAAGACCCAACCCAGTCTACTCAATCTATCATCATAAGGTAACCCCCTCATCTCTGGAATCAGCCTAGTGAATCGTCTCTATACCCCCTCAAAAGCCAGTATATCCTTCCTTAAGTAAGGTGACCAAAACTGCACGCAGTACTCCAGGTGCGGCCTTACCAATACCCTGTACAGTTGCAGCAGGACCTCCCTGCTTTTGTACTCCATCCCTCTCGCAATGAAGGCCAACATTCCATTCGCCTTCCTGATTACCTGCTGCACCTGCAAACTAACTTTTTGGAATTCATGCACAAGGACCCCCAGGTCCCTCTGCACCGCAGCATGTTGTAATTTCTCCCCATTCAAATAATATTCCCTTTTACTGTTTTTTTCCCCAAGGTGGATGACCTCACACTTTCCGACATTGTATTCCATCTGCCAAACCTTAGCCCATTCGCTTAACCTATCTAAATCTCTTTGCAGCCTCTCTGTGTCCTCTACACAACCCGCTTTCCCACTAATCTTTGTGTCATCTGCAAATTTTGTTACACTACACTCTGCCCCCTCTTCCAGGTCATCTATGTATATTGTAAACAGTTGTGGTCCCAGCACCGATCCCTATGGCACACCACTAACCACCAATTTCCAACCCGAAAAGGACCCATTTATCCCGACTCTCTGCTTTCTGTTAGCCAGCCAGTTCTCTATCCATGCTAATACATTTCCTCTGACCCCACGTACCTTTATCTTCTGCAGTAACCTTTCGTGTGGCACCTTATCGAATGCCTTTTGGAAATCTAAATACACCACATCCATCGGTACACCTCTATCCACCATGCTCGTTATATCCTCAAAGAATTCCAGTAAATTAGTTAAACATGATTTCCCCTTCCCCTGCTGCGTCTGCTTGATTGCACTATTCCTATCTAGATGTCCCGCTATTTCTTCCTTAATGATAGTTTCAAGCATTTTCCCCACTACAGATGTTAAACTAACCGGCCTATAGTTACCTGCCTTTTGTCTGCCCCCTTTTTTAAACAGAGGCGTCACATTAGCTGCTTTCCAATCCGATGGTACCTCCCCAGAGTCCAGAGAATTTTGGTAGATTATAACGAATGCATCTGTCATAACTTCCGCCATCTCTTTTAATACCCTGGGATGCATTTCATCAGGACCTGGGGACTTGTCTACCTTGAGTCCCATTAGCCTGTCCAGCACTACCCCCCTAGTGATAGTGATTGTCTCAAGGTCCTCCCTTCCCACATTCCTGTGACCAGCAATTTTTGGCATGGTTTTCGTGTCTTCCACTGTGAAGACCGAAACAAAATAATTGTTTCAGGTCTCAGCCATTTCCACATTTCCCATTATTAAATCCCCCTTCTCATCTGTAAAAGTGATGTGTTTCACGTTTGTAAACTTCCCTTCCCTCCCTTCCCCCCCCCCCTCGTTCCCTACGCCTGATTTTCTAAGTGTAGGCAAGGTTTTCCTGAGCGTACAAAAATCTACACTTACTCCATTCCAAGTTAGTTTGGAGTAGGTTTTCGCTGCCTAAACTTTCAAAACAGGCGTAGTGGCCGGACACGCCCCCTTTTGAAAAAAAAAATCTGTTCCAAAATGAAACTGTTCTAACTGACTAGAACTGGAGCAAACTAAATGCCGAGAATTGCAATTTCTAAGATGCTCCATTGTAAACCAGTTGCTCCAAAAAAATAGGAGCAACTCAGACCAAAACTTGACCCCATTGATTCTAACAGCAGAGGTCTGTTGTGTTCATACTCTATTTGTTTATTACAGCTCACTGGATGGGCATTAGGATGCAGCAGGCCAAACATTCGCTGAAGCGGTTCAAACCATTCTCCGCACATATCATTCGATAAAGCATTCGCTAACGTGGAAGAAACCCGTTGAGCTCATGATTAGGCGGAATCTTCACTGGCTACTGGACATTCTCAAACCCCCAGCCAAACCTAGCGCAAAGAGACCAGCAGGATGGAACAAAAGCACTGTTCTGTTTCCCAACCGATAACCTCGATCAAACACCGCAAGCTCCACGCCGGTCTCAGTGTATCAGAACACTGATCTCAATTACTTTGACTGTACATAGACTGTGGTTTTAAAAAAGGTGGAAAGATGTTGTGTTCATACTCTATTTGTTTGTTACAGCGCACAGGATGGCATTAGGACCCTGCGGGAGCTATTCACAGTTGATGTATTCATGCTGGTTCATGCCGGTTTGGAGACTCCATTTTGGATTGTATAAAAGCACAGTTAAGTTAAGTTACATTTCTCCTGGCTCAGTTTGTCAGTTATTTACGTGTACACAACAGGGCCACTCGATAGAAAGAAGAAGGAAAGAATTTGCTCCATTCATGACCTCAGGACGTACCAAATCTCTTTACAGCCAATGATATACTTTTGAAATGTATTCACTGTTATAATGTAGGAAATAGAATCATAGAATTATAGAATGATACAGCACAAATATGGCCGTCAACTTACACCCAGCAAAGTCTCACAAGCAGAAATGAAATAAATGGCCAGCAGCCATCATTCCCACGTCATGTACAGCACGGTTCAATGCAGAGTAAAAGTCTCTTTATGTGCCTCAGCCCTAACCTCAGAGTAGCATCTACAGTTGGAGGATGCTGCCGCATTTCCTACATTTCTACAGTGAAAGAAAGACTTGCATTTATATAGCACCTTTCATGACCACCGGACGTCCCAAAGCGCTTTACGGCCAATGAAGTACTTTTTGAAATGTAGTCACTGTTGTAATGTAGGAAACGTGGCAGCCAATTTGTGCTCACTAAGCTCCCACAAACAGCAATGTGATAATGACCATATCATCTGTTTTAATGGTGCTGATTGAGGGATAAATATTGGCCAGGACACCGTGGATAACTCCCCTGCTCTTCAAAATAGTGCCATGGGCTATTTTCCGTCCACCTGAGAGAGAAGACTACACTTCAAAAGTTGTTCAATGGCTGTAAAGCACTTTGGGATATTCTGAAGTTATGAAAGGCTCAATATAAATGCAAGTCTTTCTTTTATTTAAATTCCAAAATATCACTGGCCTCAGTAATGGCTCTTTTTATCCATAGCGCACCCACTTTTAGTGGCTCCAAACAACCTGGAACCCTTCGAGGAATTTAAATTAAAATAAAAGATATTGACAGATGATTCCCTCCTTTCTCATCAGCAGGTTCGAAGGGTGGGTCTGGACAATCCCCCTACCTCAGGTGGGCAGGTACCAGAGTTTTTGGGCAAACGGGTGCTGAGACACTCTTGTGCCTGCTTACCCAATGTAAATGAGGCACCCTCTCGTTGACCATGTAAGCTCCCAGTGGGGGGCAGCTCTGGAGGGCACCATTGGGCGCCATCCCATTGCAACAGCTGCAGAATTTCAGGCAGCTCATATCCAGCCAATAAAATTAGATCTATTGGCCATTCATCTCATTACAGCCTGTAGGAGCATTGCAGTGCTTAGATTGTCTGCCACATCTACCGACATAACAGTGATTCTGCGTCTATACAATTAATTAGATGTGAAGCACTTTGGAATTGTTCCGAGAGCCACGATATACAGCTTTTAAAATGTAACATTCTTTGTACAATGCTTGGCGTGACGGGAGCATAGTTCAGGGATTCGGCTGTGGAGGGCCATGTGCCCCATTCATGGCATAATTATCTGACCATTAAAATGAGAAATGAAGGGACGGACAAGTGTCTCAGCATCAAATCAGACACATTGATTTAATTTGTAATTCCATTGGACAAATCACTCTTCTGCAAACCCTAATTTGTAAAACTTACCCTTCCCTAAAATGCAACTTTTCTCTCTCTATATCAGTAGTCCAATAACAAAATAGAGGGCAAAACTATTATCATGTGCTTCTGTACGAATGTTTGACGCAGATCCTCCTCCCACTAATTTAACGATTGTGGTTTGTCTTCCATTAAAATTAGCGAGAGAAGAATTTGTTATGTGCATGTTAACTGTTTGGATGATAGCGAGACAAACTGAAATTTCAATCCTTATTGATGTGCAAAATTATAACCATCAAAATATCAACACCAGCCCTCGCTTACCCCCAGTCTAAAGACTTTGGGGGAGACATTCTGTGCTACCATTAGCGCCAGAGAGGGGCTGGTGGTTTAGCGGCGGCGCTGTCATTTAGCGCTGGGCATTCCAGCACCACCTACTTGGTGACGCCAAGAGTGTGCAACATCCCCTTTGCAATGTGCTTCTGAAATTGACTGCTTTTGCCTGCCATAGTGCCTGGCGCTACTCCCGCCTGGGGGAAGCAGACGGTACAGAGGATCCTGGGGCGATATCGCAGGGAATGAAGAAATAAGCGTTGAGAGTCAAATTTTGAACAATTGTTTACCTCTCTTACCTGTGGAAGGCTGATGGTAGCATCCCTTCCATTTTTTTGCATGGTCAACCTCACCTCCTCTTTAGGCGCAAGGATGCCTGTCTCCTAGCGCCTCAACTTGAGAAGTGCTACCATGACGCGATGGGTCCTAAGAAGATTGTGCAACGCTTCCCTTAGTGCGCCACTCTCTTCTTCGGGCGATATAACTGAATACCGCACTTTGAGGCGGTAGATATCCCCGGCGCTAAAGGTAGCGCCCCGGCGGTGTCACCGCCTCAAAGCCGGCAATACCGAATTTCTAGCCTTTTGTTTTTTCCCATTCATTTGTCTGAGAAAATATATCCCTGTAAGTGAACATTCCCTTTAAAAAGCTGCTCATTAAGTGGAGTGTATGATGCAAAGTAAAAAAAAAAACACAGCGACAGTTAATACTTCCGGACAGAGAAATAATTTATCGACAGGTATTCTCATTGAGATTTGAGTTACTGCTATCATCCGTAGGAGCCAGTGTCTGCCTCCCATTCAAAAGATGTAAGAAAAAGATCCGAGATTTCTCTCTGAGCTGAGTCTACAATAATTCCATCGTTAAATCTGTGGCCAATAAGATATTCTAGTCCAGCAATTGCTGGGAATAGTACTGTGGGCCATTGATTTCCTGGCTGGAGATGAGCCGGGTTGCATTTACTGATACTGCTTTGTCTGCAGGTGCAGTCTAAAAATACACCGCTTCGTTGACTTGGAGCAGGCAGCCCGGCAGCTATTTATAGCTGTGGTGCTCAATGAGCTGACTACTGAAGCAGTCAGTGCTCATTTAAAGCTGCCTGTGATCTTGCATTTAAGAAATCACTGGCAATTAGTGTTGGATTCTAAGTTTTGGGAAGGTTTAGGGTGGGCCTCCCTCTTTTTTCCCGCTAATAATCTCCCTCATTTTCTGCTCTGATGCTATCAGCTTGTATTGGGGCCCGCTGGTGCCCACGGCCTACTGCGGCGTACCATGGCTCTAGTGGGCATTCTTCAATTGGACAGTGAGCATTGGCAAGACTATTTGACCATTGAGTGAGTGTATGGCTGTGCTTGCTCCAATCCTCACTCCATGTCGACATGTGCAGACTTTCCACTAAGGGTTGCTAGATAATGTTCAGAAGCAACACTACTGGCTGATTTACACTCCAGTGCAGAGTCTGTGGCGGGTAGCAGGTCATGGTGGAATAGTGGATGTTTGAAGAACACCCACCCGCTTTTCTTTTCCATTGAAGGCTCCTGATTCGCAATGAGTTCCTTTGGTGCTACTTGCGAAAGGTAATCTCAGCACATCCATTACGCAGCCTGCCTGTATTCCAGCCATCAAGGCTGCCCCACAGGAGTCTCACCCTCAAATACAGAATGATGCTAGTTTATATTTAAATCAGACATGTGGTCAGAAAAAAGTTTCTCCTAAATAGGCACCATTACAAGTTCTTCTTTATATATTACATCATTATCAACTTAAAGATCATTGACATTACAGTATCTACACTCTTGCCTCTGAATGTTGTGGCTTCAAGCCTCACTCCAGAGACTTGAGCACATATGATCTCGGTTGACACTTCAGTGCAGCACTATTTTTCTGAGGAGACATTAAATGGAAGTCCCGTCTCCCCTCTCGGGCCGATGTAAAAGATCCCTTGGCACTATTCAAAAAAGAGCAGGAGGGTTCACCTGGTGTACTGGCCAACAATTATTCCTTAAGCAACATTTAAAACTGGTTATTTATTTCATTGTTCTTTGTGGAACCTTCCTGTGTGCTGCATTTCCTACATTACAATCGTGACTACATTTCATTGACTGTAAAGCGATTTGGGATATCCTGAGATTGTGAAAGGCGCCGTAGAAATGCAAGTCTTTCTTTGCTTTCCTACACCTATTTAGATAATATCCTCCAGACATACGATCCAGCCATTTCCTCTGACTCCAGATTACTGTTTGATCTGATGAAAGGATATTGACCTGAAACGTTAACTTTGTTTCTCTCTCCACAGATGCTGCCTGACCTGCTGAGTATTTCCAGCATTTTCTATTTTTATTTCAGATTTCCAGCATCCACTGTATTTTGCTTTTGAATGAGCAGATGATCTGTTTCTGGTGCTGTTGGTTGAGGGATAGATATTGGGCGGGAGAGTGGAAGAACTCTCTGTTCTTCGTTGAAGAGTGCCATGGTATCTTTTACGTCCATCTGGTCAGGCAGACAGGTCCACAGCTTAAAGATGCCACTTCTAACACTGAAGCTCTGTGCTGCACTGAAGCGTCAACCTGGATTATGTGCTCAAATCCTGGAGTGAGGGCTAAACTCACAACAGACTTGAGCTCATCTTATCTTTGTTCCTTATGTAAAAGACTGTCTATCTGTGACTCTTTTCTTTACACACAGGCGCTATATAATGCAAGTTGTTGTTACTGCCGCTGGTGATGGAAGATCTGGTTATTATACGATGGGATTAGGAGTACCACTATGGAGGATAAACATCAACATGGATTGGTTGGCATAAAAGGCCTGTTGCTGTGATGCCAAAGAAAATGTGTTTACTTCACTTGTACAGAAAGCTTGAGCAGGCTTTCCCTGTGGTGTTTGTTCCCCGTGCTTGTAAATTTAGAGTGTCTCAATGTTGATCCTTCAACAACAACAACTTGCATTTATATGCCACATCATTTCCTACTCTAATGCAAATTCTTTCCCAGGCCATTAATATTATAGGATGTTTCACCTCCCTCAGCATTTTCTTTCTTCTTACAATATTACAGGCTCTTGACCCAAATTGCCGTCACTTAACTACTACTTTTTGATTGATCTCATCTTCACTCCTACTCTTTTTAATGTCATGCACTGTAGCACTTTACCTAGTTTCCTCTGTAATAAAATATGTGCATATTTAACTGATTTCAGAAGGCACAAAGAACCTCGACCACATGACAATGTTTGATGAGACAGAAACAGATAAATTCAAATTTTCTGCACATCAACATTGCCCTCTCAATTTTCTCCTCTCCTTTCCGGAACCCAGCGGGCCATTCTAGTTCTGTGGATATCAACTTTCCCTCAACACAGCTCCCAAACTGTCATTCTGCATGTGTGAGTCTACATATTCAACTGCAACAGCCATCACAATTCAATACATACACACACACACATTTTCCATCAGAGGCCAATAGATGACATCAAGGAGTCGAACCCAGGCTTGTTTTCCCTTCATATTCAAATATAGTGTCCCAAGGTTGCTCTAGGTGAGACCAGCTAGACCATGAACTGAATCTGGGATCTTCCTGTGCTGTGTATCTTTACCTGCTGAGCCTCTTGATTGGATTCCAGTGAGTGACGTATTCCCGGGTAAGCTGTAGCATGGCTGTATATGCTGATCTACATACATGATGATGTCATCTGGATATATGGGCTTAGCTTCCACATTCATGCTGTTGACACCCAGCTATAGCTCTCCACCACTACTCTTGACTGTCTTTGTACTGTCAGACTGCTTGTCCACTATTCAGTCTTGTTTAAGCCTTAACATTCCTCAGCTCAAGATTGCGAAGCCTGAAGCCATTGCCTTTAGGCCCTGCCACAAACTCCATTCCCTTGCCACGGATTCCAACCCCCTCCTTAGCAATTGTCTTAGACTGAACCTGACTATTTGCAACTTGAGAGTGTGGTTGGACCCCAAGTTGAAATGCAACTCATATCTCCCCTCCATACTTCCACCTCTGCAGCATCATCTACCTCTAGCCTTCCCTGGACATGACAAAAGCATGTATCAAGGTTCCAACCCGTCCACTACTGAAACCTAGGATCTCGCTCACCCATCACCCTTATCTTCACTCATCTGCTCTGGCTCCCCATTGCTAATGCCTCAGATTTTAAATTCTTGCCTTTACAAGATGTTCTCCTTTGGTAATATGAACAAAACTATACACAATACTCCAGGTGCGGTCTCACCAGGGCCCTATATAATTGCAGTAAGACATCATTACTCGTACTCCAATCCTTTGGTATAAAGGCCAACATACCATTTGCTTTCTGAATTGCTTGCTGTACCTGCATGTTAATTTTCAGTGATTTGTGTACAAGAGCACCCAGGTCCCTCTGAACACCAACATTTCCCAATCTCTCACCATTTAAAAAATACTCTGCTTTTCTATTTTTCCCACCAAAGTGGACAACTTCACATTTCTCCACATTATATTCCATTTGCCATGTTCTTTGTCACTCACTTAGCCTGTCTATATTCCCTTGGAGCCTCTTTGCATCCTCCTCACAACTTACATTCCCACCTAGCTTTGCATCATCAGCAAACTTGGATATAATGCATTTCATTCCCTCAACCAAATCATTGATATAGATTGTGAATAGCTGAAACCCAAGCACTGATCTTTGCGATATCCCACTTGTTACAGTCTGGCAACCCAAAAATGATCCACTTATTCCTACTCTCAGTTTTCTGTCCATTAAACAATCCTCAATCCATACTAATATATTACCCCCAATCCCATGAGCCCTAACTTTGATTAATAACCTCTTGTGTGGCACTTTATCGAATGCCTTCTGAAAATCCAAATACACCACATCCACTGGTTCCCCTTATCTTCTCTACAGGTTACAACCTCAACAAACTAATACAATTTTCAAAAATGATTTCCCTTTCATAAATCCATGTTGAATCTGCCCAATCCTAATATTATTTTCCAAGTGCCCTGTTACCATGTCCTTAATAATAGAATCTAGCATTTTCCCCACTACTGATGTCAGGCTAACTGGTTTATAGTTCCCCGTTTTCTCTCACCCTCCTTTCTTAAATAGAGGGGTTACATTTGCTACCTTCCAATCTGCAGGAACCATTCTAGAATCTATGGAATTTTGGAAGATGGCAACCAATGAATCCACTATCTCTATAGCCACCTCTTTCATAACCCTAGGATGCAGCTATCAGGTCCAGGGGATTTATCAGCTTTCAGTCCCATTAATTTCTCCAGGGCTATTTTTTTTTAACTAATACTAATTTCTTTCAGTTCCTCATCCTCGCTAGACTCTTGGTTCTCCACTATTTCCAGGAGGGTAATTGCGCCTTCTTCCATGAAGACAGACAATAAATATTTGTTTCATTTCTCTGCCATTTCCTTATTCCCCATTATAATTTCTCCTGTCTCTGCCTGTAAGGGACCCACATTTACTTTCGCTAATCTTTTCCTTTTTACATACCTATAGAAGCTTTTACAGTCTGTTTTTAGGTCCTTCACTAATTTACTATCATATTCTATTTTCCCTTTCTTTATCAATTTCTTGGTCCTCCTTTGCTAAATTCTAAAATCCTCCCAATCCTCAGGCTTACTGCTCTTTTTGGCAACATTATAAGCCTCATCCACTGCAAATTGTTGCAAAGACGTTCGGTGAGACCTTGCCTCAAACATGAAGAATGGCCACTTGGGGCTTCTAGTGGATGGAGACCAGTGCTGTGGAGCATTACCTCAGCATAATTCAGCAATTCCTTTATTAAACCTGACCTTGGGGTCTTTGATACTGAAACTGGGTAAAAAAGTGTAAATATGTCTCACTGCCAATTGGGGACAGACTTCACAGTGGAAAATAAATAGATTGACAATCTAAAAAAGAACCACATCCTTTCCATTCTCTCTACTTAGCTCCCTTCCCCTGGAGGAGGAAGCTCATATTGGAGAATGGTTTAACAGGTGTTAGTAGTCCTGCGTTTAAAGCCAGCCCACCCCTCTTGATTGTTATGGAAACTAGTTCCCTGCCAATCTATATAAAGAACACTTGCATTTATACAACACCTTATCAGTTATCAGAACATCCCTAAGCAATTCACATACAATGAATTAATAATTTTTGAAATGCAGTCATAATTGGTATGTAGAAAGACATGACAGCCATTTTGGGCATAGCAACACCCCACAAACAACAATGAGAAAAGCTGCTGTTGGTTGAGAGAAGAATGTTGGCTAAGGCACTAGGAGATAACAGGTCCACTGCAGCATGGACTCTTCTTTGATCTAGTAGATAGGCCCGAATTACCACACTTACCCAAATAACATGGTCCAAGAAACTGTGTTAGTAACAGGAATATTAACTTGCATTGGATGCATTAACTGCTCCAGTAGGAATGTTATGTGATGTGGCTGAATTTTTGATTTTTTTGTTTGTAATCTTATCTTTTTCAGTGATAGAGTGGAGGGGTCAGATTTTCCCAAGCCCACCTGGGGAGCATTCTGGTGGGATGAAGCTCCGGTGGGACGAAGCTCCCACCCTTTGTCGAAGCAGCCTGATTCTATTCATTTCAGGTTTTATAAAGGGTGCATGATCTGCCCTGACAGATCATCACCCCGGCGTTAGAGAAGAAAATCGACCCCAGTGAATCAAATAGCAGCACTTCAGTGTGGATGATATCCATCCCATTTTAAGAATAGAAGAAAAAGTGGATTGAGAAAAGGCCGTTTGGCTTTTCAGGGCAAATCCTTCTACAGCCCATGTGCAATCTACTCTAACACACACTCTATCTCAAACCATTTGACCAAATCATATCAGTCAAACAAAACTCCAGAATATTGATCTATTGATCTATCCTCATGGCTGTACTACTCAACCCTAGCCTACTGCCATTCAGTCAAAATCCCTTCCTGCTCCACAATGTCCTGCGGAGTATTTAACAATCATAGGGCTAGAACCTCCACTTTTGTGGTTTTCGCCCAAACATGGGCGATATTTCCGGCGTGGGTGGTAAAAAAGGGTTTTCAGATCGCCGGCTTCTTGCCCATTCTCAAATCTCCACTTTTGAAAATGGGCATTACCGCGAGCGATATAAAATGGGTGGTAGTGTTACATTTTTTTTACCTTCTGCCATGAAGTGTGGCCGTCCGTAGCAACGGCATGGTAACACTCGATTCCCGCAATTCTGGAGGCCAAGGGTCACCATGACATACGCAGAAGAGGAGACAGAGCGAGAGGGAGCTCAGAGGGACTGAAGGTGTGGCTGGGTGTGGTGTGGCTGCTTTGGGAGAAAGGAGGGAGACTTTAGAGCTTCACAGCAAGTAGGCAAACAAAAAGTAGGTGTTACCAGCCACATATTTGACCGAATTTGGCCTATAATGGAGAGAGAGGAGGAGGCATCACAGCATGCTGTGGAGACTGATTCTGTAGAGGGCAGTGAGGTGGGAGAGGAGCACATTGGAGGCAGCAAAAGAGCCAGGAGGTTCTTGGACGAGGCAAATGACTCCTTCCTGCAGGAGGTCGAGTTTCGCTAGGGTGATTTGACACAGAGAGGGCGTGGGAAGCCCACCCCAAAGGCCTACCAGAGGATATGGATCGAGATGGCAGAGGTGGTCTCGTCGGCAATCAATGAGGTGCATGAGGGCAACCAATGCCGCAAATGATGGAACGACCTTGTGGGATCCGCAAGAGTAAGTATTACATTGATTTACATGTACTTATGTATTTATATAATTTGATTTGTAACAGTCATGAGTGACTATCAGCAGATGTGACGTCTTGTACTTTTACCGGGAATGTTTTACTCAAAGCCTGCGGTCACGGTGTACGTCTTTAGGTTAAGAATGATAATTTTCATAATAATCATGAATACATCTGTCGGTTATGTGTTGTATCAGTCTCTGTGACTCTGATATCACGCAATGATCTCATGCCATGTCGTCCTGTCACCTTTTACAGAAGAAGCTATCGCTGATGAGGTCCATGCAGAGGTGAACGGGAGGGGGGCCACCAGTCCCCAGCGACATCACTGAGATAGAGGAGCGAGTGCTCGCACTCGTGGGGAAGCACCCCCGGACAACCACGGATGCATCTGCAGACCCTGAAATGATGCCACGTGAGTAAAGCTTACACCATTGCGTCATGTAAACTCTATAGATGCCACACCCACTCATATCCGAACAATCATATATGATAAATGATTTCTAAAAGTGTCACAGAAATAATGCTGGCTTAATGAAAAACATTGCAATGCACAATATGTTGATGGTCACGAAATGTGATGTCTGTGATGATTTTGATAGCAGTGGTGCTTTTGTCGTGCATATGCTGTGTGTAGCGCTGGACTCACCTTGTCACCCTAGCACCCCCTTCTCCTCCAATAACCTCATTTGTATTTTGCAGCTCAGCCAGCAGCACGGCCCCAGGCAAGACCACAGAGGCCAGAAGGTAGGGACGCAGGGCAGGAGTCGGCAGACAATCCTACTACATCTGGTGCTGAGGAGCTCCGATTCTCGCCCGTCAATCCGTTGGGTCTGTTCTCGACGGACGAGAGCGTGGACTTCGAAGAACCTGCATCGCCACGCTCCAGAAGCCATCTAGTGGTCCTCCGGTCATTTCCGCCTCCACTCTGGAGGTACCGGCCCCAAGCACCTCTCCACAGGACAACCCATTTGTCCCCAGCATGGCGCCGACCCCGCAGAGACCTCGTGAACGCGGCAGATCTGTTCCACGAGTGCGACATGACAGTGGAGAGATGGTACAGTTGTCCAGGATGACTGTAGACATTGGTGACCAGCTCATCGAAGCATTGGGGGGCATATCCTGACAGCTGGCCACCATGACCAAGTACATTCTGCACATGGCGGAGGCCCTGGATGTGATAGCCAGGAACACTGCTGCCACAGGCCTCACAGTGGTCCCCGAGCGTGGCACTCCACTTCTAGGTTCAACACCACCTCTGCGAATGACAGATGAGAGCAAGGACCAAGATCCTGCTTCTGCATCAGAGAATGTTGCCCCCTCGGTGCCCTCCGCTCCCATACCTGTGCAACGACCGCATCTGCCTTCATCCCTCCCAATGAGGCACCGCCTGAGGAACTCCTCGGCCAGGCGCTGTGGAGTGAGGAGGGGAAGGCGTAGAGGTGAGGAGAAGAAGTGGAGGGGGGAAGGAAAGTGAGGTTCATGTCTGCAGGTGATGGCTGTATTATATCTCCATCTGGGTGTATGCAATTTGTTGCAATGTATGGGGGCTGGGGACCACGCTCCTGCTTTGCCTTTGTATTCTGTATTGCCGGACATGTTGAACATGTGATTTATGTCAATGGCGGAGAAAGTGGGGTGTGGGTGGGGGTTGGGTGTTATTGGCTGTGATACTTATGATTTCAGACCAATGTTGGTATTAAATTGTTGTTATTGAACATAACCTTGTA
Organism: Pristiophorus japonicus; assembly: GCF_044704955.1. Classification (NCBI taxonomy): domain Eukaryota; kingdom Metazoa; phylum Chordata; class Chondrichthyes; family Pristiophoridae; genus Pristiophorus; species Pristiophorus japonicus. The sequence continues at coordinate 485,943,052 of NC_091977.1, forward strand.
GCGCATTGTCTCAGATTGCTGGACCGTTACACACTGGTGATTCCTTACCATGAAAGGGTTAACTTCAACCTAACATCAATCAACTTGAACTTTAACTGGCACCAAGGTGATGGGCACCATTGATGTCTGAGCTGCACACACACAGCAGTTTGTCAGCATTGTCACTCACATCAGCGCTCTTTCAGGCAAATCTTTCAGATATCAGCTCCTCGCGTAAGAGTGGGATTTAACAAATGCCAACCACACCGCTGGCCTTCGTTCCGGTTAGTTCCATTTTTTGTGGGCGGTTTTTTGAGCGAGCGACATTGTGGGCGATTTGTGTGCGAGGTGGTGAAATTGACGATGGGTAATCTCCATGGCTGCTAGTTTGGGTAAATATGCTCTTTACGACAAAAAACAGTGGGCTGGCGTTCATATTGAATCTCGACGTAAAGTAACGTTGGGCGATATTATGGGCGTTGATTTCGCCCATTCTGCTGATTCCGCCCAAATAAAGTGGGCGGGTGGTAATATTTTTTCCTGCCGTTAAGCACATGGGGAAGTAACGCTCGGCGATAAGTTTCCTAAAAATGCCCGTCAGTTTCCATTTTGTGCCAAAATGGGCAATATATGGGCGTTATACGTCATTTCAGCGGTAAAATGGGCGTTAAGTGGGCTTTAAGCACACAACAAAAGTGGAGGTTCTAGCCCATAGTCTATACATACCCTATAATCACTATTGCTGTTCTTTACTAGTTCTTTATCCAATTCCTTGTCTCAGACTTCAGCTGGAATTGTGTTTCATATAGGGATTACTCTGTGTGGGTGAAGTCGCTTCTAATCTTTAGTCCTGCTTGAGTCTTATTCATTTTAAATCTTGTGCACATAAATGATATTAGATATTCACAGTGAGTGCAATGCCCTTTTAACAGTTATGCATTGCAGTCCATTGCTTAAGATACAGCTCATATTTGTACAGGTTCATCTGTTAATAATTGAGCTAAATTTACTGACTTGAAGCAGCAATGAATAGGACAGAGATAAAGCGGCTTTATGTTCCTAACATGATTTGCTTAGAAGCTGCTCACTCCCAATGAGGGGAGGCTGTAAACACTGTACATGTGCAGTGTTAACCACTGCTCTTTGCCCCCTGTTTCCTACTAATCACACAGTCAGAAACTGGAGGCACTAAACAGAGGTCAATGCTATACGTAAGCAAAGTTTGATCTCCTGCTGTGCAATCTGTGTTGCCACAAAACTGGAATATTTTCCAAAACTAATGGGCGTAGCAATTTGATTGCACTGCACCCATATTACAGGTGTAAAACGGGAACCTAAAGATCCATTTTATGCCCGCTATATAAGATCATTGGAGGCGTCTAGGACAAGCCCCGGAATTATTTAAAATGAGCATTATAATATTTAAGTAAGTGTCCTATGCTTGCTTTAGGCCCCTTTTGTGAAATTGGCCTGCCCTATTCCACATGATAAGCTCGCACAGCAAATCATGGTACTAACGGGTGTTTTGTATTTAATCCCTTGTAACCTGTATTACACCACCACCAGAGGGCCTACCTGTTGGAGTCCCAAGGGATCCCAGCATCCCTTGGGAGCATTGTATATAAGCAGATCACCCACGAGGTACCTACACTCTAGAGTCTTATTAAACGAGCTAAGGTCACACTTACTCATTGCTCACAGTACTCAGTTTCATCCTTTATTATGAGCATATCAAAGGGCAGCAAGGACAGACATGTTCATGGAGCTGATTAGTCATTCCACGTTGGTCAGATTGGTCTCCATGCTCTGCGTGAAGCCCCAACACACGTTGGAGCTGGACTCCTCCATTCTGTGAGGCATTGCACGCAAGCTCGCTGGCAGACGAGCCAGTGCACCTAGTATTTCCTGGTGTATGCCCATCAGCCTTCTTCGGTAGCCTGTGTTCCTCAAAGTCAGCATCTTAGTCCTCTGCAGTGGACCTAGTACGTGATCCTGCCCTCAGGTGAGCTGGCACCTGTGGGGTTCTATACTCTGCCCTAGTTTTTGCAAACATGGCCAATGATTCATCATGTGAAGACCCCTCCCCCAGACTACCCTCAAAAGTATGTGTGGTGACAGCCTTTCAGCTGGTGCTTGCTCAGGTCAGATCCAGGAGCGTTGCATCTTGAGGAAGGCTGGGCTTCTCTTACTGAACTGGCACAGGGGGCTTGATATTTTCGCACTAAAATAAAAGAGAGACAATGGTTAGCTTTTAGAGTGAAGTGTGAACAGAGTGCCTGCAGAATGAGTGTCTGCTGAAAGCAGCTGCAGTTCATCTAACGGAATGTATAGAGCAAGATAGAAATAAGAAGGGAATAAGAGGATAAGATGTGAAGAAGCCCTGTGTGAAGTTTCCTCCAGCATTGCCACTTACCACAGCCATGACTCTCCTTCTGCTCGTGATGGCCAGCAAGTTGTCTTCCACGGGGGAGAGGACAGGCAAATAGACTTGGCCTCCTCCGGTCACAGCATTCTGCGCGATGCTGTTCTGCGAAAAAGGTTGAAGCCTATGTGATTAAAGGGGCAATGACAGCGTGGATATGAAATTTGCTAAGAGACAGAAAGCAGGAGTAATGGTGAAGGGTTGCATTTCAGACTGGAGGGTAGTATACAGTGGTGTCCCCAGCAGTCGGTATTAGGACCACTGCTCTTTTTGATATATATTAATGACCTGGACCTGGGGCTAAGTGCACAATCTGAAAGTATACACAAAGTGACATAAAACTGTAGAATTGTAGTAAGCAAAGAAAGGATAGTAACAGCCTTCAGGAGGAAGGACGCAGACAGAGTGGTGATGTAATTTAAGTGTGAAGTGATGCATTTTGATGCATGAAAAACTAGGAGATGCAACAGAAATGAAATGATTACAATATTAAAGGAAGTGCATGAACAAAGAGTAGGGCAAGGGGGAGGGTGGTTTCACATATGTAAATCTTTGAAGGTGGCAGGACAAGGCTGTTAAAAAGCATATAGGATCTTTTGCTTTATAACTAGAGGCATAAGGGATGAAATTGCTCCTTCCCTTAAAGCTTGTTACCGCTGGAAATCGACAGCCGTGTGGCGGAGTGGAATAGCCGCCGATTTTTCATGCAATGGCCGCAATTTTGAAAATTCCATTCCTGCGGTATCCCGGCGGTGACCCACTCCCCCCCACTACCGCTCAGCTGCTGCCGATCCATCCTAAGTGCGTCAGCAGAGCGAGCACCGCCGATGTTTCCCCCCCCCCCCCCCGATCGCGACATTCCGCCAAGAAAATCTTGCTCCCACCGCTCGGTGCCACCGGCAGCTTTTTCTGCCGGTGCAATGTGCTTAAAATGGCGGCTACCATTAAAGGGGAGGACCTACTGCCATGGACGCCATCTTATTGTTTTTGTCGGCCGACTGCCATGTTGGCCCGATAATTATGCCCCCGGGTTCGGCTGGGCCGCCAACAGGCAACCTGGCACACCTTCTTGGGTGCCAAGCCGCTGGCCCGGACGAAACCCTCCCTGGTGGCCCAGTGGACCTAACTTAAATAATGGCAGTGGAAGTGAAGGGGAGAGACGTGGTGATGCGCCAGTGTGATGATGTCATCAGCGCTACGCTGATGAGTGACAGACACTCCGCCCGCCCCCAACTTCCACCCCTCTTATGTACGAGCTTCTGCTCACCACTGCACTTCTGCTCCCATTATGACTGACTTCCGGACCGCTGGAAAAAAAAGAGGGTAGGTGCACCACATTACCGGCGGTGGGCAATTTTGGCCCCATAGAGTACAGAAGTTATGCTCAAGCCTTATAAATCACTGGTTAGGTCTCAGCTGGAGTACTGTGTCTAAGTCTGGACACCACACTTTAAGAAGGATGTCAAGGTCTTGGAGAGAGTGCAGAGGAGACTTACTGGAATGATACCAGGAATGAGGGACTTCAATTATGTGGAGAGAGTAGAGAAGCTCGGGTTGTTCTCCTTGGAGTAGAGAAGGCTGAGGGGAGATTTAATAATGGTGTTTAAAATTTACATAGAATTATATTGAATATACAGCACAGATAAAAGCCATTGGGCCAACTGGTCCATGCCCGTGTTTATCTCCTCGCACTCCTCTTCAGCTAAATCTATCAGAATAACTTTCTATTCCTTTCTCTCTTATGTGTTTATCTAGTTTCTCCTTCAATACATCTATGCTATTCGCTCAACGACTCTTTATGGCAGTGAATACAATATTCTAACCACTCTCTTGGTAAAGACAATTCCCTATTGGATTCCCTATTGGATTTATTAGTGGCTATCTTATATTTAGAGCCCCTAGTTTTGGTCTCACCTACAATTGGAAACATCTGCTCATGTCTACCCTATCAAACCCATTCATATTCTGAGAAAAAAGCCCCAGTCTGTTCAATCTTTCTGTTGGATATCTTAGTTCTGGTATCATCCTTGTAAATTTTTTTTTGCACCTTCTCCAGTTACTCTATATCCTTTTTATAATATGGAGAGCAGGACTGTTCACAGTACTCCAAGTGTGGTCTAACCATAGTTCTATACAAGTTTAACACAACTTCTCTGCTTTTCAATTCTATCCCTCGAGAAAGGAATCCCAGTGCTATGTTTGCTTGTTTATGGCCTTGTTGACCTGTGTCGCTCATTTTAGTGATTCGTGTAATATGAAAGGTTTTGGTAAATAAGAAGAAAATATTTTCATGGCAGCAGGGTCGGTAACTAGAGGACACAGATTTAAGATAATCTCAAAAAGAACCAGAAAGGAGATGAGGAGAATTTTTGTTAATGCAGCGAGTTATGATTACAAATGCACTGCCGGTAATAGTGGTGAAAGCAGCTTCAGTAGTAACTTTCAAAAGGGAATTGGATATATACTTGAAAAGGAAAAATGTGCATAGTTATAGGGAAAGAGCAGTGGAGTGGGACTAATTGGATAGCTGTTTCAAAGAGCCGACACAGGAACGATGGGCCGAATCATCTCCTTCTATGCTGTACGAGTCTATGATTTTAAGATAGAAGGGAATGTTTCAGTGACATCCTTGTGAGGTGTTTTGAGAATGTGGCTGTCATGGTTGACTAGTTCAGCAAACAGCGGGAGATCGGGGCCCAGACAAAAGGACGCGAGAGTCGGGAGTAACACAACAAGCAGCAGGAGATTGAGGCCCAAACAGCACCAACTCACCTGAAGATAAGAATTTAAAAAAAATCAAAGTCAAGGTATGATGTCACAAGAAAGAAGGGAAGTGATTGTTTGGTGAATTTTTCTCTCTTTTCTGGGGCATTGGTTTGAATTAAGTGCTGGAATTAAAAACAAAACTTAAAAACTTAATTAGATAAATACATTAATGCTGGCAGGGCAGGAGATGTGTTACTGCTGTTGCATACAGGAGCTGGTTGACCCCATTGAGGTCCACAGCGATCACATCTGCAGTAAGTGTCTGCAGCTCGAGGAACTTCGTCTCCGCGTTGCTGAGCTGGAGTCCGAGCTGCGGACACTGCGACACATCAGGGAGGGGGAGAGTTACCTGGACGCCACAAACCAGCAGCTAGTCACACTAACTAGATTAATTCATTCAAATTCGATCCGTGGTCAGGGACAGGAGGGTGTGACTGCGAGTCAGGAAAGTATGGGGACTCAGGATGGAGTGATGGAGGAGCCTCAGCCCTTGCTCTTGTCCAACAGGTTCGAGGCTCTTATTCCTTGTGTGAACGAGAGCAGGGACTGCAGTGAGGATGAGCCAGCGGACCACAGCACCGTGGTACAGGGGGCCATTCAAGTGGCGGTGGGGGTGGGGAAAGAAACGTTGTAGTGGTAGGGGACAGTATCATTAGGGGGATAGATACTGTTCTCTGCAGCTGAGGGCATGAGTCCCGAAGGCTGTGATGCCTACGTAGTGCCAGGGTTAAGGATCCCTCCTCTGGGCTGGCGAGGAACTTGAAGTGGGAAGGAGAAGATCCAGTTGTTGTGGTCCATGTGGGTACCAACGACATAAAAAGAAGTTCTGCTGAGGGATTATGAGCAGCTAGAGGCCAAATTAAAAAGCAGAACCACAAAAGTAATAATCTCTGGATTACTACCTGAACCACAAGCAAATTTGCATAGGGTAAATAAGATCAGAGAGTTAAACACGTGGCTCAAAGACTAGTGTGGGAGAAATGGGTTTTGGTTCGTGGGACACTGGCACCAGTCCTGGGGTAAGAGGGAGCTGTTTCATTGGGACGGGCTCCACTTAGACCGTGCTGAGACCAGGGAGCTGGCAAATCGAATAACTAGGGCTGTAGAGAGGGCTTTAAACTAATTAGTGGTGGGGGGTGGGGGGGTTCAGGTGAGCGGAAATTTAAAAAGTCAAAGAGTAAGGAGAAAGCAATAGAACAGGGTAGCACTGGGGGAAATGAAAACCAGAGCGTGACTGGAAGGAACAGAATGTATAAACATAAAAGTGTATCAGAAAGTGGGGTCAAAGCAAGAAAAAAGGGTAAAAAAACAAATTTAAAAGCCCTTTAACTGAATGCACACAGCATTCGTAGCAAAATAAATGAGTTGACGGCACAGATAGATACAAATGATTATGATCTGATAGCCATTACAGAGACGTGGTTGCAAGATGACCAAGGCTGGGAACTAAATATTCAGGGGTATTTGACAATTTGGAAGGACAGACAGAAAGGAAAAGGAGATGGGGTAGCTCTGTTAATAAAGGATGAGATCAGTGCATTAGTGAGAAATGATATTGGCTCAGAAGATCAAGCTGTTGAATCAGTTTGGGTGGCGATAAGGAATAATAAGGGGAAAAAGTCGCTGGTGGGTGTAGTCTATAGGCCCCCTAACAGTAGCTACACTGTAGTATAGATTATAAATCAAGAAATAATGGAGGCTTGTAAAAAAGGAACAGCAATAATCATGGGCGATTTTAACCTTCATATTGATTGGACAAAGCAAATTGGCCAGGGTAACCTTGAGGATGAGTTCATAGAGTCCATTCTGGATAGTTTCCTTGAACAGTACATTGTGGAGCCAACCAGGGAGCGGACTATCTTAGATCTGGGACTGTGTAATGAGACAGGATTAATAAACAATCTCCTAGTAAAGGATCCTCTAGGAATGGGTGACCATAACATGGTTGAATTTCAAATTCAGTTGTAGGGTGAGAAAGTTGGATCTCAAACTAGTGTCCTAAGCTTAAATAAAGGAGACTACTACAAAGGTATGAGATGGCTAAAGTGTACTGGGAAAGTAGATTAAAGTGTGGGACGGTTGATGAGCAGTGGCGGACATTTAAGGAGATATTTCATAACTCTCAAAAAAATATATTCCAATGAGAAGGACAGACTGTAAGAGAAGTGATAACCATCCATGACTAACTAAGGAAATAAGGGATGGTATTAAATTGAAAATAAGGGCATACAAAGTGACCAAGACTAGTGGGAGGCCAGAAGATTGGGAAATTGTAACGTCCATTTTCAAAAATGTAAACTAGGTGTTTTGAGAATGGGCGAGAAGCCAGCAATCTGAAAACCCTTTTTTAATGCCGACGCTGGAAATAACGCCCATTTTTGGGCGATAAGCACAAAAGTGGAGGTTATAGCCCTATGAGTTTCTATAGGTACATAAAAAAGAAAAGAGTGGCTAAAGTAAATGTTGGTCCCTTAGAGAATGAGACTGGGCAATTAATAATGGGGAACAGGGAAATGGCAGAGACATTGAGCAAATATTTTGTTTCATGGTAGAAGACACTAAAAACATCCCAATAGTGGATAATCAAGGGGCTATAGGGAGGGAGGAACTTAATACAATCACCTTCACTAAAGAAGTAGTATTCGGTAAAATAATGGGACTAAAGGTGGACAAGTCCCCTGGACCTGATGGCTTGCATCCTAGGATCTTAAAAGAAGTGGCTACAGATAGTGGATGCATTGGTTGTAATCTACCAAAATTCCCTGGATTCTGGGGAGGTCCCAGTGGATTGGAAAACCGCAAATGTAACGCCCCTATTTAAAAAAGGAGGCAGACCGAAAGCAGGAAACTATAAACCAGTTAGCCTAACATCTGTCATTGGGAAAATGCTGGAGTCCATTATTAAGGAAGCAGTAGCAGGACATTTGGAAAAGCAAAGGGAAATTGACTATAAAATCAGAGAAGTCCTGTTACAGAATTGAAGGAGGGATATACTTGCATTGAAGACTGTTCAAAGAAGGTTCACTAGGTTGATTCCGGAGATGTGGAGGTTGGCTTATGAAAATAGGTTAAGTAGGTTGGGCCTATATTCATTGGAGTCCAGAAGAATGAGAGGTGATCTTATCGAAACATATAAGATAATTAAGGTACTCGACAAAGTGGACGCCGAGAAGATATTTCCACTCATAGGGGAAACTAAAACTAGGGGACATAGTCTCAGAATAAGGAGCCACCCATTTAGAACTGAGATGAGTAGGAATTTATTCTCTCAGACGGTTGTAAATCTGTGGCATTCTCTGCCCCAGAGAGCTGAGGAGTCTGGATCATTGAATATATTTAAGGCGGAGATAGACAGGTTTTTGAGCAATATGAGTTATGGAGAGCGAGCAGGGAAGTGGAGCTGAGTCCATGAGCAGATCAGCCATGACCTTATTAAATGGCAGAGCAGGCTCGAGCAGCCAGATGGCCTATTCCTGCTCCTATTTCTTCTGTTTCTTATACGTAGCATGGAAAATCTGAGGTGAAGGTTGCAATAGTGCTGCAATGTGTGGGGCAGTCATTGTGGGAGAATTAAGGAAACATGTGAGGAGACTATTGTGAGTAGTGAGGCTGCAGGTGTGAGGAGCATCATAGAATAGTTACAACACAGAAGGAGGCCATTTGGCCCATCGGGCCCATGCTGAATCTCTATAAGAGCACTTCAGTTAGTCCCACTCCCCCGCCTTTCCCTGTAGCCCTGCACATTTTTTCCTTCAGGTACTTATCCATTTCCCTTTTGAAAGCCACAATTGATTCTGCCTCCACCCCCCTTTCAGGGAATGCGTTCCAGATCCTAATCACTCGCTGCGTAAAAAAGTTTTTCCTTATGGTGCCTTTGGTTCTTTTGCCAATCACTTTAAATCTGTGTCCTCCAGTTCTCGATCCTTCCACCAATGGGAACAGTTTCTCTCTATCTATTCTGTCTAGACACCTCATGATTTTGAACACCTCTATCTGAACACCTTTCAACCTTGTCTGTCCAAGGAGAACAACCCCAGCTTCTCCAGTCTATGCACATAACTGAAGTCCCTCTTCCCTAGAATTATTTTCATAAATCTTTTCTGTACCCTCTCTAAGGTCTTCACATCCTTCCTAAAGTGCGGTGCCCATAATTGGACACAATACTCCCGTTGAGGTCGAACCAATATTTTATAAAGATTCATCATAACTTCCTTGCTTATGTACTCTATGCCTCTATTTATGAAGACCAGTACCTCATATGCTTTCTTAACCGCTTTCTCAACCTGATTTGCCATCTTCAACGATGTGTGTACATATATTCCCAGGTCTCTCTGTTCATACACCCCCTTAAGGATTGCACCCTTTACCTTATATGTTCTCTCCTCATTCTTCCTATAAAATGTACCATTTGCACTTCTTACCTTGACAACCCTGATGAGGTCATTGATCATCTTTCTGCATTGCAGCCATGTCCTAGGAACTAACCTCCTGGCATTGACCTACTCATCGACCCCTTCTCACTGGAGGTGAAGGTGTTTCCTGGAGAATTTTCTGGCCCCCTGAGGGGAATAGGATGTCCGTCTGACTGAGCACTGCCTGGACCAGGGCCTCCAATGCTGCATCTGAGTACCTGGGAGCCCTTGCTGGGCTTCTTGAATCTATGTCACCACTTGTTAATGTTTGCCTGACGTTTCCCTGCTGTCTGCAGCCAGAGTGCACTTCCCCCTTAAGAGGTGCTGGTTGTCTCTGAGTTATTTTTAATTCGTTCATGGAATGTGGGCATTGCTGTCAAAGTCAGCATTTGTTGCCCATCCCTAATTGCCTTTCAGAAGGCGGTGATGAGCCGCCTTCTTGGACCGCTGCAGTACGTGCGGTGAAGGTACTCCCACAGCGCTGTTAGGGAGGGAGTTATTCTTATTGTTGTTTTTGTAGCAGTTGTGTACAACTCATTGGCTCGCTAGACCATTTCAGAGGGCAGTTAAGAGTCAACCACATTGCTGTGGGTCTGGAATCATGGCTAGACCGGGTAAGGATGGCAGATTTCCTTCCCTAAAGGACATCAGTGAAACAGATTAGTTCAGGCCTCTGGAGTACTAGTCCAGTAACATTATCACCATGCTACCCTAAGTATTGTTGGTCAAGCCTGATTCTGCACTCCACCAAACAGGTATGCAGCCAATAAGCAGTAAGGTTAGCTGCACTCCTGACTTGTTATGATGAGCTGGCTGCACAAAAGACACATGGTCCCTGCGCTCAGGCGAACAGGTGCATGCAGCACATGCCCTGCCCCCTGCGTGCCAGTTTTCAGCAATTATATTTTCAGGCCATGGTATTAGAAAGATTTGTTTCCTAGGACTATCGGAATTGCTAAACAAAAGTAGTTCAAGGTCCATCGAGTTTGTCTTCTTCCATTCTGATGCAACAATAATGGAGCTGTTGATTAATCATAGCAATCGATTTCAATCAATTAGTTTACAACAGACCCAGATATAACACGAGAAAAATACTCCCAGTGGTGGAGAACTTCCTTCAGCAGTTAAGATGCTATAGCTCCATCTTGTGAACTAAAAGGGACATGATTATAGGACACTGCAGAAATGTCACTCCTTTTCCGGGATCAGTAACTGCACTTGAGCCACTGGAACAGACAGACAGTATCTCGGTTTAAACGTTTCATCTAAAGGACGGCACCTCCAACAATGCCGCACTGCCTTGGTGTTATACTGGAGTGTCAATCTATGTTACGAACTCTATCCCTGGTATGGAGCTAAACTTACAACCCTCTAACCCAGAGGAAACAGTGCCAACAACATAGACAAACTAACACATAGAAGAACAGGGTAGAGCAATGGGCCATTAAAGTGGTCATTTACACCTGGAACCAGGATCTAAGTCCAATTGATACCAAGAGGGCTTAAACCTCTTTTTCCCTGCCTGCTATGCGGGATCTGTGTGAGATGACTTTGGGCAGCTTCAAGCTAGGACCTAGTTGGCACTGGTTCATATACTTAGGCCTAGAAATTCAGGTTGTTTGCGACTTTTCGCCCGGGCGTGGAGCCACTAATGACACTCGCTAAGTTCCGCGGGAGTTTAGCGGTGGCAGTAACCTATAGCGCCCCACTCCGCTGCACCAGCGATGACAACGTCATCACCATGCGCAGCGACCCGTTATCGCCCTGGACCCTTAATTTGGTATCCACCCCCTGAAGCTGCGGCGAGCAATGCCAGCGACAGCTTCAGGGGATGTGAACCGAGTGGCAGGCCGTTCGGGGGCGGCGGGGGGGATACTTAAAGGGAGGTAATGGCCATTGAAAAAAAAAATATGCCGACTTTCTCCTGCGCCTCATTGATGCTTCGAGCTCGGGGTCCATGCCGCGATTGGTCAGCCCGGCACTCTGCTTCAGTGCTGGGCTGTTAGCTCAGCACCCCCACTCCCTGGTGGTCCAGGGAGGACCATTTTTCCAGTGCAGTGTCTGCAGCTTGGGTCCTTCCCTTTAAAACCTTCCTCCCTCCCCCCAGAACTCTTGTGCATTGCCCACTACCTTGTTTCCTTTCAATGGCGGTCGTACCTTCAGCCGTCTACACCTTACGCACTGTAATACCATCCCTGAACCTCTCTGCCTCTACACCTCCCTCTCCTCCTTAAAGACCCTCCTTAAAATCCACCTCTTTGACCAAGCTTTTGGCCTGCCCTCCTAATATCTCCTTCTTTGATTCAGTCTCTATTTTGTTCTAATTATACCTCCTTGAAGTGCCTTGGGACATTTTTCTATGTTAGAGATGCTATATAAATGCAAGTTGTCATTATTATTATAAGGAGCTGGTGAAAGTACTGTGAAGGTTGCGGGCAAGTTACATTTAATCAAGAAAGAAATGTTAGCATTTATACAATGCTTACAGCATCTCTCAGAAATATCTGAGAGCGCATCACAAGAATTACTTGTAGAGTGCAATCATTGTCAGTATGTAAGAAAATCGAGCAGCCATTTTCCATACAGGAAGACCTGACAAATAGCAATGGAATGAATGCTTAGCTAATCCGGTGTTTGATGGCATCAGTTAAGGGAGGAATTCTCGCCAGGACAACAAATTCCTCACTCAGTGTCAATCAGTTTACTGTCACGTTTGAAGGTTGGCACCTCCAACAGTATAGCACTCCCTCAGTTCTGCACGGCATGTCAGTTTAGATTATATGCTCAAGTCCTGAAGTGGGGTTCGAACGTGCCATCTTGAATCAGAAGTGCAATTGCTGCCAACTCAGCCAAGATAGCATGATGACACCACTGGGAGTTCAGTCCCAGAGCTCTTCTACAGTACACAGACATAGCTGGAGGTCTACCTAGATTACAAGATCATAAAAAAGTGGTTCAGATGATGGATGCCCATTTGATTTCCCACTTGCAACACAGAATAAAGCAGCAGTTTCAGGTGCAAGCTGCAACCAGGGACTAGCAGGAAGTGCATCAGTCAAAGGAACACAGTTATTCCCCGAGGGCCACAAATCAACTGTTGAAGGATGAATTCTCTACCCCAGAGATAAAAAAACGTATATGCATTTGTGTGCAGAGTGCACCTGGCTACACTGTTGATCATGTCTACACATGTACACTTCCCATCTGGGATCAATTTGTCGGAACAGGAGCCTAGGTTCCCCCCCCCACCCGACCCCCTGCGCACTGCCCCCCCCCCCCCGCCCCATCTTTATTCTTATGAAGGGTTTTGTTAAACTTAAGCTTACTCAAAACTCAGCTGTCCATGTCCTATCTCGCACCAAGTCCCGCTCACCCATCCCCCCTGTGCTCGCTGACCATCATTGGCTCCTGGTTAAGCAAAACCTCGATTTAAAAATTCTCTTCCTTATTTTCAAAACCTTCCATGACCTCGACCCTCCATTTGTCTGTAACCTCTTCCAGCCCCAAACCCTCTGAGGTGTTTGCTGCGCTCATTCAATTCTGGCTTCTTGCGCATCCCCTATTTTAATTGCTCCACCATCTGTGGCCATGCCTTCAGCTGCTGAGGCTTTAAGGTCTGAAATTCCCTCCTAAACATCGCTGCCTCTCTACCTCTCTTTCCTTCTTTAAACCTACCTCTTCGACCAAGCTTTTGGTCATTTGTGCTACTATCTCCTTATGTGGCTTGGTCAAATTTTGTTTTGTGAAGCACCTTGGGACATTTTACTACATTATAGGCGCTATATAAATGCAAGTTCTTGTTATTGTTGTAGTATAAATAAGGAAAAGCTGTTTCCACTGGCAGAAGAGTCGGTAACCAGATGACACAGATTTAAGTTAATTGGGAAAAGAACCAGGGTGAATTTGAGAAAAGACTTTTTTACCCAGCAAGTTGTTATGATCTGGAATATACTGCCTGAAAGGTGGTGGAAGCAGATACAATAGTAACTTTTAAAAGGGAATTCGATATACACATAAAAAGGAAACCTTTCCAGGGCTATGGGGAAATTACAGGGGGGTGGGACTAATTGGATAGCTCTTTCAAAGAGGCAGCACAGGCACGATGGGTCGAATGGCCTCCCTGTTTGCTGTATAATTAGATGTGCGTTAGCTGGACTTTTAATACATTTTAAATCCGTCCTGGTGCAGATGAATAAGTGACTTGTTTCTTCAATCACGAGTGAGTTAACAATGAATCTCCGTATCCTTGAGGTGCCAAACCCAGTGATGGCGACTCTACCACTGAACTGACCGAGAGCAGGCTTTGGATTGAACCTGGCATCTGTATAGCTCAGTACGACACCAGGGAGTGCATTGTCTAACCAGCTGACAATGAATTTCTTTCCCCAAAAAATCATTGCAGTGCCATCTAGAGAGATAAGGTCAAGCTGCACACTCACAATTAATTTTAAGCAAAAAAGATCATGCGTGCTGCTCCTTTAAGGGGTTAATTGCATGTGTTCAGAAGCTGGGACATGTAAAAGGGAAAGCAACGGGAGCTGAACTTTTAATACATTTTAAATCCGTCCTGTGCGGATGAATAAGTGACTTGTCTCTTCAATCACCAGTGAATTGACAATGAACCTTCTTATACTTTTTTTTATTGTTTCCAGATGGCTACTATTTCATACATTGATGACAAATAATGCGAGCCTGGAAGTCGTTTTGATTTATTCCCCTCTTTTTTTTCCGTTTTTGAGCCAACTGTGTTGTCCGGCAACAGCTGTCTCTCCCAGTGCCAGCCTTGCACAACAGTGCCCATTCTAATTTGCTTTGTATGAGCCACCTCCCTGGGTTTAATTCTCAGGCTGGACTGTGTTTAGCTTTCAGATGCTTGTTTTAGCCATTGTTTTAATATATATGTAGGAAGCATGGTACGCTTTGTACCTTTCTCCGCTGAGGTACAAGGTACCTAGTTTGAGGTGCTATTTGCGGGCGGCAGCAATGAACTGCTGGAGACGATTCTTTCATAATCCTGCTGGTGCTGCGCCAGCTCACGTGTTAAGTGGCCCTTGCTCAATCCCTGCGGAAACATAATCCCTTAAACTGGCAATTAGACTGGGTAGCTGATAAGTAAATGGATTCTATTCCTCTGCTAGTGGAAGTCAAGTGTGAAAAGCTGTTTCCAAAAACAAAGGCTTGTGTGTTGTATTTTAGGGGGAGGAAATAACTCGAGAAGGGGAAGTGTATTAATAACATAAAAAATAATAAAAAGGCCATGCAGCCCATCAAGTCTGCTCATTGTAGTCTGTAGAAGGAGCAGTTTTGATGAATGAACAAACATTTTTATTGCAGCCCTTTTAAAAGTTATTCTTGGGATGTGTGCGGCACTGGCAGGGCAGACATTATTGTCAATCCCTAGTTGCTATGACGGCATTAAGAGCCAACCATATCTAACCACTTGTACTTTTTTCTTTAAGGATTCATTTTCCACCTCACACCCATAATCTGAAATTCTGGAACTTTTTATTCCCTCCTTCCCCCTTCAGGAGTGGAGGGAAGAAAACAGTAGAAGGACAAGAAAAACCTAGAATTTCTAACAAAGAACCATTATTGTACACATTGAATGACTTTCAAATACATTGAATAAATGTGTCCAGATAAGGTACTTGCAGCCGTTGTGTGGCACAGTAGGTCTGAATGTCTGAACCTTTGTAACATGAATTCAAATCCATCCCAAATGATTGCGTGAGTCACTCTCCCACTTCCTGTTGTAAGAATATTACATAAAATGACTTTGGGTATCTCAGTCCAGTTTGTAGAGGGACATAGGTCAACAGCACAAACTTTGTACTGAAGAAAGAACTTGTATTTATATAGCTCCTTTCACACCCTCAGTACATCCAAATGCACTTTACAGACAATTATGTACATCTGAAATGTAGTTACTGTTGTTTTGTAGGCAAATGCAGTAACCAATCTGCGCACAGCTATGTCCCACAAACAGAAATGTGATAAATGACCAGATAAAGCATCCAAAATTGCACCCCGGCCCAAAAGGGGCGCACCTACTGTTTTGGAAAGTTTTTCACTGCCCCAGAAATTCAAAGTGGTGAATTTTTCTGTTGAGATACCAGAGCAATTCACCACGTTGAATTTTTTGGGGTCGGGGTGGTGTTCCAGAAGATCCTGTGGATCGGGTCGGCCGCCCCGACCAGTCATCAGTGCCACACTGATGACATCAGCGTCCCTTCCCTTCAGTTAAAGGGGAGGGCTGCTGCAAGCTCAGCAGAGTTTTCAGTTAGGTCCACTGGTCCACCAGGGAGGGTTTCAGCCGGGCCAGCGACCTGGCCGAACCTGGGGACATAATTGTCAGCCTAACCTGGCAGTCGGCCCACAATAAAAAATAATATGGCGACCACGGCAGCGCGACCTCCGCTTTAAGGGTGGGTGCGTCGCCCAGCCACAGACAGCTCCCTGCTGGGGAAAACAGTCAGTGGCTCCGACAGGCCGCCGCGCCACTCCTGAGGGACAATTCCGCGTGCGGGGGTGGGGGGGTGGAAAGGGGGTTGCCGGTGATCGGTGTGTGCTCGATGCGGCGGGAAAATGGACGGAGCGGAAACCCATTCCCACTGCTTCTGGCCTGGGGGCAATTTCGGTTGGGTCGGCTGATCCGTCTGCTCCCGGTCAATAAGGCTTTTCTGCTCCATTCCCATCTCATAGAGGCAGTAATGGAGATATGGAGAAGGGCAATTCCGGCCCCAAACTGTTTAAGCGGTGTTGTTTGAGGGATATATGTTGGCTCAGTCTAGTTTCTTGGGGCCATAGGCCAACAGTACAAGCTTGGCACTAATTTGAGATGAACTACAAGGGTTGCTGGAAAAGAAAAAGTGACAGCGGCTGATCTGCTAAATGTCCATTCTGGGAAGTGCTCATTCATTTCTTGCAGTGTTTTTCTCTATTTTATACAGCGTTTCTCTTCTGAATTACTTTTATGGAGTAATAGACTTTTAATTTTCTTCAAACAGTGTTATTTTTGTCTAGCTTCGTGAGGACACATTGAGCAGAGCTCTTTAAGGTTGGGTTGAGATGCCTTGTGAAATATTCATTGGGCTAGCAGAGCTTCTCTCAGCTCATTGTGAGTATTCCCTCTTAATATCATGCTCCTTCAGACTCTCAAGATATTCTCTCAATCCATTTGGCTGAGAGCATTCTGTTGCACTGAGAAAAATTACAAATGACTCCTGGAGTAGTCCCATTTGGCTGAGGAAACACCGTCCATCCGGCAGGAGAACTATCTCAATCAGCTGAGAGAACACTCTTAAATGACTGAGCAAGGGCTCTGAATGGTTGGTGGGACGACTATCAATGGGCTGAAGGAATACTCTCAATAGGCTAAGGATGCTTACTGGATTGAGGGAGCACGCTCAATATTGTGCTTCCTGAGCCGAATTGTGTTCATCCAGTGAGGGTGAATGGGCTTAATTCATTAATACATCTGGCAGAGGAGGCACTGACCGTAATCCATTGAGCGTTCCTCTGTCCAGTGCCAGACTCAGATCACTGAGATTGCTTCCTCAGCCCATTAAAGGGAATATGTAGTCACGTCTTCCTCTTTCTTCTGTGCACTTGTTATCTGCCTGTCTGCTACAGGAAGCAAGCCTTTTGGTTTAAAAAGATTAACTTTTATAATAAGCATTTCTTAGTTTTATTCTATACTAATTAATATAATGAGCTTCTTCTTGCAGCATGTTATTTAATATAAGGGTGGGTGTGATTTGTGCTTAAATAATCACGAATGTAATCACTAATTAGCCCCAGTCGGGGGAAAGGCTGGTATTGAAACAGCACATCGGAGTGTTGTGCAGGATTTTCTCACAGCTTTGAGAGGAGCCTACTTGTTTATAGACAGAGTAGAATTATTGGAATTGATTTAGGAATGCCCCATTAAATTAACCCACCTCAACAATACATTAAATGGTTTGGGAAATGGAACCACAATCCAACTTGAGAATTTGTACGTTAGTCTTTAATTTTTCACTCTTGGATTTTCTCCCTATCTCTCAGGGTTAAGTCTTGGCAGGAGAGCTCAGACCCATGTCATGCTCCTCCTGTGCTATGTGGGAAATCAGGGACACTTCCAGTGTCCCTGACTACTATGTGTGCAGGAAGTGTATCCAGCTGCAGCTCCTGTCAGACCGCATTGCGGCACTGGAGCTGTGCATGGAGTCACTCTGGAGTATCCGTGAAGCTGAGAATGCCGTGAATAGCACGTTTAGTGAGTTGGTCACACCGCAGGTAAATGTTACACAGGCAGATAGGGAATGGGTGACCATCAGGCAGAGCAGGAGTAGGAAAGTAGTGCAGGGGTCCCCTGCGGTCATCTCCCTCCAAAACAGATACACCACTTTGGATACTGATGGGTGAGATGGATCATCAGGGGAAGGCAGCAGCAGCCAAGTTCATGGCACCATGGGTGGCTCTGTTGCACAGGAGGGCAGGAAAAAGAGTGGGAGAGCTATAGTGGTAGGGGATTCTATTGTAAGGGGAATAGATAGGCGTTTCTGCAGCCGCTATCGAGACTCCAGGATGGCATGTTGCCTCCCTGGTGCAAGGGTCAAGGATATCGCGGAGCAGCTGCAGGGCATTCTGGAAGGGGAGGGTGAACAGCCAGTTGTCGTGGTGCATATAGGTACCAACAATATAGGTAAAAAACGGGATGAGGTCCGACAAGCTGAATTTAGAGAGCTAGGAGTTAAATTAAAAAGTAGGACCTCAAAGGTAGTAATCTCAGGATTGCTACCAATGCCACATGCTAGTCAGAGTAGAAATAGCAGGACAGTTAAGATGAATACGTGGCTTGAGGAATGGTGCAAGAAGGAAGGATCTAAATTCATGGGACATTGGAAACGGTTCTCGGGGAGGTGGGACCAGTACAAACTGGACGGTCTGCACCTGCAAAGGACCGGAACCGATGTCCAAGGGGTAGTGTTTGCTAGTGCTGTTGGGGAGGGTTTGAAGTAAAATGGCAGGGTGATGAGAATCTATGCAGAGAGACAGAGTGAAGTAAAATGGGGGCAGAAGCAAAAGGTAGAAAGGAGATAAGGGTAAGTGGAGGACAGAGAAATCAAAGGCAAAAATCAAAAAGGGCTACAGTACAACATAATTCTAAAAGGACAAAGAGTGTTAAAAAAACAAGTCTGAAGGCTCTGTGTCTCAATTCGAGGAGCATTCGTAAAAAGGTGGATGAATTAAATACACAGACAGCTGTTAACGGATATGATGTAATTGGGATTAGGGAAACATGGCTCCAGGGTGACCAAGGCTCGGAACTCAACATCCAGGGGTATTCAATATTCAGGAAGGATAGACAGAAAGGAAAAGGAGGTGGGGTAGCATTGCTGGTTAAAGAGGAGATTAACACAATAGTAAGGAAGGACATTAGCTTGGATGATGTGGAATCTCTATGGGTAGAGCTGCAGAACACCAAAGGGCAGAAAATGTTAGTGGGAGTTGTGTACAGACCAGCAAACAGTAGTAGTGAGGTTGGGGATCGCATCAAACAGGAAATTAAGGATGCATGCAATAAAGGTACAGCAGTTATCATGAGTGGCTTTAATCTATGTATAGGTTGGGCTAACCAAACTGGTAGCAATATGGTGGAGGAGGATTTCCTGGAGTGTATAAGACATGGTTATCTCGACCAATATGTCAAGGAAGCAACTAGAGAGCTGGCCATCCTAGACTGGGTGTTGTGTAATGAGAGAGGATTAATTAACAATGTTGTTGTTCGAGGCCCATTGGGGAAGAGTGACCATAATATAATAGAATTCTTCATTAAGATGGAGAGTGATACAGTTAACTCAGAGACTAGGGTCCTGAACTCAAAGAAAGGTAACTTCGATGGTATAAGACGTGAATTGGCTAGGATAGACTGGCGAATGATACTGATAGGGTTGACAGTGGATAGGCAATGGCAGACATTTAAAGATCTCATGGATAAACTTCAACAATTGTACATCCCTGTCAGCTGTAAAAATACAACGGGGAAGGTGGCTCAACCATGTCTAACGAGGGAAATTAGGAATAGTGTTAAAACCACGGAAGAGACATATAAATTTGCCAGAAAAAGCAGAAAACCTGAGGACTGGGAAAAATTTAGAATTTAGCAGAGGAGAACAAAGGGTTTAATTAGGAGGGGGAAAATAGAGTATGAGAGTAATCATGGGGGATTTTAACCTACATATCGATTGGTCAAATCAAATCGCACGGGGTAGCCTTGAGGAGGAATCATAGAATGCATACGGGATTGTTTCTTAGAACAGTATGTGACAGAACCTACAAGGGAGCAAGCTATCTTAGATCTGGTCCTGTGTAATGAAACAGGAATAATAAACGATCTCCTCGTAAAAGATCCTCTCGGAATGAGTGATCACAGTATGGTTGAATTTGTAATACAGATTGAGGGTGAGGAAGTAGTGTCTCAAACGAGCGTACTGTGCTTAAACAAAGGGGACTACAGTGGGATGAGGGCAGAGTTGGCTAAAGTAGACTGGGAACACAGACTAAACGGTGGCACAATTGAGGAACAGTGGAGGACTTTTAAGGAGCTCTTTCATAGTGCTCAACAAAAATATATTCCAGTGAAAAAGAAGGGCGGTAAGAGAAGGGATAACCAGCCGTGGAAAACCAAGGAAATAAAGGAGAGTATTAAATTAAAAACCAATGCGTATAAGGTGGCCAAGGTTAGTGGGAAACTAGAAGATTGGGAAAATTTAAAACGACAGCAAAGAATGACTAAGAAAGCAATAAAGAAAGGAAAGATAGATTACGAAAGTAAACTTGCGCAAAACATAAAAACAGATAGTAAAAGCTTTTACCGATATATAAAACGGAAAAGAGTGACTAAAGTAAATGTTGGTCCCTTAGAAAATGAGAAGGGGGATTTAATAATGGGAAATGTGGAAATGGCTGAGACCTTAAACAATTATTTTGCTTCGGTCTTCACAGTGGAAGACACAAAAACCATGCCAAAAATTGCTGGTCACAGGAATGTGGGAACGGAGGACCTTGAGATAATCACTATCACTAGGGGGGTAGTGCTGGACAGGCTAATGGGACTCAAGGTAGACAAGTCCCCTGGTCCTGATGAAATGCATCCCAGGGTATTAAAAGAGATGGCGGAAGTTATAGCAGATGCATTCGTTATAATCTACCAAAATTCTCTGGCTTCTGGGGAGGTACCAACGGATTGGAAAGCAGCTAATGTAACGCCTCTGTTTAAAAAAGAGGGGAAACAAAAGGCAGGTAACTATAGGCCGGTTAGTTTAACATCTGTAGTGGGGAAAATGCTTGAAGCTATCATTAAGGAAGAAATAGCAGGACATCTAGATAGGAATAGTGCAATCAAGCAGACGCAACATGGATTCATGAAGGGGAAATTATGTTTAACTAACTTACTGGAATTCTTTGAGGATATAATGACCATGGTGGATAGAGGTGTACCGATGGATGTGGTGTATTTAGATTTACAAAAGGCATTCGATAAGGTGCCACACAAAAGGTAACTGCAGAAGATAAAGGTACGCGGAGTCAGAGGAAATGTATTAGCATGGATACAGAATTGGCTGGCTAACAGAAAGCAGAGAGTCGGGATAAATGGGTCCTTTTCGGGTTGGAAATCGGTGGTTAGTGGTGTGCCACAGGGATCGGTGCTGGGACCACAACTGTTTACAATATACATAGATGACCTGGAAGAGGGGACAGAGTGTAGTGTCACAAAATTTGCAGATGACACAGAGATTATTGGGAAAGTGGGTTGTGTAGAGGACACAGAGAGGCTGCAAAGAGATTTGGATAGGTTAAGCGAATGGGCTAAGGTTTGGCAGATGGAATACAATGTCGGAAAATGTGAGTTCAACCACCTTGGAAAAAAAAAAGTAAAAGGGAATATTATTTGAATGGGGAGAAATTACAACATGCTGCGGTGCAGAGGGACCTGGGGGTCCTTGTGCATGAATTCCAAAAAGTTAGTTTGCAGGTGCAGCAGGTAATCAGGAAGGCAAATGGAATGTTGGCCTTCATTGCGAGAGGGATGGAGTACAAAAGCAGGGAGGTCCTGCTGCAAATGTATAGGGTATTGGTGAGGCCGCACCTGGAGTACTGCTTGCAGTTTTGGTCACCTTACTTAAGGAAGGATATACTAGCTTTGGAGGGGGTACAGAGACGATTCACTAGGCTGATTCCGGAGATGAGAGGGTTACCTTACGATGATAGATTGAGCAGACTGGGTCTTTACTCGTTGGAGTTCAGAAGGATGAGGGGTGATCTTATAGAAACATTTAAAATAATGAAAGGGATAGACAAGATAGAGGCAGAGAGGTTGTTTCCACTGGTCGGGGAGACTAGAACTAGGGGGCACAGCCTCAAAATACGGGAGAGCCAATTTAAAACCGAGTTGAGAAGGAATTTCTTCTCCCAGAGGGTTGTGAATCTGTGGAATTCTCTGCCCAAGGAAGCAGTTGAGGCTAGCTCATTGAATGTATTCAAATCACAGATAGATAGATTTTTAACCAATAAGGGAATTAAGGGTTACAGGGAGCGGGCGGGTAAGTGGAGCTGAGTCCACGGCCAGATCAGCCATGATCTTGTTGAATGGCGGAGGAGGCTTGAGAGGCTAGATGGCCTACTCCTGTTCCTAATTCTTATGTTCTTATGTTATGTTCTTATGTAAGCTTGCAGGGAACATAAAAACCGACTGCAAAAGCTTCTATAGATATGTGAAGAGAAAAAGATTAGTGAAGACAAATGTAGTCCCTTACATTCAGAATCAGGTGAATTTAGGATGGGGAACAAAGAAATGGCAGACTAATTGAACAAATACTTTGGTTCTGTCTTCACGAAGGAAGACATAAATAATCGTCCGGAAATACTAGGGTACCAAGGGTCTAGCGAGAAGGAGGAACTGAAGGAAATCCTTATTAGTCGGGAAATTGTGTTAGGGAAATTGATGGGATTGAAGGCCACTAAATCACCAGGGCCTGATAGTCTGCATCCCAGAGTACTTAAGGAAGTGGCCCTAGAAATAGTGGATGCATTGGTAGTCATTTTCCAACATTTTATAGACGCTGGATCAGTTTCTATGGACTGGAGGGTAGCTAATGTAACCCCACCTTTTAAAAAAGGAGGGAGAGAGAAAACAGGGAATTATAGATCAGTTAGCCTGCCATTGGCAGTGGGGAAAAAGTTGGAATCAATTATTAAAGATGTAATAGCAGCGCATTTGGAAAGCAGTGATAGGATCGGACCACCAAACAGTAGTCGTGAGGTTGGGGACAGCATCAAACAAGAAATTAGGGATGCGTGCAATAAAGGTACAGCAGTTATCATGGGTGACTTTAATCTACATATTGATTGGGCTAACCAAACTGATAGCAATGCGGTGGAGGAGGATTTCTTGAAGTGTATTAGGGATGATTTTTGAGACCAATATGTCGAGGAGCCAACTAGAGGGCTGGCCATCCTAGACTGGGTGATGTGTAATGAGAAAGATCTAATAAGCAATCTTGTTGTGCGAGGCCCCTTGGGGAAGAGTGACCATAATATGGTAGAATTCTTTATTAAGATGGAGAGTGACACAGTTAGGGTCCTGAACTTAAGGAAAGGTAACTCGATGGTATGAGACATCAATTGGCTAGAATAGACTGGCGAGTGATACTTAAAGGGTTGACGGTGAATAGGCAATGGCGGACATTTAAAGATCACATGGATGAACTTCAACAATTGTACATCCCTGTCTGGAATAAAAATAAAACGGGAAAGGTGGCTCAACCGTGGCTAACAAGGGAAATAAAGTATAGTGTTAAATCCAAGTAAGAGGCATATAAATTGGCCAGAAAAAGCAGCAATCCTGAGGACTGGGAGAAATTTACAATTCAGCAGAGGAGGACAAAGGTTTTAATTAGGAGGGGGAAAATAGAGTCTGAGAGGAAGCTTGGTGGGAACATAAAAATTGACTATAAAAGCTTCTATAGATATGTGAAGAGAAAAAGATTAGTGAAGACAAATGTAGGTCCCTTGCAGTCAGATTCAGGTGAATTTATAATGGGGAACAAAGAAATGGTGGACCAGTTAAACAAATACTTCACGAAGGAAGACACAAATAACCTTCCAGAAATACTAAGGGACCGAGGGTCCAGTGAGAAGGAGGAACTGAAGGAAATCCTTATTAGGCGGGAAATTGTGTTCGGAAAATTGATGGGATTGAAGGCTGGTAAATCGCCGGGGCCTGATAGTCAGCATCCCAGAGTACTTAAGGAAGTAACCCTAGAAATAGTGGATGCATTGGTGATCATTTTTCAACAGTCTATCAACTCTGGATCAGTTCCTATAGACTGGAGGGTAGCTAATGTAACACCACTTTTTAAGAAAGAGGGAGAGAGAAGGCAGGTAATTATAGACCGGTTAGCCTGACATCAGTAGTAGGGAAAATGTTGGAATCAATTATTAAAGATGAAAGAGCAGTACATTTGGAAAGCAGTGACGGGTTCAATCCAAGTCAGCATGGATTTGTGAAAGGGAAATCCAGCTTGACAAATCTTGTAGAATATTTTGAGGATGTAACTAGTGGAGTGGAAAAGGGAGAATCAGTGGATGTGGTGAATTTGGACTTTCAAAAGGCTTTTGACAAGGTCCCACATAAGAGATTGGTGTGCAAAATTAAAGCACATGGTATTGGGGGTGATGTTCTGACATGGGTAGATAATTGGTTGGCAGACAGGAAGCAAAGAGTAGGAATAAACGGGTCCTTTTCAGAATGGCAGGCAGTGACTAGTGGGGTGCTGCAGGGCTCAGTGCTGGGACCCCAACTTTTTATAATATACATTAATGATTTGGATGAGGAAATTGAGTGTAATATCTCCAAGTTTGCAGATGACACTAAGCTGGGTGGCGGTGCGAGTTGTGAGGAGGATGCTAAAAGGCTGCAGGGTGACTTGGACAGGTTAGATGAGTGGGCAAACGAGTGGCAAATGTAGTATCATGTAGATAAATGTGAAGTTATCCACTTTGGTGGCAAAAACAGGAAGGCAGAATATTATCTGAATGGTGACAATTTAGGAAAAGGGGAGGTGCAACGAGACCTGGGTGTCATGGTACATCAGTCATTGAAAGTTGGCAAGCAGGTAAAGCAGGCGGTGAAGAAGGCAAATGACATGTTGGCCTTCATAGTGAGAGGATTTGAGTATAGGAGCAGGGAGATCTTACTGCAGTTATACAGGGCCTTGGTGAGGTCACACCTTGAATATTGTGTGCAGTTTTG
Organism: Pristiophorus japonicus; assembly: GCF_044704955.1. Classification (NCBI taxonomy): domain Eukaryota; kingdom Metazoa; phylum Chordata; class Chondrichthyes; family Pristiophoridae; genus Pristiophorus; species Pristiophorus japonicus. Next base: position 485,967,929 of record NC_091977.1, read on the forward strand.
GTCTCCTAATCTGAGAAAGGACATTCTTACTATTGAGGGAATGCAGCGAAAGTTCACCAGACTGATTCCCGGGATGGCAGGACTGACATATGAAGAAAGACTGGATCGACTAGGGTTATATTCACTGGAATTTAGAAGAACGAGAGGAGATTTCATAGAAACATATTAAATTCTGATGGGATTGGACAGGTTAGATGCAGGAAGAATGTTCCCAATGTTGGGGAAGTCCAGAACCAGTGGTTAAGGATAAGGGGTAAGCCATTTAGGACCGAGATGAGGAGAAACTTCTTCACTCAGAGAATTCTCTACCACAGAAAGTTGTTGAGGCCAGTTCGTTAGACATATTCAAAAGGGATTTAGATGTGGCCTTACGGCTAAAGGGATCAAGGGGTATGGAGAGAAAGCAGGAATGGGGTACTGAAGTTGCATGATCAGCCATGATTATATTGAATGATGGTGCAGGCTTGATGGGCCGAATGGCCTACCCCTACATATATTTTCTAAGTTTCTATGTTTCTATCTCTGCTGAAGGTGCTGTTTCATGACAGCCTACAAACTAGTTCCACTTGTCCTCCAATATATTGCTCAAATAGCCATTCTTCTCATGGGACTGTCGACAGCAAGTAATGATCTGGAGTGAGAACCCTGGTAGTATTTTCAGCTGTATCCCAAGAGCAAATTATAGTTTAGCAACATGTGCAAGTCGGGAAGATGTGTGAGTTAAACAAATATTTGGCAACAACATCAATTGAGGGACATTGGTAGTGACCTGGATGTTTTTTTTATGAACGCTAGGTCTTTCCAGATGGACCGATCTGGTCTTTTACAATCCTGTATATTCTTGTCTTCCTAAATGCTGTTTTAAGAGATAACAGCAATTTAAAACGTGGGACATTTTTGAGGTAGATTTCAAACATTTCAAAACTGGTGTTGCGAATTGAAATGAAAATCAGATAGTTTCTTTAACAGGCAGCAATCGGCAATGCTTGTTTTACGCCCAGTGGCTAATTGACAATCTAAAACATGTAGTATAGAACAGTTGAAGTATATTTCTTTAACCAGTTCGAATAACCTACTCTTGCATTGCGTGTGTCTCTCTCCTGTTGGTCTCTCTCTTCTGACAACTGTTGAGCAGACTGTGTTATTGTCAGATACAAAGCTTAGAATGGATCTCTGCACTATGTCAAAGGGCTGATGTAAAACATGGAATAGATTAATATACTACATCAAAGGGTACATTTTGCAAGGCCTGATGCTGCAATGGGAGCCTCACACGCAGATAGCGCGAATGAGAAAATAACACACATATATGTGAGAAAGCAGGACAGGTAGGTGTCAGTCTTGCATTAGCATTATTGTTTCTGAGTCAGAAGGTCGTGGATTCAAGTCCCACTCCAGAGACTTGAATACATAATCTAGGCTGACACTCCAGTGCAGTACTGAGGGAGTGCTGCACTGTTGAATGTGCCATTTTTTGGATGAGACATTAAACCAACCCTCAGATGGATGTTAAATATTTCATGGCACTATTTTGAAGAATAGTATTTTCCTCGAAGTCCTGGCCAATATTTATCCCTCAACCAGCATCACTGAAACAGATTATCTGGTATTATCACATTGCTGTTTGTGGGACCTTGCTGTGCCCAAATTGGTTGCCGCACTTTTTACATTACATCAGAGATTACACTTTAAATGTATTTAATTGGCTGTAAAGCATACCCAAGGGTGAATGTTGGCCAGGAAACCACGCACCAGTGAGAGCCTCAGTGCTTAGAAGAAGGGATAAAATTAAAAGAGGAAGTGGATGAGAACATTCTTTTATCCCAGAAATTTCTGGTGATTGAAAAAATATTGACCGGATGTGGAATATTTCCAGAGAGCATGTTGGCATGCAGCCTACAAGAGTTTCCTGATATAAAGAGTTACTCTCTGCAATCAGTCTGCATTTTTCTACTCTTCTGGGAGGGACTGCCCATTGCGTAGAATGACTTTGTAATATATATATCGAAACAGACATCCAGCTGCATGCAAATCAGCACCAGCGAGCACATTTCCGTGTGTGTGTTTTTTTAATCTGCCAGCTTTGATGATGGTGTTTCTGAGTGTCAGAAGTGCTGACTTGAAATGAAATGGTGGTGTAATGAGTGCAGTAACAACAGCCGCTAATAGCTCCGACGCTCCAACTGGTCTTCTCTTGTCAGTTGTACCAATTTAAATAACATACAATTTTTCAACATAACTGCTCAATTTTCTTTCCAGCCACACACCTGTATAACCCATGTGGTTTACATTGGAGGGGAGAGAGGGAACTCAGAGAAGACGGATCACGTTCTTCCTACCCCCTGGTGCGTGCAAGCTTGGTGTGTGTGTTACAAGGGACATCGTTGGGGTGGATGAAATCCAGAAATCACGACACTGTCACTATTCACTTCATATCCAGTAACCATGTTAACAATCTGCACACAATGCCCCATCTATGTGGGGGGGAGGGGGGGTGGGGGGGCGGGGGAGGCATAAGGTCTTGTGCTTGGGTAAGGGTCTTCAGCTGGCGGAGGGATGCACTTATGCTGCGGTAAGGGACTTTGGCTGTGGGAGGCAGCACACATGCTGGGATAAGGGTCTTCAGCTGCGGGAGGAATGCACTTGCGCTGGGGTAATGGACTTCGGCTGGAACTTGGTGGCTTTTGGGGAGATCTATCCTCTGTGGCTTCTGAAATCAAAATGGATCAAATTACAAATTGGAAATTCACTCAGAACTGGGGCTGGGCGGTTCGAGTTACACATTCCAAGGGGACCAATCAGCAATAGGTCTGGAGAGCCAATCAGAGAAACAGCCGCATTTCAGTTAGTACAAATAGACAAATCCATAAATCAAAGCTGACACTGCAATGCCGGAAGTGCCCTCTTTTGGATGAGACATTAAACCGAGGCTCCGTCTGCCCTCTCAGGTGGATGTAAAACATCCCATGGCACTATTTCCAAGAAGAGCAGGGGAGTTATCCCCGGTGTCCTGGCCAATATTTATCCCTCAATCAACATAATAAAAAAACAGATTATCTGGTTATTATCACATGCTATTTGTGGGAGTTTGCTGTGCGCCGCGTTTCCCACATTACAACTGTGATTACATTCCAAAAAATACTTAATTGGCTGTAAAGTGCTTTGAGATGCCCAGTGGTCGTGAATGGCGCTATAAAAATGCAAGTCTTGCTTTCTTTTTACTTTTAAAAATAATGTTTTATTAATCGTTAATTTAATCGCCATCTTCATTTTATTTTATTTTGAAATATTATGGTCTTGCTTTCTCGGCCACTATATTTCTGTTGTTTGTTTTTCTTTTAGAGTGTGAGCTGGCTAACATGCGTTCCAACAATGACATAATGTTCAGCAGCACTGCGTGGAAATCCAGTGCACTACCAGCTGTGCGGATAAGTTCATTTTACATCAAAGTGTGAGAACTTGGCCATATCATGGAGTCCCACTGTTGAAGGGCTCGGCACTGAACCAGGAGAGGAATGTAACATCAAGTGAACTCACTCAGATGGATTCTCTTTAATTTGGATTTGGACACACACAGTTCAAATATATATCATTCTCTTTCTTTTCTTCCCCTTTATGGAAATTAAAATGAGATGGTTTCTATTGTGGACAGCCAATTCGTAATGCTAATCTTACACCCAGCGTCAAGTTGAAAATTGACCCCACTTCCCTTTCCCCTATGTCTGTCCTGGAAGCTGAAATATAGTCACATGAAAACACAGAACCGTACAGGACTGGGCAAGGCCATGGCGGCCTATTTAGCTACTAATACAATGGGCAAGATATCCTGTACTGCTCTCTTTATCATGCCGCTCAATCTTTCTTTTAAAAATATCAATCCAGTCCTATCTTGAATTTTCCATCGCTATCTATCACCACGGATTCCCCACCAGTTCCATGAGTGCTGAGGAGTAGAGCGATAAGTGCTGGGACATACAAATGTACGAACAATGACGGACAGGAAAAGACCCTCCGGTTCATCCAGTCTGTCCCACATAATTGTGACATCTTGTGTATCACAATATATACGGTCTCCACCCCACCCAAAACCATGTGATCTCCTGGAGGTAAGTTCATCTGGTTTGAGTGACTCATAAAACATAAGAATTAGCAAGAGTAGGCCATACAGTCCCTCAAGCCTGCTCCACTATTCAACAAGATCTTGACTGATCGTCAACCTTAACGCCACTTTCCCACCCGATCCCCATATCCCTTGATTCCCCTAGAGTCCAAAAATCTATCTGTCGCAGCCTTGAATATACCCAATGACGCAGCATCCACAGCTCTCTGGGGCAGAGAATTCCAAAGATTCACAACCCTCTGAGTGAAAATATTCCTTCTCATCTCAGTCGTAAAAGGCCGACCCCTTATCCTGACACTATACCACTTAGTTCTAGACTCCTGTATACACAGGCCTAAATGAGAGGACCAACCTTTTTTTCTGAATCCGAACAGGTATTATTCTTAAGTCTCCTCTAAACGTGCATTGATGTAGTGACTTTCATGACCTCAGCGTATTCCTGCAGGTTTCCCAGCTTCATTTTGCTACTGTGTGGACTCTGGACAGAAATCCACCGTGTCCTGGGCCAAAGTAGTATTCCCACTGCTTCTAAACCTCCACTGTGAGTCAGTATTGTCAGCTGTGTCGTCTCGATTCTAATATCTGGCCTGCTGCTGCCTTCCCCTATGTGAGAACTTTTCACTCGAGGCTGAGCTAGCTCTGACCCACTCCTGCTGCTTCCCATCCTGCTCTGGTTTCTGCTCCACTGCTGCCGAACGACCTGCGCCCAGCGCTTTCCTCCTGTTTCCTATTGTCGCTGACCCCACTTATCGTTCAGCTGGTCTACTGGATCCGCTGGTGCGCACTACTAATCATAAGAACATAAGAACATAAGAATTAGGAACAGGCCATCTAGCCCCTTGAGTCTGCTCCGTGACTCAACAATATCATGGCTGATCTGGCCGTGGACTCAGCTCCACTTACCCGCCCGCTCCCTGTAACCCTTATTGGTTAAAAATCTATCTATCTGTGATTTGAATACATTCAATGAGCTAGCCTCAACTGCTTCCTTGGGCAGAGAATTCCACAGATTCACAACCCTCTGGGAGAAGAAATTCCTTCTCAACTCGGTTTTAAATTGGCTCCCCCGTATTTTGAGGCTGTGCCCCCTAGTTCTAGTCTCCCCGACCAGTGGGAACAACCTCTCTGCCTCTATCTTGTCTATCCCTTTCATTATTTTAAATGTTTCTATAAGATCACCCCTCATCCTTCTGAACTCCAACGAGTAAAGACCCAGTCTGCTCAATCTATCATCGTAAGGTAACCCTCTCATCTCCGGAATCAGCCTAGTGAATCGTCTCTGTACCCCCTCCAAAGCTAGTATATCCTTCCTTAAGTAAGGTGACCAAAACTGCAAGCAGTACTCCAGGTGCAGCCTCACTAATACCCTGTACAGTTGCAGCAGGACCTCCCTGTTTTTGTACTCCATCCCTCTCGCAATAAAGGCCAACATTCCATTTGCCTTCCTGATTACCTGCTGCACCTGCAATCTAACTTTTTGGGATTCATGCACAAGGACCCCCAGGTCCCTCTGCACCGCAGCATGTTGTAATTTCTCCCCATTCAAATAATATTCCCTTTTACTGTTTTTTTGCAAGGTGGATGACCTCACACTTTCTGACATTGTATTCCATCTGCCAAACCTTAGCCCATTCGCTTAACCTATCCAAATTTCTTTGCAGTCTCTCTGTGTCCTCTACACAACCTGCTTTCCCACTAATCTTTGTGTCATCTGCAAATTTTGTTACACTATACTCTGTCCCCTCTTCCAGGTCATCTATGTATATTGTAAACAGTTGTGGTCCCAGCACCGATCCCTGTGGCACACCACTAACCACCAATTTCCAACCCGAAAAGGACCCATTTATCCCGACTCTCTGCTTTCTGTTAGTCAGCCAATTCTCTATCCATGCTAATACATTTCCTCTGACTCCGCATACCTTTATCTTCTGCAGTAACCTTTTGTGTGGCACCTTATCGAATACCTTTTGGAAATCTAAATACACCACATCCATCGGTACACCTCTATCCACCATGCTCGTTATATCCTCAAAGAATTCCAGTAAGTTAGTTAAACATGATTTCCCCTTCATGAATCCATGTTGCGTCTGCTTGATTGCACTATTCCTATCTAGATGTCCCGCTATTTCTTCCTTAATGATAGCTTCAAGCATTTTCCCCAATACAGATGTTAAACTAACCGGCCTATAGTTGCCTGCTTTTTGTCTGCCTCCTCTTTTAAACAGAGGCATTACATTAGCTGCTTTCCAATCCATTGGTACCTCCCCAGAGTCCAGAGAATTTTGGCAGATTATAGCGAATGCATCTGCTATAACTTCTGCCATCTCTTTTAATACCCTGGGATGCATTTCATCAGGACCAGGGGACTTGTCTACCTTGAGTCCCATTAGCCTGTCCAGCACTACCCCCCTAGTGATAGTGATTATCTCAAGGTCCTCCCTTCCCACATTCCCGTGACCAGCAATTTTTGGCATTGTTTTTGTATCTTCCACTGTGAAGACCGAAGCAAAATAATTGTTTAAGGTCTCAGCCATTTCCACATTTCCCATTATTAAATCTCCCTCTCATCTTCTAAGGGACCAACATTTACTTTAGTCACTCTTTTCCGTTTTATATATCGGTAAAAGCTTTTACTATCTGTTTTTATGTTTTGCGCAAGTTTACTTTCGTAATCTATCTTTCCTTTCTTTATTGCTTTCTTAGTCATTCTTTGCTGTCGTTTTAAATTTTCCCAATCTTCTAGTTTCGCACTAACCTTGGCCACCTTATACGCATTGGTTTTTAATTTGATACTCTCCTTTATTTCCTTGGTTATCCACGGCTGGTTATCCCTTCTCTTACCGCCCTTCTTTTTCACTGGAATATATTTTTGTTGAGCACTATGAAAGAGCTCCTTAAAAGTCCTCCACTGTTCCTCAATTGTGCCACCGTTTAGTCTGTGTTTCCAGTCTACTTTAGCCAACTCTGCCCTCATCCCACTGTAGTCCACTTTGTTTAAGCACAGTACACTCGTTTGAGACACTACTTCCTCACCCTCAATCTGTATTACAAATTCAACCATACTGTGATCACTCATTCCGAGAGGATCCTTTACGAGGAGATCATTTATTATTCCTGTCTCATTACACAGGACCAGATCTAAGATAGCTTGCTCCCTTGTAGGTTCTGTAACATATTGTTCTCAGAAACAATCCTTTATATATTCTATGAATTCCTCCTTAAGGTTACCCCGTGCGATTTGATTTGACCAATCGATAAGTAGGTTAAAATCCCCCATGGTTACTGCCGTTCTGAGGTCACTACTCACCTTGGCTGGACCCCTGGATCAACCTATGCTGGTTTATGGTCGATTCTGCACACCACCTTGCCAGTATATTTTCCACAAGAAAACCTCTAGCAGTGTGTCCACTGATATCCTACTCCTCAAACAGATCCTCGACTTACTCTCTCTCCACACCTATCTCTGAACCTGGACATTAGTTTGTTGGTGCTCCAAGATATCTACAAGTTATCTTCATCCCACTACGGGACCTCTAACTTTAACTTTGGATTCTCTCTTATAGTCTCTTCCCTATTCTCCATTTCCAACCAATATATAACTATCCTAACCAGCAGTTCCTGTTTTTATAACTATCCTAATCTTTGCTATGCCAATGTAACCTGAACTTCCTATGTCCATTCGCGTGCACATTTTGGCTGCTGCTCCAGACCTGAGCCTATTACTTCTATCTCACTTTTTCATTCCCTTTTCTTTAACCCTCTTGGGACCTTTGTTCCTGTCTTCTCCCCTTTCTGTTAACCAGTCATACTTCGTTTGATTTCTCTCTTGCGTATTTTGCCCCCACAAATCTCTACCCCAACCCTTCACTCTTTCTCTAACTTCCTACTTTTGGGACAAGATACTGGAGGACTGTCGCACCTTTGAAACTGTACCCCAATGAGTCAGCATCCCCCAGACGAGGGGAGAGAGAGAGAGAGAATTGAAGATGAAAGAGAATTGGTAGATTGCAAGAAGAAAACCCTGGAATTTGAGATGATTTTTAGTTCCAACTGGCAACATAGATCCTAAGTGTAGCCCCTCAGTAGTGAAAGACCCATCACAGTTAGGCTAATAGACACCACAATACAAGAAGGACAAGGGCAGCAGGTGCGTGAGAACAGCATCACCTCCATGTCCCACCCCAAGTCACCCACCACCCTGACTTGGACATATATCTTCATTGTTGCTGGGTCAAAATCCTGGAACTCCCTCCCTAACAGCATTGTGGATTCCCTTCACCACATGGACAACAGGAGTTCAAGAAGAAGGCCCACCATCACCTTGTAAGGGCAACTGAGGATGGCCACATCCTGAGAATGAATTTAAAAAAATACTGAACTGGTGCCCAGCCTGTGATTTCCTGCCATCAACACAGTTCATGCCTCACTCCCCAATACTGATGGGCTTCAATAGGTCGAGAAACTTGATTGCCATAAGTGCAGACGCTGAGGGCTCATTATAAATATTCTGCATATTAATTAGTTATGACTTATATTTTCAAGATTTATGCTATATTGATAAGTGCAACACTGTAACACTGTCAAATTGCTCTTGCTCATCCAGGATGTCATACACTTAGCAGCTGTTTTCTTTCTGCTCTTCAAGTTGTGGGATGTTAGTGCTAAGGAATGGAGAAGATTGCAGAGATACAGTGGGGGCCAAGGTCAAAGAGGGATTTAAAGGCAAGACCACAAATAAAGTGCCAAATCTAGATTACATTGGTCCTGTGCAAGCTTGCACGTGCAGAGTTGCTTGGTGCTCTGGTGGTACTCAATCCGTACCGTAATGTAGTACAGCATCTGGACTTTGGGGGCATCACAGGGCATAGGAAACATAGGAACATAAGTAAAGAAGAAAGAAAGGACTTGCATTTCTATAGGGTCTTTCAAAACCTCAGGATGTTCCAACACGCTTCATAGCTAGTGAAATACTTTTGAAGTGCAGCATTCCAAAAGTAGTGCACTGAAGTATCAGCCTACATTATGTACTCAAGTATCTGGAATAGGACATGAACCCATAACATTCTGACTCAGAGACGAGAGTACTACCACTGAGTCAAGTCTAACAACTTGTAGACTATTGAGCCTAACAAGCCTGTTTCACAATTTTATTCGATCCTGGCTGATTTTGGAGCACAACTCTTTTTATTTGCCTTTGATCCATATCCCTCTGTAGCCTTACCCAACAAAACCTGATCAACCAATCTTACGGGACAAAATTGCCCTTTTTAATAGCCCTATTAGAGCCCTCTGGAGGCGCAAGATAGTTTTTGCCCGGGGGAGGGAGCCCTACTGCCTCCCGGGAAATTGCCTGGGAGTTTACCAAAGCGCTGCCACGGCAATGCTGCGCCACGTGGTTGACGGCCCGGGCCATCGTGCAACCGGCAATGACATCATTGTCGTGCGCAGCAATCCCTCACCGCCCAGCACCGAACCCTTACCGCCGCACTGGTGAAACTGCCCTTCCGGCCCTGAGGCTGGCACGAGCAGATGTCAGCGTCAGCTTCACAGGTAGCGAAGCTGGCCGACATCCGCTCTCGGGCGGTGCTAAAAAGGGAGGGTGCCAGCGCCCGGGGCCACCTTCCTTTTTGTTGGCCGACTTTCGGGTCGGCTTAACGATAGTGGCCCTAGCATGGTCCGGGCCATCATCATGCAGCCTGGCACTCTATCTTGGGTGCCGGGCTGCTGGCCCGGTCGCACACTGCCCTGGTGGCCCACTGGAGGCCCTCATAGGCCGTGCAGAGTGCTCAGCGGCCCTACCCTTTAAGCAAAGGAGAGGGGTGTTGAAGCGCGTAGAGCTTGACACCCCACCCCAGTAGCTCCCCGGTTACAGCCCCAAAGGAGGTGGAGCGCGGGTGATTGTGCTCCGCTTCTTTTTAAGGGGCAGTAAGAGCAATTCCGTAGCTGGGCCGGGACTTCTGCGGAAGGTAACCACCCTCAATCAGCGAGCAGGGCAATTTCACCCCCTTAGTCTTTAATTGACCTGGCATCCACGGCCATTTCCAAATTATCACTGCCCGATAAAAATTTTTAAAATCATTTTAAACACTTCAATTAGATCACCTCCCAAAACTCAAAGAAATACAAACCAACCAGAATTGTTATAATCATGATTCACTACGTTATTTGAGGTCTCACCTTTAAATCCCCCCAAAGCCCCACCCTATTTCTGCGATCTCCTCCAACTCTATAGAAACATATAAACATAGAAATTTACAGCTCTGAAGGAGGCCATTTCGGCCCATCGTGTCCTTGCCGGCCGACAGAGCCATACGGCCCTCGGTCAGCAGCCCTGAAGGTTACATATAAACCTATGAACAATGAACAATGGCGGACAGGTAAAGAGCATCCGGCCCAACCAGTCTGCCCCACACAACTGCGATAACCCATGTATCGCAACATTTTACACTCCACCCCACCCAGAGCAATGCGATCTCCTGGGAGAGGCAAAAAAAACGATAAAAACCCAGGCCAATTGGGGAAAAGAAATCTGGGAAAATTCCTCTCCAACCCATCCAGGCGATTAAAACGAATCCAGGAGAACACTCTGGACGTATTAGATTCCCTGAAGTACTTACCATCGTATCTGTGCCAGTCATCAAGTGGTTATCCAGTCTAATCCCACTTGCCAGCTCTAGGTCCTTAACCCTGCAGATTACGGCACTTCAAGTGCTCATCCAAGCACCTTTTAAATGTGGTGAGGGTTTCTGCCTCCACTACCCTTCCAAGCATTGAGTTCCAGACACCCACAACCCTTTGCATGAAGAAGCTTCCCCTCAAATCCCCTCTAAACCTTCCACCAACCACGTTAAACCTGTGCCCCCTCATAATTGACGATTCCACCAAAGGAAATAGGCCCTTGTTATCCACTATATCCAGGCCCCTCAAAATTTTATACACCTCAATGAGGTCTCCTCGCAGCCTCCTCTGTTCTAAGGAGAACAAACCTAGCCTATCCAATAACCCAGTCTGTCCTCATAGCTAAGATTCTTCATTCCAGGCAGCATCCTCGTAAATCTTCTCTGTACTCTCTCCAGTGCAATCACATCCTTCCTATAAAACGGTGACCAGAACTGCACGCAGTACTCCAGCTGTGGCTTAACCAGTGTATTATACTGATAAGCTCATAATATAGGATGAAACTGAGTACTGTGTACAATGAGCAAGTGTGACCTTAGCTCCTTTTAATGAGATTCCAGAGTGTAGGTAACTCGTGGGTGGCCTGCTTATATACTGTGCTCCCAAGGGTGCTGGGATCCCTTGGGACTCCAACAGATTGGCCCTCTAGTGGTGGTGTGATACAGGTTGCAAGGGGTTAAATATATAACATCACTCCCCTGTGAAGTCAATAGTAAACTTATTTACAAGTTGAGACGATCTGGGACTTTTCGCTCCCTTGTCAATCGTCTCGGTACAAATGCGGGTGTGGATGAGTTGGTTAGTTCTTCACTGGACTGTGAGGCAGTCGTCCTTGCCGGGCTGCTGGGGATGGTGAGTTTGCCTTCGTGGTAAACCAAAATGTCAGTTGCCACTCATGTGTGTGTTGGAGGGTCAAAGTTGGTGGTGTCTTCTTCGGTTTGTTCGTAGCTGTTGGTGAACCGCAATTTGATTTGGTCCAATGTTTTCTGTACATTAGTACATTGGCCAATTTGACCTGAAACACCCTATTCCCCTCTTTGGCTGTGATTGTGCCAGCGAGCCATTTGGGACCATGTCCATAACTGAGTACAAACACAGGATCATTGATCTCAATATCGCGTGACAAATTTGCACAGTCATGGCACACACTTTGTTGATGCCGCCTGCCCTCCACGTGATCATGGAGATCAGGGTGGACAAGAGAGAGCCTTGTTTTGAGCGCCATTTTCATGAGCAGCTCGGCTGGGGGAACCCCGGTGAGTGAGTGGGGTCTGGTGCGGTAGCTGAGCAGTACTCGGGACAGCCGGGTCTGCAGGGAGCCTTCCGACACATGTTTCAAGCTTTGCTTGATGGTCTGAACTGCCCGTTCTGCCTGGCCGTTAGATGCGGGCTTGAACGGGGCAGATGTGACGTGTTTGATTCCATTATGGATCATGAATTTTTTGAAGTCAGCACTGGTGAAACACGGCCCATTGTCGCTGATCAGGACATCAGGCAAGCCGTGCGAGGCTAACATGACTCGTAGGCTTTCAATAGTGGCCGTGGACATGCTTACTGATATTATCGCACATTCAATCCATTTTGAGTAAGCGTCTACGACAACCAAAAACATTTTGCCTAGAAATGGGCCCGCATACTCCACATGGATCCTCGACCACGGTTTGGAGGGCCACGACCATAGACTTAGCGCTGTCTCTTTAGGTGTATTGCTCAGCTGAGAGCAAGTGTTGCACTGGTGCACGCATGACTCTAAATCTGAGTCGATGCCGGGCCACCATACATGGGATCTGGCTATGGCTTTCATCATTACAATGCCCATGGGTGGGTGTTGTGCAGTTCACAAATGAACGTATCTCTGCCTTTCTTGGACAAGACCACGCGATTGCTCCACAACAGACAGTCCGCCTGCAGGGACATTTCATCTTTGCGCCTGTGGAACGGCTTAATCGCCTCCTGCATCTCCGCTGGGCACTGGAACAGCTCCCATGGAGAACACAGTTTTTTACCAAGGACAGTAAAGCATCCTGGCTGGTCCAGGTCCTGATCTGGCTGGCTGTGACGGGGGACTTCTCGTTCTCAAATGCATCCATTACCATGAGCAAGTCTGCTGGCTGTGCCATTTCCACCCCGGTGGTGGGCAATGGCAGCCGACTGAGAGCATCTGTGCAGTTCTCTGTGCCAGGTCTAGAAACATAGAAACATAGAAACATAGAAAATAGGTGCAGGAGTAGGCCATTCGGTCCTTCGAGCCTGCAGCACCATTCAATAAGATCATGGCTGATCATTCCCTCAGTACCCCTTTCCTGCTTTCTCTCCATATTCCTTGATCCCTTCATCTGTAAGGGCCATATCTAACTCCCTCTTGAGTAAATCCAATGAACTGGCATCAACAACTCTCTGCGGCAGGGAATTCCACAGGTTAACAACTCTCTGAGTGAAGAAGTTTCTCCTCCTCTCAGTCCTAAATGGCTTATCCCTTATCCTAAGACTGTGTCCCCTGGTTCTGGACTTCGCCAACATTGGGAACATTCTACCCGCATCTAACCTGTCCCATCCCGTCAGAATCTTATATGTTTTGATGAGATTCCCTCTCATTCTTCTAAACTCCAACGTATAAAGGCCCAGTTGATACAGTCTCTCCTCATATGCCAGTCCTGCCATCCCGGGAATCAGTCTGGTGAACCTTCGCTGCACTCCCTCAATAGCAAGAACGTCCTTCCTCAGATTAGGAGACCAAAACTGAACACAATATTCCAGGTAAGGCTTCACCAAGGCCCTGTACAACTGCAGTAAGACCTCCCTGCTCCTATACTCAAATCCCCTAGCTATAAAGGCCAACATACCATTTGCCTTCTTCACCGCCTGCTGTATCTGTATGCCAACTTTCAATGACTGATGAGCTATGACACCCAGGTCTCGTTGCACCTCCCCTTTTCCTAATCTGCCGCCATTCAGATAATATTCTGTCTTCACGTTTTTGCCCCCAAAGTGGATAACCTCACATTTATCCACATTATACTGCATCTGCCATGCATTTTCCCACTCACCTAACCTGTCCAAGTCACCCTGCAGCCTCCGAGCATCCCCCTCACAGCTCACACCGCTACCCAGTTTAGTGTCATCTGCAAACTTGGAGATATTACACTCAATTCCTTCATCCAAATCATTGATGTATATTGTAAAGAGCTGGGGTCCCAGCACTGAGCCCTGCGGCATTCTACTAGTGACTGCCTGCCATTCTGAAAAGGACCCTGTCATGTATTCAACCAGCATTGTCACCCATATATAAACTGACCTAAGTTGTACACCGTGAGAACACTGACCACTAGGTGGGAGACACTCCTAACCTGGACCTTCAAGTATAAAAGGGGAAGCTCCACCCACTTCCTACACTTGAGTGCTAAGGAATAAAGGACAGGTCACAGACTGACCTTCTCTCAAGCATGGGCCTCGTGTGCATTTATACTGTATGGTAAGGACGTATCAATGGCGACAAGAAACTGGGATTTAAACCATGCGAGCATGGCCACGAGCAGAACAGACGAGAGGTACTGTGTTAAGGAATGGTTGGGACAGAGATTCAACATTGTTAAATCAGCACACAGTTCTCCAGGCAGACAAGGGCAGTCGGGCATGCCCCAACATGTAGTCGAACCCAGAGGGGGAGTTCGACAGAGACAATGGCAATTTGAACGGCGATTCATGCCATTGCAAGGGACAATGCGGCCAGTAATGGGGCCATCAACACCTGTTAATGGTGCACTCAAGGACAATAACAGGGGCAGTCAGGGACGATCGACTGGCAAGGGACCTTTTGTTTCAAACCGCAACTCATGCTGGAGGCATGGAGGCATACACTCAGCCAGAGTTTGCAGAGATGAGCAAAATACCTGCAGAAATTGCAGAAATGGACACTGGGGGAAATCGCTGGAAGCTGAAGTTCAGCGAGTTTATGTGGAGCACGTATACAGTTCATACACCAGGACGCCACCGATAATGATGAAAGTGCTCCTCAATGGCATCCCAGTATCAATGGAGTTAGACACGGGTGCCAGCCAGTCCCTGATGTGTATCAAACAGTTCAAAAAGTTGTGGGTGTCCAAGGCCAGGAGGCCAAAATTATCGCCGATTGACGCACAGCTACGGACTTACACAAAGCAGATCATTCCGGTGCTAGGCAGCGCCACGGTAGTCGTGACCCACAAAGATTCGGAGAACAGACTGCCACTCTGGATTGTCCCAGGGGACTGTCCCGCACTAGTGGGGAGGAGTTGGCTTGCTGTCATGAACTGGAAATGGAGCGATGTCAATGCAATTTCCTCTGTGGAGTGAGTATCATGCTCACAGATCCTGGACAAATTTGACTCATTATTTCAACCCGGCATTGGCACTTTCATGGGGGCCAAAGTAGTGATTCACATAAACCCGACGCCAGGCCAGTACACCACAAGGACAGAGCGGTGCCGTACGTGATGCAGGAAAAGATAGAAGGCATCATCTCGCCAGTCGAATTCAGTGACTGGGCGAGCCCGATTGTGCCGGTTCTCAAGGCAGCTGGGTCGGTCAGGATATGTGGTGATTACAAGGCCACCATCAATCGGGTGTCACTCCAAGACCAGTACCCGCTACCGAGAGCTGAGGACCTCTTTGCGACGCTATCCAGTGGCAAACTTTTTTCAAAATTGGACCTGACCTCAGCTTACATGACCCAGAAGCTGGCGAGTGAGTCGAAGAAGCTGACCACCATCACGACACACAAGGGGTTGTTTGAGTACAACAGATGTCCGTTCGGGATTCGCTCAGCCGCCGCGATATTCCAACGAAATATGGAAAGCCTCCTCAAGTCGATTCCAGGGACGGTGGTTTTTCAGGACGACATCCTCATTACGGGTTATGATACTGAAGAACACCTCCACAACCTGGAGGAGGTGCTACGCAGACTGGACCGGGTAGGGCTGTGACTGAAAAAGGCGAAGTGCGTCTTCCTAGCTCCAGAGGTAGAATTCCTGGGGATGAGGGTAGCAGCAGACGGGATCAGCCCTACTGCATCCAAGACGGAAGCGATCCAGAGAGCACCCAGACCCCGTAACACGGTGGAGCTGCGTTCATTCCTGGGGCTCCTGAACTATTTTGGTAACTTTCTTCCCAAATTGAGCACGCTGCTAGAGCCGCTACACGTGCTCCTACGCAAAGGTCGTGAATGGGTCTGGGGGGACAGCCAGGAAAGGGCTTTTAATAGGGCACGCAATTTGTTATGTTCCAACAATCTGTTAACGCTATATGACCCATGTAAGAAACTTGTGTTAACGTGCGATGCGTCGTCCTATGGTGTCGGGTGTGTGTTGCAGCATGTCAATGCCAAGGGTCAGTTACAGCCGGTAGCTTATGCCTCCAGAAGTCTGTCCCACGCAGAAAGGGGCTACGGGATGGTAGAAAAGGAGGCGCTCGCATGTGTATATGCGGTAAAGAAAATGCACCAGTACCTGTTTGGCAGGAAATTTGAGCTGGAGACAGATCACAAACCCCTAACGTCCCTTTTGGCCGACAACAAGGCCATAAATGCAAACGCATCGGCCCGCATACAGAGGTGGGCACTCATGGTAGCCGCCTATGACTACACAATTCGGCACAGACCGAGCACCGAAAACTGCGCCGATGCACTCAGCAGGCTCCCACTAGCCACCACTGAGGGGGCTACTGAGCATGCTGCTGAGATGGTCATGGCTGTTGAAGCTTTCAGAAGCGAAGGCTCACCCATGACAGCCCGTCAGATTAAAGTCTGGACAAATAGAGACCCGCTATTGTCTCTAGTCAAGAAATGTGTCCTGAATGGGGACTGGGCAGCCACGTACAGGGCATGCCCCGAGAAATTTAAACCATTTCACAGGTGCAAGGATGAACTCTCGATTCAGGCCGATTGCCTACTGTGGGGAAACCGCGTAGTCATGCCCCAGATGGGCAGAGAGGTGTTCATCAGAGAACTCCACAATGGGCACCCGGGCATTGTCACGATGAAGGCAATTGCCAGGTCACACGTTTGGTGGCCAGGGATAGACGCAGATCTGGAACTTTGTGTTCGCAGGTGCAACACGTGTGCCCAGCTGGGCAATGCGCCCAGGGAAGCCCCCCTTAGCCCCTGGCCATGGCCCGCCAAGCCTTGGTCACGCATCCATGTGGACTACGCAGGTCCTTTCATGGGGAAAATGTTTTTGGTTGTACTAGACGCCTACTCCAAATGGATCAAGTGTGACATTTTAAATTCAAGCACATCCTCTGCCACGGTAGAAAGTCTACGGGCAATGTTCGCCGCCCACGGTCTACCGGACATCTTGGTCAGCATCAATGGCCCGTGCTTCACAAGCACTGAATTCCAGGACTTCAAGGCAGGCAATGGAATTAACCATGTTAGAACGGCACCGTTCAAGCCAGCCTCAAACGGCCAGGCAGAACGAGCAGTGCAGATAATCAAACAGGGTATGCTCAGATTCCAAGGGGGTTCCCTACAAACCCGCTTATCACGCCTCCTGTTGGCCTATAGATCCCGACCACACTTGCTCACAGGGGTTACACCTGCAGAGCTGCTAATGAAAAGGACGCTCAAAACCCGGTTATCCCTTATACACCCCACCATGAAAGAAATTGTTGAGAGCAGGCGCCAGTCACAATATCACTACCATGACAGGAATGCGAGGGCACGATGTATTGATGTAAATGATCCTGTTTTTGTCCTCAACTACGATGCAGGGCCCAAATGGCCCGCAGGCACTGTGGTTGCCAAAGAGTGAAATAGGATTCTGGTTGTTAAACTTACCACTGGACAAATCTGCTGCAAACATGTGGATCAAACAAAAAGGAGGTTCAGCAACCCCATAGAAGAAGCAGATGAAGAACACGATATAGAGTTCACTCCACCACAGGTGACCGAACAACGGAACCAAAGGGAGGAGAGCCCAGTCATTGTGGGCAGTCTGGATAGGCCTGAGGCACCGCAAACAGCAGAAACTCAGGCCAGCGCCCAACAACCGGAGCCCCAACTCAGGCGCTCTACAAGGGAGCGTAAACCACCAGAGAGACTCAACCTGTGATCCCAATAAGACTTTGGGGGGGGGGGGGAGGTGATGTCATGTATTCAACCAGCATTGTAACCCATGTATAAACTGACCTAAGTTGTACACCATGAGAACACTGACCCACTAGGTGGGAGACACTCCTATCCTGGACCTTCAGATATAAAAGGGGAAGCTCCACCCACTTCCTACACTTGAGTGCTAAGGAGTAAAGGACAGGTCACATACTGACCTTCTCTCAAGCATGGGCCTCGTGTGCATTTATACTGTATAGTAAGGACGTATCAGACCCGCTTATCCCGACTCTCTGCTTCCTGTCTGCCAACCAGTTCTCTATCCACGTCAGTATATTACCCCCAATATCATGTGCTTTGATTTTGCACACCAATCTCTTGTGTGGAATCTTGTCAAAAGCCTTTTCAAAGTTCAAATACACCACATCCACTGGGTCTCCCTTGTCCACTCTACTGGTTACATCCTCAAAAAATTCCAGAAGATTTGTCAAGCATGATTTCCCCTTCATAAATCCATGCTGACTTGGACCGATCCTGTCACTGCTTTCCAAATATACTGCTATTTCATCCTTAATAATTGATTCCAACATTTTTCCCACTACCAATGTCAGGCTAACCGATCTATAATGACCCGCTTTCTCTCTCCCTCCCTTTTTGAAAAGTGGTGTTACATCAGCTACCCTGCAGTCCATAGGAACTGACCCAAAGTCGATAGACTGTTGGAAAATGATCACCAATGCATCCACGATTTCTAGGGCCACTTCCTTAAATAGTCTGGGATGCAGACTATCAGGCCCTGGGGATTTATCGGCCTTTAATCCCATCAATTTCCCAAACACAATTTCCCGCCTAATAAGGATATCCTTCAGTTCCTCCTTCTCACTGGATCCTCGGTCCCATAGTACTTCCGGAAGGTTATTTGTGTCTTCCTTCGTGAAGACAGAACCAAAATATTTGTTCAATTGGTCTGCCATTTCTTTTTTCCCCATTATAAATTTACCTGAATCCAACTGCAAGGGACCTACATTTGTCTTCACTAATCTTTTTCTCTTCATATATCTATCGAAGCTTTTGCAGTCAGTTGTTATGTTCCCGGCAAGCTTCTTCTCATACCATATTTTCCCCCGCTTAATTAAACTCTTTGTCCTCCTCTGCTGAATTCTAAATTTCTCCCAGTCCTCAGGTTTGTTGCTTTTTCTGGCCAATTTATATGCCTCTTCCTTGGATTTAACACTATCCTTAATTTCCCTTGTTATCCATTGTTGAGTCACCTTCCCCGTTTTATTTTTACTCCAGACAATTGCTGAAGTTCATCCATGTGATCTTTAAATGTTTGCCATTGCCTATGTACCGTCAACCCTTTAAGTATCATTTGCCAGTCTATTCTAGCCAATTGACGCCTCAAACCATCGAAGTAACCTTTCCTTAAGTTCAGGACCCTAGTTTCTGAATTAACTGTATCACTCTCCATCTTAATAAAGAATTCTACCATGTTATGGTCACTCTTCCCCAAGGGGCCTCGCACAACAAGATTGCGAATTAGTCCTTTCTCATTACACATCACCCAGTCGAGGATGGCCAGCTCCCTAGTTGGTGATGTTGTGTATCTGTAAAGCATGGCTATAAATGCATGCTAACCTGCATGACTGTGTCAAAGCCAAAGAGCAGTTGTGCAGATGTACAGTGAGCAACATGCTGACCGCACACTGAGCTTGGGAATCTGCTTTCTGCATGGTATAGAGATGTGCGGTGCTATCTCTCACACTTTCCCCTCAACAATGTTGCAAATTAATGAAGTGCCCAAGGAGAACAGTCTATACATTACATATATATTGTTTTTATATTCTTTCTCAGTGTTCTGTATCTGTAAAGCATGCACTTCCATGTTCCGCCACCAGGGAGCGCATCCCCTGAAGTCCGAAGGGATCCCAGCATCCCTTGGGAGCACTGTATATAAGCCGGTCCCTAAGGCCTGTTCCTCAATCTGGAATGTCTTAAAAAGACTGAGGTCACTGTTACTTTAACCTCCCTATGTGCAGTCTCATCTGTATTAGGAACACAATAACTGGCGACGAATATACGAATCCAACGCAAAGATGCAGCAAACTGTGGGCATCCTGGAGAAGTTCTCGGAGGGTGAGGACTGGGAAGCTTATGTCGAATCGCAAGACCAGTACTTTGTAGTCAACAAGCTGGACGGAGAAGGAAGCGCTGCAAAAAGGAGAGCGGTCCTCCTCACAGTCTGCGGGGCACCGACCTACAGCCTCATGAAGAAACTTCTGGCTCTGATGAAACCCACAGATAAGTCATATGAGGACCTGTGTACACTGGTTCGGGAGCATCTTAACCCGAGGGAGAGCGTGCTGATGGCGAGATATCGGTTCTACACGTGCCAGCGATCTGAAGGTCAGGAAGTGACGAGCTACGTCGCCGAGCTAAGGCAACTTGCAGGACAATGTGAGTTTGATGGCTACCTGGAGCAAATGCTTAGAGATTTTTTTTGTACTGGGCATTGGCCACGAAACCATCCTATGAAAACTTTTGACTGTAGAGACACCGACCCTCAGTAAGGCCATTGCGATAGCACAGGCATTTACGTCCACCAGTGATAACACCAAACAAATCTCTCAGCACACAAGTGCTAGCAATGTTCATAAATTAACTGGAACTGTGTTTGTGACCAGAAATGTACAGGGCAGAACCCATGAGTCCGCAACTGCCAGCAGGCCTTAGGTGACCCAGATGACTCAGAGTCCGCAACAAAGGATAAATGTAAGGTAATTCACACCTTGTTGGCGTTGTGGAGGCTTCCATTCAGCCTATTCATGCTGCTTCAAAGGGTATGTTTGCAAGAGCTGTGGAACAATGGGGCACTTCCAACGAGCTTGCAAGCGAGCTGCATATCTGCAAAACCTGCTAACCACCATGTGGCAGAGGAAGATCGGTCAATGGTGGATCAAAGCAATTTCGAGCCTCAGAGAGAGGAGGCAGATGCTGAAGTACACGGGGTGTTCACATTTTCGACAAAATGTCCACCTATAATGCTAAACGTAAAATTGAATGGCTTACGCGTAGCCATGGAACTGGACACTGGCGCTAGCCAATCCATCATGAGTAAAAAGATGTTTGAGAGACTGAGGTGCAACAAGGCATTCAAACCAGCCCTGAGCCCCATCCACACGAAACTGAGAACGTACACCAAAGAGCTTATCACAGTCCTGGGCAGCGCCATGGTCAAGGTCATCTATGAGGGCACGGTGCACGAACTGCCACTCTGGAGTGTCGCGGGCGATGCCCCCACACTGCTTGGAAGGAGCTGGCTGGACAAAATCCGCTGGAACTGGGATGACATCCGAGCGCTATCACATGTCGATGAGGCTTCATGTACCCAGGTTCTTAACAAATTTCCTTCCCTTTTTGAGCCAGGCATTGGAAACTTTTCCAGGTGAAGGTGCGGATCCACTTGGTCCCAGAGGCATGACCCATTCACCACAAGGCGCGAGCGGTACCTCACATGATGAGGGAGAGAGTGGAAATCGAGCTGGACAGGCTGCAACGCGAGGACATCATCTCCCCAGTGAAATTCAGCGAGTGGGCCAGCCCGATTGTTCCAGTACTCAAAAGTGATGGCACGGTCAGGATTTGCGGCGATTATAATGTAACTATTAATCTTTTCTCGCTACAGGACCAATACCCGCTACCTAAAGCAGACAACCTATTTGCGACGCTGGCAGGAGGCAAGACATTCACCAAGCTCGGCCTGACTTCGGCCTACATGACGCAGGAGCTGGAGGAGTCTTCGAAGGGCCTCACCTGCATCAACACACACAAGGGACTGTTCATCTACAACAGATGCCCGTTTGGAATTCGGTCGGCTGCAGCGATCTTCCAGAGAAACATGGAGAGCCTACTCAAGTCGGTACCACACACGGTGGTCTTTCAGGACGACATATTGGTCACGGGTCGGGACACCGCCGAGCACCTACAAAACCTGGAAGAGGTCCTCCAGCGACTGGATCGCGTAGGGCTGCGGCTGAAGAGGTCTTCATGGCAACAGAAGTGGAGTTTTTGGGGAGAAAGATCGTGGCGGATGGCATTCGGTCCACAGACGCCAAGATAGAGGCGATCAGAAACGCGCTCAGGCCACAGAACGTCACGGAGCTGCGGTCGTTCCTGGGACTCCTCAACTATTTGGTAACTTCCTACCGAGATTAAGCACCCTTTTAGAGCCCCTACATGTGTTATTGCGCAAAGGTGAGAAGTGGGTATGAGGAAAAAAACAATTAATTGCTTTTGAGAAAGCCAGAAACATTTTATGCTCCAACAAGCTGCTTGTATTGTATAACCCGTGCAAAAGACTTGTGGTAGCATGTGACGCGTCATTGTACGGGGTCGGGTGTGTATTACAACAAGGTAACGTTGCGGGGAAGTTGCAACCTGTCGCCTATGCTTCCAGGAGCTTGTCTAAGACCAAGAGGGTCTACAGCATGATTGAGAAAGAGGTATTAGCGTGAGTGTTCGGGGTAAAGAAAATGCATCAGTACCTGTTTGGCCTCAAATTTGAGCTGGAAACCGATCACAAGCCCCTCACATCCCTGTTCGCTGAAAACAAGGGGATAAATACTAATGCCTCAGCCTGCATACAAAGGTGGGCACTCGTGCTATCAGGCACCGAAAACTGTGCGGATGCTCTCAGTCGGCTACCATTGCCCACCACTGGAGTGGAAATGGTGCAGCCTGCAAACTTGATGATGGCGCAGCCCGCAAACATGTTGATGGTCATGGAAGCGTTTGAAAATGATAAATTACCTGTCACGGCCTGCCAGATTAGGAATTGGACCAGCCAAGATCCTCTGCTGTCCCGAGTAAAAAACTGTGTACTGCATGGGAGCTGGGCCAGCATCCCCGTTGAAATGCAAGAGCCAATCAAGCCATTCCAGTGGCGAAAGGACGAGCTGTCCATTCAGGCAGACTGCCTGTTGTGGGGTAACCTCGTAATGCTACTAAAAAAGGGCAGGGAGACGTTCATCTCGGATCTCCACTGCACACACCCGGGTATAGTAATGATGAAAGCGATAGCCAGATCCCACGTGTGGTGGCCCGGTATCGACGCTGACTTAGAGTCCTGTGTACGGCAATGCAGCGTATGTGCTCAGTTGAGCAACGCGCCCAGAGAGACACCACTAAGTTTGTGGTCTTGGTGCTACAGACCATGGTCGAGGATCCATGTCGACTATGTGGGCCCTTTTCTCGGTAAAATGTTCCTGGTGGTGGTGGATGCTTTTTCAAAATGGATTGAATGTGAAATAATGTCGAGAAGCACCGCCACCGCCACCATTGAAAGCCTGAGGGCCATGTTTGCCACCCACGGCCTGCCTGACATACTGGTCAGTGACAACAGGCCATGTTTCACCAGTGCTGAATTTATAGAATTCATGACCTGCAATGGATTCAAACATGTCACCTCGGCCCCATTTAAACCAGCCTCCAAAGGGCAGGCAGAGCGGGCAGTACGAACAATCAAACAGAGCCTCAAACGAGTCACAGAAGGCTCACACCAAACCTGCCTGTCCCGAGTACTGCTTAGCTACCGCACAAGACCCCACTCGCTGACAAGGGTGCCCCCGGCTGAGCTACTCATGAAAAGGACACTTAAAACCAGACTCTCGCTGGTTCTGATCTGAATGACCCAGTATATGTGCTAAACTATGGACATGGTCCCAAGTGGATTGCGGCCACGGTGATAGCTAAAGAAGGGAATAGGGTTTTTGTAGTCAAACTAGACAATGGACAAATTTGCAGAAAGCACCTGGACCAAACGAGGCTGCAGTTCACAGACTGCCCTGAACAACCCACAGCAGACACCACCTTTTTCGAGCCCACAACACACACCCAAAGGATCAACGACATCACGCCGGACCAGGAAATCGAACCCATCACGCTCAACAGCCCAGCAAGGCCAGGCTCACCTTGCAGCCTTGCAGGGCCAACAACACACCAGCCCAGCGAGGGCACAGCCAACACACCAGAACAGACATTTGTACCGAGGCTGTCCACCAGGGAAAGAAAGGCTCCCGACCGCCTCACCTTGTAAATAGTTTTCACTTTGACTTTGCAGGGGCGTGATGTTGTGTATCTGTAAAGCATGCAATCCCATGTTCTGCCACCAGGGAGCTCATCCCCTGAAGTCCCAAGGGATCCCAGCATCCCTTGGGAGCACTGTATATAAGCCGGCCCCTAAGGCTTGTTCCTCACTCTGGAGAGTGAGGTCACTGTTATTTTAACCTCCCTGTGTGCAGCCTCATCTGTGTTAGGAACACAATAGGTTTATCGACATATTGGTCTCGAAAACCATCCCTTAATACACTCCAGGAAATCCTCCTCCACTGCATTGCTACCAGTTTGGTGAGCCCAATCAATATGAAGATTAAAGTCACCCATGATAAATGCTGTACCTTTATTGCACGCATCCCTAATTTCTTGTTTGATGCTGTCCCCAACCTTACTACTACTGTTTGCTGGTCTGTACACCACTAACGTTTCCTGCCCCTTGGTATTCCGTAGCTCCACCCATACCGATTCCACATCATCCAAGCTAATGTCCTTTCTTACTATTGCATTAATTTCCTCTTTATGCCACCTTGTGGTGGATTACATAGTTGTATGCTGACAGTGTCAGCACCCATCTTTGGATGCGGGCAGAGGCGTTGGTGTTAATCCCTTTGCTCTCAGAGTACAGCGGTATGAGCAGCTTGTGGTCAGTTTCAAGCTCAAACTTGAGGCCACATAAGTACTGGTGCATTTTTTTTACCCCGTAAATGCATGCCAGAGCCTCTTTTTCAATCATGCTGTAAGCCCTTTCAGCCTTGGACAAACTCCTGGGCGCATAAGTGACCGGGTGCAAAATCCCAGATTCGTTAGCCTGTTGTAACACATACCCGACCCAGTATGACGACGCATCGCAAGCCAGCACTAATCTTTTACAAGGATTATACAGGACAAGCAGCTTGTTTGAACATAACAGATTTCTGGCTTTCTTAAAGGCAGCCTCTTGTAAATTACCCTATACCCAGTCGTCTTTCTTGCGCAGTAGCACATGTAGGGGTTCTAGCAGGGTGTAACCCAGGTAGGAAATTACAGGAATAGTTAAGGAGTCCAGGAACGACCGCAGCTCCATTACATTCTGTGTTTCTCGGCACCTTCTTGATGGCCTTTGTCTTGGCGTCGGTGGATCTGATGCCGTCTGCTGCGAATCTTCTTCCCAAAAACTTGACCTCCTACACCAGGGAAACACACTTCAAGCGTTTCAACCTGAGCCCAATGCGATCCAACCGACTAAGAACCTCTTCCAGGTTCTGCAAGTGTTTGATGGTGTCCCGACCTGTAACCAGTATGTCATCCTGGAAGACCACAGTGCGAGGAACTGACTTTAGCAGGCTCTCCATGTTCCGTTGGAAGATTGCAGCGGCCGACCGAATCCCAAACGGGCATCTGTTATAGATGAACAGACCTTTGTGCGTGTTGATGCAGGTGAGGCCTTTCGAAGATTCCTCCAGCTCCTGCGTCATATCAGCCGAGGTCAGGTCCAGCTTGGTGAACATCTTCCCTCCAGCCAGTGTCGCAAATAGGTCGTCTGCCTTGGGTAGCAGGTACTGGTCCTGTCGCAATAAACGGTTAATCGTTACTTTATAGTCCCCACAAATTCTGACCGTGCCGTCCTCTTTAAATACCGGGACAATCCGACTGGCCCATTCGTTGAATTCCACCGGTGCGATGATGCCTTTTCACTGCAGCCTGTCCAGCTCAATTTCCACTTTTTCACACATTATATACGGTACGGCCCGTGCCTTGTGGTGGATGGGTCGCGTACCGGGAACCAAATGGATCTGCACTTTTGCCCCCGAGAAACTTCCAATGCCTGGCTCGAACAACGATGGAAAGTTGCTCAGAATCTGGGCACATGAGGCGTCGTCGACGGACGAAAGCGCTCGGATGTCGTCCCAGTTCTACTGGATTTTTCCCAGCCAGCTTCTGCCAAGCAAGGTGGGGCCATCCCCTGGCACAATCCACAGCAGGAGTTCGTGTACTGCTCCATCATAGGAGACTTCGACTTCTGCACTGCCAATTACAGGAATTAGTTCCTTGGTGTAAGTCCTTAGTTTGGTGTGAATGGGGCTGAGCTTGGGCCTGTGTGCCTTGTTGTCCCACAGCCTGTCGAAGGCCTTTTTACTCATTATGGACTGACTCACGCCCGTGTCCAGTTCCATCAATACTAGAATTCCATTCAGTTCAACTTTCATCATTATTGGTGGACATTTTGTGGTGAATGTGTGTCCCCCGTACACTTCTGCTTCCTCAGTTCGCATCTCTGATTCAGTCTGATCCACCGTGGATCGATCTTCCTCTGCAACATGGTGGTTTGCAGGGTTTTCAGGGTTTGCAGTTAGCCTGCACATTCGCTGCAGGTGTCCCATTGTTCTTCAACCATTGCATGCATAGTGCTTGAAGCGGCATTGATGTGGCCGATGATCACCTCCACAGTGCCAACAATGTGTTAACTGCCTCGCATTAATGATTGATGGCGGACTCTGGGTCATCTGAGGATGGGCAGCAGCAGCTGGCGTGTACATTCTGCCATGTATATTCCTGCTCGAAAATGACATTACTGGCAGAAATTTCTTTGCTTTGCGAAATCTGTTTGGTGTTGTCGCTGGTGGACATAAATGCCTGGGCTATCGTTATGCCTTTACTTAGATTCGGAGTTTCAACGGTTAACAGTTTGCAAAGGATTGCCTCATGGTCAATGCCCAGTACAAAAACGGCTCTTAGCATTTGTTCTAGGAATCCCTCAAATTCACAATGTCCTGCAAGGCTCCTTATTTCGGCAACATAGCTCGCCACTTCCTGGTCCTCCGACCGTTGACACGTGTAGAACCGATATCTCGCCATCAAAACACTTTCCTTAGGATTTAGGTGCTCCCGGACCAGCGTACACAATTCTTCATAGGATTTAGCTGTTGGTTTTGCCGGAGCTAGGAAATTCTTCATGAGGCCATAGGTTGTTGCCCCACAGACAGTTAGGAAGATCGCCCTTCGTTTGGCAGCGTTCTCGTCCCCTTCCAGCTCGTTGGCCACGAATTATTGGTCGAGTCTCTCCACGAAGGCCTCCCAATCATCCCCTTCTGAGAACTTCTCCAGGATACCAAGTGTTCTTTGCATTTTCGCGCAGTTGTTCGTTACCTCGTCGCCAATTGATAAGCTCATAATAAAGGATGAAACTGAGTGCTGTGTACAATGAGCAAGTGTGACCTCAGCTTCTTTAATGAGACTCTAGAGTGCAAGTTCCTCGTGGGTGGCCTGCTTATATACTGTGCTCCCAAGGGATGCTGAGATGCCTTGGGACTCCAAAAGGTAGGCCCTCTGGTGGTAGTGGAATACAGGTTACAAGGGGTTAAACCTCTCTGCTCTTATATTCTATGCCTCGGCCAATAAAGGCAAGCATTTCGTATGCCGCATTAACCACTTTATCCACCTGGCCTGCTACTTTCAGGGATTTGTGGACAAGCACTCCAAGGACCCTTTGTTCATCTACACTTCTAAGTGGCTTATCATTAAATATATATACCCTTTCCTTATTAGCCCTCTCCAAGTGCATTACCTCACACTTCTCTGAATTAAATTCCATTTGCCACTGTTCTGCCCACCTGACCAGTAGTTTGATATCCTCCTGCAGTCCATGACTTTCCTCTTCATTATTAACCACACAGCCAATTTTAGCCTCATCTGCAAACTTCGTAATCATACCCCCTATATTCAAATCTAGATCGTTGATGTATACCACAAAAAGCAAAGGAACCAGTACTGAGCCCTGCGGAACCCGACGGGAAACATCCTTCCAGTCACAAAAGCATCCATCAATCATTATCCTTTGCTTCCTACCTCGAAGCCAATTTTGGATCCAACTTGCCACTTTGCCCTGGATCCTGAGGCTTTTATCTGCCATGTGGGGCCTTATCAAAAGCTTTGCTAAAGTTCATATACACTACATCATATACACTACCCTCATCGAGCCTCCTGGTTACCTCCTCGAAAAATTCAATCAGGTTAGTTGAACACGATCTTCCCTCAACAAATCCGTGCTGACTGTCCCTGTCCCTACATTGCTTTTTTAAATGTAGATTTATTCTGTCCTTCAGGCTTTTTTCCAATAATTTTCCCACTACTATTATAGGTTGACAGGCCTATAATTATTCGGCCTATCCCTTTCTCCCATCTTAAACAAGGATACCACATTAGCGGTCCTCCAGTTCTCCATGCCTGAATCCAAAGAGGACTGGAAAGTGATGGTCAAGGCCTCTGCTATTTCTTCTTTTACTTCGCTCAACAGCCTGGGATGCATTTCATCCGGGCCTGGGGACTTATCCACTTTCAAGGCTGCTGAACCGCTTAATACCTCCTCTCTCACTGTTTCACTGTTTATTTCATCCAGAGTTTCACACTCCTCCTCGATAACAGAATCTGCATTGCCCCCTTTCTTTTTGAAAACAGATGCAAAGTATTCATTAAGAACCATACCAACATTTTCTGCCTCCACACACAGATTACCCTCATGGTCTCAAAGAGGCCCTACCCTTTCTTTAGTTATCCTCTTAATATATTTATAGAACATCTTTGGGTTTTTCTTGATTTTACTTGCCATGAATTTTTCATGCTCTCTCTTAGCATTCCTGATATCCTTTTTAATTTTATTTCTGAACTTTCTATATTCCTCCAGAGATTCTACAGTATTTAACCGTCAGTATATGACATAAGCTTCCCTTTTTTATCTTTATCCTACCTTGTAAGTCCCTAGACACCCAGGGGGTCTAGAATTGTTACTCCCACCCTTTTTCTTTCAGGGCACATGTTTGGCCTGAGCCCTTCAGATCTCCTCCTTGAATGCCTCCCACTGTTCCAACACTAATTTACCTTCAAGTAGCTGTTTCCAGCCCACTGTCACCAAATCACGTCTCAACTTAGCAAATTTAGCTTTTCCTCAATTTGTGACTTTTATTCCTGGTCTATCCTTATCCTTATCCATAACTACCTTGCATCTAACTGAATTATGGTCACTGGCACCCAAATGCTCTCCCACTGATACCCTTTCTACCTGCCCAGCTTCATTCCCCAAATCTAAATCCAGAACCACCCCCTCCCATGTTGGGCTTGTTACATTCTGACTAAAAACGTTCTCTTGAATGCATTTTATGAATTCCACACCCTCTATACCCTTCACACTAAATTTGTCTCAATCAATATTAGGATAGATGAAATCCCCTACTATTAATGCCCTATAGTTTTTGGACTTCACAGCACTTTGCCTACATATTTACTCTTTCTCCCTCCCACTGTTTGGGGGTTTATAATACATGGCCAGCCGTGTGATTGCCCCTTTTTTATTTTTCAGTTCGACCCATATGGCCTCATTTAATGATCCCTCGAAGATATCATCCCTCCTCACAGCTGTAATAGTTTCTTTAACCAATACCACGACCACCCCTTTTTACCCCTCTCTCTGTCCTGTCTTAAAATCCTGTAACCAGGAATATTTTGCTGCCAAACCGGCCTCTCTTTCAGCTATGTCTCTGTAATGGCTATAATAGAAACATAGAAACATAGATAATAGGTGCAAGAGTAGGCCATTCGGCCCTTTGAGCCTGCACCACCATTCAATAAGATCATGGCTGATCATTCACCTCAGTACCCCTTTCCTGCTTTCTCTCCATACCACTTGATCCCTTTAGCCGTAAGGGCCATATCTAACTCCCTTTTGAATATATCCAATGAACTGGCATCAACAACTCTGTGGTAGGAAATTCCACAGGTTAACAACTCACTGAGTGAAGAAGTTAATCCTCATCTCAGTCTTAAATGGCTTACCCCTTATCCTTAGATTATGTCCCCTGGTTCTGACTTCTCCAACATTGGGAACATTCTTCCTGCATCTAACCT
Source organism: Pristiophorus japonicus (assembly GCF_044704955.1). Lineage (NCBI taxonomy): Eukaryota > Metazoa > Chordata > Chondrichthyes > Pristiophoridae > Pristiophorus > Pristiophorus japonicus. The sequence continues at coordinate 485,997,799 of NC_091977.1, forward strand.
GTCCAGTCCCCTCAGAATTTTATATGTTTCTATGAAATCCCCTATCATCCTTCTAAACTCCGGTGAAAACTCCAGTCAATCCAATCTCTCCTCATATGTCAGTCCTGCCATCCTGGGAATCCGTCTGATGAACCTTTGCTGCACTCCCTCAATAGCAAGAATGTCCTTCCTCAGATTAGGAACTGAACACAAAACTGAACACAATATTCCAGGTGAGGCCTCACGAAGGCCCTGTATAACTGCAGTATGACCTCCATGCCCCTATACTCAAATCCCCTAGCTATGAAGGCCAACATACCATTTGCCTTCTTCACTGCCTGCTGTACCTGTACGCCAACTTTCAATGACTGATGTACCATGACACCCAGGTCTCATTGCACCTCCCCTTTTCCTAATCTGCCACCATTCAGATAATATTCTGCCTTCGTGTTTTTGTCATGAAAGTGGATAACCTCACATTTATCCACATTATACTGCATCTGCCACTCAGTTGCCCACTCACCTAACCTGTCCAAGTCACCCTGCAGCCTCCTAGTGTCCCCCTCACAGCTCACACTGCCACCCAGCTTAGTGTCACCTGCAAACTTGGAGATATTACACTTAATTTCCTCATCCAAATCATTAATGTATATTGTAAATAGCTGGGGTCCCAGCACTGAGCCCTGCGGCACCCCACGAGTCACTGCCTGTCATTCTGAAAAGGATCCGTTTATCCCGACGTTCTGCTTCCTGTCTGCCAACCAGTTCTCTATCCATGTCAGTACACTACCTCCAATACAATGTGCTTTAATCTTGCACACCAATCTCTTGTGTGGGACCTTGTCAAAAGCCTTTTGAAAGTCCAAATACACCACATCCACTGGTTCTCCCTTGTCCACTCTATCAGTTGCATCCTCAAAAAATTCTAGAAGACTTGTCAAGCATGATTTCCCTTTCATAAATCCATGCTGACTTGGACCGATCCCGTCAATGCTTTCCAAATATGCTGCTATTTCATCTTTAATAATTGATTCCAACATTTTCCCCACTACCGGTGTCAGGCTAACCGGTCTATAATTCTCTGTTTTCTCTCTCCCTCCTTTCTTAAAACATGGTGTTACATTAGCTACCCTCCAGTCCATAGGAATTGATCCAGAGTCGATAGACTGTTGGAAAATGATCACCAATGCATCCACTATTTCTAGGGCTACTTCCTTAAGTACTCTGGGATGCAGACCATCAGGCCCCGGGGATTTATCGGCCTTCAATACCATCAATTTCCCTAACACAATTTCCTGCCTAATAAGGATTTCCTTCAGTTCCTCCTTCTCACTAGACCCTCGGTCTCCTAGTATTTCCGGAAGGTTATTTGTGTCTTCCTTCGTGATGACAGAACCAAAGTATTTGTTTAACTGGTCCACCATTTCTTTGTTCCCCATTATAAATTCACCTGAATCTGACTACAAGGGACCTATGTTTGTTTTCACTAATCTTTTTCCCTTCATATATCTATAGAAGCTTTTGCAGTCAGTTTTTATGTTCCCAGCAAGCTTCCTCTCATATTCTATTTCCCCCTCCTAATTAAACCCTTTTCCTTCTCTGCTGTATTATAAAATTCTCCCAGTCCTCAGGTTTGCTGCTTTTTCTGGCCAATTTATATGCCTCTTCCTTGGATTTACACCATCCTTAATTTCCCTTGTGAGCCACGGTTGAGCCACCTTCCCCATTTTATTTTTACTCCAGACAGGGATGTACAATTGTTGAAGTTCAGCCATGTGATCTTTAAATCTTTGCCATTGCCTATCCACCATCAACCCTTTACGTATCACTCGCCAGTCTATTCTAGCCAATTCACATCTCATACCATCGAGTTACCTTTCCTTAAGTTCAGGACCCTAGTCTCTGAATTATCTGTGTCACTCTTCATCTTAATAAAGAATTCTCCCATATTATGATCACTCTTCCTCAAGGGGCCTCGCACAACAAGATTGCTAATTAGCCCTTTCTCATTACACATCACCCAGTCTAGGATGGCAAGCCCTCTAGTTCGTTCCTCGACATATGTCATACTCCGAAGTATCTACCTGTGCTCTCAGCTCATCCGCCTTATTCGCTATACACTTTGCATTGAAGTATATACCATTTAGCACAGGAAGCCCCCCTTGATTACTACTTACTAACCTTTTTTTCCTCTGTCTTACAGATTCACTTTCTACATTCTTGCTTTCCAATTTCAGCTTTGCTTCCTTCCCTATCGAATTTGTTCTCAGGTTCCCATCCCCCTGCCAAGCTAGTTTTAACTCTCCCCAACAGCGCTAGCAAAACTCCCTGTGAGGATATTGGTCACATGCTGTTGAGGCACAACCCATCTGGCTTGTACAGGTCCCATCTCCCCAGAAGCAGTCCCAATGCCTCAGGAATTTAAAGCCCTCCCTCCGACACCAACTCTCCAGCCACGCGTTCATCCTCTCTATCCTTCTATTCCTGCACTCGTTAGCACGTGGCACTGGTAGTAACCTGGAGATTACGTCCTTTGAGGTCCTACCCTTTAATTTTTCTCCTAGCTGCCTAAATTCTGCCTGCAGGATCTCATCCATCTTTCTACCTATATCTATATACCCCTCCCACCAAATATTTCATTGCTCTGATTCTGGTAAGAAATCAGATAAGGTGCCTGTTATGTATGCAAACATTAGCAATGTGTCAGACTTGCCACCAGCGGGCGCACCTGTGGGAGACCCAAGGATCACCTGCACACCCTGGGCAAGCAGGTATAAAAGGCAATCTACCATGCTGCTTCCTCACTCTGGAGTTACATTAAAGAGACCAAGGTCACAACAGTTTGAGCTTACAATATACAGTCTTGTGGAGTTATTCTAAACATAACAATTGGTGATGAGTAACAGATCATGAACTTTCACATGTTATGGCTGCCGTTGGTATTCTTGAGAGATTTGTTAAGGGTGATGATTGGGAAGCCTTCGTTGAGCGTCTTGACCAGCACTTCGTTGCCAATGAGCTGGAAAAGGAAGAAACAGTGGTCAAGCGCAGGGCGATTCTCCTCACCGTTTGCGGGTCGACGATATATGGCCTCATCAAAAATCTGCTAGCACCGACGAAACCAACGGAGAAGAGATATGAAGAGTTGTGCATGCTGGTTCGGGAACACGTCAAGCTGAAGGAGAGCATCTTAATGGCTAGGTATCGCTTTTATACGCACCACCGCTCCGAGGGCAAGGACGCAGCGGCTATGTCGTCGACCGAAGACGCCTTGCGGGACTGTGCGTATTTGCTGGATTTTTGGGGGAAGTGTTGCGGGACATTTTTTTGCTTGGAATTGGCTATGAGGTCATTCTTCGCAAACTGCTGTCTGCCGAATCCCTGGATCTGAGCAAGGCCATCACGATAGCCCAGGCTTTCATGTCCACGAACGATAACACTAAACAGATATCATTGCAACATCGAAGCTCACCGGCAAGTACTGTGCATAAACTAACGCCTTCAGCAGGCAGATCTGTACATGGCAGGGCCTACACGCCTGCAGAGGCCAGATCTAGGATGACTAAATAAAAAAGGGAAGGTGGCTCAACCATGGCTATCAAGGGAAATCAGGGATAGCATTAAAGCCAAGGAAGTGGCATACAAATTGGCCAGAAATAGCAGAGAACCTGGGGACTGGGAGAAATTTCGAACTCAGCAGAGGAGGACAAAGGGTTTAATTAGGGCAGGGAAAATAGAGTACGAGAGGAAGCTTGCAGGAAACATTAAGACGGACTGCAAAAGCTTCTATAGATATGTAAAGAGAAAAAGGCTAGTAAAAACAAATGTAAGTCCCCTGCAGTCAGCATCAGGGGAAGTCATAAAGGGGAACAAAGAAATGGCAGACCAATTGAACAAGTACTTTGGTTCGGTATTCACTCAGGAGGACATAAACAACCTTCCGGATATAAAAGGGGTCAGAGGGTCTAGTAAGAAGGAGGAACTGAGGGAAATCCTTATTAGTCGGGAAATTGTGTTGGGGAAATTGATGGGATTGAAGGCTGATAAATCCCCAGGGCCTGATGGACTGCATCCCAGAGTACTTAAGGAGGTGGCCTTGGAAATAGCGGATGCATTGACAGTCATTTTCCAACATTCCATAGACTCTGGAGCAGTTCCTATGGAGTGGAGGGTAGCCAATGTAAACCCACTTTTTAAGAAAAGTAGGGAGAGAGAAAACAGGGAATTATAGACCGGTTAGCCTGACATCGGTAGTGGGTAAAATGTTGGAATCAATTATTAAGTATGCCATAGCAGCGCATTTGGAAAGAGGTGACATGATAGGTCCAAGTCAGCATGGATTTGTGAAAGGGAAATCATGTTTGACAAATCTTCTGGAATTTTTTGAGGATGTTTCCAGTAGAGTGGACAAGGGGGAACCAGTTGATGTGATGTATTTGGACTTTCAGAAGGCTTTCAACAAGGCCCCACACAAGAGATTAATGTGCAAAGTTAAAGCACATGGGATTGGGGGTAGTGTGCTGACGTGGATTGAGAACTGGTTGTCAGACAGGAAGCAAAGAGTAGGAGTAAATGGGTACTTTTCAGAATGGCAGGCAGTGACTAGTGGGGTACCGCAAGGTTCTGTGCTGGGGCCCCAGCTGTTTACACTGTACATTAATGATTTAGATGAGGGGATTAAATGTAGTATCTCCAAATTTGCGGATGACACTAAGTTGGGTGGCAGTGTGAGCTGCGAGGAGGATGCTGTGAGGCTGCAGAGCGACTTGGATAGGTTAGGTGAGTGGGCAAATGCATGGCAGATGAAGTATAATGTGGATAAGTGTGAGGTTATCCACTTTGGTGGTAAAAACAGAGAGACAGACTATTATCTGAATGGTGACAGATTAGGAAAAGGGGAGGTGCAACGAGACCTGGGTGTCATGGTACATGAGTTATTGAAGGTTGGCATGCAGGTACAGCAGGTGGTTAAGAAAGCAAATGGCATGTTGGCTTTCATAGCGAGGGGATTTGAGTACAGGGGCAGGGAGATGTTACTACAGTTGTATAGGGCCTTGGTGAGGCCACACCTGGAGTACTGTGTACAGTTTTGGTCTCCTAACTTGAGGAAGGACATTCTTGCTATTGAGAGAGTGCAGCGAAGGTTCACCAGACTGATTCACGGGATGGCGGGACTGACATATCAAGAAAGACTGGATCAACTGGGCTTGTATTCACTGGAGATCAGAAGAATGAGAGGGGATCTCATAGGAACGTTTAAAATTCTGACGGGTTTAGACAGGTTAGATGCAGGAAGAATATTCCCAATGTTGGGGAAGTCCAGAACCAGGGGTCATAGTCTAAGGATAAGGGGTAAGCCATTAAGGACTGAGATGAGGAGAAACTTCTTCACCAGAGAGTGGTGAACCTGTGGAATTCTCTGCCACAGAAAGTTGTTGAGGCCAATTCACTAAATATATTCAAAAAGGAGTTAGATGTAGTCCTTACTACTAGGGGGATCAAGGGGTATGGCGAGAAAGCAGGAATAGGGTACTGAAGTTACATGTTCAGCCATGAACTCATTGAATGCACTCGAAGGGCCGAATGGCCTACTCCTGCACCTATTTTCTATGTTTCTATGTTTTTTATGACTCAGAGTCCGCCATGGGGCGTGAATGCGAATCCATTAGCACCATGTTGGCGCTGCGGGGGTAATCATTAAACCCCTCAATGTCGATTCAAGCACTACATGTGCAAGGACTGTGGAACAATGGGGCACCTCCAGTGAATGTGCAGACGTGCTGCAACTCACCACATGGCAGAGTCGGCAGAAGATGACTGATCCGGCGCAGATCACGCTGAACGAGTAAGAGAGGCAACTCAACCCGAGGCTGAAGAGGAAGTGTATGGGGTACACACCTTCACCACCAAAAGCCCTCTGATAATGTTAAAAGTCAAATTAAACGGCATTCCAGTTTCCATGGAATTGGACATGGGGGCGAGTCAGTCAATTATGAGCCAGAAGGCTTTTGAGAAACTATGGGGCAACAAGGCATAAAGGCCAAAAGTAAGCCCGATCCACACCAAGCTGCACACTCACCAAAGAGCTCATACCAGTCATTGGCAGTGCAGCAGTGAAAGTATTGTACGATGGAGCTGTGCATGATTTACCACTATGGATTGTGCCAGGCGATGGCCCAACGCTGTTCGGCAGAAGCTGGCTAGGAAAGATCCAATGGAACTGAGACGACATTAAAGCACTGTCTTCGGTGGATGATGCCTCGTGCGCCCAAGTGCTAAACAAATTCAAGTCGTTATTCGAGCCAGGTATCGGCAACTCCACAGGCGCCAAAGTGCAGATCCATCTAGTCCCTGATGCACAACCTATTCATCACAAGGCCCAAGCGGTTCCATACATGATGCGAGAGAAAGTCAAGATCAAGCTGGACAGACTTCAACAAGAGGGGATCATATTGCCAGTTGAGTTTAATGAATGGGCCAGTCCAATTGTCCCGGTGTTGAAAAGCGATGGGACGGTCAGAATCTGCGGGGGCTACAAGGTAACGATCAACCGAGTCTCATTACAGGACCAGTACCACTACCCAAAGCGGATGACCTGTTCGCAACGCTAGTAGGGGGACAGTCATTCACCAAGCTGGATCTAACCTCTGCTTATAGGAAATGGCTGAACCCTCAAAAAAATTGACGTGCATCAACTCGCACAGAGGACTGTTCATATACCACAGGTGCCCCTTTGTGATTCGCTCGACTGTGGCCATCTTCCAGAGGAACATGGAGAGTCTGCTGAAATCGGTTCCGCGCACCGTGGTGTTTCAAGACGACATTTTGATCACTGGCCGCAACACCACCGAACACTTGCACAACCTGGAAGAGGTTCTCAAGCAACTGAACAGAGCGGGACTCAGGCTGAAACGCTCCAAGTGTGTTTTCCTGGCGCCAGAGGTCGAATTTCTGGGGAGAAAGATTGTGGCAGACGCCATCAGACCTATGGACTCCAAGACGGAGGCCATCAAGAAAGCACCCAGACCACAGAATGTGATGGAGCTGCATTCGTTCCTGGGACTCCTCAACTATTTTGTTAACTTTCTACCGGGGTTGAGCACTTTGCTGGAACCATTGCATTTATTGCTACGCAAGGGTGATGACTGGGTTTGGGGTAAATCTCAAGAGACAGCCTTTAACAAGGCCAGAAACCTGCTATGTTCCAACAAGTTACTTGTATTGTATGGCCCGTGTAAACATTTAATACTACCTTGTGATGCATCTTCGTATGGGGTCGGTTGTGTGTTACAGCAAGCCAATGTGTCAGGCAAACTGCAACCGGTTGCATATGCGTCCAGAAGCTTAGCTAAGACTGAAAGAGCCTACAGTTGAGAAAGAAGCATTAGCATGCGTATACGGGGTTAAGAAAATGCACCAATACCTATTTGGACTCCGGTTCGAGCTCGAAACCGACCACAAGCCGCTCATTTCGCTGTTCTCAGAAAGCAAAGGTATTAACACCAATGCTTCGTCCCGCATCCAAAGATGGGCATTAACGTTATCTGCATATGACTATGTAATCCGCCACAGACCAAGCACTGAGCACTGTGCTGATGCCCTCAGTCGGATACCATTGCCCACCACCGGGATGGAAAGGCGCAACCCACACACTTGCTTCTTGTAAGGGATGCTTTTGAGTGCGAGGGGTCACCCGTCACGGCTCGCCAGATAAAGACCTGGATTAGCCAGGACCCTGTGCTATCACTAGTAAAATGCTGCGTCCTCAATGGGAGCTGGTCGGCAGTTCCCAGGGAAATGCAAGACGAAATTAAGCCGTTCCACCGACGCAAGGATGAAATGTCCATCCATTTGGACTGTCTTCTATGGGGGAATCATGTAGTTTTGCCAAAGAAAGGCAGGGAAATGTTTATACGCGACCTTCACAGTACTCACCCAGGCATAATCATGATGAAGGCTATCGCCAGGTCGCATGTTTGGTGGCCCGGCATTGACTTCAAATTGGAGTCACGCGTACACCAATGTAACACTTGCTCACAGTTGAGCAATGCACCAAGGGAGGCCCCAATGAGTCTGTGACCATGGCCCTCCAAACCGTGGTCCAGGGTCCACATAGATTTCGCTGGCCCCTTTCTAGGAAAGATGTTCCTAGTAGCAGTAGACACTTACTCTAAATGGATTGAATGTATAATAATATCGTCATGTACGTCCACTGCCACCATTGAAAGCCTCCGGGCCATGTTCGCCACCCATGGTTTGCCCAACGTCCTTGTTAGTGACAATGGACCATGTTTCACCAGCTCGGAATTCAACGAGTTCATGACCCGCAATGGCATCAAGCATGTCAGGTCTGCGCCATTTAAGCCCACATCCAATGATCAAGCGGAACGGTCAGTCCAAACCATTAAGCAGAGCTTGAAACGTGTGACGGACAGTTCCCTGCAGACCCGGTTATCTCGGATTCTGCTCAGCTACTGCACGCGACCCCATTCGCTTATCAGGGTTCCCCCTGCAGAATTGCTAATGAAGAGAACACTCAAAACCAGACTCTCCTTGGTCCACCGGATCTCAATGATCATGTGGAAACCCGGCATCACCGGCATAACATGTGCCACGATCGCGCGGCTATATCGTGTAACATTGAGGTTAATGACCCTGTGTTTGTTCTTAATTACGGTCATGGTCCCAAATCGGTTGCTGGTACTGTGTTAGCCAAGGAGGGGAATAGAGTGTTTGTTGTCAAACTTTTGAATGGACAAACGTGCAGAAAGCACTTGGATCAGACCAAACTGCGGTTCACTGACAACCAAGATCAGTTCGAAGAGGACATTACCATCATTGATCCACCCACACACACCCAACCGGCAATTGACCTCGTGGTCAACCACAAGGATGAACCCACCATACCCGACAGTCCGATCAGACCAGCCACACCGCAGCGCAGCAATGATATGACCGACTCACCCATGCCAGGCGATCAATCCGGAAACACAGAGCCCGGATCACCTCAACTTATAAATAACTTGTATCTAAGACTTTGGTGGGTGGGGGATGATGTTATGTATGCAAACATTACCAATATGTAAGACTTGCCACCAGGGGGCGCACCTGTGGGAGACCCAAGGGTCACCTGCACACCCTGGGCAAGCAGGTATAAAAGGCAGTCTACCATGCTGCTCCCTCACTCTGCAGTTACATTAAAGAGACCAAGGTCACAACAGTTTGAGCTTACAATATACAGTCTTGTGGAGTTATTCTGAACATAACAGTGCCTGCTGCTGGTCCCTGTCCAGTGATTCCCCTGCTGTACATGCATGAAGAGGACACTATCAAGCTCAGCTACAAGGTCCCCATCATTGTTCACCCTCCCAATACTCACTGATCCTAAAAATCTATGCAAACGTGATCCCACCAGTTACGCTGAGATTGCACTCCACCGTTAAACTCCACCAGTGACCCTGCCAAAGTTCATGGGGTCAGGGAAGTATCGGCGACCCCAGAAAGCTGATGAGTCAGGGTCAGGGGCCTACTTAAAAAAATGCAAACAAAAATTCTTTGGGGATCCCAATCCCATTATGGACCCGCAGGTGGACCTAACTTCCATCAGTGATATATGCTGGTCCCGACTGAGGCCTGTGGCGAGCGACATAAGGAGCTCTCACCCCTGGCCCCATACTCATTTATGTCAATGTCCTTGTAGGGCAAGAGGAGCTGGGCAGAAACTCTGGCCCCATAAGGCTATGCAGGAGCCTCTGGGTTCAGGCCAATTTTGAGGCTGTTCCGGTGGGGGTCAATGTGTCTATGCTTACCCACTTGTTAGACCTCAGCTGGAATATTGTGACCAATTCTGGACCCCACACTTTATGAAGGATGACAAGGCCTTGGAGAGGGTGCTGAGGAGATTCATCAGAATGATACCAGGGATGAGGGACTTCAATTACTTGGAGAGTCTAGAGAAGCTGGGATTGTTCGTCGTAGGGGAGAGAAGGTTGAGGGGAAAATTAATTTTAAATGGTATTGATGGTGTTGATAGGGCAAAAATGCTTCCACTGACAGGAGGATCGATAACCAGAGGACTCAGATTTAAGGTAATTGGCAGCAGATAAGGAGAATGTTTATAATGCAGTCCATTGTTAAACCTGGAATGCAATGTCTGAGAGTGTGGAAGAAGCAAATAGCGTGATTCTACAAATGGACCGTCGGAGATCAGGAAACTGTTGGAGGGTAAGTGAAAAGCAGTAATCAGTAGGAAGGATGCCAGAATGGCAGGGGTGAAATCAATGAACAATTTGCGAGAGATAAAGAGACTTGTTACTCATCTCTGTAATTACTCTCTTGCAACTGCCAATAATCTGCTTTCACTTCAGCGCAAGTCACCAGGTAATTGTTGGTGCAGGATGTGCCCAGTACCTGTTGACCCACTGTGCCACTTCGCATATTGGGCCTTGATCACTGTGAGTAACCCACACTGGGTAATTACTGATTATATCCACCAGAAATGCATGGGAGCATGTACTACATGTACGCTGACACCACAACTCTACATCCCTCTTCGCTCTTCCCTCTTGACACCTTCTACTGCGTCTGTGCTGTCAGACTGCTTGTCTGTACTATAGTTCGACGATGTCTCTGCAAGATCCTGCAAATCCCCTGGGAGGAAAGACGCACCAACATTAGTGCCCTCGATCAGGCCAACATCCCCAGCATCGAAGCACTGACCGCACATGACCAGTTCCGTTGGGCGGGCCACATTGTTCGCATGCCTGACACAAAACTCCCAAAGCAAGCGAGCCCCAGGTGGGCAGAGGAAACGTTTCAAGGATACCCTCAAAGCCTCCTAGATAAAGTGAAACATCCCCACCGACACCTGGGAATCCCTGGCCAAAGACCGCCCTAAGTGGAAGAAGAGCATCCAGGAGGACACTGAGCACCTCAAGTCTCGTCGCCGAGAGCATGCAGAAAACAAGCGCAGTCAGCGGAAGGAGCATGCGGCAAACCAGACTCCACGCCCACCCTTTCCTCCAACGACTGTCTGTCCCACCTGTGACAGAGACTGTAATTTCCATATTCGACTGCACAGTAACCTGAGAACTCACTTTTAGAATGGAAGCAAGTCTTCCTCGATTTCGAGGGACTGCCTATGATGATGCATGACTGAAAATCAGACATGAGCTACAATCTACTCTGGTTAAACATTGGGAAGGTCAAAGCCGTTGTCTTCAATTCCTGCCCAAATTCCATACCTTTACCACCAATTCTATTTTCCTTCCCGGCCACTGTCTTAGGCTGAACCAGACTATTCGTAAACTCGGTTTCAACCCTGAACTGAGCTTCTGAACTCATATTCTCTCCATCACAAAGACCACCTATTTTCAATCTCTCTAACATCTCCTATCTCTGAACCTGCTGCTGATACTCTCATCTCATCCAGCCCTTGTCACCTCCAGACTCAACTATTCTATTTCTCTCCTGACTAACCTCCCAACATCCACCCTCTGTTCATCCAAATTTCTGCTCCCAATCTATAATCCCACACCAACTTCACCCCTGTGCATGTTGACCTTCATTGGCTCCCAATGCCTTCATGGTCTTGTCTATTCCTATCTCTCTAATCTCCTCCAGATTTACAGCCACGCAGTCCTCTCTCCAACTTTCTTTTTTAAAAATTCGGATGTGGGTGTCACTGACAAGGCCAGCATTTATTGCCCATCCCTAATTGTCCTTGAGAAGGTGGTGATGAGCCGCTTTCTTGAACCGCTGCAGTCCGTGTGGTGAAGGTACTTCCACAGTGCTGTTAGGGAGGGAGTTCCAGGATTTTGATCAGCGACGATGAACGAATGGCGATATATTTCCAAGTCAGGATGGTGTGTAACTTGGAGGGGGACTTCCAGCTGATGGTGCTCCCATGTGCCTGCTGCCCTTGTTCTTCTAGGTGGTAGAGGCTGTGGGTTTGGGAGGTGCTGTCAAGGAAGCCTTGGTGAGTTGCTGCAGTGCATTTTGTACATGATACACACTGCAGCCATAATGCGTCAGTGGGGAGGGAGTGAAAATTCAAGGTGGTGGATGGGATGCCAATTAAACGGGCTGCTTTGTCTTGATAGTGTCGAGCTTCTTGAGTGTTGTTGGAGCTGCACTCATCTAGGCAAGTGGAGAGTATTCCATACACTCCTGACTTGTGCCTTGTAGATGGTGGGAAGACTTTGGGGAGTTAGGAGGTGAGATACTTGCCGCAGAATACCCAGCCTCTGACCTGCTCTTGTAGTCACAGTATTTATGTGGCTGGTCCAATTAGGTTTTTGGTCAATGGTGACCCACAGGATGAAGATAGTGGGGGATTCAGAGATGGTAGTGCCGTTGAATGTCAAGGGGCAGTGGTTAGACTCTGGCTTGTTGGAAATGGATATTGCCTGGCACTTGTGTGGCGCGAATGTTACTTGCCACTTATCAGCCGAAACCTGAATGTCGTCCAGGTCTTGCTGTATGCGGGCACGGACTGCTTCATTATCTGAGGAGTTGCGAATGGAACTGAGCACCGTGCAATCATCAGCGGACATCCCCACATTTGACCTTATGATGGAGGGAAGGTCATTGATGAAGCAGCTGGAGTTGTTTGGGCCTAGAACACTGCCCTGAGGAGCTCCTGCAGCGATGTTATGTTCTGCAGAGCTGAGATGATTGGCCTCCAACAAAGACAAGCATTTTCCTTTGTGATCGATATGACTCCAGCCAGTGGAGAGTTTTCCAATGATTCCCATTGACTTCAATTTTACTAGAGCTCCTTGATGTCAAGGGCAGTCATTCTCACCTCACCGCTTGATAGTAGTGTCGATGACAACTTCCATCACTTTGCTCATGATTGAGAGTAGACTGATGGGGTGGTAATTGGTTGGATTGGATTTAGCCTTCATTTTGTAGACAGGACATACCTGGGCAATTTTCCACATTGTTGGGTAGATGCCAGTGTTGCAGCTAGAGGCATGGCTAGTTCTGCAGCAAAGGTCTTCAGCATGACAGCTGGGATGTTGTTGGGGTCCATAGCTTTTGCTGTATCCAGTGTGTTCTGCCGCTTCTTGATATCACATGGAGTGAATCGAATTGGCTGAAGACTGGCTCCTGTGATGGTGGGGACCTCAGGAAGAGGCCGATATGGATCATTTACTTGGCACTTCCGGATGAAGATGGTTGCGAACCTTTCAGCCTTGTCTTTTGCACTCACGTGCTGAGCTCCACCGTTACTAAGGATGGGGATGTTCATTGAGCCTCCTCCTCCCGTTAGTTGTTTAATTAACGACCACCATTAATGACTGGATGTGGCAGGACTGCAGAGCTTTGGTCTGAACTCTTGTGCATCCTCCCATCTCTACGGCCATGCCTTCAACCACCATGCCCCATGCTCTGGAAGTCTCTCTCTATACTGGCCCGCCTCTCCACCTCTCTCTCTTTCTTTAAGATCCTCCTAAAAATCCACCTCTTTGACCAAGCTTTGGATCATTCTACCTCAATACTTTCTTCTTTGGCTTGGCGTCCATTATTACCTGATTACGCTACTGTGAAGCACCTTGTGATGCTTTTCTATGTTAAAGGTACAATATATATCCAATTTTTTGCTGTTGCCTCCTACAGGGTGGATCAGGGAGAGGAGATGTGTTTTCAGAGGGGCAGTAGCAAAGAGATTGCCAGACCAATTGGGACCAGACCCCAGAATGAGTCAGTACCTTCAGGATGATGGGGAGGAGGAGGGGGAGGGGGAGTGGAGGGGAGGGTTGAAAATGAGAATAGGAAACAAATTATCGATACAGTCCCACGTGAATTTCACTGTTGAAGCAGGTAACAGCTCGGAGAGAAGGGCATGGTGTCGAGCTCCTGTGATGAAGAGCAATAAGATGTGGCTCTCCTGTGTGTACGCAATCACGGAAAGAGTAGAGCAAACAATTCTCGGCATCTGAGAACATGGCTTTTCGAGTTCCAGTAACCTCACTAATTCCCCACAGTCTCTAATCCATCACTTCGGGCTCGATTTTCCCCAGTTATCTGTGACGTCTTTTTGGCGCGCGCCACTTTTTTTGGCCTAAATTAAAATATCCAAGTGTCCCCAAAGATTGTGCGCCAGCGTAACTCAGTTAGTTACAATTTTTTTAAGTTCCTTTTTTTTGCCTCACAGAGGGCGTAACCTGATGTCTGCGCCAGTTTTTCACATTTATGCAAGATTGGTCAACTTACATTTTTCCTAGGACGGCGTATGTGACCACTCCTGGGCACTTAAGAAAAACCAGCGCACAATAAAAAATCGGCACAGAAAGACGCCATTGTTTTTTGGCAAAGTTTTGGAGGGAGTCAAGAACACATTAAATATGCATCATGAAGCTTAATTTTTTCAAACATAAAATGCAGAAAATGGAAGTCGAATGCAATTGTTTAATTTTGGATTTTTTTTCCAAGTGCTACGCCACCACCGATTGTCTCCAAACTGGGCTCGAGGGTCGGAGCGTCATCCGGCAGAATCGTTCCCTCGCCCGGACACAGGGGCTTGGGACTCGGCTTCAAAAAAAGCCTGGGAGAGGGGGTTGGGGGTGTGGTGTGGAAGCCGAACTGAAGGGATGAGAGCCCTTACACTATGCAGCAGCATCAAAAGAAGCCGGGGGGTGTTTGCCGAGCCCCTGTGTCCGTGTGAGGGAGCGATTCTGCCCTTGAGCCCAGTGAGGAGACCCTCGGTCAGTGGTGGGGTGGTAGTGTGAAAAAATTCTAAAATTAAAAAACTGCATTAGATTTCATTGCCCCAGATGTCCTCATTTTAATGCCTAGCTTCACGTTGGGCACGCGCAGACCTGGGTGTGGTCCATGCTAGGGCACTGACCTTGTGGAGAGAGAGAACAAAGAAGCTTGTCCTGCTGTTTTGAGCTTCTTGCAAAGATACAATTTAATTATGGGGGCAATACTGACAATGCCATACCTCATGCATGAGGAACATCAGAGCATGGAGGATGATGGGCAGGAAGCCACGTCGGATATATCGAGATAGGCGGTCATACCTGCACCTGAGTGATGCAGACTGTCAGAAGGCTGCGTTTCCGCAACGAAGTTGTAACCGAGATCTATGCGTTAGTAAAAGCAGACCTGCAACCTAGAAGCATCAGGAGGACTGCTTTGTCAGTTGAAGTCAAGGTTACAGCTGCACTTTCATTCTATGCATCTGGATCATTCCAGGCCATAACTGAGGATGTGTGCACTATTTCTCAACATGCAACACATAGCTGCATTCGGCAGGTGACTGCTGCACTATATGCCTGGAGCAATGACTTCATAAAGTTCCCCATGACCATACAGGCAATGCGTGAAAGGGTTGTGGGCTTCTCCAGGATTGCTGGCTTTCCAAAGGTACAGGGTTGCAATGATCGTACCCACATCACCTTGCAAGCACCTTTGGAGGATTCCGAGATGTACTGGAACAGAAAAGGCTTCCACTCCATTAATGTGCAGCTCGTGTGTGACGACATGCATTGCATCATGTCAGTTGATGTGAGATACCCTGGAACACCCATGTTGCGTTCATACTATGCGACAGTGCTATATCTGTCATGTTTCAGCAGCAGCCAGAAGGGCAGAACTGACTGCTGGGAGACAAAGGGTATGGCCTTGCCACCTGGCTCATGATTCCCCTACGCGTAACCCGGACGGAAGCTGACCGTGAATACATGTTGGACATTGCAGCACGCAGCATCATAGAGAGGACCATTGGCATCTTGAAACAGTGTTTCCGGTGCCTGGACCATTCCAGAGGCTACTTGCAATACTCCCCTGAGATTGTTGGTCAGTTCACTGTTGTGTGCTGCATGCTGCATAACTTAACCATCATGAGGCAGCAGCAGCTGGTAGTAGAAGACCCACATGAGGTGATAGTGGCTGATGATGAGGAGGAACATGCAGATGATGAGGAGGAGGAGGATGAGGAAGCCATGCAGCGTCGTGCCCATTTATCGATTGCTCGAGCCTTGCGCCAGCAGCTCATCCTGAAGGTTCAGCGACAACTATTCCAAATGGACCATGTTTATTCTCTGCCCTAGAGAGCTGTGGAGGCTGAGTCATTGAATATATTTAAGGCGGAGGTAGACAGATTTTTGAGCGATAAGGGAATAAAAGGTTATGGGGAGCGGGTAGGGAAGTGGAGCTGAGTCCATGATCAGATCAGCCATGATCTTATTGAATGGCGGAGCAGGCTCGAGGGACCAGGTGGCCTATTCCTGCTCCTATTTCTTATGTTTCTTATGTTATTGTTTAGACCTGTTCCGTAATGTTGTGTTGTGTTAATGGAACAAAAAATGGAAATGATTCTTCTTTACTTCAAAAAGTTGTGTTAATAATAGAACAAATAATGGAAATGATTCAGTTATAATTTAAAAGATATTTTATTCAAAAGTTTAACAAACACTTGTTTGTACTTAACTTAACTTAATAAATATATTCTTGTATCAAGGTTTAAAGTTTTCAGTTAAGATCACTTACAACTTTAAGATCACTTACAAACTTTTCAACTTGTAAATTTACATAATTTACAAAAAACTTTTAATTTGAGAACAGTTACAACAGTAACAACAACAACAACAGCAGCAGCAAGGAAAGGCTGTCCCCATCTATCCTTCACCTTATTCTATGGCCGCCCGATACGCTTGGTCTTGGTGACTTCATCCCTGCCCGTAGGCAGTGGCGCAGTGTTTCTTGCGTTGGTACCAAGCTTATTCTTTAAAACATCTCGGGTAATGCGCAGTTCTTGATGGAGGGATGGGGGCAGGGGGTGGTGGGGGGAGGGTGCGGGCGGGCAGGCAGTAATGCGGAAGGCCTGGCTTGGGCCTCTTCAGAGGCTGATCTGGGGATTGGAGTGGGAATGGCAGTTGATTCTGTCAATGGGCACGGGGTCTGGGCATGTTTCTTATTGCAACAGCTAACTCCAACATTCCCTCCCTCATGTATCCTTACAGTGTCTCAATTACCTCCAACATTCCCTTCCTCATGTCCACTGACAGTGTATCAGCTACCTGCGACATTCCCTCCCTCATGTGCACCGACAATGTATCAACTGCCTGCGACATTCCCTCCCTCATGTTCCCGGAGAGTGTTCCCATTTCTCGTGAGAGTGTTGTTATTTTTCCCGACAGTTCCGATTCCTCATCACCCACCCCACTGACAGTGTCCAGGAGTGATCGTGTAAGGTCAATGCTCTCGGCACCCATTGCCATCATGTGAACCACATCTGTTAGATCCTGCACCCCAGGAGAGCGCTGTCGAGCTCCTTCCCATCCTCACCCTGGGTATGGCTCGCTGCATCCCACTGGGACCCGTAGCCTCGGATGGTGGGGCCCTGGGTGTGCCTCGCTGCAATCCACTGGGATCCCCAGCCTCGGACTGTGAGAAACCATGGAATGTCCCAACACTCGTACCACTCAGGAAAGGCCTGGCACCTCAATGGGTGGCACCTGCACCTCCTTCACAGTGAGTACAGCAGTGTGGGCTTCATCTATCACCTTCCCCTCCCCCTCAGCCCCATGCTCTTGGTCTGGAAGGTGGGGTTGGAAGATGTTCTCTTCAGATTCATCCGTGTCTGAATCTTCTGCATCAGCTTCAGCCTCATCAGGGTTGCAAAATATAACAGAACAGACAAATGGTTAGTAGCAGAGGAGGGGGCAGGATGGGTGACATGAGTAGGCTCACACAGCACAGGCAGCAGGCTCATTGGAAGGACCACGATGAATGATAGCACATTGCATCAACCGAAGCGTAGCTGACGGAGACATCCCCATGAACGGAAGCATGGTTAGCCTGAGCACTTAACATTTAGCAAAGCCAGACTGTGGAATTTGTAGGACTTTCCCTCTCCCTCGAGTGTGGGCCCAGCTTGTACAGTGGTGGTTGCTTTTCTCCAGGCAGGACCCATCAAAGCAGCGACCCTCTCTTCCAAGGGTGTCAATGGGTGCAGATTTGCCGGGCCTCCTCCTGTTCGAGTTCTTTCCCTTTTGTTGTGTGCCGCCTTCCTCTGCAAAGATGAAAATATAACTTTTAAGAGAATTTCTGCTGGATGAGACATATACAGATGGACACATTTACAATTGCAATTCCATTGAATAAATGAAAATATTACTTACACTAACTACTTGACCAAGGTCCTGCCACTTCTTTATGCACTGGGCTCCAGACCTCGGGGTGGTCACCACTGCGCAGTAATCTTCTTCAAGTTGATTCCAGCGTTTCTTCATTTCTTTTGGTGAAACTTTTATGTGACCTCTGCTGGTGTCCAGCTCGTGCCATCTGCTCTCAATCACAGTAACTAGCGCCTCCACTTCATTCTGTAAGAAATTCTTGGTCCTTGAGCCACGATGCATATTGTATAGCAGCTCCGATTTTTCCACTGAGAATTAAAGTTCTCACACACAACTTGTTCTTTAAAAATGGCCGAATGCAAACCGGGAGCTGTACTGCGCATGCTCGCCCATAGCAGTCACGTAAAAACTTACTTTTTTTCCCGCGCATATGCAGAAGGGGGGTGGGGGGGGAAATCGTTTTTTCGGTGCAGACATTAGCTAAAGTACAGGCTGCGCGCTGCCAATTTCAAAAAATTGAACGGGGAAACTTGCTAGTTATTTTTTTGGAGTAGTCGGGGCCAAAAAAAACGAGCGGAGCTCTTGCAAAACGCCAAAAAACAACATTGGGGAAAATTGAGCCCTTCCTGTTTTAGGTTACGCTAAGCAAACATGTGAACAACTTTATTCCATTGCCTTCATGCAGAGTCGTATGAATATGAATTAAATTCAAAGACACTTGTGGAACACGGTTAATTCTGAATGCTGTAATAATCTCTGAAGAACCTGCATTGTTCACATTTCCCTCCTTAATATTATACACCATTCGATAGTGTAAGCCTATTTACACGAGAAGAGTACCACAACAACTGGCATTTATATAGCACTGAGGCAATAATTAAAGTACAAATGTGGCCTGAATCCAGAGGCAGCACATAACCTGATGCAGGGGCGAAGTGGAGTGAGACTCCCTGGAGGAGGGAGTATCCACTTCATTCTGGAGTCAGGGTGGGGGTAAAAACTGCACAAGTGGAGCCTGCTTTGCACTAAATGCTATGGCCACAAATTTCATTGCGGATTCAGCCAGCCTGACCAGTTCCCCCCCCCCCCCCCGCCCCACCGCCACCTCCCCCACTCCTCATGGAGGGTAGATGTCAGATTTCTGGATGCATGCTAATCAGGTTGTCTCCCACTAACGCTGCCAACTGTGTTGCAGCAGGTTTGCAGCCCATCGATTTAAAGGGCCTAAACCTGAAAGGTCTGGTTTTCCATGTACAGTGTGAGCCTACTTCTTCTTAGACGGTCCCGCGTATCGAGGATGACTTGCTTCCACACCAAAAAGAGATGAGTTTGCAGGTGTTTCGATGAATAACCTGATATTCCAGGTCATGAACGACATATTGAAGGGTGGAAGATGCCGATGCGTGCACACCAGCCACCACATGGGCTTGACAGAGCTTGGTCCAAACTGACAGAAATAGACAGTTTCTTAAACGATAAGGGGATAAGGGGTTATGGGGAGCGGGCAGGGAAGTGGACCTGAGTCCATGATCAGATCAGCCACGATCTTATTAAATGGCGGTGCAGGCTCGAGGTGCCGTATGGCCTACTCCTGTTCCTATTTCTTATGTTCTTATGTTCTTAAGATTAACCAAGATGACTGGAGACCAGCTCTGCTGCACAATCCTAGTGCAAACACATATCGCAGTGTGGGCTGGCCCGTGCTGCCCCTGGGCCCTTGCCTCTTCTAGGCCCGAACTCTCACCTCTCCTGAGCCCTGATCTCTCTCCACTCCTCTGCTCTGGTCATTCGCCACACCTCTCCTGTACCTGGGCCCTGCTGAAGTTCCTGCCCATGCTCCAATCGGCGACCTGGGTTTTGGTGACGTCACCCAGTCACACTCCTCGAAGCCGGCGCCCTTCTGGAATGGCTTGTGCTGTATCTTGAAGTAACTCCTCCTCTTATACCCTCAATGTGCGGTTGGTGTTTTAAAGCAGGTTGGAGTGTCACATAGAAACATAGAAACATAGAAAATAGGTGCAGGAGTAGGCCCTTCGGCCCTTCGAGCCTGCACCACCATTCAATATGATCCTGGCTGATCATGCAACTTCAGTACCCCATTCCTGCTTTCTCTCCATACCCCTTGATCCCTTTAGCCATAAGGGCCACATCTAACTCCCTTTTGAATAAATCTAACGAACTGGCCTCAACAACTTTCTATGGTGGAGAATTCCACAGGTTCACAATTCTCTGAGTGAAGAAGTTTCTCCTCATCTCGGTCCTAAATGGCTTACCCCTTATCCTGAGACTGTGACCCCTGGTTCTGGACTTCCCCAACATCAGGAACATTCTTCCTGCATCTAACCTGTCCAATCCCGTCAGAATTTTATATGTTTCTATGAGATCCCCTCTGATTCTTCCAAATTCCAGTGAATATAAGCCGAGTCGATCCAGTCTTTCTACATATGTCAGTCCTGCCATCCAGGAAATCAGTCTGGTGAACCTTCGCTGCACTCCCTCAATAGCAAGAATGTCCTTCTTCAGATTAGGAGACCAAAATTGCACACAATACTCAAGGTATGGTCTCACTAAGGCCCTGTACAATTGCAGTAAGACCTCCCTGCTCCTAAACTCAAATTCCCAGCAAGCCATTTGTTTACTTTACTGCCTGCTGTACCTGCATGCCTACCTTCAATGACTGATGTACCATGACACCCAGGCCTCGTTGCACCTCCCCTTTTAATAATCTGTCACCATTCAGATAATAATCTTCCATCCTTTTTTTTTCCACCAAAGTGGATAACCTCCCACTTATCCACATTGTACATAGAAACATAGAAACATAGAAAATAGGTGCAGGAGTAGCCATTCGGCCCTTCGAGCCTGCACCACCATTCAATAAGATCACGGCTGATCATCACCTCAGTACCCCTTTCCTGTTTTCTCTCCATACCCTTGATCTCTTTAGCCGTAAGGGCCATATCTAACTCCCTCATGATTATATCCAACGAACTGGCATCAACAACTCTCTGCGGTAGAGAATTCCACAGGTTAACAACTCTCTGAGTCAAGAAGTTTCTCCTCATCTCGGTCCTAAATGGCTTACCCCTTATCCTCAGACTGTGTCCCTTGGTTCCGGACTTCCCCAACATCGGGAACATTCTTCCTGCATCTAACCTGTCCAGTC
The DNA here is from genome assembly GCF_044704955.1 of Pristiophorus japonicus. Taxonomy (NCBI): domain Eukaryota; kingdom Metazoa; phylum Chordata; class Chondrichthyes; family Pristiophoridae; genus Pristiophorus; species Pristiophorus japonicus. The sequence continues at coordinate 486,019,033 of NC_091977.1, forward strand.
CCGTTAGAATTTTATATGTTTCTATTAGATACCCACTCATCCTTCTAAACTTCAGTGAATACAGTCAATCCAGTCTCTCCTTATATGTCAGCCCTGCCATCCTGGGAATCAGTCTGGTGAACCTTCGCTGCACTCCCTCAATAGCAAGAACGTCCTTCCTCAGATTAGGAGACCAAAACTGAACACAATATTCCAGGTGAGGCCAACCAAGGCCCTGTACAACTGCAGTAACACCTCCCTGCTCGTATACTCAAATCTCCTAGCTATGAAGACCAACATGCCATTTGCCTTCTTCACCGCCTGCTGTACCCGCATGCCAACTTTCAATGACTGATGTACCATGACACCCAGGGCTCGTCGCACCTCCCCTTTTCCGAATATGCCGCCATTCAGATAATAGTCTGCCTTCGTGTTTTTCCACCAAAGTGGATACCCTCACATTTATCCACATTATACTGCATCTGCCATGCATTTGCGCACTCACCTAACCTGTCCTAGTCACCCTGCAGCCTCTTAGCATTCTCCTCACAGCTCATACCACTACCCAGCTTAGTGTCATCTGCAAACTTGGAGATATAACTCTCAATTCCTTCATCTAAATCATTGATGTATATTGTAAATAGCTGGGGTCCCAGCACTGAGCCCTGCAGCACCCCACTAGTCACTGCCTGCCATTCTGAAAAGGACCCGTTTATCCCGACTCTCTGATTCCTGTCTGCCAACCAGTTCTCTATCCACGTCAATCCATTGCCCCCAATGCCATGTGCTTTAATTTTGCACACCAGTCTCTTGTGTGGGACCTTGTCAAAAGCCTTTTGAAAGTACAAATACACCACATCCACTGGTTCTCCCTTGTCCACTCTACTAGGTTCATCCTCAAAGAATTCTAGAAGATTTGTCAAGCAGGATTTCCTTTTCATAAATCCACGCTGACTTGGACCGATCCTATCACTGCTTTCCAAATGAGCTGCTATTTCATCTTTAATAGTTGATTCCAACATTTTCCCCATTGCTGATGTCAGGCTGACCGGTCTATAATTCCCAGTTTTCTCTCTCCCTCCTTTCTTAAAAAGTAGTGTTACATGAGCTATCCTGCAGTCCATAGGAACTGATCCAGATTCGATAGATTGCTGGAAAATGATCACCAATGCATCCACTATTTCTAGGGTTACTTCCTTAAGTACTCTGGGATGCAGACTATCAAGCCCTGGGGATTTATCGGCCTTCGATACCATCAATTTCCCAAACACAATTTCCTGACTAAAAAGAATTTCCTTCAGTTCCTCCTTCACACTAGACCGTCGGTCCCCTAGTATTTCCGGGAGGTTATTTGTGCCTTCCTTCGTGAAGACAGTACCAAAGTATTTGTTCAATGGTCTGCCATTTCTTTGTTCCCCATATAAATTCACCTGATTTTGACTGCAAGGGACCTACGTTTGTCTTCACTAATCTTTTTCTCTTCACATATCAATAGAAGCTTTTGCAGTCAGTTTTTATGTTCCCAGCAAGCTTCCTCTCATACTCTATTTTCTCCCTCCTAATTAAACTCTTTGCCCTCCTCTGCTGAATTCTAAATTTCTCCCAGTTCTCAGGTTTCTGCTTTTCTGGCCAATTTATATACCCCTTCTTTGGATTTAACACTATCCTTAATTTCCCTTGTTAGCCACGGTTGAGCCACCTTAACCGTTTTATTTTTGCTCCAGACCGGGCTGTACAATTGTTGAAGTTCATCCATGTGATCTTTAAATGTTTGCCATTGCCTATCCACCATCAACCCTTTAAGTATCGTTCGCCAGTCTATTCTAGCCAATTCATGCCTCATACCATCGAAGTTACCTTTCCCTAAGTTCAGGACCCTAGTCTCTGAATTAACTGTGCCACTCTCCATCTTAACAAAGAATTCTACCGTATTATATAATATAATATTCAACATTCAGGAAGGATAGACAGAAAGGAAAAGGAAGTGGGGTAGCGTTGCTGGTTAAAGAGGAAATTAACGCAATAGTAAGGAAGGACATTATCTTGGATGATGTGGAATCGGTATGGGTAGAGCTGCGGAATACCAAATGGCAGAAAACGCTAGGGGGAGTTGTGTACAGACCACCAAACAGTAGTAGTAAGGTTGGCGTAAGCATCAAACAATAAATTAGGGATGCATGCAATAAGGGTACAGCAGTTACCATGGGTGACTTTAATCTACATATAGATTGGGCTAACCAAACTGGTAGCAATACGGTGGAGGAGGATTTCCTGGAGTGTATTAGGGATGGTTTTCTAAACCAATATATCGAGGAACAAATGATTGTAAATGTGAACTATTGTAATTAAGTGCTGTTCAGAGTGCATTGTCATTTATTTGTAATTTTCTCCATCAACAACAATACCAGGAATCAGTGAGTGTAGATGGACGTAGTAGGATGCAAGAGCAGTTCCGTTACTCTTGAGATTAAGGCCATATTGAATTTTACATAATCAATCATTCATCATATTGCAATGAACTCAAAAACTTATCTACATCCATTTCAACAGGAAAAGAGTCCTGGTGTTTCTTTCTCTTGTGTTTATGTGATTTTCACCGTTTCTTCCTTCCATGTGAGCTGGAATTCTGAAGGTCTGTCTTACTGGATAAAGACTGCTGCCTATATTCTTCTTCCCGTTCTCCAGCTTCCTTTTCTTTGTGTGGCCTCGCACAACAAGATTGCTAATTAGTCCTTTCTCATTACACATCACCCAGTCTAGGATGGCCAGCCCTCCAGTTGGTTCCTCGACATATTGGTCTAGAAAACCATCCCTAATACACTCCAGGAAATCCTCCTCCACCGTATTGCTACCAGTTTGGTTAGCCCAATCTATATATAGATTAAAGTCGCCCATGATAACTGCTGTACCCTTATTGCATTCATCCCTAATTTTTTGTTTGATGCTGTCGCCAACCTCAGTACTACTGTTTGGTAGTCTGTACACAACTTCCCCTAGCGTTTTCTGTCCTTTGGCATTCTACCCATACAGATTCCACATCATCCAAGCTAATGTCCTTCCTTACTATTGCGTTAATTTCTTCTTTAACCAGCAACGCTACGCCACCTCCTTTTCCTTTCTGTCTATCCTTTCTAATGCTGAATATTGCATCTGCCATGCATTTGCCCATGCACCTAACCTTTCCAAGTCCCCCTGCAGCCTCCTAGCATCCTCCTTGCAGCTCGCACTGCCACCCAGCTTAGTGTCATCTGCAAACTTGGAGATATTACAAAGAAACAGAGAAACATAGAAAATAGGTGTAGGAGTAGGCCATTCGGCCCTTTGAGCTTGCACCGCCATTCAATGAGTTCATGGATGAACATGCAACTTCAGTACCCCATTCCTGCTTTCTCGCCATACCCCTTGATCCCCCTAGTAGTAAGAACTACATCTAACTCCTTTTTGAATATATTTAGTGAATTGGCCTCAACAACTTCCTGTGGTAGAGAATTCCACAGGTTCACCACTCTTAGGGTGAAGAAGTTTCTCCTCATCTCGGTCCTAAATGGCTTACCCCTTATCCTTAGACTGTGACCCCTGGTTTTGGACTTCCCCAATATTGGGAACATTCTTCCTGCATCTAACCTGTCTAAACCCGTCAGAATTTTAAACGTTTCTATGAGATCCCCTCTCATTCTTCTGAACTCCAGTGAATACAAGCCCAGTTGATCCAGTCTTTCTTGATATGTCAATTCCTTCGTCTAAATCATTAATGTATATTGTAAATAGCTGGGGTCCCAGCACTGAACCCTGCGGCACCTCACTAGTCACTACCTGCTGTTCTGAAAAGGACCTGTTTATTCCCACTCTTTGCTTCCTGTCTGCCAACCTGTTCTCTATCCACGTCAATACATTATCCCCAATACTATGTGCTTTAATTTTGCACACTAATCTCTTGTGTGGGACCTTGTCAAAAGACTTTTGAAAGTCCAAATACACCACATCCACTGGTTCTCCCTTATCCACTCTACTAGTTACATCCTCAAAAAACTCTAGATTTGTCAAGCATGATTTCCCTTTCATAAATCCATGCTGACTTGGACCGATCCTGTCACTGCTATCCAAATGCTCTGCTATTGCATCTTTAATTATTGATTCCAGCATTTTCCACACCACCGATGTCAGGCTAACCAGTCTATAATTCCCTGTTTTATCTCTCCCTCCTTTTTTAAAAAGTGGGGTTACATTAGCTACCCTCCAATTCATAGGAACTGACCCAGAGTCCATGGAATGCTGGAAAATGACTACCAATGCATCTACTATTTCTTGGGCCACTTATTAATACTCGGAGATGCAGAGTATCAGGCCCTGGGTATTTATCGGCCTTCAGTCCATTCAATTTCCCTAACACCATTTCCTGACTAATAAGGATTTCCCTCAGTTCCCCCTTCTCACTAGACCCTCGGTCCCCTAGTATTTTCGGGATGTTATTCGTGTCTTCCTTCATGAAGACAGAACCAAAGTACTTGTTCAATTGGTCTGTCATTTCCTTGTTCTCCATTATGAATTCACCTGATTCTGACTGCAAGGGATCTACATTAGTCTTCATTAATCTTTTTCTCTTCACATATCTATAGAAGCTTTTGCAGTCAGTTTTTATGTTCCCTGCAAGCTTACTCTCATACTCTATTTTCCCCCTCCTAATTAAACCCTTAGTCCTCTTCTGCTGAATTCTAAATTTTTCCCAGTCCTCAGTTTTCTGCTTTTTCTGGCTAATTTATATGCCTCTTTCTTGGAATTAACACTTTCCTTAATTTCCCTTGTTAGCCACGGTTGAGCCACCTTCCCTTTTTTATTCTTACGCCACACAGGGATGTGCACGTGTTGTATTTCATCCATGTGATCTTTAAATGTCTGCCATTGCCTATCCACCGTCAACCCTTTAAGTATCATTCTCCAGTCTATCCTAGCCAATTCACGTCTCATACCGTCGAAGTTTCCTTTCTTTAAGTTCAGGGCTCTAGTCACTGAATTAACTCTGTCACTCTCCATCTTAATGAAGAATTCTATCATATTATGGTCACTCTTCCCCTGGTGCCCTGCACGACCAGATTGCTAATTAATCCTCTCTCATTACACAAGACCCAGTCTAGGATGGCTTGCTCTCTAGTTGGTTCCTCAACATATTGGCCTAGAAAACTGTAGTGTATGGTGAAAGAGTCAGACTGAACACTGTGAGCTCAAAGTAAAGTGTGACCTTAGTCTTTTATTGCAGGTCTCCAGAGTGCCTCTCCAACCTGTGAAGCACTCTTAAATACCTGTGTTCCCAAGGGATTATGAGATCCCTTGGGACTCCAGGGAATGAGCGCTCTGGTGGCTTTACAGAGTATATACAAGTCCAGATATATAACAAAAACCATCCCTTACAGACTCCAGGAAATCCTCCTCCACAGTTTTGCTACCAGTTTGGTTAACCCAATGTGGTAGATTAAAGTCACCCATGGTAACTGTTGTACCTTTATTGCACGCGTCCTTAATTTCCTGTTTGATGCCACCCCCAACCTCCCTACTATTGTTTGGTGGTCTGTACACAACTCCCACTAATGTTTTCTGCCCTTTGGTGTTTCGCAGCTCTACCCATATAGATTCCACATCATCCACGCTAATGTCCTTCCTTACTATTGCGTTAATCTCCTCTTTAACCAGTAACGCTACCCCACCTCCTTTTCCTTCCTGTCTGTCCTTCCTGACTATTGCATACCCCTCGATGTTGAGTTCCCAGCCTTTGTTACCTTGGAGCCATGTCTCTGTAATCCCAATTACATCATATCCTTTAACAGCTATCTGCGCAGTCAATTCATCCACCTTATTATGAATGCTCCTTGCATTGAGACTCACCTCCGCCAGAACCGGTTCCAATGTCCCAGGAATTTTAATCCCTCCCCCTTGCACCATTCCTCAAGCCATGTTTTCATCTAAACTGCAATTCCCACTCTGACTAGCACGTGGCACTGGTAGCAATCCTGAGATTACTACCTTTGAGGTCCGACTTTTTAATTTAACTCCTAGCTCCCTAAATTTAGTTTGTAGGACCTCATTCCATTTTTTACCTATATCATTGGTACCTATATGCACCACAGCAGCTGGCTGTTCACCCTCCCCCTCCAGAATGCGCTGCAGCCGCTCCGAGACATCCTTGACCCTTGCACCAGGGAGGCAACATACCATCGTGGCGTCTCGTTTGCTGCCACAGAAACGCCTATCTATCCCCCTTACAATAGAATCCCCTATCACTATAGCTCTCCCACTCTTTTTCCTCACGCCACGTGAGCCTACATTACGGCAGTGACAACAATTCAAAAACATACCTCACTGGCTGTAAAGTAGCTTTGGGACGTCCTGAGGTTGTGAAAAGTGCTACACAGGACTACCTACATGCTCTAGACAGAGCTCAGCGATCTCACTATCAACGCATCAGATCAAAGCTCTTTAGTCCTGCCACATCCCAACAATGTTCAGCTGCTTCACCAATGACCTTCATCCATCATAAGGCCAGAAGTGGGGATGTTCTCTGATGATTGCACAGTGTTCAGTGCCATTCACAAGTCCTCAGACGATGGAGCAGCACGTGTCCGGATGCAGCAAGACCTGGACAACATTCAGACTTGGGCTGATAAGTGGCAAGTAACATTCGCGCCACACAAATGCCAGGCAATGACTATCTCCAACAAGCGAAAGTCTAAGCACCACCCCTTGACATTCAACGGCATTACTGTCGCCAAATCCCCTACCATTAACTAGAAACTTAACTGGACCAGCCACATAAATACTATGGCAACAAGAGCGGATGAGAGGCTGAGTGTCTCACCTCCTGACTCCCCAAAGCCTTTCCACCATCTACAAGGCACAAGTCAGGAGTGTGATGGAATACTCTCCACTTGCCTGGATGAGTGCAGCTCCAACAACACTCAAGAAGCTCGACACCATCCAGGCCAAAGCACCCCATCCATCACTTTGAACATTTACTCCCTCCACCACCAGCGCACCGTGGCTACAGTGTGTACCATCTACAAGATGCACTGCTGCAATTGGCCAAGGCTTCTTCAGCAGCCCCTCCCAAACCCGCAACATCTACCACCTAGAAGGACAAGGGCTGCAGACGCATGGGAACACCACCACCCCCAAGTGCCCTTCCAAGTCACACACCATCCTGACTTGGAAATATATCACCGTTCATTCATCATCGCTGGGTCAAAATCCTGGAACTCTCCATCGTAACACTATAGGAATACCTTCACCACATGGACTCCAGCGGTTCAAGGTGGTGGCTCATCACCATCTTCTCAAGGGCAATTAGAGATGGGCAGTAAATGCTGGCCTTGCCTACGATGCCTGTTGTGTATGTATAATATAAGTATATACCCCGTACACACAATGTACAGTTACATAAGACCACTGAATGTATCTTCACACTGTATACACAATGCCTATAACACCAGAGGGTGCAACTGGTGGAGACCTAGGGGTCACCTGTACACTGCAGGTAACCAAGTATAAACGGGAGCTCACCATACTGTACCCTCATTCAGGAGCTGCAATAAATGGACTAAGGTCACAACAATTCAAGTGCAATACCTTACCTCGTGGAGTCATTACTAGAGTGCTTAAAGACATAATAACTGGCGACGAGATTACGAATTTCCACGCAAAAAATGGCTAACCTTGGCAACTTTCAACAATTCGCTGATGGAGAAGATTGGGATGCCTTTGTGGAAAGGCTCAAACACTTTTTCATTGCGAACGACCTGGCTGGAGACATACCAACCTCACTGGCTGATAAGCGCAGAGCTATCCTGCTCAGCGGTTGTGGGCCCACCGTCTATGGTCTCGTCGGGGACTTGCTAGCCCCAAAGAAGATGACAACCAAAATGTATGTGGAGCTTGTAATGATGATACAGGAACAGCTCAAACCTAAAGAGAGCATCCTCACAGCCAGACACCGGTTCTATATACACCGGCGGTCCAAAGGCCAAGAAATCGCAAAATATGCTGCAGATTGGCTGCACCATGTGATTTTGGCGACCACCTCACCGAAGCACTGAGGGACATCTTTGTTATTGGAATTGGCATCGAGGGCCTCCTCCAAGGCTGCTCTCTGTGGACAACACGGTCACCCTGCAGAAGGCAGTTAACGTCAGCCAGGCGTTCATGGCCTCGGCCTGTGATTCCAAGAGGATGATGACTCACTCCCGAGTCCCGCAACCCTGAGTCCGCCACATGGGGCTAACCGGTCAGCCCCATGTTGGTGCTGTGGAGGGAATCACAGGGCCCACCAGTGCCACTGCAAAGACTATACTTGCAAAGGCTGTAACACGAAAGGCCATCTCCAGTGAATGTGCAAGAGAAATTTTACTCACTGAGTCGCTGAAGAGTTGGCCGATCACCCGGGCTCCAGCGCTGATGAAGAGGAAGAGAGAGTCCAGGAGGCAGCTCAGTCCCATGAAGAGGTGTACGGAGTGTTTACCTGCTCCACCGAGAGTTCTCCGTTGAAAATGGAAGTTGAAATCAACGGTGTTCCAGTCTCGATGGAGGTCGACACAGGGGCGAGCCAAACGCTGATGAATCAGGCGGCCTTTGAGAAACTCTGGGACAATACAACCGAACGACCTAAAATGCTCCAGATCCATATGAAGCTGCTCACCTACACAAACGACACCATCCCAGTCGTTGGATGTCCAGGTATCCCACGGCGGCGCGATGCACAAGCTACCTTTGTGGATCGTTGCTTATGATGGTCCAACGCTGCTAGGAAGAAGATGGATGGAACAAATCCAAATCTGTTGGAGCCGGGAAAACCTCCAAGGCCCGCTAATCGACATCCTATGCGGCCCCAAATTTGGATCCACCACAACACCTGAAAATCCAACCGTCCAACTCGACTGAGTGGCGATGACACAGTCTGCTCAACCCAACTGCGAGATGATCCAACCCAAATGATCAGACGTCACCTTCCAGGCTCCAGTGGCAGGACTCCGGAGGAAGAAGATCGGCGCAGAAGGTAATCTCCCTGTTTCCGTGGCAGAACCTGGGGAGAAAAGGATCACCGCAGCCTACCTCGTGGAGAGAAAGAAGATGGCGCCCGCACCACGAGGTGAAGCACCTGAAATAAAGATGGTGGCAGCCAGACCACGAGGGGCAGCGTTGAGGGAGCAACACATGATGCCGAGCAGTGAACCGGATTGGGGTAAAGATTGCAAGGCCCTTTTAAAGGAGACTGGCAACCCATCACAATTAAAGAGACAGTTCCACTCTTAGTACAGCGATGCCAGTAATACACATATAAAAGATGTAATTGCCAAATGCAAGTATCTAAATGTAACTTTGTACAGCAATGCCAGTACTACACATGGAAAAGATGTAATTGACAAATGTGAATATGTAAAGATAAGTAACAATGTCGAGTCGGGTGATTGCGGTCGGAGCCAATGTATTATGACTGTAAATGAAGAAATGATGTGCGATGCCGAGTGCTACATGTACGCCGACAAAACCCGTCGGAAGCACCTCGGTCCAGCGGGCTACCCGACCATGTAGCCTGCGCCTCCGGGACCAATGTGATGCCCCAGGGAGTGTGGCCACACACAGAGGGAGCATACCCACTGCAGGGCCAGCGATCAGCGGATGGCAAAGGTACCACTACTGACACTCTGCCCCAGATCGGCCCTACCTCTCTGGCCACCAGGGCCAGTATTGGGAGCAAGAGGCTAGCACCCTCCAGCCCTCCCGATGGGACCTGGGATGACCAAACTCCCAGTACCGCTGAAAGGCAGCAGGGAGACACTGCAGCCCCCAAAGGAGGACAGGGAGGCCACACATTCCTGTGGCAAAGGCCCTGAGACTCAGCCAGGTGAGCGATCCGAGCCCACCCAGCTGGCAGGGGGCGCAGCGCCACCATCAGACAACCTGGACACAGTCCGGTTACTCTGGAACTAGCGTCCTCACCCACCTGCACCTACACCCCAGGGGCAAGACTGTGATACCACGTATGTACCTTACCTGTAAAATGTACTTGTTCCGCTACTGCTAAACCCAAACAGTGATGTAACCAATCCTATTTCTTTTTTTTTCTCTGTACATATATGCACATGCAGGTGTTGAGCCACACACATGGTCTATGTATGGGTGGGGGGGGGGGGGTGGTAAATGTATGTATGTAGCCATGGACATACATGGATCACACCCAGAACCCACACAACCCCCACTGCAACCTCCAACCATCCACTTCTGACCATTTCGCAATGTTGTGACAATAAGGACTTGGGGGGGTCTACAGGGAGAGTGCCATTCCTAAGCACAGACAAGGTGCAAGGGTTTTGGGCACTCAAGTCTAGGGCCAGAGCACACAGTGCAAAGGCCAATGGTACAAGACTTAGGGGGGAGTGATGTTGTGTATGTATAATATAAGTATATACCCTGTACACTCAATGTACAGTTACATAAGACCACTGGATGTATCTTCACACTGTATATACTATACCTATACCACCAGAGGGTGCAACTGGTGGAGACTTAGGGGTCACCTGTACACTGCAGACAACCAAGTATAAAAGGGAGCTCGCCATACTGTACTCTCATTCAGGAGCTGCAATAAATGGACTAAGGTCACAACAGTTCCAGTGCAATACCTTACCTCGTGGAGTCATTACTAGAGTGCTTAAAGACACAATAATGCCCACATCCCAGCAACGAGAAAAAATATATAAATGCATGGACCTGTTGAGCCAAATGGCCTGTTTCTGTGCTGTAAATACTATGTAACTCCTTTCCTTTCGCCCTCAACGTTCCTTTAAGAGCTGCACATAGTGTGCGAGTGCATTCACATCACAGCACTTTCACACTGTTTGCCTGCGCTATCCGACAATTAAAGTAACATTGGTGACTTTTAAGTGATTGTATTTGCACAATTTTGCTCAGGGGCAGTTGTTCTTGTGTTGCTCACAAATTTGCACCCTACAAACTGCTTCCCTTTGACATTTTCTGGCATACTAATGGCTCCAAGTAATTCATCGTGCGCGAAATGCTTTTAGATGCTTGGAAATATGATGAGGTGCTATACTTAGCACAATTCTGCCTTTCAGAAGGAATTGTGCAATATGTATAGACACTGAGACACAAATTTGAGCAACCTGTTACTCTATCGCCCTCTTGTGTTTGAAATCACTAACAACAGTTACATGTATTTCAGTGAGAAAGTAGCCAGTCCACACACAACATTAATACTCAAAGATTTACGTCTTCACTGAAGTTGGGGATTGTCCTGATCAGAAAGGGCATTTTATTTTCATCTGTCGCCCTTGTCAAGAATTTTGACAAGAAAGTGAAGTGGGATAACGTGGAGTTCAGTCCTGTCAAGGCGTTCTTTATAGTGAATGGAATGTAGCAGATCCGATTGAAGCATTAAGTTAACATTACACTATCAAAGGGGAATGCAGTGAGGTTATAATTATTCCTGCAGTAATCAGACTTTTCCCAGAGCAGGTGTGGTGGGGGAAGTTGCTGAACATCACCAAATACAAAGGGCCAGAGATTGCGTAGCACCCTGTTTGGGGTGATAACTTTGCAGGGAGCGTAAAAGTATCGCTGGGCAAAAAAGATTTGCAACTGAAGGGAACCTCCGCTTTAGCGCTCCAAGGGGGAAGTGGAGCATTAAATCACGCACTACCACTTCCCTTAGAGCACCAAAGGGAGTGAGAAGGTTGGTATTGGCAGAGCACTGAGCAATGTTCAATGCAGTGCTGCTGTCTTTACAAGTGCAGGGCTGAGCAATTGCGGGGAAAAGGAAATCAGGAGGCACCAGAATGGGGAGTTAAATAAATGTTGCCCGACCTGACCACCACTGCCTTTAATTAACACTCCCCAAGCGGCCAGCTGAGGTGACAACGCCTCCTGCAGCTGCTGTTGTTGATGCCCGGCGATGCTGCAGGGGGCGGTGGTAATGGGGCGCTGCGCACTGGTTGACATCATGACGGCCTATAAAGGCCTGAGAGTCAGAGGAGGCAGCCATAGGAGCAGGAGTTCGAGCAGTCGAGCAGCCTATAAAGGCCCGAGAATCGGAGGAGGCTAGCTGGTGCAGGGGCAGGGGCAGAAGGTAAACAAAGAAGTAAGAAGAAATCGAAGTGGGACATCACAGCCAAGCGGGTAAGTAATTGGCTGGTTGGTGAGTATTTGATCTTTTATTTTTCTTAGCAGTAAGAAACCTTTGGCATTGTTACAAATTAAGTTAATCTAAGGGTTAAGTCATGGCAGGGGAGCCCAGACCCATGTCATGCTCCTCCTGTGCTATGTGGGAAATCAGGGACACTACCAGTGTCCCTGACTACTATGTGTGCGGGAAGTGTATCCAGCTGCAGTACCTGACAGAACGCATTGCGGCACTGGAGCTGCAGAGGGATTCACTCTGGAGCATCCGCGATGCTGAGGATGTCGTGAATACACGTTTAGTGAGTTGGTCACACCGCAGGTAAATGTTGCACAGGCAGATAGGGAATGGGTGACCATCAGGAAGAGCAAGGGAAGGCAGGGGTCCCCTGCGCTCACCTCCCTCCAAAACAGATACACCGTTTTGGGTACTGTTGAGGGAGATGGCTCATCAGGGGAAGGCAGCAGCAGCCAAGTCCATGGCATCAGGGGTGGCTCTGCTGCACAGGAGGGCAGGAAAAAGAGTGGGAGAGCTATAGTGATAGAGGATTCTATTGTAAGGGGAATAGTTAGGCGTTTCTGCGGCTGCCAGCGAGACTCCAGGATGGTATGTTGCCTCCCTGGTGCAAGGGTCAAGGATGTCTCGGAGCGGCTGCAGCGCATTCTGGAGGGGGAGGGTGAACATCCAGCTGTCGTGGTGCATATAGGTACCAACGATATAGGTAAAAAATGGGATGAGATCCTACAAGCTGAATTTAGGGAGCTAGGAGTTAAATTAAAAAATAGGACCTCAAAGGTAGTAATCTCAGGATTTCTACCAGTGTCACGTGCTAGTCAGAGCAGGAATTGCAGGATAGCTCAGATGAATACGTGGCTTGAGGAATGGTGCAAGGGGGAGGGATTCAAATTCCTGCGACATTGGAACTGATTCTGGGAGAGGTGGGACCAGTACAAACCGGACGGTCTGCACCTGGGCAGGACCGGAACCGATGTCCTAGGCGGAGTGTTTGCTAGTGCTGTTGGGGAGGGTTTAAACTAATATGGCAGGGGGATGGGAATCAATGCAGGGAGGCAGAGGGAAGTAAAAAGGGGACAGAAGCAAAAGGTAGCAAGGAGAAAAACAAGAGTGTAGAGCAGAGAAATCAAGGGCAAAAATCAAAAAGGGCTACATTACAACATAATTCTAAAAGCACAAGGAGTGTTAAAAAAACAAGCCTGAAGGCACTGAGTCTCAATGTGAAGAGCATTCAAAATAAGGTGGATGAATTAGCTGCACAGATAGCTGTTATGATGTAATTGGGATTACGGAGCCATGGCTCCAGGGTAACCAAGGCTGGGAACTCAACATCCAGGGGTATTCAATATTGAGGAAGGATAGACAGGAAGGAAGAGGTGGGGTAGCGTTACTGGTTAAAGAGGAGATTAACGCAATGGTAAGGAAGGACATTAGCGTGGATGATGTGGAATCTATATGGGTCGAGCTACAAAACACCAAAGGGCAGACAACGTTAGTGGGAGTTGTTTACAGACCACCAAACAGTAGTAGGGAGGTTGGGGACGACATCAAACAGGAAATTAGGGACGCGTACAATAAGGGTACAGCAGTTATCATGGGTGACTTTAATCTACATATTGATTGGGCTAAACAAACTGGTAGCAATACTGTGGAGGAGGAGTTCCTGGAGTATATAAGGGATGGTTTTCTGGACCAATATGTCGAGGAACCAACTAGAGAGCAGGCCATCCTAGACTGGGTCTTGTGTAACGAGAGAGGATTAATTAGCAATCTGGTCACGCAAGGCACCTTGGGAAAGAGTGACCATAATATGGTAGAATTCTTCATTAAGATGGAGAGTGACACAGTTAATTCAGAGACTAGGGTCCTGAACTTAAAGAAAGGAAACTTTGACGGTATGAGAGGTGAATTGGCTAGGATAGACTGGCGAATGATACTTAAAGGGTTGACGGTGGATAGGCAATGGCAGACATTTAAATATTACATGGATGAACTACAAAATTTGTACATCCCTGTGTGACAAAAGAATAAAAAAGGGAAGGTGGCTTAGCTGTGGCAAACAAGGGAAATTAGGGAAAGTGTTAAATCCAAGGAAGAGGTATATAAATTAGCCAGAAAAAGCAGAAAACCTGAGGACTGGGAGAAATTTAGAATTCAGCAGAGGAGGACAAAGGGTTTAATTAGGAGGGGGAAAATAGAGTATGAGAGTAACCTTGCAGGGAACAAAAAAATTAATTGCAAAAGTTTCTATAGATATGTGAAGAGAAAAAGATTAGTGAAGACTAATGTAGGTCCCTTGCAGTCAGAATCAGGTGAATTCATAATGGGGAACAAGGAAATGGCAGTCCAATTGAACAAGTACTTTGGTTCTGTCTTCACTAAGACACGAATAACCTCCCGAAAATACTAGGGGACCGAGAGTCTAGCGAGAAGGGGGAACTGAGGGAAATCCTTATTAGTCAGGAAAATGTGTTAGGGAAATTGAAGGGACTGAAGGCCGATAAATTCCCAGGGTCTGATAGTCTGCATCCCAGAGTACTTAAGGAAGTGGCCTAGAAATAATAGATGCATTGGTAATCATTTTCCAACATTCCATGGAATCTGGATCAGTTCCTATAGATTGGAGGGTAGCTAATGTAACCCCACAATTTAAAAAAGGAGGGAGAGAGAAAACAGGGAATTATAGACCGGTTAGCCTGACATCGGTGGTGGGGAAAATGCTGGAGTCAATTATTAAAGATGTAATATCAGTGATTTTAGAAAGCAGTGACAGGATCGGTCCAAGTCAGCATGGATTTATGAAAGGGAAATCATGCTTGACAAATCTAGAGTTTTTTGAGGAAGTAACTAGTAGAGTGGATAAGGGAGAACCAGTGGATGTGGTGTATTTGGACTTTCAAAAGTCTTTTGACAAGGTCTCACACAAGAGATTAGATTACAAAATTAAGGCACATGGTATTGGGGGTAATGTATTGACGTGGATAGAGAACTGGTTGGTAGACAGGAAGCAAAGAGTAGGAATAAACGGGTCATTTTCAGAATGGCAGGCAGTGACTAGTGGGGTGCCGCAGGGTTCATTGCTGGGACCGCAGCTACTTACAATATACATTAATGATTTAGACAAAGGAATTTAATGTAATATCTCCAAGTTTGCAGATGACACTTAGCTGGGTGGCAGTGCGAGCTGCGAGGAGGATGCTAAGAGGCTGCAGGGGGACTTGGACATGTTAGGTGAATGGGCAAATGCATGGCAGATGCGGTATAATGTGGATAAATGTGAGGTTATCCAATTTGGCGGCAAAAACAGGAAGGCAGATTATTATCTGATTGGTGACAGATTAGTAAAAGGGGAGATGCAACAAGACCTGTTACATCAGTCATTGAAGGTAGGCATGCAGGTACAGCAGGCAGTAAAGAAAGCAAATGGCATGCAGGCCTTCATAGCGAGGGGATTTGAGTATAGGAACAGGGAGGTCTTGCTGCAGTTGTACAGGGCCATGGTGAAACCACACCTTGAGTATTGTGTGCAGTTTTGGTCTCTTAATCTGAGGAAGGATGTGCTTGCTATTGAGGGAGTGCAGCGAAGGTTCACCAGGCTGATTCCCGGTATGGCAGGACTGACATATGAGGAAAGATTGGATCGGCTAAGCTTATACTCACTGGAACTTAGAAGAATGAGAGGGGATCTCATAGAAACGTATACAATTCTGACGTGACTGGACAGGTTAGATGCAGGAAGAATGTTCCCAAAGTTGGGGAAGTCCAGAACCAGGGGACACAGTCTAAGGATAAGGGGACCGCGATAAGGTGACATTTTTTCATCCAGAGAGTTGTGAACCTGTGGAATTATCTGCCACAGAAAGTTGTTGAGTCCAGTTCATTGGACATATTCAAAAGGGAGTTAGATGTGGCCCTTACGGCTAAAGGGATCAGGGGGTATGGAGGGAAGGCTGGGATGGGGTACTGAGGTGAATGATCAGCCATGATCATATTGAATGGCGGTGCAGGCTCGAAAGGCCGAATGGCCTGCTCCTGCACTTATTTTCTATGTTTCTATGTTTCTATGATCTCCGTAGCGCAAGAGAGCGAGGCAGCAAGTATCAGAAACATTTTCAGCTTAAATGGAAATAGGTTTGTGGAACAAGCTATCAGGGCAAACTGTCGAATTGTTCACTATTTGTGGATTCAACAGACAAATCAGTGCATTTTGGAGAGGGAAGGGTTCGAGGGTGTGCTGAAATGGCGGGTAGGTGGATTGATTTATGAATTGATGATTGTCTTTCTCAATCTCTCAGTGACCTTCGATACAGTTGACCATTCCACCCTCCTCCACTGGCTCTGTACCATACTCTGATCTCATGAGCCACTCTTGCTGCCACTGCAAACTGTCAGCTCATTTCCTTCAGTGGTTTCTCCGTCTTTCTTTGCATGGTCACCTCTTGCATGCCTTCAAGGCTTCATGTCTCCATCCTTTCATAGGCCATTCCTTGGCAAAGCATCGTGTCCACTTTTACGTGTATCCACTGACTCTCTGCTCCATTTCCCTACCAACATCCCTCATTGTATAACCATGCGATCTGATTATCTGCCTGACACCAGAAATTTCTTCAGCTCAGCAATGGTGAGACCGAAGCTATCCTGTTCGGTTCCCACCGGGAACCTTTCTGATTCCATCTCCATCTGATTGTTCACTCAGTCTGAACTCGCAACCTTTGGATCCTATTCAACCCTGAGCTCAGCATTCAGTCCCACATCTACTCCATTGCCATGACCATTCACTTCCCATTGTTGGAACATCAACTGCTAACACTACATCTCCTCCGCCATCTTTGTTAAAACCTCATCAACGCTTTCGTCACCTCATAGAATTACAGTGGCCAAGAGCGTGAACTGGGCAAAAGGATCAATCCCGGGGTACATCGTCAACATCTTCACCGAGGCATACGAAAGCATGGGCCTTACACTAAACATCCGTAAGACAAAGGTCCTCAAACAACCTGACCCCGCCACACAGCACTGCCCCCCGGTCATCAAAATGCATGGCACGGCCCTGGACAACGTGGACCACTTTCCATATCTTGGGGGCCTATAATCAACAAGAGCAGACATTGATGACGAGGTTCAACACCACCCTCAGTGCACCAGCGCAGCCTTCGGCCACCTGAGGAAAAGAGTGTTCGAAGATCAGGCCCTCAAATCTGGCACCAAGGTCTACAGGGCTGTAGTGATACCTGCCCTTTATGGCTCAGCGACGTGGACCATATACAGTAGACACCTCAAATCGCTGGAGGAATACCACCAGCGATGTCTCCGCAAGATCCTGCTAATCTCCTGGGAGGACAGACACACCAACGTTAGCATCCTCGATCAGGCCAACATCCCCAGCATCAAAGCACTGACCACACATGACCAGTTCCGTTGGGCGGGCCACATTGTTCGCATGCCTGACACAAGACTCCCAAAGCAAGCGAGCCCCAGGTGGGCAGAGAAAACGTTTCTTGGACACCCTCAAAGCCTCCTTGACAAAATGCAACATCCCCATCGACACCTGGGAGTCCCTGACCAAAGACCGTCCGAAGTGGAGGAAGAGCATCCGGGAGGGCGCTGAGCACCTCGAGTCTCGTTGCCGAGAGCATGCAGAAAGCAAGTGCATGCAGCGGAATGGAGCATGCGGCAAACCAATCTTCCCACCCACCCTTTCCTTCAACGACTGTCCGTCCCACCTGTGACAGAGACTGTAATTCCCGTATTGGACTGTACAGTCACCTGAGAACTCACTTTTAGAATGGAAGCAAATCTTCCTCGATTTTGAGGGACTGCCTATGATGATGGTGACATTGCAAAAGATCAATCCCAGGGTACATTGCAAAGGATCAATCCCAGGGTACATTGCAAAGGGTCAATCCCAGGGTACATTGGAAAGGGTCAATCCCAAGGTACATTGCAAAGGGTCAATCCCAGGGTACATTGCAAAGGGTCAATCCCAAGGTACATTGCAAAGGGTCAATCCTGGTATACATTGCAAAGGATCAATCCTGGGGTACATTGCAAAGGAGCCAACCCAGGTCTAAGTTCAAATAGGAGGTACGAGTTTTTCTTCCTGTTCTGCTTTTTAATTAATTTATTTTTATTTGATGAGACTCCCTGCTTCCCTTTGGATAAAAACACCACCCTTGAAATTCAGCTGTACAAAGATTATTAATTCCCTGGTCCACTATTTCATTAGACACTTAAAATAAACTGATTAATGACCATTAAAACAGCAGAGTACGGAGTTTCATATGAATGCGGCTGCATGTTAACCTTTGCATTGATGTAAATTTGAAGGGTACTGTGTAATGAATTAGCCAGTCTTACCACCTCCCCCGAACATGAACCTCACAGAGGAACGAGCTAACCAATGAAAAGTTAAAACAAGATTTTATTACTGTCATTATATCACAGACCAATAGAAACCTTAGAGAGACAAAAGGTAGTAACTCACACAGGGTTTCTTATTTAATAAGAACAATAGCTTCTTGGCTGTAATTATACAGCAATAGAAACCGGAGGC
The DNA here is from genome assembly GCF_044704955.1 of Pristiophorus japonicus. Taxonomy (NCBI): domain Eukaryota; kingdom Metazoa; phylum Chordata; class Chondrichthyes; family Pristiophoridae; genus Pristiophorus; species Pristiophorus japonicus. Next base: position 486,037,758 of record NC_091977.1, read on the forward strand.
AGAGAGAGAGCGAGCAGTTCATAAACATTGAGAACGAAGTTCAATTGGTTTATAGTCGCTATCTGAACTCTTGAGATTAGATTATAGTAAAGGAGGACAACTATGACCATGTGTAGCTCATGTGATGCCTGTCGCACATGACAGTGTGCTTAGGTGTCAGCCGTGGCTCAGTTAATAGCACTCTTGCTTTTGAGTCAGAAGGTTGTAGGCTCAAGTCCCACTTCAGAAGTTTGAGCTGATCATCCAGGATGGCACTTCAGTGCAGTACTGAGGGAGTGCTGCACTGTCATAGGTGCCATCTGATCACATGGAACTATTTTGAAGAAGAGCAAGGCAGTTATCCCCAGTGTTGTTGCCAATATTTATCTCTCAACCAACATCACTAATACAGATTATCTGATCATTATTTCATTGCTGTTTGTGGGACCTTGGCTGCGTGCAAATTGGTTGCCATGTTTCTTACATTACAACACTTCAAAAGTACTTCATTGACTGTAAAGTACTTTGGGACATTCTGAGATCGTGAAAGGTGCTATATAAATGCAATTATTTATTTTCTTTTTGAAGAACCAGCCCAACACTTTGATGTCCCATCCCCCAACCCAATAGCCTAGTGGGTAAATATGCCAACTAATAAAGTCCTTAGCTATACAGGTCATATATTCTAGATTCAACCCTTGCGCAGTGTTGAGTTAGTATCAGAGGAGAAGGAAATGGGTAAAATATCATCTAGCTTGGGCACCGAGGGGAAATTGGATGGTCAGCAGTTTAGAGGGAATAGGGTCGAGAGATCAGGAGGTAGGTCTCATGTACAAGATGAGCTTGGAGAGGGTATGAGGGAAGATAGGAGAGAAACTAGAGAAAGATATGAGTTCAGGGCAAGGGCAGGGGAAACCTTGGAGAAGTTTGGCTTGACAGGCTAGGGGAAGGGAGGGAAGCAGCAGAGGGATCTGAATGGATGATTTCAATCAATTAGCTCCTTGTACTTGGTAATAAATAAGTTAAAAATTACCTCACTAACTGTTGCTGAGGCTGATCTCCACTGATAAACAGTAAATACTTGAGCGAGATTAGAAATAACACAGAATCCAATAAAAGTTTCGAATGATTAATCATTAACTCCATCAGCTGGATAAATATTGCGAGTTGTGCATTGATGATTTATCACAAAACGTTGACAGAGGAAGTCTTCCTGCACCTACGTTTAGGAATAGGATTGGAGGTTGTAGACTGAACGATTCATGGGACACAATGATCTCCATGCTATGTATGTTGTCTGTGGAGAATAGACAACATACACAGAACTGGGACCACCCTCCTTCAGTCACATTTAAAGGACACATCGACTGCTTCCCCTCCTCACCCTGTTCCTGCTGATCGTGATGGCCCGATCATGAATATTGCAGGCTGGACTGGTGAGACAGAGAAGAGAGTTGAATTTTCAAGGCAGGGAATTGTCTCGTGGCTGGTCATGTTCCACGCTGTAACTTCATTGGCAGTGCGAGGTTATGGGGCGGGACCAGCCATGAAGACATTCCAGGCTGTTTTTGGGAGGCAGGGAATGGCTGAGATGGTCAGACAGCTTCCTCGAGCCAGGGTGGGAATGGAAATTGCAAGATGCGACGGGCTGAGGCACGCTGGCGTGAAGCCCCATGATCTGCGGATGGCACATACTTGGGATGTGAGCAGCAGCGCCCAGGACAGCAAGCCTCAATTCCAGGAGACTCCCAGAAAATCCAGAAAGGTAGGTCTCATGGACAAGATGAGCTTGGAGAGGGTATGAGGGAAGATAGGAGAGAATGATCAAATTGTCAAGTTTGGTGAAAGTTGAGTAGGTAGAAAAATAAAGTTGGGTCTAAAGCTATTTCATGAACATGCTAACTGAATTTATTTCGAGCAGGAATTCTTGTATTTAATAACATTTAATCCTTGCTTATGTCATGTGGCGCAATTATTGTTTTGAATTGAAATCCTGCCCCACAAACTCAGAGTTCCCTCATTTGAACTCAAATCTCAAACAAAATAAAATTTTTCCAGAAAGTCTCTTTTTCCACTAAATTTTCTAGAATTTCTCCAGAGTTCGTTTTAAGAAGGGTCAATTAATCAGGTTATTACTTTCCTGTTGTGCCTTTCTGTAATACTCAGTTCATATCATTTACATTGAAGTTTTACACATTAAATTAATTTATAGACTTTAACCTCCACCATGTTAACTAGCCCCTTGAACACTCTGCACTCCACAGGGTCTCCCTTCCACCACTGGCGTAACTTCACTGGAAGTGCGGCGTTTCAGGCCCCAAGGTGACGAACAGGGGCCAGACAATGTGGATTGGCTGCAAGCCACGACAGCAAGGGCACTGCGCATCCGCGATGCGCGCATACAGTTTCTCCTGGGTGGCCACCAGCAGTGCTTGGGAGATCAATTGTCCATTCCGGGAGACTCCCGACCAAAGAGGGAGGACTGGCAACCTTAGATCACACCGTCCCATTGGTTCATGGTCTGAATTGTCAACGTGAGATTTGATAGTATTTTTGATAACCTTTGGGGCTCAGAGAATATTTATGCAGGCTTATTCCTACAGAGATTAAATGGTTGGGTAGAGTACTTGACAGGGTAGATTGCGCATGGGTTGTGGAAGGAACGGGCTTAATGAGTTAATGGGCAATTTCTCTTTCCTTGGTTCCTCACTTATCCCTAGACCAGGTCTGTAAATTTTTCTTATGGACATTTTTCAAATACTATGGAGTAGAGTTTCTGCTGTTTTTTTCGGTGAGATTGGTGTAGCCCATGCTAAAGATCACAGAATTTTAAGTGCAAAATACGTTCACTGCAAATCGAGTTTCCGCGATCTTTTGCGCTAGGCTAAAAAACATTGTGCTAGAAGTCAGCCCCGCCCACAAAACTGGCCACATCTCCAGGATAAATTCATTGGGAGTTTCCGCTAAATGAGCTCACTTGTGGGCCTTCGAGGAGGCTCTAAAAATTAGGCCTGTTTTTTTGGGCGCAAGGACACCAATAGGCACCAAAAGCTTTTTTTTTTGTGTTTTTTTTTCATTTACTAAGAAACTGACTACTGTGTTCCAATGTAACTAGGAAATGATTCTTATTTTTTTTTAAGTAATTGTCACTCATTTAAAATTGTTACTCATAGATGGTGGATTGACACTGTGATTAAAAACGCTTATTTTTTGTGATAAACCCATTTTCAACTGTATTAATCAAACTGCATCAAGTTACCACTCTGAAATACATCAAGGAATATTTTATAAAGCAAATCTTTTTAAAAATTAAGTTTTAAAACGCTGCCCAATTGCGCTGGTTCATGGCAGATTTTGCACTTGGCGATATGCAAATGAGTTTGAGTGGAAACTTGAGGCAAAAAAACACTTAGAAACATAGAAACATAGAAAATAGGTGTAGGAGTAGACCATTCGGCCCTTCAAGCCTGCACCACCATTCAATATGATCATGGCTGATCAGGCACTTCAGTACCCCATGCCTGCTTTCTCACCATACCCATTGATACCTTTAGCTGTAAGGGCCACATCTAACTCCCTTTTGAATACATCTAACGAACTGACCTCAACATCTTTCTGTGGTAGCGAATTCCACAGGCTCACAATTCTCTGAGTGAAGAAGTTTCTCCTCACCTTGGTCCTAAATGGCTTACCCCTTATTCTTAGACTGTGACCCCTGGTTCTGGACTTCCCCAACATTGGGAACATTCTTCCTGCATCTAACCTGTCCAATCCCATCAGAATTTTATATGTTTCTATGAGATCCCCTCTCATTCTTCTAAATTCCCGTGAATATAAGCCTGGTCGATCCAATCTTTCTTCCTATGTCAGTCCTGCCATCCCGGGAATCAGTCTGATGAACCTTCGCTGCACTCACTCAATAGCAAGATTGTCCTTCTTCAGATTAAGAGACCAAAACTGCACACAATACTCAAGGTGTGTTCTCACCAAGGCCCTGTACAACTGCAGTAAGACCTCCCTGCTCCTATACCCAAACCCCCTCGCTATGAAGGCCAGCATGCCATTTGCTTTCTTTACTGCCTGCTGTACCTGTATGCCAACTTTCAATGACTGATGTACCAGACACCCAGGTCTCATTGCACCTCCCCTTTTACTAATCTGTCACCATTCAGATAATAATCTGTCTTCCTGTTTTTGCCACCAAAGTGGATAACCTCACATTTATCCACATTATACTGTATCTGCCATGGTCCTAAATGGCTTACCCCTTATCCTTAGACTGTGACCCCTATTTCTGGACTTCCCCAACATCGGGAACATTTTTCCTGCATCTAACCTGTCCAATCCTCTCAAAATGGATGAATTTTGGGCACAATTTGCGCCCGGATCACCGATTGCGCCCAAAGCGGAAACTCTACCCCCGGACTTTTATTTAGAGACTCCACAGAGGACTGTGCAATGTCCATAGCACTTTTATACATGCACTTGGACTGTGACACTTCTTAATATTATTACTAATGCATACAATTTGTCCTCAGAATGATTGCCAACTGTCCTTTCACAGAGGGAAAAACTGACCTGAACGCTTTGGGCTAGTGACCGAAAAAATGTGCCAGGGTTCCACTCCTTAATACCCATCCAGTGTTGGAAGATGCCTCTGACAATTGGGTGAAGATAGGATCAGGCTCCATCATGATGTCCTCCAGAATTGAATAGCTCGACGGTGCTCACTGACACAAGAACAAAGGCTATTTGAGCAAATTAGTGGAGGGGTGCCAGTTTGTTTGGAACCAAAGCCCAGTAGCAGCCAGCTCCTACAGGGGAGGAGGAACGAAAAGGGGAGAAAGTTGGAAAACAAAACAAAGGAATCGTGAACTTTCCCAATCCCATGGCAACAGCCTCAATCCTTCAACAACGAATGGTACGATTTACACAGGAACTCAGTGCCTTTGCTAAAATCTTTTAGCCATCATTCTCTGCAGGGGAGAAAGATGCCATGGCAACCCAGGTGGCTGAAATAAGTGACCATAAGACGGCTCTGAAGAGAAAAATATAAAACAGCTGTAAAACATTTAGGAGAGTGGAGCATGGGCAGTGTAATGAAAGGAGTGACTTCACGTCTGGGATTTTGGATTACGTAGGATTGTGTGTATTTAAATTCATTGCACATTTCAATTATCTATGAAATACATCTTTAAGCATGTTACATTTCAACTTATAGCTACAGTGCTCCATATATTCAATCCTTTTGAATTGAATTGTGGAAGAAAGCGGTCCATCTGTCAATCATTGGTAAGCTGATCACCTTGATATACTTTATTATTTTGTAATTGAGATAATCATAAATAATCGTATGAAATCAAGCTGTGCAAAATCATAGAGGAATACTTAATATGTTCACATGGAATCCCTTTAATGCCTTCATTACGTAGCAGACAGCGGAATGTTCTATGATCACTCTTCACATAAACCCTTTGACAAAGCCTTCTCTGATCACTTCCTCCTTTCCTTTAACACTCACATTAATCAACCTGCTCTAGATGCCTCGACAGTCACCCTCCACCCCTGGAAAAAAGCTCCCTTTCCAAAACCCTCCACCTGTCTTGATAGAGCTGCTGCAGTCCGGTGTTCTTGTATTCAATACTCTTGCCCACTTCACATTCCACACTATTTCCCAACCCCCATTGCCCGTAAAGTTAAAGACTGCGGACTGGAACACGCCCAGGGTATGATTGGCCTTATCATTCACCACCTAGCTGGATCAACTAAAGCAATATTGCATCTCCCTTTCCTCATCCAAATCCTCCACTACTCCAGAATTATTCAAGCGGGTAAGGACAACCACATGCTTTCTTTCACAACAAATCTTCTCCTTCGACCCCTTTCTCTGATCCCTCTGAATAGAAAACATAGAAAACATAGAAACATAGAAAATAGGTGCAGGAGTAGGCCATTCGGCCCTTCTAGCCTGCACCGCCATTCAATGAGTTCATGGCTGAACATTCAACTTCAGTACCCCATTCCTGCTTTCTCGCCATACCCCTTGATCCCCCTAGTAGTAAGGACCTCATCTAACTCCTTTTTGAATATATTTAGTGAATTGGCCTCAACAACTTGCTGTGGTAGAGAATTCCACAGGTTCACCACTCTCTGGGTGAAGAAGTTCCTCCGCATCTCGGTCCTAAATGGCTTACCCCTTATCCTTAGACTGTGACCTCTGGTTCTGGACTTCCCCAACATTGGGAACATTCTTCCTGCATCTAACCTGTCTAACCCTGTCAGAATTTTAAATGTTTCTATGAGGTCCCCTCTCATTCTTCTGAACTCCAATGAATACAAGCCCAGTTGATCCAGTCTTTCTTGATAGGTCAGTCCCGCCATCCCGGGAATCAGTCTGGTGAACCTTCGCTGCACTCCCTCAATAGCAAGAATGTCCTTCCTCAGGTTAGGAGACCAAAACTGTACACAATACTCCAGGTGTGGCCTCACCAATGCCCTGTACAACTGTAGCAATACCTCCCTGCCTCTGTACTCAAATCCCCTTGCTATGAAGGCCAACATGCCATTTGCTTTCTTAACCGCCTGCTGCACCTGCATGCCAACCTTCAATGACTGATGTACCACGACACCCAGGTCTCTTTGCACCTCCCCTTTTCCTAATCTGTCACCATTCTAATCTGTCTCTCTGTTTTTACCACCAAAGTGGATAACCTCACATTTATCCACATTATACTTCATCTGCCATGCATTTGCCCACTCACCTAACCTATCCAAGTCGCTCTGCAGCCTCACAGCATCCTCCTCGCAGCTCACACTGCCACCCAACTTAGTGTCATCCGCAAATTTGGAGATACTACATTTAATCCCCTCATCTGAATCATTAATGTACAGTGTAAACAGCTGGGGCCCCAGCACAGAACCTTGCGGTACCCCACTAGTCACTGCCTGCCATTCTGAAAAGTACCCATTTACTCCTACTCTTTGCTTCCTGTCTGACAACCAGTTCTCAATCCATGTCAGCACACTACCCCCAATCCCATGTGCTCTAACTTTGCACATCAATCTCTTGTGTGGGACCTTGTCGAACGCCTTCTGAAAGTCCAAATATACCACATCCACTGGTTCTCCCTTGCCCACTCTACTGGAAACATCCTCAAAAAATTCCAGAAGATTTGTCAAGCATGATTTCCCTTTCACAAATCCATGCTGACTTGGACCTATCATGTCACCTCTTTCCAAATGAACTGCTATGACATCCTTAATAATTTATTCCATTATTTTACCCACTACCGATGTCAGGCTGACCGGTCTATAATTCCCTGTTTTCTCTCTCCCTCCTTTTTTAAAAAGTGGGGTTACATTGGCTACCCTCCACTCTATAGGAACTGATCCAGAGTCAATGGAATGTTGGAAAATGACTGTCAATGCATCCGCTATTTCCAAGGCCACCTCCTTAAGCACTCTGGGATGCAGTCCATCAGGCCCTGGGGATTTATCGGCCTTCAATCCCATCAATTTCCCCAACACAATTTCCCGGCTAATAAGGATTTCCCTCAGTTCCTCCTCCTTACTAGACCCCTCGACCCCTTTTATAACCGGAAGGTTGTTTGTGTCCTCCTTCGTGAATACCGAACCAAAGTACTTGTTCAATTGGTCCGCGTTATGACTTCCCCTGATTCTGACTGCAGGGGACCTACGTTTGTCTTTACTAACCTTTTTCTCTTTACATATCTATAGAAACTTTTGCAATCCGTCTTAATGTTCCCTGCAAGCTTCTTCTCATACTCCATTTTCCCTGCCCTAATCAAACCCTTTGTCCTCCTCTGCTGAGTTCTAAATTTCTCCCAGTCCCCAGGTTCTCTGCTATTTCTGGCCAATTTGTATGCCACTTCCTTGGCTTTAATACTATCCCTGATTTCCCTTGATAGCCACGGTTGAGCCACCTTCCCTTTTTTATTTTTATGCCAGACAGAAATGTACAATTGTTGTAGTTCATCCATGCGGTCTCTAAATGTCTGCCATTGCCCATCCACAGTCAACCCCTTAAGTATCATTCGCCAATCCATCCCAGCCAATTCACGCCTCATACCTTCAAAGTTAGCCTTCTTTAAGTTCTGGACCATGGTCTCTGAATTAACAGTTTCATTCTCCATCCTAATGCAGAATTCCACCATATTATGGTCACTCTTCCCCAAGGGGCCTCGCACAACGAGATTGCTAATTAATCCTCTCTCATTACATAACACCCAGTCTAAGATGGCCTCCCCCCTAGTTGGTTCCTCGACATATTGGTCTAAAAAACCATCCCTTATGCACTCCAGGAAATCCTCCTCCACCGTATTGCTTCCAGTTTGGTTAGCCCAATCTATGTGCATATTAAAGTCACCCATGGTAACTGCTGCACCTTTATTGCATGCACCCCTAATTTCCTGTTTGATGCCCTCCCGAACATCACTACTACTGTTTGGAGGTCTGTACACAACTCCCACTAACGTTTTTTGCCCTTTGGTGTTCTGTAGCTCTACCCATATAGATTCCACATCATCCAAACTAATGTCCTTCGTAACTATTGCCTTAATCTCCTCCTTAACCAACAATGCTACCCCACCTCCTTTTCCTTTTATTCTATCCTTCCTGAATGTTGAATACCCCTGGATGTTGAGTTCCCAGCCCTGATCATCCTGGAGCCACGTCTCCGTAATCCCAATCACATCATATTTGTTAACATCTATTTGCACAGTTAATTCATCCACTTTATTGCGGATACTCCTTGCATTAAGACACAAAGCCTTTAGGCTTGTTTTTTTAACACCCTCTGTCCTTTTAGAATTTTGCTGTACAATGGTCCTTTTTGTTCTTTGCCTTGGGTTTCTCTGCCCTCCACTTTTCCTCATCTCCTTTCTGTCTTTTGCTTTTGCCTCCTTTTTGTTTCCCTCTATCTCCCTGCATTGGTTCCCATCCCCCTGCCATATTAGTTTAACTCCTCCCCAACAGCACTAGCAAACACTCCCCTGAGGACATTGGTTCCGATTCTGCCCAGGTGCAAACCTACTAATGTAGGTGCTTATGAATTTCTTCGTCTCAAAGAGCAAAAGCATCCTTTTGGTTGTTTCTGCCATCTCCTCACCTTCTCCTTCCTGTACTTGAGCCATGAGGCACATATCCTACACCCTCAATGCCTTCTCAGCTGAACTCATCCAATGATGCCATTCATGTCTGTGCCAGTTCTTTGCTCGCACAATCCAAAACTAATCCCACTGCCCTGTGCCAAGCTCCTTTCCTCTGTTACTCCTGTGCTTGCCAACTTTCATGATTAACTCCCTTTATCGCCTACTGATTGGTTTCATAATTCTTATCCTTATCTACAGATCCCTCCATGGCCTCACCCTTCCCAATCTCTTCAACCAGATCCAACTTAATGTTTCCTCAGGTGCTCTCCACTCTATCTCAAGTTTCCTTTGAATTGCCCTTTTGTTTGCTTTTCACTTGCAGAATCTGCGGAACTTTTAGCCATTTTGGGCCCACATTCTGAAGCAATCTCTCTGAATCCCTCCACCTTGCTAACTCTCTGCACTCCTTCAAAAGCCTCTTCAGAACCTACCTCTGATTCTGCATTTGAGCACTATCTCTAATTTTATTATGTTAAAATAACTTTATCAATGTAATCTGTTGTTGTACGGTCGTACAATAATATCGCACAGCACAATTTCACTCCTTATCACATATTTTGTTTACATTCAAACCATTTTTCTTCTCAATCGCTAACTCTTTCTTTCACACAGAACATAGGAAACTGGAAGAGCCATTCAGAGCATTAAATCCACTGCCTTCATAGCTTCTGTACAATCTATCATCGTGAACTCTACCCTTGAAGGGAAACTTCTGTACAAATATTCCCTGATCTCGGAAGATAATCAAGCAAAACCCCAGAGTACTCCACTACACAATGCTTGCCTATTGTCTTCCACAGACAAGCCATGACCGAATTGAAAGACAGAGCAGGCTTAAGGGACTGAATGGCCTACTCCTTTTCCTAATTTTCCTATATGTGTATGTCATTCTGGCAGCGAAGACTATTGTTCCCCTGGAGTACTTGATTATATATATATATCCTTTCAATAGCAACCCAACCAGGTATTTACCAAGTTCCTTTTAAAAATAGTCAATTGTCTCCATCTCAATTCCATTTATTTGGAGTCTTCTAAACAACCACTACTCTGTAGAAGAAAAATAAACCCTTGTGAGGGTAAATTCAGCAAGGATCTGGTCCTGGCATGGACCCTCTCTAGATCAGTTGGACATAGTGCTCTTAACACTATAGGGCAGATGATACAACACACTCTCCAATCTAGCAAGACTACACACCAGGGCTACATACTTGCTGAGTATATCCTCTAATCTATACTCTGGTTTGGTTTGTTAATTTTATACTTATCTCCTCTAGTTCTGTGCTGATGGTCTAACTCAATGAAGTGGCTCACATCATCGATACCTCTCGTGTTCTTCTTCAAACTTCCTTTCTTCAATGAAAACAAGTTCAGCTTTATGTGTCTCTGACTCATAATTTAGACCCTATGTCCTGGATTCATCTTTGTCTTTCTTCTCTCCCTCTCTAATTTGCTACCTCCATTCCTCTGGTATTCTCTTTTTCTCTCACTCACCTTTTCCCTCTACCTAACTCTATTTTATCCTCTCTATAATTCTCATTCTCCCTTCTATTCCCTTCCCTCATTCTCCCTCCTTTATTTTCTATCTTTCATTTTCACTTTCTTATTCTCCTTCATCCCTCTCATACTCTCTCATTCTTATCCCCCATTTCTTTTTCATCTCTCATTTTCTCTCTTACACTTCCATTCTCCATGCTTATACCCTGTCTCCCTATCTCACATTCTCCCTCTCCCTTTCACCTTCCCCAATATTCTTTCTTACCCTCTCCCTACTATTCCGTCCTTCTTTCTCCTTGTATCCTCTTTCTCCCTGCCTTAATGATTCTGCCACTGCAATAGGTGTCAGAGACAGTCACGGAGAAGAGTTATGTTAATTGGATGACTCTCCCACTGTTTGGCAGGGTGCCTGTGCAGCTGTTTGAAAACCTTGGCAGTATTCCATAGCAGATCTGACATCTACAGGAACTGAGACAATCTGTTTAAAAAAAATTGCACATCAGCGTTTTCCAGTGGATAATATGTTTGTTTTTAAGAATGTTTATTACTCCATTCTACAATCTTTCTTGTTTTAGATCTCCTTACCTTTGTCAAGTTTCGTTACAACATATTACCTCAGTAACCCAGACAGTCTTGCTATTGGTGCTGAGATCACTATAAATGTAATGAGACAAACTGAATTAATGGACTACAGGGAAATCAAGGGTTACGGGGAGCGGGCAGGAAAGTGGAGTTGAGGCCAAGATCAGATCAGCCATGAGCTTATTGAATGGTGGAGCAGGCTCGAGGGGCCAAATGGCCTACTCCTGCTCCTATTCCTTATGTTCTTATGTTTTTATGGTTACAATGCAACAGTTAACTTGTGATGGCATCTATGACCATTGACTTGTGTTTAGGTTTCTTTGATCTAGAAAATCATCTGTGCAGCACCTGTTTTACGATCCCCATCGCTCCCTCCTGATCGGATTATCCGCCCTCCTAACTCTCCAGATCATCCCCCTTCCCCCTTGCCGAACCACCCAATCGCCTTTAACCACTCTTACATGAATAACATAGAATATACAATACAAAAAGAGGCCATTCGGCCCAACCAGTCCATGAAGGAGTTTATGCTCCATTTAAGCCACTTCCCATCCTTCCAAATCTATCAGCATAACCCTCTATTCCTTTCGCCCTCATATGCTTAGCCAGCCTCCCTTCAAATGCATATATACTATTCACCTAAACTAGTCCTCGTGGTAGTGAGTTCGACATTCTCACCACTCTCTGGTAAAAATAATTCTTCTGAATTTACTGTTGGATTCCTTGGTGACAATCTTATATTGATGGCTTCTAGTTTTAATCCTCCCCACAAGTGGAAACACTCTTTCTGTGTCTTCTTTAACAAAACCTTTCATAATTTTAAAGACCTCTATTAGGTCACCCCTCAGCCATCTCTTTTCAAGAGCCTTTCCCGATAGATATAACCTCGCATTTCTCGTATCATCCTTGTAAATCTTTTTTATACCCTCTCTAGTGCCTTTATATCCTTTTTATAATATGATGACCAGAACTGTACACAGTACTCCAAATGTGGTCTAACTAAAGTTCCATACAAGTTTAGCATATCTTCTCTACTTTCCAATTCTATCACTCTAGAAATAAACCCTAGTGTTTGGTTTGCCTTTTTATGGTCTTGTTAACCTATCGCTACTTTTAGTGATTTATGTATTTGTACTCCTGGATCACTTTGCTCCTCTGTCCAATTTAGATTCTTATTTTCCAAGTAATTTGTGGCCTCCTTAATTTTTTTCCTTAAATTTAATACCTCACACTTATCTGTGTTGAACTTAAGTTGCAAATTATATGCCCAGTCTGCAAGTTTATTAATGGCTTCTTGTAATTTGTTGCAATCCTCCTCAGTATTGACTATTCCCCCACAATTTGGTGTCATCCACAAATTTAGAAATAGTGTCATTGATTCCAAAGTCTAAATTGTTAATATAAATTGTGAACAACAGTGGTCCCAGCATTGATCCTTTGTGGAACAACACTCCCAACCTTCTGCCACTCTGAATAGCTACCCTTCACCCCTACTCTCTGCTTTCCGTCTTGCAGTCAGGTAGCATTCCACTTCGCTGGCGAGCTGCCTTGGGACGCTTATTAGGTGTCCGCAGCTCACTGGCTCAGTCATACTGAGGCCTGAGGCCCAATATAGGGTACGGCTGGGGCTTTACCATTTAGGCACGCTCGAAGGTCTAAGCCTTTGTACCAGAACAAATCTAACGTTGGATTCATTCTTCAGGGAGGAGTAGCAATGAAGCAAGACTTCTGCCCACCCCGTGACCCTGCCCCAACCACAAGCCATTGCACTCGGCTGGAGCTCATTCAATATGCATGACTTGGAGTGAATGGTGAGAGCGGGAGAGTCCGTGATGAGAACGGGAGAATCCGTGAGTTCCGGGGAGTCACAGTTCAGGCGGTCGGCGAGTAGGTAGGCCCTGAGATCGGTGAGTCGGGAGTTCGGAGGCCGGGTGTTCGGAGGCGGGAGGTCGGTGGGGTGAGCTGGTAAGTAGCTCTCTTTTCTCTAATTTCTCTATTTCTTTTTAAGTAGGTCAGGAGTTCGGAGGCCGAGAGGTCGGGAGTTCAGAGGCCGAGAGGTCGGTGAGGGAGTTGGTGAGTGGTTCTCTTTTCTCTATTTCTTTTTAAGTAGATTTTAAACTAGATAAGTCTAACTAGAGGGTTGGCAGTGCAGCTCAGACCCATGGAGGGCACATTCTGTGGCATGTGGGAAGTCCTGGATGCTTCGCGCAGCCTAGACAACCCTGTGTGCAGGAGGTGTCTCCAGCTTCAACTGCTCGAGTTCCGCGTTTCGGAGCTGGAGCAGCGGGTGGAGTCAATAAGATGCATCCAAGAGGCTGAGAATTACGTGGATAGCACATTTCAGGAGGTGGTTACTGTTATGTATTTACCCCTTGCAACTACCTTACCCCTTGTATTACACTACCACCAGAGGGCCTACCTGTTGGAGTCCCAAGGGATCCTAGCATCCCTTGGGAGCACGGTATATAAGCAGGCCAACCACGAGGTACCTGCACTCTGGAGTCTCATTAAAGGAGCTAAGGTCACACTTGCTCATTGTGCACAGTACTCAGTTTCATCCTTTATTATGAACGCATCAATTGGCGACGAGGTAACGAACAACCGCGCAAAAATACAAATAACAGTTGTATCCTGGAGAAGTTCTCAGAAGGGGACGATTAGGAGGCCTTCGTGGAGAGACTTGACCAATACTTCGTGGCCAACGAGCTGGAAGGGGACGAGAACGCTGCCAAATGACGGGCGATCCCCCTAACTGTCTGTGGGGCAACAACCTATGGCCTCATGAAGAATCTCCTGGCTCTGGTAAAACCAACAGCTAAATCCTATGAAGAATTGTGTACGCTGGTCCGGGAGCACCGAAATTCTAAGGAAAGCGTTTTGATGGCGAGATATCGGTTCTAAACATGTCAACGGTTGGAGGGCCAGGAAGTGGCAAGCTATGTCGCCGAACTTAGGCGCTTCGCAGGACATTGTGAACTTGAGAAATTCCTAGAACAAATGCTTAGACATTTTTTTGTACTGGGGATTGGCCATGAGGTAATCCTTTGCAAACTGTTGACTGTTGAAACTCCGAATCTAAGTAAAGCCATAACGATAGCCCAGGCATTTATGTCCACCAGCGACAACACCCAACAGATCTCGCAGAGTAAAGAAGTTTCGGCCAGTATTGTGCACAAAGTAACATCATTTTCGAGCAGGAATATACATGGCAGAACGTACACGCTGGCTGCTGCTGCTCGACCTCAGATGACCCAGAGTCCGCCATCAATCGTTAATGTGAGGCAGTTAACACCTTGTTGGTGCTGCGGAGGTGATCATCGGGCCCATCAATGCCGCTTCAAGCACGATGTGCGCAACGGTTGCAGAACAATGGGACACCTCCAGCGAATGTGCAGGCGAGCTGCAAACCCTGCAACCCCTGCAAATCACCATGTTGTAGAGGAAGATAAATCCACTGTGGATCAGGCTGAATTGGAGACTCGTACCAAGGAGGCAGAAGTGTCATGTATCTTACATTATTATATATAACTATATCCTAACATGCTATACATGACTGTAATAAGATATGACCTGTAACCACCAGCATACCTTACCACCAGGGGTGCAATTGCAAGAGACAGGTATATAAGCACAGGTCACAGGCAAGTGCAGCATTCCAGAGCTGTGAAATAAAAGAGGCAGGTCCAGAGTGACCTTGACTTCACTACATGCCTCGTGTGAATCTGTACTGAGGGGACAGGACTTTACAAGAAGTGTACGAGGTACACACATTCACCACGAAAAGTCCACCAATAATGTTGAAAGTTGAACTGAATGGAATTCCAGTATCTATGGAACTGGACATGGGTGTGAGTCAGTCTATAATGAGTAAAAAGGCCTTCGATAGGCTGTGGGGCAACATGGCACACAGGCCCAAGCTCAGCCCCATTCACACCAAACTAAGGACTTACACCAAGGAACTAATCGCTGTAATTGGCAGTGCAGAAGTCAAAGTCTCCTATAACAGAGCAGTACACGAACTCAGGCTGTGGATTGTGCCAGGGGGTGGCCCCACATTGTTTGGCTGAAGCTGGCTGGGAAAAATCCGCTGGAACTTGGACAACATCTGAGCGCTTTTGTCCGTCGATGACGCCTCATGTGCCCAGGTTCTGAGCAGGTTTCCATCGTTGTTCGAGCCAGACATTGGAAGCTTCTCGGGGGCGAAAGTGCAGATCCATTTGGTTCCCGGTATGCGACCCATCCACCACAAGGCACGATACATGATGATTGAGAGAGTGGAAATTAAGCTGGACAGGCTGCAGGGAGAAGGCATTATCGCGCCAGTGGAATTCAACGAGTGGGTCAGTCCGATTGTCCCTGTACTTAAAGAGGACGGCACGGTCAGAATTTGTGGGGACTATAAAGTAACGATTAACCGTTTTTTGCTACAGGACCAGTACCCGCTACCCAAGGCAGATGACCTATTTGCAAACCTGGCTGGAGGGAAGACGTTCACCAAGCTGGATCTGACCTCGGCCTACATGACGCAGGAGCTGGAGGAGTCTTCGAAAGGCCTCACCTGCATCATCACACACAAAGGTCTGTTCATCTATAACAAATGTCCATTTGGGATTCGGTCGGCTGCGGCAATCTTCCAACGGAACATGGAAAACCTGCTAATGTCAATTCCTCGCACCGTGGTTTTCCAGGACGACATACTGGTTATATGTCGGGACACCATTGAGCACTTGAAGAATCTGGAAGAGGTTCTTCGTCGGTTGGATCACGTGGGACTCAGGTTGAAACGCTCGAAATGTGTTTTCCTGGCACAGGACGACGAGTTCTTGGAAGAAGAATCACAGCAGACGGCATCACACCCATCGATATCAAGACGGAAGCCATCAAGAACGTGCCGAGACCACAGAACGTGACGGAGCTGTGGTCATTCCTAGGACTCCTTAACTATTTTGGTAATATCCTACCTGGGTTAAGCACCCTGCTAGAACCCTTGCATGCGCTACTGCGCAAGGGAGACGACTGGGTATGGGGGAATTCGCAAGAAGCTGCCTTTAAGAAAGCCAGGAATCTGTTCTGTTCTAACAAATTGCTTATCCTGTATAACCCGTGTAAACGATTAGTGCTGGTTGTGATGCATCATCATACGGGGTCGGGTGTGTGTTACAATAGGCTAACGAATCAGGGATTTTGCAACCGGTCGCTTATACATCCAGGAGTTTGTCCAAGGCCAAAAGGGCCTACAGCATGATTGAAAAAGAGGCACTGGCATGGGTTTATGGGGTAAAGAAAATGCACCAGTACTTATTTGGCCTCAAGTTTGATCTTGAAACTGACCACAAGCCGCTCATATCGCTGTTCTCTGAGAGCAAAGGGATTAACACCAATGCCTCTGCCCGCATTCAAAGATAGGCGCTCATGCTGTCGGCATACAACTATGTAATCTGCCGGACCGGGCACAGGGAACTGCGCTGATGCTCTCGGTCGGCTGCCATTGCCCACCACCAGGGTGGAAATGGCACATCCTGCGGACTTGCTCATGGTAATGGATACATTCGAAAACAAAAAGTCCCCCGTTACGGCCCTCCAGATCAGGACCTGGACCAGTCAGGATCCTTCACTGTCCTTGGTAATGTAAGGGGTGGTCCCAGAGGTCAGGTTCATCTCTGACCTACTTGAGCGGTTCGAATCACTCCCACTCCCTTGGGTTCTAGACTCTGGGTTTATTTGGGGGATGTAATAAAGTGCAAAGGACAACTGGTTTGGTGCAAAAGAACTTTGACTTTATTACAGGCAAGAAAATACAATGTCAAACTTATAATCACTGTAATAAAGAACAATATATTACACATTCAAAGGGGGTTACGTAGAAATTACACCTCCCACCTCCCAATACCTAATACTGGCTAGGTTAGACTCCAGGGCAGGCAGGGACTATGCTTATCAATCCTTTCTGGTCAGTTAGCAGTAGTTCACGATTTCAGGGTTCATTGAATTCTGTAGGTTCTGCTTGCCGTACCCTGAACGTCGGAGAAGACTTCTTACTGCGCAATCTTCAGTTGGGTTGAGTCCGCTGATGCATTAAGGTGCATTTTGGATCTATGGGGTAAGAAACATAGAAACATAGAAAATAGGTGCATGAGTAGGTCATTCAGCCCTTCGAGCCTGCACCACCATTCAATAAGATCATGGCTGATCATTCCCTCACTACCCCTTTCCTGCTTTCTCTCCATACCCTTTGATCCCTGTAGTCGTAAGGGCCATATCTAACTCCCTCTTGAATATATCCAATGAACTGGCATCAACAACTCTCTGCGGAAGAGAATTCCACAGGTTAACAACTCTTTGAGTGAAGACGTTTCTCCTCATCTCAGTCCTAAATGGCCTACCCCTTATCCTAAGACTGTGTCCCCTGGTTCTGGACTTCCCAAACATCGGGAACAATCTACCCGCATCTAATCTGTCCTGTCCCATCAGAATATTGTATGTTTCTATGAGATCCCCTCTCATCCGTCTAAACTCCAATGTATAAAGGCCCAGTTGATCCAGTCTCTCCTCATATGTCAGTCCAGCCATCCCGGGAATCAGTCTGGTGAACCTTCGCTGCACTCCCTCAATAGCAAGAACATCCTTCCTCATATTAGGAGACCAAAACTGAATACAATATTCCAGATGAAGCCTCACCAAGGCCTGTACAACTGCAGTAAGACCTCCCTGCTCCTATACTCAAATCCCCTAGCTATGAAGGCCAACATACCATTTGCCTTCTTCACCACCTGCTGTACATGTATGCTAACTTTCAATGACTGATGAACCATGACACCCAGGTCTCGTTGCACCTCCCCTTTTCCTAATCTGCCACCAATCAGATAATATTCTGTCTTCGCGTTTTTGCCCCCAAAGTGGATAACCTCACATTTATCCACATTATACTGCATCTGCCATGCACTTGCCCAGTCACCTAACCTGTCCAAGTCACCCTGCAGCCTCTTAGCATCCCCCTCACAGCTCACACCGCCACCCAGTTTAGTGTCATCTGCAAACTTGGAGATATTACGCTCAATTCCTTCATCCAAATCATTGATGTATATTGTAAAGAGCTGGGGTCCCAGCACTGAACCCTGCGGCACCCCACTAGTCACTGCCTGCCATTCTGAAAAGGATCCGTTTATCCCGACTCGCTGCTTCCTGTCTGCCAACCCGTTCTCTATCTATGCCAGTACCCGGTTTTCTTCGTTAGATATAGGTTCAAAGTCTCTTTAGGTAATGTTTTCACCTGTTGGTAGTCAGGCCTTAGATTGTAGAGTGGAAACTTTCGATTCTTCAGTTTCTTCCGACTGGAGTTTTGTTTTGGGTTTGGTCGTTCGCGGTGGTTTTTCGTTGGTACCACGTTGTCTGTGGTCGATTGCTGCCGCGATGGTGATGTTCTTCCTTCCTTCAGGACTTCAGGACTTTGAGGCTGGAGAAGTTAGTTTGCAAATGTGGCGTTGGTTTCTCTCCCTTCTTGATGACATCAGCGTGGTATAGCACGAGCAATATGACATACAGTGTCTCCTGAGGTAGTAGCAACCTAGTAGCTACCTAGCAACCCTAACCTCTGTTAAAAACAGGGGCCAGTTATATGGTTTGAGCTGTTCTAATCTTCGCGCCAAATCAGCTCAGAATTCTTTGTTTAAATTTGGCGGGCTTGACTTCTCATTGTAATATTTTGGTGGGCTCGTTAAAAGTTAATATGTCTCGGGTGGGTTGCATTTCTAAATCTATTTCCTGATGGAAATATTATCTTGCTAATCACAATGTTCTTTTGTGCTTGGTTTTTCGCATACAGGCTGTAGTGGGCCCTTTATTATTATTCATGTTGAAGATGGCTTTTCTCAATTTGGTTTGATGGCTGGCCATCTCTGAGTTATTGTTGTAATGTAAATGTCTCTTGTGGAGAAGGATTTTCGAATGTCCATTCCTCCACACAAGTTAACTTAGTCCCAACACCCAGACAGTTCCAATAATCAAGTGGGCTTCTTTAGTTCTTTAGGCCCGCCCACAGATTTGAATTTATCTTTTAAAAGTCCAAAATTCGATTAAAGTTCATGTTTCTTCCATAAGCACTTTAGGATTTCAAACTTTCCGGTACATAATCCCAAATTAAATTTCCTTTCGAATGAGCCCAAACACTAGGGTGCGGGGTTCTCGTGAATTTTGCATTCTTCAGTAAAAAACTGTGTCCTCCATGGGAGCTGGTCCAGTGTCCCAGCAGAGATGCAGGAGGCAATTAAACGGTTCCACAGGCGCAAAGATGAAATGTCCCTGCAGGCGGACTGTCTGTTGTGGGGCACTCGTGTGCCTTTCTTGGGCACTCTTGCCCAAGAAAGGCAGAGATACGTTCATTTGTGAACTGCATAGCACCCACCCAGACATTGTTATGATGAAAGCCATAGCCAGATCCCATGTGTGGTGGCCCGGCATCGACTCAGATTTAGAGTCATGCATGCGCCAATGTAACACTTGCTCTCAGCTGAGCAATTTGAGCAATGCACCCAGAGAGGCATCACTGAGTTTGTGGTCGTGACCCTTTAAACCGTGGTCAAGGATCCACGTGGACGATGCTGGTGCGTTTCTAGGGAAAATGTTCTTGGTTGTCGTGGATGCTTACTTAAAATGGATTGAATGTGCAATAATGTCTGTAAGCACGTCCATGGCCACTATTGAAAGCCTACGAGCCATGTTTTCCATGCACGGCCTGCCTGGTGTCCCAGTCAGTGACAATGGGCCGTGTTTCACCAGTGCTGAATTCAAGGAATTCATGACCCGCAATGGGATCAAGCACATCACATCTGCCCCGTTCAAACCCGCATCCAATGGCCAGGCAGAACGGGCAGTTCAGACCATCAAGCAAAGCTTGAAATGCGTGTTGAAAGGCCCCCTGCAGACCCAGCTATCCCAAATACTGCTCAGCTACCGCACCAGACCCCACTCAATCATCGGGGTTCCCCCAGCTGGGCTGCTCATGAAAAGGGTGCTCAAAACAAGGTTCTTTCTTGTCCACCCTGATCTCCATGATCACGTGGAGGGCAGGCGGCATCAACAAATTTGTCACGCGATATTGAGGTCAAGGACTCTGTGTTTGTACTCAATTATGGACATGTCCCCAAAGAGGGGAGTAGGATGAAGTATAATGTGGATAAATGTGAGGTTATCCACTTTGGTGGCAAAAACACGAAGACAGAATATTATCTGAATGGTGGCATATTAGGAAAAGGGGAGGGGCAACGAGACCTGGGTGTCATGGTACATCAGTCATTGAAGGTTCGCATGCAGGTGCAGCAGGTGGTGAAGAAGGCAAATGGCATGTTGGCCTTCATAGCTAGGGGATTTGAGTATAGGAGCAGGAAGGTCTTGCTGCAGGGCCTTGGTGAGGCCTCACCTGGAATATTATGTTCAGTTTTGGTCTCCTAATATGAGGAAGGACATTCTTGCTATTGAGGGAGTGCAGCGAAGGTTCACCAGACTGATTCCCGGGAGGCCCGGACTGACATATGAGGAGAGACTGAATCGACTGGGCCTGTATTCACTGGAGTTTAGAAGAATGAGAGGGGATCTCATAGAAACATATAAAATTCTGATGGGATTGGACAGGTTAGATGCAGGAAGAATGTTCCCCATGTTGGGGAAGTCCAGAACCAGGGGTCACAGTCTAAGGATAAGGGGTAAGCCATTTAGGACCGAGATGAGGAGAAACTTCTTCACTCACAGAGTTGTTAACCTGTGGAATTCTCTTCCGCAGAGAGTTGTTGATGCCAGTCGTTAGTTATATTCAAGAGAGAGTTGGATATGACCCTTACGGCTAAATAGATCAAGGGGTATGGAGAGGAAGCAGGAAAGGGGTACTGAGGGAATGATCAGCCATGATCTTATTGAATGGTGGTGCAGGCTCGAAGGGCCGAATGGCCTACTCCAGCACCTATTTTCTATGTTTCTATGTTTCTGTGTTTCAGGTCAAATTGGCCAATGGACTAACGTGCAGAAAACATTTGGACCAACTCAAATTGCCAACAGCTACGAACAACCTGAAGAAGGCACCACCAACTTTGACCCTCCAACACACACACAAGTGACAACTGACATCATGGTTGACCACGAAGTTGAACTCACCATCCCCAGCAGCCCGGCAAGGCCGGCTGTCCAGCGGCCCAGTGAAGAACTAACCAACTCACCCACATCTGCATTTGTACCGAAATGATCGACAAGTGTCGAAATGTCGACCTCCGATAAACGACTCAGACACCTTCAGCTCCGGCAGAAGTTTCTTTCATTTACTTGCAAGCAAGGGAAAAGTCACGCTCAGTCAATGGCTAAGTGAACACCTTCGAAATGGTACAATTTCACGAGATATTTATACAGTAAAACCCAAGTTATGGCCTCTCCCTGTGTATTGGCTCTGTCTCGCAGTCAGTGAATACAGATAAAGAGTTAATTATTACATGGTTTCCAGATATTTTCTTTTGTCAGGGTTATTAGTTGGCCAGCCGGCCATCACTCGATGAGAGTGTGGTAATGAGCATTGCATTGTCAGGATTGTCCAGTTTCCTGGTCAGTTATCTTTTTGCATCAAATGGATGAGGTCTGTACAAGAGATAATGGCTGGTGGTTTGAGTACTTCGAAAAGGGTGGGGTGGAGTGGAACTGGTGTTGTTTAGACAATAGGAGAGCAGCATGGCGGGGGGAGGGGGGGCGGTGGGGGGGTACTTGTCTCAGCAGGACTTGCCTCCTAGCTGTCTGGTGGCTATCAGCCCTTTCAAGCCAGGTTTAGCTATTTATGCAAACTGACTGCTTGTTGCAGAAATTCCTGGAAGGACCAGGACTCCATTTTGTTATATATTAAAAAGGGCACAAAAATACAGTGTAGTACAGCTTAGATAAAAAATACATTTCCACATTCCCCCATTTTGTCCTTCACAAGGACAACTTAATCCATTCTGATCTTGTACAGTCTCTCTATTTCCATTTCCACACAAGAGCCTTCAGTAGTTGTTGCTACCATAACTCTAGCCGTGGTCTCGGTAGGTAACATGGTTTTTCCCACCCTGGCACAGCAACACTTAACCAAGACAAATAATAGATACAGGGCGAAGACTATCAGCAGGAATATGATCAAACCCTGTACCACAGATCTCCCTAGGGATCCCAACCATCCCAATACCCAACTCCACAAGCTGATATCATCCTGGCCAACTGTCTGTTTATACTCTATTACCTTTTTCCTAATGTATTCAGCTAGACTGCCGACTTCTTCTGATTTATCCATGATATACGTACAGCATTCTCCACCTATTAATGCGCATGTCCCTCCTTCCTTGGCTAGGAGATAATCTAAGGCCATACGATTTTGGAGAGCCACTTTTCGAATAGCTACCATTTCATCATTCACCCCTTCAAAGGCTTGGGAAGTTGCGTTGGTTACTGATTCGACTAAGTTAGCCAGTTCCCGTAACTGCCATTCGGTTGATGCTATTCCATAGGGTGGCACTATTACCTTGAATATTCCATTTAGCCATGTCAAATCCCGTTTAAATCTATGACTTCCATAGGCATCCCTTAGAGTCTTTATTGATCTGATAAAGGGTACCACATATCCTAAGTAACAGGACCCTGTCCAGTTGGCTGGTAACCATGGGTAGGCTTTATGGCCACAAATAAAGTAGGTGCAATTATAGGACGTCAGCTCCTGGTCCTTTCGCGCCATCCATACTCGAGTGGTCTCACCTTCCCACCCTTCACTTGGGGCTTTGTTGTGGACCATTGTCCAGCCAACGGTTGCTATCTTTCTTCCATCAGTGGGATTAGTTGTGGCTTGCCATTTAGTCATTTGGGAACACTTGCTGCATCCTATTTCTGGTCCTTTAGTCTCATTACTCACTAGGCATATTATACCTTCAGGATTTCCTATTCCGGGAGTAATGCTTAGGAAGGGTGGCTGACGGTTATTATTATAATTTGGCTGGTACCATCCCTGGAAGGCTGTAAGTTTATACCCTGCCAACCTCCATTCTGTTAGATCCTTCGTTTCTGACACCTTGGTTAAGTTTGTCCTATTTTGCACTATCAACCATTCTACCATTTCTGATTCGTTAAAGGGACAGATCTCAGGGGAATACCCCCTTTGGAGTGGACAGGTACATGGGAACATATCCAACAACTCGCCAAGTTTCTTTCTTGAGCATACTTATGACTCAGTGCCATAAATACGTTTACTTGCAGTTCCCTTCGGTGGCGGGTCTGTAACCCTGGTGTAATGAATAATACAAAGTAAAACCCTGTCAAGCCCAGCACCATCAATCCCCATAGTCCATACAGTTCCTTATTCAGTCTTCCTTTTTCTGTTTCTCTGGTTCCTTCTACCCTTCCTCCTGGTCGGGTGTCCTTTTGCAATGGGATGCATGGATCCATGTTGGTCTTTCCTTTACCTTGATTGCAGTATTAGTCACCAGCAAGACCTGGTATGGTCCTTCAAATCTTGGCAGTAGACTGCTTTTTCTTTTAAAGATTTTGATGTAAATGAATTTCCCGGGCTCCAGGTTATGACACTTCCCTTCCGCTGGCTTGACTTGAGCTTCCTTTACCTGTGAATGAAAGCTGGAAATACATTTGGTTAGTGCAATACAATAATTCAACATATTTTCCTCCATTTTGTGGATGTCCATTTGTTTTGCAGTAAAAGGTAGTTGTTGGGGATGTCCCATAACTATCTCATGCAGTGACAGGCCTGTTGTTCTGTTGGTTGCAGATCGCATTACCATCAAAGCTAAGGGCAGCAGTTCTGTCCATTTCAGTCCAGTGTCATTGCATAATTTTGCCAGCTTATTTTTAAGCATTATATCTTTCAACAAGTCCAGCTGATTGTGGATGATAACTGTAATGAAAACGTTGATTAATCTGCAAAGCTTTACACATTTCTCTTATAACAGTTCCCGTGAAATGTGACCCGTTATCACTAGAAAGCTTAGCAGGGATTCTGAAGCGCGGTACGATTTCTTTTAACAAACATTTAGCAACAGTAGTGGCATCGGCCTTTTTACATGGAAAGGCTTCAATCCATTTAGAGAACACATCTACAATAACTAATACATACTTGAATCCCATACACATAGGTAATTCAATAAAATCTATTTGTAGAAGTACAAAAGGCCCCACTGGATTTGGGTGGGAGGCAGATTCTATTTTTTCCGTCTTACCCGGATTCATTATCTGACAGGTAACACAATTTTCACAGATTTGTTTTGCAATTGCCGAAATACCTGGTGCATACCAAGTTGCCAAAATATAATCTGCCATCCCCCCTTTGCCTGCATGTGTGAATGTATGAACATATCGGGCAATCCATGGAAATAAGGATCTGGGTGCCACCACGCGGCCGTCGTGGTGAATCCATATTCCTTCTGGATTTTTATAACATTGATCCTTCGTCCAGGTCACCACCTCCTCCGTACTGGCCTGTGTCTGAAAGGTCAGCACATCATTAATAGTGGGTGGCGGGTCTGAGCAATTATTTTTCCTTAGTGGGAACAATGACACCTGCATCCCCCCTTTTGACAGAGCTGCTGACTTAGCTGCATTATCAGCTCTGGCATTCCCAAGTGCCACCTCATTCGACTGGCCTGTATGTGCTTGGCATTTGATAATGGCATGTTTCAAGGGGCATTGAATGGCTTGCAGGAGATTTTCCACTTGTTCTGCATTTTTGATAGTGGTTCCTGAAGAAGTCAGGTACCCGCGAATCTTCCAAATTTGTCCATAGTCATGTGATACCCCAAAAGCATACCTGGAGTCAGTGTAGATATTAACTGTTTGTCCTTCAGCCAGAATACAGGCTCGAGTTAATGCAAACAATTTGGCTTGTTGGGCTGAAAAGGAGTCTGGAAGAGAGGCTGTTTCGACAACATTAAACTTGGTTACATTTGCATAAGCCGCTCTAGGTTGGCCCCTATAATTTCGTAGGGCTGATCCATCAACATAGTACACTAGATCAGGGTTACACATTGGTACATCTGTTAGATTGATATGAGGTTTAGTCACTAATTCGGTTACCATTTCACATGAATGGGGTTCGCTGTCTTCTTCCGTGGGGAGTAGAGTGGCTGGATTTAAGGTAGTACATCTTTTGATGATAAGGTTCGGATTTGATAACAGTTCGACTTCATACTTCGTGGTTCTTGCAGAAGTTAGGTGTGGGGTGGCACATTTAGTAAGTAAAATCTCGACAGAGTGTGGGATATATAAAACGGTTTGATGATTTAGAGTTATTGTCTGAGCCTGTTGTACAGCGTAATAAGCTGCTGCCAACGAAGGAAGACATCCTGGTAGTCCGCGTGCCATTGGGTCTAGTTGGATACTGAAATACGCTATCGGTCGCTGCCTGTCC
This sequence comes from Pristiophorus japonicus, assembly GCF_044704955.1. Classification (NCBI taxonomy): domain Eukaryota; kingdom Metazoa; phylum Chordata; class Chondrichthyes; family Pristiophoridae; genus Pristiophorus; species Pristiophorus japonicus. Next base: position 486,063,393 of record NC_091977.1, read on the forward strand.
CCATGTAACTGAGTCAAAACAGATTGTGCAAAACCTAACTTGTGATGAACAAATAAGTTGAATGGCTTAGTGTAATCTGGTAATCCCAAGGCTGGTGCTGAAGTGAGGGACTGCTTGAGATTCTGGAAAGCATTCCGGGATACTTCATTCCAAATCCTTCTTTAAGCATTGTGAGAATATAGTAGATTCATTCACAGTCGTAGGTCTTGGACAAACCTTCGTTTGTCACTATTGGGCTTCTGAACCGGAAGAATCGGTGTGTTACACGGTCTTCTCATTTATGCTTATAGTGATTCACAGATCACAGAATGTAAAGTACTTGTTTTATAATTTTATTAAAAGGCTTCCAAACCCAAGATTTTTCCAATACACCCAAAATGTTGATCAAGGAGATCACCTGAAATACCTCAAAATCCCAATTCAAATATTGTACTGTCACTCTTTATCTAAAAAACAAATTATCTTACTGAGCTAGAAGCTTTTGCATCAAGATTTTACACCAAGGACAATGGGAGTGTACTCCCCCAGCCTGCAGCCTCGACAGACCCACAAAGGCTTTTTATTTAAAAGGCATTACAACTTCCCTTCCCCATTCTTTATCTTAGTCCTAGACTAAATTTATGTCTTTCATACCAATGTAATCAATGATTGCGTGTCTTCTTTCGACAAGTAAGTGAGCGTGTCAAATAAATTCTCTTTTTTTTAAACCGGGGTCATGTCTCAACAAACCTATCCTTTGTGTATTTCCTAGCTCCGTAACTTCTCATCCGATTAAATCGACACCTGCGTTTCTAACTTAAAATGTCTTAAACTTCCCACATACAGGACAACACTATGAAGGGTTAAAAAAAAAACTTCACTCTATTTGAAAAAGTGGGTGGAGCTAAAACAAACAGGCAGTTAACTCCACAACCTTTCCAAACAGGTTCCAAACAGTATTCAAAAAGGAGTTAGATGTAGTCCTTACTACGAGGGGGATCAAGGGGTATGGCAAGAAAGCAGGAATGGGGTACTGAAGTTGCATGTTCAGCCATGAACTCATTGAATGGCGGTGCAGGCTAGAAGGGCTGAATGGCCTACTCCTGCACCTATTTTCAATGTTTCTATCTTTCTATGTTTTCAGACACATGAGAAAAAAAAACACAGAAGCACTCTCATTCAAAGACAAGACATTCACAAAAGTCTCTCTCCATTCAATAAAGCTTTTTTTGTTGGCCAGCTTTATTTTTTTTTGAATCCATAAGTCACTATCAGGTTCTCTTTTTTTTTACATATTGATTTACTTCCTCTGTTAATTTTACATGGGCTTGAAGAATCGGAATCCAGGCCTTTTCTATTACTTTCCTTTTTTTTTACCTCTTCTACCTGGGTCTCTGTTTATAAGACACTCCTCTAGACATGTTGTTCTCTCTAAATTAAATGAACCATCGGGTGGAAATGGCCTGTTTTCACCCTTAGTCGACCTTATCCATTTTTTTTTGGTGGTCAATTGAAGACTGACCACAATTCTGGAGCATAACATAGGCTGGTGTGCCCTTTTGTGGTGTTTTAACTTGCTCCGGCACCCATTCTGGATGATTAAGACTTTCCACAGTTTCTGATCTCACAATCCTTTCGGCCAACCGAGTTCTCTACACCCACTTCTCCTGGCCGTTACATGGCCTGAAAAGGCTCTTAATTCGGGCTCAGTCTGGGTGTGTGAGATATGTTGGCACGAACCAACCGTAGTTGATCAATCAGTTACTGTTTCTTTTCTCAATCAATCTTTGTTTTTTCCGAATCACAATTTTCCCGAGTGACTCTTCCCGTTTCTCTAATTGCAATGTCGCACAAAGGTATTGCTCACAACAGTATAACAAGGACAACTAGGACAAACAACATTCACGCGAGTACACAAATCATAACCTTAAACTCTACCTAAACAAATAATCAATCTCAGTCTGCGTTGTATGCCACTACAGACCGAGTCCTTAACTTATCCTAATAAAACTTATAAAACTTATAAAACTTATGGTCCCATTACCTTAACTCTTATCACCTTCGATCGATTAGCGCTTTTCTTTTCTAATCTTATCACATAAGAACCGTTTTCCTAATTAACTCTTATCACATAAGAACCTTCGATCGATTAGTGCTTTTTATCCCCTAATCTTATCACATAAGAACCTTTTTTTTTCTAATCTTATCATATAAGAACCTTCGATCGACTAGCGCTGTTTTTACCTTACGTACTGAAACCTTCCCCGGGCTGTGTCAAGATATTTCCAGAACCAGATCTCTTCGGCCTGCGAGCTGAGAAAGAAATGATCATAAAAAATAACTTTAGCTTTTAAATGTCGAGTCTCGTAGATTGCAGTACCTCCCCTGTGGACAACAGATTACATATGCGATTCAACAGTGAAGAAACTTCTTGTGAGCAAAAGGCTCACCTTGTTTTGGCCACTGAAGCCGTTCATGGAGAGGCACTAGGCCTGTATACGTTTTACTCACAGGGCAGAGAGTATGCATCTCGGTGGAACCTCCAAAAAGTAACTCGAAATCTCAACCTCCGATAAACGACTCAGACACCGTCAGCTCCGGCAGAAGTTTCTTTAATTTACTTGCTAGCAAGGGAAAGGTCATGCTCAATCAATGGCTAAGTGAACACCTTCGAAATGGTACAATTTCACGAGATATTTATACAGTAAAACCCAAGTTATGGCCTCTCCCTGTGTATTGGCTCTGTCTCGCAGTCAGTGAATACAGATAAAGAGTTAATTACTACATCCTTGTCTTGACATGGTTTCCAGATATTTCCTTTTGTCAAGGTTATTAGTTGGCCAGCCAGCCATCACTCGATGAGAGTGTGGTAATGAGCTATTACCTGCATTGCATTGTCAGGATTATCCAGTTTCCTGGTCAGTTATCTTTTTGCATCAAATGGATGAGGTCTGGACAAGAGATAATGGCTGGTGGTTTGAGTACTTCGAAAAGGGTAGGGTGGAGTGGAACTGGTGTTGTATAGACAATAGGAGAGCACCATGGTGGGGGGGGGGGGGTACTTGTCTCAGCAGGACTTGCCTCCTAGCTGTCTGGTGGCTATCAGCCATTTCAAGCCAGGTTTAGCTGTTTATGCAAGCCGACTGCTTGTTGCAGAAATTACTGGAAGGACCAGGACTCCATTTTGTTTTATATCAAAAAGGGCACAACAATACAGTGTAGTACAGCTTAGATAAAAATACATTTCCACACAAGGGAGCAAAAAGCTCCAGATCGTCTCACCTTGTAAATAAGTGTACTATTGACTTTACGGGGGAGTAATGTGATGTATTTAACCCCTTGCAACCTGTATTACACTACCACCAGAGGCCCTACCTTTTGGAGTCCCAAGGTATCCCAGCATCCCTTGGGAGCACAGTATATAAGCAGGCCACCCGCGAGAACCTGCACTCTGGAGTCTCATTAAAGGAGCTAAGGTCACACTTGCTCATTGTACACAGAACTCAGTTTAATCCTTTATTATGAATGCATCAGTAACTCCGCAACTTAAAGGCGTGCAGGTGGAGGGAAAGTGGGTGACCACCAGACCTAGTAAGTGAGCTAGGCAGGTAGCGCAAGAGGCCCCCCCATGAGTCCATCTCGCTTTCAATTCTGAGTATCGGTGAGGACGATGGTGCCTCTGGGGAGTGCAGCCAGAGCCAATTCCAAGGCACCACGGGTGGCTCAGCTGCACAGAGGGGATGGACGAAGAACAAAAAAGCCCTAGTGATAGGGGATTCTATAGTTCGGGGAACAGACAGACGTTTCACCGGCCGTAGACATGACTCCCGATAGGTTTTGAGCCTCCCTGGTGCCAGGGTCAAGGATGCTACAAAGCAGATGCAGGGCATCCTGGGGGCGGAGGGTAAGCAGCTAGAGGTCGTGGTCAATATCGGGACCAATGACATAGGTAAAATGAGGGACGAGGTCCTACAGGAAGAATTTAGGGAGCTAAGAAGAAAATTAAAAGGTAGGACCTCAAAGATAGTAATCTCCGGATTACTACCGGTGCCATTGCTAATGAGTATAAGAATAGAAGGATAGAGAGGATGAACACGTGGCTGGAAAATTGGTGTAGGAGTGAGGGCTTTAAATTCTTGAGGCATTGGGACTGCCTCTGGGGGAGATGGGACCTGTACAAATTGGACGGGTTGCACCTCAACAGCGTCAGGAACAATATCCTCGCGGGGAGTTTTGCTAGTGCTATTGGGGAGAGTTTAAACTAGCTTGGCAGGGGGATGGGAACCTGAGAACAAATTCAAAAGGGAAGGAAGTAAAGCAGAAGTTGGATAGCAAGAATCTAGAAAGCGAATCTGTAAGACAGAGGAAACAGGGCTTAGTATGGAGTAAGCAAGGAGGTCTTCCTGTGCTGAATGGTATATACTTTAATGCAAGGAGTATAACAAATGAGGCGGATGAGCTAAGAGCACAGGTAGACACTTGGGGGTATGACATTACAGCCATTACAGAAACATGGCTGAAAGAGGGGCAGGTTTGGCAGATCAATATTCCTGGCTACAGAATCTTTAGACAAGATAGAGGGGGGGGCGGTGAAAAGGGGTGGGGGGGGTCGGGGGTTGCGGCACTGATTAAAGAAACTATTACAGCGGTGAGGAGGAATGATATGTTAGAGGGATCATCAACTGAGACCATATGGGTCGAATTGAAAAATAAAAAAGGGGTGCTCACACTGCTGGCAGTGTATTATAGACCCCCAAACAATGGGAGGGAGATAGAGGAGCAAATATTTTGGCAAATTGCTATGAAGTCTAAAAATCATAGGGTAGTAATAATAGGGGATTTTCACTATCCAAATATTGATTGGGACAAATTTAGTGTGAAGGGTATAGAAGGTGCGGAATTCTTGAAATGCATTCAGGAGAACTTTTTTAGTCAGTATGTAGCAAGACCAACACGAGAGGGGACGGTTTTAGATTTAGTTTTGGGGAATGAAGCTGGGCAGATTGAAGGGGTATTAGTGGGGGAGTATTTGAGTGCCAGTGACCATAATTCAGTCAGATTCAAGTTGGTTATGGATAAGGACAAGAATAGGCCTGGAAAAAAGTTCCGAATTGGGGAAAAGCTAATTTTGCTAAGTTAAGGAGTGATTTGGCCATAGTGAACAGAAAACAGCTACTTGTGGGTAAATTGGTGTCGAAACAGTGGGAGACATTCAAGGAGGAGATCAGAAAGGTTCAGGCCAAACATGTGCCCTTAAAGAAAAAGGCTGGGAAAAATAATTCTAGAGTCCCCTGGATGTCCAGGGACTTACAGGAGAGGATTAAGAAAAAAGGCGACGCTTATGTCATATACCAACAGCTAAATACTTTAGAATCTTTAAAATAATATAGAAAGTTAAGAGGCAAAATTAAAAAGGATATTAGGAATGCTAAGAGAGAGCATGAGAAATTCTTGGCCAGTAAAACTAAGGAAAGCCCTAAGATGTTCTATGAATATATTAAGAGTAAGAGGGTAACTAAAGAAAGGGTAGGGCCTATTAAAGACCATGAGAGTAATCTTTGTGTGGAGGCGGAAGATGTTGGTAGGCTTCTTAATGAATACTTTGCATCTGTTTTCACAAAGGAAAGAGATAATGCAGATACTGCTATAGAGGAGGTGTGTGGTATTTTGGATAAAATAAATATAGTGAGAGAGGAAGTATTAAGGGGTTTCGCAGCTTTGAAAGGGGATAAGTCCCCAGGCCCGGATGAAATGCATCTCAGGTTGTTGAGCGAAGTAAAAGAGGAAATAGTAGAGGCCTTGACCATCATTTTCCAGTCTGCTTTGGATATGGGCGTGGTGCCGGAGGATTGGTGGACTGCTAATGTAGTACCCTTGTTTAAGAAGGGAAAAAGGGATAGGCCGAGTAATTACAGGCCTGTCAGCCTAACGTCAGTGGTGGGAAAATTATTGGAAAAAATCCTGAAAGACAGGATAAATTTGCATTTGGATAGACCAGGATTAATTAGGGGCAGTCAGCACCGATTTATAAAGGGAAGTTCGTATTTGATTAACCTGATTGAATTTTTTGAGGAGGTAACCAAGAGGTTAGATGAGGGTAGTGCATATGATGTAGTATATATGGACTTTAGCAAGGCTTTTGATAAGGTCCAGCATGGTAGACTGGTCATGAAGGTTAAAGCCCATGTGATCCAGGGCAAAGTGTCAAGTTGGATCCAAAATTGATTTGGAGGTAGGAAGCAAAGGGTAATGATTGATGGATGTTTTTGTGACTGGAAGAATGTGTAGAGTTGCAAAATTTGTGGGAACCACCCCCCCCTGTGTTTGGACTCATTGGAAAGGAAATTTAATTTGGAACTATCTACCAGAAAGTTTGAGATGCTAAAGTGCACATAGAAGAAATTACGAACTTTAATCGAATTTGGAATTTTACAAGGCAGATTGTGGGCAGGGCTAAGAACTAAAGGAATTTTCCTTCAAAGAAGCCAGTTTGAGTATTGAAACTGTCTGGGGTAATGAAGCTAAAGCAAATTGTCTGGAGAATTGTGGATACTCAAAAACCCTTCTCCCCAGGAGACATTAACATAGCAACAATTAACCCAGAGATAGCTAACCATCATCCTGACCTGGAAAACCATTCCAGCACATACATAATAACAATGGCACATCCAGCCTGCATGAAAAACCTAAGCCTAGACAGACATTGCAAATACCAGAGCTAATATTTCCTTCAAAGAAAACAGATTTTAAAAATTGACACATCCGCAACAGGTTAACATTTAATGGGCCCGCCAAAATATGACAAAGAAATATCAAGCCCGCCAAAATTAAACAAAGAATCGGGACTGATTTTGCGTGAAGATTGGAACAGCTCCCAAAGTATAATTGGGGCCCTGTTTTAACGAAGGCTTGCAATGCTTAGCAGAAGGTATGCACACAGCAGCATAGCATCTTAGAGCATCAAGAAGGGAGAGAGGCCACCGCAGCAGTTTTAACTAGTTTCTCCAGCCTCGACGTCCTGCTATCGAAAAGGAAGGAAGAACATCACCATCGCGGCAGCAACCGACCAAAGTCAACGTGGTACCACCAAAATCACCACGATCGTCCAACTTCGAAACAAAACTCCGCAAGGAGGAAACTGACAAATCGAAAGTTTCCACTCTACAACCTAGGCCTGACTACCAATAGGTGAAAACATTCCCTAAAGAGACTTTGAAACCTATTTCTAACGAAAGAAAGTAATTACCCCATAAATCCAAAACGTGCCCTACCGCATCAGCGGACACCACCCAACTGAAGATTGCGCAGTAAGAAGTCTTCTACAACGTTCGGGGTACGGCAAGCAGAACCTACAGAATCCAGCGAACCCCAAAATCGCGAACCATCGCCAACTACCAGTAAAGAATTGGTGAGCATTATCCCTGTTTGTCCTGGAGTTTAACCTACTCAGTGTTAGGCATTGGGAGGTGGGAGATGTATTATTCACTGTAACCCCTTTGAATGTGTGATGTACTGTTCTTTACTTGAGTGATTATAAGTTTGACATTGTATTTTCTTGTCTTTAATAAAATCGAAGATTTTTTGCAGCAAACCAGTTGTCTCTTGCACTTTATCACATCCCCAAATAAATCCAGAGTCTAGAACCCAGGGAGTGGGAGCGATTCCTCAGATGGTCAGGGGTAATCCTGACCCCTACACACCAGCTCCTACAGATGTTTCCAGTGAGGATCCGCAGGGCTCAGTACTGGGTCCCTTGCTTTTTGTGATATATATCAACGATTTAGATTTGAATATAGGGAGTATGATTAAGAAGTTTGCAGACGACACTAAAATTGGCTGTGTGGTTGATAATGAAGAGGAAAGTCATGGGCTGCAGGAGGATATCAATCTTCTGGTCAGGTGGGCAGAGCAGTGGCAAATGGAATTTAATTCAGAGAAGTGTGAGGTGATGCACTTTGGGAGGGCTAATAAGGAAAAGGTATACACATTAAGCGGTAAGCCACTTAATAGTGTAGATGAACAAAGGGATCTTGGAGTGCTTGTCCACAGATCCCTGAAAGTAGCAAGCCAGATGAATAAGGTGGTTAAGAAGGCATAGGGAATGCTTGCCTTTATTGGCCAAGGCATAGAATATAAGAGCAGGGAGGTTATGCTTAAATTGTATAATACTTTGGTTAGGCCATAGCTGGAGTACTGCGTGCAGTTCTGGTCGCCGTATTATAGGAAGGACGTGATTGCACTAGAGAGGGTGCAGAGGAAATTTGCGAGGATGCTGCCTGGAATGGAGAATCTTAGTTATGAAGACAGATAGTATAGGCTGGGCTTGTTCTCATTGGAACAGAGGAGGTCGAGGTGTACAAAATATTGAGGGGCTGGACATAGTTGATAGTAAGGGTCTATTCCCATTGGTGGAGGGGGCTGTTACGAGGGGATATCATTTTAAGGTGGTTGTTGGAAGGTTTAGAGGGGATTTGAGGGTGTGCTTCTTTACATAGAGGATTGTGGGGATCTGGAACATGCTGCCTGGAAGAGTGGTGGATGCAGAGACCCTCACCACTTTTAAGAAATGGTTGGATGGGCACTTAAAGTGCCATAACCAGCAGGGTTACGGACCTACAGTTCGTAATTGGGATTAGACTAGATGATCTTTAGTTGGTCGGTGCAGATATAATGGTAAGTACTGCAGGGAATCTAATATGGCCAGGGTGGATCTCCTGGACTAGTTTTGATTGCCTGGATGAGTCGGAGAGGAATTTTCCCAGATTTTTTCTCCCTAAATTGGCCTGGGTTTTTATCTGGTTTTTGCCTCTCCCAGGAGATCACATAGCTCCGGTTGGGGTAAAGTGTAGATGTTTTTAGTATAAGAGGTGTTGCATGGTGTGGGGCAGAATGGTTGGGCTGGCTGCTCTTTGCCTTTTCGTCATTGTTCATGAGTTTGTATGTAACCTTTAAGGGCTACTAATGAAGAGCCGTGTGGCTCCTTGTCGGCCCGCGCAGACACGATAGGCCGAAATGGCCTTCTTCTGCGCTGTAAATTTCTATGTTTCTATGTTTCTAAAATGGAGATCCAGGCTTACAAAGATAAGTGAGTAGGGCCAATTACGAAAGGGGCAGATGCCTTGTTAGGCCTTCTCCCTCCATTGCCTAACCTCAATTACGGCCTACTAGCACCTTCCACATGGCGGTTCCAACCCCAGAAGGTGGACAGAAGGGAAATGGGCCAGGGACCACTTCTCCGTACTTCCCTACTGAACAGGATGGAGAAATCATGCCCAGCGTCAGTGTCAGTGGAAGTGGGGGAAGGAATTTGAAGTTAGGGTGCTGAGGTAATAATATGTCCAGTGTGTGCGGGGATGGGGGTGTGGGGGAGGGGGGCAAGGGGCAGAGACCCAGCATATTCGAGTTTCACTCTAATTTCCTTGCCCACTCATATTATACCAGTTTTATGCTAATTTGGCAGGAGACACAGAGCTATAGAGGTCAAAATTCAGTTCCGCCGTTTATTGAGGCAGCATCATCGCCTGAGTGCTGATTTTACCGCTCAAACTGCCAAATTCAGGTTTTATGCTTAAAGATGAGAGAGCAGCGCTGAAAAGTGGATTTGCACACTCATCCTCGGGCGGGAGCTCAGGAGGCCTATTGAATTTCGCATCGGTCGGCTGCCGCCATGCTAGCTAAGAAACGGGAAGAAAAGGGAAGAAAAAAAACCTCAAACATCTCCAACCGACACACAAATTTCCCCACTGTTACAACCAATGAAAAAATGAAGAAATAAATAATGAAAAAGCTTACCTTGCTCTCTGGGCGATTCCACCCGAGATCCGTTGTTTACTCATCACTTTTTAAGGCTGTAAGAACGCTTGCTGGAAAGGCCGACATTCAAACTAAATATTGCAACAGAGACGTCAAGGAGGTGTTGCACGCTGGTTGACGTCACCACGCGGGTGGCATTAGCCGACATTGCATTAGCTCTTGGCGCCTCTACCAAAGATCCCACTGAATTTCTGTGCAGGTGTGGATGCCGCTTACCGTCGAAGGTAGGCCTTTGCCGTCCGTTAGTCACCTCCCACCGACGGTAACGGTTGGCGGTAGAAATTGAATTTTGACCCTACAGTGTTTTTCTTACCCACTGTAGGGAGATAAATAGTTACATAAATATTTCTTTGTGTGGGGAAGCATTTATTGACTGTTTAGAGAAATGAGACTATCTAGTGAATGCAGAGAATATAAATATTAAATAATTTGCATCTTTCCTTCTTTACCAAATATCATTGCAACCATGTCAACAAGTAATCTACTGAAATATACATAGGATTACATAGAATTACATAGGATATATGGCACAGAAACAGGCCATTCGGCCCAACCAGTCCATGCCAATGTATATGCTCCACTCGAGCCTCCTCCCGTCTTTCCTCATCTAAATCTATCAGCATAAACCTCTATACCCTTCTCTCCTTAAATGCATCTATAGATGCATCTATACTATTCGCTTCAACCACTCCCTGGGGTCAAGTTTCGGCCTGAGTTGCTCCTATTTTTTTGGAGCAACTGGTTTAGAATGGAGTATCTTAGAAATTGCAATTCTCGGCATTTAGTTTGCTCCAGTTCTAGTCAGTTAGAACAGTTCCAGTTTGGAACAGATTTTTCTTTTCAAAAGGGGGCGTGTTCGGCCACTTACGCCTGTTTTGAAAGTTTAGTCAGTGAAAACTTACTCCAAACTAACTTAGAATGGAGTAAGTGTAGATTTTTGTACGCTCAGGAAAACCTTGCCCACACTTAGAAAATCAGGCGTAGGTTACAAATCAGGTGTAGGGAACAAGGGGGCGGGGTGTTAACAAACACTAAACACTTCACTTTTACAAATAAAGAGTCATCATCAATAATAAATGATAAATAAACCAATAAATCAATCCAAATAAATTAAAAAATTAAAATAAAAAAAAAAATCACTCAATAAATAAAAAATTATTTCTACTCACCTGCAGCACCAGGGAGAAGAGGAGAAGAGGGGAAGAGAAGATGATGGGGTGGGGGGGGAAGAGAGAAGAAGATGGGGGGGGAGAGAAGAAGATGGGGGGGGAGAGAAGAAGATGGGTGTGGGGAGGGGGTGGAGAGAAGATGATGATGCCAGGCTGCTCCCGCTGCCGCCGACTCTTCGGGCGGGGCCCGTCCCCAGCGAGAGGCCGGGCGGGCGGGCCCTGCCGCCGAGGTAAGATGCGCAGGCCACTCGGCCGGGGATAGGGTCGTCGCCCCGGAGACAGGACGCCGGCAGCTACTGCGCACGCGCGCAGCCTCCACTGCTCACGAGCGTAGCTGCCGGCACTGTTTTCGGTGCAGTGCTGTAGCTCCGCCCCCAGCAACTCCTGCTGCGCAGCGCTGAGGTGGAATTGGACCTACAGCTATCGGAGAATCGCGAGGTAAGTTTTCGTCGCAATTTTTGTTCTATAAATTAGGCGGGCCTCTCCGATGTGCGCCGTTCTAGCGGGCGGCTGAAACTTGACCCCCCTGTGGTAGTGAGTTCCACATTCTCACCACACTTCGGGTAAAGAAGTTTCTTCTGAATTTCCGATTTGATTTCTTGGTGAGCATCTTATTTTGATGACTTCTAGTTATGCTCTTTCCCACAAGTGGAAATATTGACGTGGAAATCCCGGCCTCCCCGGGTCCGTACGAAGCTTCTACGGACCTGGGAAGGCATCGGAAAAGCCGGTTTTCAGCGCGCAACACGCATGCGCTGAAAACCGTTTTTTCCGATCTGTCAAGCTTCTGGCTTGACAGAACTCGCGCATATCGGGAGCGAGGACATTTGCAAAGGCAAGATTGCGGGATTTACGCATATCTTGCCCAGCAAATGTCCTCAAGACTCTTGTGCCTGATAAAAGGCGTAAGAGTTTAAAAACATATCAAAAACATGATTAAAATAAAATTTTAAAAAACTATTTATGTTAAAACTCTGCCCACTCAGGTAATTTTATTTTAAACCATAATTAAAACTTTTTTTAAAAATCGGCAAATTTTTTTTCTTTAAAAAACATTTCTACCAACTTTAATTTCTATAGTGTATTTGTGAGGTTTTTTTGAATGTCTTATGTAGTTTTTGGGTGTTTGGGAGTATTTCTCATTCATAGTAATATGAGTTTCCGACTTACAAAACTCCTATTACTATGAATGAGAAAATACTTTACCGTGATTGGGTGTCCAGGCCCACGTGACTCCTGCGGACGTCCCAAGGTGAACGCGCTCCGTTGCACAAGAAGAGGAGGCCTCGAGTCCGGGATCTCTGGCGGGCATTAGACCAAAAGTTAGGTGCGCATCTTATTTCTTATTTTTAGTCGAACTCCCGCGGGTAAAAGAAACAGAGATTTCTGGGCCATTCTCCCTGTATCCATTCTATCAAATCCATTCATAATTTTAAAGACCTCTATTACATAGAAATATAGGTCACCCCTCAGCCTTCTTTTTTCATCCTTTCCTGATATGTATGCCCTCGCATTTCTGGTATCATCCTTGTAAATTGGGATTTTTATTCAGAACCTCTTTTCGAATTTGAATAATATTAGATTCATTTCAGAGCATGCTACTGTATATATTAACAGTGATTGTTTACAGGTTCTCAGTGTAAATATAAATTTAAAAAAGACAGATGCTGTAGCCATTTAGAATTCCTGACTTTCTAGTTTTCCCCTTCAGCTGCATTTGCATCGAACTTACTTACCAAACATGCCGAATGGATTTGCAGCAGATCAGATAGTGCATGTTAGGCACTGGTTTCACTATCAAAGTTACCTCAGAAAAAGCTGAACGGTTCATACATAGCACGGTTTTGTTTTGCATTCAAAATGAATTCAAATTAGCTTTACTGTTTCTATTAATGACTTCTCTGGGCAGTTTTATTGATAAAGATCAGTGCAGGAGAGGGCAGGCTTGCAAGCAACAAGTCCTGGCATGCTCTATGAACGGTCAGAGTCTTTTTTAATTATTCAAATATTTAAACATTCTCATACAGACACATCTTACAAATTGGCACATCTCTCAATGAAGAATGGAGGCTCTGGGAGCCCCATGAACTGCAGGCTGAAGCTTGTTATGCCGGAATGAAAAATATTGTTGCAAAAATATTGTTGTCAAACATAGAAATTGCTACATATAATCATTCTGGTGAATTTAAATCAATTTTCTTATAAATCTCATCATATTTTTATTTCTTTATTATATTACAATTTTATTTGATGTAGTATATCTTCAGAATTGTGCAGAACCCATGATGGCAGCCAAATATATTTTTAATTTCTTTTTGAGTGATTTGTTTGGTTTGCCTTCTTGGTTTACTGGTAGTTAATTCTGGCTTTATTTCTGTTTGCTATTTGCTGATTCAGTACTGTAATTTGTTATGGTTTTTATAAATAAGGGCTAAGAGTTTCTGCTTTGGATGCACAAATTGCGTTCAAAATTGTGCTAGTTTTCCGATGTGTTATTTTTGCTCAAGTTTCCGCTCAAACTCATATGCCTTTCGCGGAACATAAGATCTTCCATGAACCAAAGGAATCAGGCAGCATTTTAGAACGGCATTTAAAACAAATTGGCATCAAAAATATTCCTTGATATATTTAAGAGCGGTAATCTGCTGCAGGTTCATTAATACAGTTGAAAATGGGTTTATAGCAAAAAATAAGCATTTTTAAGCAGTCTTGTCCACCACCTGTGATCAACCCAATTTTGAATAACTTGAAAATGACTTTAAAAAAAAACTATACAGAATCATTTACCAGTAGTCAGTTTCTTAGATCCCAAAACTGGTGACCTTACCGCCCACTGCCACCTGCTGCCGCCGACTGCCGCTGAGTTTTGCTGCCGTTTTCCTCTCGTCGCCATTTTCTACTTGGGCTGGAGTGGGCGGGAGGGGAGTACCAGCGGGAACCGTCTGCTGACGTCCTCTGGTGGCCAAGTAGCGTAAGTGGCCTCCCGCCCACCGTGCTGCCAGATTGGTGCGGGTCAGGAGTTGGCGGGAGTTGGCGCCAGCAGGGGGAAGGATTGCTGCATGGAGGCTGTTCTAACCCCGACGGTAGGTGCGAAGAAGGGAAAAAAAGGTTAATGAAAATATATTTTTAAATGTTTTTGCAGCGACTTACCTGGATGGGGTCTACTGAAGGTTTTCTGGTGTTTTTTTTAATTGTTTCCTCTGATTTTTATTTGTAGGTCTTCCACCCTCTCTGGGCCCGACTCCATCCTCGGCGGCACTTGGGCGACAAGAGCCTTTGCCGCCGAGATTGAGAGCTCCTGCTTGCTGCTGCCGAGATTGACAGCGTAAGCCGCTGTTTGGCCACCGGGCGGTACCGCCACCTCTTTTAGAGGAATCTTCCAGACAAAGTATCGCACGGTCTCTCGGCGGCCATCGGCGGTCCTTTGGGCAGCACTTTGCCTTTAACAATTTCAGCCCCTAAGTGAATTAAAAAAATATTTAAAAGCTTTTAAAAGGTGCCTATTTTTCCCAATCAGATGCAAGCAATGTTCCCTGTAAGCTACACTTTGTTCTGCGCAGCCTGTTTCTTTTAATGTGCGGTCCCTTTAAATTTCTGCACATGCGCGGTATTTACAATATAAAAGCCAGTGAGCGGCCTGTGTGGGACCTTTCCCATTCATGGGAACATTGGATGCAAGTGTAATAATGCAATTTGAATATAAATAATTTTAATGCTGGAAGTGCAATGACTAAATTGCGCTGCAGTCAGGTTCATTTTCTTTTGCACCAGTTTGGCGGAATAGATCGGCCCTCTGTTGTTGAACCCATTTGATCATCATAAGCAGTCCCTGGAATTGAGGATGACTTGCTTCCACGCCAAAAAGTTCACAGATGTTTCAATGAAGGACCCGAACTAAATCTTGAAGATGCCTGTGCATGGATTTTTTTATCGTGTGGTGGCTGTTGCACACCAGCCACCACATGGACTTGACAGAGCCAGGTCTTGGTCCAGTGGCAAGGATTATCCAAAATGACTGGAGACCGGCTCTGCTGCACGGACCTAGTGCGCACACATATCGCAGTGTGGGCTGGCCCGTGCTGCCCCTGGGCCCCAGGCCCCGAACTCATGCTTCCCCTGGGGCCCGATCACGTCCCTCCACAGTCTCTCTTGATATTCGTTCCATTAAAGGTTCTATAAAGGGAGAGTGAAATGTCCTGGCAGCGAAGTTTAAAATTTCCCCCAACATTTTTGCATTCATATGGATTATTTTTCTTTTTGGTGCTGTAAGCTGAACAGTTTTGGTTAATGTGGGTAGAATGGGTGGACTATGCCATGCCAAGCCAGAGTAGTTCACAATAAAGATGTCAGCCTTGGCTCAGTGGTAGCATAGAAACATAGAAACATAGAAACATAGAAAATAGGTGCAGGAGCAGGCCATTCAGCCCTTCGAGTCTGCACCACCATTCAATATGACCATGGCTGATCATGCATCTTTAGTACCCCATTTCTGCTTTCTCTCCATACCCCTTGATTCCTTTAGCCGTAAGGGCCACATCTAACTCCTTTTTGAATATATCTAACGAACTGGCCTCAACAACTCTCAGTGGTAGAAAATGCAGGAATGGGGTACTAAAGTTGCATGATCAGCCATGATCATATTGAATGGTGGTTGTTGTAGGAGGTAGGCACCTTTAGAATATACCAGAACACTAGGCATTAGGCACCTGCTAGATATATCTAAACGCATATAAGTTTAAAGTGGCCACACATAAAATGGCTGCCCAGGCATGATGGGAAATCAGGTAGTCAAGCTGTGAACTGTTGAATGTTCAATGACCGAGCAATAACCCTGTGAGGCCCACTATAGGAATGCCTTGGATGCAGGATAAGAATAATGAGGAGAGAACCCATCTCTGGTAAACAAGGTCATAAACCAATTAATTCCCCAGGAAGAAAGAGATAAGAAGGGAACCCATCTCCTGTAAACAAGGTTATAAACCAATTATTTCTCCAAGAAGAAAGAAATAGGGAGAGAACCTATCCCCTGGAACAAAGTCATCAATCAGCCCGAACTGACAATAACCGAACATATGGTTCCTGAGGCACCAGGGGAATTCTATTAGGTTAAAAGAACCTATATATAATCTATAATCGTTGTGATTGGCTTGTGTCCAACCGTGATGGGCTGTGTAACTGTAGTAAACTGTTTGTAACTGTTGTGAAACATATAAAAGTGCATGTAACCCTTTGTTCTGTGGCGTGAAGCCTGGATACAGTCCTGAGACTTCCTCCCCGCTAAGCGTTAATAAAGGCCGCGACGGCATTGGAACCGACTCTGAGTGTTGAGTGATTCTTCTGAGAAAACACTAACGCTAACAGTGGTGCAGGCTCGAAGGGCCAAATGGCCTTCTCCTGCATCTATTTTCTATGTTTCTATGTTTCTATATTTCTCTCCATACCCCTTGATACCTTTAGCCGTAAGGGCCACATCTAACTCCCTTTTGAATATATCTAACGAACTGGCCTCAACAACCTTCTGTGGTAGTGAATTCCACAGGCTCACAATTCTCTGAGTGAGGAAGTTTCTCCTCATCTCGGTCCTAAGTGGCTTACCCCTTATCCTTAGCCTGTGACCCCTGGTTCTGGACTTCCCCAACATTGGGAACATTCTTCCTGCATCTAACCTGTCCAATCCCGTCAGAATATTATATGTTTCTATGAGATCCCCTCTCATTCTTCTAAATTCCAGTGAATATAAGCCTAGTCAATCCAGTCTTTCTTCATATGTCAGTCCTGCCATCCCAGGAATCAGTCTGGTGAACTTTCGCTGCACTCCATCAATAGCAAGAATGTCCTTCCTCAGATTAGGAGACCAAAACTGTACACAATATTTAAGGTGTGGCCTCACCAAGACCCTGTACAACTGCAGTAAGACCTCCCTGCTCCTATACTCAAATCCCCTAGCTATGAAGGCCAACATGCCATTTGCCTTCTTCACCGCCTGCTGTACCTGCATGCCAACTTTCAATGACTGATGTAGCATGACACCCAGGTCTCATTGCACTTCCCCGTTTCCTAATCTGCCACCATTCAGATAATATTCTGCCTTCCTGTTTTTGCCACCAAAGTGGATAACCTCACATTTATCTACATTATGCTGCATCTGCCATGCATTTGCCCACTCACCTAACCTGTCCAAGTCACCCTGCAGCCTTTTAGCATCCTCCTCACAGCTCACACTGCCACCCAACTTAGTGTCATCTGCAAACTTGGCGATATTACATTAAATTCCTTTGTCTAAATCATTAATGTATATTGTAAATAGCTGGGGTCCCAGCACTGAACTTTGCGATACCCCACTAGTCACTGCCTGCCATTTATTCCCACTCTTTACTTCCTGTCTGCCAACCAGTTCTCTATCCATGTCAATACATTAACCCCAATACCATGTGCTTTGATTTTGCACACTAATCTCTTGTGTGGGGCCTTGTCAAAAGCCCTTTGAAAGTCCAAATACACCACATCCACTGGTTCTCCCTTGTCCACTCTACTAGTTACATCCTCAAAAAATTCTAGAAGATTTGTCAAGCATGATTTCCCTTTCATAAATCCATGCTGACTTGGACCGATCCTGTCATTGCTTTCCAAATGCGCTGCTGTTACCTTTTTAAAAATTGATTTCAACATTTTCTCCACTACCGATGTCAGGCTAATCGGTCTATAATTCCCTGTTTTCTCTCTCCCTCCTTTTTTTAAAAATGGGGTTACATTAGCTACCCTCCAATCCATAGGAACTGATCCAGAATCTAGAGAATGTTGGAAAATGACCACCAATGTATCCACTATTTCTAGGGCCACTTCCGTAAGTACTCTGGGATGCAGCCTATCAGTCCCATCAATTTCCCGAACACAATTTCCTGACTAATAAGGATTTCCTTCAGTTGCTCCTTCTCGCTAGACCCTTGGTCCCCTAGTATTTCCGGAAGGTTATTTGTGTCTTCCTTAGTGAAGGCAGAACACTCTCGCCTCTTGAGTCAGAAGGTTGTGGGTTCAATCCCCATTCCAGAGACTTAAGCGCAAAACCCAAGCTGCCACATCAGCACATTTTTGAGGATTGCTGCACTGTTGGAGGTGCTGTCTTTCAGATGTGATGTTAAGCCGAGCTCCTGTTTACCTTTTCAGGCAGACCTAAAAGATGCCATGGCACTATTTGAAGAAGAGCAGGGAAGTTCTCTGTGTTCTGGCCAATATTTATCCCTCAACCAAGATCAATAAAACAGATTATCTGAGCAATACAGTCTGTATTGAGAGCTTTCTGTGAGCAAATTGGCTGCCGTATTACCATACATTACACCAGTGACTACACATCATTGGCTGTAAAATGCTTTGGGACATCCTGAGGTCATGAAAGGCAGTAAATGCAAGTCCTTTCTTTATCCTTGCCAAATGTAGCTGGCTCCGACTGCCAGTGAATTGACTTTGAGTTCTTTCCTGCCCTTCAAATGTTCTCATGGACTTGTCCCACCCTATCCCAGTGATTTCCTCCAGGCACATGTCCCTCCTTGCATGCTGCGCTTCTCCAGCACATTGTACCCCACATTCTCCAGTCCATCATTGGCAGTGGCACCTTCAGCTTTTGTGCCCCCCGCTCTGGAACTTCACCACTCAATGCCTCTGCTTTGTCAATTGACTCTCTGCTTTTAAAGACCCAAAATACACTTTCCTTCAACCATGCTTTCACCCTGTCCCCAATACTTTCCTTTTCTCTAATGTTTGTGGCCTCCTGTCCATTCTTTTATGATCATTGTAATGTAAAATGCTCTGAGATGTCCTTCTGCACGTGAGCAGCACCCTCGATATGTAATTTATCGATTGACCAGACAATCTGCCTTTGGTGATGTTTATTGAAGGAGGAATGTCAGCCAGGATACAGAGAGATCAGTCTTGGTCTTCTTTGACTAGTGCTATAGGATCTTTACTGTTCCTTCTGAACAAACAGGTCGGGCCTTGGTTTAAGGTCTCATCCAACGAATGGCACCTCCAACTGTAGAATGATAAAGCACAAAAGAAGCCATTTGGCCCATTATGCCTTTGCTGCCTCTTTGAAAGAGCTATCCAATTAGTCTCATTCCCCTGCTCTTTCCCCACAACCATGCAAATATTTCCTTTACAAGTATTTATCTCATTCCCTTTTGAAATTTATTATTGAATCTGTTTTCACCACCCTTTCAGGCAGTGTATCCCAGATTACCATAACTCGCTGTGTACATTTTGTTTCTTCATGTTGCTTCTGGGTTTTTTTGCCAATTACCTAAATCTGTATCCTCTGGTTGCTGACCCTTCTGCCACAGTTTCTCCTTATTTACATTTTTCTGCTTGAAATTATTCCCAGAGTACTGCACTGGAGTGTTGCCTAGCACTCAGGGCTAATTTTTTAACTTCATACCTTTGACAGGAAGCCTCACCAAAAACATATCAAATTCAAGCACACCTGGCACACGACCTTCCATCATTTGAAATAGTACGAAACTGTGTACACTGCATGGACAAGTTATGCTTTCCCATTCGGCAAGGCTATCCACCTAGAGCATAAGGTCAGAAAACTACCCTCTATATGCTGGAGGGCAGCTTACACCACAACCTTCTGACTCTTGAATCAGGAGTCCTACCAAATCAAGCTGACATACAGATGAGTCTTGTTGTGTAGGCATGCCTGTTCACTGTGTGATGTCTGTAACACTGTCTTGCAACATTGAATGTACCCTTGTACTGTACACACCTTACCGGTACACTAGAGGGTGCTGTTGCTGGAGACCCAGGGGTTGCCTGCACACGGCAGGTAACCCAGTATAAAAAGGAACACACAGCTTGCTGTCAGCACTCAGGAGCTGCTAATAAAAGACTGCAGATCTGCACAGTCAAAGTACCATACCCTGCTTCGTGGAGTCATTACTAAAGGTGCCTACATACACTACAACTGGCGATGGGAATACGGGATCACGAACTACATGCTCAATATGTCTAACCTCAGCAACTTTCAGCAATTTACAGAGGGGGAAGATTGGGATGCTTTTGTGGAAAGATTGGAACACTTCTTCATAGCCAACGACCTGGACGGGGACACACTGGGCACACTACCGAACAAACGCAGGGCCATCCTGCTTAGCAGTTGTGGGCCCACCATCTATGGTCTCATCAGGGACTTACTAGCTCTGGAGAAAACAACCACCAAGAGCTATGAGGAACTTGTAACAATCATACAGGAACAACTAAAACCGAAAGAAAGCATCCTCACAGCCAGGCACCGGTTCTACACTTACTGGCGACCTGAGGGCCAAAAAATTGGCAAGTATGCTGCACACTTAAGAAGACTAGCTGCACCGTGTGAGTTTAGCGACCACCTTAATGAAGCACTGAGGGACATATTTGTCATCGGAATCAGCCACGAAGGCCTCCTACACAAATTGCTCTCGGCTGACATCACGGTCACCCTGCAGAAAGCAATTCAAGTGAGCCAGGCCTACATGGTTTCGGCCGGCGACTCCAGGCGAATACTGACCCAGGACTCTAAACCGGCGAGCGCAGTGCACCGCATGGACACTTCTAAAGGCAGAAATGCTGCCCCAAGTCCCGCAACCGAGTCCGCCACATGGGGCAAGCCGGATGGCCCCGTGCTGGCGCTGTGGAAGAAACCACAGGGCCCGCCAGTGCCGTTACAAAGACTATGCATGCAAAGGCTGCAAAGAAAAAGGACACCTTCAGAGAATGTGCAGAAAAGGCTGTACTCACTGTGTCTCTGATGAGTTGGCTAATCACCGGGGCTCCGACATAGATGAAGATGAAGCTGCTCTAACCCTGGGAGAAGAGTATGGAATCTTTACCTGCTCCAATGGAAGTTCTCCGTGGATGATGGAAGTGGACATCGACGGGGTCCCAGTCTCCATGGAGATCGACACAGGGGCGAGTCAGTCTGTGATGAACCAAAAGACCTTTGAAAAAATTTGGAGGAATCCTGCCACTCGACCAAAACTGTCTCCTGTCCAGGCAAAGCTGCTCACCTATACCAAAGGTAAAATCCAAATCGTTGGCAGTGTAGACGTCTCGGTCTCCCAGGGCGGCGTGTTGCACAAACTCCCCCTATGGATTGTATCCGGCGATGGTCCCACGCTGCTGGCCAGGAATTGGATGAACCGGGTCCACATCAGGTGAAGTGGTGCTGTGGAAGAAAAGAGCACTACAGCCTGCCTGCAGCAAGACCACAGAATGACTGCAGCACCACACGCATGTGGAAGAAAAGAGCACCACAGCCTGCCTGCAACAAGACCACAAAATGGCTGCAGCACCACAAGAACGTGGAATAAAAGAGCACCACAAAATGGCTGCAGCACACCAAGCAGCAGACCTGCATTCAAAATGCGAGTCAACATGAAGGAGTATCATGTGACATCGAGCGGCCAATCGGTTTTGAAAGCTCCCTTAAAGGAGACCGGTAATCAAAAAATGTTAAAGAGGAAATTCCAATTATTTGAGTACACGGACTTTAAAGCTAAAGATGCAATTAAAGGGTGCAAGTATGAAAATGTATGCAATGTAACCATGGATTGTGATGCTGGTTTAACTAATGTGACTAATGAGATGAATGCAGGTGTCAGTAAGGTTAAGAACAAGTTTATTATGCTTAACAATAATGATAGAGATTGTGAAATGCCTAATGTAACCATGTCTGTTGAAACCATGACCCCCAAAAGTGATGCAAGTGCTAGAATGTATAATGCAGGCTCGACTATGTGTGATCAGAGCCAAGATGTCATGTATACCGGTAGGACACTGTCCTAATGCCAATGGAATCCCCCTGTGGGAGACCCCTAGGTCCAGCAGGCTACCTGACCATGTAGCCTAGACCTTTGGAACGAATGTGATGCCCCTTGCAGGACACACACACATGCAGTGGGAGCAGACCCACTACAGGGACAGTGGTCAATGGGCAGCCCAACCACCACCAATGGCAACCGGCACCAGACCAGCCCTACAGCCCCTGGCCACCAGGGCCAACACCAGAAGCATGAGACCAATACCCTCCAGCTTCCCTGGCAAACCCTGGGATGACCTGACCCTCATCCCCATTGGTGGACAAGGAGCCCACCCAGTCTTGTGGCCCTGCCCACCACCCCACAACTACCCACATCACAGTGTATACACACCACCCACTGCTGCCGTGGCTACCTCCCCGAGGGATCCCACAACAGTGACACCCACTTGGTTTGTGTGTGAGGGAGAGGAAACGTACGAGGCCAGCCTCAAGCACAGGGGTCACACCTGGCAACCACACAACCCTCACCACAACCTCCCATAGCCCACCACTGATCACCTCCCCTGGTCATGACCACTAGAATATGAAAAATGCTCAGGGGGGAGTATTGTTGTGTAGGCATGCCTGTTCACTGTGTGATGTCTGTAACACTGTCTTGCCACATTGAATGTACCCTTGTACTGTACACACCTTACCAGTACACTAGAGGGTGCTGTTGCTGGAGACCCAGGGGTTGCCTGCACATGGCAGGTAACCCAGTATAAAAAGAAAAACACAGCTTGTTGTCAGCACTCAGGAGCTGCTAATTAAAAGGCTGCAGGTCTGCACATTCAAAGCACTATACCCTGCCTCGTGGAGTCATTACTAAAGGTGCCTACATACACCACAAGCCTGAACCTAGATTATAATTATTGGCAGTCTATTTAACATGCAAGGTCCTCATCTGACCTTACAAGCCAATTTCCAGCAAGAATCATGGGACATAACTCTAGCTGATTCTTTCACTCACTATATCTGAGTTGTCGATGCCAATTATAACACCCCAATTGCCACCCAGGTGGTAATGAACCAATTCAGGGTAGGTCTTGAACTAGGAGCCTTCTTGGCATAGTACAATGCCACACAATGGATACACTCACGAAGAGCTTAGGGAAGCTCTAATATGCTCTAACCGACGACATTACCAAGTCCCAGACTTGAGTGCTTCCTAGGTCTGCACACCCTGAATGCACATTTATACATCTGCAGGGACTAATTTGCTTTTTCTTCCTGCACTTCTGTGTCTGTTATTGAGCGCAAAGCTGCTGTGATTACGTAATGCTATTGATGCTTAGCATTTGATGAATAGGAAATCCACCAGTGCCTTTGATGGAAGTGTGTTACATCTGTGACTGAAGTGGGCGTAGGACAGGAGCAGCCAAGAATCCTTCACATTGAGTTACAGCACAAACATCTACATAACAATGTCAGTCTCTGGGGTCACCAGCGAGGTTAATCTCTGCCAGATGAATTGCAGTTCTTTCGGTCAAAGGGAAATTTAACGCCAGTAAGAACTGAAGGATTGTTTGGAATAGAAAAAGGCTATTAAACCCAAAAGGCCCTACCCATTTCAGAGATTAACCCTATTTTGGCACAATATTTCACAATCTCTTTACTGTCCAAAAATACATCTAATTATCGCAAACCGATTTATACTGCCTACTTCAACTGCCCACCCTGGTACCTCATTCCTTAAAGGTCTCCATCCAACTTCCCTCTGTGAGCTTGTTCTGCCATTCAGTTATGTCATGGCTGATCTGTAGCTCAACTCCATTTATCCGCCTTTGCTCCATATCCCTTGATACCTGTACCTAACAAAAATCTAGCAATCTCGGTCTTCAAAATTTCAATTGATCCAGCATCCCCAACCTTTTGGGAGAGCAAGTTTCAGATTTTCACTAGCTTGTTTGAAAAAGTACTTCCTGATTACATTCCTAACTCCTATAAGCTATAGAATTATCACGCTCATGAAGGGCTCTTTTCCACTCATGAAAAACAGATGAAATCACAGAATACAATTCTCAAAACACTGGTAAAAATCATATGTAATGAAAATGGAACTTAGTTTTCTTAAGCCAGTGGCAAGATAATGCCATTGAAACAGAGAAGCATAGTAATTTACAGCGCAGAGAGAGGCCATTTCGGCCCAACGTGTCTGCGCCGGCCGACAAAGAGTCACACGGCCTTCAGTTAGCAGCCCTAAAGGTTAAATATAAACCTATGAACAATGGCGGAAAGGTAAACAGCATCCGGCTCAACCAGTCTGCCCCACACAAGCGCGATACCCCACGCATCGCAACATTTTACACTCCACCCCACCCGAAGCCATACGATCTCCTGGGAGAGGCAAAAAAACAGATAAAAACCGAGGCCAATTAGGAACAAATCTGGAAAAATTCCTATCTGACCCATCCAGGCGATCGAAACTAGTCCAGAAGATCACTCTGGCTGTATTAGATGCTCTGAAGTACTTACCATCGTGCCTGTGCCAACCAACAAGAGGTTATCCAGTCAAATCCCACTTACCAGCTCTAGGTCCGCAACCCTGCAGGTTACGACACTTCAAGTGCACATCCAAGCACCTTTTAAATGTGGTGAGGGTTTCTGCTTCCATCACCCTTCCAGACCCCCACAACCCTCTGCGTGAAGAAGCGTTTCCCTCAAATCCCCTCAAAACCTTCCACCAACCACCCTAAACCTATGCCCCCTTATAATTGACCCTTCCAGCAAGGGAAATAGGCCCTTACTATCCACTATATGCAGGTCCCTCAAGATTTTATACACCTCAATAGGGCCTCCCCTAAGAGTCCTCTGTTCCAAGGAGAACAAACCCAACGTATCCAATCTGTCCTCATAGCTAGGATTCTCCATTCCAGGCAGCATCCTCATAAATCTCCTCTGAACCCTCTCCAGTGCAATCACCTCTGTCCTATAATACGGCGACCAGAACTGCACACAGTATTCCAGCTGTGGCCTAACAAGTGTATTATACAATTTAAGCATAACCTCCCTGCTCTTGTATTTTATGCCTCAGCTAATAAAGGCAAGCATTCCGTATGCCTTCTTAACCACCTTATCCACCTGGCCTGCTACTTTCAGGGATCTGTGGACAAGTCCCTTTGCTCATCTACACTTCTAAGTGGCCTATCGGTTAAGGTGTATACCCTTTCATTATTAGTCCTCCCCATTACCTCACTCTTCTCCGAATTAAATTCCATTTGCCACTGTCCTGCCCACCTGACCAGTCGATTGATATCATCCTGCAGTCCATGACTTTCCTCTTTATTATTAACCACACAGCCAATTTTAGTGTCATCTGCAAACTTCTTAATCATACTCCCTATATCCAAATCTAGATCATTGATGTATACCACAAAAAGCAAGGGACCCAGTACTGAGCTCTGCTGAACCCCACTGGAACAAAAACTTCTATCTACCATTAACCTTTGCTTCCTATCTCTAAGCCAATTTTGGATCCAACTTGCCACTTTGCCCTGGATCCCATAAACCTTCATGACCAGTCTGTCCTGTGGGACCTTATCAAAAGTTTTGCTAAAGTTCATATACACTACATTGTATGCACTACCCTCATCGACCCTCCTGGTTACCTCCTCGAAAAATTCAATCAGGACATAGACAGGCTAAGTGAGTGGGCAAAAATTTAGCAAATGGAGTATAATGTCAGAAAGTGTGAGGTCATGCACTTTGGCAGAAAAAAAAAATCAAAGAGCAAGTTATTACTTAAATGGAGAAAGATTGCAAAGTGCCGCAGTACAGCGGGACCTGGGGGTACTTGTTCATGAAACACAAAAGGATAGTATGCAGGTACAGCAAGTGATCAGGAAGGCCAATGGTATCTTGGCCTTTATTGCAAAAGGGATGGAGTATAAAAGCAGGGAAGTCTTGCTACAGCTATATAAGGTATTGGTGAGACCGCACCTGGAATTTACTGCGTGCAATTTTGGTTTCCATATCTACGAAAGGATATACTTGCTTTGGAGGCAGTTCAGAGAAGGTTCACTAGGTTGATTCCGGGGATGAGGGGGTTGACTTATGAGGAAAGGTTGAGTAGGTTGGGCCTCTACTCATTGGAATTCAGAAGAATGAGAGGTGATCTTATCGAAATGTATAAGATTATGAGGGGGCTTGACAGGGTGGATGCAGAGAGGATGTTTCCACTGATGGGGAGACTAGAACTAGAGGAAATGATCTTAGAATAAGGGGCCGCCCATTTAAAACTGAGATGAGGAGGAATTTCTTCTCTGAGGGTTGTAAATCTGTGGAATTCTCTGCCCCAGAGAACTGTAGAGGCTGGGTCATTGAATATATTTAAGACGGAGATAGACAGATTTTTGAGCGATAAGGGAGTGAAGGGTTATGAGGAGTTGGCAGGGAAGTGGAGCTGAGCCCAAGATCAGATCAGCATGATCTTATTGAATGGCGGAGCAGGCTCGAGGGGCTGTATGGCCTACTCCTGTTCCTATTTCTTATGTTCTTATGTTCTTATTAGTCAAACACGATCTTCCCTTAACAAATCCGTGCTGATTGTCCCTCACTTTCTAAATGTAGATTTATCCTGTCCTTCAGGATTTTTTCCAAAAATTTTCCCACCACTGAGGTTAGGCTGACAGGCCTGTAATTACTCAGCCTATCCCTTTCTCCCTTCTTAAACAAGGGTACCACATTAGCAGTCCTCCAGTCCTCCGGCACCATGTCTGAATCCAAAGAGGACTGGAAAATGATGGTCAAAGCCTCTGCTATTTTCTCTTTTGCTTCACTCAACAGCCTGGGATGCTTTTCATCTGGGCCTGGGGACTTATCCACTTTCAAAGCTGCTAAACCCCTTAATACCTCCTCTCTCACTTTGTTTATTTCATCCAGAGTTTCACACTCCTCCTCGATAACAGTATCTACATTGCCCCTTTCCTTTGTGAAAACAGATGCAAAGTATTCATTAAGAAGCATACCCACATCTTCCGCCTCCACACACAGATTGCCCTCAAGGTCTCTAATAGGCCCTACCCTTTCTTTAGTTATCCTCTTGCTCTTAATATATTTATAGATCATCTTTGAGTTTTCCTTGATTTTATTTGCCAAGAATTTTTCATGCTCTCTCTTAGCATTCCTAATATCCTTTTTAATATCACCTCTAAACTTCCTATATTCCACCAGAGATTCTGCAGCATTTAGCCGTCGGTATATGACATAAGCTTCCCTTTTTTTATTTATCCTCTCCTGTTGGTCCCTAGCCATCCAGGGGCTCTAGAATTGTTATTCCCACCCTTTTTCTTTAAGGGCACATATATGGCCTGAGCCTTCCGGCTATCCTCCTTGAATGCCTCCCACTGTCCCTACACTGGAAAAGCAGATGGAATTGTGGAATGCAATTCCTCAAATCACTAAAAGAACCTCATAATAACAATTCCTCATAATAAAAACAGAATCTGACTTATTCGGACAGCGATAATCAGTGACCATAAATTCACAAGTCTGTCTCCCATTCCTGTAACTCTCTGGATTTTTATTTCAAACAGCATGAAGAGTTGTCAGCCTAGATTGATGACCATTTACAGACTACATCTATGCAATTTGGCTAATAATTACACAACCACGCTCCCGGGATTAGTTTAAGTCCCAATGACGTTGCACTCACGCAGGTGGGATATCTGTGGTTAGTGGAGTAGGGCTTATACACATTCTTTAAATCAGTTGGGGAAAAAAAAGCTATCTGTTGACCTCTTTTACTGAAAGAACTCTTTCTGACTCCTTAATTACTGCCAGCAATCTGTTAAAATGCTATATTAATAAAGTAACTGCTTTGTTTGAACTCTGCTTTCCATGAATGGTGTGTTTGTGTGTGGGAAAGGCCCCCATGATTATGTTCTGCTCCAGGGATTGACCCGAGGTGGGTCTCACTTTATTTAGGGTGCGTTCACATTGTAGCTCCAGTGTCAGTTTGACATCTCATCCAAAAGGCAGCATCTCTGACAGTGCAGTACACCATCAGTACTGCACTGCAACATCTGCCTAGATTTTTAAGCTCAATGGTCTCTAGAGTGGGACTTGAACATACAATCTTCTAATTCGGAGATGAGAGTGTTACCACTGAGCTAAGGCCGACATCTATTAATCAGTGAAGACTGAAGTGGACTCGGCTGTAATCCATGGACAGTAATCTGCTGATACTGAGTGGCTGAAATGCTTCTGGGGTGGACATCTGGCATAGGACGACAGAAGGGTGGGATTATAACTGATGGGAGCTGGTGACAATAGCGGTTAATTTTTCATCTTCACTTCATGGGTGTCTATCTGCTAGGACAGATCGCCCACCCATTGTATAACTCGCTCGT
Source organism: Pristiophorus japonicus (assembly GCF_044704955.1). Taxonomy (NCBI): domain Eukaryota; kingdom Metazoa; phylum Chordata; class Chondrichthyes; family Pristiophoridae; genus Pristiophorus; species Pristiophorus japonicus. Next base: position 486,091,535 of record NC_091977.1, read on the forward strand.
TTTTCATTCACCCTAGGTGGTAATCTGGCGGGGTGGGAAATCTGCTTGCCAAATTACCACCCAGGCAGCGAATGTGAAAATCTGCCCTGGGTCTTCACTCAGAATCCTTCTTTCTGGAAATTCATGCAGGAGCCTGGTTGGGATAGAACTCTCACTGGGTCCAAACATGACCCCAAACATCAGAGAGAGCTGGGCTGAGCAGGGGAGGAAACTTGCATGCCTGCAATTTCCTTAGTCCCATCTGTTCTAATGTTCAGCGACCTAGATACGGGGGTAATCCAGTATTAGAGCGACAGAGGTCAGGGAGAGGATTGCTTTTGTTGATAAGATCAAATGTGGCTTCTCTAGACTGGGTGTATATAGCAACAAAAGGGATAAGGTTGAAACAATATGGATTTTTAAAAAATCATTGAGAATGTGGGCATCACTGGTAAGGCTGGCATTTTTGCCCATCTATAGTTGCCCCCCCTTCTTTACAACTGAATGGTTTGCTAGGCCACTTCAGAAGGCAGTTAGGAGTCACATATAGGACAGTCTGCGGAAAGACATATATTTCCTTCCCTAAAGGACATCAGTGAAACCAGCTGGGGATTACAACAATACAAGACAGCTTCATGGTCACATTTATTGATATAGTATGAAAGGTTTTGATAGAGCATATAGGGAGAAACTCTTTCCACTGGCAGGAAGGTTGATAATCAGAGGACACAGATTTAAGATCATTGGCAAAAGAACCAGGAGGGGGGAGAGAAGCGAGTTGTTATGATCTGAAATGTGCTGCCTGAAAGGCTGGTGGAAGTAGATTCAATAGTAACTTTCAAAAAGGAATTGAATATATACTTGAAAAGGAAAAATTTGCACGGCTATGGGGAAAGTGCAAGGGAGCAAGACTAATTGGATAGCTCTTTCAAAGAGCTAGCTCAGGCACAATGGGTCGAATGGCTTCCCTCTGTGTTGTAAGATTCTATGGGCTAGAACCTCCACTTTTGTGCTTATTGCCCAAAAATGTGCGTTATTTCTGGCATGGGTGTTAAAAAAGGGTTTTCAGATCACCGGCTTCTTGTCCATTCTCAAAACATCTAGTCTCATTTTTGAAAATAGGCGTTGTTGCGAGCGATATCAAATGGGTGGCAGCGTTAATTTTTTTTGACCTTCTGCCGTAAAGTGTGGCCGTCCTTAGCAATGGCATGGCAACGCTCGATTCCCTCGATTCAGGAGGTCAAGGATCATCATGACATGCGCAGAAGAGGAGACAGAGTGAGAGGGAGCTCAGAGGCACTGAAAGCATGTGTGGTTGTGGTGTGTGCTTGTCTGGCTGTTGTGGGAGGGACAGCGGAGATTCACCAGTAGCAAAAAGCCTACTAAGCACCAAGAACATAGTTGGCACCGAGTTTTTGGCCCACAAATAAGATATAACATGGAAGGGATGGAAGAGGCCCTGGAGCTGATAGCCAGGAACACTGCTGCCACAGGTCACCCAGTGGTCCCCGAGTGCGGCACTCCACCCCTAGGCTCTGCACCACCACTGCGAACGGCACATGAGAGCAAAGACCAAGATCCTGCTTCTGCATCAGAGAATGTTGCACCCTCGGCACCCTCCGCTCCAGGACCCGTGCAACCACCGCATCTGCCTTCATCCCCCCCAATGAGGCACCGTTTGAGGAGCTCCTCGGCAGGCGCCGTGGAGCAAGGAGGGGAAGGGGTAGAGGTGGGGAGAAGAAGGAGAGGGGGGAAGGAAAGTGAGGTGCATGTGTGCAGGTGATGGCTGTGTTATATCTCCATCCGGGTGTATGCAATTTGTTGCAATGTATGGGGGCTGGGGACCACACTCCTGCTTTGCCTTTGTATTCTGTGTTGCTGGACATGTTGAACATGTGATTTACGTCAATGGTGGAAAAAGTGGGGTGTGGGTGGGGGTTGGGTGTTATTGGCTGTGATACTTATGATTTCAGACCAATGTTGGTAATAAATTTTTGTTATTGAACATAACTGGTTGCGCATTGTTTCAGATAACTGGGCCATTGCACACTGGTGATTCCTTATCTTGAAAGGGTTAAATACAACTTAACATCAATCAATGTAAACTTTAACTGGCACCAAGGTGATGGGCACCATTGATGTCTGAGCTGCACGCACACAGCAGTGTGTCAACATTGTCACTCACATCAGCGCTCTTTCAGTCAAATCTTTCTGATATCAGCTCCTCCCATAAGAGTGGGATTTAACAAATGCCAGCCATACTGCTGGCGTTCATTCCGGTTAGTTCCACTTTTTGTGGGCGGTTTTTTGAGCGAGCGATATTGTGGGTGATATGTGTGTGAGGTAGTGAAATTGACGGTGGGTGATCTCCATGGCTGCTAGTTTGGGTAAATATGCTCTTTACAAAAAACAGTGGGCGGGCGTTCATATTGAATCTCGGCGTTAATTCCGTGCGGAAAGTAACGCTGGTGTTATTATGGGCGTTTCACCCATTTTGCTGATACCGCCCCAAAAAAGTAGGTGAGCAGTAATATTTTTTCCTGGCGTTAAGCACATGGGGAAAGTAACGCTCGGCGATAGGTTTCCTAAAAATGCCCGTCAGTTTCCATTTTGTGCTATGAACGTTAAGTGGGCGTTAAGCATGCAAAAAAAGTGGAGGTTCTAGCCCTATGATTCAAGCTTTCTTTCAAATGCTTAAACTGCCATTAATGAGATTGGAACTCATGTTTTCTGTATTACTAGAATAGTAACATAATCATTACACTATCTGAGCAAAGAGAAGTGTGGCAAATTATTCATTTGTAGCTGCTATAGACCAGCTGGTCACAGTGAGCAGCCGGATAGGAAGCAGTGCTGTTACGTTGGGATTAACTTATCTCTTTGGTATTTCAAATAATCAATATAGTGAGTATATTGTGTTTAATCGGAGTTTAGGATGGAATATAATGCACTAGTTATACAGCAAAAACATACAACCGTGACAAGTAGCTGGTACTGGACCAGATTGGACAGACAGCTGGCGTGCATGAACAGCTCTTCGGCTTACGACCTTTCTTCCTCTCTTTCTCTCTTCTAGAACCGCCAAGAGTGTTAGACACGCTCGGGATCTCTTCACTCCACCGTCTGTGCTAAGGGCTTTTATTCTCTTTTTAGGGGTGGACCTGGGGTAGAATATGGACAGGACCATTTAACCTATAGAGGTTCTGCTTAAAACAAGGTGCCCAATGGTAGGTCAAGTTCTTTGTTTAAACCATGGAAAATGGGTTAATCCCTTATGTTATTTACCACCTGTCATGTGTCCTCACAGCCATGCTGAAAACTGTTTTTCTCTTATCTTATCCGGTCCTTTCCTTCCAAAGCTATAGGGATAGAAATTGCGTAGCACCCCGTTTGGAGCAATAACTTCCACTTTAGTGCTCCAAGAGGGAAGCTGAGCGCCAAATCAAGGGGTACCACTTCTCTTAGAGCGATAAAGTGAGTGAGAGGGGCTGTATTGGAAGAGTGCTGAGCAATGTTCAGTGCATCGCTGCTGTCTTTAGAGGCTCCTTCCCTCGCTTAAATGGAAGGGCCAATGATGAATTAAATGAATATCCAGGCTGTCTCTGTTGGGCCATGGCACCTGCGCTACATGCACAACAGCCCCAAGCTCTCTAAGAGAGAGCAGGGCTGAGGAATCACGGCGGCAAAAGAAATCAGGAGGCATCAGAATGGGGAGATAAATAAATTTTGCCCTACCTGACCGCCACTGCCTTTAAATATCGCTCCCCAAGCGGCCAGCTGAGGTGACATGCCTTATGCAGCTGCCGTTGTTGATGCCCAGCAATGCAGGGGGCGGGAGCAAATATTACATCTGGGGTGGTTACGGGACGCTGCGCACTGGTTGACATCACGATCTATGGGGCGCAAGAAAGCAAGGTGGTAAGTGTTAGCGCCAATGTAAAATCGCCGGAGAAGTTTGTGAGCCTCAGTGATTTCCCAGGCACCCTGTTACGGCTCCCCACAGACGCTAATAGGAGGCGCAAACTGGGCCAATTTCTCCCCCATTATCTCTTATCACATTCTGTCTTGTTCTCTCTAGCTAGGCGTCAGCAACTCCACATACCAAGTTCGGCTTTCGACTCCTTCAGTCAGAGGCCCCTTTGTTCAGAGCAGTTCGTGCAGCCAGCTGTGTTCAATTCATTATCAGACTATTGTACCATGAAATGAATCATTAAACTCGGAAAGATATTCTCTATTCTATTCTAAGACTCTGGTTAACTTACGCATCTTAGCAATCAATTTTGTTAAATAAATTCCTAAAACATAACATTATAATATGGCTATTAGCAATAATGGAAGAAACATAGGTTGGGCCTTAATTGCAAATATTAAAGATTGATTAAACAATGTCAAAATCCTAACTTACAAACAGCAGACAGCTAACCTGGAAGGCAAGGCCATAGATGTTATGCATCTACCCATCTAATCTAATACTCTTCTCAAGACAGTTTGAGGCTGAAATTGTCCTGTTTTGCAACTCCTGTTAGCACCTCCGGGGATGCTAATGGGCTGCGAAACTGTTGTTTGCCTGAAGGGAGGGGGGGTGGGGAGGGCCGCTGCTGGCTCCCACGAAATTGCGCTGCGCCTTGCCAGTAGTTCCCCGTGCGCAGTGACCACCTGCGGTAGTAATTGGTCAGTGCCCCACAAGGCTGCCAGGAGCGGTGTCAGCATCAGCCTCGCGGGTCACAAACCGGGTCGGCATCCGCTCACAGGGCGGAAGTTAAAGGGGAGGTCATAAACGGCAGTAATTTATTTTCCTGCCAACTCACCAGTCGGCCCCTTCTTTGTTTCTTTGGCGTGGTCCGGGCCACCTTTGTGCAGCCCGGCACTCCGTTTGCATGCCAGGCTGTGGCTTCGGCACCACACTGCCCAGTGGAGGCCAACAGAGGCCCGGCAGAGTGCGTAACGGACCTTCCCTTTAATCGAAGGGGAGGGGCATTGAAACGTGTCAGCGCGATGCGGAGCAGCCGTATAGCGCTGGCGAACATGCCTGAGTACTGCCCCAACAGGAAGTTGATTGTTCCACTTCCTGTGAGGGGTGGTAACCTCAATTTTGTGGCCGGGATGGGACTTCCACGCCGGGTGCAGCAAGTCCCGTCCTGAGTCGGTTACCGCCCCGAGTCTGGGGGAATTTCAACCCAAGCTCTAATACAAGTTGCCAGGAAAATGAAACTTAAGCAGTTCCAATAAAACACAACTTATACATTAACCACTTACTTGTCTCGAGCTCCACTGCAATCATTTAAACACAGTATTATTTGCGGCACAGTCTTATTCGCATAACCATACACGTTTAGGTAACCTTAATTTCTAACAATTGGGAATTTCAACATCCCACATGTTAAGTGGACAGATCAGCACAACCTGAAGGAAGGGTTGAGAATACAAACAAATTCAATTTGTCAATCAGATTGGCTTCCTCATACATCATGCGGGCCATGCTATGAGAGAAGAGATGTTTTGGATCTAATGTTTTGGATATAATGTTGTGATTCCCCAGAGCTGGTCAGTAACCTGAGGGTAGTATGAGTGAGCACCTGAGATTCAGTGAGTATTTGATGTGATTTTATCAAAACTGAGGCCAAAAACAACAATTTGGTGTTTGAAAAATTTAGAAAAAGGGCATTTTGGGTCTATAGGAGACTTCGGCAATGTTAATTGGGAAAATAAATTTAAAAATAGAACTGAGAATGTATTTATGGCTATTTTACAGAATAAGGAAAGAAGTCATGTTCCATTTGGATAAAGGCACAGCCATACCTAAGCTACAGTTAGTAAGATTAGAAGGAACATTAAGTAAAACAACCAAAAGAGACATGAATGCAAGAGACAAGGCTAAAGTGTTTGCAAGCATCTTCAGCCAAAGGTGGTAAGTAGACCTTCCTACTTGACCTCATTTCAAGGTCCTCTCATCGTAGATGTCCAGCCAATTCAGCTGACTCCATGTGACATCAACAAGTGGCTGAGTGCATTAGACATGGCAAAGGTTACAGGCTTAAGGTTTTTAAAATTAAAATTGAAAGACTGCACAAGTGGCAAGATGTGGTACAAATAAAGAGCATGAATAGGGCCAACTCTTTTTTCACCCAGGGTGATCTCTTTTCCTGAGCACAAAGCAGAGGCCCATTTGCATTTACCCGCAGACTTCCAGAGGTTACCCTGGGACTCTGTGTGTGGATAGCAGCCAGAAGGCCCTGGAGCTGATGGCCATTTCTGCTGTTGCAAACTTCTGAGGTCTGCTGCGGTGATTGACGTTCCCTCCCTGGACACAGGCTCTTGCCAAGGGTTGGGTTTTCACAGGGGGAAATGTCGGGCCTAAGATAATGACCTGAATCCACCCTGACTTGGAATCAGAGGGATTGGGGAGTGGAGAAGAAAATCAACCCCAAGGGATCTTCTTCTGCCTCCAACTGATATTTGAGAATTTGATCATGGAAAATCTGGGAACTCAGCACAAATCTACCCACAATATAGCTCAAAGTATCCACCTCACTCAAAGGTTGTTTTACAATTGCCATAAAATAAAAGTACAAGACCCATCTACAAAGAAAGAGGGCTCCCCATGTCCTGGCCAACATTCTTCCCTCTAACAACCACACAAAGAGAACAAATTAGATAACCTCGGAAAACAGGCGTGAGACTGTGGCACACGATTAACCATGTTCACAGCAATTCAGACAATATTTCAAAGTCATGATTTTAATGATTGCTGCATGCAACCAGCACTGTTCAGTGGCTGCACGCATCAGGATATGGGCAGTGGCTAGCACTCTTTAAAGACAACCTGCACCTCTTAAAGGGGAGGTGCATTGTGGCCGCTAGAAGTGTTGGGAATCATTGTCTAGCTATTGAAATGTCTGAAGCTGGGAGAGAATGGGCCCCAAGGTTCTCTGATGCTGCACTGGAAGCCCTGATGCAGGAGGAGAGGAGGATAGATATTTTCTATTTGCAGGAGACAGGAAGGCTTTATGATTTGATTGTGCATTTGGTGGTGGTTTTTATGCCTGCAGTCAAATGAGGGAGGTAACAATAAGTGTTGACAGAAAGAGGATGATGTGATGGTAATAGAAATGGGAAAGGTTAGGAGAGTGGCAGTGATGGGGAATGGGGAGGTGTATTTGAAGTTAATGGAAGCACTTCTCAATGAGCTGATCTCAATGAGCTAGCAGAAAGGGGCCACCGAGGTTGCCTTCTCTTTTCCTCCTCCTCCTCCTCTTCCTCACCCTCATTCTTCGCTTCTTGCTCCTCGCCATCAGTTTGTCGCCTGGCACATGATGATAAGGCTTGCTCCCACAAAAAGGCAAGGTTGTGGAGCATGCAACAGACGATCTTTGAAATACCACTGCGGTTCTCAAATGGTTAAAGGACACATCCGTAAAGTTGAATAGACCTTTGATTTTATTTTGTATGGGTAAGTGGGAGATAAAATACTGAGAACATTCTGCACTTTCTGACCTGCATGTTAGTGTCGTGCAATACAGACACAACTCCTTTAAAGAACTGAACTGCTTGATCATTGTGGGAGTCGCTTCCCTCTCTCCAGGGAAAATAGGCTGGGCCAGCACAGGATGATCAGCGGACTGAAGGCACTGGACTTTGACCGCCCCAGAATAAGCTCCAGCACCTTCTCTAGATTCTGCCCAAGAAGGAATGCGACTCACTACTCTAAGCTCCGACTAGGATGCAAGTTGCAAAACTACACTGAACTCACTCGAGAGTAAGTGACACTCTTATTCATGCATGTATAATTTAATACGGCTAAGACCTTGTTTAATTTACATTGTTTCCTGCTTAGCTTGTACATTCTCTGGGCTCCTATTTCCTGATTGATTATTTTTTAACCATAATGTCGCATGCAGCTTTCAAAATCTTCCTATGTATGGCCCAAAAATAAAGGCCACCCTGAGAACAATAGTTGGGAATCTCTGCAATTATTTTGACAACTATATATACTTGTTGCTTCATACCTCATGATTATTGGCAGTTAATTTATATTGGTTCTGTGCAGGTTTTTGCTTCCGCCTTGAAGGACTCACATCCACTGAGAGGTGTAAAGTCCCGGACAGGTATGTAGCGGGAGCTATTCCTTTAGAAAATAAAGCAATAATATTTCCCTGCCTATGGAAATTCAGACACCCACTGCTTATGATTTTATAACTGAATGGTTGTTAAGTTATGCGTGGAACATGCGTGGAACATGGTCAAATTTCCAATCTGCGCTTCGACTTGTTGAGGATAGTGTAATAATTGCAGTCATTATCATCATCATCATAAGCAGTCCCTCAGAATTGAGGAAGACTTGCTTCCACTCCTAAAGTAAGTTCTTTGTTGGCTGAACAGTCCAATACGAGAGCCAAAGACTTTGTCACAGGTGGGACAGATAGTCGTTGAGGGAAGGGGAGGGTGGGACAGATTTGCCGCACGCTCTTTCCGCTGCCTGCGCTTGATTTTTGCATGCTCTCGGCGTTGAGACTCGAGGTGCTCAGCACCCTCCCGATGCACTTCCTCCACTTAGGGTGGTCTTTGGCCAGGGACTCCTAGGTGCACTTTATCAGGGAAGCTTTGAGGGTGTCCTTGTAACGTTTTCGCTGCCCACCTTTGGCTCGTTTGCCGTGAAGGAGCTCTGAGTAGAGCACTTGCTTTGGGAGTCTCGTGTCTGGCATGCGAACTATGTGGCCTGCCCAGCGGAGTTGATCGAGTGTGGTCAGTGCTTCAATGCTGGGGATGTTAGCCTGGATGAGGACGCTGATGTTTGTGTGTCTGACCTCCCAGGGTATTTGTAGGATCTTGCGGAGACATCGTTGGTGATATTTTTCCAGCGACTTGAGGTGTCTACTGTACATGGTCCATGTCTCTGTGAAGTGAATTGCAGTGAAGGTTGTCACTGCTTCTAGAGCTCATCCCTCATGACAGGCCCAAAGACAGTGCTCACAAAGCCCTGGGAGCAGCATCCTTGGCTGCAAGGGGTTGGAGGCGGAATGTGAAGAAATGAAATCAGTGGGAAAAATTAATCAACTTACTGACAAGCTCTTACCTGCTAGAAAATGCAAGAAAACAACTGAGGTTCACACGTTGTCACAGTGGGTTGTTCAGTGGATCATTTAAGTAGCACATTGTTGTGTTTCTCAGGCCATTCCAAAGTGCTCCATTGATCCAATGAATAATAGTAGAATGATAATGGTGATGATGATTGTGTTGGTAATGGTGGTAACAGTGATGATGGTGATTATAATAGTGATGAATGTAATGTATGCACCTGGTAGTATGCTCACAGGTTTGTAGAGCTGTTGACTGAGAGGCGGGCACCGGAGGGACTGGAGTGCATCATCACCCCCGGCAACCAAATTTTAATTTGATTTTAAATGTCTAAAGTTTAATTTGTTTAAGTTGTTGGTTTTAATGCTCCCCCCCCCCCACCTTTTAGCCAGAGGGCACTTGTATAATTTGTGTTTTAGTGCCCTCAAAAAGAAAAACAAGGGGGCACTTGTTTGAAAATGTTTGGTGTGTCTCCCCCCCTTTAATCAGGAGGCACTTGATTTAATTGGTTACAACCAAAATAGCTGTAGAGCTGTTGATGAGAGGTGGGCACCAGAGGGACTGGAGTGCATCATCACCCCCAGCAACCAAATTTTAATTTGATTTTAAATGTATAAAGTTTAATTTGTTTAAGTTGTTGGTTTTAATGCCACCTCCCCACCCCCCTTTTAGCCAGGGGGCACTTGTATAATTTGTGTTTTAGTGCCCTCAAAATTATTTTTTTTTAAACCCAAAAAACAAGGGGTCACTTGAAAAGTTTTTGGAATGTGCCTCCCCCTTTAATCAGGGGGCACTTGGTTACTGATTACTAATTAAAATAGTTATAGAGCTGTTGACGCCTCATAACTTGAGCCTTCTCCGGGAAATCCCATCCGTGCCTTTCATTTCTGCGTGGAGGGGATACCTGTACGGGCTACTCTTGCACACTCTCCACCTTGCCATCCTTGTCTGCCATCCGGACACGCCATGGCACACCATCTTGCCGTCTGGACACACCATGGCACACCATCGTGCCGTCCGGAGGAGGCGGGGGTCCCCAATGGAGTGCACTCAACGCGGGAGTCCTCCCTCTATTTATTGGGGACTTGGCCTGGAGGGTGGTGCACGGAGCAGTCCCGTGCAATAAGTGCAATTTCTGCGGTCTGGAAGAATCCGTGCCCAACGTTTTTTGAATGCGCGAGGTTGCAGCCCCTATTCCATTACTTGAAGGGGTTGTTCCTCAAATTCTGGTTGCACTTCAGTCCCACACTCCTGATCTTTGGGCACCCTGTTCGGAGGGGAGCGGGAAGTTCAGAAGGCCTCCTCGTAGGACTGCTCCTGGGCATGGCCAAGGGGGCCATCAGCCGGTCCAGGCATCGGGCGGTTGAGGGGGTCGCTCAACCCAACCGCCTGCCTCTCTTCTGTGGTTACATCCGAGCCAGGGTGTCCCTGGAGATGGAGCACGTGGTATCCATCGGTACGCTTGCGGCCTTCCGCGAGAGACGGGCGCCGGGGGGACTGGAATGCATCATCACCTCTGGCAACCAAATTTTGATTTGAATTGAGTTGATGTCCAAAATTTAATTTGTTAATTGTGTCAGTTTTAGTGCCCCCCCACCCTTTTAGCCAGGGGGCACTTGTATAATTTGTGTGTTGGTGCCCTCAAAAAAACCCCCCAAAAAATCCAAAAAACAAGGGGGCACTTGTTTGAAAGTTTCTGTCTTAGTGCCCCCTCCCCCTTTAATCAGGCAGCATTTGAGTGAAAGATTTATGTTTTACAGATTACAACAAAATAGTTGTAGAGCTGTTGACGCCTCACAACTTGAGCCTCCTCTGGGAAATCCCCTCCGTGCCTTTCAGTTCTGCACGGAGAGGATTCCTGTATGGGCTGCACACTCTCCATGTTGCCATCCTCATCTGCCATCCGGACATGCCATGGCGCATCATCTTGCCGTCTGGAAGAGGCGGGGGTCCCCAATGGAGTGCTCTCTATGCGGGAGTCCTCCCACTATTTATTCGGGTCTTGGCCTGGAGGGTGTTGCACAGAGCAATCTATTTTTAAGTCGGTTCATGGGCTCCCAGGCGGACCTATAATTTCTGCAGTCTGGAGGAGTCGGTGTTCCACATTTATGTCGAATGTGAGAGGTTGCAGCCCCTCTTCCAATATTTGAAGGGGCTGCTCCTCAAATTCTGGCTGCACTTCAGTTCCACACTCCTGATCTTTGGGCACCCTGTGCGTAGGGGAGCGGGCAGGTTGGAAGGCCTCCTTGCAGGCCTGCTCCTGGGCACGGCCAAGGGGACCATCAGCCGGTCCAGGCAGCGGGCGGTCGAGGGGGTCGTTCAGCCTCTCTTCCACGATTACATCCGAGCCAGGGTGGCCCTGGAGATAGAGCATGAAATGTCCACTGATATGCTCACGGCCTTCCACAAGAGGTGGGCGCCAGAGGGACTGGAGTGCATCATCAACCCTGGCAACCAAATTTTAATTTGAACCAGTTGACTATCAAAAGTTTAATTTGTCTAATTGTGTCAGTTTTAGTGCCCCCCCCCTTTAACCAGGGGGCACTTGATTTACTTGATTTACAGGTGCAACTTAAAATAGTTGTAGAGCTGTTGAGTTGGGAGTGACTTAGCCAGTCACTTGATGTTCACAAGACTCAATAAAACCCCAGCCAGTTGGGTTTGGGGGATTCACAAAGAGGCAGATGGTTGTGAGCCTGGTGGATGAACTGGTAATATGTAGTGTGATTGTTAAAACTTTTTGCTAATAAACCAATTGGTTCTTAATAGTAATGTGTTGCTATGAATTCTTAAGCAAAGAACCCATGAAGTAAATACATTATAATGAAGCTGGTAAAAACCGTGGTGATGAAGGTGGTAATGATGCGATGTTAATTGTTATGGTAGCGGTAACAATGGGAGGGGGAGAAAATGTTGCAAGGCAAAAAAATATTGAAAAGAGAAAATGAAACTACCAGATCATTAACACGATAAAAAGTTAGAAATTCGAGTGGTGTGTGCCATCCTATATTGCCATGAAATGTCGAGAAAGCGGCGGCCAGCTGGTGGCAGCTCCTGCGATGGGTGCCATTTTGCATGTGCCGGTCGCACTACTGGCAAGCGTGATCACCATAGATTTAAATGACTTGAGATTGTGACGTCAGGGAGTGTGCAACGCTCACTTGATGCCTGATCTGCAGTATTCATTCTCGCCATTGAACTTATTGGCATGTCAAAATAATAACAGCGAGAGCAGGCAATCAACAGCAGGAAGGAGCTGCAGCAACAATATTTAAAGGGGTCATCAGCAGCAAGTTGCACCTGATATGGTTCTGCAGTTTGAGTGGCTCTGTGCTACTTCCTGTAACTCCAGCAGCTTTCTTTACTTATTTCAATGTTACTTGGTAACAGTGAGTGTTGTTGCAAGTGAAGAACTTCCTCATTATTTTTTAAAGGCTTTTGCTCACAATACTTGCTCACAGTCATGTGGGCTGTACTGGCAATCAGCCTTGCCCTCCAGAATTTACGGCTAAGGGAGCGGAGGCAGTGAGGAAAGTAGGAACATGCGCACAGAAAGAAGAGGAGGAGAGCCATGAGGGCTCCCAACAGGAGGCCTAAGAAGGCCTAACCCTCAGAGGGTATTCCGACAGCACTTCTCCTAACTCCAATTAAGCAAAGAGCTTCTTTGTCTTAGGAGGCTACACTTCACCAAGAAGGGAGTCACAGAACTCTACCTCCTCCTGCAACCAGACCTGCACCTCAGAGCAGTGGCAGTCAATTTCTCTGCCAGCGGGTTCTTTCAGTCTGCAGCAAGAGATGTAGCTGACATCTCACAGTTTGCTGTCCATTGCTGCATCTGAGATGTCACTGAGGTTCTCTACACCAGGAGTAAGGGCTACTTTGGCTTCTCTCTCAGCAGAGAAAAGCAGGACGGGCACGTATGTGGCTTTGCCAGGATAGCAGGCTTCCCCATGATGCAGGGTGGCATCAACTGCACCCACATGGCTTTGCGGGCACCGTGTAACAATCCTGAGATATTCCATAACCGCAAAAGCTACCACTCCCTTAATGTGCAGCTGGTGTGCGACCACGCACAGCGAATCCTCAATGTCAATGCCCGCTATCTTGGCAGCAGCCATGATGCGTTCATACTGCGCCACCACAGCAAACTTGAGGGTGGCTACTCGGAGACAAAGCTATCCGCTCTCCACCTGGCTCATGAATCCCCTCCACAACCCCGACACTCGTGCCCAGCACTTATATAATGAGAGCCATGCCTCCACCAAGAACATCATCGAGCAGACCATCAAGCAATGGTTCTGCTGCATTGACCGCTCGGGAGGAGCCCTCCAGTACTCGGCAGAGTGGGTGTCCCATTTCGTGGTGGAGTGCGGCATGTGTGATAACTTGGCCATTATGATGGCGCAGCCCTTCCCACTAGGGATTGCGGGATCACCTCAGGAGGAGGACGAGGAAGAGGAGGAAGACGAGGAGCAAGAGGAAGAGGAAGGAGACACCCAATTACCAATCCGGACAGGATGTCTGTGAGCGGCTCATCAAACTCTGATTCGAATGACTGAAACCCCATTGCTCACCACATTCCACCATACCATCCCTGTCTCACAGACTATCACATCCTTCGATTGGACACAAGGCTGAAATGAGAGACACACAAAGATTCCAAACAAAATTCATAAATTGATCAATATTCACATGGCACATATTTATAATTATATTATTAACTAATCACTCTTGTCTTTCGGATTAGACGTTAAACCGAGGTCCCGTCTGCTGTCTCAAGTGGACGTAAAAGATCCCATGGCACTATTTCAAAGAAGAGCAGGAAAGTTATCCCCAGTGTCCTGGCCAATATATATCCCTCAATCAACATGACAAAAAAACCCAGATTATCTGGTCATTATCACATTGCTGTTTGTGGGAGTTTGCTGTGCATAAATTGGCTGCTGTGTTTCCTACGTTACAACAGTGACGACACTCCAAAAGTACTTCATTGGCTGTAAAGCGCTTTGAGACATCTGGTGGTCGTGAAAAGATCGATATAAATCCAAGTCTTTTTCTTGTGCAGTCCCTTAGTGGCTGTCTTTTGTGTGGGTTTTCCTAAACTAATGCTCCTACAAAGTGCTCCCCCAGTGGCTACAGCATGGCTGGTGGAGGGCTGCTGAGTTTCTGTCAGGGAGACTTCGGATGGCCTTGCAGGATGACCTAAAAGATCTGGCTGTAGACTGCACCACCTCAGCATGGGCAGAGCAGTGTGGGCTGGCTGGCTAACAGGCAGTGACAAGGGCACTGGCAGAGTGGCAGGGCAGCGGTGGGAACAGGAATACTGCCATCCTAAGAGAGGCCAGCAGGTTCCTGCTCCACTGACCCACTGCCACCCCCCCAGGGTGGTGCCTCAGCATTCTTAGCAATCTGTTGGAGCATAGATTGCTGGACTGCTGCGAAACCCTGCAAGCCCTGGTCAACGGTGGTAAACCCGGTCACAATGACAGCTTGGATGGCTTCAAGCTGAGATTGCATAAGAGCACTCTGAGCTTGGGAGGCTTCATACCGAGACTGCATGACAGCAGTCTGAGCTTGGGTGGCGTTATGCTGAGACTGCAGGAGAGCACTCTGAGCTTTCCCTGCCCTCTAAGACGTTGGGTCACTTCCGCAATGGAAACTGCGACATCGCCCATCATGCGCGCTATCATGTCTAGGTCGCCATGGTCTCTCTGGGAGTGCACGATCATTTCCAGGCTGGAAATCCTCGGTTCCATGTTCTGCTTCAAGCCCTGTGCAATGTTAGAGGCGGACTCCTCCACGCTCCTTGATATTGCAGAGAGGCTCTCTGGCAGCCTTAACAATGTACCCATAATTTCTGTGTGAAAGCCTCCCCATCGAGGTCCTCATCTGAGTCCTGTGCAGCAGAACCACTGCGCGAACTTGCCCTCTGGGGAGCAGGCACCCGAGCTTCCTTTTCCCCTTGGCCTTGCTACAGTCCACTCATGCCTGTTGGCTCACCCTGTGCACATCCCATTTCTGCACTAGTCTCTATAGGTCACGTAGAGCCAGTATCTGAGCTGGCGTCTGCGAGCGAGCGATGCAGTGACGCGGTGTGCTCTTCCTCGTCTTCTTCTTCCGCCCCCCCTTGCTCTCTGCGGTGCTATCAGGGACAGGCTGCTCGGCTGCTTGCTGATTATCTGAAAGCAGAAAGGCACAAGAGTCAGGTTATGGTGAGGGCAGGGGGTGGCGACGGGGAAGTGGAAAGCCAGAAATGCATGCGTACAACATGAGTAGCTTGAATGTGAGAAAATGTTGTGTGCTGAGGGGGAAGTGGGATGTGGGAAGAAAGATTAGAAATTAACATACCGTTGTTGTCCCCAAGGGAATAAACCTTACCACGGCCTCTACCATGTGATGTCCAATGATCTCCAGTACTATCTCCTTGAGCTGGCTTAGCTGTTAAAAGGCCGCCTGACCCCCACCTATTTGCACCTGCTCCCTTTTTCTCACATCCCACTTCCTACTCAGCACATAATCTTGTCTCATTTTCAAGCTACTCATGTTGTATGCATGCACTTCTGGCTTCCCGCCCTCATCATTATGCCTGTCTACCTGCAACTTTGACCTGTAAGAGAAAGGGAAGTATGTGAGTGGGTTTGATGCAATGTGTTTGGGTGATAAGAACATAAGAAATAGGAACAGGAGTAGGCCATACGGCCCTTCGAGCCTGCTCCGCCATTCAATAAAATCATGGCTGATCTGATCATGGACTCAGCTCCACTTCCCCGCCCGCTCACCATAACCCCTTATCCCCTTATCATTTAAGAAACTGTCTATTTTTGTCTTAAATTTATTCAATGTCGCAGCTTCCACACCTCTCTGAGGCAGCAAATTCCACAGTTTTACAACCCTCAGAGAAGAAATTTCTTCTCATCACTGTTTTAAATGGGTGGCTCCTTATTCTAAGATTGTGCCCTCTAATTCTAGTCTCCCCCATCAGTGGAAACATCCTCTCTGCATCCACCGTGTCAAGCCCCCTCATAATCTTATAAGTTTCGATAAGATCACCTCTCATTATTCTGAATTCCAATGAGTAAAGGCCCAACTTACTCAACCTTTCCTCATAAGTCAACCCCCTCATCCCCGGAATCAACCTAGTGAATCTTCTCTGAACTGCCTCCAAAGCAAGTTCTCAGGTGACTGATGAGTCCGATGTGGGAACTACAGTGTCTGTTACAGGTTGGGCAGATGGTGGTTAAAGGGATGTTGGTTGAAGGGCCGGTTGGTTGGAGTGCTTGGGTTGTCATGCACTTCTTCCACAGTTTGCGCTTCATCTCTGCTTGCTCCCAGTGAAGAGACTTGAGGTGTTCGGTGCCTTCCCGGATTATTCTCTTCCACTTTGAGCGGTCTTGGACCAAGGATCCCCAGGTGTCGGTGGGGATGTTGTACATTTTCAAGGCGGCTTTAAGGGTGTCCTTGAAACATTTCCTCTGCCCACCTGGGGCTTGTTTGCCATGTCGGAACTCCGAGTAGAGCGCTTGCTTTGGGAGTCTCGTGTCCGGTATGCGGACGATGTGGCCCGTCCATCGGAGCTGATTGAGCGTTGTCAATGCTCCTATGCTGAGGATGTTGGCCTGAGCGAGAACACGGACGTTGGTGCGTCTATCCTGCCAATGGATTTTCAGGATCTTGCGGAGGCAACTACCCACCTCCTCTCCACCGTGAATACCAATGCCTGTATTCTGTCATGATGACTGGTAACTGTCTGTTCCTTGTCCTGAAGCTTCTTTAATTTACTGTTGGGGCAGCTGAACACCCAGCCACCCTGACAATAAGGTACTGCAGCTTTATGTAGTGGAAAAAGCCTGTGGCAATCATGACTGTGAATTAGACTGGCCCTGATACTGGTCCACCTGTTAAGTGTAAAGCCAATGAGCATCAGTTTTAGTGCTGAAATCATAACTACATCATCATCATCATAGGCAGTCTCTTGGAATCGAGGAAGACTTGCTTCCACTCTTAAAATAAGTCCTAAGGTGGCTGAACAGTCCAATACAAGAACTACAGTCCCGTCACAGGTGGGACAGATAGTCATTGAGGGAAAGGGTGGGCCATCCTCCGTCTGCTCCACGACGATCCCCAGGCTGTGATCCTTACCAACAGATCCATTACAGACCCAATCCATGTCCGGACCAGGGCTGAGACATTGCCTCAACCCTCTTCTCAATCTTCCTCGCTGCCATGCTCCACCTCACAGTCAACAAGCTCCCCGCTGGAGTGGAAGTAAACTATAGAACCAGTGGGAACGTGTTTAACCTTCAACGTCTCCAGGCCAGGTCCAAGACCACCCCAACCTCTGTCGTTGAGCTACAGTAATTGGATGACGTCTGCGTCTGCGCACATACGGAGGCTGAACTCCAGGACATAGTTGACGTATTTACTGAGGCGCACGAAAGCATGGGCCTTACGCTAAACATCCGTAAGACAAAGGTCCTCCACCAGCCTGTCCTTGCCGCACAGCACTGCCCCCCAGTCATCAAGATCCACAGCGCGGCCCTGGACAATGTGGACCATTTCCCATAACTCGGGAGCCTCTTATCAACAAGAGCAGACATTGACGACGAGATTCAACACCGCCTCCAGTGCACCAGTACAGCCTTCAGCCACCTGAGGAAAAGAATGTTTGAAGACCAGACCCTCAAAACTGCTACCAAGCTGATGGTCTATAGGGCTGTAGTAATACCCACCCTCCTGTATGGCTCAGAGACATGGACCATGTACAGTAGACACCTCAAGTCGCTGGA
Source organism: Pristiophorus japonicus (assembly GCF_044704955.1). NCBI lineage: Eukaryota > Metazoa > Chordata > Chondrichthyes > Pristiophoridae > Pristiophorus > Pristiophorus japonicus. The sequence continues at coordinate 486,109,375 of NC_091977.1, forward strand.
GAAATACCAACGATGCCTCCGCAAGATCTTACAAATTCACTGGGAGGACAGACACACCAACATTAGCATCCTCGACCAGACCAACATCCCCAGCACTGAAGTACTGATCACACGTGATCAGCTCCGCTGGGCAGGCCACATTGTTCGCATGCCAGACACGAGACTCCCAAAGCAAGCGCTCTACTCGGAGCTCCTTCACTGCAAACGAGCAAAGGTGGGCAGAGAAAATGTTACAAGGACACCCTCAAAGCCTCCCTGAAAAAGTGCAACATCCCCATTGACACTTGGGAGTCCCTGGCCAAAGACCGCCCTAAGTGGAGGAAGTGCATGACTACAATCATGTTAATGAAGAGTGAGCACGAGTTTTGTGTGCTACCTAGACCATTTTCAGGTGGTGCAGCTTAACCACATTGGGGGAAAAATTAGTCTCCTTTGTTCCTCTCGTTAGCGCATCCAGGAGGGCGATAACAGGATGCTAACGGCATACCGACTGGGCATGGCAAAAGTACCGACATCTGCGAACTTTCATAATGGGTTAGTGCTGGCGCTAGAACTTACTGCCCTGATCTCCTGCACCCCGGAGGTTGTGACATCATTCGGTGCCCAGAATCCCATTATCACCCCGGATCGTAAATTCACTTCTGCCCCCTGCGTCATCCCCGGGCGTCAACAATGACAGCTGCAGAAGGCGTTGTGGGGTTGGCCGGCCACTTATGGAGTGGTAATTAAAAGCATTAATGGTCAGGTAGGCCCAATTTTTTTTTCCACCCCACTGTGCTGATTTTTCAATTTTTCCAATGCCACGATTGATCAGCCCTGCACTCTGTTAGAGTGCTTGGGGCTGATTGTCGCGGATCGCAGGTAGCGGCGAAGACTTACCTTAAAACTGTAGTGTCCCTGCACCTTACTACAAACTCACATGAGGCATAGATGTATCAGACACGGTCACTCTGTGACCTTCACCTTTTATTGCCAGGACCAAGGAGTGCTGACCCTGGGTGGGACCTCCCCTTTTATACATGGAAACCCAGGTGAGGAGTGTCTCCCGCAAGTTCACCCCCTGTGGTCAGGGTATGCATTTCTAGGGTACAGGTACAGTGTACATGAGTTACAGTTACAAGACTATGTCATTGCAAGATGGTTAAATACATGACATCATCTCCCCCCTTAAGTCTTTTTTTTTCAGAGGTTAAGTCTATCGGGTGGTCGACGCTCTCTCGTGGAGCGCCGCAGTTGTGGCTCTGGTGGCTGAGCCTCGGCACGCGTCTCTGTCACCTGAGGTGATTCCGGCCTATCCGGGCTGGCCGCAGGGACTGTGCATGCTGAGGGCTGTCTTTGTTGCTCGTCCGCTGGCAGTGGTGTGGGTGCCATCTCATGCTCTTCTTCAGGTTCCTCCGTGACTATGTTGAACCTTTTCTTTACTTGGTCCAAGTGTTTGCGGCATATCTTCCCATTGTTTAGTCGGACCACCATGACTCTATTTCCTTCTTTGCCAATTACGGTGCCCTCAAGCCACTTGGGTCCCAAAGCATGGTTAAGAAAAAAACCGGGTCATCTATTTCTATGCACCTCCCCCTTGAGTTTCAATCATGGAACTCGGTTTGGGACTGGCGCTTGCCCTCAACAATGTCTGCCAGGGCTGGGTGAATGAGGGACAGCCGCGTCTTGAGCGTGCGTTTCATGAGGAGTTCCGCTGGCGGGACTCCCGTGAGCGAGTGCGGCCGGGACCTGTAAGCCAGCAGGAGGTGTGATAGGCGGTACTGAAGGGAGGGTCCTTGGATGTGTAGCATGCCCTGTTTTATGACTTGGACCGCCCTTTCCACCTGGCCATTGGAGGCTGGCTTGAATGGCGCTGTCCGGATGTGCTTGATACCATTGCTCAACATAAACTCCTGAAAATCATGGCTGGTGAAACACGGGCCATTGTCGCTGACCAGGATGTCCGGCAAGCCATGGGTCGTGAAAACCGTACACAGACTCTCCACGGTGATGGATGTCATGCACGAGTTCAATATGATGCACTCGATCCACTTCGAGTATGTATCGACAACGATCAGGAACATTTTCCCCATGAATGGGCCCGCATAGTCTACGTGAATACGTGACTATGGTCTGGTGGGCCAGGGCCACGGGCTGAGTGGGGCCTCCCTGGGGGCATTGCCCAGCTGAGCACACGTCGTGCACCTGCGAACCCAGTGTTCCAGGTCTGAGTCAATCCCCGGCCACCATACATGTGACCGGGCAATGGCCTTCATTAACACGATGCCAGGGTGCTCGCTGTGGGGTTCCCTGATGAATGCTTCCCTTTGTTTCTGAGGCATGACTACCCGGCTGCCCCATAGCAGGCAGTCGGCTTGGATAAGAGCTCATCCATCCGTCTCTAAAACGGTCTGACTTCCTCGGGCCACGCCCAATCCCCAGTCAGGACACATTTCTTTATCATGGATAGGAGGGGATCCCTGTTGGCCCAGAGTTTGATCTGGCGGGTTGTGATGGAGGAGCCCGCAGTGTCAAAAGCCTCAACGGCCATGACCATCTCGGCGCTCTGCTCCGATGCCCCCTCGGTGGTGGCCTGTGGGAGCCTGCTGAGCGCGTCATCGCAATTTTCAGTGCCTGGCCGGTGCCGTATGGTGTAGTCATACGCAGCCAGCGTGAGGGCCAGCGCTGTATGCGAGTTGACGCATTGGCGTTGACAGCCTTGCTGTCAGACAACAGGGATGTTAACGGCTTGTGGTCTGTCTCTAGCTCGAACTGTCTACCAAAAAGGTAACACCCGTAAACACACGCGAGTGCTTCCTTCTCGACCATGCCGTATCCACACTCTGCCTGGGAGGGCGACCTGGAGGCGTAAGCCACCGGTTGGAGTCGGCCGTCATCGTTACCCTGCTGCAACACACACCCAACCCCGTAGGATGACGCATCGCATGTTAAGACCAATTTTTTACAGGCGTCATACAAAGTCAACAGTTTGTTGGAACACAGCAGGTTCCTCGCCTTATTGAAAGCCCGTTCTTGACAGTTCCCCCAAAACCATTCACAACTTTTACGCTGTAACGGCTCCAACAATGTGCTTAAGTTCGGCAGAAAGTTCCCAAAATAGTTCAAAAGTCCCAGGAATGATCGCAACTCCAACGTGTTGCCGGGCCTGGGTGCCCGGCAGATCGCCTCCGTTTTTGATTCAGTGGGCCGGATCCCGTCTGCGGCAACTCTCCTGCCCAAAAACTCGACCTCTGGGGCCAAAAACACACACTTGGCCTTTTTCAGCCGCAAGCCTACCCGATCCAATCGGCGTAGCACCTCCTCCAGGTTGTGGAGGTATTCTTCGTGTCTCGACTCGTTATGAGAATGTCGTCTTGGAATACGATTGTTCCAGGAATGGATTTGAGTAAGCTTTCCATGTTTCTCTGAAAGATGGCTGCTGCCGAACGAATGCCAAATGGACACCTGTTGTAGACGAATAATCCCTTGTGCGTCGTGATGGTGGTCAGTAGCTTGGATTCTTCAGCCAGTTCCTGAGTCATGTAGGCCGAAGTGAGGTCCAACTTCGTGAATAGCTTGCCACCTGCCAGCGTGGTAAAAAGGTCCTCCGCTCTCGGAAGCGGGTATTGGTCTTGCAGCGATACTCAGTTGATGGTGGCTTAGTAATCGCCACAAATCCTAACCGAGCCATGTGCTTTGAGGACGGGAACGATGGGACTTGCCCAGTCGCTGAATTCAACGGTCGAAATTATGCCCTCTCTGAGCAGCCTGTCCAGTTCACATTCAATTTTTTCACGCATCACGTACGGCACTGCTCTGGCTTTGTGGTGCACTGGTCTGGTGTCCAGAGTGATGCATATCACTACTTTAGTGCCGTTGAACGTTCCGACACCAGGTTGAAACAGTGACCTGAATTTTTGCAAAACCTGTGAGCATGAAATGGAATGCACATCCCCCCATTTCCAATTCATCTCAGCTAGCCAACTCCTCCCCAAAAGCACGGGGCCATTTCCCAGAACGATCCAGAGTGGCAGCCAGTTCTGTGATCCATTATGTGTTACCACCAAGTTTGCACTGCCCAGCACTGGGATGATCTCTTTGGTATACGTCCATAGCTGCATCTAATGCGTTCCAGTTTGGGCCTGCTAGCTCTGTGTGGCCATAGTCTCTCAAATTGTTGGGCACTCATGAGTGACTGGCTAGCTCCCGTATCCAGCTCCATGTGTACCGGGATGCCATTCAGTAAGACTTTCATCATCATGGGTGGCGTTTTAGTGTATAGCTGTGGGCATCAGCCACATGAACCCACTGAACTTCAGCATCTATGGCTTTACCCCAGGCTTCATCCTGCATTGCAGACCCCTCGTCTGGTTCCTCTGTCTCGCAGATTAGCCTCGCTACTGCCTTTTTGCACATCTTGGCCAAGTGTTCACTGACATTACTAATCCTACAGGTATATTGCTGGAACCTGCAGCTTCTCGCAGTGTGTCTACCCCTGCACCTCCAGCATGAGCTGAGATTGAGATTGCTGTTAACAAAAAGACTATTACCAGGCATTTCTCTCTGATTGCCCATTTGGCTGTTTCTAAGCACTCTGACGGTGGGTGTTACTGATCCCATCGCGGGACGCATTGTTCCTCGAGATGGTATGAATTGCCGATCCCCTTTCCATTGTCCTTGTTGCAGGCCCACCCTAGAGCCTGTTGCTGCCTGGGTGGTTTCGAAATGCCTTTGCCTGCCTGCGGGGTCCCGAGCCGCATTCACCATGTGAACTTCCTGGTCCGTCGCCAAGTTTGGACCAGGGCTGCATACATAAATTAGTTTGGTCTCCTCTTCCCCTGCCATAAAGATCTGAGCTATCAATGCCGCCCCTTCTAAAGTCAAGTCCTTAGTCTTTATGAGCTTCCTGAAAATGCCGGCATGATTAATGCCCTCGATGAAATAGTCCCTTAACATCTCCCCCCTGCAGGCATCGAAGAACTTACAAAGACTGGCCAAGCGCCGCAGTTCCGCCATGAAGTCTGAGACATTTTGTCCCTCCCGACGCCGGTGAGAATAGAACCGGTGCCGGGCCATGTGTACGCTACTCGCTGGCTTGAGATGCTCTCTGATCAGCTGGCTGAGCTCTTCAAAGGACTTGTCCACCGGCTTTTGGGTTGCGAGCAGGTCTTTCATCAGCGCATACGTCTGTGATCTGCAGCTGGTAAGTAGATGCGCCCTCTGCTTGTCAGCCGCTGCCTCTTCCAGCCAGTCCTTTGTGACAAAGCTCTGCTGGAGTCTTTCCATGAAGTCGTCCCAGTCCTCACCCACACAGTAACGTTTCTCTGTGCCACCGGTGGCCATCCTCGTGGTTCGGTGATTCATGTTTCTCATCGCCAAATGTAGTGTCCCTGCACCTTACTACACACTCACACGAGGCAGAGGTGTATTGGACACAGTCACTCTGTGACCTTCACCTTTTATTGCCAGGACCAAGGAGTGCTGACCCTGGTGAGGAGTGTCTCCCGTAAGTTCACCCCCTGTGGTCAGGGTGTGCATTTCTAGGGTACAGGTGCAGTGTACATGAGTTACAGTTACATGACGATGTCATTGCAAGATGGTTAAATACATGACAGAAACGACATCAGCATTAGCCCTTCTCTTTAAGGGAGGGAAGGAGCCTGTGAATTCGGCAGCACTGCACGGGACATTGTGCGGCGCTCTGCCGCTACCGCAACTCTCGCTCCGGTTAACGCTCCAGGGGAAGTGGTAATGCTTCATTTAGCGCTCCACTTCCCTCCTGGAGCGCAAAACCGGAAGTTCGCGTCCGCTGGAATTGCGTAGCACCCAGCAATACTTTTGTGCTCCCGCAATAGTTAGCACCCCAAATGGGGCACTAAGCAATTTCTAGCCCATTTGCTCTTAACTGCCCATTTCTTGGCTATATCGAATTTCTAGGGCCAAATCTGGAGACTCAAAATGAAAGTGCAGAATACTTTTCTGGATTTACTCTGGACTGTGTTTAGTTAAAGAATTTAAAGACGTCAACTGATAAAAAAAAAGGACCTAATTATTCAAAGGATCAGTTTAAATGAAAGTCTTTCATCAAATTGACTTAATTATTCCAGAATTCCAACCCTACCACCCCCCCCCCATTACAGCTCTGACATAGACGATTTTTGTCCCATTTTCAGTTGAGAGCACCCATTACTTCAGGGAAACTGGCAATGCGCTGCTCACTATCTGGTTCATGCGGGTGATCTGCCCACCGTTATTTGCCAACTGATCCGGCAGCGCATGCGCCTAATCAGCAGTCCCTACCTGCTGCTGCTGGCCACTCAGAAAATAGTAAATAAAAGTTTCTAAAATGATTTTTGTGGGGTCAGGAGATGCATTAGTGCCTTAATCCACTGCCGGTTCCTTTGTGCACCTTCCCAAGATTACCTGACTTCCTTTTTGTGAACGATTCAGCTCGGTTCTGTGGAGGAGCTGCAGGATTTCTCGCCCCCGCTCCCCTGCTCACTCACTCTGGTCATAAGCTGCCTGCCTGTCAGCACTGGTTCAGTATTGGCAGCTCACAGAGATTATTGGGGCAGGGAGGTGTTACTACAGTTGTACAGAGCCTTGGTGAGGCCACACCTGGAGTATTATGTACAGTTTTGGTCTCCTAACTTGAGGAAGGACATTCTTGCTATTGAGGGAGTGCAGTGAAGGTTCACCAGCCTGATTCCCGGGATGGCAGGACTGACCTATCAAGAAAGACTGGATCAACTGGGCTTGTATTCATTGGAGTTCAGAAGAATGAGAGGTGATCTCACAGAAACATTTAAAATTCTGATGGGTTTAGACAGGTTAGATGCAGGAAGAATGTTCCCAATGTTGGGGAAGTCCAGAACCAGGGGTCACAGTCTAAGGATAAGGGGTAAGCCATTTCTTGCTATTGAGTTCTTATGTTCTTATTTAGGACCGAGATGAGGAGAAACTTCTTCACCCAGAGAGTGGTGAACCTATGGAATTCTCTACCACCGAAAGTTGTTGAGGCCAATTCACTAAATATATTCAAAAAGGAGTTATATGTAGTCCTTACGACAAGGGGGATCAAGGGGTATGGCGAGAAAGCAGGAATGGGGTACTGAAGTTGCATGTTCAGCCATGAACTCATCGAAGGGCCGAATGGCCTACTCCTGCACCTATTTTCTATGTTTCTATGTTTCAATAGATTGGGACTCACTCCATCGGGTGGGCAGCGGCTTGGAACATGAATCTCTTGCCCACAGGAATTGGAAATAGGAAAATTCACCCAACTGTGTGAGATTGTGGGTGTTAAAAAAACAAGCCTAAAGGCTTTGTGTCTTAATGCAAGGAGTATCCGCAATAAGGTGGATGAATTAACTGTGCAAATAGATGTTAACAAATATGATGTGATTGGGATTACGGAGACGTGGCTCCAGGATGAGCAGGGCTGGGAACTCAACATCCAGGGGTATTCAACATTCAGGAAGGATAGAATAAAAGGAAAAGGAGGTGGGGTAGCATTGCTGGTTAAGGAGGAGATTAAGGCAATAGCTAGGAAGGACATTAGCTTGGATGATGTGGAATCTATATGGGTAGAGCTGCAGAACACCAAAGGGCAAAAAGCGTTAGTGGGAGTTGTGTACAGACCTCCAAACAGTAGTAGTGATGTTGGGGAGGGCATCAAACAGGAAATTAGGGGTGCGTGCAATAAAGGTGCAGCAGTTATAATGGGTGACTTTAATATGCACATAGATTGGGCTAACCAAACTGGAAGCAATACGGTGGAGGAGGATTTTCTGGAGTGCATAAGGGATGGTTTTTTAGACCAATATGTCGAGGAACCAACTAGGGGGGAGGCCATCTTAGACTGGGTGTTATGTAATGAGAAAGGATTAATTAGCAATCTCGTTGTGCGAGGCCCCTTGGGGAAGAGTGACCATAATATGGTGGAATTCTGCATTAGGATGGAGAATGAAACAGTTAATTCAGAGACCATGGTCCAGAACTTAAAGAAGGCTAACTTTGAAGGTATGAGGCGTGAATTGGCTGAGATGGATTGGCGAATGATACTTAAGGGGTTGACTGTGGATGGGCAATGGCAGACATTTAGAGACCGCATGGATGAACTACAACAATTGGACATTCCTGTCTGGCATAGAAATAAAAAAGGGAAGGTGGCTCAACCGTGGCTATCAAGGGAAATCAGGGATAGTATTAAAGCCAAGGAAGTGGCATACAAATTGGCCAGAAATAGCAGCGAACCTGGGGACTGGGAAAAATTTAGAACTCAGCAGAGGAGGACAAAGGGTTTGATTAGGGCAGGGAAAATGGAGTATGAGAAGAAGCTTGCAGGGAACATTAAGACGGATTGCAAAAGTTTCTATAGATATGTAAAGAGAAAAAGGTTAGTAAAGACAAATGTAGGTCCCCTGCAGTCAGAATCAGGGGAAGTCATAACGGGGAACAAAGAAATGGCGGACCAATTGAACAAGTACTTTGGTTCGGTATTCACGAAGGAGGACACGAACAACCTTCCGGTTATAAAAGGGGTCGGGGGGTCTAGTAAGGAGGAGGAACTGAGGGAAATCCTTATTAGCCGGGAAATTGTGTTGGGGAAATTGATGGGATTGAAGGCCGATAAATCCCCAGGGCCTGATGGACTGCATCCCAGAGTACTTAAGGAGGTGGCCTTGGAAATAGTGGATGCGTTGACAGTCATTTTCCAACATTCCATTGACTCTGGATCAGTTCCTATGGAGTGGAGGGTAGCCAATGTAACCCCACTTTTTAAAAAAGGAGGGAGAGAGAAAACAGGGAATTATAGACCGGTCAGCCTGACATCGGTAGTGGGTAAAATGATGGAATCAATTATTAAGGATGTCATAGCAGTGCATTTGGAAAGAGGTGACATGATAGGTCCAAGTCAGCATGGATTTGTGAAAGGGAAATCATGCTTGACAAATCTTCTGGAATTTTTTGAGGATGTTTCCAGTAGAGTGGATAAGGGAGAACCAGTTGATGTGGTATATTTGGACTTTCAGAAGGCGTTCGACAAGGTCCCACACAAGAGATTAATGTGCAAAGTTAGAGCACATGGGATTGGGGGTAGTGTACTGACATGGATTGAGAACTGGTTGTCAGACAGGAAGCAAAGAGTAGGAGTAAATGGGTACTTTTCAGAATGGCAGGCAGTGACTAGTGGGGTACCGCAAGGTTCTGTGCTGGGGCCCCAGCTGTTTACACTGTACATTAATGATTTAGATGAGGGGATTAAATGTAGTATCTCCAAATTTGCGGATGACACTAAGTTGGGTGGCAGTGTGAGCTGCGAGGAGGATGCTGTGAGGCTGCAGAGCGACTTGGATAGGTTAGGTGAGTGGGCAAATGCATGGCAGATGAAGTATAATGTGGATAAATGTGAGGTTATCCACTTTGGTGGTAAAAACAGAGAGACAGACTATTATCTGAATGGTGACAGATTAGGAAAAGGGGAGGTGCAAAGAGACCTGGGTGTCATGGTACATCAGTCATTGAAGGTTGGCATGCAGGTGCAGCAGGCGGTTAAGAAAGCAAATGGCATGTTGGCCTTCATAGCAAGGGGATTTGAGTACAGGGGCAGGGAGGTGTTGCTACAGTTGTACAGGGCATTGGTGAGGCCACACCTGGAGTGTTGTGTACAGTTTTGGTCTCCTAACCTGAGGAAGGACATTCTTGCTATTGAGGGAGTGCAGCGAAGGTTCACCAGACTGATTCCCGGGATGGCGGGACTGACCTATCAAGAAAGACTGGATCAACTGGGCTTGTATTCACTGGAGTTCAGAAGAATGAGAGGGGACCTCATAGAAACATATAAAATTCTGACGGGGTTAGACAGGTTAGATGCAGGAAGAATGTTCCCAATGTTGGGGAAGTCCAGAACCAGGGGTCACAGTCTAAGGATAAGGGGTAAGCCATTTAGGACCGAGATGCGGAGGAACTTCTTCACCCAGAGAGTGGTGAACCTGTGGAATTCTCTACCACAGAAAGTTGTTGAGGCCAATTCACTAAATATATTCAAAAAGGAGTTAGATGAGGTCCTTACTGCTAGGGGGATCAAGGGGTATGGCGAGAAAGCAGGAATGGGGTACTGAAATTGAATGTTCAGCCATGAACTCATTGAATGGCGGTGCAGGCTAGAAGGGCCGAATGGCCTACTCCTGCACCTATTTTCTATGTTTCTATGTTTCTATGTTTCTATGTTTCTATGTTTCTATGTTTCTATGAATGACAGGTATGGATTGGCAGTGGGAGTGGTAGGTTGTGCATTGCCATTTTAGCTGCACAACTGCCTTGTTCCTGCCCAAAAACAGAGATGTAAATCCTCCTTAGTCACTCTCTCATTCACACGTTCGACATTTTTATTATATTTATATTTAATTTATCCCATAATCATCTGTCATTTTTGCTCTGATATCCATTGAACTGTGTTTTTGTTTTGCTCTGTGGAGGCAAGGCTAACCTTCCCATGATACCCTGTGAGACTGAGGCCTTCCTTCCCATGCTGTACTGTGGGGCTGAGGCCTACCTTCCCACGTTACTCTGTGGGGTCAGTGATTACTGAAGACAAACGTAGGTCCCTCTGTGGGATTAGTGAAGACAAACGTAGGTCCCTTGCAGTCAGATTCAAGTGAATTTATAATGGGGAACAAAGAAATGGCGGACCAGTTAAACAATTACTTTGGTTCTGTCTTCACGAAGGAAGACACGAATAACCTTCCGGAAATATTAAGGAACCGAGTGTCTAGTGAGAAGGAGGAACTGAAGGAAATCCCTATTAGGTGGGAACTTGTATTAGGGAAATTGATGGGATTGAAGACCGATATATCCCTGGGGTCTGATAGTCTGCATCCCAGAGTACTTAAGGAAGTAGCCCTAGAAATAGTGGATGCATTGGTGATCATTTTCCAACAGTCTATCGACTCTGGATCGGTTCCTATGGACTGGAGGGTAGCTAATGTAACACCACTTTTTAAGAAGGGAGGGAGAGAGAAGGCGGGTAATTATAGACTGGTTAGCCTGACATCAGGAGTGCAGAAATTGTTGGAATCAATTATTAAAGATGAAATAGCAGCACAGTTGGAAAGCAGTGACGGGATCGGTCTAAGTCAGCATAGATTTATGAAAGGGAAATCCTGCTTGAAAAATCTTCTAGAATTTTTTGAGGATGTAACTGGTAGAGTGGACAAGGGAGAACCAATGGATGTAGTGTATTTGGACTTTCAAAAGGCTTTTGACAAGGTCCCACACAAGAGATTGGTGTGCAAAATTAAAGCACATGGTATTGGGGGTAATGTACTGACGTGGATAGAGAACTGGCTGGCAGACAGGAAGCAGAGAGTCGGGATAAATGGGTCCTTTTCAGAATGGCAGGCAGTGACTAGTGGGGTGCCGCAGGGCTCAGTGCTGGGACCCCAGCTATTTACAAAATACATTAATGATTTGGATGAGGGAATTGAGTGTAATATCTCCAAGTTTGAAGATGACACTAAGCTGGGTGGTGGTGTGAGCTGTGAGGAGGACGCTAAAAGGCTGCAGGGTGACTTGGACAGGTTAGGTGAGTCGGCAAATCATGGCAGATGCAGTATAATGTGGATATATGTGAGATTATCCACTTTGATGGCAAAAACACGAAGGCAGAATATTATCTAAATGGCGGAAGATTAGGAAAAGGGGATATGCAACAAGACCTGGGTGTCATGGTGCATCAGTCATTGAAAGTTGGCATGCAGGTACAGCAGGCGGTGAAGAAGGCAAATGGTAGGTTGGCCTTCATAGCTAGGGGATTTGAGTATAGGAGCAGGAAGGTCTTACTGCAGTTGTTCAGGGCCTTAGTGAGGCCTCACCTGGAATATTGTGTTCAGTTTTGGTCTCCTAATCTGAGGAAGGACGTTCTTGCTATTGAGGGAGTGCAGCGAAAGTTCACCAGACTGATTCCTGGGATGGCAGGGCTGACATATGAGGAGAGACTGGATCGACTGGGCCTGTATTCACTGGAGTTTAGAAGGATGAGAGGGGATCTCATAGAAACACATAAAATTCTGACGGGACTGGACAGGTTAGATGCAGGAAGAATGTTCCCAATGTTGGGGAAGTCCAGAACAAGGGGACATAGTCTAAGGATAAGGAGTAAGCCATTTAGGACTGAGATGAGGAGAAACTTCTTCACTCAGAGAGTTGTTAACCTATGGAATTCCCTGCCGCAGAGAGTTGTTGATGCCAGTTCATTGGATATATTCAAGAGGGTAGGGAGCCTAGTTTGCCGCCACTTCTTCCGCTGTCTGCGCTTGGTTTCTGCATGCTCTTGGCAATGAGACTTGAGATGCTCAGCACCCTCCCGGATGTACTTCCTCCACTTTGTGCAGTCTTGGGCCAGGGATTCCCAGGTGCCGGTGGGGATCTTACACTTTATCAAGGAGGCTTTGAGGGTGTCCTTGAAGTGTTTCCTCTGCCCACCTGGGGCTCGCTTGCTGTGTAGAAGTTCCGAGTAGAGCACTTGCTTTGGAATATTTATCCCTCAATCGACATAACAAAACAAATGATCTGGTCATTATCACATTGCTGTTTGTGGGAGCTTGCTGTGTGCAAATTGGCTGCCGAGTTTCCCACATTATAACAGTGACTACACTCCAAATGTACTTTATTGGCTGTAAAGCGCTTTGAGATGTGAAAGTTGCTACATAAATTAAAATCATTTTTTTCCGCAGATTACCAGATTTATTGAATTCAATTTCATGGTGAGATTTGAACTTGAGATCTTAAGGTCACTAGTGGTCAGAGTCTGTGCTGTAATATTGCAATACTGAAGGATTGAACCTCTGGCTTGAACCCACAACCTTCTGACTCAACAACAACTGCAGCATCAATAGCAACAACAACAACTTGCAATTATATAGCGTCTTTAACTTTGAAAAAGTCGCAAAGTAAAAGTGTTGCCAACTGAGCCTTCTTGACTTTTAACTTTGCATTTATAATTTTTTCAAAGGAAGTATGTTTAATTGATGTGTTTTATCAGATTGTACAACAGTTAAAAATTAACAGGAGCTGGGTAGACATGTGACTCCAGAGTACCATCAATAGCTCTTTCATTGTTTAGGAGAGGAAGTTACTTTTAAAGAAATTTGTTATAGCCAGGATTGGGCAGTGTCAATAAAAAAAGTTGGAGAATTAGTGCCTGTCGCAAATGCTTTAGATGACACAAAAAATTTGTGCTCACTACTCAGTAAAATGATTGGAGTCCTAAATGAAGTCTTAAAATCCAAGCTCATTGACGTAGGACTTAAAGGGTGGACCAATATCAAGGGCAGTCTAATCACAACTCATCATTGCCACAGGCTTTTCTCACTACTTAAAAGGGAGGTGCATTGATGCTGCAGAACCTCATTCTCAGCATTGCTGGCGTGCAGCTGCCTCAGCAAACAGAAGCAGAACAAGAAGGAGCTGGAGGACTGAACCAGGTGTGCTCATGTCAGGTCCATGCCCCAGGGAGAGAACCTGCAGATTCTCCAATGAAGTGTTGCAGGGGTTGGATTTCGCTGTGGAGAATTGGAGGGTGGTGTTGTACCCAGCAAGTGGCAGGAGGCCCTTGTCACAAGTCTTCCGTCCCATGTGGAGGGAGGTAGTGTAGTATGCCTCAGGCAGAACTGTGGTCCCCAGGACCCACACACTGTGCAGGAAGAAACTTAACAACCTCATTCAGGTGGTCAGTGTGAGTGAATGCTTCGACAAATGCTACACACCACCATCTGTACCAGAATGTTCACACACTGCCGAAAGCACCACACCCCCAGCACTCACCCACTAACAATCTCTACCTATCAACATTCACACCCACATCTCACACCTTGCACACAATGACAGCTATTCAACTACGGCAGGCACATTACCCAAACGCATTACTCCACACTTACTCACACACTTTCCTTTCTCTTGCAGACCAAGGTGACTCACAACAGGAGGGAGCAGGAGCACACAGGCGGGGACAAACCGACACCCAACCACTGCCTGCGCTGGAGAATCGAGTTCTACAAATCATAGGGTGCCAGGTGGTGGGCGCAGTGGCCACCGGCGACGTTGACCCGCTTGAGGACAACAACGTTATGTTCATCCCTACTCCTTCTTCTCACATCCCACTTCCCCCTCACCCCACACCCCACAAGCATTTCGCACTTTCCAGCTAATTATGCTGTATGCATGCATTTCTCCATTCCTGCCTCCCTCCCCTCACCTTATCTTAACTCTTGGCCGGACTCTAGGACTCAGATGAGGACCTTGATGGAAAGGCCTTTAGAAGAAGGGTAATGGGTATGCACACGGAAATGAAAGGTGCAATGGCAAGGGTGCCCGAGAGCCTCTTGGCAATGGTAAGGAGTGTGGAGGAGTCCGCCTCCAACAGAGCACAAGGTTCTGCGCATAACATGGAGCCCTGCATTTCCAGTCTGCAAAGGATGGTAGACTCCCAGAGGGACCGTGGTGACCCAGTCCTGATGCCACGTGTGATCACCGATCTGGCAGCTTCCATTGCAGCACAGCTGGAAGTGATGCAACGTCTTAGTGATGCAATGGAGACTCTGCTTGGTGGCATCCAATCTCAGACTGCTCTCATGCAGTCTCATCTGGATGCCATGCAAACTCTGGCTGATGCCATCATGGCTGGGTCTACCACCATCGACCAGGCCAGCAATCTATACTCTATACAGATTGCTGGGGATGCTAAGGTGCTGCGCCGGGGGTGTGGCTGTGGGTCAGTGGAGCAGGAACCTCTTAGGATGGCAGCATTCCTGCTCCCACCACCGCTACTCCACCATTGAGTTTGTCGCTGCCTGTCATTCAGCCAGCCCTGTCTGCTGCCCCCATGCTGAGGTGGTGCAGTCGACAGCCGGTCATTCCAGTCCCAGACCTGGTTGAGGGCATTCTGCAAGGCCATCTGAAGTCTCCCTCACCGACACTCAGCAGAATTCCATCAGCCCTGCTGCAGCTTCTGGGCCAAAACTTCATAGGCGCACTAGAGCAGGAAAAGGCATAGTAACGAGAGGCACTAAAGGATTGCACAAGGATGAAAAGTAAATATTTTTGGTGTAAATATATGTCCATTACTTTTTGATAAATGAATTACTTAATTTAACATTAATTTGTGGTGTCTCTCATTTCAGTTTTATATATGATATGGTCTGTGAGAGGGATAGAATCATGGGGATGTGGTGAGCAAAGAGGATCTGGGGTTTACCTAGGATTACACAGGATATACGGCACAGAAACGGACCATTCGGCCCAACCAATCCATGGTTACTCCACTCGAGCCTCCTCCCGTCTTTCCTCAATTAAATCTATCAGCATAACCCTCTATTCCCTTTTCCCTCATATGCTTGTCTAGCCTCCCCTTAAATGCATCAATACTATTTGTGTCAACCACTCCCTGTAGTAGAGAGTTCCACATTCTCACCACTTTTTGGGTAAATCATTTTCTTCTGAATTCCCTATTGGATTTCATGGTGACTATCTTATATTGATGGCCTCTAGTTATGCTCAACCCCACATTTAAGTCATTCTGGTGTGAGGCTGGATGTCTGTTTGTGGTGGCAGAATCCTGTGACCACCTCCTTGATGAAGAGGAGCCATCTAATACACTATTCCTCGCTTAATTGAAGGTAGGAGAAGTGCTCTCAGAATATCCTTGGTGGGTAAGGCTGCCTGGTGAGAGCCCTGATGTCCCTTCTCATCTCTCTGCCCACATATTCCCGTATTTCTCGCTACCTACACTCACTCCTCCGTAGATCCTTGAGGGCGAGATGTCATGCCAGTACACCTCCCCATTAATGTTATCAAGTGTAGCAGTTTGAATCTTCAAAGAATAAATGTAGATACTTTTTTAGTTACAAAAAAACCTTGAAATTACCGAATGAAACTGTTGCAGTGGGTGAAACTAACAGAAAGACACTGAAACTGCACTAACTTGACAGCTGCGAGTGATTACTGATGATCCCTTTGAATAATATCCCTGAAGCAGGTTTCCTGGTGCTGCATGTCAGCTCTCCCTGTCGGTGGTGGTGGTGGTGCTTTACTCCAGCTGGTGAGGTAAGTGGTCAATTTTGCACATCGGGTGGTCAGTGAGTGTTGCACACTCACTGACGTCACGATCTATCTGGCATTGACGTTCCCAGTGATACCTCTTACTGACGGCGCTATGGGGAGCTGTATTTGGAGTGCGCCGTTGGATTCGCCTCGTCACTGGATACTAGTCTAGTGCCACATTCGCGCCATCTACTGGTGCTAACGGGAAGCGTTAAGGGGGTGAATGTTCCCCCCTTTGTGTTTTATGAAATGCATTCATATTTGAATTTGACCCCATCTATTGCTTTTTAGATTTGCTTGTCACACTCAGTAAAGATAAAAAGAGAAACTCAAAATATTGGAAGCATACAGCAGGCTTGACACCACCTGAGAATGATTTGGGTATGACTCTTTCAGCAGAAGCCAAAGTGGGTTCTAGCAAGGAATCCCACACACATTCCTTTGTCTTTCAAATGCTGACCAAACTGCATTTTCAATTTTAATTGAATTCAAAGTTTCCGTTGGTAGGCGAGGAACTTTCTTTTCATACTTGAGTTGTGAGCTGTATTTATTGCTTGTCCGTGATGGTGCTAGGCTACTTTAAAGAGCATTGAGGATCAACATGTAGTGCAGGACTAAGTGGAGTTGCCAGGTGCCCTCCAAGAAGGAGATTAGTGAATCAGTTGGGTTTTTACAACAATCCAACAACTTGCACAACCCTTTTCCCACAGTTTACTAGATTTATTGAATTCAATTTCATAATTTACCATGATGAGATTTAAACTTGAGAGCTTAGGGTTACCAGTCTAGTACCATGACCACTATGACACTGCAAAACTATGGCGATCGGCTATGTGTTGGCACTAAGGAGGAGATGGGGCTCAATAAAAATGACATATGATTAAAGAGCTCATGGGATAGAAATTAGTATGGACCCATTTAGGCGTCCTCCCGGGACACCTAAAAAATGGGTCACATCAATTTAGCAGTGGGTCCAATGCCCATGCAGATTGGGCACAGGGCATTCCACTGCTAAATTATTATGATTTGCGTCCATTTAAGCCTGAAGAATGGGTGCAAAGCAAATCAGTTTCTACTCAAATGGCCCCATCAGATTTAATTCTTAAAAATCGCTTCAAGAGGAAGAATATTTAAATTTTATAGCCATCTATTTATTTTTTTTGTAGAATATTTTTGTCAGGTATATCGGCATAAGAACATAAGAACATAAGAAGTAGAAGCAGGAGCAGGCCATTTGACCTCTCAAGCCTGCTCTGCTATTCAGTAAGATCATGGCTGATCTTATCTTGGCCTCAACTCCACTTCCCTGCCTGCTCCGATACAAAATATTTCCCTGTTCTCCATTATTAATTCCCCAGTCTCATCCTCTAAGGGACCATCATCTACTTTAGCTATTCTCTTCCTTTTTATATACCTTTAGAAATTCTTACTATCTGTTTTTATATTTTTTGCTAGCTTACTCTCATATTCTATCTTCCCTCTATTATTTTTTTCGTCATCCTTTGCTGGTTTGAAACATTTTCCCAATCCTCTGGCCTCCCGCTAATCTTAGCCTCTTTGTATGCCATTGTTTTCAATTTGACACAATCCTTTACTTCCTTAGTTAGCCACGGATGGTTCTCCCTTCTCTTAAGGTCTGTCCTTCTCACTGGAATATATTTTTGTTGAGAGTTATGAAATATCTCCTTAAATATCCGCCACTGCTTATCAACCATCTTACGCTTTAATCTATTTTCCCAGTCCACTTTAGCCAAATCTGCCTTCATACTTTTGTAATCTTTATTTAAGCTCAGGACATTGGTTTGAGATCCAACATTCTCACCCTCCAACTGAATTAGAAATTCAACCATGCTATGATCACTCTTTCCGAGAGGATCATTTACTAGGAAATCATTTATTAATCCTGTTTCATTAAATAGTACCAGTTCTAAGATAGCTTGCTCTTTGGTTGATTCCACAACATACTGATCAAGGAAACCATCCTTGATACACTCTATGAACTTTTCCTCAGGGTTACCTTGGCCAATTTGATTTGACCAATCGATATGAAGATTAAAATTGCCCATGATTATTGCCGTTCTTTTTTTAGAAGTCTCCATTATTTCTTGATTTATACTCCATTCAACAGTATAGCTACTATTAGGGGGCCTTAAGATTACACCCACCAGTGATTTCTTCCCTTATTATTTCTTATCTCTATCCAAATTGATTCTACATCTTGATCTTCTGAGCCAATATCATTTCTGACTATTGCACTGATCTCATCCTTTATTAACAGAGCTACCCCACCTTTTCTTTTCTGTCTATCCTTCCAAATTGTCAAATACCCCTGAATATTCTGTTCCCTGCCTTGGTCATCTTGCAACCATGTCTCTGTAATGGCTATTAGATCATACCCATTTATATCAATTTGTGCCGTTAACTCATCTATTTTATTACAAATGCTGCGTGCATTCAGATAAAGAGCTTTTAATTATTATTCTTTTACTATTTTCCCCTGCTTTTACCCACTGTCTGATACACTCTTATGTTTATATGTTCTGTCCCTTCCTATCACACTCTGGTTATCATTTCCCCCAGTACTACTCTGCTCTATTTCTTTCTGCTTGCTCTTTGACTTTTTAAATTTCCGTTCACCTAAACCCTCCCCCCTACTATTTAGTTTAAAGCCCTCTCTACAGCCCTAGTTAATCAATTTGCCAGGATACTAATCCCAGCATGGTTCAAATGAAGCCCGTCCCAATGGAACAACTCCCTCTTACCCCAGTTCTGGTACCAGTGCCCCATGAACTGAAACCCATTTCTCCCACACCAGTCTTTGAGCCACGTGTTCATCTCCGTGATCTTATTTACTCTATGCAAATTTGCTCGTGGCTCAGGTAGTAATCCAGAGATTATTACAATTGTGGTTCTGCTTTATAGTTTAGCACCTAGCTGCTTATACTTCCTCAAAAGAACCTCTTTCTTTGTTCTACCTATGTCGTTGGTACCTACGTGGACCACGACAACTGGATCGTTCCCCCTCCCACTCCAAGTTCCTCTCCAGCCCAGAGAAGATGTCTTTAACCCTGGCACAGGGCAAGCAACACAGCCTTCGGGACTCATGCTCTTGGCTGCAGAGACCAGTATCTATCCCCCTAATTGTACTGTCCCCTAGCACTACAATGTTTCTTTTTACTCCCCCCAGTTGAATGGCCCCTGTACCATGGTGCTGTGGTCAGTTTGCTCATCCTCCCTGCAGTCCCTGCTCTCGTCCACACAGGGAGCAAGAATCTAATACCTGTTCGACAATTGCAAAGGCTAAGGCTCCTCCATCGCTACCTCCTGGATCCCCATACCTGCCTCACTTGTAGTCATGCACTCCTGCCCCTGACGACGGACCAAATTTGAATGAATTAATCTAAGGGATGTGACAGCCTCGTGGAACACAGCGTCCAGGTAACTCTCCCCCTCCCTGATGTGTCGCAGTGTCTGCAGCTTGGACTCCAGCTCATCAACACGGAGCCGAAGTTCCTCGAGCTGCAGACACTTGCTGCAGATGTGGTCGCCGTGGACCTCAATGGCGTCAACCAGCTCCCACATGCAGCAGCAGTAACACATCGCCTGTCCTGCCATCTCTAATGTATTTAATTAATTAGGTTTTGAAGTTTTCAACATTTAGTTTTTAATCCCAGCTTTAAATTTAAACCAATGCTCAAGAAAAGAGAGATAAATTGATCTCCCAATCACTTCCCTGCTCTTCTGTGATGTCACACTTTGAATCTTTTGACTTCTTATCTTCCCAGGTCACTTGGTGCTGGTTGGGCTGGCTCTCTTGTAGGCTGCCGCTGGGCTGCTCCTCTCACACGGTTTGGTGGTGTGCAGTTGAAGCTCTGAGACTAACTTATGAGTAAGGGAAGTGATAAGGGCAAGTAAACGTCCCACGGGAAGCACTGCAAATCTCTATCCTGATCACAGGTGAAAAGGTTTCACAGAATTTTAGAAACACAGAAAGAGGCCATTCGGCCCATTGAGCCTATGCCCTTCAACTGGAGCTATCTGCTCTGATTCCATTTCGCTGCCCTTTCCGCATATCTTTTTCAAATACTTGTCCAATTCCCTTTTACATTATTTTTTTAATTTCAAAATATATACTTTATTCATATAAAAATTTGCACAATACATTGGAAAGCAGTTCAGTACATTTGGATGTGGTCAGTAATTCCATACAATACATTTGGATGCTGACGGCAGTTCCGTTCAATACATTTGCTTGCTTTACATTTCAGAGTACAATTCAGTACAATCCAGGATACATTGTAATACAGTCATCAAATTACATTACATGTGGCACTATACAGTACATGGAACGAGTGAGGGTACAGTTACATTTCTTTACAACATACACGACTAAACAGTTGCAGAACTTGCATTATACATGGCACTGCATAGGTGTTTTCAGATCATGGTGCTCTATGTAGACAAAGGTTTACAAGTACAGCCCGAGGGGAGTTTTATACTGATTCCAGCCCTTGGGTTTACCGTGGCAGAAGGGCCTTAAACTGTGGCTCTTCCCCACCGTACCTTTGCGGCGACTGCACCAATTTTTATTGTGCCCCTCAGCACGTACTCCTGGACCTTGGATTGCGACAGTCTGCAACACGCAGACGTGGACATCTCCTTGCTCTGGAAGACCATCAAATTTCGGCAAGACCAAAGTGCGTCTTTCACCGAGTTGATGGCCCTCCAGCAGCAGATGATGTCTGTCTTGGCGTGTGTCCCAGGGAACAGTCCGTAGAGCACAGAGTCCTGTGTTACGGAGCTGCTTGGGATGAACCTCGACAGCAACCACTGCATCTCTTTCCAGACCTGATTTGCAAAGGGGCAGTCCCAAAGGATATGGATGACAGTCTTGTCCGCACCACAGCCAACTCGGGGGCAGAGTGCCGTGTCTCTGAAACCCCGGCTGTGCATGAAGGATCTGACGGGTAGGGCCCTTCTCACTGCCAACCAAGCTACGTCTTGGTGCTTGTGTGAAAGTTCTGGCAATGAGACATTCTGCCAAACGAGTTCGACAGTCTGCTCGGGGAACCATCCGACAGGATCCATCATTGCCTTCTTTTGCAGGGCGTCCAGGACCTTGCGTGCCGACCATTGCTTTATGGCCTTGTGGTCAAAAGTGTTTTTCTTGAAAAACTTTTCCACAAAGGACAGGTGCTGAGGCATGGTCCAACTGCTCGGAGCGTTCTGCGGCAGCCTGGCCAGACCCATCCTTCGCAACACCGGGGACAGAATCTCAGCACGTACTGACACAAGGCATTTGCGTACAAAGGGTTTATGCACAGCTTGATGCAGCCGCACACAAAGGTGGCCATCAGGATGAGGGCCATATTCGGAACGTCCTTTCCCCCCTTGTCCAGAGATTTGTACATCGTGTCTCTGCGGACACAGTCCATTTTCGATCTCCAGACGAAGTGGAAGACGGCTCGGGTGACTACCATGGCACAGGAGTGGGGTATGGGCCAGACCTGCACCACGTACAACAACAGTGAGAGCACCTCACTCCTGATGACCAGGTTCTTTCCTGCAATGGAGAGTGAGCGCAGCTTCCACCATCCCAGTTTATGTTTCGCTTTAGCGATACACTCATTCCAGTTTTTGACGCACACCCCGTCCGCTCCGAACCAAATTCCCAAAACCTTCAGGTAATCTGACTTCACGGTGAAGGGAATAAAGGATCGGCTGGACCAGCTTCCAAAGAACATGGCCTCGCTTTTGCTGCGATTTACCTTCGCTCCCAAGGCCAGTTCAAACTGGTCGCAGATTGTGAGCAATCCGCGGACCGACTATGGATCCGAGCAAAAGACGGTGACATCGTCCATGTACAGAGAGGTCTTGACCTGAGTGCCTCTGCTGCCTGGGATTGTCACCCCCCCTAATGCCCGCATCCTTTCTGATGGACTCGGCAAAGGGCTCGACACAGCACACAAACAAGACAGAGGAGAGGGGACAGCCTTGCCTGACTGTAAATTATATTACATTCCCTACCTCAGTGGCCACTTGTGGTAAAGCATTCTTGCTGGGAATTTCCTTTGGGCCTTTCCTGTTCCGCTGAACCTCCTCCTATAGTTACAGCGGTGCAGCTGGAGAAGACCCGAGGAAATTCCCAGAAATAACCCTCTGCATGAAAATAAATTCTTCTAACTTCCCCTTTGCTCTTTTAGTGACAAAAAGACCTGGACACAGTGAAAATGCCTGTGTCTGAGTGTTACTTGCTCTACTTATGCCTCTGTGCACAAATTGTCCATTGTATTTGCCTTCAAAATAATAATTGACTTTGAAGCGCTTTGGAACATACTGAACTGATAAAAAGTGCTATATAACTTTCTGCACTGTCATTGATAATTGCTTTGGCTTCAGTGGCAACAATGCAAAGTAAATGGGGTGTGGCCTGTATATATAGAAGCAGCAAGAGCCACATAAAGAAGAGGGCTTCACAGGAACACCCAAATGCAGCTGTGTACAGGCAATAATTATAAAGGTCACCGCTGGAAAGAGGCACCACCATCCTTTCTGATAGTTGATGACTTGAGCATCTGACAAGAGGAATGGCATACACTGAGATTGGAGGGTGAGGCTGCCATCTTTTCTGGTCAAATTAACTACCAGCAACATGGGAGGGTGGTAATTTCAACTTCCCCTCGTGGATGGTAGCCTGGCGAATCCCTTGTAGAAAATGCCTGATTTTTACTCCACAATGCTGATTTGGCCAGAATGATGATTTCACTGTGTCCCTTTTATGAACATTTCATTGGTGTTTCCATCTATCGAGTTTCCTGCTGGTAGAGGCAGAGGCACGAAAGCATTAACCAAATGTCTTATTTATTTTCTGATTTCAGTCAACTAATGGTGAAGAATTGAATTAATCTTCTGGATCATACAAAATGGAGAACAAGGTCAAACTGAGGCGGACCCAGTCATTACGGGGCCTCTCTACTGAATCCTTGGACTATTGGGACCATGATTCGAAGAGACTGTCGGTCTCCAAGCTGGTGGAAAGGTATGGCGGTTCATGGACTGTGATAGAGGGGTTTACACAATAGGGTAAAGTAAGGTAGAGTGTAGATACTCAATGGGCAAGAGTGAGACAGAGTTTGTGGAACGGAAGAATTGCCTTTACTCACATTACTGCTATAAATGCCTGTTTCTCAACACAAGACAGCACGGATGAGAAAGGGCCATTTGGCTTCTTCAAGCCTGTTCCTTCCACAGCTCATGTGGCAAGTTTCCCAATTCAGTGTTCTTGTTGCAGTGATTCGTACAGTAAGAGTGTGTATCAGGAATTCGGATATGGGGGTCATCAGGCCCAATTCGCGCACAATATTCTGCTACTTTAATTGGAAAAATTAATTGACATTTGGAAAAGTGTGGGCTAATAAATGAAAGTCAGTATGGATTTGTTAAAGACAAATTGGTTTTGAATATTTGAGTTCTTTAATGAAGTAACAGAGAGTGCTGATAAGAGTACTGCAGTTGATGTTGTGTATATGGACTATCAAAAGGTGTTTGACAAAGTACCACATAATAGACTTGTCAGAAAAATTAAAGGTTTAAAGGGACAGTGGCAACATAGATATAACATTGGCTAAGGGACAGAAAGCAGAGAGTAGTGGTGAACAGTTGTTTTTCAGACTGGAGGGAACAAGGGGGTACAAATTGCCCCACTGCCAAGTTTTTACCGCAGTTGTGGTTCAGGTTGACTCTTTTGCGATATTGCGCTCTTTATTTTTTTGGTTTTGATCCGGAAGTCAATGGGAGCAGTGACCACACCTGAGGGGCAAAAACTTGGCGGTGGCAGCAACTGAGGGGCGGAAGTTGCGGAGGTGCAGTGTGGCCAGCCGCGATGATGTCATCACAGCGCCGCGTCACCACAACTCTTCCCTTCACTTAAAGGGAAGCGCCTCCACGCTTTTAAAACATCGGGCCACTAGGCCACCAGGGAGGGTTTTGGCCGGGCCAGCATCCTGGCACCAAAATGGGGGTGCCAGGCTGCCTGTTGGCGGCACGGCTGAACCCGGGGGCATATTTGTAGGGCCGACCTGGCAGTCGGCCAACAAAAAAAAGCATGGCGGCAGCAGCAACAGTCCCCCCCCTTTAAGGGAAGCCGCACCACTGCTGTAGAAGGCCACAGCCTCACTGGACTACTGGGTGAAAGCTTGTTTTGGCACCACCGGTTGGGGCGAAGATTTTCGATGGGGAATGTCGCCGTTGGAGGGTTAGATTGCTCACGGTGATGACGCACATACCGCGGATCGGTAGCAGCGGAGCGGTAAGGGGGGGATCGGGGCCCTGCTGGGAAAACTCCGGAGGGCAATTAGGCTAACAGCGGCCATTCCAACAAAAGTTGGCGGCCACTCCACTCCGCAGCGTGGCCGCCGATTTGCAGTGGTAACAGGCCTTAAGGAAAGGGGCAATTTCAGCCCCTATACAGTGGTGTTCCCCAGGGGTCGGTATTAGGACTGTTGTGTATCTGTAAAGCATGCACTCCTATGTTCCGCCACCAGGGAGCGCATCCCCTGAAGTCCCAAGGGATCCCAGCATCCCTTGGGACCACTGTATATAAGCAGGCCCCTAAGGCCTGTTTCTCACTCTGGAGTGTCTTAATAAAGATTGAGGTCACTGTTACTTTGACCTCCCTGTGTGCAGTCTCATCTGTGTTAGGAACACAATAAGGACGACTACATTTTTATATATATATATATATATATTAATGACCTGGACTTGGGTATACAGGGAATAATTTCAAAGATTGCAGATGACATGAAACTCAGAAATGTAGAAAACAATGAGGAGGATAATACAGACTTCAGGAGAACATAGACAGACTGGTGAAATGGACAGATACATGGCAGATTAAATTTAACAGAGAATTGTGAAGCGATATATTTTGGCAGGAGAATGAGGAGAGACAATATAAACAAAATGATACAATTTTAAAGGGGGTATGGGAGCAGAGAGACCTGGCGCTGTATGTGCACAAATCTTTGAACGTGGCAGGACAAGTTGCTAAGGCTGTTAAAAATGCATGTGGGATCCTTGGCTTTATTAATAGAAGAATAGAGTGAAAAAGCAAGAACGTTATGCTATAGGCTTATAAATCACTGGTTAGGCCTCAGCGGGAGTATTGTTCAATTCTGGACACTGCACTTTAGGAAGGATGTCAAGGCCCTAGAGAGGGTGCAGTGGAGATTTACTAGAATGGTACCAGGGATGAGGGACTTCAGTTATGTGGAGAGCTAGGGTTGTTCTCCTTAGAGCAGAGAATGTTAAGAGGATATTTGATAGAGATGGTCAAAATCAAGAGGTTTTGATAGAGCACATAAGGAGAAAATGTTCCAGTGGCAGGAGGGTCGGTAACCAGAGGACACAGATTTAAGGTGATTGGCAAAAAAAACAGAGGGAAGATGAGGAGAAATCTTTTTATTACAGCAAGTTATTATGATCTGAAATGCACTGCCTGAAAGGGTGGTGGAAGCAGATTCAATAATAACTTTCAAAGGGAATTGAATATATACTTGAAGGGAAGAAATTTACAGGGCTACAGGGAAAGAGCAGGGGAGTGGGACTAATTGGATAGCTCTATCAAAGAGCCGGCACAGGCAGGATGGGCTGAATGGCCTCCTCTGTGCTGTATCATTCAATGGTTTTAATTAAAATGAATTGTGCAAACTGCAAATGTGACGTGCTGACCGAGGTGCCCCAATTCTGATCTACACGCCTGTCGTATGAAACTCTTCCCCTTCCCCACTCATACAATGCACTGGGTATGGACTCTACACTCCATCCATTTGCAAAGGAAAAGTTTTGTCAAGTTTCTCCAACCCCTCCCCTGCAAGCTCAACCAAAACTTCAAAATATACCTTACATTATTTATATTTTCTGTCTTCATAACATTCCTATTATAGCTCTTGTATTCCCCTCCTATCACCCTTTGGTTTGTGACACATTCATGCACAAAGGAATATCAGCGATACATCAGTTACTGCTAATGGGCCAGCTGTTACAAATTCAGACCTCCCATACTTTTCATGTCCTCACAGCAGCCAGCAGAGGGAGAGGTTACATTAAAGAGCATTGTGTTCTTTTGTTTCTGACACACATAGAAACCCATTACACTCCGGGAATTTCTCCAGCTCCCCACCCACCCCACCTCACCATCCTGAGGTAAATGCTGGTGACAGTGTTTAAGAGTCTCTAAACCAAACTGCAACAGGCCAACCATCCAGCTTAGACGTGGGCAGTCAGATCTTTGGGCAGCGCTGTCCACGTGCCCATGTTGACAGACAAAATTAGGGCAAACTAGAATCCTCCTCACAATGCGTTCTTTTATAAATAATCATTCTTCTAAAGTGGGTACCGCTGGCAAGGCCGGCAATTATTGCCCCTCCCTAGTGGCCCTTTGAGAAGGTTGTGGTGAGGCACCTTCCTGAACGCTGCAGTCGAATTGGTGAAGGTACTCCCACAGTGGACCCTTACTTGCTGTTGCTGCTGCTGTTGGAAGTAACTTAGTACCACCACATGTGAGCGGGAATTCTCTCGAGATCTGGGATTCTCACCCACTTTGTACAGCGGGGGTGGGGGGCACAGAGAAAGCTGTGCTTCGTTGGGAGGTGGGCAGCAACGAAGGAGACTATCAGCATTATCCAGACCCTTATAGAAATACAGCTTCAAGTATCATAGGGAGGGTCAGCATTAGAAGGAATGTGCAGTTCTATATTTGCTAGCTGCTGCCCCGACTGGAATGTTGCTATGGTTTCTGAGACTGTGATTGAATCCCCTTTGTGCTATTAGACAATTTAAAAAAACAGGAAATTAATTAAAATGTTGTTCTCCCAATAATAGACCACCTATTGTCGGGGAAAATTTTTTAAAATTGCACAGAAAAATAATTAATTCCCAAATGGCAAGCAGCCGTTTTCAATTTAAGAAGTCCCCAGCAAAAAGTCCCTTTGTTTAGAGTTAAAAAAATAGATTGCCGAGTTCATTGCCAAATACGAGTACAGTAAAGTAGTGGTTATAACACTAGACTGGCAATCTGGTAAATTGTGCTGGCACCAGAAAAACAACCATGACCATGAAAGCTGCGGGATTGCCAGAAAAAACCCAATGAACGTCCTTCAGGGAAGGAAGCCAGTCCCCCCCTACCCTGGGTCTGAGCTACATGTGACTCCAGTCACACAGTGCCGCTGAGAATTTGCTCAGGGTTTCTCCTGCAGCGCTGTTACTGATTTGCCGCAAGTCCGGCGAAAACCTCACCTACACACCTAAGCAGAGCTGGAGAATCCCCAAGGAAATTCCTGGCAAATCTGCTTGATTTAATGCCCTCAGGGCAACTAGGGATGGGCAATAAATGTGGGATCTTCCAGTTTCCCACATCCCAAGAACAAATGAAAAAGAAACCCTGTAGATTCCAAAATATAGAAAATGCATCAAATAAATAATGTTTTTCTTATTATTATCCATTCTTGAGGTGTTGATATTGAAGGCCAGCAATTATTGCTCATTCCTAGTTGCTCATTGAGAAGGTGGTGGGTTTTCTTGAACTGCTGCAGTCCATGAGGTGAAGGTGCTCCCACAATGCTGTTAGTTCCAGGATTTAAACCCAGCCACGATGAAGGATCGGCGATATATGTCCAAGTCGGTGTGGTGTGTGACTTGTCGGTGAACTTGGAGACGATGGTGTTCCCATGCCAGTGCTGCCCTTGTCCTTCTAGGTGGTGGAGGTAGTGGCTTTGAGTGGTGCTGCTGAGGAAGCCTTGTCGTCCCACTTTTAACGACTTGTGCAGCTGAACCCCCAACTTTTTCTGCTCTTCTATTTCTTTTAAAGATTTAACATTTGTACATTTAATCTCCTTAATTTTCCTCCCTAAATTTATCACCTCGCATTTCCCACCATTAAATTTCATCTGGCATCTATCTGCCCAATCTACTAACCTGTCTATGTCCTCTTCACATTTGACCACACTCTGTGGCACTGGCATGATGGGCCGAATGGCCTTCTTCAGTGCCATATGGGTCGAATTGAAAAATAAAAAAGGGGCGATCACACTGCTGGGCATGTATTATAGACCACCAAATAGTGGGAGGGAGCTAGAGGAGCAAATATGTAGGCAAATTGCTGTGAAGTCTAAAAACCATAGGGTAGTAATAGTAGGGGATTTTAACTATCCAAATATTGATTGGGACAAATTTAGTGTGAAGGGTATAAAGGGTGCGGAATTCTTGAAATGCATTCAAGAGAACTGTTTTAGTCAGTTTGTAGCAAGCCCAACATGGGAGGGAGCGGTCTTGGATTTAGTTTTGGGGAATGAAGCTGGGCAGGTTGAAGGGGTATTAGTGGGGGAGCACTTGGGTGCCAGTGACCATAATTCAGTCAGATTTAAGTTGGTTATGGATAAGAACAAGGATAGGCTTGGAATCAAAGTCCCAAATTGGGGAAAAGCTAATTTTGCTAAGTTAAGGAGTGATTTGGCCATAGTGGACTGGAAACAGCTACTTGTGGGTAAATCAGTGTCGGAATAGTGGGAGGCATTCAAGGAGGAGATCCGGAAGGCTCAGGCCAAACAAGTGCCCTTAAAGAAAAAGGCTGGGAAAAATAATTCTAGAGCCCCCTGGATGTCTAGGGAATTACAGGGGAGAGTTAAGAAAAAAAGAGACGCTTGTGTCATATATCAACAGCTAAATACTTTAGAATCTTTAGAGGAATATAGAATGTTAAGAGGCAAAATTAAAAAGGATATTAGGAATGCTAAGAGAGAGCACGAGAAATTCTTGGCCAGTTAAATTAAGGAAAACCCTAAAATGTTCTATAAATACATTAAGAGTAAGAGGGTAACTAAAGAAAGGGTAGGGCCTATTAGAGACTATGAGGGTAATCTTTGTGTGGAGGCGGAAGATGTTGGTAGGGTTCTTCACGAATACTTTGCATCTGTTTCCACAAAGGATAGGAACAATGCAGATACTGCTATCGAGGAAGAGTGTGATATTCTGGATGAAATAAATATAGTGAGAGAGGAAGTATTAAGGGGTTTAGCAGCTTTGAAAGTAGATAAGTCCCCAGGTCCGGATGAAATGCATCCCAGGCTGTTGAGCAAAGTAAAAGAGGAAATAGCAGAGGCCTTGACCATCATTTTCCAGTCCTCTTTGGATCTGGGCATAGTGCCAGGGGATTGGAGGACTGCTAGTGTAGTACCCTTGTTTACGAAGAGAAAAAGGGATAGGCCTAGTAATTACAGACCTATCAGCCTAACCTCAGTGGTGGGAAATTTATTGGAAAAAATCCTGAAAGACGGGATAAATCTGCATTTGTAAAGGCAAGGATTAATTAGGGATAGTCAGCATGGATTTGTTATGGGAAGATCGTGTTTACTAACCTGATAGAATTTTTTCAGGAGGTAACCAAGAGGGTCGATGAGGGTAGTGCGTACGATGTAGTATATATGGACTTTAGCAAGGCTTTTGATAAGGTCCCGCATGGTAGACTGGTCATGAAGATTAAAGCCCATGGGATCCATGGCAAAGTGGCAAGTTGGATCCAAAATTGGCTTGGAGGAAGCAAAGGATAATGATTGATGGATGTTTTTGTAACTGGAAGGCTGTTTCCAGTGGGGTTTCGCAGGGCTCAGTACTGGGTCCCTTGCTTTTTGTGGTATATATCAACAATTTAGATCTGAATATAAGGAGTATGATTAAGAAGTTTGCAGACGACACTAAAATTGGCTGTGTGGTTGATAATGAAGAGGAAAGTCATGGGCTGCAGGAGGATATCAATCTACTGGTCAGGTGGGCAGAGCAGTGGCAAACGGAATTTAATTCAGAGAAGTGTGAGGTGATGCACTTTGGGAGCACAAATAAGGAAAGGGTATACACATTAAGCGGTAGGCCATGTAATAGTGTAGATGAACAAAGGGACCTTGGAGTGCTTGTTCACAGATCCCTGAAAGTAGCAGGCCAGGTGGATAAGGTGGTTAAGAAAGCATATGGAATGCTTTCCTTTATTGGCTGAGGCATAGAATATAAAGCAGGGAGGTTATGCTTAAATTGTATAATACTTTAATTAGGCCACAGCTGGAGTACTGCGTGCAGTTCTGGTCGCCGTATTATAGGAAGGACATGATTACACTAGAGAGGGTGCAGAGGAGATTTACTAGGATGCTGCCTGGAATGGTGAATCTTAGTTATGAGGACAGATTGGATAGTCTGGGTTTGTTCTCATTTAAACAGAGGAGGGGAAGAGGATACCTTATTGAGGTGTACAAAATATTGAGGGGCCAGGACATAGTTGATAGTAAGGTTCTATTTCCATTGGTGGAGTGGTCTTTATGAGGGTGCATAGTTTTAAGTGGTTGGTGGAAGGTTTAGAGGGGATTTGAGGGGGGGGCTTCTTTACGCAGAGGGTTGTGGGGATCTGGAATTCGCCGACTGGAAGAGTGGTGGATGCAGAAACCCTCACCACTTTTAAGAGATGGTTGGGTGGGCACTTAAAGTGCCGTAAGCTGCAGGGTTACGGACCAGAGCTGGTAATTGGAATTAGACTGGATGACCTTTTGTTGGACGGCGCAGATATAATGGTAAGTACTGCAGGGAATAGAATACGGCCAGGATGATCTCCTGGACTAGTTTTGATCGTCTGGATGGGTCGGAGAGGAATTTTTCCAGATTTTTTCTCCCTAAATTGGCCTGGGTTTTTATCTGGTTTATGTCCCTCCCAGAGATCACATGGCTTCGGTTTGGGTGGAGTGTAGATGTTTTCAGTATAAAGAGTGTCACAGTTGTATGAGGCAGACTGGTTGGGCTGGGTGCTCTTTGCCTTTCCGTCATTGTTCATAGGTTTATATGTAACTTTTAGGGCTGGTGACCAAAGGCCGTGCGGCTCTTTGTTGGCCGGCGTGGACACGATGGGCCTAAATGGCCTCCTTCTGCGCTGTAAATTTCTATGTTTCTATGTAAGATTCTATGGGAGAAAAATTGGATATTGACAGAAACCTTTTCTCACTTGATTTTTAAATTTTTTCCCTCTGTGAACGGTTGATGTAAATCTGAAATGACAATATAAAGTGTTGGAAATACTCAGCAGGTCACGCAGCATCTCGCCCTGAGACGTAAACTCTGTTTCTCTCTTCACAGATGTTGCCTGACCTGCAGAGTATTTCCAGAACTTTCTGTCTTCACAGAGGCCTTCTATTACCATCCGAGGCCTTACCAGCATCTAGCAGCAGTCCCTACACACTTAAAAACTTTCAACATCTATTGCCGCAAGCCACTACTTCAATAACATTTTTTAAAACCCTGATGTCACCGTTTTCCTCGGGTTTACAGCTACTGAACATGTCCGCAGCACTATTGGGCAAAAATTTCCGCTTAGAGGCTGGAGAATTGTAGTGCAGCGCTAACTTACAGTGTAACCCCCTCCTGGTGGCATTAGTGGATGCCTCCAACCTGAAGTTCCTGTCCAGGAGCAATGTTTAAACTTCTTACCGCCTCTGGAAGCGAGGCTGTCGAGTTCACAATGAATCGTGGGCAATTAAAAGGGCTATGAATTAAAGGGGCAATGCATTCAAAACTAAGAAAAATTTAAATCAAGTGAAAAACTGCCTTTTTCAGCCCTTACTGCCTTTCAAAAAAGCATTAAAAATAAGTACCAAATGGGAGTCTTCAGCTCTTAAAGCTGAATTGTCTTCCGCACCTACAAAATGGAAAAATGCTTCAGCACTAACACAAATGGCTCAGCAAGTCAGGGAAGGGGCACCCAGGGTCTCTCCCAAAGTACTCTAGCTTTGTGCAGAGGCTTGCTCCTCTTCTGCTTCCTCTTCCTTGGCTTCTTCCTCTTCTATTTCTTCCTCTTCTGCGTATTCCTCTTCCCTCTGTGAACGGATGCTGTAAATCTGAAATGACAACATAAAGTGCTGGAAATAATCAGCAGGTCAGGCAGCATCTCGACCTGAGACGTAAACTCTGTTTCTCTCTTCACCGATGAAGCTGAGCATTTCCAGAAATTTCTGTCTTCTCAGAGGCCTTCCATTACCATCCGAGACCTTGCAAGCATCTAGCAACACTCCTTACACACTTAAAAACTTTCAACATCTATTGCAGCAAGCCACTACTTCAATAAAATTTTATAAAACAGTCCAAAAGTTACCTGAAAGGTGTGTGTGTCCCTTTAAGAAATGCTGACAGCACCTCTGTCAGTCTGCTTGCACGTGCTTAGGACCCAGTGCTGAACTCAGGGTCAAAGTTCGCAGTGGTGACGTTAAGTTGGCATTGCACATTGCCATTTTTTTTTTGCAGGGCGCTACTTAAGAACGCCAGCGCTACTCGGACTTCCAAAATGAAGGACACCATAGGACTTGCTATCAGCTGGTGGAGGAACGGCAGTAGCTGCTTTTTTGACTTAACGCCATGCTAACGGGTCATGCTAATGTAGGGAATTTCTCCCCCTTTGATTCTACAATTCCTTAATTTTGTGTCTACCGATTTTGATTCTGTACCACCTGTACCCGAGTCCAAATCTATATTGTGAAGAGCCTAGAGAACCTAAGGACAAGTTTGTGGTAGAGTCGATGATGCAATAGATTGGCAAGAGCCAAGGCATATAGGTCCCTACAAGATTACAAAGTGCACATTGCAAATTCTGATTGGAATTATTACTTTCAGTTTCATTATTTTTGAACAGTCTCCTGTAGAGCAGAGTGATGATGCTGAGTATTAATACACTTGCCTTAGTACCATGGAACAGAGACAGAAACAGGGTCAAGGTCAGTTCCA
Source organism: Pristiophorus japonicus (assembly GCF_044704955.1). Taxonomy (NCBI): domain Eukaryota; kingdom Metazoa; phylum Chordata; class Chondrichthyes; family Pristiophoridae; genus Pristiophorus; species Pristiophorus japonicus. The sequence goes on from NC_091977.1 coordinate 486,142,258, forward strand.
CTAGCTTCCTGATCTGGGCTGTAGCAAGCAGAGAAATGCTCAGTGTGTGTTTTAGCATCTCACACCAGGGGATGGGAAATTGGAGGGAATAACTCTGACTGGGAGGTCTCTAGTGCTCGAGTGCCATTCCTTGCTGGGAACACTCGATTGTAGAAACCTCTCTGGAGGTACAACTAATTCCATCCAAAACTGTGCCTGGTTTGTTCTCACAGATATCAAAGTGTAGTGAATCTAAGGAGCACAGAATCAGAAGAAGAAAAACAAGAGGTGAGTAAATCCTTCCATTACCTTTCCTTATTGTGCGAAGCATTGCATTACTTGATGTGAAATACATTGCAGTGTTAATGGGACACCACCTTCGTGAAAACAATATTTATCAATTTTCCTTTTTCGCTCGAGGTAAAAGACTTGTGTCATATTTTTGCTACACTGCCATGCTTAACTGAAGTGTGAATGTATCTCAACTTGACTTGTAACACTGCATTGGGCATTTTTGAGCCAATGAAGAGATCTATGCCCCTATAAACTGGACATTGTTGCTGGTTGCTGGTGATTAAATATTATGTCGAACATGATGGTTCCAGAGCTGCTGGGAACATAGAAATCTCCTGCCATTGAAGGCAACTGGGCAAGGATGTATAATAAAAGGCTAAGATTACACTAGCGTTCTGGAGTTTGCTCAATTTGCCTCTAAGAGAAGAGGGCGAAACTTTGCAGAATGTTTCCCTAGAAGATTAATTGGGTGGGAGTATAGTCCATGAGAGTGTGGATTGTGCATGGTTTGTGGTAAAGTCCCTGATCGAATGGATGGTATAAACTTTGTGCTAGAATCCATGATCGAATGGATAGAACATGGTCATATGGATAGAACATAGAGCGGATAGTACATGGTATGTGGAAGGATTGGGCTTCACGGGCTAAATATCTTTTTCTTGTTCCATGGAGACCGAAATTCAGTGCCGACAGAAAGCTGGCGCACTTACTGCTTTTTTCCCGTGATTACCGCCGCTATGGTTGCAGCGGCCAATGGATCGATTTTCATCTTTTAAAAAAAAATGGCCTCCAGCAATAATTACCCTTCCGAATTGGTACTTTGCAGCGGTGTGGGTGGGTTGATTGGGGCTATTCACATGGGAAATTCACACCTATGGTGATTTTCAGCCAACGAATCAGCTGATCCCTGGCCTTCTTAAAGGCCAGGGTTTGCCCTGACGAGGGAAAGCCTTGCTTTGAAGGTCTTGGCTGGTGCTGCTGTGGGAAGGACACGGAGCTGGAGACCCTCATGCAGGGTGTCGAGGGCAGAAGGCGAGTCCTGTATCCAGACACAGGGAGACCAAGTTGCCAAATCTTTAGTAATGCCTGGAGAAAGATCGCTGTAGACTGTGACCCAATGTCAGAAAAGGCTGAACGACATCATTCGTTTGATGAAAGTGAGTACCTGTTCCACCAACCGCTCACTTTCCATCTGCGAGCCTCTCCTTCATCTTTCTCTTATTTCCCATCTTCACTCTTTAGTCACTGACGCAGCACTTCATTGCTGAGGCCTCTATGTATAGGCTACAAATCAACCATTCTTGGTTTTGCTGGCCAAACTTGCCCATAATCGAATGGAGCAATGGAGGGCTGGTGGTGGCGAGGCCGACATTCAAACCCTCACACCCTTGGAGGTGAGGGTCGAGGCGCTCGTGGGCGGATATGGTGCCTTCCCTGTGGCCCAGGGCACTGGCGATGCTGATGAGGGTAAGCGAAGGCCCTCCTTTAAAGCTATCTCTCCCTGAATGCTCCAACATTTACTGTGCCTTTCCCTCTGAAAGTTTGCTAGTTGCAGGCTCCATGCATTAATTCCCTACCTCTCCCTCACGGCAGCCCTTCTCCCATTGATGCTTGTAGATGAGAGGCCGAGTAGCAGCCGAGGTGAGGGAGATTCTCCCGTTGAGACACGGTCGCGAGGCCTGGAGGAGACCCTTGCTGACAATGTGACTAATCAACATCCTGATATATCTCCTGTCTTCCAACCTATCACAGACCTTCCTTTTGTTCTTTCTTCCCCTCCCCCTTTCAGTGCTTGTTAAGAATCTGTTCTTTCCGAACACTCTCTAGTTCTGACGAAGGGTCATCGACCCGAAATGTTAACTCTGCTTCCTCTCTACAGATGCTGCCTGACCTGCTGAGATTTCCAGCATTTTCTGTTTTTAATCCTGACACCATTGAGGACATTGAGGGACCTAGCCTTGCTGACACCCTGGATCTGACTCCATCTTTTGGGGACATGTCCCATGAGGAAGAGGAAGAGGAGGACACTGCTGGCAGCACCGCGTCACTGCTTTCACTCGCGCGCCAGCTCAGATACTGGGAGTGCGCAGTCCGACCTTGCTCAGATAGTACAGGGGCCTGCACTGGGTGTTGCACTGGGGACTAGTGGGCTGCAGCATGGTGATGGGGCTTGTCAACCTCGGGTGCCATCTCTCCGGGGGGAGAGTCCGCACCGGAGTTCTGCTGAGGAGGACGCAGACGAGCCCATCGATGTTTGGGCTTACGAAAGAGGGGTGGAGGCCATGCATTCCCAGATGTTGGGGGCACTGGCAAGGGTGCCCGAGAGGTTGTTGGAAGTGGTGAGGAGCATGGAGGAGTCCACCTCCCGCATTGTCGACAGCTCTTTGAGACTATGCAGATCCAACTGTGAGGCCGCAACTTGCAGGTGATGCGACAGCTGCCATTTCAGCACAGGCGCAAGGGAACGTGCGCATCGGTGCTAGTTTGGAGAGGATGGCCGCGGCCCTGGAAGCTCCAAATGCTCTCATGCTCTCTGAGCAGCAGGCCACAGAGCGTTAAACTGCTGCCACGTCTGCTGGCTTTGAAACTCTGGCTGCTCTCATGCAGTCTCAGCTCGATGCCACCCGACACCTCAGTGTTGCCTTCGCGCCTGGGTCCAACATGGGCCACGGGGGACCTTCTGGTGTGGCACCACAGCCCCGACCTGAGCTCCCTCAGATTGGTGGTGGTGGTATCGTGCCGCCCTCAGTGAGTGACCCAGACTCCTTGGAGCAGGATACGGATGATGCGCTCCCTCAGGATCGCAGCATTCCTGGCCCCAGACCTGGTACGCCGCCAGTGCCTCCACGCATGGCCTCACCTGAACCAATCCAGACTGAATCTGCCCAGGAGGTTGTTGACCAGTCTGCAGCCGGACCTTCCAGGCCCAAAGCTGGTCGAGGGCATCCTAGAAGGACATCTGCAGCTTGCACACAGGGAGCACAGCAGCCTTCCCAGACCCATGAGGCAGCCACAGGGGAGACAATGAGGCACAGTAGTAGGGTAGGCATGTATAAGAGGGGTTATTTGGAAATTCATAAGGGTGGCAAATGATGTATATATCTGTTACTTTTCCACACTTTTTTGTTGTGTTAGTTATTTGGAGCGATTTTGATTACTCTTTATTTTTTGCACCTATATCTGGGCAGATGTATAATGTGACGGTGGGCAATTATGTATCAAGGCACTCATTGGGATGGCCATAGAAAGTAGAAGCTGAAGGGCCATGTGGGGATGAAATTATCTGAATCGAGCAGCAAGCAGACGTGTCTGCACTTCCCTTGCAGGGTTGGGATGGCGATGACGCCTCCTGGGTGGCTAACGACGCGCATCCTGGTCCTCCTCCTCCTCCTCCTCGTGTGCCTCCTCCTGCTGCTGTGCCTCCTCCTGCGGTGGTACTGGTGGATCGACCTCCAGCGGCTGTCCCCTCACGACAACCTTTGTTTAAGCATGCCAATGTAGTGCTCAATGATGCAGAATGAGGTGTGCTTGGCTGCAGTCCCGGCGTTGCGAAATGGAGTGAGCAGCCAAGGGGACAGGGGATATCTCTTATCCCCAAGCAGCCACCCACAATCTTGCTTTGGCCTGGTGAAGAGGGCAGGCACAGTGCTCTGGCGCAGGATGAAGGCATCATGGCTGCTGCCTGGATACCTGGCATCGACTGCCAGGATCCTTTGCTGGTGGTCGAACACCAGCTTCATTTTCAGGAAGTGGTACCCCTTTCTGTTGATGAATATTTCTGGGTGGTGTTGTGGCGCCCTCATCCCAAGTGCAGTCGATGGCCCCCTGCACCCTGGGGAACCCTGTAATCTGCACAAATCCAGCCTGGCACTCCACCTGCTTCTCCCTGGTCATCGGGAAGGAGATATATTGGAGTCTTCTCTTGTATAGCGCATTGGTGACCTGCCAAATGGAGTGATGGGCGGAGAATTGGGAGATGTTGGAGATGTCTGCACTTGCGGACTAGAATGTGTCATGTCTGTATGCTTGGGGTTACTAGCCACCAGGCGGCGCCACTGTCGGAGTTCATTGGGCTGTAAGCACGGTTGTGCGGCACAGGTACTAAAGACAAACCATCATATAATGTAATCACTTTGGGCCCTAATAAAGCAGAGCCAGGTTTGTACCTGTGTTAGTGTACAGTATTCAGTCTATCGAGTTATTAAATATATAACAGATTGAGCCTGTTGTGTAACAGTTCAGAGCTATGGTTAGTTTTGTCTCAACGCTGAGCGCTGTTTTCGGCCTTGTGTGAAGCTCCAGAGCTGGCTCGGTCAGGATGTCCTTCATGAATCTCAGCCTCAACACACATTGCTCGTTGCTGAGTTGTAGGAAGGAGAACTGATGCCGGTAGAACCTAGCACGGTAGGGCCTCCTTGGCAGAGGTATGTACTGGGTCCCTCCCATACCAGCTGACTGAGTGCCTTCTTCCTCTAACCTGATGTTGCGGAGCCTCTGCAGGCTGCTGCTGGCAAGGTTCCTCGTCCACTATCTGGTGAGGGGGGGGTCAGCGTACCTCACCCTCCTTCTCACGCCATCTCCCTGCTGTCCAGGCTCTGGACGTAGACGTCTGCGGACATCTGCAGGTCCTTCTACATGTTGGGCAGCCATGGCTGCTGCCTTCCTTGCCCGCTGCCTGAGGACTCGTTGGTGATGGCAATGCCTGCTCCTGCGTGGCTCCCTGCCTCTGACAATGTGGAGCATGCATTCTGTTACGCTCATAATATAGGATGAAACTGAATACTGTAAGCAATGAGTAAGTGTGACTTTAGCTCCTTTAATTAGACTCCAGAGTGCAGGCACCACATGGGTGGTCTGCTTATATACAGTGCTCCCAAGGGGTGCTGGGATCCCTTGGGACTCCAACAGGTAGGCCCTCTGGTGGTGGTGTGATACAGGTCGCCAAGGGTTAAATACATAACATCACTCCCTCATAAAGTCAATAGTATACTTATTTACAGGTTGAGACGATCTGGGGCTTGTCGCTCCCTTGTCAATCGTCTCGTTACAAATGCAGGTGTGGGTGACTTGCCTGGCTGCTGAGGATGGTGAGTTCGGCTTTGTGGTCAACCATGATGTCGGTTGCCACTCGTGTGTGTTGGAGGGTCAAAGTTGGTGGTGTTCTCTTCGGGTTGCTTGTAGCTGTTGGCGAACCGCAATTTGATTTGGTCTAAATGCTTTCTGCAAGTTGGCCAATTTGACCTGAAACACCCTACTCCTTTCTTTGGCTATGACCGTGCCAGCGACCCTGTCCATAATTGAGTACAAACACAGGATCATTGACCTCAGTATCGCGTGACAAATTTGCGCGATCATGGTACATACTTTGTTGATGCCGCCTGCCCTCAACATGACCATGGAGATCAGGGTGGACAAGAGAGAGTCTTGTTTTGAGCACCCTTTTCATGAACAGCTCGGCTGGGGGAACCCCAGTGAGCGAGTAGTGTCTGGTGCGGTAGCTGAGCAGAACTCGGGGCAGTCGGGTCTGCAGGGAGCCTTCCGACATGCGTTTCAAGCTTTGCTTGGTGGTCTGAACTGCCAGTTCTACCTGGCCATTGGATGCGGCCTTGAACAGGGCAGATGTGACGTGCTTGTTCCCATTGCGGGTCATGAATTCCTTGAATTCAGCGCTGCTGAAACACGGCCCATTGTCGCTGTGTGTGGCAAACATGGCTCGTCAGCTTTCGATGGTGGCAGTGGACGTGCTTACAGACATTATTACACATTCAATCCATTTTGAATAAGCATCCACGACAACCAAGAACATTTTGCCTAGAAATGGGCCCGCATAGTCAACGTGGATCCTAACCATGGTTTGGAAGGCCACGACCACAAACTTAGCAGTGCCTCTCTGGGTGCATTGCTCAGTTGAGAGCAAGTGTTGCACTGGCGCACGCATGACTCTAAATCTGAGTCGATGCCGGGCCACCATCCATGGGATCTGGCTATGGCTTTCATCATTACAATGCCTGGGTGGGTGCTGTGTAGGTCACAAAAGAACGTTTCTCTGCCTTTCTTGGGCAAGGCCACGAGGTTACTCCACAAAAGACAGTCCGCCCGCAAGGACATTTCGTCTTTGCGCCTGTGGAACGGCTTAATCTTTTCGTGCATCTCCGCTGGGACGCTGGACCAGCTCCCTTGGAGGACATAGTTTTTTTACCAAGGACAGTAAAGGATCCTGGCTGATCCAGATCCTGATCTGACGGGCCGTCACAGGTGACTTTTCGTTTTCGAATGCATTCATCACCATGAGCAAGTCCGCAGGCTGTGCCATTTCCACCCCGGTGGTGGGCAATGGTAGCCGACTGAGAACATCTGCGCAGTTCTCTGTGCCCGGTCTGTGTCGAATTACATAGTTGTATGCCGAAAGCGTGAGCGCCCATCTTTGGATGTGGGCAGAGGAATTGGTGTTAATCCCTTTGCTCTCTGCGAATAGCGATATGAGCGGCTTATGGTCAGTTTCAAGCTCAAACTTGAGACCAAACAAATACTGGTGCATTTTTTTCACCCCGTAAACGCATGCCAGAGCTTCTTTTTCAATCATGCTGTGGGCCCTTTCGGCCTTGGACAGACTCCTGGACGCATAAGTGACCGGTTGCAAAATCCCCGATTCGTTAGCCTGTTGTAACACATACCCGACCCCGTATGACGACGCATCGCAAGCTAGCACTAATCATTTACATGGGTTATACAGTACAAGCAGTTTGTTTGAACATAACAGATTTCTGGCTTTCTCAAAGACAGCCTCTTGTGAATTCCCCCATACCCAGTCGTCTCCCTTGTGCAGTAGCAAGGTGCTTAACTCGGGTAGGAAATTACCAAAATAGTTGAGAGTCCCAGGAACGGCCGCAGCTCCGTCACGTTCTGTGGTCTCAGCATGTTCTTGATGGCCTCCTTCTTGGCATCGGTGGGTCTGATGCCGTCTGCTGCGAAACTTCTTCCCGAGAACTCGACCTCTGGCGCCAGGAAAACACACTTCGAGCGTTTCAACCTGAGTCCCACGTGATCTAGCCAACTTAGAACCTCTTCCAGATTTTTCAAGTGTACGATGGTGTCCCGACCTGTGACCAGTATATCGTCCTGGAAAACCACGTGTGAGGGACCGACTTTAGCAGGCTCTCCATGTTCCGTTGGAAAATTGCAGCGGCCGACCGAATCCCGAACGGATATCTGTTATAAATGAACAGGCCTTTGTGCGTGTTGATGCAGGTGAGGCCTTTCGAAGACTCCTCCAGCTCCTGCGTCAGGTAGGCCGAGGTCAGGTCCAACTTGGTGAACGTCTTTCCTCCAGCCAGGGTCGCAAATAGGTTGTCTGCCTTGGGTAGCGGGTACTGGTCCTGTAGCGAAAAACGGTTAATCGTTACATTATAGTCCCCACAAATTCTGACTGTGCTGTCACCTTTGAGTACTGGGACAATCGGACTGGCCCACTCATTGAATTCCACTAGCGCGATGATGCCTTCGCACTGCAGCCTGTCCAGCTCAATTTCCACTTTCTCTCGCATCATATACGGTACCGTCCGTGCCTTGTGGTAGATGGGTCATATACCGGGAACCAAATGGATCTGCATTTTCACCCCTGAGAAACTTCCAATGCCTGGCTCGAGCAATGATGGAAATCTGCTCAGAACCTGGGCACATGAAGCGTCGTCGACAGATGAAAGTGCTCGGATGTCGTCCCAGTTCCAGCGGATTTTTCCCAGCCAGTGTCTGCCGAACAGTGTGGGGCCATTCCCTGGCACGATCCATAGTGGGAGTTCGTGCACTGCTCCTTCATAGGAGACTTTGTCTTCTGCACTGCCAATTACAGGGATCAGTTCTTTGGTGTAAGTTCTTAGCTTGGTGTGAATGGGGCTGAGCTTGGGCCTGTGTGCCTTGTTGCACCACAGCCTGTCGAAGGCCTTTTTGCTCATTATGGACGGACTCGCACCCATGTGCAGTTCCATGGATACTGGAATTCCGTTCAGTTCAACTTTCAACATTATTGGTGGACATTTTGTGGTGAAGGTGTGTACCCCGTACACGTCTGCCTCCTCAGTTCGAGTATCTAGTTCAGCCTGATCCACTGTGGATTGATCTTCCTCTGCAATGTGGTGGTTTGCAGGGTTTGCAGGGTTTGCAGCTCGCCTGCACATTCATTGGAGGTGTTCCATTGTTCTGCAGCCGTTGCACGCATAGGCCCGATGATCACCTCCACAACGCCAACAAGGTGTTAACTGCCTCGCATTAACGATTGATGGCAGACTCCGGGTCATCTGAGGTCATGCATCAGCCGGCGTGTACATTCTGCCATGTATATCCCTGCTTGAAAACGACGTTACTTTGTGCACAGTACTGGCCGAAACCTCTTTATGCTGCAAAATTTGTTTGGTGTTATCGCTGGTGGACATAAATGCCTGAGCTATCATTATGGCTTTGCTCAGAATCGGTGTTTCAACAGTCAATAGTTTGCGAAGGATTACCTCATGGCCAATGCCATGCACAAAAAGTCTCTAGCATTTGTTCTAGGAATCCATCAAATGTCCTGCAAGGCGCCTTAGTTCGGCGACGTAGCTCGCTACTTCCTGGCCCTCCGACCGTTGACACGTGTAGAATCGATATCTCGCCATCAAAACGCTTTCCTTAAGATTTAGGTGCTCCCGGACCAGCGTACACAATTCTTCATAGGATTTGGTTGTTGGTTTTACCGGAGCTAGAAGATTCTTCATGAGGCCACAGGTTATTGCCCCACAGACGGTAAGGAGGATCGCTCTTCATTTGGCAGCGTTCTTGTCCCCTTCTAGCTCGAAGTATTGGTTGAGTCTCTCCACGAAGGCCTCCCAATCGTCCCCTTCTGAGAACTTCTCCAGGATACCAACTGTTCTTTGCATTTTTGCGCGGTTGTTCCTTATCTCATCGCCAATTGTTATGCTCATAATAAAGGATGAAACTGAGTACTGTAAGCAATGAGTAAGTGTAACCTTAGCTCCTGTAATTAGACTCTAGAATGCAGGTACCGCATGGGTGGTCTGCTTATATACAGTGCTCCCAAGGGATGATGGGATCCTTTGGGACTCCAACAGGTAGGCCTTCTGGTGGTGGTGTGATACAGGTTGCCAAGGGTTAAATACATAACACGTTCCCCTGCCAAAACTAAGCCCATTATGGCTGGAGGCTCGACCCTCACTTGTTGGCTTCTGTGCAGCAGAGAATGACTCTCCCCGGCCATGACTAATGAGTGAGAGTGAAAAAGGTTTGCTCACTCTGCAAACGTTCTCACAAGGCTGCTGCCAAACTTGCACAAAAATCCACAAACATTTCTGATCACCAAAAACCCAATTGCAACACACCAGCTGGTGGTCTCCAACAGTGCACCAACCCAAAAAGCTGGAGGTGGCCCTGTCACAAACCAGCCAGCCTTTTTTATAGTGAAAGTAGGTTCGGGGACGGAGCGACAATGGTGCACACTTTGATTGCGTCATCACTGCCGCAAGCCCCATACCGCCACGTAAGTCAGCCAATCGGGGTGGAAGTGGACAACGCCCCAAAATCTCCCGCGGTAAATTTCGGTCATGGCGTCCAGTTGACGGCAAAGCGGTGGCCATTGGATAATGGGCCTTATCGGGACCCTGAACTTCGGCCCCATGATCTTTTACATTCTTATGGTTTCAGGTTAGAGATGCTACCGGAAGGGAAAGAAATGCCGTACCAGGGTAGGCTACAGCCTGGGTGGGGGAGGGGAGGAGGGGGAGGTTAATTGAGTCCTGCAGTGCAAGCAAGTTACTGTAAGATCATCATTAACACTGCATGCTTGCTGAGAGAATTTGCTGAGCCTGACACTGTGAAGGAGCTGATTAGCTGTATAGATACAGTCTATGATGGTTCCTCCAGCTTCATTGATTTGTGCTGAGTTAGCTGAGCTCAACTAAGACTTGGATCACACACTGCAATTGTTCTATGGTGAAAGGAAACATCAACCATCATTGCTAGTTTTGCATACTGACCAGTTTTCCTTACACAACATCACAAATGTATATGGGAAGAATACAGGGTCAGGTTCAGTTGAGAAGACCCAATGGTTGAGTGGCATGCCAGCTCTCATTGACTAGGTTCAAACATGAGGAATGGCTACTGGAGTGAGGTACTGGAGTGAAGCCAGTGGCTATTGTACCCCAGCAAGGCAGGAAACAAGGGGAGAAGATTGGTGGGGGTTGTTTTTGTATTAAAAAGGAATTAATTGTGCTTGGAAAGAAATTTCCTTTTAGTTTGAAAGTATTAAAGGAAATGTGTTCTTTCTCAGATTCTCTCTCCAACAGCTCCATCCAGAAACAAGATGGAGTCTTTAAGAAGGGTGTTTGAGAGGAAAGAGATGCAGCCTTGGAGCCTCCTTCAACAAAGATGCAAATCAATGGAGAACCTGTCAGAAATTAAATACACTGCCATTGACATTAGGATGCTACGGGCCCACTTTGAAACTCCTGTTGGTAAAAGCGATTCCCAACAGGTATCAGCGGGGTCAAAGATCAAAATGGTCCCATCAAGCAGCACAATCAAGAGTGAAAGCCCCACAATTCCAAGCTCTTTACCATCCAGGACCAAGGTGAATGAAGGAAGAAGCAACCCAAGCACTGCCTCCAAGGAGATGGAGGAAGCTGAGAAAAGGCCACTCATTATTACTGTCCCTGAAAACACCTTCAAAAAGGTACGTCAAGATTGATTCATGATCATTTATTGCAGCGCATTACACATCATTCGACCAAAGTTGCAGAGAACATGCAAATCACTTGTATCACTATCTTAAAGGGTCACTACCTTCATGGAAATTTGTTTGGCATTTTTAAAAATTCATTCTTGGTATATAGGTATCACTGGCAAGGTCAGCATTTATTGCCCATCCCCAGTTGCCCTGACAACTGTGCAGCTTGCTTGGTCACTTCAGAGTGTAATTAAGAGTCAGCCACATTGTTTGGGACTGGAGTCACATATAGGCCCGACTGTGTAAGGGCAGCAGGTTTCCTTCAGCCCAGAAGACCAGAAGAGTCACCACATTCAGGAGATAAGGGTAGAAAAGAAGGGTAAAAAAACCGTGAAAGAATGATATCCCTGTGCACCATGATAACATCAATTGATGCAATAGGATAAATTCTAACATTGGTTTAATTTTTTCACTGACATCAAGGAAAGGGCATTAAAATTAGCTTTGAGGGTTAAAGGTAAAGGAATGTTATGTCGAGCTCTATTTACAGTATTACGGCATTCTTTGCCTTGGAAGGCCAGTTGTAACATCCTGTCATGATCCCATGAATGAACAACACTGAAGTCCAAGCAAGCACGTTTGCAACAGTTTCCATAAGGGAAGTTGGTATTTATTTTGACATTGGCCTTTGTACTTTTCAGAGTTACAAGGACATATTAAATCAGGCAACATGACAGAGGTCATGTAGCTATGCCTAGACTCTGAAGAACTTGGGGGCTCAAAGTAAACGTGACCTGAATGAAGAGTCTTGATCAGTTATTCATTTCAATGTGTAACTGTGGAAGCAAGGGGAGAGAGCAAAGGTCAGACAGGAGAAAAAAATCAGAGGTTAACAACTATCCCTGGTTGGGTCACAGAAAACTTCTTGTCTGTGATGTTTAGTCCTTGATAGGATAAATAGAAAAATGTCAAATCTGAAGTAAAAACAGAAAATACTAGAATACAGTAAGGGGGATTTTTGTCTCCTTTGAGCCTGCTCAATTTCTAGGAGCAAAGTAGAGGAAAAAAGGGAGCAGATTAGTTACACCTGGATTTCTGCATTTTGCCCAATAGAGTGGAGAGTGGAATGTATGCACCTGGAGTTGGCACAAGCAAGGTGAGCCCAAGCAAATAGGGAGGAGCCAAATGGCATCGGTACCACACAGTATTAACTCAGCTTCATGAAAGTCAAAGCCCAGAGTAGATACTAATACAAGAGCAAAATACCGCGGATGCTGGAAATCTGCTGCGTGTGATACTGACCCAATGCACTGCTCAGTACAGTACTGGGTCAAAGCACCATTACATCCTTGAGTCGTACTTTTCTTTGCCTCTTGGTCAGTTCTGACAAAAGGTGATTGACCTGAAACATTGGCTGAAATTTTCCAGGGGAGGGGGTGGGGGTCAGCCTATGCGATCGGTGGCGGGTCAGGTGGGAAATTGGTCTTTTTTCCCCAGCAGGGCGGGACCCCACTGTGAACCCGCTGCCACGCGCCTTTCCCCAATGTCGGGTCTGCTAGCTCTGAGCAGACCCGATACGCAGCAGCAGGGTCCCAATTCAACTAATTAGACCTTGATGAAAAGAACACATTTGAGCTCACCTTTGGATTTTACATGCTCGCCCACAGGGTCCTCGCTGCTTGGGGATCACGTCTGTGAAGCTGAGGCAGGAGTTCAGTGGCCATTGAATCAGCTGTTGAGTTGACAGCTTCAATGTAAAGTAAAAGCTCCCATCTTACGGAGATATCTTCTCTCAGCCACAAGCTCTTCACTGCATTTCCACAATGGATTCCCAATGCTGCAACTCTTTACACAAGTCTCCATCCAGTCTGACCTCATTACCTCTCTCACCATTGACAGATTGCTTCTGTCATCTCTACTTCACTTGCCATCTATTCCATCAGCATGGATGCCCTTTATACTCTCTCACCTTGGTCCTCAGAATTCTACCACGATCATCCCCAACACCAGCAGCACCAACAACAACACCAATCTTCTCCGCAATCAACTGATGCTGCACAGAGGACATCAGCACCTGACCACTTTGCTGCTTGGGACACCAGGGATGGCCTCACCATGGCCAGATTTATTTAATTTGCTGCTGTACACCCTGGCTACCACATGATGTGCTAAGTTGGCACCACCCCACTCCAACACCATGAAGCGTCCTTACTGGGGGTACCATTATGTCTCACCATTCACTGCAACTCACTAAGCCACCTTCAAAGATGCACACAAATCTGCCCAAGAACGCAAGTGTTCAAAATAAAGGTTTCAATATTTGACACCACATTAACAAAGTTTACATGAACATTGCATAAAACACCCAAATGCCAACCCTTGTGTGTTGTTAATTGGTATAATTGGACACGGATGAGAGTGAGTGTGAGGGGTGGCTAGTGAGTTGGAGATGTGATAATGTAGATAGCGAGGGATGGGTGAAAGTACAAGGTAAGTTGGTGTGAGTAAGGATGTGCAGGAGTAGGGTAGGAAAGGCAGCGTGATGGGATGTGATGAGAGGCACAGTAAGGATGAGGTTGAGTGTGGCTTTGTACGAACGTTTCGTGATTTAGTAAGATCATTGAAATGTTTGCGGCACTGCATCCAGGTCATCCTGACCACATCACTGCTTGTGCCCTCCTGTGTAATGTGCAACCAGGCTGTGTTGATCTGCTGAGGAGATCTCTTCCGCCCATAGGAAGGGAAGAGGACCTCTCTGCATGCTGTGACTCCCTCCATATGCTTATGAAGGAAGTCATGGGAGAGCCTGGGTGCAGCCCAGCACCTCTGTGCAGTGATTACTAGTGTTTTCAGTACCTCAATGCTGTAGAACACTGACAGCACAAATGTCCAAATAAATTTGGATCGGTCCCTTTAAGGAAACAGGCTGATGACAGGTCTTCATACCCACTTCCTCTAATTGGCTGGGAAACCTGCTTGGTGGGCTCAATCAAGGTAAATTCATTTCAGAAAGCGGGATGGAGCCAGCAGCGGGGCCGGGACCCGCCATTGACATCACCCACCATGGACCCGCTGAGCTCAGCAAAATCGCGGCCGCTAACTCTGTTTCTCACTCCACAGATGCTGCCTGACCTATAGAGTATTCCCAGCATTTTCTGTTGTTATCCCAAAGTACATATGATATTTGCTTGATGTTAGATGGCATTTTTTATTTTCATGATTTATTCTGGGGATGTGGGCATTGCTGACAAGGCCAGCTTTTATTGCCCCTACTTGCCCTGAGAAAATGATGGGCCTACTTCTTGAATTGTTGTGGTAATTTGATACAACTGAGTGGCTTGCAAAGGCCACTTCAGAGGGCATTTAAGAGTCAACCATGTTGGTGTGGGACTGGAGTCACATATCAGCCAGACTATGTAAGGGTGACAAGTTTCCTTCCTTAAAGGACATTAGTGAATCAGTTAGGGTTTTACTACAATCTGGCAGCTTCATGGTCCCTTTTATTGATACCAGTTTTCCTTTTAAGCACTGAATTCAATTCTCAAACTGCCATGCTTGGATTGGAACTCAGGTTCTCTGGAGCGCAGGCCTTTGGATTACTAGTCCAATACATACCCACTACACTACAAATACGCATTGTTAGTGTCTTGCTTGATAAAAACATCCATGTGCCGATTTGGCACTTCTATTGGTTTCTCCTTGTTTCCATATGGGTCCCTTAGCATCTTAACCTAGGATCCCGAGAACCCTCTTGCTGACATAAATGAACTGTACTCATACTTAAGTCCTCATTAAACTATCATAATTTCCCTGCCCAAATCTACAGGAAGCAAAATCTAACCAAGAACTGCTGCCGGAAGAAAGAGAGCCAGTACAACACCTGCCAAAACTACTGAAGGAAGAGCTGGGTAAGTAGTGTTTGAAGCAATCACAACAGCAGAGTAGGTGTATATCAGAGATTGTACGGTGCTGGTACAAGGCAAAGCTAAGTGATAAGCAAATACGTCCAATTTTGGTCATCAAGACATCGGGTAGTTGGTCAGGCTCTGGTGGTGGTGAGAAAAGCATCAGAGGACTGAGAGGAAAGACATGGGCCCTTCCACCTTGAAGGGAGGTGACTAGGAGGAGACCCCGTGTATAAGATAGTAAACGCTATAGAAAAAGTAAGTTTGGAACATTACGTAACTTAAACTGTGACAGTGAGACAGGGGAATGAGGTTCAAACTACCAAAATATTAACTTAGCACTGATATTAGGAAGTTCTTGATATCATGGAATCTTATAGCAAAGAAGGAAACCATTGTGTCAATGCCAGCTTTTTGAAAGAGCTATCCAATTAATCCCACTCTCCTGCTCTTTCCCCATAGCCCTGCAAAGTTTTCTTTTTCAAATATGCATCCATTTTTCAAGTATACGTCCATTACCCTTTCAGGCATTCCAGATCATAACAACTTGCTGCGTAAAAAACATTCTCCTCATCTTCCCTCTGGTTCTTTTGGTAATTATTTTAAATTTGTCTCCTCTGGTTAATGACCCACCCAACAGTGGAACGAGTTGTCAAATTTATAAGAACATAAGAACATAAGAAATAGGAACAGGAGTAGGCCATATGGCCCCTCGAGCCTGCTCCGCCATTCAATAAGATCATGGCTGATCTGATCATGGACTCAGCTCCACTTCCCCGCCTGCTTCCCATAACCCCTATACTCTTATCGTTTAAGAAACTGTCTATTTCTGTCTTAAATTTATTCAATGTCCCAGCTTCCACAGCTCTCTAAGGCAGTGAATTCCACAGATTTACAACCCTCTGAGAGAAGAAATTTCTCCTCATCTCAGTTTTAAATGGGCGGCCCCTTATTCTAAGATCATGCCCTCTAGTTCTAGTCTTCCCTAGCAGTGGAAACATTCTCTCTGCATCCACCTTGTCAAGCCCCCTCATAATCTTATATGTTTCGATAAGATCACCTCTCATTCTTCTGAATTCCAATGAGTAGAGGCCCAACCTACTCAACCTTTCCTCATAAGTCAACCCCCTTATCTGCGGAATCAACCTAGTGAATCTTCTCTGAACAGCCTCCAAAGCAAGTATATCCTTTCGTAAATATGGAAACCAAAACTGCACGCGGTATTCCACGCCTCACCAATACCTTATATAGCTGTAGCAAGATTTCCCTGCTTTTATACTCCATTCCCTTTGCTATAAAGGCCAAGATTCCATTGGCCTTCCTGATCACTTGCTGTACCTGCATACTATCCTTTTGTGTTTCATGCACAAGTTTTGTCTTGTAACATTGTTGTGAAGCGCCTTGGGATGTTTTACTACGTTGAAGGTGCTTTATAAATAAAAGTTATTATTATTTATTATTTGAATGAAGGATAAATATTTGCCAGGACACCAGGAAGAACTCCCTTGCTCTATTTCAAATAGTGACATTAGATCTTTTAAGTCCACCTGAGAGGACAAATAGGGCCTCAGTATAATATATTATCTGAAAGAAAGCAGGGCCGAAATTCAGGGTCCCGGGAAGAACCATTACCGCAGGTTTTCGACGACTATTTGGTAAAATCGACTGGCAGCCAAGTTCCGGTCGATTGGTCCCCGCGACGCATATTCAGCGGGGGGGGGTGAGTTTGGGAGGTGTGCACTTCCGCCGTAAGCCGCTGACTGATGCCACGGTATGGGACTTGCGGCCGTACTGATGTCATCAGGGTGCGCGCCACTGCTACATGGTCACATCACCCAAATTCAGCATAAAGAAGGGAGTTTTATTTCCCATATTGCTCCCGCCAGCTTTTTGGGTTGGAGCACTTTGCCGTGCTACTCGATATCGCTAGAGGAGGAGAGCGGAGGATTAGCGCGATCGGGTATTTTTGGCCATAACTTTTGCTGGTGATTTTTGTATATTTGTTAAAGCTGCAAGCACTGTTCATAAGTTTTGAAAAGTTTTGAAGAGTTTTTTGTGGAGGCCTGTAAGCCTCATTCTCTGTTCCACACTGGCCTGCTTGTGAGGGTCTAGCCTACACACAGAATGGGCTCAGTGTTGGCAGAGGAACGCCTTGTCCACCTTGCGAGACGCAGGGCGGCAGGCAGGAGAAGACGGTGCCGTCTGCAAAGGATTCAGAGGCAGCGGGCAAGGGAGGCAGCAGCCATAGCTGCCCAACAGAGAGAAGGGCCTGCAGATGGCCCCAGACCTCCATGTAGAGAGGGTGGCCAGGAGGGAGATGGCGTGAGGAGGAGGGTCAGGTACGCTGACCCCCTGCACCATATACTGGGCCAGGAGCGTTGCCAACAGCAGAGGCTGTGGAACATGAGGAGGAACAGAGAGAAGGCGATCAGTCAGCTGCCATAGGAGGTGGCCAGCACAGACCTGGGGGAAGGAGGCCCTACCGTCAAAGGGTCTACCAACTCCTTCCTGGAGCTCAGTGATGAGCAATGTTTGCGAAGGCTCAGATTTGAAAGGACCTACTGAGGGAGCTGTACAATGTCCTGCGCCAAGATCTGCAGCCTCACACAAGGCTGAGGACAGCTCTGACCTTTGAGACCAAGGTCACCATAGCTCTAAACGTTTATGCTACAGGGTCTTTCCAGTCTGTGACTGCAGACAACTCGAACATCTCACAATTTTCTGCACATTGCTCCATCCGGCAGGACACCAATGCTCTGTATAGGAGAAGAGTGAACGATATCTCCTTCCCAATGACCAGAGAGAAGCAGGTGGAGCTCAGGGCCGGAATTATCCGGATTGCAGGGTTCCCCAGGGTGCAGGGTGCCATCAACTGCACACACATTGGCCTGAGGGCGCCACAACACCATCCCGAACTCTTCATCAATAGGAAGGGATTCCACTCGCTCAATGTGCAGCTGGTATGTGACCACCAGCGTAGGATTCTGGTCGTTGATGCCAGGTATCCAGGCACTATAGCCATGATTCGTTCATTCTGCACCAGACCAGTATGCCCACCCTCTTCACCAGGCCAAATCAGGATTGTGGTTGGCTGCTTGGTGACAAGGAATATCCCCTCTCCACTTGGCTACTGACTCCACTATAGAACCCCAGGACAACGGGCAAGCATGCCTACAATGACGCTCATTCTGGCACCTGGTGCATCATCGAGCACTGCATTGGGATCCTCAAGCAGACGTTCCATTGCCTGGACCGGTCTGGTGGCGCCTTGCAGTACTCTCCTCAATGGGTCTCCATATTCATGATGGTCTGCTGCATGCTGCACAACCTGGCCCTCGACGGGGGGTGGGGGTGGGGGGGAGGGAAGAGAGAGTGTGAGAGTCAGAGAGTGTGAAAGAGTGAGAGAGAGAGAGACATTGCTGCGCGATCCACATAATCTCATCCCCACATGACCCTTCCGCTCCTATTTTCCATGACCATCCCAATGATGCCTTCACACAGAATTGCCCACTCTCAAATGATACACCTGCCCAGACATATGTACAAAAAATAAAGATTTATGATAACCAAGTCATTGCAAAAAGAAAACACAACAAAAAACAGTACAAGAAACTTACACAAAAACATAATTTCTGATCCTTGTGCATCTCCTTATAAATACCTCCTACACGTGCCTATCCTGCCACTATGCCTAAGTGTCTCCCCTGTGGCTGCATCATGGGTCTGGGAAGGCTGCTGTGTTTCTTGTGTGGGAGTTACAGCTGTCCTTCTCGGACACCCTCGACCAACCTTGGCCCTGGAAGGTCCAGGGCAGACTGATCACCGCCCTCCTGGGAGGGTGCAGTCTGGCTTGGTTCGGACGAGGTCATGTGTGGAGGCACTGGCGGAGTGGCAGGTCTGGGTCCAGGAATAGTGTGATCCTGAGAGAGCACGTCATCAGGATCCTGGTCCGACAAGCCTGAGTCATTCACCGGGGACGGCACATTACCGCCACCACCAAGTTGAGGGAGGTCGGGTCGGTGCTGTGGCACGACACCGGAAGGTCCCCCGTGGCCCGTGTTGGAACCAGCCATGAACGCAACACTGAGGTGTCAGGCGGCATTGAGTTGAGACTGCATGAGAGCAGCCAGTTTCAAAGCCAGCAGACATGGCAACAGTTTAACGCTCCATGGCAGCAGTAAGATGCTCCGTGGGCTGTTGCCCAAAATGCATAAGAGCATTTTGAGCTTCCAGTGCTGCGGCCATCCTGTCTAATCCAGCACCGATGCGCTCGTTCCCTTGTGCCTGTGCTGAAATGGCAGCTTCCACATCACCTGCAGGTTGCGGCATCACAGCTGGATCTGCACGGACAATCTGGGAGACCACCATCGCTTGCACACTTGCAATGGTGGGCTCCATGGTGTGCGCAGAGCTGTCGACTATGCGGGAGGTGGACTCCTCCACACTCCTGACGACTTCTGACAGCCTCTCTGGCACCCTTGTCAGTGTCCCCAACATCTGCAAATGCATGGCCTCCACCCTTCCTTCGTAAGCCTCAACATCGATGACATTGTCTGAGTCCTCCTCAGCAGAACTCAGGTGTGGACTCGCCCCCCGGAGAGATGGCACCTGAGGTTGCCTAGCCCCATCACCGTGCTGCAGCCCGCTAGGCCCTGGTGCAACACCCAGTGCAGACCCCTGTACTACCTCAACTATATCAGACCGCGCACTCCCAGTATCTGAGCTGGCGCGTATGGGTGGAAGCAGTGATGTGTTGGTGCCATCAGTGTTCTCCTCTTCCTCTTCCTCATCAGTCACATCCCCAAACGATGGAGTGTGCTCGACACTGTCACCAGGGCTTGACCCCTCAATGTAGTCACTGCTCTCATTTGACATCTCTGTAGGGATATTGTGAAGGGTCTCATCAGGCCTCCAGCTGGTCTATGAGGTTTTTCCTCACTCCCCACTGCACTGGGTGTGCTCGCACTCGGTCCTGGGTGTGTCACTGCCTCCAGGTTCCTTGAGCAGTATGTAATGGAATCAACCAGGGAGCAGGCTATCTTAGATCTGGTCCTGTGTAATGAGACAGGATTAATAAACAATCTCCTAGTAAAGGATCCCCTTGGAACGAGTGACCATAGCATGGTTGAATTTCAAATTCAGATGGAAGGCGGGAAAGTTGGAACTCAAACCAGCGTACTAAGCTTAAATAAGGGAGATTACAAAGGTATGAGAGCAGAGTTGGCTAAAGTGGACTGGGAAAATAGATTAAAGTGTAGGACGGTTGATGAACAGTGGCGTACATTTAAAGAGATATTTCATAACTCTCAAGAAAAATATATTCCAGTGAGGAGGAAAGAGTGTAAAAGAAAAGATAGTCATCCGTGCCTAGCTAAAGAAATAAAGGATGGTATCCAATTAAAAACAAGGACATATAAAGTGGCCAAAACTAGTGGGAGGATAGAAGATTGGGAAGCTTTTAAAAGTCAAAAAAGACTAAAAAAAATGATTAAGAAAGGGAAGATAGAATATGAAAGTAAACTAGTATGAAATATAAAAATAGATAGCAAGAGTTTCTATAGTTATATAAAAAGGAAAAAAGTGGCTAAAGTAAATGTTGTCCCTTAGAGGACGAGACCGGGAAATTAGTAATGGGGAACATGGAGATGGCAGAAACTCTGAACAAATATTTTGTATCAGTCTTTATAGTAGAGGACACTAAAAATATCCCAATAGTGGATAGTCAAGAGGCTAAAGAGGAGAGCTACAGTACGAGCTACAGTACGCGGACGACGCTTGCGTCTGCACACATTCAACGGTTGAACTCCAAGTAATAGTCCACATCTTCACTGAGGCGTCCAAAAGCATGGGCCTTACACTAAACATCCGTAAGACAAAGGTCCTCAACCACCCTGTCCCCACCGCACAGCACTGCCCCCCAGTCATCAAGATCCACGGTGCGGCCCTGGACAACGTGGACAACTTCCCATACCTCGGGAGTCTCTTATCAACATGGGCAGACATTGACGATGAGATTCAACACCGCCTCCAGTGTGCCAGTACAGCCTTCGACCACCTGAGGAAAAGAGTGTTCGAAGATCAGGCCCTCAAATCTGCCACAAGCTCATGGCCTACAGTACTGTAGTAATACCCGCCCTCCTGTATGGCTCAGAGACATGGATCATACACAGTAGACACCTCAAACAAGGAGAAATACCATCTCCGCAAGATCCTGCAAATCCCCTGGGAGGACAGACACACCAACATTAGCGTCCTCGACCAGGCCAGCATCCCCAGCATTGAAGCACTGACCACACTCGACCGCTGGGTGGGTCATGTTGTTCGCATGCCTGACACAAGACTCCCAAAGCAAGCTCTCTACTCGGAACTCCTTCACCGCAAACAAGCCCAAGTTGGGCAGAGGAAACGTTTCAAGGACACCCTCAAAGTCTCCTTGATAAAATGCAACATCCCCACTGACACCTCGGAGTCCCTGGCCAAAGACCGCCTTAAGTGGGGGAAGAGCATCTGGGAGGGCGCTCAGCATCTCGCGTCTCATCGCCAAGAACATGCAGAAACAAATGCAGGCAGCATAAGGAGCGTGCGGCAAACCAGTCCCACCTACCCCCTCCCTCAACGACTGTCTGTCCCACCTGTGACAGAGACTGTAATTCTCGTATTGGACTGCTCAGTCACCCAAGAACTCATTTTTAGAGTGGAAGCAAGTCTTCCTCGATTCAGAGGGACTGCCTATGATGGTGGTGAAAGGGGGGAGGAACTTAAGAGAAGTAGCGTCAGGGATAGTGGATTGATTGGTTGTAATTTACCAAAATTCCCTGGATTCCGGGGAGGTCCCAACAGCTTGGAAAACTGAAAATCTAATGCCCCTATTTAAAAAAGGAGGCAGACAAAATGCAGGAAACTATAGACAAGTTAGCCTAACATTTGTGGTTGGGAAAATGTTGGAGTCCATTATTAAAGAAGCAGTAGCAGGACGTTTGGAAAAGCATAATTCAGTCAGGCAGAGTCAGCATAGGTTTATGAAGGGGAAGTCATGTTTGACAAATTTGCTGGAATACTTTGAGGATGTAATGAACAGGGTGGATAAAGAGGGAACAAGTGGATGTGTTGTATTTGGACTTCAAGAAGGCATTTGACAAGGTGCCACATAAAAGGTTAGTGCGCAAGATAAAAGTTCACGGGTTTGGGGATAATATATTAGCACGGATAGAGGATTGGCTAACTAACAGAAAACAGAAAGTTGGGATAAATAGTTCATTCTCAGGTTGGCAATCAGTAACTAGTGGAGTGCCGCAGGGATCAGTGCTGGGTCCACAGCTATTTACAATCTACGTTAGTGACTTGGATGAAGGGAGGAAGAGCAATGTGTGAGGAGGACACAAAATACCTGCGAATGGACATAGACAGGCTAGGTGAGTGGGCAAAAATTTGGCAGATGGAGTATAATGTTGGAAAATGTGAGGTTATGCACTTTGGCAGAAAGAATCGAAGAGCAAGTTATTATTTAAATGGAGAAAAATTGCAAAGTGCTGCAGTACAGCGGGACCTGGGGGTCCTGGTGCATGAAACACAAAAGGTTAAATGCAGATACAGCAAGTGATCAGGAAGGCCAATGGAATCTTGGCTTTTATTGCAAAGGGGATGGAGTATAAAAGCAGGGAAGTTTTGCTACAGCTATACAGGGTATTGGTGAAGCCACACCTAGAATGCTGTGTGCAGTTTTGGTTTCCATATTTAAGAAAGGATATACTTAAGAAAGGAGGCAGTTCAGAGAAGGTTCACCAGGTTGATTCTGGAGATGAGGAGGTTGACTTATGAGGAAAGGTTGAGTAGGTTGGGCCTCTACTTATTGGAATTCAGAAGAATGAGAGGTGATCTTATCGAAACATGTAAGATTATGAGGGGGCTTGACAAGGTGGATGCAGAGAAGATGTTTCCACTGATAGGGGAGACTAAAACAGAGATAGACAGTTTTTTAACCAATAACCGAATAAGGGATTATGGGGAGCGGGCAGGGAAGTGGACCTCAGGCATGATCGTATTGAAAGGCGGAGCAGGGTCAAGGGGCTGTTTGGCCTACTCCTGCTCCTATTTCTTATCTTCTTATGTTCCAGTTGGTCTGCGACATACTCCTCACTGTGTCCTTACTCCCCACTGTGCTGGGTGTGCTTTCAGTGCTGCCACTCAGTATCTCATCTCCAAGCATAAATGGGAGAAGGGCTGACGTGAGGAGAGGTAGGGGATTGGCGCATGGAGCTACAAAAAGCAGATTTCCAGAAGAAAAGGCACAGTAGGCGCTGGCGCATTCAGGGAGAGAGAGCATTAATAGACGGCCTCCCTTACCCATGCTGCCCACATCGGCATTGCCAGTACCACAGGCCACAGGGGGTGCCTCATCTGCAAGCATAAATGGGAGAAGGGCTGCCGTGAGGGGGAGGGGGGGGGGGATTGATGCATGGAATCCTGAAACTAACAGACTTTCAGAAGGAAAAGCACAGTAAGCACTGGTGCATTCAAGGAGAGAGCACATTAAAGGAGGGCCTTCACTCACACACATCGGCGGCAGCAGTACCGTGGCTCACAGGGAAGGCTCCATGTCTGCCCACGAGCGCCTCAACTCTCTCCTTCAAGGGTATGAGGACCTGGAAGTCTGCCTCGCCACCACCAGTCCTCCTTTGCTCCATACTATTCTCAGCAAGTTTAGCCTGCCAAACAAAGAATGGTTGGTGAGTACCACTGTGATGACGCATCAGAAATGAGTGCACAAGTGTTTGTCCTGACATGTAGCTGTAAGTGTGAGATGAACGGGAGCCTCCATTGCGCACACATATATATATTATATATATGTATATAGAGGCGTCAACAATGAAATGCTGCTTCAGTGACTAAACAGTGAGGATGGGAAATAAGAGAATGTTGAAAGAGAGACTCGTAGATGCAAGGTCGGCAGTTGGTGCAACAGGTATTCACTTTCGTAAGATGAATGATATAATTCAAACCTTTTCTGCACTGTATCGCAGTCCTGTTATGAATGGAGGTGCCTGATATCTCCACAGCAATCTCCCTCCACGCATTGGTTAACACCTCACGAGCGGGTCTCCCCAAGTCCGGATCAGTCTCCTCCTGCCCTCGACACCCTGCATGAGGGTCTCCAGCTCTGTGTCAGTAAATCTGCTTGCCCTCCTTGGTCCATGAAGACCAGCCATCCTGCAACCCAACTCCTTCCCTCCTCAGGGTCTAGCTACAAACCTGGGTATTTAAGAAGAGCGGTGGGGTAGCTGTTATCTACACATTAGCACAATGCTGAATTTTTCCATGGTGATCACACTTCAATCAAGACACCCACACCACTACAAACTGGTGTTTACAGCCGCTCCTTAGCGCATGACGCTATTTTTTGGGGCTGAATTTGGATCAGGGGCCCACCGTCGCAATTGGCTTGAAAAAGTCAGGAGGTGCGCCAGGTTTGTGGCTGCCCTGAATTTCGATCCCAACATCTCTTGACAGTGCAGCATTCTCTCAGGCTGCACTGAATTGGCAGACTGGATTTTGTGCTCAAGTCTCTGGAGTGGGACTTAAATCCATTACCTTCTGAATCACGGCTGGGGCAATAGATGAAGTAAGTGTGACTTAGTGGAGGATAGTTAAAAAAGTAAACTAAAAAAAAATGTGTTAGACCCGCGGCAGAAAGAAGAGGGTTGGAGAAAACAACTAGATTCAAATGAACACATTCAACGAATACATGTGGAGTGGTGGAGTGGGGGGGTCTACAATATCAGGTAGAGGGCTATTAATTCAGCAAATGCAATTAGGATGCAGGAGGAAGATCTAGAAGACTGGTCTGGGAGGCGGGAGGAGCGGGGTGGGTTATTGATTCAGTGGGGTGGTAGTAGAGCAGTTTACTAACAGTGTACAAGCCACTCCTGGGGGTTGGAGTGGGGGGGGGGAGGTGAGAAGCTATTGGGGGATATGTTCGCCTTCAATTTCGGCGGTTTTCTCAGCGGTACAGCTGGTTTTGTGAGAGAAACCGCCCGGCGAAAGTTGGACCGCCCACATCTCGAAACGACCGCCGGGAGCAAATCGCCGAGAGAAGCGCCCATGGGAAGCAGCCTGAAACAGGGCGGAAGGTGATACTCTGCAAAGAAAGGTAAGTTAAAGGTTTTTAATTTTTTTTTAATTGTAAAACGGCGATTAGCTTTAAAACTATCTTGGGAATGCTTTTTAACGTTTTATTTTTTTTAAGTGAAAAATAATTTTTTAAGTTTTCCCCCCTCCCTAGGCCTCGGACTAAATTTAAAAACTTACCATCCATTCGGGTAAGAACCCCCCGTTCTCGCTAGTTTCAGCTTTAACCGCCCAGAAACCGCTGAGAATCTTGGTGTAAGAACCATTTTCTCGCCGGGCAGTATTACTTACCTCATTAAAGGAAAGTTTTGCTGGTGTTAATTGTTGAAACTTAGTGGTCTTTTCTGGGTGGCAATCAGGCAGTGAGGGCTCTGGGGAAAGTCAAGCCCAATTTGTCTCAGTAAACATGATTCATCTGATATTGTGTTACACTTACCATATTGTGGCGGAGGAGGATGTGGGAACATGTAAACATTTCCAATAAGAGAGCTAGAGGTAAATTTTAGCACATCAATAGATTAGTGTGGGTTGTGGATATATCAGGAACAGGAGCCTAGAAATTACTGGCGACGATGCCAGCCTTAATGTGATCATGTGACACTTTGGCGTCTTCTATTTTAACTGAGGCGTTAACTCATGTTAAAATAATCCCGATGGTGCTTGCTAGCAGTCAGAGGAACATTTTATGAACACATTAAGTATCTATCTGCTTATTTTGGCAACAGTTATTTCTAGGCTAAGGTTTCTTTTCTTTCTAACACTAGATTAGTTTAAAAAGCACTATTTACACAAGACTACTGGCTCCTAGAGCTTTAAAACATTTGATAGAATTTAGGGCTGTCTCAGCTTATAGCTGATGAGGTCACAGATATGAGCCTGTGTAGCTATTTGTTCCCTGCTTACTCACCAGTGACTGTTTCCAAATACACTCGGTGATCACTCACTCTGAGTACTCACAACGTTCTTAATCTACCTGGTCAAATCTAGGGCAATTTTTTATTTTATTGAGTGCTAACTCATAAAAACCAGGATTGGCACAGAGATCCTGGAAACGATTTTTTGAATAGGTTACACACTCTGGATGCCAATTCATGGGGTGCAATGGATTGGGAACAGGGTAGGAAAAAAAAGGCTTGCTTTTATATAGCGCCTTTCACGACCACCGGACGTCTCAAAGTGCTTGCAGCCAATGAAGGACTTTTGGAGTGTAGTCACTGTTGTACTGTGGGAAATTTGTGACCCGTGATATCAAATCTCTGACCCATTTGTGCGTAACAGGCATTTTTGCTGGGTTTGGAGGCAGATAAAGGAACCCAATAAAGTGTCAGAAGTTTTTCAGATGACCTTGGGCAGGTTATAACCCTGTGAAAGTGATCATTTTTGCCCCAATTTCTTGCCAGAAACCGGGCACAAAGAAGGCATTTCTACCCCATTGATGTTCCCTTATTACACTGTCCTACACCCTCTTGCTCCTGTCTGTATCTTACATTATGTTGAACACAAGACTCATTGCACCATCTCCTACTCAAACTCTTTCTTTACAGGGATCGCAAAAGTGTGGAACTCCTTACTCCCTCAGTTTTTTGATTTACATACAATCAACCTAAATTTGATGTTATAGTGCTCATTAATACTTTAATAGCCTCCCCTTCCTGACTACATTCTTCTACTTTAGTGCTGTTCTGCCCTATGGAACTTGAACATTTAACCAGGCTTCTCCATTTACAAAAAACACCAATGCTACTCTTTTTCCCTATACTCTGTCTTCACAGTCTTGCTGCCATGCTAAATTTGAAAGCGTTGAAGAGAAGTCTTTCCTTATTTAGCAGCATGTTCTCATTGGATGTGAGATGAAACATTAACTCACATGAGCTACTAAATGAGCTAACTAATCCATGACAGAAGAGCTAAAACATTGAGCTATAAAATCTGAGAGCTCTTGGCTCTGTATCCGATTTTGTTTCAACCATGAAGCAATTTTCTGTAATGCTTAGTCTGTTCTGAGGAATGTTGATCAGATGTCAGTTAGTATCATAGGAAGCCATTCCTCACCACCGGCTGATTGGGAAACTGACCCATGAGAATATTCCAACCTTCAACTGCTACCTCTTAGAATGCAGGACAAAAGGTGTCTTTCTTGATAATGTTTAGAAACTATACCGAGGAAGATTTTCTAATCTATACTACATATGAAACATTAACAAAGAACACATTTACAATTTCACTACACGTTATTTTGTAAAAAAATTAATTCTCAGGATGTCAGCACCACTGGCAGTGCCAGCATTTATTGCCCATCCCTAATTGCACTTGAGAAGGTGGTGGTGAGCCGCCTTCTTAAACCGTTGCAGTCCATGTGGTGAAGGTGGTTCCACAGTGCTGTTAGGTAGGGAGTTCCAGGATTTTGGCTCAGCGACAACAAAAGGAACGGCGTTTTATGTCCAAGTCAGGATGGTGTGTGACTTGAAGGCTAACATTGAGGTGATGGTATTTCCATGTACCTACTGTCCTAGTTCTGCTGTCGGAGAAGCATTGAATTATTCCCCCAATGTTAGAGGGCCAATTTTCCAAGTTTGCCCTACAGTGCAGAGTGTTGCCCACCAGCAATGTTCCCCTTAATCCACGCGGCCACGCAGCACTCCAAAAGTCCCGTGTAGCCAGTGCACAGGCTATTGGAAGGGAAAAACCACGCAAACGCAGAATTTTGAATGGGTCATGCAGCCCGTTAAAGGGGTCGCGTGGCACAACAAAAAATTAGAGGCAACATTTTCCACCAGCTGCCCATATCAGGAGATTATGGATGGAAAGTTGTGGGCAGTGCACCCGAGATTTCACTCTCAGTATGACTGATGTCAGGCTCCTCACGAGGGAAAATGATCCCTTTACTTGCCACCGCTCAGCATGCCTCAGTCGTGTCTTGCCTCTGAGTTAGAAAGTTGTCGACATACTCCAGGGCTTGAGTACGTAATCTAGGCTGACCTTTCCAATGCAGTAGTGAGGGAGTACTGTATTGTTAGAGTCGCCATCTTTTGAATGATATGTATAGCTGTTCTTTCTGTTCTCTGAGGAAGATATTGAAGATTCTATAGTTATATTTAAGGAAGAACAGGAGAGTTTTCTCAGTGGTGTGGCTAACTGTTGTCCCTTAACAGACTTCACCCTGCCTATCTGGTCATTTTTTTTATTGCTGATAGTGGGATCTTGTTGTGTGCAAACTGGCTGTTCCATTTACCTACATTACAAAATCCGACAGATGACACCTCCGACAATGGAGTGCACCTTCAGTGTAATGTCATCCTAGATCAAGTGCTGTGCTTGTGTTACAAATTCAGATCTATTGCAGATACCTTTTATGGTCCAATGGGTCAGTCATTCCCTTAAGCAGTCTGAGTATCTCGCCATTACAGGAGTTGCTCGCACTGCCCCTATTGTCTTGCACGATAGTATAACTCGGGGCTGTAACACTAATGATCTCCTGTGACCTGGACCAGACATTTATCTTTTGTATATGTACATCTTCAATCTCTCTGAAAATGGTCTCGGGCCTCATGTGCATCTTCCACTCCCTTAATGTACCATTGCCGGCCATGTCATCAGTTGTCTAGGCCCTACCTTCTGGAATTCCCTCTCTAAACCCCTCCGCCTCTCTCCTCCTTTATGACACTCCTTGAACCCCACCTCTTTGACCAAGCGTTTGATCACCACTCCTGATACCTCTTTGTTGGCTGGGCATCCATTTTGGTCTGATTACACGTCTGTGGAGCACCTTGGGATATTTTCTATGTTAAAGGCGCTATATAATATTGTTGTTGTTGTATTGTCGAGCACCAGTGGCACCTGGAATATTGTTGTCAAATTGCCGTGCGAAGCTCTGGAATTTCCTCCCTAAAGCTCTCTGTCTCTCTACCCTTCTCTCCTCCTCTAGGAATCTCCTTAAAACCTACCTCACCTGTCCTAATATTTTCTTGTGTGGCTCGGTTTCTGTTTGATAACACTGCTGTGAAGCGCCTTGGGTTGGTTCACTACATTAAAGGTATTATAAATCCAAGTTGTTATTATAACAACCTTCAAAATGGAAAAGAAAATGGCGGAATATGGACAGGACAATCCAGCAGGAGCACTGGCGAGGTATCTTTGATGGGCCTGCTGTCCATTTCTAGAATCTTCTATTATAATTTAGATTTCCAGCATTCATGTATTTAATGCTGATTGTCTGCATGAAGTGAATCTGGTCTGTCAGCGATGACACAGCCATTTGCTTGATTTCCTTGTACAATCAATCACCAAGTGAGCGGTGAGGTTATTTTGAGTCAAGCCATTCAATCAGTGCCTCAGATTAGACTGGACACGCTGCATCCAAACACTGCTGCTTCGCTCACTCACTGCTGTTCCTTTAGGCACTTTGTTGTTCGATATTAAGTTCTTCTCTGACCAAATGTTCCATGATTATGTTCTGTGACTGTGTAGTCAGATATCTTGATGTTTTGCTTCATCATCAGTTTTCCTATTATTTTATGTGGACACTAAAATATTAACATAAGTCTGTAAATTCTTACAGCATGTGTCTGGTCTACTGATTGGTGCGGCCATTTTCACAGGCTTCCACTTTCCTCACTTGATTGAAAGCCTGTGGCTCTCCGGAATGTGTGGAAATACAATGTTATCCCTTCCCCACTATATTTTCGCTCCTCTTCTCCTTAAGCCACCGACCCAAGTTGGCATACAGTTGTGTCATTGCTGCGCACTCTCCAGTGCCTCATCTAATGTGGCATTTCTCATGTGAGTCTCAACAGGCTGTTCAACATTGGGAGAACATTACAATTGAGCCCAATGAAGTCCTTTGCAGTAGGAATCACTGATGGATAAACAGAAACAGGAATTCTAGCTGTTGTTTTTTTATCCACAACCTGTAGCCCAGGGGAATTGGAGCTGTTGGAGTGTTGCGTGGCCGCAAATACAATACAAAAGATTTGCATTTCTATAGCACCCATCACATCCTCAATATGTTCCAGAGCTAATGAATTGCTTTCTAAGTGTAGTTACTGTTGTTACAAGGCAGGTTTACACAGGCAAGCATGGCAACTAATGTGCACACAGCAAGGTCTCACAAACAGCAAAGGGACCATTGAATCTGTTACATTTTAGAGGTGTTGGTTGAGAGATGTATTTTGACCAACGCCTGTGAACTCATCCTTTTTTGGCGTGGAAGCAAGTCATCCTCATTTTGAGAGACTGCCTATGATGATTGACCAAGATCCTGAGAGAATCCTAACACTTCTTTGAAACAGTACCATTGGATCTTTTATATCCACCTCAGCAAATAGATGGAGTTTTTAATTTAATGTCTCATTCAAAAGACAGCACAGTACTCCTTCTGTAAAATATCAACCTAGATTATGGGGTGAATATCCATGAGCATTCTTCCACTCGTCTGCCATAACTTGTGATGCCCCATGAGCTGAATAGCCTGTCAAAAAACATTGTCAAAGCTGACATGCAAATGATGCTCATTTGGATGAGGTACCAGCACTCGTGAAATTGTATCCCAGCAAGGGGTTGGTGTCTTCCTGATAGGGAAGGGAGAATATTGGCAAGGAGAGGAAAAACGAACCTGAATGACTGGCTAAGGTCAATAGAGGGAGACCACACAAGGGCTGAAGAGTAGGATTGCAGGTCAGATAATCATGACATAGGGGCCACAAATCCATGGGGGGAGGATGCATCTCAGTCTAAGTGCTGGGATGTGCATACCAGGATATGCCAGCAGAGCATATATCACTGAACCCAACAGATTTGTTAAGGCCGGGGAGAGGTTGCCTACAGTGCATGCCAGTGGCGGGCATAAGAAGCACATTTTAGGTGGCTGCTCCGTACCCCACCACCCCCGAAGCCATAGATGGTGATATGCCATGCTGAGCCCAGGGGGAAGATGTCAGGACCCTGTCAAAAGGAGAAAATAGTGCCCCCTAACTCTTTCTAATACTCTTAGACTTAGAAAAAATCCATACTTTAAATCTTTGGGGGTTCAGGCTGGAATCTAATTGAAGAGCTCAATTTTTGATTAATGGATATTCAGGAGGGAGTTACAGGCTGGAATCCATTTGAGGGGTTCATATGGTTTATATATAGAATAATGGACACTTGGGAGTGAGTTACAGGCTGGAATCTAATCGAGAGGTTCATATTGTTTATGTATAAAATAATGGACACTTGGGAGTGAGTTACAGGCTGGAATCTAATCGAGAGGTTCATATTGTTTATGTATAGAATAATGGACACTTGGGAGTGAGTTATAGGCTGGAATCTAATCGAGAGGTAAATATTGTTTATGTATAGAATAATGGACACTTGGGAGTGAGTTATAGGCTGGAATCTAATCGAGAGGTAAATATTGTTTATGTATAGAATAATGGACACTTGGGAGTGAGTTACAGGCTGGAATCTAATCGAGAGGTTCATATTGTTTATGTATAGAATAATGGACACTTGGGAGTGAGTTATAGGCTGGAATCTAATTGAGGGGATCAGATGGTTATATATGTAGAATAATAGACATCTGGGAGATATAACTGTAGGCTTAAAATTACCTTAAGATGTCTAATACAATAGTTTATGCGCCGGGATATCTTTGGGTGGGTTTTGGTGGATTTGGGCTCTGTTTTCCTGCTGGTGTCATGGTGGTTCTCTGATGACCCGCGCACTCCCCGTCATCAGCATGTGATGGTGTCTACACCAAATGTTAATGACTGTGATGTCATCATCATCATCAAGTCATCATCAACATCTGAGGGAAGAGAAGGAAATGGTACAGATTCACGCAATCGGGTTGGCTGAGCACCTCATTCCTTCTGTGGGCTCAGCCCAGTGAGCAGATGCCGTCGGCATGCTTGGCTCGCAGGGATATCAACAGCATGAGTCCCCCAATGATTTCTGGAACCAGTGATTGACTCAGCCTGATGGAGCAGCCAGGCTCCTAATGCCCTATAAATAGAGCCGGCTTATTCTCCCAAACATAGAGCAGCGATAGAATCAGCTGTCGGCATTTTCCCTGAGCCTGAAAGAGACTCGGACACAGCTGGGAGCAGGACACCTTCCAGTCACCGTTAGAACTACTGAGGACTTGAGCCTTTCAACTGGGATTCTGTAACAAAAAAGGCAAGGAAGACGATACAGCAAGGAGAAAGATTTTGGTAAGTACTGAACCTCTTGCGAGTTGTGAAGAATCTTTTAAGCCCTATTTAAGTAGGATTTTATCATACTGAAGAACGGAACGTGGAGGATGAAATTGGTGCTCAGTGATAGCATGAAATGTACAATTGTGGATTGGTAGGTCATTTTATACTGCGCCCAATTTTCTGTACCATTAACTTCAATACCGATTCCGCTATGAGCCTAATACGCGCTATTGGCATAGACCAATTTCATTCTCATGTAAGCATAACTATTAGCAATAACAGTAGTATTATATGATATGTTGCATATCAAGGAATAAGGCTGGCATTACACTTCAGTTCCCGATCTGCGAGTGCTATCCTCCAGCTGAGTGAGAATCTTGCTATTCTGCAGACCGAGTTCAATCTGACCAAACTTGATGCATGTGCTGCCTTCTGCTCTTTCCCCGTGAAACCTTTCAGTGTTAGCTGAGCATGGCAGCAGCAATCACTTTAAGGTTTTGAAAGATTTCATGCAAAGATTTTGAAAGTTCTCTGGAGGTTGAAAGGCTCACCTAGAACTGGGATTTATATCGGACTGGAGCCATAATGCAGTTGGTGCAGGCTTAAACAGGTTTGAGACAGCCTTTGGAAGGGGGTTTCAAATCTTTCGCCTGTTCTGGAATTTCCAAGTGATGTTGCCCTTTTTTGTACACTGACACGTGCCCAAAACGTTTTTGCATAAATGTACTTTGTAATTGCACCTTATGACATAATTACAGATACAGCAGGGTAGCCAGTATGAGCACTGGATGTTATTCTGCAAGGTGTGAGACAGGACAGAAAGATCTACTGTCACACAGACCGAAGCCCAGGGCACAATAGTCACAGGCAGTCTCGCCCACGCGTTGGCATTCTCACACTAGGTGAGGAACTATTATCAGTAATGGAGTAATTGATTTCTCCTTTGTATGTTGCTGTTGAGTGTTGTAGATGAAGAGTCTACATGGGTTGAGTAAACCTGTTAAGCTGATGACTCAGCTAAACATTCAGGAATCAACTTTGTCACAGTTTAAAAAGAAATGGTATCAATATTGCCGTAACTCAATAGGTAAGTACAGGAAGCTCGCTGGTGTTTCCTCTGACCTGGAAATGTTGGTGTAATTGACAGCAGCATGGTGTGTACTAAAATTGCTGATGAACACAAACCATATGTTTGAAGTTCTGCAATCCTTTCGAGTTTGGTACTTACTGACTTAATGTCCCAGGACACTAAGAACTTACACTTATGTAGTGTCTTTGCTTAGGTAACAGTGACTACATTTAAAAAGTAATTCATTAGTTCTGAGGATGTGATGGGTGCTATATAAATGCAAGCTGTTCCCTCTATAGCAAGATTAACAAGAGAGCAGAAAATCTCATACTGAATAAAAATTAGAAGAGTTAGGGAAGGAGTCTAAAGGCAAAATCAAAGAGGTTTAGAGGAGTTAGAAAAGGGTTTAGTAAGAGATTTCCAGAGAGCGGAGAGTGATGGGGGGTCTGGATGGGGGGCTGGGGGGGGGGGGCAGGGGGTAAGGGGTAAGGAGGGAAGTGTATAGTAATCCAAACTTAGAACAGCAGAATGAGTTAGCTGTGACATAGGGCTGGAGGAGCTTCTAGAGTAACTCCATAGAGGGATCCTCAGATGTTTATGAGGATCTTG
Source organism: Pristiophorus japonicus (assembly GCF_044704955.1). Taxonomy (NCBI): domain Eukaryota; kingdom Metazoa; phylum Chordata; class Chondrichthyes; family Pristiophoridae; genus Pristiophorus; species Pristiophorus japonicus. The sequence continues at coordinate 486,176,128 of NC_091977.1, forward strand.
AAATCAATGCATTGGGAATGGAGAGAAAGTAGAGAACAGCAAAAACAGGTATGACAGGTGTGGTGAGCTTAGCAAGGGAGAGTGTGTGGATGACAGCATTCTAGAGAGTTACCAACATGATAATTTATATGATTTGGCTGGTTCTGAATGTACTGATGGAAAGGGACGGGTGAGTTGTTTGAAAGCAGATCTTTTTACAGTCCTGGCACAAGCATTTAAATGTGACTCAGCGCTTGCTGATTAAGTTTTAAAATAGAAATTATCTCAATAAGCCCTCTATTCAGCAACTTAACGATGTATTTTCTCTCTCTTTATTTCTTCCTCTTCCGATGAATGTTCAAACTGAGTTACGGTTCCACAAGTACTGGTGACCCTCCAGTAGCTTGCTTGTGCGGCCATTTGTCATATATGAGTGTTGCAGTGAGTGATAGCAGGCTACTTGACCAAGTGAGCTTCAGCACCAAGCATGATTCCGTCCAGTAGGAGTCATTAGATAGCAATCAGGAATGAGAGCCCTGGCTGATATTTCTGTTCCTCGCGCACTTAATGCGAACTGTATCACTCCTGATGAGAACAGCTAACTTGTTAACTGCAGACCAGGGATTGACCCCGGAGTCACCCTATTCTGTTTGGCTAACCAACCTGCAGACTCTACTCCCAGAGCCATTGGGGCGATTAAGTCCTTAATCGTATCATTTACCCATCATTCTCAGCAGTGACACTATGTGCCACAACTGGAACTGACACAATTCTACACCAGATTATAGCAGAAATGAGAGCACAGAGTGCTCTGACTGGAGGAATAAGAAACAACTGAGAAAATGAATAAAAGTAGTAATAACCTAATAAAAGGCATTATAATCCATTGTCCCTACATTGTCTCCCATTTCACCAATGCCTCAATTTTTAAATTGTGTTCAAATCCCTCAATGGCCCTGCCCCTTCCTATGTCTGTAACCTTCTCCAGCCCAAGAACTCTGCACTCCTCTTGCGCATCCCCAACTTCCTTCATCCCACCATTAGCAGCCTTGCCTTTAATTGTCTAGGGCCTAAACTCTGGAATGCCCTCCCTAAACCTTTCCATCTCTCCACCTCTCCTCTATTAAGACACTCCTTAAAACGTACTTTTTTTCAAGCTTTTAGTCACCTGTCCTAATATCTCCTTCTTTGCTTCGGTGCCAATTTTTATCTTATTACGCTTCTGTGAAACGCTTAGAGACGATTTCCTATGTTAAAGGCACTATATAAATGCAAGTTCTTGTTGTATTAGCTCTACCTTAACTAATCTTAGTAGGCGGTGCTTCGATATACCTCAGTAATTGCCTGGAGTTGAGAAAAGGAAATTTAGTCAGGGATTCTGTTTGTGTTGGCTCTCATAACCGCTGTTGGAAAGTGCACATGGTAGACATTGGTCTCAGCTATGATGCCCCTCTTGGTCAAACAGCCTGTTAACATCATTGTACAGGCTCACAAATGAAGAATGGACACAGGGAAAGGCCCCGAAGGGTGCTCATGGAACTGTCCACCAGCATAAGTCAGTGGCTTCAGGGGAGGATGGGTTAAAAAGGATTGGAAAAATTAGAAAAGGGAAAGAGAAGACCACATAGGCAAGATACTGGAGGGTACAGGCTACAGGTATTGCAGCTCCATAACGAGCCAGAGGCTTCAGGAGAAGAGAAGAAACGTGTGGAAAAGAAAGGAGTATGTAAATTCTACAAAACAGCATGAGGATTTTTAAATTTTACTTACGATTTCAAGATTATTAGAGTGGATGCATTGTTAAGGTTTTTTGAAAGAAAAGAAAGACTTGCATTTATATAGCATCTTTCACGACCACCAGACATTTCAAAGCATTTACAGCCAATGAAATACTTTTGGAGTGTAGTCACTGTTGTAATGTAGGAAAAGTGGCAGCCAATTTGAGCACAGCAAGTTCCCGCAAACAGCAATGTGATAATGACCAGATAATCCGTTTTAGTGATGTTGTTGAGGATGAATATTGGCCAGGACACCGGGAAGAGCTCACTGCACTTCTTCAAAATAGTGCCATGGTAACTTTTACGTCCAGCTGAGAGGGCAGACAGGGCCTCAGTTTAATATCTCATCTGAAAGTCAGAACCTCCGACAGTGCAGCACTTCCTCAGTACTACACTGAACTGTCAGCCTAGATTTTGTGCTCAACTCTCTGGAGTGGGACTTGAAGCCACAACCTCCTGACTCAAAAGTGAGAGTGCTACCAACTGAGATCTGTCTCCACCACATTTTGAGACGAGTATCAAGCCAAATTCAGCAATTTAAAACGGGGGAGAAAGGATTGTGCTTCCACCCGCTGTTACAGTAATAAGGAATTTCCAGGGAATTGGCATCGTGGGAGTGAATCATAAGAATCATAAGAAATAGGAGCAGGATTAGGCCACCTGACCCCTCGAGCCTGCTCCACCATTTAATAAGATCATGGTTGATCTGATCATGGACTCAACTCACTTCCCTGCCCGTTCCCCATAACCCTTTATTCCCATAATCGCTCAAAAATCTGTCTATCTCCGCCTTAAATATATTCAATAGCTGATGGGTTAAGGAGGCAGGGCTCTGCTGGAGCTGTGTGCCTGAAATATTTTGAACCCAAGTAATTGTTTCATGGTCAGAATCTGCCCAGCTGCACCAACTGGACTTCGCAGCTCTTCAAGCAGCTGTCACTTCAGGGAAACCTCTTTCAGATTCCCCGCCAGGAATAGTGGCTTCACATTCCTGCAATCCCAGACAATTGCCAGGAGCTTTGATGAACTTTCTTTCTGATCTGTGGCCTGCGATAGCTTGCCAGTCAGTGCAATTGCCACAAGGACAATGCTCAGTTTCTTTTTTTTAAACTTCGGTTTATATAGAACATTAAGCCGTGGCTGGCCAGAAAAGTGCTTTGCTGATTTTAGGACCCTGTCTGATTTCCAGACAGAACTATGACACAGGACCAAGGCCCATGATGCAGGAACAAAACCCATGATGCTGAGCCAAGGCCCAAACTACAGGAACTGTGCCCATGATGCAGGAACAAGGCCCACGTTGTAGGAGCAAGGCCCATGTAGCAGGGCATCACCAGGGTTGAAAAGAATAGGTGATAGATTGAGATAAAGCAAGGAGTAATAATGAATGTCTCTATGTTTGAGTTATAAAGGCACACAGATTGTAAGATAGTTTTGAGGTCCTAGGAAAGGAACTAGACATATCAATTCTCTATTTCTGTGCCCCTGTCAATCTGGTTCTTTGTCTATTTCTCTCGTCATCTTTGACTCATTTCATCTCTGTCTCTATGTATCTTTATGCATGCCCTGTTTTTTTTTCTGTATTTCAACATTCCCTGTCTCTTTATCTTCCTATTAATTTCTTTATGTTTGTCTTTCCTTCCCTCTATCTCTTGTCTGTCTGTCTCTCTCTGCCTTCCCGTTCTTCCACAAACAGCAATAAATTACCATTTATAAATAACCTGTTTCAGTAGAGGGATTAATGTTGGCCAGGACACAGCGAGAACTCCCCTGCTCTTCTTTGAATAGTGTCATTGGATCAATTACGTCCACTTAAAAAGGGAAACGGGACCTCAATTTAACGTCTCATCTGAAAGACAGCACCTACGCCAATGCAGCACTTCCTCAGTGAAATTTCAGCCTAGATTATGTGCTGAGGCCTCTGGGGTGTGGCTGAACTCATAGGGTTCTGACTCAAAGGCAAGAGTGCGACCAATTAAGCCATGGCTGACAATCTGACAAGCACCATAATAGTAAGAAAGATATTAGGGGTGTTCAAGATCCAATTGGATGTTGGGATGGAAGCATTAAAGTGCTTTAAGGGGTTAGCTTTAATGGGCCATGTGGCCTTTTGGTCATCTTTGGGTGTTCTCGTGTTGTTATGTATCTATATCTTTTACATGAATAGTTGCAGTGAGATTGGACGTATTGCACATTATAAGATAGGAGAACAATTCTGGCACCTCACGTGCCTGCAGTTACCAGTTAGGCCTTTAGATACCATGTCAGGCCCACAGCCAAGGCTCCTTTTGGTTACTGGAGCAGTGACAGGGCTAGTAATGTTATTGCTGTTCTCAAAATATTCAATGGCATGTGTGTGCTAATTTAAAAATAAAGATTTCACCCCATGTCTGAAGGACACATAGATATATGCTGCTAAATACAATATTTTCTAGCCCAGTAGACAATTTAACAGGATTACTCATAATAAGTGATGAGATCACACATAAGTTTGGCGAGCATATGTCCAATTTTGGCCAAAGCAAGATTTATTTTTGACTGCACATTCCAGAAATTTTGAATAAATGAACTGGGCTATGTTTTTAAAATTAGTCATTTTTATACTTCTTATTTCTATGGCTCATGAAGTGAAGGCATTAATTGTTAAGTCCAGCCTGTCACCTCTGGACTGGAAGTCTGTGGGTTCAAATCCCACCCCATGAGTTTATAGTCTAAGCATTAGAAAGTGCATTACTAAGGGATAGTGCTGTCAGAAGTCCTGATGAGACATTAACAGCAAGTTCCTGTTAAGGTTAAGATTCCCTAGCACAATTTGAACAAAAGAAGGGTTTTATCTGGTGTCCAAGCCAACATTCCCCCCTCCACCAATATGAGCTAAAAATAAGTTTAATTGGGACATTTGTCTCATTAGTGTTTGGGAAAGTTTTTTATTGGCAAAAACAGCAAAATGGCTGTTGTATTTGCCAATAAGAAAATTACAATCACTGCACTTCAGTTTTCATTGTGTGTTAAGTGCTTTGTAATGATATGATAAGGTGCTATATAAATGCAAGTCAAACCTCAGAATCTAATTCACAATGCAGCACTGCCCCTACATCTATCTCATCTTTCTCCCATCCTCTGCCCATGTCTATTCTATCCCTCCACCAGGTCTATTCCATGCCCTTTCCCACTTCTCTCAATTCTCTGAGCTGAATGTGGTAAGTGTGGCATTGCAACAGGGAACGAGGGTGTATGCAGTATCAGGTAAGCAAGCATCAGTCTTGGCTCAGTGATAGCAATCTGAATTGGAAGCTACACTCCAGGATTTTGAGCACTTAAGTGCTGAATGGAAGGAGTACTGTATTGTTCGATGTGCCATCTGAGGGCATACCTGACCTTTCAGGTGGACGTGGCACTTTTTGATGAAGGGCAAGGGAGACGTCTAGGCCAATATTTGTCTCTCATCCTTCACCAGCAAAGCATTATCTGGTCATTCATCTCCTTGCTTTTAATTGATCCTAGCTGTGTGCAAATTGGCTGCCGCATTTGCCCACAAAACAACAACAGTGACTACACTTCAAAAGTGTTTCTTTGGGACATCCTGAAGGCATGAAAGGCACTATATAAATCCAAGTTCTTTCTTTTCTGTAGGTGGAAACTCTTGGGTGTAGTCTCGGTAATTTGGCTTGGAGACTGTTTGGAGTGCAGTGTAAGGTCTCCACGCGAGTCAGACAGCTAGCCGGCTTGACAATAAAAGGTTGAAATCTGGCCTCACTCAGTATTGGGGCATTTATTAAACAGCGGAGCATGATGTGATTGTACAGCAGATCCTGTGATTGTTTATTGTAAGTAACCTAAGGCCCTAAAGCCAGCTGACAGTGATTCCTGTAGGGATGGATCACAGTCTCTTCCTGCCCTTGTTCCACACAATGGGTGGGCCGGCATTCCCTTTGCTTGAGGTCGTTGTTTATTCAGCGTTGATAGCTCCAGCCACTGACATATTGTTGGCTGACAATTTAGAGCTGCTCCATGCTGAGTCTGCAGTTCCCTCTGTGCATGTGTGCGTGCGTGTGTATGTGTTTTTGGCCAATAATTAGTTCACTAATGACCGCAGGGAGACATCCCAAAAAGCTCCAAAGGACTGAGAGACACTGACAGGTGCGTAGTTTGGGTTTAATATTATTGGCCTTTTGTGAATGTATGCCATGTCTTTTTTGGAGTGGGGAGATGGGGAAGAAGAGCAGCTTACCGTGACAATGAATGTTCTTTTTACGATAAACATATTAAGAAACCTTGGTGAAGGGCTGGGGTTCATAGCACAGGATATCACCAACATTGAAAAGAGTAAGAGAGAATACAAGGTAAATGAGGAATTATTGGTTCGGACGTGCGCTGCTTGGTATTGTGGATTAAGGATAGGTCTGAATGCCCTTTTATATTAAAGGATTTCAGCCAATAACAAGCTTGCAACTCGCACTGTCCTCTGAACTTGTAAATATAGTTGAGTCGGCCCCTGTTGTTCAAGAAACAGGGGTCAAACTCAGAGTCAGGTTGCCAATAGCTTCACGGCATCAATGACAGCAACAATTTGCATTTCTACAGAGCTCCTCGTGTGCAATAACATTTCTTAAAGCATTAAAGAGTAAAAATGATGGACATTGATAAGAGCAGGAAACAGGAAGACAGGAGAGTTATGAATAGCTGCAGGCTAGCTGGTTTATGGAGAGTTTTGGAAGCAGGAGTAAGGCGGCAAGTCTACAGCCTCCTACGCGACAAGGGAGAGCATGTTGGTTGAGTAAATTAAGCTGGGAGGTGCAGCGTAAGGAAGTGCACAGTGTGACTGAAACTGGATTTGCACCCGTAGTAAGGGGAATGCATCTGAGGGAAATGAGTTGATCCACAGTTTTACAGAGAGAGAGTGTTTTTTTAATGGATTATCTGGCACCTTATACCTATCCTCTCGAATTATTTTCCTAAACCCCTCTGCCTTGCACATCATGCCCCTCCTTCAAGAACTCCTCAAAACCCACCTCTTCAAACTATGCTGTGGGCTACTCCCCTAACTCTTTTATTACTGCTCATGTTTATTTTTTCTCTGTGAAGCACCTTGGGGTCCATAATGAATTCACCTGTGAGTATGCTCACAGGTTTGTAGAGCTGTTGCCTCTTCCAATATTTGAAGGGGCTGCTCCTTTAATCAGGAGGCACTTGATTATTTGTTTTCTACAAAATAGTTGTAGAGCTGTTGCTCAAGCACGTGGGGAGATCCCAGCCGACCAGACCCCCGTCCGGACAGAATTCCTCATCAGCGTCAAACCCCGAAACCTCCCTCTGGAGCCGGCGCTTCACAACTTGAGCCTCTTCCGGGAAATCCCCTCCGTGCCTTTCAGTTCTGCATCCTCATCTGCCGTCCGGACATGCCATGGCACACCATCTTGCCATCCGGAGGAGGCGGGGTCGCCAATGGAGTGCTCTCTATGCGGGAGTCCTCCCCTTATTTATTGGGGACTTGGCCTGGAGGATGTTGCATGGAGCAGTCCCGTGCAATAAGTTTTTAGAAACATAGAAACATAGAAAATAGGTGCAGGAGCAGGCCATTCAGCCCTTCTAGCCTGCACCGCCATTCAATGAGTTCATGGCTGAACATGAAACTTCAGCACCCCCTTCCTGCTTTCTCGCCATAACCCTTGATCCCCCGAGTAGTAAGGACTTCATCTAACTCCCTTTTGAATATATTTAGTGAATTGGCCTCAACTACTTTCTGTGGTAGAGAATTCCACAGGTTCACCACTCTCTTTTAAGTTGGTTCACGGGCTCCCAGGCCATCTGTAATTTCGGCTGTCTAGAGGAGTCCGTGGTCCACGTTTTCATTGAATGTGCAAGGTTGCAGCCCCACTTCCAATATTGCTCCTCAAATTCTGGTTGCACTTCAGTCCTACACTCCTACACTCCTGATCCTGGTGTGGAGGAAAGTGGTCAGGTCAGAGGGCCTCCTTGTGGGACTGCTCTTAGGCCTCGCCAAGGTGGCCATTAACCAGTCCAAGCAGCGGATGGTTGAGGGGCATCGTTCAGCCCGACCGCCTGCTACATTCCCTGTCCCTGGAGATGGAGAGTCACAGTCTTTTGCGAGAGGTGGGCACTGGAGGGACTGGAGTGCATCATTTCAACGGGGAACAAAATTTTAATTTTGTTCGATTTGTAAGGTTCCCTTTAGTATTTATTGGTTAATTTGTGGATATTTGTGCCCTTAAAAAAGGGGCACTTGATTTAAAGTTACTTTAAAATAGTTGTGAGTGGTTCAGCCAGTCACATGATGTTCACAAGACTCAATAAAATCCCAGTCAGTTAAGTCTAGCTCATCCATGATGAGGTATGCAGTTGTGAGCCTAGTGGATGAACTGGTAATGTGTAGTATGATTGTCAAACCTTTGTTAATAAACAAACTAGTTCTTAATAGTAATATGTTGCAATGAATTCTTAAGCAAAGAACCCATGAAGAAAATACATTACAGGATGAGATGACACTAAGTTAGGAGGCACAGTAAGTTGTGTACTGGGAGCAAGAGTTACAAAAGGACATAGACGGACTAAGTGACGAGACAAAACTATGGCAGTTGGAGGTCAGCCACTTTGAATCTGAGAAAGACAAATTAGAATATTTTCTTAATGATGAGAGACCATGAGCTGTGGAGGCGCAAAGGGATTTAAGTGTCTATGTATACAAATCACTAAAAGCCAGTGCACAGGTGCAAAAATGCTAATGAATTGTTGGCCTTTATCTCAAGGAATTGGAATGCAAAAGTGAGGAAGTTATGCCACAGATTAATCTCGAAGTCCAAAGGACTACCGGACAATCTAGGTGGGTTGGCAAGTGGCAACCTTACTTCAGAATGGCTCATTCCTATCGACAGCATCTTTAAGCAGGATGGGTCAGGGTGGAAATCGGAAACACATATCTTAAAATGGCCCATATTTCCTTTTTGGGGAGCAATTCTTGTGAAAAATTTTCTGAAGTTTGACTTAATAAAAGTCTTTCCTCTTTCAGACGAGAAGCGATTGTTGCATCTAAGGGCACACGAGACCAACAACCAGCCACTGGGAGAACAGGAGGTCACCTCTGTCAGAGAGAGGTCAGCCATCTATCTATCTAAAATATCTGCAGCAGACCCTTCAGTGCAGCCTGTGAGTATTCAGCATTCCATTCATTCTCTCTCTTTCTCTCTCAAAACCATAGAGGTCAAGAGGACACCATGGGCAGGCCTTGACACTGCCAGATTGCTGACAAAGGCAAAAGGTTCTTAAAGGGGTACCAGCGTGGCAAATCCTTTAATTGACTTGCCAACAGCTAGCCTGAGACAGTTCCAGTATTGGGAACCTTAATGTAAATTAGAAATGTTAAGAATTTGGGGTTTGTTCTCTTTGGAAAATAGGAGACTGAGGTGAACTCACTGAAGATTTCAGGATTATGAAAAGAGTTGCTGAAACTAATCTGGGTATATGAAGAGTAGCCTAGTGGTTATGTTACTTCCCTAGTTATTCAGAGGCCTGGACTAGTAATCTTTGACTTCAAAATCAACCATTACAGTTTGAGAATTTGAATTCAGTTTTAAAAGCCTGGAAATAAAAAAAAACTGGGACAGAATGGGTCACATTGCATCAGGTATGGGACAGAATAGGAACAGGAGTAGGCCATTCAGCCACTTATGAGATCATGGCTCCATCCACCCACCTTGGCTCCATATCCCTTAATATCCTTGGTAGGCAAAACTCTATTGATCTAAGATTTAAAATTATTAATTGAGCTAGCATCTATTTTTTTTGTAGGAGAAAGTTCCACACTTCTACCACCCTTTGTGTAAAAGAGTGTTTCCTAACTGAATGGCCTGACTCTGATTTTTAAGGTTTTGTCCCCTTGTTCTAGATTGCCCCACCAGCGAAAAAAGTTGCTTATTATTTACCCTATCGAATCCTTTCAAAATCATAAAAACCTCAATCAAATCACCCCTTAACCTTCCATATTTCAGGGAACACAAGCCTAGTTTAAGTAAACTCATAATTTAACCCTTGGAGGGCTTGTAAAATTCTGCTAATCTGCGCTGCACTCCTTCCAAGGCCAATATATCTTTTCCAAGGTGTGATGTATACAATATTCCAGATGCGGTCTAACCAGGTCGTCTTATAGCTGTAGCAAGACTTCCTCCCTATATTCTAGCCCTCTAGATATAAAGGCTAACATTCCATTAGCCTTTTTGATTATTTTTTGTACCTGACTACTACACTTAGTGATATGTGTACATGGACCCCATAATCTCTTTGGACTTCCACAGTTCCTAACTTTCCACCATTATAAAAATTAATGGATTTATCTTTTTTGGTCCAAAATGGAAGACCTCACACTTAACTATGTTGAAATCCATCTGCCACAGTTTTGCTCACTCACTTAATCTATTAATGTCTCTTTGCAATTTTTTGCTCTCATCTACAGTACTAACTAAACCACCTATTGTTTTATCATTGGCACATTGCATTACATCATCATAGGCAGTCCCTCGGAATCGAGGAAGACTTGCTTCCACTCCTGAAGTGAGTTCTTTGGTGGCTGAACAGTCCAATACGAGAGCCACAGACTCTGTCACAGGTGGGACAGATAGTTGTTGAGGGAAGTGGTGGGTGGGACTGGTTTGCTGCACGCTCTTTCTGTTGTCTGCACTTGATTTCTGCACACTCTCGACGTTAAGACTTAAGGTGCTCAGTGCCCTCCTGGATGCACTTTCTCCACTTTCTCCATTTAGTGCGGTCTTTGGCCAAGGACTCCCAGGTGTTGGTGGGGATGTTGCACTTTATCAGGGAGGCTTTGAGGGTGTCCTTGTAACGTTTCTGCTGCTCACCTTTGGCTCGTTTGCTGTGAAGGTGCATTACATTACAACAGTGACTACACTTCAAAAGTACTTAATTAGCTGTAAAGCGCTTTGGGACAACCTAAGGTCGTGAAAGGCACTATATAAATACAAGTCGTTATTGCACCATATATGGGTCAGAATGGATCACATTGCACCAGGTGCGGGATAGCATTGGTCATATTGTACCACGTATGGGGTAGAGTGGTTTATATTCCACCAGATATGGGGAACACATACATTAACAGGCAATATCTTGCTTGCCAATCGAGCTACTGGTTAACTCAAAAACCTCCCTCAAGAAGAAATTATATCCCTTTAAAGTTCTGATTCAATGGCATTTGTTAAACCTGGTCACTGAAGTACGTACATTCATTACATTCGTGCCATGCTATTTTTATCCTGCTCTGCTTGTTATTTTTATGACTCTGAAGTGGTTTATCCGTCTTCCACATGAACCTGCTCAATGTTTCCCCAGCTAGTGGCAGCTCTTTGGAAGCTCAGTGTAGAGCAGGCTGTTTCCCACATTACTGACCAGCTGTTGGTCTGCTTCACAACTGTATATTCTTGACTGTAAAGTGCATCCTTACACGATGCACTCATGACACCTGTTGGAAGGGAAAAGGTACTGCAGGACACAAAACATAGCGAGGTGAAAATTCACTTGGGCCTCTTTTGGGCCCAGAATCAGTGCAGCACGCGACCCAACCAAGAAGCCTGAGGCCTACCAGAAATTGAGCCTCAGGCCTTATCTCAATAAGTTTGTCAAGCTACCATCACCTGTCACGTCACCACAGGCTGCTCGCCCATGTTAGAGAACAAAGGTAGTGTGGTTGATGTTGTGTATATGGACTTTCAAAAGGCATTTGCTAAGGTACCACATAAGGGATTTGTTAGCAAAATTGAAGCCCATGGGATTAAAGGGACAGTGGCAGCGTGGGTACAAAATTGGTTAAGAAACAGAAAGCAGAGAGTAGTGGTGAACGGTTGTTGTTCAGACTGGAGGGAAGTATAGAGTGGTGTTCCCCAGCAGTCGGTATTGGGACCATTGCTCTTTTATATATGTATTAATGACCTGGACTTGGACATACAGAGCATAGTTTGCAGATGATACAAAAATTAGAAATGTAGAAAACAGTGAGAAGGACTTAGACTTCAGAAAGACATAGACATATAGAAAGAAAGAAAAACAAATTTATTTATACAGCATCTTTCACGACTACCAGACGTTTCAAAGACTTTGCAGCCAATGAAGTATTTTTGGAGTGTAGTCACTGTTGCATATGTGGGAAATAATGTTACAATATTGCCGAAATGGGCGGCCACATGGCAGATGCAATTTAAGAGAAGTATGAAGTAATACATTTTGGTAGAAAGAATGAGGAGAGGCAATATAAACCAAATGGTACAATTTTAAAGGGGGTGCAGGAACAGAGAGACCTGGGGGTGTATGTACACAAATGTTTCAAGGTGTCAGGACAAGTTTGTAAGGCTGTTAAAAAAAAAAATGGGGTCCTTGGCTTTAGAAACAGAGGAATACAGTGCAAAATCAAGAAAATAATATAAACCTTTATAAATTACTGGTTAGACCCCAGCTGGAGTATTGTCCAATTCTAGGCACCAAACTTTAGAAAGGATGTGAAGGCTTTAGAGAGGGTGCAGAGGAGATTTACTAGAATGGTACCAGGGATGCGAGACTTAAGTTACGTGGAGAGATTGGTGAAGCTGGGGTTGTTCCCCTTAGAGCAAAGAAGGTTAAGAGGAGATTTAATGGAGGTGTTCAAAATAATGTGGGGTTTTGATAGTGTATATTAGGAGAAATTGTTTCCAGTGGCAGAAGGGTTGGTAACCAGAGGCGAGATAAGGGAAAGAATGTTTTTAATGTAGTAAGTTGTTATGATCTGGAATGCACGGCCTGAAAGGTTGGTGGAAGCAGATTCAATAATAACTTTCAAAAGGGAATTGGATAAGTACTTGAAAGGGAAAAATTTGCAGGTCTATGGTGAAAGGAAAGGTAAATAGGACTAATTGGATAGCTCTTTTAAAGAGCCAGCATCGGCTTTATGGGCCAAATGGCTTCCTTTTGTGCTGTATCATTCTATGATTCTATGATTTAGGACAGCTTGCCTCGACAGCGGCAACCGTCAGGTAAGTGCCAAGGACGGGTGAGGGCAGGAGGGGTGAGGATCACAGCCATCACTAGTGCTGGGGAGTTAGAAGGAGCATTCCCGCTCCTCCTGGCTCTGCATGAATTAAAGAAAAACATACCTTTTAGGTGGTGGCCACTTGCTAGGCCGCATTCATACCTCAGAAACCTGAATGGAGCAGGTTTCTGAGGTATGAATGCTAGGCCCCTCATCGGCATATGTAGTGTGCCAACACCCGTTTTAGTGTAATCAGTTGTTTTCCAGGCATCATTGGAGCGCTGGGAACAGCCCTGCCAAATTGGTCTTTTGTGCCTGTTTTTCATCTGGGAAATGGGCACAACAATTTGTATCCGTAATTCTGGAGCTATGGCAATATCTGTTCTATCAATTAGGTTTGAGTAAACTTTCTAATGACACCTCTGTCTTCCTTGGGTTTACAGACAGGCTGTTGCCTGCTGAGGCCTACAGTTCTAAATGGTTTCAATTTATTTTTAGACTATTTCTTCTCAAGAGAGTGCTCCTCAACCAGCGAACAACCCTCGACAGATCAAGGTAAGAGAAAGGGTTGTGTTCAATGGCACTGCAATTGATTGTTTTTTGTGGTGGTCTCAGTGGCTAATAGCACTTGGGGTAATTTTTTTCTTCCCATTTCCAGCATTCCCTAGTCCAAACTGCACCCTGTCCATAGCCAACCATCTGTCACATCACTGCTAATGCTGACCGGCAGAGAACCACTAGTAGGACTGCATGAGAGCTTCCTGGAGATGACCTTTCTGCCTCCTTTCCCAAAGCTCCTCCTCCACAATTTCACTCCCTCTCATTATGGGTTGGAATGCATCTGACCTTCGCTCAGTGCCTCATGACAGGCGGCATATTGAAATTCATCCCGCCAATTTACTTCCTCCCCTATTCATTTGTAACATTTAATTCTGCTCGTAGACCACGGGACTATGGCCAGATGCATTTAAAGATATTAGACTTTGTGATTTGATTGTTTTAGTTTTGCCTGCAGGAAGCCAGACTTAAAGGTTTGGATTATGATTTTGAATTGGCCCATTAGAACTCTAGCCAGGGATCTTAATGACACATTTCCACCTCTGGAAACTGTATTCAAATCTAGGCCACATTGATGGCATGAAAGTTTTCTCTCTACCTGTTTAACAGACATTAAGTGAAATGAGTTTGACAGTTCCTAGTGGTTGCCATATCGGTACTAAATTTTTATTCATCATCCATTACTGCCCCCCACCCCCCCAAAAATTGCATCCAATGTTAATCTTTGGACATTGACTAACAAATGATTAGGCCCAATTCAGAGGATTGCCTCTATATCAGTGTTGCCATTCGATATAAAAAAAAACAATATGCTAGAGAAAGATCACTCATAAGCTAATAAATTTGAACATATTTCTTGTGTGATGCCTATAATTCATCATGTCAAATTGCTTTCCCCACCAGTGATAAACTCATATCCACCAATTTATCACCCCAGTGATGTCCAGTTCAAAATCCTTTCTCCAGACACAATCCAAATTGAGAAGCACAAAGTCTATGGTCTCTTTTTTCACTGTTCAAATGGAAATAACATGAGAATGTAACATACCCACTACAGTGCCAACATCGATATGTTCTCAATAGCAAAAATAATCTGTTACTTTAATATTGTATAAAATCTGATACACTTTGAAGTACCATCACTCTGTGTGTGTTTGTGTGTGACGTTTGCAGTGATACGATTAACAGAATGTTTTTAAAGGGGTATGGTTGCCATCAAAAGGCTATTGACACGAGCTTTCTGATAGTGTTCAGCAACATAATTAGTGTGGCAAAAACATCATAATAACACAAAAACATGAGCACGTCATTTGCTCGTGACATGAGTATGACAAGACGTTATGCTGAGCTCTTTGGGTCTTCCTTCTTCCCAAGGATGGTGATGGTTCCCCTTTAAGACATTTTATTGCTGTGTCATTAATATTCAAGCAGCCTGGGCTAGCATGGGGTGGGACCTCTGCTGCTCCTCTGATACAGTATTCACTTACTTTACACCAAAGGCACCAAAATGATTTGAGTCTGGTAACATGTCAACTACAGAAGTGGAGGAGGGAGTGTCAGTAATGGATTCCATAGGTTTCAAAAAGATCCCAATGCTTTTGTACTTTAATAACAAATTTACTGTATTGTATTCCCTGGTTCCTGTTAATATAAACCTCTATTTATTATATGATGTCATCACACTTTTGTTTTTATTTGAATGACATTATGTGGTTACATAATATAAGCATCTATAGACATTCCCTTGGCATGCCAATACATTTTCATATCAGTTTGAGTACAAGTATTTAAAGACAGTTCCTCAATATTTAATACCTGACAATGCATCAATAGGCAACTGGTTAGCTCCAGACTGGACAAGTCTGCAATATAGGGGGAAATTTACTCTGACAGAGACTCTACCCACTCACTTAAGCTCCTTCCACAGACCTTGTACAATGTATCCTATTATGGATTCTACTTCACCCATTTAATCTCCCGAGGGAAAGTTCTGCATTAGTACTCCCTGATCCCCAAAAATCAGTTAAGTAAACTCCATAATATCTATCTACACTTACATTTCCATTACTCAGCCCGAGATAGTTGACTTCCACCAATGCCACTTGCCAGGTCCCATATTGTTCCATCTATGTTCTGTCTCTAATTAGCCCTTTAACCTCCAACTGCATCTTGCTCAAATCTTGTTGAAAGTGCAATTTTTCTTTCCGTAGTTCTACACTCAGAGTTTACTTAAAACATTGTCCAGTTAGTCTGCTTACATCTGCATTATCTACCCCTCATGATATTTTTGGCCGCATTAATCCTGCCACTTTTGCATCAACGCAAATGGTTTAGGGTACACATCAATGCAAAAGTGACAGAGAATTCGGAGGACGACAGAGCACACTAAACCCCTGAGATATGACACCCTCCCTCCAGGAGGCCATATCATGCCAGTTTTGAGTTCCCACAGTGTAAAGTATAAATTCCACCTTAAAAACTTGGATGATGCTCTCTCTCGTGTTCAGTTCCAGAGTCTATCCTCATACTTTAGTTCTGGAATTGTCCTTGTCATTTTTTTCTTAACTTACCCAAAGAATCTATGTCCTGTTGAAGATTAGGTCCACAAAGTATATTCCAAATATAACCTCACCCATAGTCTGCACAAGGTTTGGATAATTTCAAACAACCTTGTTTAGAAAAACTTGTCATTTTCAGCACTGGTGTGTACCCTGGCATTTTAGGAGGAAAACATATAGTCGGAATAATTTAACTGTGCTGCTTTCTGTGATGTGAAGAGGTCCTCATGAGTTTCAACAAGGCTGAGGACTGTTTGCTGTGCATTGATACTTACCTCTCGGCAACCCACCCTGCATGGTCTGTGCCACCAGCATTGGAGAAAGGTACAGCAATACTTTTCTTCTGTAAATCCATTTTATTTGAAAATTATTCATAATTAACCGTTTGACTTGCTTTTTGATTATTACTAAACCGCATTGCATGATGCAGGGCAAGGCCACTTTTCAACGAATCCTCATGTGTAACCTTGTTTTACTAAAGATGGCTCAGAACTTGGATAGGATCCAACTATCAGGTGTGGCTCAGACTTTGGAGAATGATTTTCTACCACCACCTCCTCCTCCTGACCTACTTGAGGCTACTACCAAGCCAAGCACAACAGTGGAACACTATCCTCAAAATATACCACCTCCTCCACATCAAACCTTTGTCAAGTTTCATCAGCAACGCCAAATTAATGAATTAAAGAGGCTTTATAAACACATGCACCCAGAGCTGAGGAAGAACCTACAGGAGGTGGTCAGTGAGGACTGGGCCGACGTGTTGAATGCCGAACGTACAGCTGCTGCCTTAGCAACTAGTGCCCGTGGCAATGACGATAAGGTGCTTCAAAGTGAGGTCCAGTCTATGCGCTGGATATTTGATAACTGGCCACTGGACACCATTGGTGAACACCAAGCAGCTAAGAAGCTGAAGGAGGAAGAGGCCATCCTCAGTGGCGATGTGAGGAGCACATCATGGAAGTTTGAAAACCAAACAATTAATGACATCAGTGCCCAGTATTCAGAATTTTCCGAAAACTCCTGTGTTGGAAACGAGCAAACCAAGGGTGATGTTCGCACAGCACTGTGGTTGTTTGAAACTCAGCCTATGGATATCCTAAATAAAATCTACTCCAAGGAGAATGATCTCCAAGAAGCAGTCCTGAAGGAGCCAGTGCAAAAAGGGGATGTAAGAGGTGCAAAACTGCTCTTTGAGACCCATCCGTTAGGTGCCTTGGGACGTAGAAATTCAGTGGAAGAAAGCAGCATATTACAACTACGCTCAGAAATACAGGAACTGAAAGGGGATGTAAACAGAACAGTGAAGCTATTTGAGACAGAACCATTATGTGCCATTCGAGATACTGTCGGGAACATCCACCAGATCAAATCTATCTGCAGGGAGGAAATCCAACGGAGCGGTAATGTCCAAAGTGCCCGCTGGCTGTTTGAAACTCAACCCCTGGGCAGCATTAACAGCGATTACTCAAGAGTAAAAATCATTCGAGGCATCTCCTTGGAAGAAACCCAACAAGGTGGTGTTGGCAAGAAAAGATGGCTCTTTGAAACGCAGGCATTGGATGCCATCAATGAGCAGACCGAAGAGACAAATTGCACAGCCAGCGTTAAGGTAATAGAAGGAGGAGATGTGAATAAGCAATGCTGGCTCTTTGAAACTCAGTCTCTTGACTCACTAAAGGAAAGCTCATCTGAAGAAATTGCTAAAGAACAAGTAATTGGAGGCAATGTGCAATCCAGTCTTTGGTTGTTTGAGACACAGCCGATGGAAATCCTGAAGGACAGCTTTGAAGTTGGCCACTTGAAGAGAGTTGTGACCGAAGAAGAAAAGGGAGATGTGAAGCAAAGAGCTCATGTGTTCGAAAGCTGCTCTCTGGACAGTATTAGCAAGGAGCAAAGTGAGACCTCCAGTAGCACTGGGACACTGGAGATACAGAAGGGAGATATCAAAGCTTATAAATTTCTCTTTGAAACTCTTCCTCTTGACAGCATTAAAAATTCTGATGAAATCTCTACTGAGAAACAGGGTGAAGTCTTGGCTGGAAATGTAAATAAGAACAGAGTTCTCTTTGAAACCATCCCGCTTTATGCCATCATGGACGGTGCAGGTCACTGCCATCAAGTCAAGACAGTAAGCCGTGAGCAGGTCGTTAGTGGTGATGTCAAACACTACAGGTGGATGTTTGAAACCCGCCGCCTGGATCAGTTCGATGAAAGCATACAAAACGTGGAACTAGTTAAAGGCATCACCAAAGAGGAGGGAGGAGCCAGCAATATGGAGACAACGAGATGGCTATTTGAGACACAGCCTCTTGATGTCATACACGCCAACGTAAACAAAACAGAAGTTCAGAGCTCTGAAAAGAAAGATTTGCTAAAGGGTGATGTGAAGACATGTAAATGGCTGTTTGAAACACAGCCAATGGACGCTTTGTATGAAAAATCAGAGGCCACGCAGAAGGGCGAAGCCCAACCAAAAGGTGATGTCAAATCACACACATGGCTTTTTGAAACACAAGCATTGGACAGCATTAATGAGAATGAAGAACAGCACCTGAGGGTCGTCAGTGCACAACTGGATGATGTTAAAGGGGTAGATGTGAAGACCACAAAGCATCTTTTTGAAACAGAACAACTTAGCAACATTGCTGGGGGTTTGGATGAGGCACAGAATATGAAATACACAAGCGAGGTGGACATTCAGTCAGGGAATGTATCAAGAGTGAAAGAAATCTATCAAAGCACCTCACTCAATGCAATAGGTGACGTGGTAGAAAGAAGAAAGAGTTTCAAATCCACACAAGAGGATGCCACACAGTCAGGGTCAGGATGTGTACACAAGTTCACTTGGCTGTTTGAAAACTGCCCCATTGACTCCATTAAAGAAATGTCAGAGGAGGCCACACCCAAGTACACAATTACTGATGTACAGGGAGGCGATGTTGGTGGCAAACGGTTTGTTTTCGAGACCTGCTCATTGGACCAGATAAAAGATGAAACCGATATAATGAATATCAGTGCAAGAAAGGAAGAGTCACTTGCCCAGGGTGATGTAAAGTCATGCACCATGCTCTTCGAAACGCAACCCCTCTATGCAATCCGAGATAAGGAAGGCCAATATCATGAAGTTACTACAGCAAAGAAGGAGGAAATCGTGAGGGGAGACGTAAGGGGTACTAGGTGGCTCTTTGAAACCAAGCCATTGGATACGATCAAGCCACTGGATGAGGTGTTTGTGATCAGAGCTGTCACGCAGGAGGATGTGCACCAGGGAGATGTGACAGCTGCTCGATGGAAATTTGAGACCCAGCCTTTGGATTCAATCAGAGATGAAGCACAGCCAGGAATAAAAGTGGTGGATGAGGTCCGAGGAGGTGATGTGCAAGCAAGCAAACAACTCTTTGAAGAGCAGCATGTACCCCAGAAATATGTAAGGATGGTCAGTGTCAGCGATGTTCAGAGTGGAGATGTCAGGACATCAACTTGGCTATTTGAAAATCATCCCATTGATTCCTTGAAAGGCGGGGCTGACGAAAGCACAGGTGCAACCACTGTCCATCGAGAAGATGTACAGAAGGGAGATGTGAAAAGGTGCACTTGGTTGTTTGAGTCCCAGCCACTGGACAGCTTAAAAGATTCAGATACTTTAATGAGCAAAGAAACTAAGGAAGAAGTGACAGATGCTGACGTGAAGACTACAACGTGGCTATTTGAAACAACACCCCTGGACACGTTCATTCATGCTCAATGTAGCACAGAAAGTGCCGAGATGACAGAACAAAGTGTCCATACAAGCTTACAGACCCTCTACAAATGCAATGCCATTACATCCAGGGGACTTATCATTGAATCAAGTGAGACAGGCATTCTAAAAATGGCCAAATATCAACTGATGAGTCAAGATGGTCCACACATTCTAAAAGAAGAGGTTATTGGTGGCAACTTGCAGAGAATTCTGATGCAGTTGCTTCAAAAGAAGGAATCTCTCCATTCTGAAGGGATTGTATTGAAAGAAGATGAAAGCGGGAAAATCTCTTCAACCAAACTTCAGCTTTTCTCCCAGTCCGAAACTGATGTTAGGAAAGAATTTGCTAAAGGAGACAGCGCTCACGCAATTTATAGCCTTCTTAAGCAAGACAGTAAAGTCAAAAGAGGTATTTTGATTCAGGAGACTGAAAGAGGAATTGCTCAGGTAACTGTTTATTCTCTGGTCAATCATCTCCAAAATGAAGGCGTTAAAAAAGAGGTGATCAAAGGAGATGTAAAGTCTACCATTGATAGTCTTCTTGCCTCTACCCAGCAGCAAACAACATCAATGACAGTAAATCGTGAGGAGAACGAGAGAGGGAATGTACAACTGTACACAACATGCATTGAATCAGGGACATTGGACTATCTCAAGGGCAGCCAGGAGGAATCTGATGATCCTTCGGTTTCCTCTCAGAAAGAAGAGATTGTACGTGGTGATGTAGAAGGTGCTAAAAGGAATTTGAAAGAGCATAAAGGACAAGTTGAAAGAACAGTCGCTGACATTGTACCAGGAGATGTCAAAGCAACCAAGAAATACTTCTTGATGGAAGCGCAGACTGCCCAAGATATTGTTCAGAAAGAAAACATATTCGGTGGTGATAGCAATTCTGCTCGTCAGGCCCTGGGGCAGGCAGCAAATCAGTCCACTGTGGTAGAGAAAGAAGAGATTGTGACTGGTGATGTTAAGGCAACACTGCAGTCCCTGAAGAATGCAAAGTATCAAACAAAGCAGCTGGACAAGGAAGAAGTTGTCTATGGCAATGTGAAAGACAATCTCGATGCACAACCAGAATCAACTTGTGGTAAGAGGGGAGTGAGTGTTGGAGGGCATTCAGAACATTCTGTTCACTCATTAGGTGAAGCCTCCCTTGCAGTGTCAGAGGTAGGGGCAGCAAATGCCACAGGTCGGGACCTTCGAGCAGCAATGGAGAACCTTCGAGAAGTTACAGCTGAAGCACAGAGTATCCAGCACATATCTAGCACGCGAGAACATTTCAAGAATAGCACACAAAGCTCAGCAACGTCTCAGCAATATCATCAAACCATTCAGTGCAAGAATGCAGTGGAAAAGGAAGTGAAGACAAAGGCACAGATCTCCACACAGCAGCAAGGCAGTGCCACGTCACGGCATCGAACGAGCACCCAACTGACTGTCACTCAGTCCCACCAGCTAAAGAGCCAACAGAATAATCGAAAGGTCAGTGCCTCTGAGGGAACACAAGGACTTATTCAGTCATTTGCAGCTTGCTCTAATGAAAGTCAGAAATGTGAACATTTAACCAAAGTAGTTAATAATGACAGAGATGAAATAGGAGCTGCTGCAGAACAAGTGCAGACTCTTGGTCAGTACTCGTCCAGTAACTTAGCAGAGGAAGATCGGGCAGTGGCAGATCAGGAGATAATTGTCAAGGGAGACGTAAAATCAACTATAGAGTCTTTAAAGAATTCAGTGGCAGAGCAGAAGTCTGTCGAGAGAGAGGACGTGGTCCGAGGTAACTTGCAGGCAGCTCTCCATTCTCTGGGAAAAGCTAATATGAATGTTTCCAAAGGTGATTTTAAAGCCGCCATGATATATAGAACCGCAGGCCAGTCACATTCATGGGACCAAAAGAAGAATGGTGTTAGAACTGTTTGTAATCAGAATTCGATATCACAATCTGACACTGAGTTTCCTCCTCCAGTTCCAGTGACAGAGACCACTGTACCGTCGAGTGAAGCTTGTGGCCAACCGCCAGTGGTGGGCACCGCCTTTCCCCGCAACCAGTCTGAGTCTTCTGCAACGAAAAATCCAGCTACTTCCCAGTTTCCTCCACCTCTTCCGCCCAAGACCCAGGAAAAAAATGTTCCGTCTAAGCCATGTATTGTACCGAAGCCACATGTCGTACCCGCCAGGCACTTGCCAATGCAGGGGGGCAAACCCATTCCGCCTCCCAAGCCTGAACACTTACAAGCAATCCATTCTGTTCCAAGTCCATCTACTCCACCGAAAAACTATGCATCAGCCATGCCAAAATCAAACCCATTTTCTCCTATTGCGTGCAACTCACCAATGTTTATTCCTCCAGTAAAAGCTACCAGGGCATCGCTTCCTACAGAGACTGCCCATCTGTCAGGATGTCAGGACATTCAATTAGAAGGGCAGTCTCTATCAGAAGAAAAATCTAGCACAATGGCATCTTACACCAAGGCAGTGAGAACTCCCTTGCAGTTGGCAGAGGACAAATACAAGCAAAGGAAGGAAGGATACACCAAGTCAGCTGTAATAGTCACCAGCCCAGCAGCAAATATGGTATCACAAGAGATAAGTCAACAGAGAGGAAGAAACTGCTCTGAAAGCCTTGTTGAGGCAAATGACCCAATAAACAGGGAACAAGAAATGGTACCAAAGAAGTTGACTGCGGCAGAAGAGGTCCAGGGATTCATGCAGTCATATTCGGAGGAAAGCACAACAAGAACTGAAATGTTTCAGGGATTCAAAGCTGCTCTTCACATTTTTGGTACCCAGAACAAATCAAACTCTCCTCAAGTGAGCCAGGCTAGCAGTCTGAAAGAGGATGTGACAAGGCCAGAGGGTATGCCTGCTTTACCAAAGAAAGTTAAAATTGTGCCAGCAAAAACCTCGGCCACTGTTACGGCACAGAAGAGTTGCCAACAGCCTCAGCCAAGTGCAGAGTTGAACCCGCAGCAGTCAGTCAAAGTGTCGTTTGAGCAACCACAGTCCCAAAGTGCCCAGTGCCACAGATGCATCGATCAGCATGGATTCAGTAACCAAGTATCAGCTGCAAATCGCCAACAAGTACTGTTGCACACAGAGCAGCAACGCACCCCGCAACCAGAGATGGTCGTAATGCGAGGGAAGCAAGGGAAAGAGACAGAAGACGATCGCAGGAAAAGGTTATCAGTTCACAAAGAGGAGATAATGCGAGGAAATGTGAAGGCAGCGATGGAGATATTTGAAAACCTGAGGAAGCGAGAAGAGCTGCAGAAGATCTTGTCCCAAGTTAAAGAGTTTGAAGAGGAGACTTTTGAAGTAGATGTGAAAGGCTTGAAGAGTTTATTTGAGAATGTGCCTGAATGGGTGGTGCCTAAGAACAACATGGTTAAGCAATTCAAACCAATTGATTGCCGAAAAGATGTGCTGCAGAATCAGCCTCGAGTAATCAAGGATGAATTAGAAGGTTTCTCTTCAGTGGAACTTGTGTTTGAAGATCTTGAAAGGGCGAGTACAGAGATAATCTATCTGAAGGAGCAGACATTGGCGAAGCTGTTACACATTGAAGAGTCCATTAAAAAGGCTCTGTATTCTGTCTCCAATCTGAAATCAGAGTCTGATATTGCAGGACTCTCTGGCCTATTTGGAGAGTCACTTGGAGTTTCTTCAAGCTCTCCGTCTGCCAATATCAAGAAAATTAGTCTCGTCTCCAGCAAATCAGGCACAGAAAAAGGCAAGCAAGTTAAGGAGGGCCATGTTCGAAAAGAAAGGTTAGAAAAGTCAGAGAAACAAGCTAGACTATTGTTAGATACCTCAGCTGTTCCCGCCCGCGTGTACTCTCCATCGTCTCCTTCCTACATTTCGATCGAATCTGCTGCTAGAAAACCTACAGATCCTTTGAAAAAAGATCTCCCTGCTCCACTAACAGAGGAGGCATCCATTTCTGCTGCTCCTCAAAATCAGGATGTCCCACCCCGATCTCCAAAGGTGACAACCTACGATGATCATGACAACCCAATTCTTTGCAATGGACACCAGCATGTCAGCATACAGAGTGTTGGAGCTGAGACAGCGAACCAGCAGTCTGTGCGCAGGAAGGACTCCGTGGTAAGAGACACCAACGATGAATTCATTCAAGCAAAGAACAGAAAGGGAACCAACATTGCCAATGCCAGTGACAATGTACCCAACTTATCTACTGGCTGTAGCCCTTTAAGTGGATTTAAAGGCAATGTCGTTGATAGAACTCAGAGCCCAGTCCCTCAAAGAAGCAAAAGTGTTGTAGAGTTCAAGACAGGGCCTGACGGAGGTGAGATAGTTGGTACGAAGACTGTCATGGAAAAATATGAAGAGATCGATCGATTTGGGAACAAAATTATCACATCAAAAACCTCAACCACGGTCACAAAGCAATCTGAGTCAACAACCTCATCGACATACGAGGTAGTTCAAGCGCCACCCAGATATGAAGTTGCTACTTCTCCTCTTCTTAGTAGGCACCTGCAGGGCCCTGTGACGCTAGCGGAAGACTCACGCCCGAACGCTAAGGAAAGTGGATTGGTGTTCGTTTCCTTTGGCAATCCCAATTCAGCAAAGAGATGTTAGATCTTAGCATCACACTGGGTTCTTTTAAAATACAACTTACAACATTCTGTATAAGAAATATAGAGGTGGGAAGAAAAATCATGAAGCTGGAAATCTGAAATAAAAACCAAAAAGGTGCTGGAGATATTCAGCAAGCCTGGTCAGCCTCTGGAGAGACGGGTTAACATGTTGAATGTAGGCCCCTCCTCACATTGGTACAGGCAGGTATGAGAGTCACTGCTCATGGAGGATCCACACTTTAAGTGTCGACCTCATTGATCTTTCAGAAGAAAGAAAAAAGACTGTGCAATTTTAAATGAAAATAGAAGTGCACAGCAAGTTCATCAGCATCTGAAAAGAGAAAAGACAGGTTAAGGTTTGAGGTGCAGATCCTTTTCAGAGAATTGAGTTTCGATGAAGAGCTTACACTCACAATGTTGACCATCTTTTCTGTTTTCAGCTGGTGCTGGTCCGAGATTCGACACCACGTTTGACATGGCACTGGAGTTAGACTCCATGGGTGGTCATTTTATCTTTGGGCAATGGTGTAACACGGGTGAAATTGAATATACATCCTTTCACTTCTCATTTCAAATTCTTGTTCTCTACTGCCCACCCAACTATCATAAAAATGTTAACGCTGAGATATCTTCACTGGTTTCCTCCCTCAGCCTCTGCACAGAGCGACTTCTCGTCCTCGGTGATTTCAACCTCCATCTCAATTCATCATGCTCTCTCTCCGCTGAGTTCATAACCCTCCTATCCTCCCTCAATCTCTTCCTCCATGTAAATGCCAAAACCCCCCCAAGATTGGAAAACTGCAAATATAACGCCCTTATTTAAAAAAGGAGGCAGACAAAAAGCAGGTAACTTATCGACCAGTTAGCCTAACAGCAGTGGTTAGGAAAATGTTGGAGTCCATTATTAAAGAAGCAGTAGCAGGACATTAGAAAAAGTAAAATTTGGTCAGGCAGAGTCAGCATGGATTTATGAAAGGGAAGTCATGTTTGACAAATTTTCTGGAATTCTTTGAGGATGTAACGAACAGAGTGGATAAAGGGGAACCAGTGGATGTGGTGTATTTGGACTTCCAGAAGGCATTTGACAAAGTGACACATAAAAGGTTACTGCAACAGATAAAGGTTCACAGGGTTGGGGGGTAATATATTAGCATGGATAGAGGATTGGCTAACTAACAAAGAACAGAGAGTCGGGATAAATGGTTCATTCTCTGATTGGCAACCAGTAACTAGTGGGGTGCCATAGGGATCAGTGTTGGGACCCCAACTATTTACAATCTATATTAACAACTTAGAAGAAGGGACTGAGTGTAACGTAGCCAAGTTTGCTGATGATACAAAGATGGGAGGAAAAGCAATGTGTGAAGAGGACACGAAAAATCTACAAAAGGACATAAGACAGGCTAAGTGAGTGAGCAAAAGTTTTGCAGTTGGAGTATAATGTCGGAAAATGTGAGGTCATGCACTTTGACAGAAAAAAATCAAAGAGCAAGTTATTACTTAAATAGAGAAAAATTGCAAAGTGCCGCAGTACAGCGGGACCTGGGGGTAAATTGTACATGAAACGCAAAAGGATAGTATGCAGGTATAGCAAGTGATCAGGAAGGCCAATGGTATCTTGGCTTTTATTGCAAAGGGGATGGAGTATAAAAGCAGGGAAGTCTTACTACAGCTATATAATGTATTGGTGAGACCACACCTGGAATACTGCGTGCAATTTTGGTTTCCATATTTACGAAAGGATATACTTGCTTTGGAGGCAGTGCAGAGAAGGTTCACTAGGTTGATTCCGGGAGTGAGGGGGTTGACTTATGAGATTTATGGGCCTCTACTCATTGGAATTCAGAAGAATGAGAAGTGATCTTATCGAAATGTATAAGATTATGAGGAAGCTTGACAAGGTGGATGCAGAGAGGATGTTTCCAGTGATGGGGGACACTAGAACTAGAGGGCACGATCTTAGAATAAGGGGCCGCCCATTTAAAATAGAAATGAGGAGGAATTTCTTCTCTTAGAGGGTTGTAAATCTGTGGAATTCGCTGTCGAGGAGAGCTGTGAAAGCTGGGACATTGAATAAATTTAAGACGGAAATAGACAGTTTCTTAAACGAGAAGGGGATAAGGGGTTATGGGGAGCGGGCGGGGAAATGGAGCTGAGTCTATGATCAGATCAGCCATGATTTTATTGAATGGCGGAGCAGGCTTGAGGGACCATATGGCCTACTCCTGTTCCTATTTCTTATGTTCTTATGTCACCCATATTCACGGCGACCCCCTTGATCTTGCCATCTTGTGACCTCTCTACTCCCTTCGTGTCAATCACAGATAAGGCGCCACTTGTTTGCAAATCTCTCCATGGCCTCGTCCCTCCCCATCTGTAATGTCCTCCAGCTCCCCAATCCCCCGAGATATCGGCGCTCCTCCAATTCTGGCCTCTTGAGCATCCCCAATTTTAATCACTCCACTATGGGTAGCCATGCCTTCAGTTGCTTTTGCCCTAAGATCTGGAATTCGCTGCCTAAATCTCCCCACCTCTCTACTTCTCCTTCCTCCTTTAAGATGCTCTTTAAAAGCTACCGCATCTGCCCTAATTTCTCCTTAAGTGTCATATAAATACAAGCATATAAATACAAGTTGTTGTTATACATCATGCCCAATTTTCCTTTCCTTGGAAGGGTAAATTGGGCATGGTGTAGAATGGGCAGTTAATTCGATATCATCCGTTTTACACCATCGCTCAATGTTAAAATTACCCCGCGTGTGTTGCATATTTCCTATTTTTACTGAAGACGTGTATTGTGATCGTAATTAGACTACAATTTTGCATTCAAATTAAATTTTTCTACACTTTTTTTCTCCTCAAGTTTCCTTTGTATTTTAGCTCTATATCCAAGATAATTGTATCTTCTCCGCTAGGATCTCCAAAAGTCTCTTTCCGCCTGTGAACTGTTCTTCCTGTTTGCTAAACATTTTATTCTCTTTTTTTTACTTCCACAGCCTGCCTTAATAAACGTTTTTACTATTTCTTCAGTTTTATCTGATTTTTTTTTTGCATGGAATCTGTTTCAGACTGTGCGATGTTATTTGGATTTAATTTAAGAAAACAGCATTTTTGCATTCGATATTTTACTGTGCTGATCTTTAAAAAGAGATTTGCATTCCAGCATTAATGTGACTCCTGTGGCTCGGTTTGTAACTGCACTGGCCACTGTGAAACCAAGCTGTTAGACAAAGGTTCCAAGGTTCAACTCTGTACTGTCATCATCATCATCATCATAGGCAGTCCCTCAGAATCGAGGAAGACTTGCTTCCACTCTTAGCATGAGTTTTAAGGTGGCTGTACAGTCCAATACAAGAACCACAGTCTCTGTCACAGGTGGGACAGACAGTGGTTGAAGGAATGGGTGGGTGGGGAGTCTGGTTTGCCGCACGCTCCTTCCGCTGCCTGCGCTTGATTTCTGCATGCTCTTGGCGACAAGACTCGAGGAGCTCAGCGCCCTCCCGGATGCACTTCCTCCACATAGAGCGATCTTTGTCCAGGGACTCCCAGGTATCAGTGGGGATGTCGCACTTTATCAGGGAGGCTTTGAGGGTGTCCTTGTAACATTTCCGCTGCCCACCTTTGGCTCGTTTGCTGTGGACGAGTTCCAAGTAGAGCGCTTGCTTTGGGAATCTCGTGTCCGGAATGCAAACTATGTGGCCTGCCCAGCGGAGCTGATCAAGTGTGGTCAGTGCTTCAATGCTGGGGATGTTGGCCTGGACGAGGACGCTAACGTTGGTGCGTCTGTCCTCCCAGGGGATTTGTAGGATCTTGCGGAGACATCGTTGGTGGTATTTCTCCAGCGACTTGAGGTGTCTACTGTACATGGTCCACGTCCTGTCAAAACCTGTACTGTGCTCAGTTAATGGATGGCAGCCAGAACGGTGCTTGTGGGAGCCCTGCCGTTGTCTTCTATGCCACTAGGGGAAGGGGGAAACAATTAGCCAGGTATCTCACTCATGTTTGCTATCCAGTGACTCCTGCCGGCAAATGAGTGGATGTTGGATGAAGACAGGTTTGGCTCATTTGTGATGCTCCCCCCCTTTCCACATGCTGCAAGAGCCCCACTAAAATTCCCTGTCTAGTCTTCCTCGTGAAGAATGGTCACATAGAATAGTACAGCACAAAAGACCATTCGGCCCTTAGAATCTGTGTTGGCTCTTTCAAAGAGCAATCCAGTTAGACCCATTCGCCCGTTCTTTCCCTATATCCCTGCAATTTTGGATTTGTAGGCACCTTGACACAACAGTGGGGGCAGTTCAGGTTTCACCCAAGATACACTGCCTGCATATGGAGCGAGCCTTTGCTTTAGTGGTAACACTCTCGCCTCTGTGTCAAAGGTGCAGGGTTTGAAACCCACTCTAGACAGTCTTGGTGAGTGGAGGTCGGTGCTCTCACTCTGAATTCCTGATTGACATCCAGCAAGCAACTTGTGCACTGTAAGTGTGGGTATTGTATGGGGTTGTTGGAGCCCTTAAAAATATTCCTGCTGTATAAGACCAACACCCTATCAGCTGGTAAAATGATGTTTATGGCCATCGAAGGAGCATTCATTTCATGGCCAATCAGCCTGTGAATCCTTACACCACCTCACACTATAAGATGAAAGAATGCTCATATCATGGCTTATCACACTGTGAATTCTTCCAAAACTTCTCCAAGGATAAAGTGTGATGATATGATAACAACTGACGCATGCAACTTCAATTATGCTGCCCGGGTGAAAATTCTACGCAAGCATTTGTAGAGCTTCTCTCCCAGAACTTGTCTTAAGGTATAGACGGTGCAGGCAGCAGTGTCCCACTATCGATATATTTCAATTAATTTGAGATAGGTTTGAGAAGTGCCCAGGAACTCCAAGGCTTGGGGATCTTTAACATCAAGTTTGACACTGCACTGGAGTTAGACTCCATGTGGTGTCAAGCAAAAGAGATGTGAAACTACCAGGTCAGGCCTCGACTCTGGATTTATACTCGAGCCTTCATGCAATGGGAGTGCAATTTGGAGATTTCGACACCACCTGACCAATTTATCACCCATTAAAATGGGCAGACATTCATCCTCAGCACAATGGCCTGGATTCCAGGCTGCTAGGCACTAGGAGTGCTAATTTACATTAAAGAACGGGTAATCATAGGATGCACACTGATCACTGCACTTGAATTCCTAAATATTCACTCCCATCACGTGAACCTCTGTGCGGGGAGCACTAATTCAGAAAATCTATCCCAATTTTGGCGCCAGTGAATTCAATGAGTTCACCTCTTCTTTGTGTTGCGAGATCTACCATTTTAGGCTCAGGACTCCAAGCAGCTAGCCTATCCCATCACAAAGCACATGATGGTAAAGGCCCATCTTAATTCATCCATCCAGAACAAACCTACGCTCCCACCATTACTGCATCTAGTTGTTTGTTTAAAGATTCCAGGATATCCACCATTCTGTTCAGACATCCATTGAATGCCTGCGTAGAATTCTCCATTGAAAGATCAGCAGAACCAATGGGGAGATAGCTACAAATTTACATTTTGTAATTTCCCCAGGACATATGCCAATGTTCATCTGAAGTTACAGCGGAAACTCACGGGAAACCCATTGAAATTCTTCTCCCAAGAGTTCATCAATCACTATGTGAAGAATTTTCTGAAATCAGTTTTTAAGCTAGGAACATAGGAATTGCTAGACTGAAAAAAGCCACGGTCCATCTAGTTCGCCTTCTACCATCGTAGTAGTCGCATGATTCAATCATAACGGAGTTGTTAACTAATCATAGGTGTTAAGTCCTTGCTCTACAGCTTGAAACCACACGAGGCACATTCTGGGAACAAGGTCACTCTGTGACTTTAACTCTTTATTCACAGGACTCCAAGTGATGACCCTGCGTGGGACCTCCCTGTTTATACCTGTGTGATCAGGTAAGGAGTATCTCCCACAAGTTCACCCCTTGTGGTCAAGGTGTGCATCAAGGTTGAGTGTATACAGTAATACAGTGGTGTTACATTGTGGCTACATACATGACATCACCTTCCCCCCCCCCCCCTCCCCCAAAGTCTTATTGGGATCATAGGTTTAGTCTTTCAGGTGGTCTACGCTCCCTCGTGGAGCGCCGCAGTTGGGGCTCTGGTTGTTGGACACTGACATGAGTGTCTGTCACTGTGGAGATTCCGGCCTGTCCGGGCTGACCGCAGGGACTGTGCATTCTTCTGAATGCTCTTGTTGCTCGTTCACTGGCGGTGTTGAGAGCTCCATCTCATGGTCTTCTTCATTTTCCTCCGTGTCGATGCTGAACCTTTTTTTTAAACTTGGTCCCGATGCTTACGACATATCTGACCATTGTTGAGTTTTACCACGGTGACCCTATTCCCCTCTTTGTCAATTGCAGTACCCTCAAGCCATTTGGGCCCCATGGCGTGATTGGGGACGAATACAGCATCATTTATTTCTATACATCCCCCCCTCGTATTACGGTCATGGTACTCGTTTTGGGACTTGCGCTTGCCCTCAACTATGTCGGTCAGTACTGGGTGAATGAGGGACAACCGAGTTTTGAGTGTCCGTTTCATTAGTAGCTCTGCGGGCAGGACCCCCATGAGCAAGTGCGGTCAGGATCTATAGGCCAGCAGGAGACGCGATAGGCGGCATTGTAGGGAAGGTCCTTGAATCCTGAGCATACCTTGCTTGATGATTTGGACCGCACGTTCCACCTGGCCATTGGAGGCTGGCTTGAATGGCGCAGTCCTGACATGGTTGATGCCATTGCCCAACATAAACTCTCGGAATTCATGGCTTGTGAAACACGGGCCATTATTACTAACCAGGATGTCCGGCAAGCCATGGGTTGCAAAGATCGCACGGAAGCTTTCTACGGTGGTGGATGACGTGCATGAATTCAGAATGATGCACTTGATCCATTTCGAGTACGCATCTCCCACAATAAGGAACATCTTACCCATGAATGGGCCTGCGTAGTCAACATGAATGCGTGACCATGGCCTGGTAGGCCAGGGCCACGGGCTGAGCGGGGCCTCCCTGGGGGCATTACCCAGCTGGGCACACGTCGTGCACCTGCGAACACAGTGTTCCAGGTCTGAATAAATTCCAGGCCACCAAACGTGTGACCGGGCAATGGCCTTCATCAGCACAATGCCTGGGTGCTCGCTGTGGAGTTCCCTGATGAATGCCTCCCTGCCCTTCTGGGGCATAACTACGCGGCTGCCCCATAGTAGGCAGTCAGCTTGGATGGAGAGCTCATCCATCCGTCTGTGGAACGGTCTGACCTCCTCAGGGCATGCTCCGTGTGCAGGTGCCCAATCCCTAGTCAGGACACATTTGTTAATCAGGGATAGGAGGGGATCTCTGTTTGTCCAGATTTTGATCTGGCGGGCTGTGATGGGGGAGCCTGCGCTGTCAAAGGCATCGACAGCCATGACCATCTCGGCGCTTTGCTCCGCTACCCCCTCAGTGGTGGCCAGCGGAAGCCTGCTGAGCGCATCAGCGCAATTTTCCATGCCGGGCCGGTGCCGGATGGAGTAGTCATAAGCAGCCAGCATGAGAGCCCATCGTTGTATGTGAGCTGATGCATTGGCATTGATAGCCTTGCTGTCTGACAACAGAGATGTTAATGGCTTTTGGTCCATCTCTAACTCAAAGAGGTACTGATGCATTTTTTTTTACACCATAGACACATGCAAGCGCTTCCTTCTCGACCATGATATATCCCTGTTCTGCTTGAGAGAGCGACCTGGAGGCATAAGCCACAGGTTGTAGTTGACCCTCAGCATTGCCCTGCTGCCACAAGCACCCAACCCCATAGGACGATGCATCACATGTAAGAACTAATTTTTTACAAGGGTCGTACAGGGTCAACAACTTGTTTGAACAAAGTAGGTTTCGCGATTGATCAAAAGCCCGTTCCTGACAGTCCCCCGCAAAACCAATCGCAATCCTTACGCAGGAGCACGTGTAGCGGCTCCAACAACGTGCTCATGCTCGGCAGAAAGTTCCCGAAGCAGTTCAACAGTCCCAGGAATGAATGCAACTCCGATGTGTTGCAGGGCCTGGGTGCTCGTCGAATCGCCTCTGTTTTGGATTCGGTGAGCCGAATCCCATCTGCAGCAACCCTCCTGCCCAGAAACTCAACCTCAGGGGCTGAAAACACACATTTAGACTTCTTGAGTCGCAGGCCTACCCAGTCCAGTTGGCGTAGCACCTCCTCCAGGTTGTGGAGGTGTTCCTCGATGTCTTGACCCGTGATGAGGATGTCGTCCTGGAATACGATCGTTCCAGGAATGGATTTAAGCAGGCTTTCCATGTTTCGTTGAAAAATCGCAGCCGCTGATCAAATGCCAAACGGGCACCTCTTATAAATGAACAGTCCCTTGTGTGTGGTGATGGTGGTCAGTAGTTTAGATTCATCGGCCAGTTCCTGGGTCATATAGGCTGAAGTGAGGTCCAACTTGGTGAACAGCAACAGCTTGCCACCTGCCAGCGTGGCGAAAAGGTCCTCCGCTCTCGGGAGCGGGTATTGATCTTGTAGGGACACTCGATTGATGGTGGCCTTGTAGTCGCCACAGATCCTGACAGAGCCATCCGCTTTTAGGACGGGAACGATGGGGCTCGCCCAGTCGCTGAATTCAACAGGCGAGATGATGCCCCCTCTCAACAGCCAGTCCAATTCGCTCTCAATCTTTTCCCGCATTACATATGGCACCGCTCAGGCTTTGTGGTGCACTAGCCTGGCGTTCGGGGTGATGTGTATCACTAGTTTAGTGCCTTTGAAAGTCCCAACGCCAGGTTGGAATAATGAATTGAATTGTTGCAGAACTTGTGAGCACGAACTTCACTCCACAGATGACATTGCGTGAACATCCCCCCATTTCCAGATCATCTCGGCTAACCAGCTCCTCCCCAACAGTGCGGGACCATTGCCCGGGACAATCCAGAGTGGCAACCGATTCATTAACCCATTGTGTGTTACAGCCAACATTGCACTGCCTAGCACCGGAATGATTTCATTAATGCAAGTCCGTAATTGTGTCTCGACACGTGCTAATTTTGGTCGACTGGCTTTAAATGGCCATAGCTTCTCAAATTGCTGAACGCCCATGAGTGACTGGCTGGCCCCAGTGTCCAGCTCCATGCGTACAGGGATACCATTTAACAAAACCTTCATCATCATGGGTGGCGTTTTGGTGTATGAACTGTGAATATTCGCCACATGGACCCGCTGAACCTCGGCGTCCATCGATTCGCTCTAAAAATCATCCTGCCTCAGAGGACCCTCTTCTGGACCATCCACCTCATATATTAGTCTGGTTGCAGGCTTCCTGCACATTTGAGCTAAATGGCCACTGAGATTGCAGTTCCAGCAGACAAACTGTTGAAATCTGCAGGATCTGGCTGAGTGTTTTCCCCCACACCTCCAGCATGAGTTAAAGCTTCCATTGTTGGGAAGAAAGGCACTACGGCTAGGCATTCCACGCTGACTGTCCCTTGGACTGCTCTTAAGTATCCTATTAGTGGGTGTCAATGGCCCCATCCCGGGTCGCATTGTCCACTGTGATGGCGTGAATGTCCGTTCAGCCTGCCATTGTCTCTGTTGCAGTCCTACTCTGGGGTCTATTGCTGCCTGGGGAATGTCGGACTGCTCTGCCTTCCTGCAAGGCTCTGAGCCGCATTGATGATGTTGACTCCCTGATCCCTCGCCACGTTAGAGGCAGAATTGCGCGCGTATATTATTTTCGTCTCTTCCTCCCCCGCCATGAAAGTTTGAGCTATCAACGCCGCCGCTTCCAAGGTCAAATCCTTGGTCTCAATTAACTTGCGGAAAATTCCCGCATGACCGATGCCCTCGATAAAGAAGTCCCTTAGCATCTCCCCCTGCAGACGTCCTTGAACTTACAGAGGCTGGCCAAACGCTGGAGTTCTGCTACGAAGTCCAGTATGTTCAGTCCTTCTTGACGTCGGTGGGTGTAGAATCTGTGTCGGGCCATATGTATGCTACTCGCCGGTTTGAGGTGCTCCTCGATCAATTTGCTAAGTTCTTCAAAGGTTTTGTCCGCCGGCTTTTCGGGTGCTAGTAAGTCCTTCATGAGCGCATACGTCTTTGGTCCACAGCTGGTCAAAAGATGAGCCCTTCGCTTGTCGGCCGCTGCATCCCCCAGCCATTCTTTCAGAACAAAGCTTTGCTGAAGCTTCTCGACAAAATCGTCTCAGTCTTCCCCAACACAGTACCGTTCCCCTGTGCGACCGGTGGCCATTCTCGTGGGTCGTGAATTCCCGTTTCTCGTCGCCACTGTTAAGTCCTTACTCTACAGTATGAAACCACACGAGCCACATTCTGGGAACAAGGTCACTCTGTGACCTTAACTCTTTATTCACAGGACTCCAAGTGATGACCCTGGGTGGGACCTCCCTTTTTATACCTGTGTGATCAGGTAAGGAGTGTCTCCCACAAGTTCACCCCTTGTGGTCAAGGTGTGCATCAAGGTTGAGTGTATACAGTAATACAGTGGTGTTACACTGTGGTTACATAAATGACAATAGGAATCAATCTCTATCAATTAATCTGCAACAGACCCAGGCATGTAACGCAGCAAACCCCAATTGTGGAGAGCTTTGGAATCCATACGTCCAAGACCACCAGGTCTTCCCAAACATGCCACAATTATCCTGTCATAGATTCATAGAATCTTACAGCACAGAGGGAGGCCATTCAGCCCATTGTGCCTGTGCTGGCTATTTGAAAGAGCTATCCAATTAGTCCCACTCTTTCCCTGTAGCCCTGCATATTTTTGCTTTTCAAGTATCCATCTAATTTCATTTTGAACGTTACTATGAAATCCAGATCATAACAACTTATGCATTTAATGATTCCTCATCTCTACCCTTGGTTCTTTTGCCAATAATCTTAAGTCTGCGTCCTCTGGTTATTGACCCCCATGCTAGTGGAAACAGTTTTGCCCTATCTACGTTATCTTTCTTCCGAAATGAAACACTTCACACTTCTCTACATTAAACTTTATCTGATATGTGTCTGCCCATTTCATCAGTCTGTCTATGTCTTCCTGAAGTCTGCTACTATCCTCTGCAATGTTTACTACATTGCCAAGTTTTGTGTCATCTGCAAAATTTAAAAAATTGCCTCCTATACCCAAGTCCAGGTTATTAATATATATTAAAAAGAGCAGTGGTCCTAATACCTGGGGGAGACCACTGTATCTTCCCTCCAGTCTGATAAATGGCCATCTACTACTACCCTCTGCTTTCTACCCTTAGCCAAGTCTGTATCCATGCTGCCACTGCCCCTTTAATCCCATGATCTTTGATATTCCTAACAGAAAGAAAAAGAAAACTTGCATTTATATAGCACCTTTCGCAACCACCATTGTCCCAAATCCCGTTACAGCCAATTAAGTACTTTTTGACGTGTAGTCACTGTTGTAATGTAGGAAGTGCATCGCCAATTTGCACATGGCAAGATCCTACAAACAGCAATGTGATAATGACCAGATAATTTGTTTTTTTAGTAATGTTGATTGCGAGATAAGTATTGGCCAGGACACCAGGGAGAATTCCCCTGCGAAATAGTGCCATGGGATCTTTTACCTCTACCTGAGAGAGTAGACGGGGCCTCGGTTTAACGTCTCATCCAAAAGACGGCACCTCCGACAGCTTCTCACATTCCTCTCAGCCTAGATTTTTGTGCTCAAGTCTCTGGAGTAGGACTTGAACCAACAACCTTTTGACTCAGAGGCAAGATTGCTACCAATTGACATATTTTTAAAAGGCGGTGACATCTTTTGGAGGAATGCCAGGTTTGCAAACAGAGTGATACTATTGGCTGTAGAAATATATCATCGTGTCACCATTTGCACATTTTCTGATTTGTTTACTAATTTGTTAGTGAAAAGAAAAGATAGATAAAGATAGAATCAGGATATGGGGGTTCCCTTGACGGTTCAATGGATGTAGGGCATCACCCAGTGTAGTACTAAGCCACGCACACCAGGTTTGTATCTGCACTCTCTGCTGAGTTAGCTAATCTCAGCCAGGGCACTGTTAAGGGTACTACAACTGAGCTCTGGTAATACAAAGGCCATCCAACTTTCTTATTCCTGATCACTATCCAGTAACCCCTGCCAGGTTTGTACGTTGGCAAGGACAAAAAGATCTTGGCTGTGAATCGACACAAAGCCGAATAGCCTGCTGATACCCATCATCTATCCTTATAGATGAAGAATGACTACTTGTAGGGCTGCTGGCACCTGTGAAACCACACCCCAGCAAAGGGGAGAAAATTGGATAAAAAAGTATATTAAGGTGTGTTTACAGAGAAGGTAGTGACAACTCTGCACATCAATATGCTTTCCGGCCCTCAACTAGAGTGAAAATATGATCCTTTCTATTGCAATCCTGCCTCATGTGTTACTACTGTTGGGTTAGAGTCTAGGAACAAGTTAAGAGGACACATAAGGGAGCAGTCACTGATTCTAGGCTTGCTGGGGAGAATGGTCTATAGCTGTGTTCTTATGATGAACTTCTTGTGTTAGTTCCAGTCTCTGAGTAAGGAACTGTGTGCTGCATGCCAAAGCCCAGTTTATTCCATGGAACGCCTGGTAGCGGACAGACTTGTCTTACACCCTTCCTGCTTCCGGTGCAAACACTGTAGGCACAAGCTGAGGTGAGTGCTTTTAAACCCAGGCTTGCTATTACTGTCGCTCTGCAATGTTATTTTAATTACTATCTAATTTCAAATTGCATCAATAAAACTTTGAGATCATTTGTCTTGATTTCAAAAGAAATAATTACATATGCATATATATAAAATCATAACCAAATATTTGATCGTACGTTAAATATTTCTTAAAGGGGCAGTATTATCCCAGTGAAAGGACCTGCATATGTCAGGAATTCAATCACATGACTTGTGCCACGATGATATTGTTTAACCGTTGATGACACCTAAATAATAAATTAAATGGGGATTCCATGCTGCAGTGGATAGACACTGGCCTTTGGCTGGGGCAGAATAACAACAACAACTTGTATTTATATAGTGCCTTTAAAGTAGTGAAACGTCCCAAGGCGCTTCACGGGAGTATTATGCGATATAAATTTGACACCGAGCTGCATAAGTAGAAATTAGTACAGGTGACCAAAAGCTTGGACAAAGAAGTATGTTTTAAGGAGATGGAAATGTTTAGGCAGGGAGTTCCAGAGCTTGGGGTCGAGGCAACAGAAGGCACGACCACCAATGGTTGAACGATTACAATCAGGGATGCTCAGGAGGGCAGAATTAGAGGATTGCAGATATCTCAGGGCTGGAGGAGATTACAGAGATAGGGAGGAGCGAGGCCATGGAGGGATTTAAAACTAAGGATGACAATTTTGAAATTGAGGTGTTGATTAACTGGAAACCAATGTAGATCAGCGAGCACAGGGGTGATGGGTGAGTGGGACTTGATGCGAGTTAGGACATGGGCAGCCGAGTTTTGGATCACCTCTAGTTTATGTAGGGTAGAATGTGGGGAGCCAGCCAGGAGTGTGTTAGAATAGTCAAGATTAGAAGTAAATAGAGAGTGCTTTACTTTGCATCTAACCATGTCACATCTAACCTAGGAGTTCTTGAGACAGACATTGGGGATTGTATTTTCCTCCACCATTCTGCTGAGAATTGGGTGGAAATAGGGAAAAGCAGGTCGTGAGGCCTACTTCTCCGCTCCTGCCCTGAACTCGATTTCCCTCTCCCTGCTGGGACGGCCATTAGCCATCCCTTCCTCACCCACCGCATGTAGATGCCAATGGGAAGGCTCCTTTACTGCCGCTTTCTCCACTGACCCCAGGAACTGCCAGGAGAAAGGCTCCAAGTGATAAGTTTCCCAAGTTAGTGCATGGAGGGAAAGCGTTTAGTCATGGTCTCCTCTTACTTCATGTAAAAATAAAATAATTCTTGGGATATGGGCAGTGCTAACAAGGCCAAATTTATTGCCCATCCCTATTTGCCCGTGAGAAAGTGGTGGTGAGCCACCTTCTTGAAGCACTGTGGTGAAGGTGCTGTTAGGTAGGGAGTTCCAGGATTTTGACCCAGCGACCATGAAGCCCCAGCACTAAACCTTTGAGTCCTTGGTGGGCTCCCCCATGGAATGGAAATTACAATGGGGAGAGATGTAAAGCGGGCTGCTGACTCACTATCCCCCGTTTAACACTATCGCACAAAGTCAAGATTTATCCCGACTACTTCACAGAAAGGGTGGAGAATGTATGGAACTGATTGCCCAAGGAGACAATGGGGGCTGTTGGATTAACAAGTTGATGAAAGAGTTGGATAAGTACTTGAAAAACTTGAAAGAGACATACAAGAAGTGCCATGGGATATGATATTTCGTAGAGACTGGGACTGGCCCAATGGACCTCAATGGTCTTTTCTGGTGCAATCCTATTGTTCTATATATACCTGATCTGTGATGGATGCTGTCACTGGAAAATATTTTATTTTTACAAAGCTAATTAATAAAGTATACACCAAGGACCAATGGTTTAGAACCTACTTGTGCCAAAGCTGAGATAGAACTCAAGTGGTCCCATGAGTTACGTGGCTGGTGCCACATGGTAGTTTAGTTTCGACAATACACTGGACCTCTATCTATTACATATCTCAAAGTCAGAAGCAGTTTATCAGAAACTCCATCCCAATTTTGACCTAACCCACATTGCGGGAACAGAAAGGGTTCCAATCAGATGGCAGTTTTACAACCCCTACAATTTTACTCTCCACTGAAGTCAATGGAGAGTAAAATTAGGCAGAGTGTAAAATGGACTTCCGACCTGAACCCTTCTTGCTCCAGCTGGGCAGGTTAGGTTAAAACCAGGGCTTCCAGAATGTGTTAAATGTAATATCTATAATTAATACACTATATCCAATTGACTTT
Source organism: Pristiophorus japonicus (assembly GCF_044704955.1). Classification (NCBI taxonomy): domain Eukaryota; kingdom Metazoa; phylum Chordata; class Chondrichthyes; family Pristiophoridae; genus Pristiophorus; species Pristiophorus japonicus. The sequence goes on from NC_091977.1 coordinate 486,215,339, forward strand.
GCATGACACATTAGTTTACTATTCCTTGGTGTGATTCAAGGCATCTTTTTTTCTTTTCCAGCCTCCTTAGCTATGTGCCGGTGCAGGGCGAGTTTTATTGCAAGCCTCACTTTGACAGGCTATTCAAGGTGAAGGGAAATTACGATGAAGGCTTTGGCCATTATCTTCATAAAGAACTCTGGCTATCGAAGAGCGCTAATCTTCTCAGTAGCAACCAGGCTGAATGCAAATCTCAAATCGAGGAAACTGGTAAATTGTCAGCTGCGAAAGGGAAATTGGACCTGGTGTCCAATGACGCTCAACCCAACTTGGAATATGCAAGATGGATTTCCAATCCTGCTGATAGAAGCAAGCCCAGCAGTGAGGTTAGTAGAAGGTCAGAGCCAGCAGCAAAACTCAGAATTAGCTGGCCTCCTCCAGAAAATCAAGAGAAGATTAATAAACTTCCTTGCAATGTCTTGGACAGGAGGAGTATGCCGCTCCTCAAACCCTCTAAATCAGAACAGCTCCAAGATCTTCATCCATGTAAAGAGATGCACAACTCTTCTACCCAAGTGAAAGTTAAATTAACAGGAGTGAAGGAAGAACATCAGCCCAATGACAGAAGTAAATCAAACCCAGAGAATATGAAACACACAGTGGAAGAACTAGAGAAAAGTTCAGACTCCATATCTAGAGATCTTCATCTTAGAGCAAAATGCATCCCTTTTTCAATAGTCAAAACTGAGAGGAAGAACCCGAGTCTCATGGAATTAAAGAAAAAGTTTGAGTTGGGTGATGCACTTGGGCCTAATGAACATATAATTAAACAGGAACATTTTGTAAAGAATGAAGTGGATAAAGGAACAGATTCTGCATTCAGAGATCTTCATTTGGATAAAGAAAAGCCCAATCTCCCTTCGCAGCTGAGAGCAGATACTGAAAGAGGGAGCCTTAAGCAGTTGAAGGAAATATTTGAGTTAAACGTTGCAGAGAAAGGCCTTTACTTGGAAAAAGAGAAGTTCCAATTTTCTTTGCATGCAAAGAGTGATGGTGGAAAACAGACTCTTAGAGAATTGAAGCAAAAATTTGAGCAGAATGAGAATTTTGAAAAGAGGGAGACGGATAAAACGCCTGCTTCTCTCCCCAGACAGCTCGAGTTAGATCAGGAAATACCTAAGCCCTATTCTTGGGCAAGTGCAACGAATGGGATACAGAGTCTCAAAGAATTGAAATGCAAATTTGAGGTTCATGATGCCAATACACCTAATGAAGAGGAATTAATAGAAAGTTCCAAACTGGAAGAAAAAGCAGGAATACCTCAAGGGAACTCAATCCAGCCGATCAAACAGTCTTTAACTAACAGGACAGTAGAGAGAAGTATAGAAGGTTTGCAGAAGAAAGAATCAATTTCAAAATCAACAATAGAAAAACAGCTATTTAATCCACAAATTGAAACAGCTGCAATGTCAGGTTCTCTAGACTTAAATGGATCCAAAGAAGACAGTGACAACAATGAAACTCATGAGTGGCCAACTACCAGATCTCACCACGGGTCTTTGGAAGAGCAACTTTATGAAAGAGAAAGTGAAGGGGGATCAGAGTCCATTAATATGGGACATGAGGACATTCCCATGTTGCTTACCATTCATCAAATTTCAGCACCAGTTATGACAGATCAAGCAACAGACATTGTAGATATACCTGTCAACTCTACTGAGTTGTCTACTCATAGCATAAAGAATGAAAGTTCAGAGGAAACACCTTGTAACACAGAACAAAATCAGTTCCAATTATCTGATGCTTCTTCTCCAGGAAATAAAGAACAAGAGAATTCCAAAATGGACCAAATTGAAAAGAAATATACAGAACAGGAGGAGAATTCCAAAGTTTCTAATCCAAAACAAGATGATATTCATTGTGAAATAATGGAAGAAAGAGAAAATGTTAAAATTATCATTCCACTTGGAGGACAAACCGTAGGGGACTTTGCTGTTGGTTCAGAATCTGAAACAGTTAAGACCCCTTATCTTGTCGACACCGATAATTCTTCTGAGAGTGAAAAAGACAACATGGCCTTTAACAAGAAGAAACCTACAAAATCATCAGGGCCCAGCAAAAGTCCATTTGCAAAACTGTTTGGTTCAAACAGTAAAAAGGAATTTAAGAAGCCAACCCCAGAGATCCAAAAGGCAGCTAAACCCAACTCCCAAAAGGCCTTCAAGAACCTATCTGGTTCCTCATTGAACAAGAGCAAACAAGAAATGACATGCAATCCAAAAACTGAAGAATCTCTAACAGAATCTTCAGAAAAAGTACAAGTAGTTAAAGACACCTCTGATTTACAGGAAATCCAAATGGATTTCAATGGTGCACCACAATTAACTCAACCAGAACTAACCCTGGTCACTGATGCTGAAAAGACAGGTGAAGAATCTGAAATGCTTCTCAGTGATCATGGAAATCAGCCGCAGGCAAAGCCAGGTGTGATGGAGTCACAAGCAAATACCAGTGAGCTTTTTGATTCAGACCAAACAGCAGAGATAACAGAAGAGAATACTGTTGCTGTATCGGACAATTTAAATGTTGTCACTCCAAGTATTTTAAGTGGTCAGAATTCAGATCTGAGTCAGCAAAATAAACAAGTCAAGGCTGACAATGCATTTAAGTCAAGTCAACTAACAGCAAGTGCAGGCAACACTGCTGATGTTAATATAGATTCTAGTGATCCCTTCACATCAAGACAACCTTTTAGGGGAGAGAATATGATCCCTTTCAACAGTGAGGAGATCAGTTCTGATAGATTTAGCGATCTTGTGTGTCAATCCCAAGTAGATCTCAGAAAATCCCCTGAGTCAAATGGGTCTTCCAAAGAAGCAGCTTTTGATAGTACAAACACAAGTAACAATTCAGATCTGTTTGGTGTAGATCATCAAAGCCAGTCACAAGTGTGTGCCAACAAGTCATCTGAACACGATCGATCACTACCAAAACCAAATGGAAGTATTATCATAGCAGCCAAAGATAATGTTGATACTTATGATGAAAATGTCCAACAGACTGATCCTTTAAGATTCAGTGAGCTGCCACAAAAGTCAAGTATGGGTGCTGCAAAATCAGTGGAGAAAACACTCTGTGTTCTCAGTGAGCGTCCTGAAAATCAGTCTCTCCCAGGGGCTGACAGGCTTCTTGAATCCAAGGAACTATTGATACCACGTGACAATTACACACCAATAACTGAAGAGAATTTTAACACTTCTGTTGCAAATGTTCAAAGCCCATCTTTGGATGATTTTGGTAATCTCTATGGAGTGATTGAAGCACCACTGGCACAAACCACAGACACGACCATGTCAAAGGAAGTTTCTCCAATGAAAGAAATCAGTTCAACTGGTGCCAAGCGTCCATCAGAATCTGAGCAGCCTTGCATACCAACTGCAGGTTCGACGGAAATATTGGAGGATGTATTTGGCTTTTGGAACAGTGTCTCACCAAACAAGTCACCAGCGGCTGTGGGCTTGCTTTCAGAAAAAACAGTTTCTGCACAAGACTGTTTTGGAGCTGACGAGTTTTTTGCAAGGGGAATGAGCTCAGACATCCAAGACATCATGAACATATCACAGACAGAAGGCAAGGATTTGATAGTGGACATCCTTGGCATACTACAACCAACACCGACTAAATCTACGTTTGAACAGGCACAGGTCAACTCTTTCACAAATGACGACTTTGCAAACGATGTGTCTGCAACTGTGCCAGGTCAGATGAATAACACAGATGGTATAGCCAATCTTTTCGATCCACTTCATCAGCAATCCAGCACAGATACAAACTCAAATCCACAAATTAAAAAGAATTCATGGTTTGATGATCTGCTAAGTTAAAGCCCGCAACATGATTTAAGCATAGCCTATTCACTCTGTGAGTCTTAATATTAAATATTAATAAGATAAAAAGAACCAAAGGCATATTAAATTCTTTATTTTTAAGACATTTCCAAATGCTCTCTCTCTATCTTTCTCTGTGGCCATTGCTCATCTGGAATGTTTTTCTCTTGTTCCACCTAATCTCAAGAACTTAAGCTCACTGTGTTGAAATCAAGGAGAGGATTCTCGTCTTTGAGGTGTAGTAATGGTGTGGCAGGACTTCCATCTGTCCCTCCAACTCTGCCCTAATCCACAAACATTTCCGGGGTCAGGAGTCACTTGCTATGCAAGGCAGGCTCCTGAGGGAGATTCCCACCATCAAGAGGGACCCCACCAGTACCTAAGACGGAAATGAAGCAGTGCAGCAGAATAAGAAGAGGTGGCAAGGAATGAATTAAAGAAGCAGAAGAGCTCCAACGATGAAGCGGCTGGATTGGAGGGAGAGTAGATCGCTACTAGCCCCTTTCCATCGTAACCCTGGGCTTCCTGTCATCTCCCACCAAGTGATCCTGGGGAGTGCCAATGAGAGGGGTAGAAAGGGGAAAAACAGACCAGGAAGCTAGATGCAGCACTCCGCCATCCTCAGTCTGCATTTTTATTTGGCAGGTGGGAAAGGGGTGACTGATGGGGAAGGAAATGGAGCTGGGGGCAGAAAGGCAGCAGTAGGCCTGCTCCTCTTTTGACCCTTCTCAAGGATAACTAGAATGGGCAATAAATGCCAGCATTGCCAGCGACGTGCACATCCCGAAACAAGCACATAGATGAAAAACATCAGTGGAGTGAGTTATAGTCAAGTCATAGTCAAGTATATAGACAGAAACATTGAAGAAATTAAAGGCTTTAAAGAAACTAATATGAATAGCTAAGGAAATGCAAAGCCTGAGGAAAATGGAAAAATTAGGAGGGGTGCAAATCCTGGGGGTTTAGGAATGAAATGAAATCAGCTTTGAAAATGAAATAGAAGGTGCTGGTAAAGTAAAGTGGATCAATCAGCACTGAAAAGAGAAAGAACAGGTTAACAAGTTGAGCACAGCATCCTCATCACCACCACTACCATCGGCACGGAGTTCTGACGGAGCATCTTCCCCCTCCTCAGGCAGACCAACCCCTACGTTGCCAGCAGCCCCTATGTAATGGAAATGGAGGAGATAGTTAAAGTTTAAAGTTACTAAGAACAATGTGCCCAGGAGATTTCTGAAGCTACTTTAGAAAGGTGTACAATATTTGTTTGAGGTCTTCCTCAACCATATTCCTCACTCCATTAAAAGGTGATTATAATGAATCAAAGAGCTTTGGACTCCAATTCGCAAACACACAGCATGATGATGCATCACAAAGACGTGGGAGACAACTTCATACCAAGGCATAGTCTTAACAAAAATTATGCACAGCTCTTTGAACTTTGTGGTCCCTAAAACGATGACAAGCCCTAAATCAAAGAGATTGAAGAGACTAATTCCCAGTTCTTAGCCTGTCAACACTCATTATCTAAGCTCACACCTGAAGTGTCACATCTTAAGTATGACAACTAGAATGCAGTACTAGAGTGCTGCAGATGTCCATGGAGCTGTACCCCAGTATGAGTCAAGGAATAAAGAAAGAAACTAGGATCACATAAGTTGAAATCTTTTGATACTTTCCATATTGTGGTTTCTGTTACAGATATCATAATGTGTATTTGCAGGAACTCAAAAGTTTAGAGATTGAAAGTTTTAAGTGGAAGTCCCTAGATTTTGATAGTTTACCTGAGGTGTTCAAATCTCAATGCAGCTTGGGTCCTGAATTTCTGCGGTGGTTGTCCCAATTTCCCGCCTTCAATGGGAGATCGGCAGAACCCGCTGCGAAATGCGTAAACTTTAGTTGTGCAATATTAGTCAAAGAGGCCAGAAGCACAGCTGTTATGGAAAGTTGGAATGGGACATTTGGTGCCTGGCATATTTTCAGGCAATGTAGAAGGAGCTTTACTCTTCATCTGACTTTAGGAGGGCTTCAAACATACTTTAAAAATAATTAATTATCAAGATGTGAGCATCGCTGGCAAGGTCACCATTTATTGCGCACCCTAGTGCCTTGATAAGGTGTTGGTGGGTCTTTTTCTTGAACTGCTATTCTCTGCAGCAGTTTGATACAATTGAGTGACTTGCTATACTATTTCAAAGGGTTGCTAAGAGTCAACCATATTGGTGTGGCACTGGAGTCACACATAGGCCAGACCGGCTTTCCTTCCTGTAGATCAGATTTCCTTCCCGAAAGCACATTGGTGAACCAGTTGGGGTTTTCCTGCAATCCGACAGCTTCATGCTCCCTTTTACTGAGAACAATTTTTTTAAAACACGGAATTCAAATTCTCAAACTGCCATGCTGGGATTTGAGCTCACGTTCTCTGGATTATTAGTCCAGTAACAGAACCGTAGTTGCATTAGGATCATAGAGTTAAAGATGTTGGGGCCGAAATTCAGACACGCCATAAGGCTGGCACACCTACGATTTTTTACCTATTTTTACCACCGGGTGCAATGAGATGGTTTTCTGATCGATTTTCTGCACTTTGAACTTCTTTCGCGTCGGACTAGAAGTCGCTCATAATGGGGGCGGAAGTGCGGCGGTAAGTCCTGGTGAGGGGCAAAAGTTGTGGTGGGACCGAATCTTCACCGTTGTCACGCAACGTGTGTGCATCGCCACGTCTCTCCCATCATTTAAAGGGGAGAGATTCGGCAATTCCGTAGGTTTGGCCACTGGGCCACCAGATGGTGTTTCGGCCGGGTCAGCAGCCTGGCACCCAAGAGGGGGGTGCCAAGTTTCCTGTTGACGGCCCGGCCGAACCTGGGGCAATAATTGGCCGCAAAAATTTAAATCTGGCGGCCACGGCAGTGCGCCCTCCCCCTGAAGGGCCACCGCACTGCCATGCCGCACACACATTCCTCATCTTTCCTTCCAAAATGTTTCACTTCGCACTTTTCTGGTTAAATTTCCTCTGCCACGTGTCCGCCCATTTCACCAGCCTGCCTATGTCTTTTTGAAGTCCATCAGTATCCTCCTCGCTGTTCACTATACTTCCAAATTTTATGTTATCTGTAAATTTTGAAAAGCTGTTGGGGGCGCCACGTGGCGCAGCATGGATTTTTGAAAGTAAATTTGGAGCGGAGTGAGCTGGAGGTTCAGGAGGTCAGCGGTGCGTGCTTTGATGATGTGCTTGTGGCAGCAGCGGGACGGAAGTGGGGACAGGCCGAAAAATCCCCGAGCTGAATTTGGGTCGTGGTGGCCAATGGACTGCAACGCGGCAGCCACTCGATTTCGCTGCAAAACGGCGGTAACGGGCCTTATCCGGAACTTGAATTTTGGCCCTGTTGCCTCTCTCGCCTAAACTTCAAACACAAAAATCTAAAAAGTCAGATAATTAGAGGTTGACACACGCAAGTAAATCAATTCAATATTTTTTCATTGTATAACCTTCTAGGAGACAAACTTTTCTATGATTTTGTGTGTATAACTGATACTAAATTACTGACCATTCAATAGATTTGTAACATCATGAATTGTCTATATGACACTTGGGAGCTCAACGTGTTCACTTGTCTACTGTGTGTTCGCTAAGGTAAACACTTTGCCATTTAGGTTAGGAAGGCCCCAAATATTAATCCCTATCCTGTGATGAGGTGGCTGATCTTGGCTGATCTTCCAGCTGGACAGCTGCCATACGTCTCAGCTCTTCTGGCATAAAGAGAAGAAAATTAGCAAGGATTTCCGCTCCTGACTACTATCCAGTGACCCAACCCGACCCCCCATTTCTGCTCGGAGACATCAGGCAAGAACAGGATCAGGTTGGACTGTGATGCCCTCCATGGTGAACCAACCTATTGACTAGACTAGCATACAAATAATGGCTACTTGGAGGGTGATCAGGCTGTGCATGTCAGCTACTTCAAGACAGGAGATGAGCAACCTGGCAGGGGGAAAAAAGGGAACAACTTATAAATTCCAAGATATGGGAATCATTGTAGCTTTTTCATTGATGGGAGCACAATTGGAAATATTGAGTTTTAACATATTTTTCCTTTTATGTATAGCATAAGTGAACATGTAATAAAATAATTCAGAGAGAATGAACCTCTGTTGTTTGAATTCATTTAAATACATTCCATTTTTTTCCAGGAGCATAGGGCATTGGCTTGACCGTAAAAAAACACAGAACATTAAATTATGCCCGGCTGGCGATTGCTGCCAAGACAACGGAGAGGAATTTCAGACAAACGTGTTAAATGTTCGCATGTTCATACCCCTCGAAGTGACTCCAGAGTCAAACTTAAAAAAGCAACATAGAAAACTGTGGAAAGGCACAGCAGGTCAGCTAGCCTCTTAACCAGAGAGGGGTAGGTTAACATTTCAGGTGAGAACCTTAATTAGAACCATCATGGTCAGGCTGCAGAAGCACCTTTTGTCAGACCAATGTACTGTCTAACTTATTTTTCCACTCAATTCTTTCAGTCATTGTCATTCACATTTTGTGGGACTGGGCTTTAATACATTGGCAGTGAGTGGCACTAATGTCAGTTGTGTCTCAGTGGTAGCACTCTCACCTCTGTGTTAAAAGGTTGTGGGTTCAAGTCCTGTTCAAAATTTGAGCACGTAATCTAAACTGACAATCTATTACTGAAGGAGTGCTGCATTGCAGAGATGCCATATTTTCATTGAAACCTTAGCCAATGCACAGTCTGCCTGCAAAAGTAGATGCAAATGATCCTATTGTACTATTTGAAGAAGAGCAGGCAAGTTCTCCTGGTGCCGAGGCCAATATAGATAATTAATATTTGTGCAAATCGGTTGTTGCATTTGCCTGCAAAACAAGACTGACTTCTGAAATATTTAATTGGGGGCAATTTTAACCTAACCCCATTGGTGGAAAAATGACACAATAAGATCAGCCATCCATTTTACACCCGACTTCACTGGAAATTAATATCATGCGTGATGTGAAATGGGAAGCCGATTTGATCACGTCAGTTTCCCGCTAAAATGACCCTCATTGTCTTTGAAGCATTTTGGGAAATCGCAAAAGTGTGTACTCCCTATGTGAAGCGAGTTTGGTCAGTGTCAGTCCAGTTGACAACAAGCATGGGCCCATAACATGAAACTGGCCACAATTCAGCACAAAATGATCAACTTAGAACAACAAGGGCAATAGTTGCATGGGAACACTATTACCTCAAAGTCACACACCATTCCAAATTGGACATATATTGTTGTTCCTTCACCATCTCTGGGTCAAAATCCTGGAACTCCCTAACTAACAGCATTGTGGGGATATCTTAACCACATGGATGCAGAGGTTCAAGAAGAAGGCCCACAATCACCTTTTCAAAGGCAACCAGGGATATGCAATAAATGCCAGCCTTGCTAGCGATGCTCATAACCCGAGAATCAATGGGGAAAAAAATTAGGAATGCCTTAAAGGTGGGTTCTGTGGTAAATAGGAATCTGTCCCACTGATGCAGTGGGGGCAATCTTCATAAGGGAAGAACTTAGAGACATTTGGGGTAAAATTGCCTCGAGTAGTTTTCTGTAACCAAAGGGGACCTCATAGAAACGTTTAAAATTCTGACGGGGTTAGACAGGTTAGATGCAGGAAGAATGTTCCCAATGTTGGGGAAGTCCAGAACCAGGGGACACAGTCTAAGGATAAGGGGTAAGCCATTTAGGACCGAGATGAGGAGGAACTTCTTCACCCAGAGAGTGGTGAACCTGTGGAATTCTCTACCACAGAAAGTTGTTGAGGCCAATTCACTAAATATATTCAAAAAGGAGTTAGATGAAGTCCTTACTACTAGGGGGATCAAGGGGTATGGCGAGAAAGCAGGAATGGGGTACTGAAGTTGCATGTTCAGCCATGAACTCATTGAATGGCGGTGCAGGCTAGAAGGGCCGAATGGCCTACTCCTGCACCTATTTTCTATGTTTCTATGTTTCTATGCATACCAGAACCACTGTTTTTCTTGATATTTTTTAATGACTTGGACTTGGGAGTATAGGGCACAATTTCAAAATTTGCAGATGACATAAAACTTGGAAGTATAGTGAATAGTGAGGATACTGATCGACTTCAAAAAGACATCGACAAGCTGGTGAAATGGGTGGACACGTGGCAGAGGAAATTTAATGCAGAAAAGCGCAAAGTGAGACATTTTGGGAGGAAGGATGGGAGTGGCAATATAAACTAAAGAGCACAATTCTAAAGAGGGTGCATGAACAGAGAGACCTGGAGGTATATGTGTACAAATTGTTGCAGGTGGCAGGGCAGGTTGAGAAAGCACATGGGATACTGGGCTTCATAAATAGAGGCATAGAGTACAAAAGCAAGGAAGTTATGACAAACCTTTATAAAACACTGGTACGCCCTCGACTGGAGTATCGTGTCCAATTCTGGGCACTGCACTTTAGGAAAGATGTGAAGGCTTTAGAGAGTGTGCAGAAAAGATTTATGAGAATGATTTCAGGGATGAGGGACTTCAGTTACGTGGAGAGACTAAGGAAGCTGGAGTTGTTCTCCTTAGAGCAGAGAAGGTTGAGAGGAGATTTGATAGAGGTATTCAAAATCATCCTTATGAGTAGATAGAGAGAAATTATTGCCATTGGGAGAAGGGTGGAGAACCAGAGGAAACAGATTTAAGGTGATAGAAGCATAGAAATTAGGTGCAGGAACAGGCCATTCGGCCCTTCGAGCCTGCACTGCCATTCAATAAGATCATGGCTGATCATTAAACCTCAGTACCCTTTTCCTGCTATTTCTCCATACCCCTTGATCCCTTTGGCCATAAGGGCCATATCTAACTCCCTTTTGAATATATCTAACGAACTGGCCTCAACAACATTTTGCGGTAGAGAATTCCACAGGTTAACCATTCTCTGAGTGAAGAAGTTTCTCCTCATCTCGGTCCTAAATAGCTTACCTCTTATTTTTGACTATGACCCCTGGTTCTGGAACTCCCCAGCAATGGGAACATTCTTCCTGCCTCTAACCTGTCCAATCCTGTCAGACTTTATATGTTTCTATGAGATCCCCTCTCATTCTTCTAAACTCCAGTGAATACAGGCCCAGTTGATCCAGTCTCTCCTCATATGTCAGTCCTGCCATCCCGGGAATCAATCTGGTGAACCTTTGCTGTACTCCCTCAATAGCAAGAATGTCCTTCCTCAGATTAGGAGACCAAAACTGAACACAATATTCCAGGTGTGGCCTCACCAAGGCAAAAGAACCAAAGACGACATGAGGGAAAACTTTTTTATGCAGCGAGTAGTTAGGATCTGGATTGCTCTGCCTGAAAGGGTGGTGGAGGCAGATTCATTCATGGCTTTCAGAAGGGAATTGGATAAGTACCTGAAGGAAAAAAAATGCAGGGCTACAGGAAAAGAGCGGGGAAATAAGCAGGGAATAGCTGAAGTGCTCTTGCAGAGAACCAGCACAGGTTCGACGGGCTGAATGGCCTCCTTCTGTGCTGTAACCATTCTGTGATGCTACGGGTTATTATAACACATTTATTAACCAATTTGGACGAATATTTACAGTTCCCGGTGGCATAGTAGGGATCCCTGGGAGCTCCCATGAATGAAGGCAAGACTCCAGACCCTGCTGCAGTGATTTAAAGGACTGCAGCACCTAACTGTACAATTTCCTTTTTTCTGATGCTGCACTCACTGGTAAAACTTTGGTTTTGGATTTTAAAATAACCAGTTTGATAAAGCGTGCATAAAGAAGGAAAGTTAGTTCAAAGTTGTATCTACATTAAGAAACAACAAATCACAAGATTGCAACACAGCCATCTTGTATTGGAATGAAACAAAGTGTTCATCATTAGTCATTTATGTTAAATCACATTTGCATTTTTCCACTGAAATTTGTTCTAAAATTTGTAAGACAGTGGAATTTTATTACAAAGCAGCCTCAATAGGTTGCTACAGCAAAAACCTTTGCCATGACCTACAAACAAAATACATTGATAAAGAAATGAAATTAAAGACAATCTGAATTAAACTCAAATTTCATCTGAACGGAAGGGATTTTAAGATTTACAATATTTCCCACTAATAGAACGTGTACAAGCATATTTGGCTGTAGAAATGGTTGTTGGCTGAAGAGTTAGTCCAGGTTGATTTTCCAGGCATTCCTTTGTTGATCTTCTTTAACTTCAAGCAGGAGCATTTTGAAAGTAAACCCCATATTTATAAAACAAATGGGTTTGGTAAAACGATCCTTTAGAAGCTATAGTCCACATATAGGGCCCAAGTTTCCACAAAATTATTCAATCTTTTCCTTAAAACCATTTTCTTCGCAACACAATATTTTCTTTTGGCACAGTTAATATATTGATGTCTTTGTTGGAAATGGGGAAAAGCTAGTAGTTACAATGCAGCATAGAGCTCAACAGTTCCGAGTAATTTACTGCCAGTGCTGCTCAGAATTCAGGCCGTCCTTGAATAATCTTTTGCTTTACATTCGGGTGCTCTCGGTAAAGGTTCTGTTATGAGCTGTAGTCTGATGGTGTCCATTTTTTAGGTCATTCTTACTATTCATTTCCCTAGGAGAGAAGTGAAGCCTTTAAGCACCTTTACACTACAGCCATCAAGAGATTAAAAGAGCTCTGACCTGAGTTTTGTATTGTACCCACACTTTTTGGTGACCTTGAAGATTGTACGCACAATGAACTTGGGGCATGAACCTCCAGCAGAAGCCTGATCCTAACCTAGAACTCAGTCCTAGAAGCTAAAGGATGGCTGGTGCATGAAATAGAAAATTATCACACTGGCACAGTAAGGAGAGATGCTCTGATGTTGGTGCCAGGACCCATTTTTGGGACATAGTTACAGGACTTTTACTGTACATATAACCATACTGTATGCACAGGAAATGATAGATGCTGATGCTGGTTGCCCTGAATGGAAAGTGTTCCTATACCTAACACTGACACCCCTCACAGTTTCTGAGCAATATAAAAACTTGGGACCAGAATTTCCACTAGGTTGCGCTGGTTTTCTCGGCGCAATTTGCAAGAATTTGGTGTAACCAGTGCAAAAGATCGCGGAACTTCAAGAGTAAATTACATTCAGTGCATATTAAGTTTCCGCGATCTTTCGCAGTAGGTTAAAAAACATTGTGCTAGAAGCCGGCCCCACCCGCAAAACTGGCCACGCCCCAGCATGAATTAATCACCATGGTGAGTTTTCGCGAATTGCGCTCAATTGCATGCAGTCAAGGTGGCTCTAAAAATTAAGCAGGTTCTTTTTTGAGTGAAAAGCCAATTATAGGAACGTTTTAAAAGCTTTTGAATGTTTTTTTTTAATTTACTAAAAACTGACTACTGTACCTCATACGTTTGATAGCAAGCATGACTAAATCAACAGGCACTAATCCTTCAGCATTTCCAACTTGCCTGGGGTGATCTGGTAATTCTTTGTTCTTAGTTTCTGGCAGCAGGACACTCAGGACACTGGCAATTATGGACGTGATTCCAAATAAGGCCAAGGGGATAGCCGGGTAATCCTGTTGCAAAAGCATGATGATGGGGGCGATCATGCTACCTACCCGAGCTGACATGGACAACAAACCAATGGCACTCTGCCTGTATCACAAACACAAAATGAGACCGTTTTAAACATGCCAGCATTATAGTCCACTCCACGAATAAAATCCGTACTTTCAGCAGCAATTACCATAGGCGCACTGGCTAATTTGAGTAGTTCAGTAAGCTCTTTGCACCTCGTGCGATTACCTTAATTACTTACTCTTCTGTAACTACTGTTTAATGGTTTAAAGGAATAAATGCGAAAAGGGTTTCCTTGTCATTTGAAATCCTCTAAAATATCGTGATATTTCAGTAGCAATACCAGTGGGGAAGGGATGGAAAATTAAAGAAATCAAAAGAAACTATTTACTTAGTTCACAGAAATCATACTAAAAAGGGGCTCAGTACAGAATAACTGGACGCACACCCACTTACGTTAAAAAGAACAAGCAGTTTGACGTAAATGGATCGGTTAATTCCATGCTATTCTTGAAAGTCACAAATAAGTTAATGGGTTCAATTTTCCCCAGTATTTGCGCCGTTTTTTTTTGGAGTAGGTGGCTTTTTCTGGCCTAACTTAAAAATCCACAGTTTTCCCAATCAATTTGCACCAGCGTAACTCAGTTACGTTTTTATTGGTAATTTTTTTTTTCCTCAAAAGGGGGCAGTTACCAGCCACCTACGTCAATTCTGGCCATTTAGGCAACTTTGGCCAGCGAATAGTTACTCCATTTCTATTAAGGCCAGCAAACTGGCCGGCATGAAATTGGGGGCCACAGAGTGGCGGAAAGACACCGGAGAGGTTTGGGAGGGGGGGGGGGTGGAGGGAGCGAGCTCAAAGTACAACCCCGAGTAAAATTGAGAATTTACAGATTGTAGAATTGTTCTTGCATAATAGGACATCACTGTTCCTTCCATTTGCAGTGAAACTCTTTAGACTAGGAGGAAATATGAAGAAAGACTGGATCGACCAGGCTTGTATTCAATGGAATTTTGAAGAATGAGAGGGGCTCTCATAGAAACATATAAAATTCTGACGGGATTGGACAGGTTAGATGCAGGAAGAATGTTCCTGATGTTGGGGAAGTCCAGAACCAGGGGTCACAGTCTAAGGATAAGGGGTAAGCCATTTAGGACCGAGATGAGGAGAAACTTCTTCACTCAGAGAGTTGTGGGCATGTGGAATTCTCTACAACAGAAAGTTAAGGGCCAGTTCGTTAGATATATTCAAAAGGGAGTTAGATGTGGCCCTCACGGCTAAAGGGATCAAGGGGTATGGAGAGAAAGCAGGAATGGGGTACTGAAATGCATGATCAGCCATGATCATATTGAATGGTCGTGCAGGCTCGAAGGGCTGAATGGCATACTCCTGCACCTATTTTCTATGTTTCTATGTTTCAATGAAATACTTCAGTTGCTGCGTTAGGTTTGCATCACTGATCTTTGATCGTAGTTATGAGTTCAGTCTCTTGAGAGATGCATCAGTTGCCTGGTATTGTAATCTGTGATGCCATTCCTCTCTCTTCCACTAAACTGTCAGACTTATTTCCTGTAATGCTTTCCTGTGATTGAAATTCTCATCATGCCTGCTTTCCATCATAATTATGCGCCCTATTCATTTTACCTAACTCCAACGAGTCCTTTAAGTACGGTCTCCAAACTCGGTGGTGGTGTTACTTACTTATCGCTGAGCAGTCTTGAAGGACCTAAAATAAGTCCTGTGGCCTGATGCTGACTGTCCATTCCCTGTTGCTACCTCTCATGGCTGCCATCCACAAGCCAACACTACCTGCCATTCGCCTTTCTCTGAACTCTACTGCGCATGCGCGGCCATTTCAGCGACGTCAAGAACGTCATTTTTTTCCCTCGCGCATACGCAGACGGCCCGTCTCCTTTTTCCAGCGCAGACCACAGGCTCCACCCCCCGAGGCGACTGGTCACGCTGCACGGCTGCAGATTAGAGGCCAAACATTGGGGAAGCTTCGGAAATTGTTTTCTGGAGCATCTATTTACCTAATTAAGCGCCGCAACTCAGGCAATACGCCAGAAAACAAGCTCGGGGAAAATTGAGCCCAATGTTACTAAAACAATAACAGAGCTGAGAGGTTGCACCTATCAGGAAAGATTGAACAGTCTGTGTCTCTGTTCTCTCGAAAACAGTAGATTGAGGATAGGTTTTTAAGATTATGAAAGAGTTTGACAGGTTAAACATGGAGAAGATATTTCCACTTGTGGGGGAGATCAGAACTAAGGGCCATAAATATAAAATAGCCACTAAGATATCCAATAGGGAATTCAGGAGAAACTTCTTTACCCAGAGAGTGGTTAGAATGTGGAATTCACTAACGCAAGGACTAGTTGAGCTATATGCAGCGGATGCATTTAAGGGGAAGTGAGATAAACACATGAGGGACAAAGAAACAGAAAGATATGTTGATCAGGTTAGAAGGGTGGGAGGAGGCTTGTGTGGAACATAAACACTGGCATGGACCTGATGGGCCGAATGGCCTGTTTCTCTGCTGTAAATACTATCTAATACTACGTAATTGTTTATTAAATGTCTATATTATATTGGTTCAGATTGTGAAAATAATATTCTACATGAACAAGTTTATTTGTTTTTATTTCATTTGTGTTCTGCTGATTTATGTATTTTGGGCACTCACCCACTAAATCTATGTGTATATCCTTCTCTATTTAAGTTTATAAATTCTAGTTTTACTGTCCGCCGCATATAGCGGACAAATGGCAATAATACCATCACGCGCGCTAGGATGCATACTGTGGGTGCAGAAGATAGATAAAGCATTCCATTCCCCAGCAAAAAAAATCATCAAAATTGCTAGATTCATACTTGCTCATTGCATGGTGCCTTTTGTAATCTATCATACCTGATCACAGTAGGGAGTAGTTCAACAGAATAAACGTAAGAAATGGAGAAGGCGCACGAGATTGTCAATTTTGCAATGACAGCAAGTACAGTGACTGCAACAGGCATACCTGGAACACAAAGAACAGATACCATAAAGGGGACATTCTTTGACTTTGTGCACCTTTGGGAGCCAGCGCTTCCTGCCCAAAATGTTGTGCTGGTCGTGTGCCCGGAATTTTGATTTATGCTCATGGTGGGTGAGGCTCCCTGCTGGGGGTACAAACACAGAAAACTACTCCTTGTATATACATGTATAAAAATATGAAATTTAAATCACTTGCTGGTGAGGAGGAGGGGAGTGAAAATGAATGGGATTGTCTTATGTGAGGGTAAATGTGGTGGATGATACCCTTGCTCACCCTGGGAAATGTGTTTGTCAAGTCCTGACACATTCCACTCGCCGGTCTATTTTGCACTCTCCCATTGTTGTTCCCTTTACTCTGGCTCCTAGTATCCTGCCCCCTTCTCTCAGACTCCTGATCTCCCACAGGAATCTCTCAGATACCCGGTCTCACTCCCATCTGTGTGCAGCAACGGCAGTGCGTGGAATACTCAGTGTTCATTAAACACAAATTGTCCACTTTCTGAGGAGTTCAATGACTTATAGCCTTTGACCTTTATGCAGCTCTTTTGATTGGAAAATCAAGTATTTATTCATATGTGAGTTGCTTAATGAGTGAGTATTTGGAGTAAGAAAGCAAGATTTAATTGTAAATGCATTAGCGAACATTTAAATTGATGTTCTTCATTGCCTCACACCTCACTTCCAGGTATCCATTGTTCTATATATAAACCATCTGAATCCCTCGATTAGATTCCAGCTCATAATCACTCTCAGGTATTCATTACTCTATATATAAACCATTCGAACCGCTAAGTTAGAATGTTTTTTATGCAGCGAGTTATTATTATCTGGAATGCACTGCCTGAAAGGTTGTGGAAGCTGATTCAATAGTAACTTGCAAAGGGAATTGGATCTATAATTGAAAAGGAAAAATTTGCAGGGCTATAGGGAAAGAGCAGGTGGGTGAGACTAATTGGACAGCTCTTTCAAAGAGCCGGCACAGACATGATGGGCCGAATGGCCTTCTTCTGTGCTGTAAGATTCTATAGGGCCAAAACTGATGTCTGCCGCTGAGTTTTCTGGGCAGCCTCCCCTCTGAGCGAGTTTGGTGGAGGCCTCCCCGCTGGCGGGGAGGAAAGGCCGCTGGGGACCGCCAGCTGACGTCCGCTGGCATGCGCCGGCGGGCAATGCACATAAGAATCCTCCCACTCGCCGAGCTGCCAGTTTGGTCCGGGCGACCCTCCGCTGCAGCAGGGGAAGAGACTGCCTCATGGAGGTAGGTCTAACCTCAACAATAAGTATGAAGACCTGCAAAAAAAGGTTAGTCCACTTCTTTTCTTTTTTTTTTGCAGGTGGATGGGGTCCTCAGAAGGATTTCTAGTGTTTTTTTAATTTTTGGAAACATTTTTATTTCATCAGATCCCCCCTCCCTGGGCCCGACTCAATCCTCGGCTGCCGTCGAGAATGGGAGCTGCCGCCCAGATTCAGGGCGCAAGTCCCATTTTTGCCACCAGCTGGTCTTTCCAAGATTTTTCCATGAAACTTCCGCCCAAAGTACCGTCAGGATCTCAGCGGTCCTTTGGGTGGTACTTGGGCGGAACTTAGCTTCCACCAATTTTGGGGCCTATGATTCGATGAACACCAATTTGAAATGGGCACCTAAGGTTGATACCTGCTCCATCACACATATGCTCCATTCCTACCTTCTGGAAAAGCCAATATAAGGAAAGATGAGACTCCGCTAAGCAACAGGAATCCTCCCTGACATTTTTTCCGACCAAATATCTCCAGTAGCCAGATGCAAGAGCCACGCAGGATGTCCACCAGTCCAAAGATGAAGTACGTTAGATAAATGTTCATGCCAAAGCTTCCAACACTGAAGGTCAATCCATAATATACAAAGTTGTTTACAAACCTGTGGTGCCAGGGAAGAAATAGGAGAATGAGTTGAAAAATGTAATCATTCAGTATCACAACCGTCTGTCTCTCACATTCAGTGATGTCAAATTGCATGCAAATCACGAGCGTAAGCAAAGCCTGGTCAAGTCCCAACTGGCTTTGATTGTTAAACAAAATAGACATTTACCACAATTTATTCAACTGAATAGCACAAAAGCTAGCTCCGTTAAATTATAGAGGTAATTTTATTAAATCACGTTACATATATCGGGGTGTGGGATGTGGGGTGTGGCTGTGGGCTCTGTGTTGTGTGGTGGTGTGTATGTTGTGTGTGCGGTGTTGTATGTGTGGGATGTGGGATGTGTGTTGTGTGTGTGTGGGATGTGTATTGTGTGTGTGGGATGTGCGTGTGTGGGTGTGCGTGTGTGGGATGTGCGTGTGTGGGATGTGTGTGTGGTGTGTATGTTGTGTGTGTGTGGGACGTGTGTGTGTGGGACGTGTGTGTGTGGGACGTGTGTGTGTGGGACGTGTGTGTGTGGGACGTGTGTGTGTGGGACGTGTGTGTGTGGGACGTGTGTGTGTGGGACGTGTGTGTGTGGGACGTGTGTGTGTGGGACGTGTGTGTGTGGGACGTGTGTGTGTGGGACGTGTGTGTGTGGGACGTGTGTGTGGGACGTGTATGTGGGACGTGTGTGTGTGTGTATTCCCCTCGAGTCCAAAAAGCTATCTATCTCAGCCATGAATATACTCAACGACGCAGCATCCACAGCCCTTTGGGGTAGAGATTTCCAAAGATTCACAACCTTCTGAGTGAAGAAATTCCTCCTCATCTCAGTCTTAAGGTTGTGACCCCAGTAGCCATCTTATCGCACCAATCAATTCCTTACTATTTTAATGGAAAAGCTCTTTGTGTTGTATACAAGTTGGATTATAAAATATATTCCATGTCTTTAACCTCCCCCATTAAATATGCAGAATTGTGATTTTACTGTCACACAGCATTATAAATTAGGAAATTAATTGATGAAGCATTCAATATTACCAGATGAAAATCAAAACCAACGTAACTCTCCTCACACTTGATGACTTAAAAAGATCCAAAAGGGAGATCTGCTGGATTTCCTTCTCAGTCGCAAGCTTGAAAGTAAATGTGGTAATATTAGGCACCCCTTACAAGTGAACTAAAACATCTGACTGGCTGAGGACCATTCATGGTAATGTGAACAAACGTATCCAAATTTCTCCAGACCAGAAATACTGGAAAAATTGTACATTCCTGGTTCCCCCCCATTCCATATGTTTCCTCTTTAGGTCCTTTCTCCATCCATGTAGCACAGCATTTCCCCACTCGTCAGGCAAATTCTCCCAGGACACTGCCAAGGGGATTCTATAACCAAATGCTGGATGGTGCGAAGCGGATACTCAGGGTGACCTTGGATCCTATGTTCCCATCTTCCCTCCCTCCTTGCATAGGATCAATTTACCTTCACCGGTCTGCCACACCCATCCTCAATGCATAGCTCAGCCGAGGTCAGGAACTTTCTAGAAAGAAAACTAGAAAGTATGCAGCTCACCTTTCAGCATCTTAAAGAGATGGAAAGCTTCACCGGAACTGATGCATTTCAGTTATGGAAAAGGAGCCTCGCCCAAACCACTAACCTAGCTCTCACTTTCAGAAGCTGACAGTGTTGAAAATTGCCATCCAGAGTAATTAAGGCTTGAATTTTAATGGGGAGGTGGGTTGGGAGCAGGGAGGTGCTCGGAAATGGTCGGGAAATCCGGGAGAATGGGATTAATGGCAGGGCCTGATTTGCATGGGAAACCTCTGTTTCCTACCCGCAGCCAGCCAGATTGAGAGGCTGGCTGTCTGTGAGCAGATAGGCCTGCGGCACTATTGGATAAACAGCAGGAGATTTCCCCTATTTATCTCTCAACCAACTGCACTAAGAACAGAATATCTAGTCATTTATCTCATTGTGCTTCAAAGTGAAGGGAAGCAGTTTGAGATGAAATAAAGTGCTGCTGTGTCAGATTATTAAGTTGGAAATGGTACCAAGCTTTTCTTTCCAACAAGGTCAACTGAATACAATTATCACAGCTCAAACAATTCCTTTAAGCGTTTAAACTTTGATAAATACCATGTCAAGCAATGTTTCAGGCACTACCCTTTTGTTCATTATTGCTGCACTCATAAGATACTTCTTCGCTGCTTCATTTCGACCTTTTGATACAAGCCATCTCGCAGACTCAGGGAGGAGCCTACGGAAGACACAAGAAGAAAAAAATTGAATTTCGTAGTATCCTAGACTTTCCCGTAGCTGAGATTGGCGGTGTTAATTTGGTGCGGTGGGCAGAGGCAGTGTTGGGTGGGGTGGGCAGGGGCAATACAGGGTGGGGTGGGCAGGGGCAATACAGGGTGGGGATGGCAGGGGCAATACAGGGTGGGGTGGGGTGGGCAGGGCAGGGCAGGGTGGGGTGGGCAGTACTGGGTGGGGTGGGTAGGGTAATGCAGGGTGGGGTGGGGTGTGGTGGGCAGGGCAGGGTGGGCAGTGCAGGGTGGGGTGGGGTGGGCAGTGCTGGATGAGGTGGGCAGGGGCAGGGCAGGGTGGGCTTTTCTCCTGCCTGATTGTTAGTGGCGTATTTCCTGGGGCCAGGCCGACTTTAAATTATTCGGCTAGGGAAGCCGCCGCGGATGAGGTGGAAATAGCCCTCGGGTGTCTGCAGTAGTGGAGATGGGAGGGAAAGCCAGCCTCAATTACTGTCAGCAAACTTCCAGTGAGGAAGGAGTGAATCCTTTGAGGTGCGAATTAAACTTAGCTTCTGCTGGTCCTCAGCTCCTGTCAATGTCAGTAACGTTACTCATGCTAACATTGCTGTGGGGGTAATGATGGGAAATATGATGCCATCCGTCATTGCTGCCTATTTGGAACACACACAGTCATATTTTGGCCAATTTTTCATCCATTCCACCCAAATTTTGCAGGAAACGCTCCTGTGAAACACCTGGGCTGGTTTTACTAGGTTAAAGGCGCTATATAAATGCAAGTTGTTGAATACCATGGCAGTGGGAGAGGCTTTGTTTGTTTCAAGAGCCAGTTACCTTCAAAGACTCCGTTAATAGATTCTGAAAAACACATTAAAGGCTCGATTTTACCTCCCAGTGGGAAGACATTGGGTGCTGACAGCAATCCTGTGTGCGAGTTTTTATCAGGAGGGCCCGGCGGATTGCCTAGTTGGAATGCCAGTGGTTGGCTGCTGATCTGTCTCGGGCGGACAACACATTTAGCCAGTGGGGTGGGAGCAGGGGGATGAAGATTGGGCGGCTGGAGGCTGCAGCCGATACTAAGAGAACAGTTGGCAGTGAGGTAAGTCGGGAGGGGGGTGGGGGTGGTGTTGTGAAGATCTCATGACTGGGTAAGTTGTGAGCCTGGAATAGAAGATTCCCGGACTTCTCTTGGGAGGGTCCGCAGGAGCACTCCTGCCCCACTGTGGCCCCACTAAGAAAACTTTTTTTTAAACTTACCTCAGAGGAACTCACATGCTTCCCAACATCTTTGGCTGGCAGGGCTGCCATCTCATTCAGGAGTGGGTTAAAATGCCATTGGGGTGCCAGGAACATATTGGGACTCTGAATTGCATTTATTAATGAGAAACCTGCTGGGAAAACCAGCGGCGTTAAAATTGGAAATGGGCAGGAACGGAGCGAGAAATGGTACAGGTCAGGCAGCATTGTGGAGCGATCAGATAAGCTAATATTTCAGGTATAGGCCCTTCAGTCGACCTTGCACTTTTTTGTTTTTGCATTAAGCTTTTGAACTTAGTGAGATGGAATATCCATGACCATTCTTCTGATCTCTCTCCAAAACTCTGCTGGAAGTTCATAAGAACATTAGAAATAAGAGCAGGAGTAGGTCATTCGCCCCTCCGCCATTGAATAAGATCATGGCTGATCTTCGACCTCAACTCTACTTTCCCGCCCAAACCCCATATCCCTTGTTTCCCAAGGCCGGGAAATCAGACCCTTTTGCGCTGGTTGTTAAGGCCGGTTTTGAAGAACAAATGTCGGTCGCCTCGCTTCTAGAAAGAAAGACTTGCATTTATATTCACAACCCCCAAAGTGCTTTACACCCAATGATGTACGTTTCTGAAGTGTAGTCACTGTTGTAATGTAGGAAACGCGGAAGCCAATTTGCACACAGCAAGCTCCTGCAAACACCGATTTGTTAATGACCAGATAATCTGTTTTAGTGATATTGATTGAGGGATAAATATTGGCCAGGACACCTGTGATATTCCCCTTGCTCTTCTTCAAAATAGTGCCATGGGATCGTTTACGTCCACCTGCGAGAGCAGATGGGGCCTCGGTTTAACGTCTCATCCGAAAGACGGCACCTCCAACAGTGCAGCACTCCCTCAGCATTGCACTGGAGTGTCAGCCCAGATTATTGTGCTCATGTCTAACCACTTCTCACGCAGAAGATGGCTGATGCCATTGTGGCAGGTCGGCAGCACTGTCATTGCCTGCGTTCGCTTCAGATATTTAGATGAGCCAGATTGTGATGTCAATCGTCGAGCAACACTGAATTGACGCACCATCTGGTCATTTGGACGTCGCCACTCTTATTAACATTGTCTCCAAAGCACGCATGGCAAAATGTGCTAGCAGCAGTCTGATCGACCCACTGCCAGCGCTTCTTTAGAGGACACACGTAAATTTCAGAGAAGTTTAGATTTTTGCTTTTGTATTGCTTCTTTACATTTTATTGCAATAGTCGCTTGGTGGAATGCATTTAAAATGTTAAAGTATGCAGGGAGTGCAGGGAGTTCTGCTCGATGTTTGCAAGGTTTGGCTTTTAAGGGAAGACCTCTGGGAACACCACTTCTCTCCAGTCCTGGGGGCTCTAGTTGCAGTCCCCCTTGTGCTGCAGCACGACATGGGGATGGAGCAGAGGCAGCAAAGGGGACAAACTGCTCGCAGAGGGAGGAGAAAGAGGAGGAAGCAGAGAAAGAACATAAGAACATAAGAACATAAGAATTAGGAACAGGAGTAGGCCATCTAACCCCTCGAGCCTGCTCCGCCATTCAATAAGATCATGGCTGATCTGGCCGTGGAATCAGCTCCACTTACCCGCCCTCTCCCCGTAACCCTTAATTCCCTTATTGGTTAAAAATCTATCTATATGTGACTTGAATACATTCAATGAGCTAGCCTCAACTGCTTCTTTGGGCAGAGAATTCCACAGATTCACAACCCTCTGGGAGAAGAAATTCCTTCTCAACTCGGTTTTAAATTGGCTCCCCCGTATTTTGAGGCTGTGCCCCCTAGTTCTAGCCTCCCCTACCAGTGGTAACAACCTCTCTGCCTCTATCTTGTCTATCCCTTTCATTATTTTAAATGTTTCTATAAGATCACGCCTCATCCTTCTGAACTCCAACCAGTAAAGACCCAGTCTACTCAATCTATCATCATAAGGTAACCCCCTCATCTCCAGAATCAGCCTAGTGAATCGTCTCTGTACCCCCTCCAAAGCTAGTATATCCTTCCTTAAGTAAGGTGACCAAAACTGCACACAGTACTCCAGGTGCGGCCTCACCAATACCCTATACAGTTGCAGCAGGACCTCCCTGCTTTTGTACTCCATCCCTCTCACAATGAAGCCAACATTCGATTCGCCTTCCTGATTACCTGCTGCACCTGCAAACTAACTTTTTGGGATTCATGCACAAGGAAAAACCAACAACAAACATCCAGTGTGGAAGGAGGGAGACTCTACATTTCTACAGGTAAATTCAAAAGAGTTTCATGCACAAGGACCCCCAGGTCCCTCTGCACCACAGCATGTTGTAATTTCTCCCCATTCAAATAATATTCCCTTTTACTGTTTTTTTTCCAAGGTGGATGACCTCACATTTTCCAACATTGCATTCCATCTGCCAAACTTAGCCCATTCGCTTAACCTATCTAAATCTCTTTGCAGCCTCTCTGTGTCCTCTACACAACCCGCTTTCCCACTAATCTTTCTGACACTGCAAATTTTGTTACACTACACTGTGTCCCCTCTTCCAGGTCATCTTTGTATATTGTAAACAGTTGTGGTCCCAGCACCGATCCCTGTGGCACACCACTAACCACCGATTTCCAACCCGAAAAGGACCCATTTATCCCGACTCTCTGCTTTCTGTTTGCAATGAAAAGAAAGACGTGTAAGACTTGCATTTATATAGTGCCTTTCCCAACCGTAGGACATTCCAAAGAGCTCTACAGCCATTGAAGTACATTATAAAGTGTAGTCAATGTTGTAATGTAGGGAACGGGGCAGCCAATTTGCACACAGCAAGCTCCCACAAACAGCAAAGAAGCATAAGAGGAGGAGGGAGAAGCGGAGGAAGCGGAAGGAAGAAGGCAACCCAGACAGCCCCTTTCTGGCCGTGATATCTGGGATCAAATCATCTGCTTGCGGTCCCAGTGAACACAACCCCAATTCCCCTTTCAACATTTGTCCCATACCTTACCTTCCCTCTGTTACTAACCATCACCGCGCCCTCTTGGCCACAATGTTGAAATAAAAGCTACCCCAAAGTAATCTTTGCAATCTCACTTTATCCATAAATACATCAAATATTACTTCAAAAAATCAACTAATCACCCTTGAGCATTCCCTTAGTGAGTATCTTACGTGTGCCTTTGCCTATCCTAGTGTTCTTATGCAGTGGCTGCAGAATGGCTGGTGGAAGGCTGCTGACTTTCAGTGAGGGAGACTGCAGATGGCCTTGCAGGATGACCTTGAGTAGCTCAGGGCCTAGTAGGCCCGGCTTCGGACTGCACCAACTTATCATGGGCAGCAGCAGTCTGGACTGGCTGGCTGATAGGCAACAGCAAGGGCACTGGCGGAGTGGCAGTGGTGGGAGGACGACTGCTGTCATCCTGAGAGTGGACAGCAGGGTTGGTCACCACAGATTCATTGCCAGTCCTCTGGGGCAGTGTCTCAGCAATCCTACTAATCTGTTGGAGTAGAGACTGCTTGACTGCAAGCCCTTTTCAACACTGGTAAAGCCAACCATGATGGCAGCAGTCTGTGCTTGCATGGCAGCAAGCTGAGCTTGCATGACTTCAATCTGAATTGCAGCACTCAGACGTTGGGTGGCTTCTGCTTGTGCTGCAATGGAAGCTGAGACTGATGGTTGATGGTTGAGTCCACAAATGCATTAATGGATCTGCCCGCTCCTTCTACACGGGAAAGGATGGGCTTCAAACCCTGTGCCAGGCTGGAGCTAGACTCCTCCGTGCTCCTTGACGTTGCAGTCAGGCTTTCTGGCAGGCCTGCCAATGCACCAAGCATTTCATTGTGCATACCCATCAGCGTTCCTCTATAGGCCGCCCCATCAAGGTCTTCATCTGAGTCCTGTGCAGCAGAACTCGTGTGCGACTTCGCCCTTTGGGGAGCTGGCACCTACGGTACCCTTTCCCTCTGCCTGGTTGCAGGTCACTTGTGCCCGGTGTCTCACCACATGCCGTTCCCGTGTCTAACCCATCCTCTAAAGCACACGAAGTGGGCTGCGAGTGTTGTTTCTTCTCTTCTTCACTCTCCTCTCCCTCTTCATGTTGAACCACTGGCTGGGCAGGCTGGATTTCTTGGGTGTCTGAAATAAGAAAGGCACATGGGTAAGGCTGTGGTAAAGGGAGGGGGGAAAGCAAGAGGTGCATGCTTACACCATGTGCAAATTGTAAATCAGAAGGGATTGTGGGATGAGGGGCCAGTGGGATATGAGAAGAAGGATAGCATATGAGGATACCGGCATCTTCTATTCTTTCCGCTCTGTCACTGGCCATGGGCTCAGCCGTGCCCCTGCCAAGAATGGCCAGCACCATCTCCTCCAAGGGGTGTAGTGATGCAGGTGAGCCTGTTCCTACTGGTTAAGGTCTGCTGCTTGTCATGATTGAATAGCTGACAGTGTATTCAAGCTATGGGATGTGGGTGTGAGAATGGCAGCAGTGGTAAGTGTGTGCAGGTGAGGTGAAGCTATGAATGTGAGGTGTGAGTGGTATTTGGGAGATTGTTGGTAGGTGAGAGGTGGTGGTTTGGTACCTTGAGCGATGTATGCGACTAGTGGTGCAGATGGTGCGATATGACATTTGAAGATAAATTCACTGACCTTGACCACTCGTGTGAGCTCATTAAACTTCTTTCTGCATGTTATGGGGCTGAGGTGATAGACCTCCAACAACCACAGCCATCTTTCTTTGTACTGGGTATGACTTTAGCCAGTGGGTAAAGAGTAGTTATTCAGATTCGAGGAAGGTAGAAAGCAGTGTTCCACAAAGATCAGTGCTTGGACCAGTTATTCATAATTTACATTAATGACTTGGATTTGAGAATACGTAACTCAATATCAAAATTTGCAGATGATGCCAAAGTGTGTGTGTGTTGGGGGGTGTGAGATTTCTAAATCTCTGGCATTAAATTGACAGCAAGACTGATTATTTTAAAACAAATTAGAATCGATTATTAAACACACATACATGCACATCTATCAGCAGTTATCAGCCATCCTACGGATCTATTTAGTTACAACAGATACAATGATGTTACAATAAAAAAAGGTATACTTTACTTCCCTCGGGCAAAGCACGCGGCCTGCTTCATTGTCTGTAGAGGAAGGTCCTGCTTTTGTTGTGTGCTTAAGAAAAGAGAGAGAGGAGACCCAGCAATCTTTGGCTTGACTTATTATACCCCTTAAGGCCATTGTTTCTAAGAAAGCCTTAGGATTGGGTCTTGGTTCCAGGGCCGTTCCTGATTGGCTTCTCCTCATACATGTGTCTGTCTGAAGGGCCGGTGTCTTTCCTTGTTTAGGTTAATGGCTTTCCAATTAATATCTTTTCTGGTTTGGTGAGTTTCAAAGCCATGGAGATATGATCTTGGGGAAGTTATCCATTTTGTTTCTTTCAACACTGCAGCCTTTCCATATAATCTACAATTTTAACATTTACAGATATATATATACAGAATCAATGTTATCATTACTAAACACTTTTATTCTTACAGGGGCGTGGGAGGCAACATACTAGAAGAAGATATTCTTGCAGACTGGACAGTTAAGTGGCAAATGAACTTTAACACAGACAAATGTGAGGTGGTGCATTTTGGTAGGAAAAATAGAACCATCACCTGCACCTTAGAAAATAAGAAACTGAAAGGTGTAGAAGAGCAAAGGGATCTGGGGATAAAAGTGAACAAATCATTAAAAGCAGCATCACAGCTCATCATGGAAATGGTAGCATGGTGGTTAAATTACGGCACTAGTAATCCAGAGGCCTGGACTAATAATCCAGAAACACGAGTTCAAATCCCACCACGACAGCTGTGGAATTTAAATTCAGTTAATTAAATAAGTCTGGAATAAAAGCTACTGTCAATAATGGTGACCATGAAAACGATCGGATTGTCGTAAAAACCCATCTGGTTCACTAATCTGCTGTCCTTATCTGGCCTATAATGTGACTCCAGACACACAGCAAGGTGGTTGGTTCTGAAATGGCCTAGCAAGCCACTCAGTTGTAACAAACCATTACAGAAAACAATAATAAGAATAAAACCACATGAAAATGGCACAGCCAGCCCAGTTGACTCTGCAAAGTCCTCCTCAATAACATCTTGGGGCTTGTGCCAAAATTGGGAGAGCTGTCCCACAGACTAGTCAAGCAACTATGGTGAGAGAACCAACACGAGGGAAAAACCTACTTCTCACCAATCTACTTGTCGCAGATGCATCTGTTCATGATAGCATTTTGGAGATGAAGTCCCGTCTTCTCACTGAAGACACCCACCATCACGTTGTGTGGCACTGCCACTGTGCTAAATGGGATAGATTCAGAACAGATCTAGCAGTTCAAAATTGGGCATCCATGAGGTGCTGTGGGCCATCAGCAGCAGTAGAATAGTATTCCACCACAATCAATAATCGCATGGCCCAGCATATCCCTCACTCTACTACTGCCATCAAGCCAAGGGCCCAATCCTGGTTCAATGAGGAGTGTAGAAGAGGATGCCAGGAGCAGCATCAGGCATACCTAAAAATGAGGTACCAACCTAGGAATGCGGCAACACAGGAGTACGTGCATGCTAAGCAACAGAAGCAACTTCAGATCAAAGCTCTGCAGTCCTGCCACATCCAGTCGTGAATGGTGGTGGACAATTAAACAACTAATGGGAGGAGGAGATTCCATGAATATCCCCATCCTCACTAATGATGGAACCCAGCATTGCAAAAGGCAAGGCTGAAGCGTTTGCAAAGATCTTCAGCCAGAAGTGCCGAATGGATGATCCATATCAGCCTCCTCCTGAGGTCTCCATCCAATTCGATTCACTCCACGTGATATGAGGAAGTGGCTGAGCGCACTGGATACAGCAAAGACTATGGGCCCCTACAACATCCTGGCTGTCGTGCTGATGACTTGTGCCCCAGAACTAGCCGTACCTCTAGCCAAGCTGTTCCAGTACAGCTACAACACTGGCATCTATCCGACAATGTGAAAAACTGCCCAAGTATGTCCTGTCCACAAAAAGCAGGACAAATCCAATCTGGCCAATTACCGCCCCATCAGTCTACTCTCAATCATTAACAAAATGATGGAAGGTGTTGTCGACAGTGCTATTAACCGGCACTTAGTCACCAATAACCTGCTCACCGATGCTCAGTTTGGGTTCCACCAGAACCACTCGGCTCCAGACCTCATTACAGCCTTGGTCCAAACATGGACAAAACAGCTGTTTCCCACATTGTCGGATAGATGCCAGTGTTGTAGCTGTACTGGAACTGCTTGGCTAGAGGCACGGCTATTTCTGGGGCACAAGTCTTCAGCATGACAGCCAGGATGTTGTCGGGGCCCAAAGCCTTTGCTGTATCCAGTGCGCTCAGCCACTTCTTCATATCACGTGAAGTGAATCGAATTGGAGTGGAGACCTCGGGAGGAGGCTGATATGGATCATCCACTCGGCACTTCTGGCTGAAGATATTTGCAAACGCTTCAACCTTGTCTTTTGCAATGCGTGCTGGGCTCCAGATGTGAGGTGAGAGTGACTGCCCTTGACATCAAGGCAGCATTTGACCAAGTGTGGCATCAAGGAGCCTTAATAAAACTGAAGTCAATGGGAATCAGGGGGGGGAACTCTCCCCTGGTTGGAATCATACCTAGCATAAAGGAAGATGGATGTGGTTGTTGGAGGTCAATCATCACAGCCCCAGGACATCACTGCAGGAGTTCCTCAGAGCAGTGTCCTAGGCCCAACCATCTTCAACTGCTTCATCAATGACCTTCCCTCCATCATAAGGTCAGAAGTGGGGATGTTCGCTGATGATTGCACAGTGTTCAGTTCCATTCGCAACTCCTCAGAAAATGAAGCAGTCCATGCCTGCATGCAGCAAGACCTGACCACATTCAGGCTTGGACTGATAAGTGGCAAGTAACATTCGCGCCACACAAGTGCCAGGAAATGACTATCTCCAACAAGTGAGAGTCTAACCATCTCCCCATGATATTCAACGGCATTACCATTGCGGAATCCCCCACCATCAACATCTTGGGGGTCACCATTGACCAGAAACTTAACTGGACCAGCCACATAAATACTATGGCAACAAGAGCAGGTCAGAGGCTGGGTATTCTGTGATGAGTGTCTCCCCTCCTGACTCCCCAAAGCCTTTCCACCATCTACAAGGTACAAGTCAGGAGTGTGAGGGAATACTCTGAACTTGCCTGGATGAGTGCAGCTCCAACAAAACTCAAGATGCTCGACACCATCCAGAACAAAGCTGCCCGGTTGATTAGCACCCCATCCACCACCTTAAACCTTCATTCTCTCCACCACTGGTATACCGTGGCTGCAGTGTGTACCATGTATAAGATGCACTGCAGCAACTCACCACGGCTTCTTCGGCCGCAACTCCCAAACCCGCGACCTCTACCACCTAGAAAGACAAGGGCAGCAGGCGCATGGGAGCACCATCGCCTGCAAGTTCCCCTCCAAGTTACACACCATTCTGACTTGGAAATATATTACCGTTCCTTTATCATCGCTGAGCCAAAATCCAGGAACTCCCTCCCTAATAGCACTGTGGGAGAACCTTCACCACACGGACTGCAGTGGTTCAAGAAGGCAGCTCACCACTACCTTCTGAAGGGCAATAAATGCTGGCCCTGCCAGCGACACACACATCCCAGAACAAATTTTTTTTTAAAGCAATTAAAAATGCTAGCAAAGCACTGGGATTTATTTCTGGGGTATAGCAGTGAAGTTGTGCTAAATTTGTAAGGACCCTGGTCAGGCTGTACTTAGTGTACTATGCGCAGTTCTAGTCTCCATACTATAAAAAGGACATAGAAGCACTGGAGAAGGTGCAAAATTGATTTACAAGGATGGTACCAGAACTGAGAGATTAAAGCTATTGTGAATGATTGAACAGGTTTAGGCTTATTTATTTTGAAAAGAGAAGCCTTGGAGGTAATCTAATAGAGTTCTTTAAAATTATGAATGGGTTGAGCAGGGTAGATGTGGAATGTTTCCATTTGTGAGAGAATCCAAAACTAAGGGCAATAAATACATGATAATAACTAATAAGTCCAATAGGAGACTAAGGAGAAATTGCCCCTCACAATAGAACTGAAGCTTATAAAAGTTATGAAGTACTTTACCATATGTAAAACAAGAAGATAACCATCGGACATGAGGTAGCTAGTTGCAGCATCCTCCAATCACGAATTCCATAAGCCAGCCCAGCCAGAACCAGCTGCCCAGCTGAAAAGGTACAGTGGCAGAGGACAGCTGCAAATGATCGCTGTGATACACCAGACCATTCTGTACCTGCAGAAACACAAAATTGGAATGTTAGATTTAAAATATATATATATATATTTCCATTTTTATTCATTTAGCTCTCCATCTGCAGGGTGTAACAAAACAGTGGGGCTTTTTACATAAAAACCTTTATTTTATTGAATGATCTGGCCAAAAATCTGTAATAAATACTAAATTACATTGAAAACTGGTATTACCTTTTAAAGTAAAAGGTCTTCCCATTGGAAAGTATTATATATATATATATATATATATATAAATATATATATTAAGGTCTCATATCTATAGATCTTACATACTCAAATCGTTCAAGGCATGCAAGAACAAAGAAAAAGTAGTCTATTTCAGCACCTCAAGCCTGTTCTGCCATTCAATTAGTCAATTAGATTATTGCATTAGATCAGGACACCTCAACTCTATTTTCCCGCCTTTGCTCCATATCCCTTGATATACTGGCCTAACAAAAATCTATCGATGTCAGTCTTGAAACTTTCTATTGACCCAGCATCTATATCATTTTGGGGGAGAGAGTTTTAAATTTCTACTGCCCTTTGTGTGAAAAAGTGTTTCCTGATTTCATTCCTAAGTGACTTTAATTTTAAGATTACATGCAGTCATAATGGATTCTTAGGGATACGGGAGTTGATAATTGTTTACAGTTAGGTTGCCTTGCAGATCTTAAAATGTAAAGAAAAAAGGCACAAGAAACAGAAGTGATTTGTAAAACCATTTTATTCAAAAGGAGAATGAACACCTTCATGATAAATTTTAAAAAAGAAAGTAATTAAGTTGTACTTATTACATAGCTTTGAACTTTAAAATGGATAAATAATATAAACAGTAAATTGTTTGGGCACTAACAGGCAGTATTGAATATATAATTGCATTGGCAATATTGTAAAGGAAAACGATAAAAACAGAATATTTGATCATTCATTTCATTGCTGTTTGTTGGATATGACTAGTGTAGAATGGTTTCTACTTTTATTTACACAACATTCAATGGGCTAGAATCTCCACTTCTTTTGTATGCTTGACGCCCACTTAAAGCTCATTTTACCACTGAAATGACGTACAATGCCCATATATCCCCCATTCTGGCACAAAATGGAAACTGACGGCTTTTTTAGGAGACTTATCGCCGAGCGTTATTTTCCCAATGTGCTTAACACTGAGAAAAAATATCACCGTCCGCCCACTTTTTTTGGGCGGAATCAGCAGAATGGGCGAATTCAACGCCCATAATATCGCCCAGCGTTACTTTCCGCATGGAATTAACGCCGAGATTCAATATTAACGCCCGGCAACTGTTTTTTGTCGTAAAGAGCATATTTGCCCAAACTAGCAGCCATGGAGATCGCCCATCTTCAATTTTACCACCTTGCACACATATCGCCCACAATATCGCTCACTCAAAAAACCGCCCACAAAAAATGGAACTAACCGGAACGAATGCCAGCGGTGCAGCTGGCATTTGTTAAATCCCACTCTTATGTCAGGCGCTGATATCGGAAAGATTTGACTGAAAGAGTGCTGACAAACTTCTGTGTGTGCACAGCTCAGACATCAATGGTGCCCATCACCTTGGTGCCAATTAAAGTTTATGTTGATTGATGCTAAGTTGTATTTAACCCTTTCATGGTAAGGAATCACCAGTGTATAACCGTCCAGCTATCTGAGACAATGCTTAATCAGGTTATGTTCAATAACAAAAGTTTAATACCAACATTGGTCTGAAATCATAAGTATCACAGCCAATAACACCCTACCCCCACCCACATCCCTCTTTTACCACCACTGACATCAATCACATGTTCAACATGTCTAGCAACACAGAATACAAAGGCAAAGCAGGAGGGTGGTCCCCTGCCCCCATACATTGCAGCAAATTGCATACACCCAGATGGAGATACAGGCAACTCACAATTATCATCACACGGATCCAACGGGAAACCATTGTAACAGGATTTAAAATTTCAGCCCGGGAAGGCATCGGGTTTTAACTTTATAATGTTAATCGCTCTAACGGAGAAATCATTTACCCGGCATAGCCCAATCCCCGAGGGACCTGGATAATCGAGAGTTGCCTGTATAACACAGCCACACCTGGTCACATGTGTTATGTATTGATGTGTGTATCGTCCTGGTACCTTAAATGTAATATAAGCACAATGGTACACCACAGAGGGCGCTGTGGTGGGAAACCTGGAAGTACCTGCAACAGGCAATATAAAAGGCTGACCACCACACCTGAGAGGCACTCTGGAGCTGAACAATAAAGGACGAAGTTAGATTAACACCAGACCGTGTGGAGTCAGTGATTTGTTTGCTACATACACCACAACATGCACCTCACTTTCCTTCCCCCCCTCTCCTTCTCCCCCTCGCTCCATGGCACCTGGCCGAGGAGCTCCTCAGGCGGTGCCTCATTGGGGGGGATGAAGGCAGATGCGTTGGTTGGACGGGTACGGGAGCAGGGGATGCCGAGGGGGCAACATTCTCTGATGCAGAAGCAGGATCTTCATCCTTGCTCTCATCTGTCATTTGCAATGGTGGTGTGGGACCTAGGAGTGGAGTGCCATACTCTGAGATGACTGGGAGGGCTGTGGCAGCAGTGTTCCTGGCTGTCGCATCCAGGGACTCCGCCATACGCGGAATGTACTCGGTCATGGTGGCCAGGTGTCTGGATATGCCTCCCAATGCTTCGATTAGCTAGTCATCAATGTCTAAAGACCTCCTGGACAACTGTACCATCTCTCCGCTGTCATGTCGCGCTCGTGGAACAGACCTGTCGCGTCCACGAGACCTCCGCGGGGTCGGTGCCGTCCTGGGGACAGATGGGGTGCCCTGTGGAGAGGTGCTTGAGGCTGACACCTTCAGGGTGGAGGCGGGAATGACTGGACGACCAAAAGATGGCCTTGGGGTGGAATGTGTTCTGGAGCGTGGAGATGCAGGTTCTTCGAAGTCCGCGCTCTCATCCGTCAAGAACAGACCCAGCAGATTGACGGGCGACAATCAGAACTCCTCAGCACCAGGTGTAGTAGGATCGCCCGCCGACTTCTGCCCCGCGACCCCACCTTCTGACCTCTGTGGCCTCGTCTGGGGCTGCGCTGTTGGCTGAGCTGCAAGACACAAATTAGGTTGTTAGAGGAGAAGTGGGTGCTAGGGTGACAAGCTGAGTCCAGCGCTACACACAGCATATGTACGACAAAAGCACCATCGCTCTCAAAATCATTACAGACATCACATTTCATCACCATCAACACATTGTGCATTGCAATGATTTTCATTAGGCCAGCATTATTTCTATGACACTTTTAGAAATCATCTATCATATATGATTGTTCGGATATAAGTTGGTGTGGCATCTATTGACTTTACATCATGCAATGGTGTAAGCTTTACTCACGTGGCATCACTTCAGGGTCTGCGAGATGCATCCGTGGCTGTCCGGGGGTGCTTCCCCACGAGTGCGAGCACCCGATCCTCCATCTCTGTGATGTCACTGGGGACTGGTGGCCCCCCATCCTTTCGCCTCTGCTCAGACCTCATCGTCGAATGCTTCTTCTGTAAAAGGTGACAGGACGACATGGCAGGAGATCATTGCGTGATATCATTACTAGGTACTGTCACAGAGACTAATAACACATAACCGACAGATATAATCATGGTTACTATGAATATTATCATTCTTTACCTAAAGACGTACACCATGACCGCAGGCTTTGAGTAAAACATTCCCGGTAAAAGTGCAAGACCTCACATCTGCTGATAGTCACTCATGACTGTTACAAATCAAATTATATAAATACATAAGTACATGTAAATCAATGTAATACTTACTCTTGCGGATCCCACAAGGCCGGTCCATTGTTTTCGGCATTGGTTGCCCTCATGCACCTCGTTGATCGCCGACGAGACCACCTCTGCTATCTTGGTCCATATGTTCTGGTAGGCCTTTGGGGTGGGCTTCCCACGCCCTCCCTGTGTCAAAGCACCTCAGCGTGACTCAATCTCCTGGAGGAGGGAGGCATTTTCCTTGTCCAAGAACCTCCTGGCTCTTTTGGGGTCTCCAATGTGCTCTCCTCCAACCTCACTGCTCTCTCCAGCGTCAGTCTCTACAGCATGCTGTGATGCCTCCTCCTCTCGCTCCATTATAGCGCAAATTCGGTCAAATATGTGGCTGGTAACAGCTACTTTTTGTTTGCCTACTTGCTGTGAAGCTGTAAAGTCTCCCTCCTTCCTCCCAAAGCAGCCACACCACACCCAGCCACGTCTTCAGTCCCTCTGAGCTCCCTCTCTCTCTGTCTCCTCTTCTGCGCATGTCATGGTGACCCTTGACCTCCAGAATCGCGGGAATCGAGTGTTGCCATGCCGTTGCTAAGGACGGCCACACTTTACTGCAGAAGGTCAAAAAAATTTAACACTACCGTCCATTTGGGATCGCTCGCGGTGACGCCCATTTTGAAAAATGTAAACTAGGTATTTTGAGAATGGACAAAAAGCCGGTGATCTGAAAACCCTTTTTTACCGCCCATGCCGGAACTAACACCCATTTTTGGTCGATAACCTCAAAAGTGGAGGTTTTAGCCCAATGTATTCTAAATGACTTCATTCTTTATCAGCCATGGTTCAATGGTAGCACTCTCGCCTCTGAGTGGGAAGGATATGGATTCATAGGAACAGGAGTAGGCCATTTAGCCCTTCGAGTCTGTTCCGCCATTCAATGAGATCATGGCTGATCTGTAACCTAACTCCATATACCCACCTTTGCTGCATATCTTTGGTTAACAGAAATCTATCAATCTCAGATTTTAAATTAACAATTGTCCAAGCATCAATTGCTGTTTGCAGAAGAGAGTTCCAAACTTCTTCCACGTTGCATGTAGAAGTGTTTCCTACTTCATTCCTGAAAGGCCTGGCTCTAATTTTTAGAGTATGTCCCCTAGTCCTAGATTCCCCAACCAGCAGAAATAGTTTCTCTCCATTTACCCTAGCAGTCCCCCTTAATGTCTATATTCCAGGGAATATAACCCAAGAGGCAGTCGGGACTTCGGCGAGAGGACTATCAAAGGCACAGCAGGGAGTCCGGGGCCCAGCGTCGAGGAGGTGCGTGGCGAGGCAGTTGGGACTTCAGCGAGAGGACTATAAAAGGCACAGCAGGGAGTCCGGGGGCCCAGCGTCGAGGAGGTGCGTGGAGAGGTGTGTTTCTGCAGCTACAGGGAGAAGGCAAAAAAGTAGAAAGAAATAGAAAGGTGATGTCACAGCCAAGGGGGTAAGTGATTGGCTGGTGATTGGTAAGTAGATTATCTTTTTTCTCTTCTATAACAGTGAGTAACCTTCAGCATTGTTGTTGCCAATTTAAGTGTATCTAAGGGATAAGTCATGGCAGGACAGCTCGGTCACGTGTTATGCTCCTCCTGTACTATGTGGGAAATCAGGGACACCAGAGGCGTCCCTGACGACTACGTGTGCGGGAAGTGTATCCGCCTCCAGCTCCTGATGGACCGCGTTGCGGAGTTGGAGCTGAGGGTGGATTCACTCTGGAGCATCCACGATGCTTGGTCTTACCGCAGGTAAAGGGTACACAGCCAGATAGGGAATGGAAGACCAACAGGAAGAGCAGTGCAAGGAAGGTAGTGCAGAGATCCCCTGCGGTCAGCCCCCTGCAAAACAGATACACCGCTTTGAGTACTATTGAGGGAGATGACTCATCAGGGGGGGAGCAGCAGCAGCCAAGTTCATGGCACCATGGCTGGCTCTGCTGCACAGGAGGGCAGGAAAAAGAGTGGGAGAGCGATAGTGATCGGGGATTCAATTGTAAGGGGAATAGATAGGCGTTTCTGCGGCCGCAACTGAGACTCCAGGATGGTATGTTGCCTCCCTGGTGCAAGGGTCAAGGATGTCTCGGAGCAGGTGCAGGACATTCTGAAAAGGGAGGGTGAATAGCCAGTTGTCGTGATGCACATTGGTACCAACGATACAGGTAAAAAATGGTATGAGGTCCTACGAGACAAATTTAAGGAGCTAGGAGCTAAATTAAAAAGTAGGACCTCAAAAGTAGTAATCTCGGGATTGCTACCAGTGCCACATGCTAGTCAGAGGAAGAATCGCAGGAGAGCTGAGGTGAATATGTGGCTTGCACAGTGGTGCAGCAGGGAGGGATTCAAATTCCTGGGGCATTGGAACCGGTTCTGGGGGAGGTGGGACCAGTACAAACCGGATGGTCTGCACCTAGGCAGGACTGGAACTAACGTCCTAGGAGGAGTGTTTGCTCGTGCTGTTGGGGAGGAGTTAAACTAATATGGCAGGGGGATGGGAACCAATGTAGGGAGACAAAGGGAAACAAAATGGAGACAGAAACAAAAGACAGAAAGGAGATGAATAAAAGTGGAGGGCAGAGAAACCCAAGGCAAAAAACAAAAAGGGCCACTTTGCAGCAAAATTCTAAAGGATCAAAGTGTGTTAAAAAGGCAAGTGAGGAATATTCGGAATAAGGGGGCCGAATTATAAGAACATAAGAATTAGGAACAGGAGTAGGCCATCTAGCCCCTTGAGCCTGCTCCGCCATTCAACAAGATCATGGCTGATCTGGCCGTGGACTCAGCTCCACTTACCAGCCCGCTCCCCGTAACCCTTAATTCCCTTATTGGTTAAAAATCTATCTATCTGTGATTCGATTACATTCAATGAGCTAGCCTCAACTGCTTCCTTGGGCAGAGAATTCCACAAATTCACAACCCTCTGGGAGAAGAAATTTCTTCTCAACTCGGTTTTAAATTGGCTCCCCCGTATTTTGAGGCTGTGCCCCCTAGTTCTAGTCTCCCCTACCAATGGAAACAACCTCTCTGCCTCTATCTTGTCTATCCCTTTCATTATTTTAAATGTTTCTATAAGATCACCCCTCATCCTTCTGAACTCCAACGAGTAAAGACCCAGTCTACTCAATCTATCATCATAAGGTAACCCCCTCATCTCCGGAATCAGCCTAGTGAATCGTCTCTGTACCCCCTCCAAAGCCAGTATATCCTTCCAAAACTGCACACAGTACTCCAGGTGCGGCCTCACCAATACCCTATACAGTTGCAGCAGGACCTCCCTGCTTTTGTATTCCATCCCTCTCGCAATGAAGGCCAACATTCCATTCGCCTTCCTGATTACCTGCTGCACCTGCAAGCTAACTTTTTGGGATTCATGCACAAGGACCCCCAGGTCTCTCTGCTCCGCAGCATGTTGTAATTTCTCCCCATTCAAATAATATTCCCTTTTACTGTTTTTTTTCCCAAGGTGGATGACCTCACATTTTCCGACATTGTATTCCATTTGCCAAACCTTAGCCCATTCGCTTAACCTATCCAAATCTCTTTGCAGCCTCTCTGTGTCCTCTACACAACCCACTTTCCCACTAATCTTTGTGTCATCTGCAAATTTTGTTGCACTACACTCTGTCCCCTCTTCCAGGTCACCTATGTATATTGTAAACAGTTGTGGTCCCAGCACCGATCCCTGTGGCACACCACTAACCACCGATTTCCAACCCGAAAAGGACCCATTTATCCCGACTCTCTGCTTTCTGTTCGCCAGCCAATTCTCTATCCATGCTAATACATTTCCTCTGACTCCGAGTACCTTTATCTTCTGCAGTAACCTTTTGTGTGGCACCTTATCGAATGCCTTTTGGAAATCTAAATACACCACATCCATCGGTACACCTCTATCCACCATGCTCGTTATATCCTCAAAGAATTCCAGTAAATTAGTTAAACATGATTTCCCCTTCATGAATCCATGCTGCGTCTGCTTGATTGCACTATTCCTATCTAAGTGTCCCGCTATTTCTTCCTTAATGATAGTTTCAAGCATTTTCCCCACTACAGATGTTAAACTAACCGGCCTATAGTTACCTGCCTTTTGTCTGTCCCCTTTTTTAAACAGAGGTGTTAAATTAGCTGCTTTCCAATCCGCTGGTACCTCCCCAGAGTCCAGAGAATTTTGGTAGATTATAGCGAATGCATCTGCTATAACTTCAGCCATCTCTTTTAATACCCTGGGATGCATTTCATCAGGACCAGGGGACTTGTCTACCTCGAGTCCCATTAGCCTGTCCAGCACTACCCCCCTCATGATAGTGATTGTCTCAAGGTCCTCCCTTCCCACATTCCCATGACCAGCAATTTTTGGCATGGTTTTTGTGTCTTCCACTGTGAAGACCGAAGCAAAATAATTGTTTAAGGTCTCAGCCATTTCCACATTTCCCATTATTAAATCCCCCTCCTCATCTTCTAAGGGACCAACATTTACTTTAGTCACTCTTTTCCGTTTTATATATCTGTAAAAGCTTTTACTATCTGTTTTTATGTTTTGTGCAAGTTTACCTTCGTAATCTATCTTTCCTTTCTTTATTGCTTTTTTAGTCATTCTTTGCTGTTGTTTAAAATTTTCCCAATCTTCTAGTTTCCCACTAACCTTGGCCACCTTATACGCATTGGTCTTTAATTTGATACTCTCTTTTATATCCTTGGTTATCCACAGCTGGTTATCCCTTCTCTTAATGGCCTTCTTTTTCACTGGAATATGGAATATATTTTTGTTGCGCACTATGAAAGAGCTCCTTAAAAGTCCTCCACTGTTCCTCAATTGTGCCACCGTTTAGTCTGTGTTTCCAGTCTACTTTAGCCAACTCTGCCCTCATCCCACTGTAGTCCCCATTGTTTAAGCATAGTACGCTCATTTCTGACACAACTTCCTCACCCTCAATCTGTATTAAAAATTCAACCATACTGTGATCATTCCGAGAGGATCTTTTACTGGGAGATCGTTTATTTTTCCTGTCTCATTACACAGGACCAGATCTAAGATAGCTTGCTCCCTTGTAGGTTCTGTTACATACTGTTCTAAGAAACAATCCCGTATGCATTCTATGAATTCCTCCTCCAGGCTACCCCGTGCGATTTGGTTTGACCAATCGATATGTAGGTTAAAATCCCCCATGACTACTGCCGTTCCTTTTTCACATGCCTCCATTATTCCCTTGATTATTGTCCGCCCCACCATGAAGTTATTATTTGGGGGCCTATAAACTACGCCCACCAGTGAGTTTGTCCCCTTACTATCTCTAATCTCCACCCACAATGATTCAACATTTTGTTCATTCGAGCCAATATCGTCTCTCACAACTGCCCTGATATCAGCCTTTATTAACAGAGCTACCCCACCTCCTTTCCCTTCTTGTCTATCTTTCTGAATCGTCAGATACCCCTGTATGTTTAATTCCCAGTCTTTGCCACCCTGCAACCATGTTTCTGTAATGGGTGACTTTAATATGCATATAGATTGGGCTAATTAACCGTGCAGATAGCATTTAACGGATACGATGTGGTTGGCATCACGGAGACATAGCTCCAGGGAGACCAAGGCTGGTAACTCAACATCCAAGGATATTCAACATTTAGGAAGGATAGACTGAAAGGAAAAGGAGGTGGGCTGGTGTTGCTGGTTAAAGAGGAAATTAATGCAATAGTAAGGAAAGACATTAGCTTGGATGATGTGGAATCGGTATGGGTAGAGCTACAGAATACCAAAGGGCAGAAAACGCTAATAGGAGTTGTGTACAGATCTCCAAACAGTAATTGTGATGTTAGGGAGGGCATCAAACAGGAAATTAAGGGTGCATGCAATAAAGGTGCAGCAGTTATCATGGGTGACTTTAATATGCATATAGATTGGGCTAACCAAACTGGAAACAATACGATGGAGGAGGATTTCCTGGCGTGCATAAGGGATGGTTTTCTAGACCAATATGTCGAGGAAGCAACTAGGGGAGAGGCCATCTTAGACTGGGTGTTGTGTAATGAGAGAGGATTAATTAGCAATTTCGTTGTGCGAGACCCCTTGGGGAAAGAGTGACCATAATATGGTGGAATTCTACATTAGGATGGAGAATGAAACAGTTAAGTCAGAGACCATGGTCCAAAACTTAAAGAAGGGTAACTTTGAAGGTATGAGGCGTGAATTGGCTAGGATAGATTGGCAAATGATACTTAAGGGGTTGACAGTGGATGGGCAATGGCAGACATTTAGAGACCGCATGGATGAACTACAACAATTGTACATTCCTGTCTGGCGTAAAAATAAAAAAGGGAAGGTGGCTCAACCGTGGCTATCAAGGCAAATCAGGGATAGTATTAAAGCCAAGGAAGTGGCATACAAATTGGCCAGAAATAGCAGCGAACTCTGGGACTGGGAGAAATTTAGAACTCAGCAGAGGAGGACAAAGGGTTTGATTAGGGCAGGGAAAATAGAATACGGAGGAAGTTTGCAGGGAACATTAAAATGCAAAAGCTTCTATAGATATGTAAAGAGAAAAAGGTTAGTAAAAACAAACATAGGTCCCCTGCAGTCAGAATCAGGGGAAGTCATAACTGGGAACAAAGAAATGGCAGACCAATTGAACAAGTACTTTGGTTCTGTATTCACTAAGGAGGACACAAACAACCTTACGGATATAAAAGAGGTCAGGGGGTCTAGTAAGAAGGAGGAACTGAGGGAAATCCTTATTAGTCGGGAAATTGTGTTGGGGAAATTGATGGGATTGAAGGCCGATAAATCCCCAGGGCCTGATTGTCTGCATCCCAGAGTACTTAAAGAGGTGACCTTGGAAATAGCGGATGCATTGACAGTCATTTTCCAACATTCCATAGACTCTGGAGAAGTTCCTATGGAGTGGAGGGTAGCCAATGTAACTCCACTTTTTAAAAAAGGAGGAAGAGAGAAAACAGGGAATTATAGACCAGTCAGCCTGACATCGATAGTGGGTAAAATGATGGAATCAATTATTAAGGATGTCATAGCA
The DNA here is from genome assembly GCF_044704955.1 of Pristiophorus japonicus. Lineage (NCBI taxonomy): Eukaryota > Metazoa > Chordata > Chondrichthyes > Pristiophoridae > Pristiophorus > Pristiophorus japonicus. Next base: position 486,257,399 of record NC_091977.1, read on the forward strand.
GCACATTTGAAAAGAGGTGACATGATAGGTCCAATTCAGCATGGATTTGTGAAAGGGAAATCATGCTTGACAAATCTTCTGGAATTTTTTGAGGATGTTACCAGTAGAGTGGACAAGGGGGAACCAATTGATGTGGTGTATTTGGACTTTCAGAAGGTTTTTGACAAGGTCCCACACAAGAGATTAATGTGCAAAGTTAAAACACATGGGATTGGGGGTAGTGTGCTGACGTGGATTGAGAACTGTTTGGCAGACAGGGAGCAAAGAGTAGGAGTAAATGGGTACTTTTCAGAATGGCAGGCAGTGACTAGTGGGGTACCGCAAGGTTCTGTGTTGGGTCCCAGCTGTTTACATTGTACATTAATGATTTAGATGAGGGGATTAAATGTGGTATCTCCAAATTTGCGGATGACACTAAGTTGGGTGGCAGTGTGAGCTGCGAGGAGGATGCTATGAGGCTGCAGAGTGACTTGGATAGGTTAGGTGAGTGGGCAAATGCATGGCAGATGAAGTATAATGTGGATAAATGTGAGGTTATCCACTTTGGTGGTAAAAAGAGTGAGACAGACTATTATCTGAATGGTGACAGAGTAGGAAAAGAGGAGGCGCAACGAAGCCTGGGTGTCATGGTACATCAGTCATTGAAGGTTGGCATGCAGGTACAGCAGGCGGTTAAGAAAGCAAATGGCATGTTGGTCTTCATAGCGAGGGGATTTGAGTACAGGGGCAGGGAGGTGTTACTACAGTTGTACAGGGCCTTGGCGAGGCCAGACCTGGAGTATTGTGTACAGTTTTGGTCTCCTAACTTGAGGAAGGACATTCTTGCTATTGAGGGAGTGCAGTGAAGGTTCACCAGACTGATTCCCGGGATGGCGGGACTGACATATCAAGAAAGGCTGGATCAACTGGGCTTGTATTCACTGGAGTTCAGAAGAATGAGAGGGGATCTCATAGAAACGTTTAAGGTTCTGACGGGTTTAGACAGGTTAGATGCAGGAAGAATGTTCCCAATGTTGGGGAAGTCCAGAACCAGGGGTCACAGTCTAAGGATAAGGGGAAAGTCATTTAGGACTGAGATGAGGAGAAACTTCTTCACCCAGAGAGTGGTGAACCTGTGGAATTCACTACCACAGAAAGTTATTGAGGCCAATTCACTAAATATATTCAATAAGGAGTTCGATGAAGTCCTTACTACTAGGGGGATCAAGGGGTATGGCGAGAAAGCAGGACTGGGATACTGAAGTTGCATGTTCAGCCATGAACTCATTGAATGGCGGTGCAGGCTCGAAGAGCCGAATGGCCTACTCCTGCACCTATTTTCTATGTTTCATTTGCGTAATCTCTCCTCATAATTTGACCCTTGGAGTCCAGGTATCATTCTGGTAAATCTACACTGCACGCCAACCAATACCCTTCTTCAGATGTGGTGCCCAAAACTACTCAAAATACTCCAGGTGTGGTCTAACCACTGCTTTGTATAGCTTTAGCATAACTTCTACCCCCTTGTATTCCAGTCCTCTAGATATAAAGGCCAGTATTGCATTAGCCTTTTTGATTATTTTAGGTACCTGATCATGACATTTTAATGATCTATGTACCTGAACCCTCAAATCCCTTTGGATCTCCACTGTTTTTAGCTTTTCTCCATTTAGAAAGTATTATGTTCCATCCTTTTTAGGTCCAAAGTGGATGACGTCACATTGAAATCCATTTGCCACAGTTTTTCCCATTCGCTTAATGAATTAATATCTCTTTGTAATTTTATGTTTCCATCTACAATGTGTCATCAGCAAACTTGGATATATGGCTTTCTACCCCATTATCTAAGTCGTTAATAAATACGGTGAATAGTTGAGGCCCCAAAACAGATCTTTGCAGGCCACCACCAGTCACATCCTGCCAAAGAGTACCTGCCCATTATTCCTACTCTCTGTCTACTGCCACTCAGCTAATTTCCTAACCAAGTCAATAATTTGCATTTAATTCCTTGAGCTTCACCTTTAGCTAACAATCTCTTATGAGGGACTTTATCAAATGCCTTCTAAAAGTCCATATAAATCACATTTCCCTATCTACTACTTAGTCACCTCCTCAAAAAATTCAGTCAGTTTCATCAAGCATGACCTACCCTTTACAAATCCATGCTGGCTGTCTCTGATCAGCTGAAAATTTTTAAGGTGTTTAGTCACTCTATCCTTAATTATAGACTCTAGTAATTTCCCGACAACAGATGTTGGTCTAACTGGTCTATAATTCTCTGGTTTCCCTTCCTCAGCTTTCTTAAACAACGTAGTGACATGAGCAATTTTCCAATCTAAAGGAATGGTTTCAAAATTGAGAGAAGTTTGGAAGATTCTGTGTCTTCCTCTTCCCTCTGTGAGCAGATGCTGTAAATCTGAAGTAAAAGCATACAATTCTGGAAATACTCTGCAGGTCAGGCAGCATCTTGACCTGAGGTGTGAACTCGGTTTCTCTCTCCATGATGTTGCCTGAGCTGCTGAGTATTTCTAGCATTTTCTATCTTCTCAGAGGCCCTCCTTTACCATACGAGGCCTTACAAGTATCCAGCAGCACTACCAGTACACTTAACAAGCTATAACATGTATTGCACCAAGCCACTACGTCAATAAAATTTTTAAAAGTCTAGTCTAAGAGCTTAAATGCAAACTTACCTGAAAGATGTTTGTGTCAGCATTTCTGTCAGTCTGCTGAACGTTCACTGATTTCACACTCCCAGCCACCAGCTCCTCAAGGCCATTTGCAGTGTCCTCAGTGAAAGGCAGCAATGTTCTACCAGCCAAACTGCAGCCTGTGGGATAGCACTGTGTTTAGGCACAGGCACAACCAAGAAAATCACTAAGGGAATGAATAAGGGCGATGAGTTGATTTCTTGATGTCATATTGGATGGATAGATGTATAAAGTTGGATTGGAAATTTTGCTTTGTGGTGGATTTTATATCAGCATTGTGGCCAAGAGGACACTGTGATGGTCAGTAACAGAGGGAAGGTAAGGTGTGGGACAAATCTTGAAAGGAGAATTGGGGTTGTGGTCACTGGTGCCATGGGCAGTTGATTCCATTCCAGATATCCTGGCCAAAAAGAGGGCTGTCTGGGTTGCATTCTTCCTTCTGCTTCCTCCTCCTCCTTTGTGTCTTCCTCTTCTGTGTTTTTTTATGTTTCTCGGTTCCTACATCCATAGTATAACCTTGTCACAGAAGAATCCTAACCTCTCAATATGTTCTACTTGCACACGACATCTTGAAACATCTTAACATTTTCCCTATTCAAGTCTTCGAAATCCCTTCTTATACAATCCACAGGATTTAAAAACCTAGCCCTGGCATCACCTAGCCATTGCTTTATCATTTACCTCAGTGCCTTTCCTACTCATTGTGACCTTGCACATTCTGCTCTAAATTTCATGGAGTTCTTTACCCCACAGAGTGTGATCAGCAGTAGGTAGTGGAGGCAAAATCTATGCAGCCATTTTAGAGAAGTCAGATGCTGTTATTTGATGGTCGGAGGACATATCGTCTGAATGGATAAGCTAGGATGGACGGAATGGTCTCCCTCATCCATATTTATCAAGTGATCTTATGAAATAAGAGGACTGAAATGCGAATGGCTTATGAAAGTGCAAGCCACAGCGTGCCAATGAGTTTGCTGAGGGTGTGGAGCGCTTTACACATACCTAAAACAAAAGTGTTAATCTGCATGCCAGCTACTGATACACCAAGAACAAACTGCAGAGAGATGAATAAGTTGAAGGTTGGTACAAACGCTGCTCCCACACCACTGGCTAGCTGAAGAAGCAGTGAGAGCAAAACAATTGGTCGTCGACCAAACCTACAAAAAAGAAAGAGACAATGTTATTAAATGTGCACAATAGCCATCTTGTAGCAACATCCTATCTTCTCCAGGACACCAGCTCTAGTAGTAAAGGCCCCAATTTTGCCCATCACTGGGCGCCGTTTTTTCGGTGCCCAGTGAATTTTTAGACGCCAAAGCTCAATTCAAAGATTCCCCAGAGTCGGGATGCCGGTGTCTACTGCCAGCGCCAGAATGTTTGGCGCCAAATATTCTGGCGCTGGAGTACCTGTAAAAGAAGGTTCCGCGCCATTTCTTTATATAAGGGAAACTTTCCCCAACTACAACATTTTTTAAACCAGCGCAGAGGAACACGGTAGGAAAAACTCTTACTTGCAGTTAGAGAATCTGTGCTGGCCCGCTGCTATCCCTGGCCGAAGGGACTTCCATTTAGCTTACAATTAAACTCTACAGTAACTTAAAGACCAAATTTTAACTATAAGCGGGTATAAAATAATAAATAAAAACTTACCCATAGTGATGCTCCTGCGATGAAAAAAGAATGATGTCAAAAAAATAATAAAATAATAAAATCTTTATCTTTTTCCATTGATGTCCTCAAGGCCCAAAATACTCCAAATAGTTGAAGGAAAACATTAAAATGTTCCAAAAATGAAGAATCAGCATACCAATCCTCTTCTTCTTCTGGGATACAGTGCAGCCTTCTCCCCATTCTCCTGGACGTCGAATGGAGTCGGTGCTAGCCCAGGCTGAATGTCCTCCACCCACACGGCCCACTCCTAGCCCAGGCTGAATGTCCTCCACCCACGCGGCCCACTGCTAGCCCAGGCCGAAGGTCTGCACACACAGGACAGTGCAAGACACTCCAGGCTCAAAGGCAAGCAACAGTGATCTCTATTAAAGGTGGAACATTACATTGAAAAAAAAATAATCCCACCACAAATCTTTTAGGTTTTTATGGAGTGTTGGAGTGCTTAAGTGGAAAATATATAATTTATATTAACTATTACCACCACATATTTTTTTATGTTTCAAAAGATTGTTGGATATTACATAATGGCTATTAAATATTCCCACCACCAATCTTTTAAGTTTTAAAGGAGTGTTGGAGTGCTTAGCTGGACATAACCTTAGGCTTTTAAATATTCCCATCACAAATCTTGTATGTTTAAATGGAGTTTCGGAATGTTGGAGTGCTTAGGTGGACAATAAGACTAACTGTTCATGGATGCCGACGGGCTGATGGTCACTGATATATGCACCATGGTACTTCGTTGCATGCACCAGTGACCCAGAACAAGACAGGATCCATGAACACCTTAGTACTGGAACCTGCCCCTGTATCATTTAAACCAACAGGTTGCAAGGGGTGAGGCCATTTTACATTTTCAGTCAGGTTCTCCTTTAATATTTATTAGTGCAGCATTAAAAAGTGCAGGGGTCAGGTTAAAAGACCAAAATTAAAATGTTTAATGAACATTTGTACAGCCCAGTTGTAATTAGCTTGATTTTACTTATGTTTAAACCTTCAAAACTTTAAAAAAATGTATTCTGAACCATGGCAAACTTTACAAAGAACAATCAACTAAATCAACCAAAAAAACAAACAAGACATCTATACTCTTCATTAGCGCTGTGCGCCAAACCTGCCCCAGTAGATGCCGCTACCACAGCGCGTGCCCATAGTTGCAGACTTCTGCTTCCTTGTCCCCCGTACCCCCAGGTAGTCTATTTCTTTTCCGGGGCGGCATTTCTTGATGCTGGGCTACAACAGGGACAGAGCCAAAATGTGTCATAGTGGAATGCCTCTTCATTGTCAACCTCATCCTCAGGATCAACCCTTGAATTTGATGCAGAGTGGAAAGCGCTCCTCGCATTAAGGACAGCCTGGGTGAGCCTCGTTATTGCTGATACTACCTCGTTCAACCATCTCGAAAGTCTTTCAACTTGTAATGACAGTCTCCTCAACTCTGCCCTCACCCCACCAAAGGCTTCAAGGAGCAATCGAGATTGTTGGATGTTCTCCCCGCTCATCCTCACAAGATGTCCCATGTTCTCAGAGTCCAGTGTTTCTGCATCAGGTCTGGAGTTTTCCCTCCTATGACGTCTTGCAGGTGTGGCTTGGTATGACATACTTGTACCCGCAGCCTCATACTTGTACACCTAGAAAAGTCCTCTCGCTTGATTCGCTCATGAAAAGGCTTGGAATTCTCGAGGGGTTCAGCACCTCCAAATCCAGGGTAACCATCTCGTCGTCTAATAATTCTTGCTGCCCATCATTGTCCTGAGTTGGAATATCTGGCATGCCGTTTTCTTGAACATCCTCTCCTTCAACTTTAGGTGCACCTTCTGTCTCTATCTCTGCGAAACAAAGATAGATGCTTAGTTAGCATCATTGAGGAAGGAGAAGCGTAGGAAGCACACGCATGACGTAACATTTAGCCAACCCAGACTGTGCAATTTGCAGGACTTACCCTCTAATGTAAAAGTGGGCCCAGCTTCTGCATTGATTGTTGGTCTTCTCCTGTAGCATTTAATCATTGATGCTATCCTCTGCTCCACGGCTGTTAGTTGCAGTCTACTTGGCGGACCTCCTCCAGTTTGTGACTGTTCTCTGTTGATCTGTGACACCATCTTCTGCAAAGATGCAAATGGAACTTTTTAAAGAGAGGGTCCTTCTGAACACACGCGCACGCACACACATCATCATCATAGGCAGTCCCTCGAAAGTGAGTTCTTAGGTGATTGAACAGTCCAATACGGGAATTACAGACTCTGTCACAGTTGGGACAGACAGTCGTTGAAGGAAAGGGTGGGTGGGGAGTCTGGTTTGCCGCACGCTCCTTCCGCTGCCTGCGCTTGCTTTCTGTATGCTCTTGGCGACGCGACTCGAGGTGCTCAGCGCCCTCCCGGATGCTCTTCCTCCACTTAGGGTGGTGTTTGGCCAGAAACTCCCAGGTGTCGGTGGGGAGGTTGCATTTCATCAAGGAAGCTTTGAGGGTGTCCTTGAAACATTTCCTCTGCCCACCTGGTTCTCGTTTGCCGTGTAGGAGTTCCGAGTAGAGTGCTTGCTTTGGGAGTCTTGTGTCAGGCATGCGAACAATGTGGTCCGCCCAACAGAGCTGGACGAGTGTGGTCAGTGCTTTGATGCTGTGGATGTTGGCCTGATCGAGGACACTAACGTTGGTGTATCTGTCCTCCCAGGGGATTTGCAGGATCTTGCGGAGATATCTTTGGTGGTATTTCTCCAGCGATTTGGAGGTGTCTACTGTATATGGTCAACATCTCTGAGCCATACAGGAGGGCGGGTATCACTACAGACCTGTAGACCATAAGCTTGGTGAAAGATTTGAGGGCCTGATCTTTGAACACTCTTTTCCTCAGGCGGCTGAAGGCTGTGCTGGCGCACTGGAGGCGGTGTTGAACCTCGTCGTCTATGTCTACTCTTACTGATAATAGGCTCCCAAGGTATGGAAATTGGTCCACATTGTCCAGAGCCGCGCTGACTGAGGGGCGGTGCTGTATGGCAGTGTCAGGTTGGTGGAGGACCTTTGTCTTACGGATGTTTAGTGTAAGGCCCATGCTTCCGTATGCCTCAGTGAAGACGTTGACTATGACTTGGACTTCAGCCTCTGAATGTGCGCAGGCGCAAGCGTCGTCCGCGTACTATAGCTCGACGACAGAGGATGGGACGATCTCATGGGACAGTCTTGGATCTGGCCTGGAGACGACGAAGGTTGAACAGGTTTCCCACTGGCCCTCCTAACCCTGGTCCCGCATTCACGTAGACTACGCGGGTCCCTTTCTCGGAAAAATGTTTCTGGTTGTATTGATGTTTATTCTAAATGGATCGAATGTGTTATAATGTCGTTCAGCACATCCACCGCCACAATAAAGAGCCTTCGGACAATGATCGCTACACATGGTCTGCCCGACATCCTTGTTAGTGACAATGGATCATGCTTTACGAGTTCTGAATTTCGCAAATTTATGTGCTGTAACGGCTTAAAGCATGTCAGGTCAACCCCGTTCAAACCAGCTTCCAATGGCCAAGTTGAACGGGCAGTACAGATCATAAAGCAGGGCATGCAGCGAGTGACGGAAGGCCCCTTGCAGACCCGTCTGTCTCGCGTGCTGCTTGCATATCGGATGAGGCCCCACTCACTCACGGGTTCCGCCCGCCAAACTCCTCATGAAGAGGACCCTCAAAACAAGGTTGTCCCTCATGCACCCGGTTTTAAGTGAGATTGTCGAAAACCGGCATCTTAAGCAATGTACATATCATGACCACAACTCTAACACGTTGAAGCAACGTCGATGACGCTATTTCCGTGCTGAACTTTGGTACGGGCCCCAAGTGGCTCGCAGGCACTGTCATAGCTAAAGAGGGGAGTAGGGGATTCATGGTAAAACTCACTAATGGCCAAACCTGTAGGAAGCACATCGATCAAACCAAATTGAGGTTCACCGATGAGCCAGAACTGCTGGATGACTACAGTGACATTGACTTCCAACCACAAGCAACAGAACCAGCGGTTCACCAAGAGACAGAACCTATCGCACCGGACAGTCCGACCAGAGCCGCAGCACCACAAGGCAGCGACACTCCGGTCAGGCCGCCCACACCCAGCGTCCAACTCAGGCGCTCAACCAGAGAGCGCAGAGCCCCAGTCAGGTTCGAGCTGTAAACTGCATCGAAGACTTGGGGGTGAAGTGTTGTGATGTATTTGCAGCCATGCTCTGTACCATGTGTTAGATCTCTTAATTTCCAATGAAATACGAACTCCGATTGTAGTTTTAATGTCACTTTATATTGGCAGCAGTAAGAAGCTCTTGGCTTTAAGCCAGGTCTTTGTCCTTCTGAGACCACATGGTCAAAATGGCTGTACTTGTACCTGGATCAATTTACAGAAAAGAACTCGCCTTCTTTGACCTTATTGGCTCAATTAATAGTCTTTTAACCTTTTAATTGGCTCACTACCCAAGGTCCTAAAATGTCAAGTTGATTGATGACTTAATGCAACATGCTCCCACTCACGTAGCATCTCTGACTTGGTGTCTGAATTTTCACAGCCTGTCTAAATGCAGCCTGTTTGAATTCTCTATCAATCCCCCCTTTGATTCTTTCACAAACTGAATTATAAAACATCAGGTATCACTGGTTAAACATTCTACAAAATAATTTCATATAGAGTTTCCTTCTAAAATTTGTTGATGTGTTTTGCCACATGTCCGGACTAGTAGCTTCCACACAAATTTACACCAACCCGAGTTCCATCGTGGCCACAATGGAAGTCTGGTTTTAGTAGGTTAATTAACCTTATTCCAATTTAATCCAAATCAATATCTTAGTTCAACCAGTAAACAACCTTCCCTTAAGCATAACATACCCTTGTGCCATGTACAGACGGTCTGCTGGGACCTGCGAGGTGTCTCACCTGCGGGACAGCAGCTACAGCCGCCTGGTCGCAACAACATTTAATCAACATAAACAAACAATATAAAAGTAAAATAATTACAACAAATAGAATTAAACCTTCCACCAATGAAGTTCCTATTGAACCTAACCATTCAGTGGCTCCACTCCACAAAGTGAATGATGGGGGTTGCTTAAGTTTTTCTACCTCCTTTTGGATATGCTCCGCCAAGCGGGTAATTTCTTCGGAGCTATCTGGGATATATGTGCAACACTCAGTTCTGAGTAGGGTGCAAGTACCTCCCTTTTCAGCCAGGATGTAATCAAGGGCCAGTCTATTCTGTAGGGCTACTGTGCGGATTGCTACCATTTCTGCATTGATTTTAACTAGGGCCTCTGAGGTATCATTGGCTACCCGTTCCACAACGGATGCCATGTTAATGGATTCCCTTGCCAGTCTGGCGGTCCCATACCTGGGAATCAGAATGGCAAAGAACCTCTCTGTTTCTGTGATAGCTCTCTTAGGACGGTGTAAATGTTCCGACAGTGACTTTATATGATACATACAAGGCACAATGTAGGCTAAATAGCAGGATCCCGTCCAATTCTGGGGCAGCCAAGGGTACGCCTTGTGGCCACACACCCAATAGGTGCCATTATAGGCAATGAATGGTAGCTGTTTCTTTGTCAGCAATACTCCAGGGCCTGTCCAGGCTTTTCCATCTGTTTTATTCAGAATTCCCGTTACGTTAAAAATTCCCACATCGGCCCAGTTTGGACGGTTCCGTGGCTTGATTATATTATAATTCCGGGAGCAGTTACTATACCCCACATTTTGGCCTCCTTTGATGTTTCTAATCAGACAGACCGATTCCCCCGGTCTTCCTATTCCCGTTATATTAGTGATAACAAAAAATGGGGGCCGTTTGGAATTATTGTAGCACGGTTGGTATCCCCCTTCAAAGGTAGTCAGATTGTAACCTGCTGACTTCCATTTACGTGCCCAGTTTTCCGTATCCTGAAACGCATTGCCTGTTTTGTTTTGATTAATTATCCACTCAGCCATTTCCGAGATATTCAAGGGAACTGGCCTCAAGGGAATCCCTCCCTTTGAGTGAATAGGAATATGCGCACATACCCAACAACTAGAAATGTTACCTTGTTTGGCATAAATGTATGACATATATAAAAAGGTATTTACGTGTAATTCCCTTGCTACTCTATTTCCCTTTGGTGCAGAGGGTCGGCTAGTAAGAAGTAGGCAAATGCATAGAATACCTACAGTCAATAATACAGTAAATTTATACATTTTCGCAAAAAGTAATTGTCCTTATTAGATTTCAGCTTCAGTTACGGGTGCTCGTTAACGTGTGAAGCGTGGATCCAGGCTTTCTTTCCTTGGACTTTAACAGCTGCCTGGGTGGTCAATAACACTTGATAAGGTCTCTCCCACTTGGCACCCAAAGGTTCTTTATGCAACTTTTTCACATACACCCAGACTCCCGGGATGATGTCGTGTCCTCCTTTGGGTGGATTACCCCAAGCTGCCTATACCTGTCGGGAAACAGAACTAATAGCATTGGTTAGGTTCTGACAGTATGATAACAAAGTGTCACTCATTAAGTGAACATCAGCTTTCCGTAAATCAATAGTTCCTGGCAGCGACATGGGTCTTCCTGTTATAATTTCAAATGGGCTTAGACCTGTAGTTCTATTCGGGGTTGCCCTAATGTTACATAGCACTATTGGTAGTGCCTGGGGCCATGGTGTTCCTTCTTGGTGATATTTGGCAAGCCGTTGTTTCAGAGTTCGATTCATTCGCTCTACTTGTCCTGATGATTGTGGATGATAAGGACAATGTAAATCCCACGTAATGTTCAGTAACCTACAGACTTCTTGGCAGACAGCACCTGTGAAGTGTGTTCCCTGATCTGAGTCAATGCTACTCGGGACTCCCCATCGGGGAATGTAATCCTTACACAAGACCTTTGCAGTGTGATTGGCTGTGGCTCTTTTAGCTCGGACAGCTTCTACCCATCTAGAGAATCTGTCGACCATGACAAGAATGTTAGTGTATCCTTGGCATGAAGGAAGAGATATATAATCAACCTGCAGATGCTGGAATGGTCCGACAGGAGCAGGGGGCCTCAGTTGGGGCATTACCGTGATGGGTCCAGAATTATTTTTCTGGCAGACCACACAGCAGTCTGTTACCAGCTGGGCATGTTTTTTAAATCCCCGACCCCACCAGCTTTTCTGGAACCGTGCCGTCATCTGTTGTGTGTCCCCACGAGTGGATCTGTTGGGCTAAAAAAGGCATAAGTGCTTGTGGCGCGACTGGCTTGTCGGTAACTCTTTGTCTCCAGACACCATCTTCACATAGCTTAATTCCTGCCTCAATCCATGTTCATTTTTCCTCTTGGGAGCACTCGCCTTGCATTGTTTGAAGGTCTCATGTCAGAGTCCTGAGTGCTTTCAATCTGCACATCTGTGTTGGTTCTTCTGGAGGAACGCCCTGTGAGGCGGCATCTTTAGCTGTCTGGTTGGCTAGGGCATTTCCCTGAGCTTCTGTGGTATTTTCCTTGGTATGGGCCTTACACTTCAGGATGGACACTTCCTGAGGTAATTGTATGGCCTCCAGTAAGTCTCGGACTTCTTTTCCATTTCGGATAGGTGTACCAGCAGCAGTGAGGAATCCTCTTTTCCGCCATAACAGACCAAAGTCGTGAGCAACTCCAAAAGCATAACGCAAATCTGTGTAGACATTAGCTGTCTGTCCTTCTGCTATTCGACATGCTTCTGACAGGGCTCGTAACTCAGCCTGTTGTGCTGACGTTCCTGGGGGTAAACATCCTTTTGCCACTACCTCATATAAGGTTGTAACTGCCCATCCTGCTTTTCTGGTACCATTGTCAACAAAGGAGGAACCATCTGTAAACAGGATGAGGTCTGGGTTGTGCAGAGGCTCCTCTGCTGCTAAGGCTGCTTCTTCTGTTTCTTTTAAAATCTCCACGCAGTCATGCTCTTCACATTCTCCCCCCTCTTGCTCCTTCGATTCTGACATCGGGAGCATAGTTGCGGGATTAACCGGGCTGGCCCGGACGATATGGAGATTAGGAGCTTCCAAAACTGCTGTACAGCGGGTCCATCTAGCTGCCATCACCTGAGACATTCTATTCATAGACAGCAAAGCGTATACGGTGTGGGGACATTTGACAATCAGCTTTTGGTCGAGGACTAGACCCGCAGTGATCATTACCGCTCGACATGTAGCTTCCATAGCCCTTAGGCAACTTCCTCATCCAAGGGCTACCGCATCCAGTTTTGCCGAATAATAGCCAATAGGTCTTTGTCGATCCCCATGTCCTTGTGTCAGTATAGCTGTCATATATCCTTCTTTCTCATGGACAAACAGGGTAAATGGCTTACCACTGTCGGGGATTCCCAGAGCCGGTGCCAAACACAAAGCCTTTTTCAAACTCAGGAAGGCCTCTTGCTGTTCCTTAGTGAGGGTGATGGCTTCTTTAGAGGCATGTTTCCCCTTTAAAATATAATTCAATGGCTGAGCAAGGAGTCAGTCCAATTTCTGTTAAAGTTACACAATCCCAAAAAAGACCTTAGTTCCTGAATAGTGGTGGGTTTTTTAGCAGCCCGAATGGCTGCAGTTCTATCCTGGGTAAGTTCTCTCTTTCCTTGTGAAATCTTTTGTCCCAGGTATACAACTTCTTCTTGGGATATTTGTGCTTTGTAGATGCTGGCTTTATGTCCTTTCAGCCGAAGGTGGTCCAGCAAAGCTCGTAAATCTTGTTCATGCTGGTCTTCCGTGTTTGAAGCTAGCAGGATGTCGTCTACATATTGGATGACTGTGGATGACAGGGGAGGTAATTCTCGCAAATGGCTTTGTAAAGCCATGTGGAATACCGTAGGGCTGTTGTGGAAACCCTGCGGTAACTGGGTCCAAGTATACTGTTGTCCTTGGACCGTGAAAGCAAACCATTGTCGAACCTCCGGTGCCAGAGGCACCGACCAAAATCCGTTGACCATATCTATAACCGAGAAATATTTATGTTCCGGTTTGAGGGCATTAAAAATGGTGGAGGGATCTGCGACCAAAGGAGATTTTTGATCAATACACTGGTTAGCTTTCCTATAATCGACAGTCAAACGCCAAGTCTCATTAGATTTCTGTACCGGCCACACGGGGCTATTGGAGGAGCTATGCGTTTTAATAAGCACCCCTTGTTTCTCCAATTGTTGAATAACCGGTAAGATTCCCGCGATGGCAGTTGGACTGATGGGATACTGTTTAGTGCATGGAGGCTTGGTCCCTGTAAATGACGCAGGCTCCATCTGGAGTAGGCCACAATCATTCTTATCTTTAGCCCATATCGGGTGTTCCTTCAATTCTTCTTTCTTCAAAGTTCTAATTGACCATGTCACCCGACCATCCTCGAAATGCAACGATGAATCTATTTGGATTAGAACATCCATTCCCAAAAGGGGTTGATCTACTGGGCCTATCCAGACCGGCGTGGTTAGTTCATGTGGACCCAGCCCTATAAGTACCGGTGTTGTCCTTTTAATTTCCATTTTATGGCCCCCAACTCCATAGGCTGTACGTGCCCTACCATCCAACCGCAAAAAGTCTCCATATTGTAGGGGTAAGCATGTTAATTCCGCCCCTGTGTCTAAAAGACAGTCCATATCCTTATCGCCCACCCTCACAGTTATATATAGCCCATCTCCCCTCTGTTGTATTAGTGCGAGGAGGGGGGGCAGGGTGGGCTCTAACCGTTTTTTGTTATCCCAAGTAACTCCTTCTGTTGTTGTATTGTCAGTCGCTTAAATGCTTCTATGAGGTCGTTATCTTGTGACAAGCCTGGTTTGTTGGCTGAATTGTATCCCTGGCTGCGTCCTCTTCCCCTGCCATGACCTTTCTGTTTTGACCTGCACGTTTTGGCCCAGTGACCTTCTTTCCCACAATAATGACATTTTCCGGGTAATTTTCCTAATAACTGTTTATCGGAATCCTGGGATTTCCATCCCATAGTCTGTACAGCTCGGACTTTAGCTCCTATATACCGATCTAATTGGTTACATCGATCCACCAATGCTGCAAAGGTAGTTCCTCTACCTTCCCAGTCCTGTAACACTACCTTAAGCATTTTGGACAGTTCTGGCTTTAGACCTGCCACGAAAGCTGCTTTCAGGGGTCCAAACACCTGTTCATCCATTTCCTCATCCGTATTATTCATACCCGAATGTTCTAGCCACGTGCATCTAAACTGCTTGTCGTACTCCAGGACCTCCTCTGTTCCTTTCTGTTGGCAGGCTGCAATTTTTCCCCAGTCTGTCTTAGCTGGACTGAAGGCTTGCAGCCAGTGTTTAATCGCCTCCCATCCTGCCCCAAAGCTTCTTCTACCTTGTCGTGCAATTTTCTTCCCTGTGTTTTTGGCACCATTATGGTCAAAATTTGCACTCCGTCCCAGGGATGAAGTTGATATATATTTCTTAAGAGGTCCAATTGGTCCCACATTTTCACTCCCCCTTTCTTTGGATTGGGCAATTCCTTGGACCATTTATCAATTTTCTCTGGGTCTGCCGGATCATGAATTAAGTATTTTTCATACAGCCTTTTCTTCGTTTTTTTTGGTTCCGCCTTCATCCGCAGTCTCTTCTGATTTGACTACAACTCGTCTTTTTTTAAATGGGGCAAAGCGCACCCCTAATTCTTCATCCTCCGACCCTGTATCGTCGGAGGATTCAGAACCCGTATCTATTCCTCGGTCGTGTCTTCGGGTTTGTGCTTTTAATTTATCCAAACATGAGTACCCTGGCAATTGACCGATACATTTTCCTTTTCCTATTACTGTCTCTTGATCTAATGATTTTTTCCATTCTTTAATTTCATCTTTAAGATCTTTAACTTCTGCTTCCAGCTTTTCAAGTTCAAGTTTTTTTTGTCGCAGCTGTGCACAAACAGCTTGCAATTGGTCCTTTGTACTGGTCAGTTCTCGATCATGTTGGGAACGCATTATAATTTCATTCCGCTTTCAGATCTGGCCCATAACAGCTAGGGACCATCTAGTTCGCTCTTTATTTTTCATACGAGTCGTTTTTCCCCAGACCCTTTTAATCTCATCCAAGGACCATTGTCCTTTGGAGGTTCCGTACTTTTGTTCGATCTTAATACAGGTTTTAGATAAGTTGAATTGTTGCTCAATGTATTCTTTCAACTGTTCGAGAATCTCATCTAGCGAAACCTCAGGTGGTGCCTGCCCACCTTTAACAGTTGCAGGCAATTCTTTGCTCTTATCTCCTGCTGCCATAATACTGATTTCTTTACTGGGGTCTCGAGTCGTAGGCTTTCCAGCCGATCAATAGGTCGGTGATTAATTAACTAACACACCGCCGAACTTAGACGTCTCTGGGACCTCGAGCCGACTACCAACCGGAGGGTTCGCAAACCGGAGGCTTTCGGAATCGCGTGGAAGGAGAGGCGAATTTAGACTTTTGACCGAGGACTTTTATAAAGAGGAGTCCTTACCTCAGTATGTAGGTCCGATGTCCAAAATTCAGTTTCTTTCCTCAGCGATCCTGTTCGTGACGCCAAAATTGTTAGATCTCTTAATTACTAATGAAATACGAACTCCGACTGTAGTTTTACTGTCACTTTATATTGGCAGCAGTAAGAAGCTCTTGGCTTTAAGTCAGGTCTTTGTCCTTCTGAGACCATATGGTCAAAATGGCTGTACTTATACCTGGATCAATTGACAGAAAAGAACTCGCCTTCTTTGACCTTATTGGCTCAATTAATAGTCTTTTAACCTTTTAATTGGCTCGCTACCCAAGGTCCTAAAATGTCAAGTTGATTGATGACTTAATGCAACATGCTCCCACTCACGTAGCATCTCTGACTTGGTGTCTGTGAATTTTCACAGCCTGTCTAAATGCAGCCTGTTTGAATTCTCTATCACCATGTAATGATGGGGAAAGCCCGGGAGGCACACATAACTGCACCTGGTGTTGCCTCCCTATATAAAGCAGGCTCCCCCTGGAGGCCTCACTTTTGGAGTTTACATTAAACCTAAAGGTCACAAGGTGATCAGCTCCAGCAATGGGCCACGTGTGATTTATTATAGTGATAAGCATATGTATCAGGAAAGATCCTCTATATAGAGGAAATCTAAATAGAAGGGTTCTCAAAGCTTCACATTGTGCTCCCTTTAGTGGTGAGTTGCACAGCAGCAGGAGTTGGGAACTGGCCACCTTCCAACCTTTTTGATACAGGGAACGGAGAATGGCCAATCGGCAAATAAGGAGCGCGGAAATAGGATTAAATGGTAACTCTATTTGTTGGATCAGGAAGTCATCACTGAAATAGCTGCTCAAAACATTTTTGATTTTGAAGGCAATGAGAAATTAACTATATAATGGTGTCTTAACGATGTGCTATTTCAATAAAGCAAGACAGTATTTATGAAATGCTGTTTTTATTTTCATTTTACTTGCAGAGCGAGAGGACCTATATATTGTTTTCATCTCAATTGTTGTATTTGAATGCTACACTCATATTTTGTTGGTAACAAATGAAAAAAGATTTACCAAATGTCCTGTTTGCAATATTTACTTTGCTCTTTATTTTGGGAATATAAAATGATAGAATTATAGGATCATAGAGCACAAAGGAGGCCATTCAGCCCATCACACCGTGCTGGCTCTTTGAAAGAGTTATCTAATTAGTCCCACTCCCTTGCCTTTTCCCCAAGCCTTGCACATGTTTCCTTTCCAAGTATATATCCAATTCCCTTTTCAAAGTTATTGAATCTGCTTCCGCCGCCCTTTCAGACAGTGCATTCCAGATCATATTGTGCTGTTCACCCTTTGTTGTCGCTTTTAATCTTTACATATTTTATGCATCCTAGGAGCAGATATTTTGGTGTTCAATTCCCCTGTCATCATTTCACAGTGTTTATATCCAATGACAGTATGACAGCTCATTATCTCTATTCAATCCACAATCCTTCTTGAATTTAGTCATCTTTAACCCAATATCCCTATTCGTAGCCCATTGTGACAGATTAGGAAAAGGGGAATTACAACGAGACCTGGGTGTCATGTACATCAGTCATTGAAAGTTGGCATGCAGGTATAGCGGGCAGTGAAGATGACAAATGGCATGTTGGCCTTCATAGCGAGACGATTTGAGTATAGGAGCAGGGATGTCTTACTGCAGTTGTATAGGGCCTTGATGAAGCCACACCTTGAATATTGTGTACAGTTTTGTTCTTCTAATCTGAGGAAGGACATTCTTGCTATTGAGGGAGCGCAGCGAAGGTTCACCAGACTGATTCCTGGATGGCATAGAAACATAGAAATTAGGTGCAAGTGCAGGCCATTCAGCCCTTCGAGCCTGCACCGCCATTCAATAAGATCATGGCTGATCATTCAACCTCAGTACCCCTATCCTGCTTTCTCTCCATACCCCTTGAACCCTTTGGCCGTAAGGGTCATATCTAACTCCCTTTTGAATATATCTAACGAACTGGCCTCAACAACTTTCTGCAATAGAGAATTCCACAGGTTAACCACTCTCTGAGTGAAGAAGTTTCTCCTCATCTCGGTCCTAAATGGCTTACCCCTTATTCTTAGGCTGTGACCTCTGGTTCTGGAACTCCCCAGCAACGAACATTCTTCCTGCCTCTAACCTGTCCAATCCTGTCAGAACTTTATATGCTTCTATGAGATCCCCTCTCATTCATCTAAACTCCAGTGGATACAAGCCCAGTCTGATCCAGGACTGACATATGAAGAAAGACTGGATCGACCAGGCTTATATTCACTGGAATTTAGAAGAATGAGAGGGGATCTCATAGAAACATATAAAATTCTGACGGGCTTGGACAGGTCCGATGCAGGAAGAATGTTCCCGATGTTGGGGAAGTTCAGAACCAGGGGTCACAATCTAAGGATAAGGGGTAAGCCATTTAGGACCGAGATGAGAAGAAACTTCTTCACTCAGAGAATTGTGAACCTGTGGAATTCTCTACCACAGAAAGTTGTTGAGGCCAGTTCATTAAATAAATGCAAAAGAGAGTTAGATGTGGCCCTTACGGCTAAAGGAATCAAGGAGTATGGAGAGAAAGCAGGAATGGGGTACTGAGGTGAATGATCAGCCATGATCATATTGAATGGTGGTGCAGGCTCGAAAGTTTGAATGGCCTACTCCTGCACCTATTTTCTATGTTTCTATATTACTGGGACCTGGCAGGGGAGATCTCTCACAGGAGATTTGAATTCTTCCCACACAGTTAAAATTACCTTGCACTATTGGTGATCGTAGTTAGACAAACATCAGGAAGTTTACCAGTGCTAGTAAGTGGCATTCTGTTCAGTTTCAATGGGTTAAACTCCAGTAGTGCCCCAAGCATATTTGGGGTCACTAATCCTCGTCTGTTGCTAACAGTGCCTAAGTTCACTGGATTTAGGTAAGTAGGTCATGTCCCCAAGAAGAGAGTGTACACCCTACTTTGGTAAAACATGGGTTCTACTTGTGTGGATTTTTCAATAGTTTTGTTTAGAGACATAAGCATGGTGGTGGTCCCCATGCTCATCCAACTTACAGCTGTCTAAAAAATACTGTCGCATCCATCCACCATTCCCATTTAATCGGATTTCCCCATCAATCCAACATTCCCATTCAATCCAACCTCCCCAACTATCCACCATTCCCCTTGAATCCAACCTTCCCATCTATCCATCCTTCCCATTGAATCCAACCTCCACATCTATTCCAACTCCCTCATCCATCCACCGTTCCCATTTAATCCAATTTCCCCATTAATTCACCATTCCTATTCAATCCAACCTCCCCATCTATACACCATTCCCATTTAATCCAAGCTCCACATCTAACCTCCACTTCCATTTAATCCAACTTCCTCATCCATCCATCATTCTCATTCAGTTCAACCTCCATATTCAATGCACTGTCCCAGCTTAATCTACTTGCTGTAATCTAATTTACAGCAAGAAAGTTGTACATAAGAACATAAGAAATAGGAGCAGGAGTAGGCCATATGGCCCCTCGAGCCTGCTCCGCCATTTAATACAATCATAGCTGATCTGATCATGGATTCAGGTCCACTTCCCTTCTCGTTCCCCATAACCCCTTATCGGTTAAGAAACCGTCTATCCCTGTCTTAAATTTAATCAATGACCCAGCTTCCACATCTCTGAGGCAGCGAATTCCACAGATAACAACCCTCAGAGAAGAAATTCCTCCTCATCTCAGTCTTAAATGGGCGGCCACTTATTCTAAAATTATGCCAAGTTCTAGTCTCCCATATCAGTGGAAACATCCTCTCTGCATCCACCTTGTCAAACCCTCATAATCTTATACGTTTCCATAAGATCATCTCTCATTCTTCTGAATTCCATGAGTGGAGGCCTAACCTACTCAATCTTTCCTCATAAGTCAACGCACTCATCTCCAGAATCAACCTAGTGAACCTTCTCTGAACTGCCTCCAAAGCAAGTATATCCTTTCTTAAATATGGAAACCAAAAACTTACGCAGTATTCCAGGTGTGGCCTCATCAATACTCTGTATAATTGTAGCAAGACTTCCCTGCTTTTATACTCCATCCCCTTTGCAATAAAGGCCAAGATTCCATTGCCATTCCTGATTACTTGCTGTACCTGCATTCTAACCTTTAGTGTTTCATGCTCAAGGACCCCCGGGTCCCGCTGTACTGCAGCACTTTACAATTTTTCTCCATTTAAATAATAACTTGCTCTTCGATTTTTTCTGCCAAAGTGCATAACCTCACACTTTCCAACATTATATTCCATCTGCCAATTTTTCCCCACTCAATTAGCCTGTCTATGTCCTTTTGCAGATTTTTTGTGTCCTCCTCACACATTGCTTTTCCTGCCATCTTTGTACTGTCAGCAAACTTGGCTACGTTACACTCGGTCCCTTCTTCCAAGTCGTTAATACAGATTGAAAATAATTGGGGTCGCAGCACTGATCTCTGCGGCATCCCACTAGTTACTGATTGCCAACCCGAGAATGAACCACTTATCCCAACTCTCTGTTCTGTTAGTTAGCCAATCCTCTATCCATGCTAATACATTATCCCCAACCCTGTGAACATTTTTTATTGTGCAGTAATCTTTTATGTGACACCTTGTCAAATGCCTTCTGGAAGTCCAAATACACCACATCCACTGGTTCCCCTTTATCCACTCTGTTCGTTACAGCCTCAAAGAATTCCAGCAAATTTGTCAAACATGACTTCCCCTTCATAAATCCATGCTGACTCTGCCTGACTGAATTATGCTTTTTCAAATGTCCTGCTACTGCTTCTTTAATAATGGACTTCAACATTTTCCCAACCACAAATGTTAGGCTAACTGGTCTATAGTTTCCTGCTTTTTGTCTGCCTCCTTTTTTAAATAGGGAGTTATATTTGCAGTTTTCCAATCTGCTGGGACCTCCTCAGAATCCAGGGAATTTTAGTAAATTACAACCAATGCATCCACTATCCTATCGCTACTTCTCTTAAGACCCCAGGATGCAAGCCATCAGGTCCAGTGGATTTATCCGCCTTTAGTCCCATTATCTTACTGAGTACCACCTCCTTAGGTGATTGTGATTGTGTTAAGTTCCTCCCCCCCCCTATAGCCCCTTGACTATCCACTGTTGGAACATTGTTAGTGTCCTCTACCGTAAAGACTGATACAAAATATTTGTTCAGAGTTTCTGCCATCTCCATGTTCCCCATTACTAAATCCCTGGCTTCGTCCTCTAAGGGATCAACATTTACTTTGGCCACTCCTTTCCTTTTTATATACCTGTAGAAACTCTTGCTATCTGTTTTTATATTTCGTGCTCGTTTACTTTCATAGTCTATCTTCCCTTTCATAATCATTTTTTAGTCATTCTTTGCTGGCTTTTAAAATCTTCTCAATCTTCTGTCCTCCCATTAGTTTTGGCCACTTTGTTGCCCTTGTTTTTAATTAGATACCATCCTTTATTCTTTCGTTAGCCACAGATGGCTATCTTTTCTTTTACACCTTTCCTGCTCACTGGAATATATTTTTCTTGAGAGTTATGAAATATCTCCTTAAATGTATGCCACTGTTCATCAACCGTCCTACACTTTAATCTATTTTCCCAGTCCACTTTAGCCAACTCTGCTCTCATTGTAATCTCCTTTATTTAAGCTTAGTACGCTGGTTTGAAATCCAACTTTCTCTCATGCTATGGTCACTCATTCCAAGGGGATCCTTTACTAGGAAATTGTTTATTAATCCTGTCTCATTACACAGGACCAGGTCTAAGATAGCCTGCCCCCTAGTTGGTTCCATTACATACTGCTCAAGGAACCTGTCTCTTATGCACTCTATGAACTCTTCCTCAAGGCTACCCAGACCAATTTGGTTTTTCCAATCAATATGGAGGTTAAAATCACCCATGATTATTGCTATTCCCTTTTTACAAGCCCCCACTATTTCTTGGGGAAGAATTTCTTCTTATTGCACTTTTAGCCACCTGAGTGCAGCACATAGAGGAAAATCAGCCGGGAGGATAGCACATATATAAAGGATCCTGCTTGATTTTATGCCAATTTAAATTTAATCAAAGATCCTTCAGACCTCAAAACAGCCATAACCTTCTCCCAGCCCTATGTTCCTCTGTGCTGCACCCAATCGATCCTATACACACAGCACAATAAGAAGAAAATCTGCCCTAAAAAAAGCTATACCAAGATTGCCTGTTCTAAAGCACAAAACAGGGTAACAAGGTGTGGCTTCTAGACTAATTCTAATATGTCCTTACTATACAGTATAAATGCACACAAGGCCCATACTTGAGAGAAGGTCACTCTGTGACCAGTAACCTTTATTCCAGCACTGAAGTGACTGAAAGTCCAGGTTAGGAGTGTCTCCCACAAGTTCACCATCTAGTGGTCAAAGTTCTCACAGTGTACTTAGGTCAGTTTATACATGGGGTACAATGACAGTTGAATAAATGACATCACCTCCCCCCCAAAGTCTTATTGGAATCACAGGTTAAGTCTCTCTGGTGGTTTACGCTCCCTTGTAGAGCGCCTGAGTTGGGGCTCCGGTTGTTGGGCGCTGGCCTGAGTGTCTGCTGTTTGCGGTGCCTCAGGCCTGTCCGGACTGCCCACAGTGACTGGGCTCTCCTCCACTTGGTTCCGGTGTTCAGTCACCTGTGGAGGAGTGAACTGTATATAGTGTTCTTCCTCTGCTTCTTCTATGGGGTTGCTGAACCTCCTTTTTGTTTGATCCACATGTTTACGACAGATTTGTCCATTGGTAAGTTTAATTACCAAAACCCTTGTCCCCTCTTTGGCAATCACAGTACTTGTGAGCCATTTAGGCCCTGCAGCGTAGTTGAGGACAAAGACAAGGTCATTGACATCAATACGTTGTGCCCTCGCATTCCCATAATGGTAGTCACATTGTGACCGGCGCCTGCTCTCAACAATTTCTTTCATGTTGGGGTGTATAAGGGATAACCTGGTTTTGAGCGTCCTTTTCATTAGCAGCTCTGCGGGTGAAACCCCTGTGAGCGAGTGTGGTCGGGATCTATTGGCTAATAGGAGGCGTGATAAGCGGCTTTGTAGGGAACCCCCTTGGATTCTGAGCATCCCCTGTTTGATTATCTGCACTGCTCGTTCCACCTGGCCGTTTGAGGCCGGCATGAATGGTGCCATTCTGACATGGTTGATACCATTTCCTGCCATGAAGTCCTGGAATTCAATGCTTGTAAGGCACAGGCCATTGTCGCTGACCAAGACGTCCGGTAGACCATGGGCGGCGAACATTGCCCGTAGCCTTTCTACCATGGCAGAGGATGTGCTTGAATTGAGAATGTCACTCTCGATCCATTTGGAGTATGCGTCTACGACAACCAAAAACATTTTTCCCATGAAAGGATCGGCGTAGTCCACATGGATGCGTGACCATGGCTTGGCGGGCCAGGACCAGGGGCTAAGGGGGGCTTCCCTGGGCGCATTGCCCTGCTGGGCACAAGTGTTGCACCTGCGAACACAAAGTTCCAGGTCTGCATCTATCCCTGACCACCAAACGTGTGACCTGGCAATTGTCTTCATCATGACAATGCCCGGGTGCTCATTGTGGAGTTCTCTGATGAACATCTCTCTGCCCATCTGGGGCATGACTACTCGGTTTCCCCATAGTAGGCAATCGGCCTGAATCGAGAGTTCATCCTTGCGCCTGTGAAATGGTTTAAATTCCTCAGGGCATGTCCCGGAAGTGGCTGCCCAGTCCCCATTCAGGACACATTTCTTGACTAAAGACAGTAGCGGGTCTCTATTTGTCCAGACTTTGATCTGACGGGATGTCACTGGTGAGCCTTCGCTTTCGAAAGCTTCAACAGCCATGACCATCTCAGCAGCATGCTCGGTTGCCCCCTCAGTGGTGGCTAGTGGGAGCCTGCTAAGTGCATCGCCGCAGTTTTCAGTGCCCAGTCTGTGCCGAATTGTATAGTCATAGGCGGCTAACATGAGTGCCCACCTCTGTATGCTGGCCGATGCATTTGCGTTTATGGCCTTGTTGTCAGCCAAAAGGGACATTAGGGGTTTGTGATCTGTCTCCAGCTCAAATTTCCTGCCAAACAGGTACTGGTGCATTTTGTTTTACAGCATATATACATGCAAGCGCTTCCTTTCTACCATCCCGTAGCCCCGTTCTGCCTGGGACAGACTTCTGGAGGCATAAGCTACCGGCTGTAACTGACCCTTGGCATTAACATGCTGCAACACACACCCGACCCCATAGGACGACGCATCGCATGTTAAAACAAGTTTCTTACAAGGGTCATATAGCGTTAACAGATTGTTGGAGCATAACAAATTGCGTGCTCTATCAAAAGCCCTTTCCTAGCTGTCCCCCCAGACCCATTCGCGACCTTTGCGTAGGAGCACGTGTAGCGGCTCTAACAGCGTGCTCAATCGGGGAAGAAAGTTTCCAAAATAGTTCAGGAGCCCCAGGAACGAACGCAGCTCCGTCGTGTTATGGGGTCCAGGTGCTCTATGGATCGCTTCTGTTTTGGACGCCATAGGTCTGATCCCGTCTGCTGCTATCCACATCCCCAGGAATTCTACCACTGGAGCTAGGAAGACGCACTTCGCCTTTTTCAGTCGCAGACCTACCCGGTCCAGTCTGCGTAGCACCTTCTCCAGGTTGCGGAGGTGTTCTTCAGTATCACAACCCGTGACGAGGATGTCGTCTTGAAAAACCACTGTCCTTGGAATCGACTTGAGGAGGCTTTCCATATTTCGTTGAAAGATCGTGGCGGCCGAGCGAATCCCAAACGGACATCTGTTATACTCAAACAACCCCTTGTGTGTCGTGATGGTGGTCAGCTTCTTCGACTCACTCGCCAGCTCCTGGGTCATGTAAGCTGAGGTCAGGTCCAATTTTGAAAAAAGTTTGTCACCGGATAGTGTCGCAAAGAGATCCTCCGCTCTCGGTAGTGGGTGCTGGTCTTGGAGTGACACCCGATTGATGGTGGCCTTGTAATCACCACATATCCTGACCAACCCATCCGCCTTGAGCACCGGCACAATTGGGCTCGCCCAGTCACTGAATTCGACTGGCGAGATGATGCCTTCCCTCAGCAGGCGGTCCAATTCGCCTTCTATCTTTTCCCGCATCACGTTTGGCACCACTCTGGCCTTGTGATGTACTGGCCTGGCGTCCGGGTTTATGTGAATCACTGCCTTGGTCCCCATGAAAGTGCCAATGCCAGGTTGAAATAGTAAGTCAAATTTGACCAGGACCTGTGAGCATGATATTCGCTCCACAGAAGAAATTGCATTGACATCGCTCCATTTCCAGTTCATGACAGCTAGCCAACACCTCCCCAGCAGTGCGGAACCATTCCCAGGGACAATCCAGAGTGGCAACCTGTTCTCCGAATCTTTGTGGGTCACGACTACCATGGCGCTGCCTAGCACCGGAATGATCTCCTTTGTATATGTCCGTTGCTGTGCGTCAATTAGCAATAATTTTGGCCTCCTGGCCTTGGACGCCCACAACTTGTCGAACTGTTTGATACTCATCAGGGACTGGCTGGCCCCCGAGTCTAGCTCCATTGATACTGGGATGCCATTGAGGAGCACTTTCATCATTATGTCCTGGTATATGAACTGCATATGTGCTCCACATGAACTCGCTGAATTTCAGCTTCCAGCGATTTCCCCCAGTGTCCATTTGGCCTCGTAGGACTTACATCGGGCCCGTCCTCCTTGTACATCAACCTGGCTGCAGGCTTCCTGCACATACACGCCACGTGACCGCTGCCGTTGCAGTTTATGCAGGTATATTGCTGATACCTGCAAGCTCTGGCTGTGTGTTTGCCTCCACACCTCCAACATGAGCCATTGTTGGAAACAAAAGGTCCATTACCAGTCGATCGTCTCTCACTGTCTCTGTAACTGTCCTTAAGCGCACCATTGACAGGTGTTGATGGCCCCATTACTGGCCGCATTGTCCCTTGCGATGGCATGAATCACCGTTCAGCTAGCCATTGTCTCTGTTGAATTCCCCCTTTGGGTCCGACTACATGCTCACGCATGTCCGATTGCCCCTGTCTGCCTGGAGAACTGTGTGCCAGGTTAACAATGTTGACTCCCTGTCCATTTGCTGCATTTAAACCAAGATTTTTGTCAAACGTCATTCTGTTCTCTTCCTCCCCTGAGATAAATGTCTGGGCCATCAAAGCCGCCGTTTCCAGGGTCAAGTCTTTGGTCTCAACTAGTTTCCTGAAAACCCCAGCGTGCCCGATGCCCTCAATAAAAAAGTCTCGCAGCATCTCTGCTCTGCATGCAACTGGGAACTTACATAGGCTCGCCAGTCGCCGGAGGTCTGCCACGAAGTCTGGAACACTTTGCCCTTCTCGCCGCCGGTGCGTGTAAAACCGGTGTCTCGCCATGTGCATGCTGCTCGCCGGTTTAAAGTGTTCCCCGATCAACTTACTGAGCTCTTCAAAAGTCTTGTCCACCGGCTTCTCTAGAGCTAGAAGGTCCTTCATCAGGGAATACGTCCTGGATCCACAAACCATCAGGAGATGAGCCCTGCGTTTGTCGGCCGAATCCTGTCCCAGCCATTCCTTAGTGACGAAAATTTGCTGTAGTCTCCCAATCATCACCAACACAGTACCTCTCGTCTGTGCTGCTAATGGCCATGCTCGCGTGGTTTAAATCCCAGTTTCTCGTCGTCAATAATATGTCCTTACTATACAGTATAAATGATAACACGAGGCCCATACTTGAGAGAAGGTCACTCTGTGACCAGTAACCTTTATTAGCCAGCACTAAAGTGATGAAGGTGGGTGGAGCTTCCCCTTTTATACCTGAAAGTCCAGGTTAGGAGTGTCTCCCACAAGTTCACCACCTAGTGGTCAATGTTCTCACGGTGTACAGCTTAGGTCAGTTTATACATGGATTACAATGACAGTTGAATACATGACAAATTCAGTAAACTATACCTCCTGTAGCCCATTCTGAGGTTACAAATGACCAATATAAAGTGCTTGTTCAGTATCTAAGTTGTTGGTTCTTACCTGTCTGCTAGGGGACCAAACAACAGGGCTCCAACCAAAAGTCCAAACATGGAAATGGACCGTGAGAGCTGATTTAACCAATTGCCATCACAAACCAGATCAAACTGGAGAGATAAAAACAATCCCAGTTAGAAACAGGGGCACGGTCAACAGAAGAGGGAAGTGATAAAGAGAGTCTAAATCAACTAAAGCTATGTTTACTGAAAAAGACTGGGGTGAAAAGAGAATGATCGTTTAAAAAAAATGTAGGGGAGTGATAAGATTGAAGCAAACAAGCTATTTGCCTTGGACAACGTGTAGAACTAGAGGGCCCAAGTATAAAATTTACATGCCTTGAGCAAGGCTAGAGATTGAACAGAACTTTTTTCCTCACCTTCAAAAATAGAAATGCTTCCCTATTTGTGGAGAAGTGAGAGTTACTTGGATATTATTTAGGCCGGAAATAATTTAGGCCTCTCCTGGGCCACTACATTAATTGGGTTTCTGGCACACTGATGCTGAAATTGTAGAAGTGGAGTGGGTGCCCCTTAGAGGAAATTTCCATCCTTAAAATACATGGATCATCAGGTAGTGGTAGGGACTGGGGGTCCATGAAAGGTAATCATACATGGACTATGCATGGAGTAAAGCTGATGTGTAATCTTTATGGTCTTGGAAGAAACCAATAAATTTACTTCTCTAAAATACAAATCAGTCAATTCACTTACTCAAATGAGTGTGGTGTGTTACACTGGTGATGACAAAGGATTTGGAAATGGTGACAAATGAGAAGTCACACAGGATGCCCATGCTTTTTTGCACCAGGATTAATAGTTTGTGAAATCAAACATGTTCTTTTTGACAAATTCTTGTTCACACAAGTGAGGATCATTAAAATAGTGTTTTACCGATTTCTACCAATAAATTCACAGATTTTCTTCAGGTGGTGAATCAGTAAAACCTGATTCCCTCTGAATGTATTGAGAAGTACAAACAAGGTTCCCATTGTTCTCTTATTAAAGAACAGATCTCGATATGTGAGCACATCACACCTATAGTATCAACACGCATATGGCGTGCAATGCATGCCATTCCGATTTCACAGATACGATGTGTATTAGTTAATTGGTTTGATTTTCAATCGGAAAATAAATGAAGGCAGTGCAAGTCCATAGAATCATACAGCACAGTAGGCCATTTGGTGCTTTGAAAGAGCTATCCAAATAGTCCCTTTCCCCTACTCTTTCCCCATAACCCTACAATTCCCCTTCAAGTATTTGTCCAATTCCCTTTTGAAAGTTACTATTGAAGCTCCCCTTTCAGGCACTGCATCCCAGATCATAACAATTCAATTCCCCTCTGGTTCGTTTGCCAATTACCTTAAATTTGTGTCCTCTGGTTACCAACCCTCCTAATCGTGGAAACAGTTTATCCCTATCAACTCTATCAAAACCCCTCATAATTTTGAACACCACTCTTAAATCTCCCCTTAACTTCTCTGCTCTAAGGGAAACAATCCCAGTTTCTCTAGGTCTCTCCACATAATTAAGTCCCTCATCCCTGGTATCATTTTTAAGGGGACTTGGATATTTAAGTATTGGTGTAAGGACAACATTCTTTTTACTGGAGCAAACATTCAGTCCAAGTTTGAAAAGAAGCAAGGAAGGCAGCACACTGACTGAGTTACTACACTGATAATCCACTGAAGACTGACTGAGGTCACACACCAAGGCATTATTTACTAAATGATCACAGCTGTTACCTTGTGCAGGATCTCCAACAAGTTTTATGATCCCACCATTATCGTGGCAGGTAAGTGGCTGGAGCCACAATAATAAATACAGTTTCTTAAATGTCATCTTTAACTATTCAGGAGTTAAGAGTATAATGGTGAGCCCCATACAAGTGATGAAGAATTGTGGGTTGTTATTTGCCTCAACTGTTTTAAGACCCTTGTTTCTTTTCTTGAGTTTTAGTTTAAGTCAAAATTGGCCCCTGCAGATTTTTGGTGCACTCACCGTGTTGCGCCGCTTTTGTAGGATGAAAAGGATGAAAAGGTCCTCCAATTCTGGCCGCTGTGTTGTCTCTCCCAGAGCTTGGCGCAGCGTGGCCAGTCGATTCGGGGGCGGAGCTAGGGCCCTGCGCCAGAAACAGTGCCGGCAGCTCTCCACACGCGCATTGGAGTGCGCGTGCATGCGCAGTAGCTCCTCGCCCCCCCCAGCATCTCTGTGTGCGTCCCGCTCCTATCCCAGGCCGAGTGGCTTCTCTGTGTGTGTCCCACCCCTATCCAAGGCCCGAGACTGGGACGGGACGTTCTGAGTAACTCTAGGATCTCCAAAGGGAAAAAATCTCGGTTTGATTGTTGGAATTGTGATTGCTGCCGTCGCCCTGATTACTCTGGTCATCGGTGGCGTTATGTGGAAGGAGAGAAGAAATCTGGTTACAGCTCAGCAAACCCTGCTGAAAAAGGAGAATCATCCTCGAATTGATCAGCTCAGGCCTGCGGCTGAAATCGAAGTGAAGATCCCTGGGACTGGAATCTGGACTTGTTGCATCGCTGGGAGGATTCATTCAGAAGCAATCCCCATTCTGGATCTTCATTTGGTTTGATTGATTGTCACTGGCTGCTGTCAGTGTTTATAGTAATCAGTAATGTTCCCGGGCTGAAGATGAACCTGTCCGTGAGGCTGATTCCTGCAACCAGCCAGCCAGCCTGTGTGTGCTTCGATGTCGGCGGCAGTTCCCTGTGCTCTCCCGGTCGTCCCGCACCTCTCCCCAACCGAGTGACCTCCCGCACCGGCCGGCTCGCTGACTTGCCGGGCGAAGTTTTGATATGAAGATAAGACTTAGTTTTATTTTTTATTTCTTCTTGAATGTTTTTATGTCTTCTTGAATGCTCACTACTTGTGCTTTGTTTAGTGCTTTGCAAGGTCCTCTCCGCTTCCCTTCCCGCCCCTATCTCTGGCCAAATGGTCTCCGATGCACCTACCTGCGCTGATTTCTTAACTCCCTGCAAGGGTTTTCTGTGCGGCCACAAGTGGCCACATACGCTGGCCTAAGTTAGTTTGGAGTAACTATTAGCTGTCCAAAGTGGCCTAAATGGCCAAAACGGGTGTGGGTGGCTCGTAATGTCGCCTTTTAAAAAAAAACTAAAACTAAAAATATCCTAACTAACTCACTTACACTGGTGCAATTTGAATGTGCAAAATGGGGATTTTTAAGATACTCCAGAAAAATCAAGTTGCTCCCAAAAAAAAAATGGAGCAATTCCTGGCAAATTTTGAGCCCAAGTAAACCTATTTTTACTGATTTTCTCTGAATGTACCCAAGTTTTTTGGAGTTCAATTTCCCCACTGAGGTCCCATGCCCTGGCCAGATTCCTTAAATGTGCCTGCTGCCCCAGAGATCATGACAGGTACTTTAAATGCAATTTCTATGTTTCTTGTAAATTACTTGTAGATACAGCTGTTGAAGGTCTAATATAGTTATACTTATGTGGACTTACTGGTTGTGTTCAGTATTGGTTGGGAGGCTTGGGTCACACAGGGGTGGGTTGATGAGTACTATTTGGTGCAGTGCTTGGTATCTGTGGGGAGTAAGGAGGTTGTTCAGGGTGGGATTCATAGGTTCATCTGGAGGTTCTTTTTGTTATGGAAATTTGGAATGGTTCAGTATTAGCTTGCTAAAGCAGGCCCAAAAGTCATTTTGTTTTCCTAGCTCCATGTACAGTAGACATGTTACTTGTTTAGTTTGGCACATGTCCCAAAGGTTATTTGTCCACATACTGGTTGTGGTGGGAGGGCTTCTGTGGCAGAGCTGATACATGCCCCACCTTGCTGCCTGGATCAAGAACTAGGTAATGTTGCAAGTGGCAGGGGGTTGTTGCATTCCCAATTCGTGTCATTTGTGTCCTCCTGAACCTCTGTCCAGAGGGCTAGTAGTGGTGAAGGACCAGATGTGCCACCAAAGCCACGGGTCTGCAAGCTCTTGTCTGACACAATTGGGTGAATGTTATAGAGTTTGCTTGGATAGTAAAGTATAAACAATGCAGAGTTTTGACAGTCCTCTCTCAATGTACTTGGTTGGAAGGATCAGGCTCCATTGCTCCCCAAGGTGGTTGGTCCAGATCATGCTCCTCATGTTTATTGGAGAGTATTGGGTAGAGGTTGGAGATATGCCTGTTCTGGGTTGCAGAGGGTTGGTTGCAGTGATATCTGCTTGCAATATAGTTAGGCAGCATGGTACTGTTAGACCCGAGGACAGTGGAAGAGATCCTATTGGATCCCAGGGCATTGTAATGATGAAAGCAATAGCCAGATCCCACATGTGGTGGCCCGGTATCGATGCGGACTTAGAGTCCTGCGTTCACAGATGTAAGACATGCTCGCAGTTAAGCAATGTACCCAGGGATGTGCCACTAAGTTTATGGTCTTGGCCCTCTAAACCGTGGTCTAGGGTACACGCCGACGATGCAGGCCCGTTCTTGGGTAAAATGTTCCTCGTGGTTGTAGACACATACTCCAAGTGGATTGAATGTGAGATAATGTCATCTAGCACGTCCATTGCCACTACTGAAAGCCTGCGGGCCATATTTGCCACTCACGGCTTACCCGATATCTTGGTGAGCGACAACGGGCCATGTTTTACCAGTGCTGAGTTCAGAGAATTCATGACCCATAATGGGATCAAACATGTCACATCTGCCCCGTTTAACACCAGCTTTCACACTGAGACGGTCAACCAAGGCAAGAAGGGACCCAGATCGACTCACATTGTAAATAGTTACACTATTGACTTTGGGGGGGAAGGTAGTGTTGTTATATATATATACTTGTATTTACTCTGTACAGCCACCAGAGGGCTCATCTCCAGGAGTCCCAAGGGATCCCATAATCCCTTGGGCGCACTGATATTTAAGGAGGCTTCACAGGTTGGAGAGGCACTCTGGAGACCTGCAATAAAAGACTAAGGAAACACTTTACTTTGAGCTCACAGTGTTCAGTCTGACTCTTTCTCCATACACAACAGGTTGCATATGCATCTAGAAGTCTATCCAAGGCCGAAGGAGCCTACAGTATGGTTGAGAAGGCGGCTTTGGCCTGTGTCTATAGGATAAAAAAAACGCACCAGTATTTTTTCGGACTCAGGTTCGAGTTAGAAACCGACCACAAGCCCCTAATCTCATTATTTTCGGAAAGCAAAGGCATAAACACCAATGCTTCATCGTGAATCCAAAGATGGGCACTAACACGGTCGACCTCCAATTATACGATCCGCTACAGGCCAGGCACTGAGAACTGCGCCGATGCCCTCAGCCGGCTCGCGTTGCCCACCACCGGGGAGGAAATGGCGCAGTCCGCAGACCTGTGCCTGGTCATGGACGTCTTCGAAAGCGAAGGGTCATCTGTAATGGCCCGCCAGATCAGGACCTGGACCAACCAGGACCCTGTGTTATCTCTTGTAAAAAGTTGCGTCCTCAATGGGAGCTGGCCAACGGTCCCAAGAGTAATGCAAGACGAGATAAAGCTGTTTCACCGTCATAATGTCCATCTAATCGGATTGCCTCTTATGGGGCAACCGCATTGTCCTGCCAAAAGAAGGCGGGGCAACCGCGTCGTCCTGCCAAAAAAAGGCAGGGCAACCTGCATACGCGACCTACACAGTGCCCACCAAGGCATAGCCATGATGAAGGCTATCGCCAGGTCCCACGTCTGCTGGCCCAGCATTGACTCGGACATGGAATCGTGCGTGCGCTAGTGTAAAACTTGATCACAATTGAGCAATGCCCTCAGGGAGGCTTCACTTAATCTGTGGTCCTGGCCCTCAAAACCATGGTCCAGGATTCACGTAGATTATGCGGGCCCCTTTCTAGGAAGAATGGGTGACCATCAGGAAGAGTAGTGGAAGGAACGTAGTGCAGGGGTCCCCTGCGGTCACCTCACTCCAAAACAGATATACCACCTTGGGTACTGTTGGGGGAGATGGCCAATCAGGGGATGGCAGCAGCAGCCAAGTTCATGGCACCATGGGTGGCTCTGCTGCGCAGGAGGGCAGGAAAAAGAGTGGGAGAGCTATAGTGGTAGGGGATTCTCGGACGTCAGGAGGTCAGAGAGTTCCGTGAGTTCGGGAGGTCCGAGAGTTCAGGAGGTCCGAAGGTCTGAGAGTTTGGAAGAGGCAGGCTAAACCTGCAATCGGGTAGGAGCGGCGTGGCTTATAAAAGGCCGAGCGGCAACGACGAGCAGCGGCAGTCGAGGAGGAGCGGCAGTCAGGGAGGAGCAGCGAGGCCTATAAAAGACCCAGCAGCAGCGAGGTGCAGCGGCAGTCAGGGAGGAGCAGCGAGGCCTATAAAAGACCCAACAGCAGCGAGGTGCAGTGGCAGTCAGGGAGGAGTAGCGAGGCCTATAAAAGACCCAGCAGCAGCGAGGTGCAGCGGCAGTCAGGGAGGAACGGCGAGGCTGATAAAAGACCCAGTGGCAGCGAGGAGCAGCGGCAGTCAGGGAGGAGCGGCGAGGCTGATAAAAGGCACAGTGGCAGCGAGGAGCTAGCTGCAGCTGCAGCAGGGTCAAAAGTAAGAAAGAAGTAAAAATTAATCGAAGTGTGACATCACAGCCAAGAGGGTAAGTAATTGGCTGGTTGATTGGTCAGTAGTTTTCTTTTTCCTTTTCATTTGTCTTTTCTTATCAGTAAGAAACCTTGTCACTGTTGCCAAATTAAGTTAATGTAAGGGTTAATTCATGGCAGGAGAGCCTAGACACATGTCATGCTCCTCCTGTGCTATATGGGAAGTCAGGGACGCTCCCACTATGTGTGCAGGAAATATATCCAGCTGCAGCTCCTGACAGACTGCATTGTGGCACTGGAGCTGCGCATGGATTCACTCTGGAGCATCCGCAATGCTGAGGATGTCATGAATAGCACGTTTAGTGAGTTGGACACACCGGAGGTAAAGGTTACACAGGCAGATGGGGAATGGGTGACCATCAGGAAGAGCAGTGGAAGGAAGGTAGTGCAGGGGTCCCCTGCAGTCACCTCCCTCCAAAATAGATATACCACCTTGGTTACTGTTGGGGGAGATGGCCAAGTTCATGGCACCATGGGTGGCTCTGCTGTGCAGGAGGGCAGGAAAAAGAGTGGGAGAGCTATAGTGGTAGGAGATTCTATTGTAAGGGGAATAGATAGGCGTTTCTGCGGCCGTAATCGAGACTCTAGGATGGTATGTTGCCTCCCTGGTGCAAGTCTCAAGGATGTCTCGGAGCAGCTGCAGGGCATTCTGGAGGGGGAGGGTGAACAGCCAGTTGTCATGGTGCATATAGGTACCAACGATATAGGTAAAAAGCGGGATGAGGTCCTACAAGCTGAATTTAGGGAGCTAGGAGTTAAATTAAAAAGTAGGACCTCAAAGATAGTAATCTCAGGATTGCTATCAGGCCAGAGTAGAAACAGCATGATAGTTAAGATGAATATGTGGCTTGAGGAATGGTGCAAGAGGGAGGGATTCAAATTCCTGGGATATTGGAACCGGTTCTGGGGGAGGTGGGACCAGTACAAACTGGATGGTCTGCACCTGGGCAGGACTGGAACGAATGTCCTAGGGGGAGTGTTTGCGAGTGCTGTTGGGGAGGATTTAAACCAATAGGGCAGGGGATGGGAACCTATGCAGGGAAACAGAGGGAAGTAAAATGGGGTCAGATGCAAAAGGAGAAAAGTAAAATTGGAGGGCTGAAAAATCAACAGCAAAAATCAAAAAGGGCCACATTACAACATAATTCTAAAAGGACAAAGAGTGTTTAAAAAAAAACAAGCCTGAAGGCTCTGTGTCTCAATGCGAGGAGCATTCGTAATAAGGTGGATGAATTAACTGCGCAGATAGCTGTTAACGGATATGATGTCATTGGGATTACGGAGACATAGCTCCAGCATGACCAAGGCTGTGAACTCAACATCCAGGGATATTCAATATTCAGGAAAGATAGACTGAAATGAAAAGGAGGTGGGGTAGCGTTTGTGGTTAAAGAGGAGATTAACTCAATAGTAAGGAAAGACATTAGCGTGGATGAGGTGGAATCTGTAATGGTAGAGCTGTGGAACACCAAAGGACAGAAAACGCTAGTGGGAGTTGTGTACAGACCATCAGAGAGTCATAGTGAGGTTGGGGATGGCATCAAACAGGAAATTAGGGAAGCGTGCAGTAAAGGTACAACAGTCATCATGGGTGACTTTAATCTACATATAGATTGGGCTAACCAAACTGGTAGCAATACGGTGGAGGAGGATATCCTGAAGTGTATAAGGAAGGGTTTTCTAGACCAATATGTCGAGGAACCAATGAGAGAGCTGGCCATCCTAGACTGGGTATTGTGTAATGAGAGAGGATTAATTAGCAATCTTGTTGAGCGAGGCCCATTGGGGAAGAGTGACCATAATATGGTAGAATTCTTCATTAAGATGGAGAGTGACAAAGTTAATTCAGAGACTGGAGTCCTGAACTTAAAGAAAGGTAACTTTGATGGTATGAGATGTGATTTGGCTAGGATAGATTGGCGAATGATACTTAAAGGGTTGACGGTGGATAGGCAATGGCAGACATTTAAAGATCACATGGATGAACTTCAACAATTGTACATCCCTGTCTGCCGTAAAAATAAAACGGGGTAGCTGGCTCAACCGTGCCTAACAAGGGAAATTAAGGATAGTGTTAAATCCAAGGAAGAGGCATATAAATTGGCCAAAAACAGTAGCAAACCTGAGGACTGGGAGAAATTTAGAATTCAGCAGACGAGGACAAAGGATTTAATTAGGAGGGGGAAAATAGAATATGAGAGAAAGCTTGCAGGGAACATAAAAACTGACTGCAAAAGCTTCTACAGATTCATAAAGAGAAAAAGATTAGTGAAGATAAATGTAGGTCCCTTACAGTCAGAATCAGGTGAATTTATAATGGGGAACAAAGAAATGGCAGACCAATTGAACAAATACTTTGGTTCTGTCTTCACTAAGGAAGACACAAATAACCTTCCAGAAATTGTCAACAAATTGCGTTAGGAAAATTGATGGGATTGAAGGCCGATAATTCCACAAAGCCTGATAGTTTGCATCCCAGAGTATTTAAGGAAGTGGCCTTAGAAATAGTGGATGCATTGGTGGTCATTTTCCAACATTCTATAGACTCTGGATCAGTTCCTATGGACTGGAGGGTAGCTAATGTAACCCCATTTTTTTTAAAAAGGAGGGAGAGAGAAAACAGGGAATTATAAACCGGAAAGCCTGACATCGGTGTTGGGGAAAATGTTGGAATCAATTATTAAAGATGTAATAGCAGCACATTTGGAAAGCAGTGACAGGATCGGTCCAAGTCAACATGGATTTATGAAAGGGAAATCATGCTTGACAAATCTTCTAGAATTTTTTCAGGATGTAACTAGTAGAGTGGACAAGGGGGAGCCCTTGGATGTGGTGTATTTGGACTTTCAAAAGGCTTTTGACAAGGTCCCGCACAAGAGATTAATGTGCAAAATTAAAGCACATGGAGGTAATGTATTGACGTGGATAGAGAACTGGTTGGCAGACAGGAAGCAAAGAGTAGGAATAAATGGGTCCTTTTCAGAATGGCAGGCAGTGACTAGTAGGGTACCGCAAGGTTCAGTGCTGGGACTCCAGCTATTTACAATATATATTAATGATTTAGACAAAGGAATTGAATGTAATATCTCCAAGTTTGCAGATGACACTAAGCTGGGTGTCAGTGTGAGCTGTGAGGAGGATGCTAAGAGGCTGCAGGGGGACTTGGACAGGTTAGGTGCGTGGGCAAATACATGGCAGATGCAGTATAATGTGGATAAATGTGAGGTTATCCACTTTGGTGGTAAAAACAGGAAGGCAGAATATGATCTGAATGGTGACAGATAAAAGGGGAGGTGCAACGAGACCTGGGTACATCAGTCATTGAAAGTTGGCATACAGGTACAGAAAGCGGTGAAGGCGGCAAATGGCATGTTGGCCTTCATCGCGAGAGGATTTGAGTTTAGGAGCAGGGAGGTCTTACTGCAGTTGTATAGGGCCTTGTTGAGGCCACACCTTGAATATTGTGTACAGTTTTGGTCTCCTAATCTGAGGAAGGACATTCTTGCTATTGAGGGAGTGCAGCGAAGGTTCACCAGACTGATTCCTGGGATGACAGGACTGACATATGACGAAAGACTGGATCGACTAGGCTTATATTAATGGAATTTAGAAGAATGAGAGGGGATCTCATAGAAACATATAAAATTCTGATGGGATTAGACAGGTTACATGTAGGAAGAATGTTCCCAATGTTGGGGAAGTCCAGAACCAGGGGTCACAATTGAAGGATAAGGGGTAAGCAATTTAGGACTGAGATGAGAAGAAACTTCTTCACTCAGAGAATTGTGAACCTGTGGAATTCTCTATCACAGAAAGTTATTGAGGCCAGTTTGTTAGATATATTCAAAATGGAGTTAGATGTGGCCCTTACGGCTAAAGGGATCAATGGGTAGGAGAGAAAGCAGGAATGGGGTACTGAAGTGCATGATCAGCCATGATCATATTGAATGGCGGTGCAGGCTCGAAGGGCCGAATGGCCTACTGCTGCACCTATTTTCTATGTTTCTATGTTGTACTGGACACCGACTCTAAGTGGATCAAATGTGTAATAATGGCATCCAGCACTTCCACCGACACCATTGAAAGCCTCAGGGCCATGTTAGTCACCCATGGCTTGCCCGACATTCTGGTCAGCGACAATGGTCCGTGTTTCACTAGCTTGGAATTCAATGAATTAGTCCACCCTGACCTCAATGAGCAGGTGGAAACCATGCGTTATCAGAAAAACATGTACCATGATTGCACGGCTGTATCATGCGACATCAATGTAAACAACCCGGTGTTTGTGCTGAATCACGGTCATGGCCCCAAATAGGTCGCTGGCACTGTTTTAACCAAGGAGGGGAATAGAGTGTTTGTTGTCAAACTGCTTAACGGACAAACGTGCAGAAAGCACTTGGACTAGTCCAAATTGTGATTTACAGGTGACCAGGAACTACCGGGAGAGGACCTTACCTTCAGCGATCCACCTACACACACTCAATCAGCAACAGATCTAGCTGCCAACCACGAGGATGATCCCACCATCTCCAACAGTCCAGTCAGACCACCAGCGCTGCAAGACAGCAATGGCCTGACCAACTCACCTATGCCAGAAGTGATACTCAGACGATCAACCAAGGAGCGGAGAGTTCCAGATCGCCTCAATCTGTAACTAACTCGCATCAAAGACTTTGGGGGGAATGTTGTCATATATGTATACTCTTAGTGTATACTATGCTGGTACCACTACAGGGTGCTACTGTGGGAGGCCCAGACAGGAGCTGTATAAAAGTCTGGTCACCACGCGGTGAAGGCACTCTGCAGTTACAATAAAGAGACTAAGGCCACAGCAGTTCAAGCACAGCACTAGGCCTCGTGGAGTTATTCTACAGATAAGTAAAGACATATTGCTTCTGAGGCAGTTTGCTTATTTCAGTGATGCCTTTTTCATGCTATTGCTTGAAAGTGCATTTCAGCTCTGAGGATGACAGATCCTGGAGTACCTTCATGCTGATGCATGTTTCCATTGAGGTTACCAAGGTCAAGAATAGTATTGTGTCTTTCCAGTCTCTGGCCTGAGAAGTGGAGGATGTACGGGAGTTGCTTGGGCACTTTTTGCTTCCATTCCCAACTTGATATTTTGGGGGAAGTCTTGTTGCAGGCAATGTAATCTTGCTATGCAATAGTACTGTCAAAAGGTTCATCTCAACCTTCTCCATTAGGAATCTGTCACGTGGATTTTCAAAAGTGCTTAGGATGAAATTCCTCATGTGAGACTATTGGGAAATTAAGAATTGGCTTAACAACAGAATGCAGAGTAAGTGGACATGAAATGGATAGAAGTGCTCTGCTCTGGAAATTGTAACCAGTGGAGTCCCATAGGGATAAGGTGTCAGATTTGGTTTTCGTGGTAACACTCTCGCCTTTGACTCAAAGTTGAGAGTTCAAACCTCACTCCAGAGGCTTAGTCTGAATTATGTGCCCATCACTTCAGTGCACTACTGCTGGATGTGCTGTCTTTTGGATGAGTTACACCTAGGCCCCGCTTACTCTCTCAAGTGGACATAAAAGAACCCATGTCACTAGTGGTGGTGTTCTCCCCAGTTTCCTGGCCAATATCTATCCCTCAAACAACATCACTAAAACATATTAACTGGTTATTATCTTATTGCTGTTTGTGGAACCTTGATGAAGCCAATTGGCTGCCACAATTCCGATATTACAACAATGACTACACTTGAAAAAGTGCTTCATTGGCTGTAAAGCACTTTGGAATATTCCAAGGTCATGGAATGTGCTATAAATGCAATTTTGTTCATTTGCATCTGTTTTTGAACCATGTGCTATATACAGTATTTGTGCGTGACATGCAAAAAAGTGTCTGCAGTTGACATAGTATCAAAGGTGTTAATGACACAAAGCGCTCTAGACATGTAACTAATAAAAAGGTGATTGATTACCTTGAGAAGATTGGATCGATAATATAGGTAGGTGAGAATTGGTAGATGAAGAAAAGTGTCACCTTGGTTGGGGGAGGGTGGGGTGGGGGGAGGGGAATGACGACAAAGAAGAATGCCTGCTTAAATAAGGATGGGGTGGAGATTAATACCAGTTAGAATTGGGCTGGAGGGGAAGAAGAATACCAGATTGAATTGAAAGGGGAGATGGAGAAGAGTACCAGTTTGAACTAGAAGGGTTGCAGGAAGAAGTGTGTTTGTCAAATGGTGGGGAGTTGGATGGGGACTGTGGCCGAGAAATTGGATAAGCCCTGAAAATGGGCTCGGGCAGCACAAAGTACTATGTGCTCGTGCCTATTCAAAGTGGTGCAGGCAGCGTGCAAATTATAATGATTGCGGTGCTGATCTCCATGCTAAATGAACTGCTGATTGGCTTAGCGCTAAACAGGGGGCCAATATTAGGCGCAGTCTACTGGCCAATAAAGTTTAGCCAAGGCTCTCTGCACTACTTAAAGGAGAGGCGCTTTGTTGCAGAAGCATCTTGTCATTGTGGAGAAAACCATGCCCAACAGCCAAGAGAAAAGGCGAGGAGATTTTCAGATGCAGCACTGGAGGCCTTGGTCCTGGGGATTCAAAGATGCCTTCAGGTCCTCTACCCGCAGGGGTGTGAGGACTTAGAGGCAGAACAGCAGAAGGGTTCAGATCACTGAAGCCATCACTGCGACAAGTGTTGTCTGCAGGACCTGGATCTAGTGCCGCAAAAAGTTTAATGATCAAGGTGAGTGAATGCATCATCAAATGCCATATTGCACCATCTGCACCACAAAGCTCACACACTGCTCAATGCACTACACCCCCATCACTCATCTACCAACAATCTCTAGCAATTACCAATTATACCTCATAATCATAGCTTCACTTCAGCCTCACACACTTCCCACTGCTGCAGCACTCACACCCACATCTCACACCTTGCACACACTGCCAGCTATTCAACCATGACAGATACATCACCCAAATACATTGCACCACACTCACTGACATTTCCTTTTCCCTTGCAGGCAAAAGTCGCTCATAACCACCAGGAGCAGCAGCAGGGTCGAGGGGAAACACATCTGCAGAACCTGATGGAGCTGGGGGAAACACTTCTGGACATCATTGGAGGGGCTGTCAGAGAGTCTGTGGCTGGTAGGGAAGTTGAAAGCATTGCTGATGATGATGGTATGCTCATACCTAATCCCACTTCTCACATCCCCCTCATCCCACAATCTCTTTTCAGAAGCTGCTGATGGTGCATGCATGGAGATCTTACTTTACCCTCCTCCCCTCAGCACAATCTGACCCTTGTGCCTTTCTCCTCAATACCCCAAAACTCCAACCTGGCCAGCCTGCCCCTGAAGTGATTGAGGAGGCTAAGATACACCATCACTGCATATGACACTCGCAGGCACCAGCTCAGAAAATAGCATGGTGATGACCTTAGAGGGTAGTATAGAGGCGGGATCTGCATGTGGTGAGTCACAGGGCGTGAATGAGCTGCAGCCGGGCCAGGGAAAAAGGGTAGCTCAGGTGCCAGCTACCCGGAGGGCAGGTTCGCACATGAGTTCTGCTGTAGAGGACTCACATGATGATCTCAATGGGGCAGCCTTCAGACGAAAGGTGATGGGTATGCACACTGATATGTTAGGTGCAATGGCAAGCCTGCTAGCGAGCCTCTGGTCAGTATCAAGGAGCATGAAGTAGTCCGAATTCAACATTGCACGGGGCTATAAATGGAGCTTGGAGCCTGTGATTTCCGGAATGGAAGTGATGGGCAAATCCATGATGGGCGATGTCACGGCTTCTATTGTCCCAATGTCTCAGTGCTGCAGTGGGACTGACTGCTGTCATTGTGGCTGGGTTTACGAGTGTGGAAAGGGGTTTGCAGGGTCTCAGCACACCAGCAATCTGTCCCCCAACTGGAAATGCTGAGGTGCCGTCTCAGTGGCAGTGTGGGACTTGCAGTGGCTCTGTGGAGCAAGAGCCTCTCAGGATGACTGCATTTGTACTTCCACCACTGCCATTCTGCCAGTGCCAGAAGTGGTGCAGCCTTCAGCTGGGCCTTTTAGGCCCAGAACTAATCAAGGTCATCCTGCAAGTCCATCTGCAGTTTCCCCAACCGAAAGTCAGCAGCCTTCCACCAGCCATCCTGCAGCCACTGGGCCAGCACTTGGTAGGGGCATAGAGTAGGAAAAGCAACACGAAAGACAGACACTAAGGGAATGCACAAGAGTGATTAGTTGACTTTTTTAATTTTGATTTTGATTTGATAAATTTATAAATTATGTTTGGAATGTTTAGTGTGTGGTGGCTCTCATTTCAGCTTTATGCCCAGGACACTGTGATGTTCTGTGACAGAAGGAAAGTAGTGAGCAACGGAGATCTGCATTTCATTCATTGGAACCGGAGTCTGATAAGGTGCTCATGGACAGCCTGTTCTGAATGGGATCTGCTGCCTGCCTCCTCCGTTCCTCCTACTCCTCTTGAGGTTGTCCCAGAACCCATACTGACAGCTGCTGCACCCTCATGATGGTCAAGTTGTAGAGCATGCAGCAGACCATCACAAAACTCTGATGTGTACTAAAGGGCCCCTCCCAAGCAGCCAAGGCCACAGAACGGCGATGGTCTGCTCGTGGCAGCATTATATGATTGCTAGCCACGAGTGGTGGGGTGTAGAGTGGATAGCCTTAGTCTATGCGCAGCTACCCTAGGGTTTGACATGGTGCTGGAAGATTGCTGGTGCAAGATGAAGGCATTATAACTCCTGCCAGGATACCAGGCAGTAACCATCATGATGCACTGGGCGTGGTTACACCCCAACTACACATTAAGCCATTGCGATTATAGAACATCTCAGGATGAGTATGCGGCGCCCGCAAAGCCATGTGCCTGCAGTAAATGGTGCACTACACCATGGAGAAGCCTGATATCCTAGTGAAGCCACATACATGCTCCTCCTGCTTCTCTCTGTTCAGAAAGAAGACATGGAAGTTCCTTTTCTTAGAGTACAGGGAGGAAATATCGGAGGCTCTAACCACCATTTTCGACCACCTCTGGCTACATTCTGAGGGACAGTACTAATCAGCATTTGGAAAGGCACGGATTAATCAAGGACAGTCAGCATGGATTTGTTAAGGGAAGACAGTGTCTGACTAACTTGATTAAAACCTTTTGAGGAGGTAACGAGGAGGATTGATGATGGTAGCGTGTTTGGTGTAGTCTACATGGATTTAGAAAGGCTTTTGACAAGGTCCTATATGGCAGGCTGGTCAGAAAAGTAAAATCTCATGGGTTCCAAGGCAAAGTGACAAATTGGATCCAAAATTGACTCAGTGGCAGGAAGCAAAGGGTAATGGTCGACAGATAGAAACACAGAAAATAGGTGCAGGAGTAGGTCATTTGGCCCTTCGAGCCTGCATCACCCATTCAATATGATCATGGCTGATCATGCAACTTCAGTACCCCATTCCTGCTTTCTCTCCATACCCCTTGATCCCTTTCGGCGTAAGGGTCACATCTAACTCCCTTTTGAATATATCTAACTAACTGGCCTCAACAACTTTCTGTGGTAGAGAATTCCACAGGTTCACAATTCTGAGTGAAGAAGTTTCTCCTCATCTCGGTCCTAAATGGCTTACCACTTATACTTAGACGGTGACCCCTGGTTCTGGACTTCCCCAACATCGGGAACATTCTTCCTGCATCTAACCTATCCAATCCCGTCAGAATTTTATATGTTTCTATGAGATCCCCTCTCATTCTTCTAAATTCCAGTGAAT
This sequence comes from Pristiophorus japonicus, assembly GCF_044704955.1. Taxonomy (NCBI): domain Eukaryota; kingdom Metazoa; phylum Chordata; class Chondrichthyes; family Pristiophoridae; genus Pristiophorus; species Pristiophorus japonicus. The sequence goes on from NC_091977.1 coordinate 486,300,623, forward strand.
ATAAGCCTAGTCATTCCAGTCTTTCCTCATATGTCAGTCCTGCCATCCCAGGAATCAATCTGGTGAACCTTCGCTGCACTCCCTCAATAGCAAGAATGTCCTTCCTCAGATTAGGAGACCAAAACTGTACATAATACTCAAAGTGTGGCCTCACCAAGGCCATGTACAACGACAGTAAGACCTCCCTGCTCCTATACTCAAATCCTCACGCTATGAAGACCATCATGCCATTTGCCTTCTTCACCTCCTGCTGTACCTGCATGCCAACTTTCAATGGCAGATGTACCTTGACACCCAGGACTCATTGCATCTCCCCTTTTCCTAATCTGTCACTATTCAGATAATATTCTGTCTTCCTGTTTTTGCCACCAAAGTGGATAACCTTACATTTATCTACATTATACTGCATCTGCCATGCATTTGCCCACTCACCTAACCTGTCCAAGTCACCCTGAAGCCTCTTTGCATACTCCTCACAGCTCACACTGCCACCCAGCTTAGTGTCATCTGCAAACTTGAAGATATTACATTCAATTCCTTCATCTAAATCATTAATGTATATTGTAAATAACTGGACCCAGCACGGAACCTTGCGGTACCCTACTAGTCATTGCCATGTTTTTGTGACTAGAAGGCTGTTTCCAGTGGAGTTCTGCAGGTCTCAGTACTAGGTCTCTTGCTTTTTGTGGTATACATCAATGACTTAGACTTTAATGTAGGGGATATGATTAAGAAATTTGCAGATGATTGATGGTGAGGAAGAAAGCTGTAGACTGCAGGAAGATATCAGTGGACTAGTCAGGTGGGCTGAAAAATGGCAAATGGAATTCAATCGGAGAAGTGTGAGGTAATGCATTTGCGGAGGGCTAACAAGGCAAGGGAATACACATTAAATGGTAGGACACTGAGAAGTATAGAGACACAGAAGGATGTTGGAGTGCATGTCCACAGTGGTTAAGAAGGCATAAGAGCAGGGAGGTTATGCTTGAACTATATAAAACACTAGTTAGGCACAGCTGGAATACTGCGTTTCTGGTCACCACATTACAGGAAAGATGTGATTTCACTAGAGAGGGTACAGAGAAGATTTACGAGAGTGGTGCCAGAAACGGAGAAATTTAGCTATGAGGAAATATTGAATAGGCTGGGGTTGTTTTCTTTTGAACAGAGGAGGCAGAAGGGAGACGTGTTTGAGGTGTATAACATTGAGGGCCCTGGAATGAAAGGACCCATTTCCCATAGCAGAGGTTAATAACCAAGGGGCATGGATTTAAAGTAATTTGTAGAAGAATTAGAGGGTAGTTGAGGAGAATTGTTTACACCCAGAGGGTCGTGGGGGTCTGGAACTCACTGCCTGAAAGGGTGGTAGAGGCAGAAACCCTAATCGCATTTCAAAAGTACTTGGATATGCACCTGAATTGCTGTAATGTACAAGGCTACGGACCAAGAGTTGGAAAGTGAGATTCGGCAGGATAGCTCTTTTTCAGCCAGCACAGACATGATGGGCCAAATGGCCTCCTTCTGTGTCATAAGTTTATATGATTCTATGAGTACAGGGCCTTTGTCCAGATGCAGCGATGGACGGTAAATTGGGAGATGTTAGTTAATACTCCAGACTTGAAGGATCCGGTGGAGAAAAAAGTGACGGCCATGATGACCTTCAAGACCACTGGGAGAGCCATTGTGGCTCTGCTCTGGGTGCAGGAGGTGACCGTTCTGTGATCACCTCCTGTTGAAGCGGAGTCTTGTACTACACTGTTCCTGGCTTAACTGTAGATAAGGGAAATGCTCTCGGAAGATCCTAGGTGGGTAAGGCCTCCTGTTTGGAGCCCTTCTGCCCCTCCACCCTCTGTGAGCATCTTGTCCTCCTCTTCGCTGCCTCCGCTCCATCTCACTCTCATACTCGAGTGCGAAAGAGACTGCAAATAGAGTCCTCGACTGGTAGCGAGTGATGTGAGCAGAACTCTATTAATGAGAAGCAAGGTGTTCTCCGCTTGCAGCAACACTCCCTGTTAACTCAGTTACCTTAAGCCATTTTAGAAAGCACTAAACAATTACATAAACCTACAAAGAGCCAGGACAAATGAAAAAACAAGTCAGCTGCAAGTTGTTGATGATCCCTTTAAATAGCACTGGTGTGGGGTCCTTGCTGCTGAACGCGTGGTCAGCTGGTCGTGATTAGGAGAGGGCGTTAAATGGAGTGGCAATGTCCAAAATGGCAGACTGTACGTCAAATCAGCGTTGCCCAATCTTTGACATCACGATCTTCCTCATTTCCATATGTGCAGCAAGTGCAAGCAGCGGCAGCGCTGCCAACCTTCCCCAAAATGGGGGCCGTCGTGGGACCAACGTTCCCATGAGTCTGCACTGCCACGCGGTGATCTACATTACCCACGCAGCCCGCTCATAGGCTTTTACGTGGGAGAAACCGCACATGTGCAAAGATTTGCATGGACTGCACACCAAAACAATTACAGGGAACATTGCGAGGACCCACTAGAAGTGGGTGGAAGTGAGGTGGCTGACATTTTTCTTCCTACTGTAACTAAAGGTTCCAATTGAATGGCCTGTGTATATATTTTCTTCGTTCCTAGGTTGGGGGCATCTCTGGTAAGGTCAGCATTTACTGCCCATTCCTTATTGACCTTGAGAAAATGGTAATGACCCATCCTCTTGAACCGCTGCCGTCCTTGTGGTGAGGGTACTCCACAGTACTGTTAGCGAGGGAGTTCCAGGATTTTGATCCAGCGACAATGAAGGAACTGGGATATATTTCCAGTCAGGATGGCGCCTGACTCCAGGGGAACTTGCAGGTGGTGATGTTCCCCTGCACCTGCTGCCCTTGTCCTTCTAGGTTGTTGAGGTCATGAGTTTGGGAAGTGCTGTCGAAGAAGCTGTGGCGAGTTGCTGCAGTGCATCTTATAGATGATACACACTGCAGCCACAGTATGCCAGTGCTGGAGGGAATGAATGTTTAAGGTGGTGGATGAGGTGCCAATCAAGCAGGCTGGTTTGCATTGGATGGTGTCGAGCTTTTTGAGTGTTGTTGGAGCTGCACTCATCTAGGCAAGTGGAGAGTATTCCTTCAGACTTGTGCCTTGTAGATGGTGGAAAGGCTTTGGGGATTCAGGTGGTGAGACACTCGCTGCAGAATACCCAGTCTCTGATCTGCTCTTGTTGCCACAGTATTTATGGGGCAGGTCCAGTTAAGTTTCTGGTCAATGAATCATAGAATCTTAGAATGCTTACTGCACGGAAGGTCATCATTCGGCCTGTCGAGCCTGTGCCGGGTCTCTGCGAGAGCATCTCAGCCAATCTCACTCCTCTGCCCTATCCCCGTATCCCTGCAATTTTTTTTCCTTCAGGTACTTATCGAACTCTCTTTTGAAAGATAAAATTGAGTCTGCCTCTGCCACCCTTTCAGGCAATGCATTCCAGATCCTAACCATTCGCTGCATAAAAATGTTCTCTTATGTTGCCCTTTGTTCTTTTGCCAATCGCCTTAAATCTGTGGCCTCTGGTTCTCGATCCTTCTGCCAATAGGAACAGTTGCTCTTTGTCTACTCTGTCCAGACCCCTCATAATTTTGAGCAGCTCTATCAAATCTCCTCTCAATCTTCTCTGCTCTGAGAGCAACCCCAGCGTCTCCAGTCTATCCACATAAATGAAGTCCCTCAGCCCTGGAATCATACTCGTAAATCTTTTCCGCACCCTCTCCTTCATACCTTCTCAAATTGCAGTGCGCAGAATTAGACACAATACTCCAGTTGAGGCCGAAGTGTTTTATATAGGTGGTTCATAATTTCCTCGCTTTTGTAGTCTATACCTCTATTTATGAAGCCCAGGAGCCCGTAAGCTTTTTTAAAACTGCTTTCTCAACCTGCTCTGCCACCTTCAACAATTTGTGCACATATACCCCTAGGTCTCTCTCTTCATGTAACCCTTTTAGGATTGTACCCTTTAGTTTATACTTCCCCGCCTCATTCTTTCTACCAAAATGTATCACTTCACACTTTTCCACCAGCCTGTTGATCACTATCCTCCTCACTGTTTACCATACTTCCAAGTTGAGTCATTTGCAGATTTTGAAATTGTGCTCCGTACATGCACACCTAAATCATTTATATATATTATATATATGTGAAAAGGTCAATTGTAAACTAGCAAATGTTATACACAAAATAAAACACTGAAAAGAATAATCTTCAGTGAAATTCAATCAATTTCCTATCACTCATTATATCAAAAATAACTTAGCCCTCAATACTAGCTTCACTTTACAAGTTGTAGTCATTAAAAGGACTGGCACTAACTTTAGAGCGAATTCTCCGCCTCTATGACTGATTCCCAGAAGGAGATTAAGGCAACTCATTGGCTATTCTCATTAAATTCAGACCATTCTAATGTTACATCTAATTCCTCTCTGGAATCTGCGAACACACCTCATTGTCTTAAACTGGTGTGGTGATGCAAAAATACTAGATTCTTCATCTGCTGCTCGCAAAAACTTAGAGGTACTATACTTAAAAAAAAATCAAAGTACTTACAAAAAATAGCCCATCTATTTATTGAAATACTTAAGCTAGTTGAACAAATGAGAGATAAATACAGTGATTCTGACAAGCCTCTTTACTTGGGTAGAAGAGCACACAACGGGCTGATAAGAGGAAAAGAATGAACGTGACCTTTATCCGCTCCTCTACAGAAGTAAAGAGGCTCTTCAGAATCAGCGTGTTTATTCTGCAGCTTATTCTAAAAGGTAATTTTATTTGCAATTTGGAATGGGGAAAAAAAAGAGATCAGGAAAAGTATGAGAATCTAAAAGGAGTCAATGTTTTGTGCTTTCTTCCATTTGGGTCTGGTATGGAGTTTGAAACAAAAGCTAATATTTTCTTCAAAGACATAACCCTCCATCAGCCTATATCATGCTCACGTTTATTTCTGGACAGTTCTTAAAGTCCAGAAAATTTAACAAATTAGTGGTAATAGTATTCAACACCACCAATCACATCCAGTTTTTCGGAAATAAGAGGACTTTTTGGGATGCAGAGCAGGCTTCAGAATGAGTCAGATTCCCAAACTCTAAAGTGTAGGAATATGACGCATCCAATTTTAAAATCACTGAATTATATATATATCATCAAAATACTTGTGTAGCGTGTGCACTTCTTATCCAAAAACGATACTTCCTCTTACCAACATTTCCATTCACGTTTGCTGTGTCAACGGTCAGAATGTAGTTGCAGGCTCTAGCCACTAGGTGGTTATTTGGAGCAAGTTATGAAGTATTGCTGCTAGTTCCATCACCATCATATATATAAAAGCTTAAATTAATCAACGGAACAATGGCAACACCAGTAGATATTTACCAGTAAATCGATAACAACATGCGGAATGAGGAAAGCTGTGTTTGGCCCAAGCTCACTCCTGATGAAAGTACGTGTCTTCAATTTGAAATAGCATCACCACATCTTAAACTCTCAAAGGAGGTCAATACCCAAACCAAACAATGTGCAAAAGGGAAAATGATTTTCTTCCTGAGCTTCCAAAAGGAAATTGAAAGCTCCAGGATATCAATCACTATAATCAGTACTAGCTGGTTAAACGGAACACTTCAGTGGAATTCTTCACCTGTCGCTTGACCCATTTCCCCATATTAGAAGCTCATCATTTCACATCAACTGAGATTTAGCTGTTCCACTGACAGCTGAGTGAAATACTAGTGTTCGAATAGATCGCAAACAAACAAGTCAGCGGTGATTCTCAGAAGTGCTGCCTAACCAGATTGAAAAGATTTGCCCAACCCTGAACCAGCAGAACTCATTACAGAATCCATTCCCAGCAGGTCATTCCTAGGAAGCTGTTGTCCCACTTAACTGCGCGAGCTTCAGTGGCTTATACTCTATCCATTTTTCACCAGGAGCTTTTAGCAGATGCTGCTCTTAATCCTGTAAGAATAGGATTGTCTTAATGTATACAACCCAAATTACCCACTTCATGTCATGTCACAGAAGCAGGCAATTTTGCCACCAGCAGTGTGTTTTTTCTCCACATGAGCCACTTTCCTGCTCACTTCCCATATCTTTAGTATTCTTTTCAGGAATTGTCTCAATTGCATGTTGAAGTCATTTAACTTGGGTTCAACAACAGTCTGTGGCAGAGAATTCCACATTCGAACCGCCCTGTGTGAATATTTCGTAGGTCATCTGCAAAGAAGCAACAATGAGGGTTTGCCTTGATACTGCTCACAATTTCCGGGGGCGGCAGCACACAGGTATAATCAAAGACACAACTCTATACATTATAAACAAGAATACAAACCTCTGTAACTAAGGTCGAGCTATATTGTGACTTGTTGTATACCCATCCTTCTTCACATGCTACCGTGGATCTGTTTCCGTGTAACCATATCCAGTCGATATCCTTATCTCGGTTTGGCATGTACATTTTACATTTCTGGTAAGACCCATCTTTTTCCTTCGGGAGAGTCAAGAGTAACTGTTGTTCTTTGGGTAAATCAGCACTGATGTTTAAGATCCAGTTGGTCTTACAGTAATGCTGGACACTCGCACCAGTAAAAACCTGAGCTAGCAAGTGGAACCCCATGAACAAATTTGGCAAACATATCAGCACCATCAAACGCTTTTGAAATGGACCAAATTCCCCCACAGCTTTAAGAATTTCTCCAAAGTCATTCATCTCGTCTCCCCTCTTAACCGTGTAAATTCTAAAGCAGGCAACGTACAAAGCCTGAGCTATAAAAACAGCGACTGAATTAATGTTCAATCACAGATATCTATAATTAACCAGAGGCTCCCGATTTCAGTTAATAGTTTGCTACCATGTTTTAACAGACTGAAAACTCAGGGCACAGCTCAATATTTTACACTTGCTACGGGTTAAGTACATACCGACATTACAGGTTCATTGTGTTTGCAAAGAGTGAGCCACTGTCAATAGTTCAAAGGGCAACAGGGTCTGAAATCGAAAAGCTAGCAGCAGCTAATTAAACTAAATCTGTGGGGGATTGTGAGCCGAGCATTTATTGTAGGGAATCAGTGTGGACGCTCTGGTCAAATGGTTTGCTCCAAACCCCACGAAGAAAATAAGTGTTAGGATTACAGGCCGAGGACATCTCAAACGCACCACGACTATAGAAGTTGCTACACATTCGACAGTTAATTAATAAATTGTCACATGCGCTTGAAGGAGAGGAGAAACGAGCAGGAAAAAAGGGTAAAGACACAAATTTAAGGGCACTTTGTCAAAATGCACGTAGCATTTGTAACAAAATAGATGAATTGACGGCGTAAATAGATAGAAATGGGTATGATCTGATAGCCATAACAGAGGCATGGTTGCAAGGTGACCAGGACTGGGAATTAAATATTCAGGGGTATTTGACAATCCTGAAGGACAGACAGAAAGGAAAAGGAGGCGGGGTAGCTCTTGATAAAGGATGGAATCACTACATAGCGAGAAATATTGGCTCAAATGATTAGGATGTTGAAAAAGTTTGGGTGGAGATAAGGAATAATTAAGGGAAAAAGTCACTGGTGGGCGTAGTCTAAAGGCTCCCCAACAGTAGCAACTCTGTTGGTCAGAGCATAAACCAGGAAATAGTAGGGGCTTGTAAACAGGGAACAGCAATAATCATGGTTGATTTTAACCTCCATATTGATTGGACAGGGAATAGCAGACCAACTGAACAAATACTTTGATTCTGTCTTCACGAAGGAAGACAAAATAGCCTTCCGGAAATACTAGGGGACCGAGGGTCCAGTGAGAAGGAGGAACTGAAGGAAATCCTTATCAGGAAATTGTGTTAGGGAAATTGATGGGATTGAAGGCCGATAAATCCCCAGATCCTGATAGTCTGCATCCCAAGGACTTAAGGAATTGGCCTTAGAAATAGTGGATGCATTGGTGATCATTTTCCAACAGTCTATCAACTCTGGATCAGTACCTATGAAATGGAAGGTAGCTAATGTAGCACCACTTTTAAAGAAAGGAGGGAGAGAGAAAACAGGGAATTATAGACCAGTTAGCTTGACATCAGTAGTGGGGAAAATGCTGGAATCAATTATTAAAGATGAAATAGCAATGCATTTGGAAAGCAGTGACAGGATCGGTCCAAGTCAGCATGGATTTATGAAAGGGAAATCATGCTTGACAAATCTTCTAGAACTTTTTGAGGATGTAACTAGAAGAGTGGACAGGGGAGAACCAGTGGATGTGGTGTATTTCGACTTTCAAAAGGCTTTTGACAAGGTCCCACACAAGAGATTGGTGCGCAAAATTAAAGCACATTGGGGGTATTGGGAGGATTGGGGTAATGTATTGACGTGGATAGAGAACTGGTTGGCAGACTGGAAGCAAAGAGTCGGGATAAACGGGTCATTTTTAGAATGGCAGTCAGTGACTAGTGGGGTGCCGCAGGGCTCAGTGCTGGGACTCCAGCTATTTACAATATACTTCAATGATTTAGATGAAGGAATTGAGAGTAATATCTCCAAGTTTGCAGATGACACTAAGCTGGGTGGCGGTGTGAGCTGTGAGTAGGGTGCTAAGAAGCTGCATGATGACCTGGACAGGTTAGATGAGTGGGCAAACGCATGGCAGATGCAGTATAATGTGGATAGATGTGAGGTTATCCACTTTGGTGCCAAAAACACGAAGACAGAATATTATCTGAATGGCAGCAGATTAGGAAAACGGAAGGTGCAACAAGACCTGGGTGTCATGGTACAACAGTCACTGAAAGTTGGCATGCAGGTACAGCAGGCGGTGAAGGCAGCAAATGGCATGTTGGCCTTCATAGCTAGGGGATTTGAGTATAGGAGCAGGGAGGTCTTACTGCAGTTGTACAGGGCCTTGGTGAGGCCTCACCTGGAATAGTGTGTTCAGCTTTGGTCTCCTAATCGGTTGAAGGACATTCTTGCTATTGAGGGAGTACAGCGAAGGTTCACCAGGCTGATTCCCAGGATGGCAGGACTGACATATGAGGAGAGACTGGATCGACTATATTCACTGGAGGTTAGAACGATGAGTGGGTATCTCATAGAAACATATAAAATTCTGACGGGACTGGACAGGTTAGATGCAGGAAGAATGTTCCCTATGTTGGGGAAGTCCAGAACCAGGGGACACAGTCTAAGGATAAGGGGTAAGCCATTTAGGACCAAGGTGAGGGGAAACTTCTTCACTCAGAGTTGTTAACCAGTGGAATTCTCTACCACAGAGAGTTGTTGATGCCAGTTGGATATATTCAAGAGGAAGTTAGATATGGCCCTTACGGCTAAAGGGATCAAGGGGTATGGAGAGAAAGCAGGAAAGGGGTACTGAGGGAATGATCAGCCATGATCTTATTGAATGGTGGTGCAGCCTCGAAGGGCCGAATCCTGCACCTAGTTTCTATGTAGCCTTGAGGAAGAGTTCATAGAGTGCATAAGGGACGGGCTCCTTGAGCAGTATGTAACAGAACCAAACAGCGGGCAGGCTATCTTGGATCTGGTCCTGTGTAATGAGACAGGATTAATAAACAATTCCTTTGGAATGAGTGATCGTAGCATGGTTGAATTTCAAATTCAGATGGAGAGTGAGAAAGTTTTATCTCAAACCAGCGTACTAAGCTTAAATAAACGAGCGTATGAAGGTATGAGGACAGAGTTGGCTAAAGTGGACTGGAAAAATAGATTAAAGTGTAGGATAGTTGATGAACAGTGGCGTACGTTTAAGGAGATATTTCACAACTCTCAAGAAAATATATTCCAGTGAGGAGAAAAGGGTGTAAAAGAAAAGATAGCCATCCGTGGCTAACTAAAGAAATAAAAGACGGTATCCAATTAAAAACAAGGCCATACAAAGTGGCCAAAACTAGTGGGAGGACAGAAGATTGGGAAGTTTTTAAAAGCCAGCAAAGAATGACTAAAACATGATTAAGAAAGGGAAGATAGACTATGAAAGTAAACTAGCACAAAATATCGGTATATAAAAAGGAAAAAAGTGGCTAAAGTAAATGTTGGTCCCTTAGAGGACGAGACCGGGAAATTAGTAATGGGGAACATGGAAATGGCATAAACTCTGAACAAATATTTTGTATCAGTCTTTACGGTAGAGGACACAAACAATATCCCAACAGTGGATAGTCAAGGGGCTATAAGGGGGAGGAAGTAACACAATCACTAAGGAGGTGGTACTCAGTAAGATAATGGGACTAAAGGCGAATAAATTCCCTGGACCTGATGACTTGCATCCTAGGGTCTTGAAAAGTAGCGGTAAGGATAGTGGATGCATTGCTTGTAATTTACCAACATTCCCTGGATTCTGGGGAGGTCCTAGCAGATGGAAAACTGCAAACGTAACACCCCTATTTAAAAAAGGAGGCAGACAAAAAGCAGGAAACTATAGACCAGTTAGCCGAACATCTGTGGTTGGGAAAATGTTGAGGAGTCCATTATTAAATAAGCAATAGCAGGACATTAGGAAAAACATAATTCAGTCAGGCAGAGTCAGCATGGATTCATGAAGGGGAAGTCACATTTGACAAATTTGCTGGAATTCTTTGAGGATGTAACGAACAGAGTGGATAAAGGGGAACCCATGGGTGTGGTGTATTTGGACTTCCAGAAGGCATTTGGCAAGGTGCCACGTAAAAGGTTACTGCACAAGATAAAAGTTCATGGGATTGGGGGTAATATATTAGCATGGATAAAGGATTGGCTAACTAACAGAAAACAGTGTTGGGATAAATGGTTCATTCCGGGTTGGCAATCAATAACTGGTGGCACGTCGCAGGGATCAGTGCTGGGACCCCAACTATTTACAATCAATATTAACGACTTGGAAGAAGGGACCGAGTGTAACGTAGCCAAGTTTGCTGACAATACAAAGATGGGAGGAAAAGCAATGTGTGAGGACACAAAAGATCTGCAAAAGGGCACAGACAAGCTAAGTGAGTGGGCAAAAATTTGACAGATAGAGTATAATGTTGGAAAGTGTTAGGTCATGTACTTTGGCAGAAAAAAAATCAAAGAGCAAGTTATTATTTAACTGGAGAAAAATTGCAAAGTGCTGCAGTACAGTGGGACCTAGGGGTATTTGTGCATGAAACACAAAAGATTAGAATGCAAGTACAGCAAGTGATCAGGAAGGCCAATGGAATCTTGGCCTTTATTGTAAAGGGGATGAAGTATAAAAGCAGGGAAGTCTTGCTACAGTTATACAGGGTATTGGTGAGGCCACACCAGTGTATAATTACCCGTTTTCTCTCTCCCTCCTTTTTTAAAAAGTGGTGTTACATTAGCTACCCTGCAGTCCAAAGGAACTGATCCAGAGTCAATAGACTGTTGGAAAATGATCACCAATGCATCCACTATTTCTAGAGCCACTTCCTTAAATACTCTGGGATGCAGACTATCAGGACCTGGGGATTTATCAGCTTTCAATCCCAATTTCCCTAACACAATTTCCTGACTAATAAGGATTTCCGTCAGTTCCTCCTTCTCGCTAGACCCTCGGTCCCCTAGTATTTCCGGAAGGTTACTTGTGTCTTCCTTCGTGAAGACAAAACCAAAGTATTTGTTCAATTGGTCTGCCATTTCTTTGTTCCCCATTATAAATTCACCTGATTCTGACTGCAAGGGACCTATTGTTTATCTTCACGAATCTTTTTCTCTTCACATATCTATAGACGCTTTTGCAGTCAGTTTTTATGTTCCCAGCAAGCTTCCTCTCATACTCTATTTCCCCCCTCCTAATTAAACCCTTTGTCCTCCTCTGCTGAATTCTAAATTTCTCCCAGTCCTCAGGTTTGCTGCTTTTTCTGGCCAATTTATATGTCTCTTCCTTGGATTTAATACTATCCCTAATTTCCCTTGTTATCCACGGTTGAGCCACTTTCACAGTTTTATTTTTACGCCAGACAGGGATGTACAATTGTTGAAGTTCATCCATGTGATCTTTAAATGTTTGCCATTGCCTATCCACCGTCAACCCTTTAAGTATCATTCGCCAGTCTATTCTAGCCAATTCACATCTCATATCATCGAAGTTACCTTTCCTTAAGTTCAGGACCCTAGTCTCTGAATTAACTGTGTCACTCTCCATCTTAATAAAGAATTCTACATATTATGGTCACTCTTCCCCAAGAGGCCTCGCACAATAAAATTGATAATTAGTCCTTTCTCGTTACACATCACCCATTCTAGAATGGCCAGCCCTCTAGTTGGTTCCTCGATGGTCTAGATAACCATCCCTGATACACTCCAGGAAATCCTCCTCCACCGTATGAATACCAGTTTGGTTAGCCCAATTTACATGTAGATTAAAGTCGCCCATGATAACTGCTGTACCTTTATTGTACGCATCCCTAATTTCTTGTTTGATGCTGTCCCCAACCTCACTACTACTGTTTGGTGGTCTGTTCACAATTCCCACTAGTGTTTTCTGCCCTTTGGTATTCCATAGCTCTACCCATACAGATTCCACATCATCCAAGCTAATGTCCTTCCTTACTATTACGTTAATTTCCTCTTTAACCAGCAATGCTACCCCACCTCCTTTTCCTTTCTGTCTATCCTTCCTGAATGTTGAATACTCCTGGATGTTGAGTTCCTAGTCTTGGTCACCCTGGAGCCATGTCTCCGTAATCCCAATTATATCTCATTTGTTGGTAGCTGCCTGCGCAGTTAATTTGGCCACCTTATTACGAATACTCCTCGCATTGAGGCAGAGAGCCTTCAGGCTTGTCTTTTTAACAAACTTTGTGCCTTTAGACTTTTGCTGTAATGTGGCCCTTTCTGATTTCTGCCTTGGTTTCTCTGCCCTCCACTTTTACTTTTCTTCTTTCTATCTTTTGCTTCTGCACCCATTTTACTTCCCTCTGTCTCCCTGCATAGGTTCCCATCCTCCTGCCATATTAGTTTAACCCCTCCCCAACAGCACTAGCAAACATTCCCCCTAGGACATTGGTTCCGGTCCTGCCCAGGTGCAGACCGTTCGGTTGTACTGGTCCCACCTCCCCAGAACCAGTTCCAATGTGCCAGGAATTTGAATCCCTCCCTCCTGCACCACTCCTCAAGCCACGTATTCATTTTAGCTATCCTGCAATTCCTACTCTGACTTATGAGTAAAGGTCGAGAAGGTTTGGCCTCTACTCATTGGAATTCAGAAGAATGAGAGGTGATCTTATCGAAACGTGTAAGATTATGAAGGGCCTTGACAGGGTGGATGCAGAGAGGATATTTCGACTGATAGGGGAGACTTGAATTAGGGGGCATAATCTTAGAATAAGTAGCCACCCATTTAAAACTGAGATGAGGAGGAATTTCTTCTCAGATGATTGTAAATCTATGGAATTCGCTGCCTCAGAGAGCTGGGGAAGCCGGGACATTGAATAAATTTAAGATGGCAAAAGACAGCTTCTTAACCGATAAGGGATTAAGGGGTTATAGGGAGCAGGCAGGGAAGTGAACCTGAGTCCACGATCGGATCAGCCATAATCGTAATAAATGGCGGAGCAGGCTTAAGGGGCTTTATGGCCTACTCCTGCTCCTATTTCTTATGTTCTTGTGTTAAAGCAAGGGAGTCCAAGCTTTTGACTTGATATGCTACTTATATTCATATCATAGAGCCTCAAGGCCACATGGTAAAGTTTGAATCCATAGTCCCATTAATTTGCATATCTCAAGTTGCTGAAACAAAAATATTTTGGGTATTCCTGATTACTAGCGCAAAATATAAAAACAGATAGCAAGAGTTTCTATAGGTACATAAAAAGGAAAAGGGTGGCTACAATAAATGCTGGACCCGAGAGGACGAGACCGGGGAATTGGTAATGGGGAACATGGAGATGGCAGAAACTCTGAACAAATATTTTGTATCACTTCATGGTAGAGGACACTGACAATATTCCAACAGTGGATAGTCTAGGTTCTATGGGGGGCGGGGGGTGGGAGGAACTAAACACAATCACAATCACGAAGGAGGTGATACTCAGTAAGATAATGGGACTAAAGGCAGGTAAATCCCCTGGACTTGATGGCTTGCATCCTAGGGTCTTGAGAAGTAGCAGCAGGGATAGTGGATGCATTGGTTGTAATTTACCAAAATTCCCTGGATTCTGGGGAGGTCCCAGCAGATTGGAAAACTGCAAATGTAATGCCCCTATTTAAAAAAAGGAGGCAGACAAAAAGCAGGAAACTAAAGACCAGTTAGCCTAACATCTGTGGTTGGGAAAATGTTGGAGTCCATTATTAAAGAAGCAGTAGCAGGACATTTAGATAAGCAAAATTCGGTCAGGCAGAGTCAGAATGGATTTATGAAAGGGAAGTCATGTATGACAAATTTGCTGGTGTTCTTTGAGATGTAACGAACACGGTGGATAAAGGGGAACCAGTGGATATGGTATATTTGGACTTCCAGAAGGCATTTGACAAGGATAAGGGGTAAGCCATTTAGGACTGAGATGAGGAGAAACTTCTTCACTCAGAGTTGTTAACCTGTGGAATTCCCTACCGCAGAGAGTTGTTGATGCCAGTTCATTGAATATATTCAAGAGGGAATTAGATATTCCCCTTACGACTAAAGGGATCAAGGGGTATAGAGAGAAAGCAGGAAAGGGGTACTGAGGTGAATGATCAGCCATGATCTTATTGAATGGTGGTGCAGGCTCAAAGGGCCGAATGGCCTACTCCTGTTTCTATGGTGCCACATAAAAGGTTACTGCACAAGATAAAAGTTCACGGGGTTGGGGGCAATATATTAGCATGGATAGAGGATTGGCTAACGAACACAACAGAGTCGGGATAAATGTTTCATTCTCTGGTTGGCAACCAGTAACTAGTGGGGTGCCGCAAGGATCAGTGCTGGGACCCCAACTATTTACAATCTATATTAACGACTTGGAAGAGGGGACTGAGTGTAATGTAGCCAAGTTTGCTGACGATACAAAAATGGGAGGAAAAGCAATGAGTGAGGGCACAAAATCTGCAAAAGTTCATAGGCAGGCTAAGTGAGTGGGCAAAAATTTGGCAGATGGAGTATAATATTGGAAAGTGTTAGGTCATGCACTTTGGCAGAAAAAAAATCAAAGAGCAAGTTATTATTTAAATGGAGAAAGATTGTAAAGTGCCGCAGCAGGACCTGGGGGTACTTGTGCATGAAACACAAAAGGATAGTATGCAGGTACAGCAAGTGATCATGAAGGTCAATGGTATTTTGGCCTTTATTGCAAAGGGGATGCAGTATAAAAGCAGGGAAGTCTTACTCGAGCTATATAAACGAATTGGCGAGGCCACACCTGGAATACTGCGTGCAGTTTTGGTTTCCATATTTACAAAATGATATACTTGCTTTGGAGACAGTTCAGAGAAGGCTCACTAGGGATGAGGGGGTTGACTTATGAGGAAAGGTTGAGTAGGTTGGGCCTCTACTCATTGGAATTCAGAAGAATGAGAGGTGATCTTATCGAGACGTACAAGGTTATGAGGGGGCTTGACAGGGTGGTTGCAGAGAGGATGTTTCCACTGATGGAGGAGACTCGAACTAGAGGGCACGATCTTAGAATAAGGGTCCGCCCATTTAAAACTGAGATGAGAAATTTCTTCTGAGGGTTGTGAATCTGTGGAATTGCTGCCTCAGAGAGCTGTGGAAGCTGGGACATTGAATAAATTTAAGACAGAAATAGACGGTTTCTTAATCAATAAGGAGATAAGGGGTTATGGGGAGCGGGCAGGGAAGTGGAGCCGAGTCCATGATCAGATCAGCCATGATCTTATTGAATGGCGGAGCAGGCTCGAGGGGCTGTATGGCCTACTCCTGTTCCTGTTTCTTATGTTCTTATGATTTACACACCAATGAGACATCAGTGCTAAAATAGCCCTTTTCCAAATTTACAGGATCGCAAGTTTCAAAAATCGAGGAAGAACCATCAACACAAATATAACTGAGTTGCCCAGGCTTCAAAGGCTGCGAGCAGCTCCTCGGCTATAGTTTGGAAACCCTGGATTGACACATTCTGCACGAGAAAAATGGACACTCTCAATTCAATAGGAACTGGAGATCTAAAGACTAGACTCTAAGACATGGTCAAGATGCAAATGGTGACCAGAGCACTTTTAACAGTGCTATTTTTCACATGTTTGGTATCAGAATTTTGTGCTCGAGGAGGGACGTTAGCTTTGGGAAAAGGAACACTTTCCTACTGTCAGTATCAAGCACTCCCACATCATGCGTAATAGTCCAAGATGCTGAATACATCTCCCTCTGCTCTGCCCCACAATGTTCCTCAGTTCCAACCTCAAAAGCATTCCCCAAGCTAATGACTTGGAGCGACAGCCGTTCTGACCCACCTGCACTTCTGCCCCGCTGACGAAGGCTGCTCCCACCTCGCCCCCCCCCCCCCCCCGCCACAGCGCTCCGACTGAAACAAAAATTCCAAGTCCTTAATTTCTCCGGATTCTCTGCCCCATGGCTTGGGGGTGGAGAAACACTAAAAAATGGTAAGTGCGCCCCTTTTGGGGTGGGGCTCAATTTCGGCCCCTTAATCTTGTGTATTGGTTAACATATTCAAGCATCAGTAGCTGGCACGGTAAGAGTGTTGGGTACAAGTTCAGACCATATCTACTCTGCTGTGGGGAGATGCTGAGTGAGGAACAGGAAAATCAAATGAACCTTCCTTGGCTTGACATCTGCCATCCTTCCTCAGGATTAGCAGGAGTGTGCTATCGGTGGAGGAAATGAGAACAGGTTGGCTGGCAGTGCATAGTCCAATGAAAGGCGTGCTTAGGATGGGGAAGGACTAAGGATTTTCATTTCTCATTTCAACAACAAAATCAAATCATTAGCATTTTGACCATGATGAGGTGGGCAAAGGGTGTGGATAAAACTTGCAATTGACAGCTGATGAGTATTACACTAGACTGTAAAGCAACCATCAGAACATAGGAACAGGAGTTGGCTATTTAGCACCTCCACCCTGTTCTGCCATGCAATGAGTTCATGGCTAATCTGCGACCTAACTCCATATACCTGCCTTTGGTCCATATCCCTTAATACCTTTAGTTAACAAAAATCTTAACCTCCGATTTAAAATTAATTGATCTACATCAATTGCCTTTTGCAGAAGAGTGTGTCAAACGTCTACCACCCTTACTCGGAGCTCCTAAATGGCAGGCAAGCCCCAGGTGGGCAGAGGAAACGTTTCAAGGACACCCTAAAAACCTCCTTGATAAAATGCAACATTTCCACTGACACCTGGGAGTCCCTGGCCAAAGTGGAGGAAGAGCATCCGGGAGGGCATTGAGCACCTCGAGTCTCGTCGCTGAGAGCATGCAGAAAACAAGCGCAGGCAACGGAAGGAGCGTGCGGCAAACCAGTCCCACCCACCTTTTCCTTCAACCACTGTCTGTCCCACAAGTGACAGAGACTGTAATTCTCATATTGGACTGTTCGGTCATCCAAGAACTCTCTTTTAGAATGGAAGTGAGTCTTCCTCGATTTTGAGGGACTGCCGATGATGACCCTTTGTGTGAAGTGTTTGCTAATTTCACTCCTGAAAGGTCTGGCTCTAATTTTTAAAAACAATGCCCCCTAGTCCTAGATTCCCCAACCAGTGTAATCTCCTGCTACAGTGTATAATCTTTGTAATTTCCTTTAACAACATGTCATTTGGTCACCTGAAAGTATCCTTTTTTCTAAGGAAATTGAGCCCAATTTTGTTGACCTTCCCTCAACTTAAACGACAAGATTGTGAGCCAAGACCATGGCTAACGAGTGTGTGGGCAAGGAAAGAGTTGGAAGTGTGATCATCA
Organism: Pristiophorus japonicus; assembly: GCF_044704955.1. Classification (NCBI taxonomy): domain Eukaryota; kingdom Metazoa; phylum Chordata; class Chondrichthyes; family Pristiophoridae; genus Pristiophorus; species Pristiophorus japonicus. Next base: position 486,318,436 of record NC_091977.1, read on the forward strand.
TTACTGTGAAAAGTAATGGGGTTAAATGAGCTTTTGCATGCAATGTGAATGTGTAGGAACATGAGTAAAAGTTTGGGTGTTTAAGTCTGCTTTATTCTTTAGTGGTTAATGAAAGGCAGATAATCTCTAGTGATAAACGCAGCACATTTGTATATCGTTAAAATTTGCCCAGTTTTGGTTCTGCTTAAAAACAAATTGTATGCTAATGGTTCATAGTGTTTCATTTCAGCATTGAAATGATGGCTGTAAAAATCCAAAGTCTTTTGTCTTTGAGATTTGGGTTCAAGTCTAGCCTACATTGTTGGGGTGAAGATATCTCTAGAGTTTGGATGGTTACAATCGAGTTTCTAGGACTATAAGTCATTAGCAAGACAAAAAATAACCTATGCCTAATTTGGTGCTGAATTTCAATCTTGCTCTGAAGAAAAAACAACATAGGTTAAATAAATGGAAAAAAATCATAACCCTGATGTGTCACAACGTCCCTCTCCTTCAGTTAAAGGGGAGGGCTGCTGTGAACTCTGCAGCCACTTTAGTGGCAAACACAGGGCCACCAGGGAGGGCTTTGGCCGGGCTCCTCTTCAAATAGTGCTGTGGGATCTCCAACATTTCTTTAAACTTTGCTTATGGATCTTCATCCCATCCCAGATCTTTACACTTTCTTAACCCATGATCAATTAATATCTCTGTAACCCTTAACATTCTCGCAACTGGCCCAGAATGAAGGGGTGCCAGCAGCCCCGTGGGCATAATTGTCGGGCCAACCTGGTAGTCGGCCGACAATAAAGACTTGAAATGAAGTCGCGGCAGTCACAGATAGCTCCCCGCTTGGGAAAGCTGCCAGTGACACCAACTGGCGGCAGCGCCTCTCCCGCAGGGCAATTCCACACCGGGCAATTTCCTGTAGGAGTTGGAAAGCGAAAGTAAGGGGTCAGCGCATGCCTGATGAGACGGGAAAATGGGCGGTGCGGTAACCCGTTCCAGTTGCTTCTGTCCCGGGGAAAATTTTGGATGGGTCGCCCCATCCATCCGCCCTGGTCGGCAAGGCCTCTCTGCTCCATTATAGGCAGTAATGGAGATTATGGAGGGGGGCAAGTTCAGCCCCTAATTTTCTTTGTATCATTGTTGCAGTTTTAACAGCCAAAACACAAAAAAAAAATTGCCTTAGTACTTCACATTTTGTGCACTATGCTGGTCACCAATTGTATGGTTTGGCTGACCCAATGTCAACAGTGTGGAGCCATAAATTTTAAAGTGGTGGAGCCCTGCTCATAGTCGAGCTTTGATTTGCCACTGGACTTGAGAAATAATTCATGTGTCTTTAGACTAATGAAAGGTACAAGATAATCATTCTATATAGCCATTTTAAGATTAAAAACACTTGCCCCCTCCCAAAGTGATATATGGAACAAATCTACAGAAAATGGTAGTTAATTCTGGTTCAGTTAGAGAGAATGTTAAGGGTTACAGAGATATTAATTGATCATGGGTTAAGAAAGTGTAAAGATCTGGGATGGGACTAAGATCCATAAGCAAAGTTTAAAGAAAAGTTGCAGACCCACAGCACTATTTGAATAGGAGCAAATAACTGTGGCCCAGCCAACATTCTTCCTTCAACCAACAAAACAAAAGATCATCCATCACATTGCTGTTTGTAGGAAGCTGCTGGTGTGGACAGTTGGCACATTCGTTATTTTGCTGCACTACAAAAGTAATTTACTGAAACGTCAAAGACATATTTTGAAAATGTGTTAACCTCAGGATATCCCAAAGCACTCTACAACCAATTATGTACTTTTTGAAGTGTAGCTTCTGTTGTAATGCAGGAAAAGCGGCAGCCATTTTGTGCACAGCGAGGTCCCACAAACAGCAATGAGACAATGACCAGATAATCTTTTTTTGTGCTGTTGGTTGAGGGATAAATGTTGACCAGGACACCAGGATTATCTCCACTGTGCTTCTTTGAAAAGTGCCATGGGATCTTTTAAGTTCACCTTAATGTCTCAGCCAAAAGACAGCAGCTCGAACAGTGCTACATTCCCTCAGTATGCACTGGAGTGCCAGCTTAGGTTTTGTGCTCATCTCTGGGGTGGGACTTGAACCCATGACCTTCTGACTTAAAGGCGAGAGCGTTACCAACTGAGCGACAGCTAACAACTATGATATGTAAATACAAATCTTTCTTCCGACTGGAATCAGGGGGCTTGATCAGATGAATGGCCTTTATTTAGTTATAAGCTTTTCTTGTGCACATTCAAGTTAATTTAGTTTCCAAATACCGAGCTGTTGAAATCTCACCTTCAAATACACAAGAGATAGTTTGCTGTTTATTGATTAAAAGGAATTAGCAAAACCATGCAATAAAATCCAAAACATAATCATGTTGAAAAAATAAGTGAGCACGATATTTTACACCTCTGTTGTGCTACAATCAGTATTACACCAAGTTGTGAGTTAGCCTTAGTGACAGCAGTCCTCAGTCCCAGTTAATTGGTATATATTAATGAAGTAACTAATGCTAGGTCTATACAAACTTAGAAAAAAGAGTTGTTAAAAATCATGCAGGTGGGTCACGTAAAAGATCCTATAATTCCCATGTGCTGGAAGACGAATCGAAAAAGGTTCCCGATTAAAGCCAAAATTTATATTCTCAAATCATTCAAAAGCCAGTAAATGAATACCAAGGCCAACAGTGAAAGACTCAGTCATTTTAAAATAATTATAAAAAAACGAATTTGCAGTATTTACACAGTAGTACAATTCATCAATCAAGGTTAAGTGCAGTTATTTTGAAAAGTATGTGCCTCTTTCAGGCATCTCTTTCAAATATCAAGCTGATTGTTTTTTTTAAATATTTTAAAAGCACCACAAGTCTAATCAATCTAACTATGTGATTAAGTGGCTCCAGTTACTCCTCCATAAATCTTTCTTTTAACACACAGGTTTTCAAACTGGGGTCTGCAAGGTGATCAGATTTGTGTCCATCGGAGGCTGGGCTTACCACATCCCATGAACAATTCTGGATTCTGGGTTTTATTCTCTACTTGTTGATTTTCAGTCAGGAAAGAAAGGTGACGTTATAGCAGTATCGAAGGTAGTTGAAAGAATACAAAAGACAAGTGTGGAGTAGTGCTTAAAATTAAATTGAGAGTAGTACAAAGGGACACAGGTTCAAACTAGTGAAAGGTAAATTTAGAACCAGTATCAGGAAATAATTCTACAGAGTGACCAACACTTGGAATGGACTTCCAGATAGAGTCATGAATATCTTGGAATCAATTAAGAAACAATTAGATGCAGTAATTGGTAGGGGAAACTGTAGGATCTTTCTAAATGGATGAATTAAGATGGGTTAAAGGCCACTCAGCTTTAAGTATCTTGTGAGTTAAAAAACACATTATTACTTTTGCCTAATGGTAGCATAGTTCTCCTGGTAGCTGACAGAGTTGCAGAAGTCAGGACAGGAGCTCCTTGGGATGGGTTAATATTCAGGGGTGATTATCTATATGGAAAAGTTTGAAAACCTGCTTTTAAAGGCAGCAAGGTATGACAATTTTGATTTTTTTTGTTGACAAACATACATTGAATTGTGACACGCATGGAAAGCTAAAGCCTCAACTACCTCCTCAAACTGATGGCCTGCCCAAAATGTGCAAAACAAGGCAGCCAATCTCTAAAGTGTTCTACAGGGCAATATATCACACTCTACTCTCCCATAACTGCAGACTGATGCTGTGTGGGGTCTCTATTGCATTTCCCATGTAAATAGTACCACAAGGCCAATTTGTTGCATTCTGGATAGTGTTTGTCACTATAAGTTCAGTAAAGCATAAATGGTAGGCACACAAAATTTTTAAGCTATGTCGAATTGAAATGTTAAAAAAAATCCAGTGGCTCAATGACACATTCTGCTCAAACTTGGATTGGAGTGTCTGCAGCTGTCTAGCACCAGGATAACATACTGTAGATCTGTCAGTGGTGGTGATGATAGTGGTGGGAGAAGTTTGGAGTATTGAATTAAGAGGATCACATCACGGAATATTAGTGCAACTTTAAAGTGTATTGGCTTAAATGCGATCTTTTGTATAGCATGATAGTACCAATACATTGAATAAGCCCCAGTGACAATACTGTGAAATGTTGCACATCTTGTGTTATTTTCATTTCGTGACCCAAAGATGAGTTATAAGAAGCAAGTTTAACAAACCAACACAGGGTCTCAATCAAAACTACAGAAGTCTGAACAGGACAGCTCTCATGACCTTTCAAGAGAATTATAAGATACAATTCACCATTCAGCAGCTACAACTTTAAAATTCTTTTTTGTACTAAACGATCTGACAGTTGAAAAAAAATTCCTCTCAATACCAAATTCTCCCACGGGTACCAGGGATGGGTCAGCGGGGAAAAAAAAAATTAAACCAATTGCTGTGTCATTTTTTTTTTTAAACACGTATACTCCGTCTGTGGATTATAAAGGTGGGCTACACATCGTGCCATAATACTTTACATTATATAAAGGGAAAAAAGGAAAAGAAAAGATTTCACCCGCGCAGTGATTTTTTTCTCATTTTTATATTCTGGTTTACCTTTACCACATATAAATTTAAAAAATCTACTTTTAGATCACGTCGAAAGGCAGTTAATGATGTGCCCTGGTAGCTCCAATGCGCAGACAAACAAAAAATACATGCTGGCCATTGCTTTTGGGTTGCAGCCTATTGGAAAGTACAATTTAGATGAAATATAATTAAAAAAATAAGCATTGCTTTTATTTTTGTTTTAATCTTTGTAAAGTGTGTGTGTTTAAAAAAAAATCTAAATCAAGTTAAGGACGAGTTACTGAAACCACACAATGTTTCAATCTGCTGCACTCGGTCTCATTGAGTACCGTGGGGAAGAACTCTTTTTAAAAAAAAACTGATCAGTAAAGCACCGTCAAAAAATAAGGCAATTTTAAAAAGGAAGGGAATGGGTGAGAAGGGAAATAGCAGATGAGAGCTGGCAATTCTGTAGGCACCCTGCATCGTATAGGGAATCTGCAAGCTGGAATGTTCTGGAAAGCTCTTGATGGCGACTGTTCCATTGTCAGGGTACTGCAAGCAAATGCTCAATTCACTTTTCTATTTGAAGATTCCTCGTTACGGGGGTGGGGGGGGTAAATGTTGCAAGTCCTACGGGCAAATGTCGTCACTCTTTGGCAGTACAAGTTTCCTCAGGCCAACACCAGTGAGATACCTATTCACAGATGGGGTCAGCAGGTTTTTATTTGTTGTAGTGTGATTTAACTAATGGTAAGTTGTGCAAATCCTATGAGTTTAACATCATCAGGAATATCTGATTCTTCAACACCGGAAGCCTGCAGATTAAAAAAAAGTATGTTTTAATATCTATAACATTAAAAATGTTACATACATGGGACTTAGGAATTCATAATGAAAAAAATTGACTATCCACAATTATAATGGAAACGGTCTATGTAAACTTTCACACTATAATTGCACCCTACCATCAGTGGTTGTGCTGTAGCATCACAGTTCTGCATCTCCCAGCTCCTCAACCTGTACTCCAGGGAAAGTCCCATGCTTTATTCAACTCAAAAACATTGCACTGCATTTTGTCATTTAACTATAAGTAATGATATATAAAATCAAATATTATATAAAAATAAAGGCAGAAGGTGAGTCTTCAAAATGGGGACTCCATTACCTCTGCACACCCTGCTCCAAGTATCTCATCTTCTAACCCCACTTTACCTAAAGACTACACTTGGTCTCCACTCTCTGCGCAATGCCACAGGAGATCATGAGTCGTAATGAGCAGAAAGGTCCCTGGTTCAGTTCCTGATCGGTGTTGAGTTAGCTAATTCCAGTCGGTTGCTCCAAGCAGTCTCAGCAACCCCGTTATAGGGAGGAGAAAAATTTCAGTGTTCCAAGCTCCCAATTACTATGCGACTTACTTGACCTCCATGCACACTCACTCCCTGCTGGAATGTGAGTGTGCATGAAGGTCAAGTAAGTCTGAGTGGAACTAGACTAGGTAGTGGAAAAATACTGGTACAGACTTGATGATCCAAATGGCAATTTTTTGTGTGCTGTAACATTCTATGATTCTTTTAGGTGCATGCTTGGCTACAATGCCTCCCGGAGTCGAAAAGCTCACGGTCTATGCTCGCACATGATAAGAAGCCACTTGAGCACGGTACTGGATGGCAGCAGTCATTCAGCGAAATACAGGGAAATTTGGGAAGCAGAGAAGTTGAGTTGAGCACATAGAACTTTCCCTGCAAAGCTAATGAGCAACTTGGCTGAAGTCACAGTTAGCAACTGCTGACTCTGATTGACAAGCACCAATTGGTTTCATTGCCCTGCCTGAGTCGGTCACTTGGAGCGAGGAGGGGAGAATCTAGAGGATTTTTTTAGTTCCTAGGTTTTGCTGGAGATTCATAAGCTGACGAGACAGAGTGCGAAGGCCCAGATTCTCAATGGAGAGCGTCTAGCCCTCCCAAATAAAGGCCAAATTCGCCCCAAGTAGAATCATAGAAATTTAGTGTCCGCACCGGCCAACAAAGAACTATCCAGCCTAATCCCGCTTTCCAGCTCTTGGTCCATAGCCCTATAGGTTATGGCACTTCAAGTACACACCCAAGTACTTTTTAAAATGTAGTGAGGGTTTCTGCCTGTACCACCCTTTCAGGCAGTGAGTTGCAGACCCCCACCAACCCTCTGGGTGAAGAAATTTTCCCTCAAATCCCTTTAAACCTTCTACCAATTAGTTTAAATCTATGCTCCCTGGTTGCTGACCCCTCTGCTGAGGGAAATAGGCAGGTCCTATCCATTCTATCGAGGCTCCTCATAATTTTATACATCTCAATAAGGTCTCCCCTCAGCCTCCTCTGTTCCCAAGAAAACACAAACAGCCTATCTAATCTTTTCTCATAGCTAATATTTCTCCAGTCCAGGCAACATCCTTGTAAATCTCCTCTGTACCCTCTCTAGCGCAATCACATCTTTCTTGCAATGTGGTGACCAGAACTACACGCAGAATAGTTAGACTCGTCTTCAGTTAGTACTTGGCATCTTAGCAAGAGTACCATAGACAGTCTATCTTTCAGGGGAAAGCTCACGATGCAGGAAGGCCCCAAAGAGAAAGAAAATAAAGGTAATTGCAAGTTAGGGATGAAATGATTTTACTTTTAAATTAGGAGATGTTTTTGAACATTTATGAACAAACGGTTAGAATGCTGTGGCGATAGGGGTCAGAGGAGAAAGACTGTTCCACCGTCTATGAAAATGTTGCTCTCCGACTTTCACGACAACTCAAAGCCCCAAATTCAATAATCCTTCTATCTTGAACTGGCAGCATGGAAACACAGCCCTGTGCACGTTAAGACAGAGTAATGAAATAAGGCCAGTATTAGCTCGTCTATAAAACTGCCAAACACCCAACAGCAAAACAGTTCATTCAGCACTTGGTCTGAAGTTACTGTCAGCAGTTACTGACTGTGATCAACAAGTTCCAAGTGCTCTCACTGTCCTATGCTGCTCTGGATAAACATCAGGCAGGATTCTGCTGCAAGAATGTGCATGCACAAGGACAAGAACATAGCAAGTAGCAATTTAATTGGAAAAAACTAAAGTCAGGAAAAAATGGATAATTAACCAATGACAGAAATTAGCACAACAGGATGCCCATCATGTCTCTCCCAATGTTAGCCCCACAGTGGGACTATCTACTCTAATCCAATGTCCCTACTCTTTCCTTGTACCCTTGCCTCAAATTTACTTGTGAAAACTCCCAAGACAACAGAAATCCCATAGCACAGTAAAAATATATCCAAAAACACAGAAAAAATCCTTCTCTGCAATAAAATCCGATTTTCTGTCCCGAGCTGTAACTAAATATACTGCCAAGGTCAATACTGAGCCAGACAGACTAGGATATGACCGAGTTAGCTGGTTTCAACCAGCGAAGCAATAGGGTACTACACTGGTCTCTGATGCACTATCTTGGATGAGGAAAAATCAGCCCGGATTCTCTTGCAGGAGAGTGCACAAAAATGGATGCTGGGCAAGGGCATGATTGGGCTCAGTTGTGAAGTCTCTTCCTCTCCCTCTCCTCCCCTTCCCGACTCAAATAATTTATAAACCTTTCACTGTCTAGTTTTACACATGAACAATGGTTACCACTTGGGTGAAGTATTGGGGGTGGAGGGAGAAAGCAATAATGGAACTATATGCCAGCAACAGTTAGTGCCTTTAGGAGAGGGAGGAAGGGAAGGAAAAAAAAACTTATTGGTGGAATTACCTCTGCAAAGTTACTCAACATAGTCAATTGTTTAACCTGTATACTCAACTGCAAATCAGCTTGTGTACCTATAACCACACTGACAGTAAGCTATGTACAATATTACAAGTCCCCCCCTCTCACTGCACTCAGCTCATGCTGAGCTCCCTACTTTGAAAAACCATGGATCCAGCTAGTCGTTACAAACACTTATTTAACAAACTGTAGGTTTACGATGCTTCTGTTTTATTAAGTTTTAACCTTACCCAGAAAATGTAAGAAATTGAACTATGCCGATACAAAATACATAATTCAATTATGGGTCACTCGATGATTGTCGAGAATCATATTCCTGGGCAATGAGTTCCTCCAAGACCCATTTTGCAGAACCCTCTCGCAGAGCCCATCTTTTTTTTAATTCTTAGGCGGTCCCTTGTATCGAGGATGACTTGCTTCCATGCCAAAAAGGGATAAGTTCACAGGTGTTTCAATGAAGTACCTAATATTCCAGGTCCTGAACTACATGTTGAAGGGTGGAAGATGCCCGTGCGTGGATTTTTTTTTTTTTTTTTTTATAAACGTGGTGGCCGTTGCACACCAGCCACCCCATGGGCTTGACAGAGCTAGGTCTTGGTCCAGTGGCAAAGATTAACCAAGACAACTGGAGACCCGCTCTGCTGCACGGGCCTAGTGCGCACACACATCGCAGTGTGGACTGGCCCATGTTGCCCCTGGGCCCTTGCCTTCCGGGCCCCAAACTCATGCCTCTCCTGGGCCCCGATCACGTCGCTCTGCAATCCCTTGCCGCTCCTTTGCCCCGACCTCGCCACTCCAGCTGTACCTGCCCATGCTCCAATCATTGACCTGGGTTATGGTGACGTCCAATTCAGTCGCCCTCTTCACTGCCGTCGCCCTCCTGTACCAGCTCGCGCTGCTCCCTGGAGTGGTATACGGCAGGCCCCGACCTGCCACTGATGGTTATTTGCAGATCCCACGCCTTCACTAAACCCATTGGTTCGTCTTTTCTAAAGCACTGTTTCTTTTAGTCCCTCTCTTCCTCTCCCCCACCCCAGTGAATCCCATAGGAGATGAGTGATAAATAGCAGCTCAGAGATGCAAGGAACAGGCCTTCTATGACTCCCCAGCATGTCTGCCTCTGATTTAAGTCTCACAATAGACATCACCCATATCCTTTCCTAAATAGTCAGTCCACAGCAGTGATTCAAACTAGTTACAACATGACATTTTGAGACGACATCCTGACTGCAGTGTAAACATCAATATGGAAATCTTATACTCACCAATTTGAAAGTGACAGATCTATTTATAGCCGGTTCATCCACTATTTTCTGTAGATTTGCTGCAACTAATTTAATTTAAAAAAAGATACAAGTTAAATATTGATGTTAATCATTTTTGCTTGTTAAAATACATTCAGGAATGCTAAACCTCTGCTTCCTGCCCTCATTGAATCCATCCTGATTTATTGTTCACTGAGCACATTTCCAGATTGCGCTTTTCCAATGGCAAAGATTTATCTACCTGCAAATGTAATGCCCCCATTTAAAAAAGGAGGCAGACAAAAAGCAGGAAACTATAGACCAGTTAGCCTAACATCTGTGGTTGGGAAAATGTTGGAGTCCATTATTAAAGAAGCAGTAGCAGAACATTTGGAAAAGCAAAATTCGGTCAGGCAGAGTCAGCATGGATTTATGAAGGGGAAGTCATGTTCGACAAATATGCTGGAGGTCTTTGAGGATGTAACGAACAGGGTGGATAAAGGGGAACCAGTGGATGTGGTGCATTTGGATTTCCAGAAGGCATTTGACAAGGTGCCACATAAAAGGTTACTGCACTAGATGCAAGTTCATGGGGTTGGAGGAAATATATTAGCATGGATAGAGGATTGGCTAACTAACAGAACAGAGAGTCGGGATAAAATGGTTCATTCTCTGGTTGGCAACCAGTAACTAGTGGGGTGCCGCAGGGATCAGTGCTGGGACCCCAACTATTTACAATCTATATTAACGACTTGGAAAAAGGGACTGAGTGTAACGTAGCCAAGTTTGCTGACAATACAAAGATTGGAGGGAAAGCAATGTGTGAGGAGGACACAAAAAAAATCTACAAAAGGACATAGACAGGCTAAGTGAGTGGGCAAAAATTTGGCAGATGGCGTATAATATTGGAAAGTGTGAGGTCATGCACTTTGGCAGAAAAAAATCAAAGAGCAAGTTATTATTTAAATTGAGAAAGATTGCAAAGTGCTGCAGTATAGCAGGACCTGGGTACTTGTGCATGAAACACAAATGGATAGTATGCAGGTACAGCAAGTGATCAGGAAGGCCAATGGAATCTTGACCTTTATTGCAAAGGGGATGGAGTATAAAAGCAGAGAAGTTTTGCTACAGCTATACAGGGTATAGGTGAGGCCACACCTGGAATACTGCGTGCAGTTTTGGTTTCCATATTTACAAAAGGGTATACTTGCTTTGGATGCAGTTCAGAGAAGGTTCACTAGATTGATTCCGGGGATGAGGGGGTTGACTTATGAGGAAAGGTTGAGTAGGTTGGGCCTCTACTCATTGGAATTCAGAAGAATGAGAGGTGATCTTATCGAAACATATAAAATTATGAGGGGGCTTGACAAGGTGGATGCAGAGAGGATGTTTCCACTGATGGGGGAGACTAGAACTAGAGGGCATGATCTTAGAATAAGAGGCCGACTATTTAAAACAGAGATGAGGAGAAATGTCTTCTTTCAGAGGGTTGTAAATCTGTGGAATTCGCTGCCTCAGAGAGCTATGGAAGCTGGGACATTGAATAAATTTAAGACAGAAAGAGACAGTATCTTAAACGACAAGGGGATAAGGGGTTATGGGAAGCGGGTGGGGAAGTGGAGCTGAGTCCATGAGCAAATCAGCCATGATCTTATTGAATGGCGGAGTAGGATCGAGGGGCCGTATGGCCTACGCCTGTTCCTATTTCTTATGTTACCAAAAGTGTTACAAAGTACAAAGTGCTTCACAAAGAATTAATTACTTTTTTTCTTGGAGTGACAGCCAGCAAGGTTACACAAACATCAATCAGATAAATGGCTGTGTTGATTGAGGGAGGAATATTGGCCAGGAGTAGTTGCTGTTTTTTCTTCAATAGTGAGACCAGAACTTGGTTTAACCTCTAAAAGAGTGGCACTTCTGACATGCAGCAATCTCACAGTGTCAGTCTAAAATATGCTCTGGACTTTGGATTGAACGCACAATTCTCTGCATCAAAATTGACTGCAACTGAGAACTGTAGTACCAAGAATGACAAGAGCAGCAAATCGTTGGAACACCTATTACCTCTACGTTCACCTCCCAATCTCATACCACCCTGAATTACATATACTACCGCTCCTTTATCATCGCTGAGAAGAAATCCTGGAATTCCACACCCAATACCATCATGAAACATCACAAAGACTGAAGCAGTTCAAGGGGATGGTACACCACCACCTTCTCAGGGGAACGAGTGATTTTACCAGCATTGCCCGTATCCAGAGAACAAATATCTGTTGCAAAAGGCATCGAAGACGTCGAGAGAGAACAGCGCCCTGGGGTGACTTTGAATAGTGTAGTTTTGGTGCTGTGCAGAGCAGAACCAGACTAGAGACTTCAATGAGGGAATAGTGCGAGAGGTGGGAGCATTGATGTGAGACAACATATGCAAGAACTTTAAAAAGGGAAGGTTGAAGATTTTATGGTAGCTGGAGAAAGGATGAAGGCATCGAGTGCAGCTTTGAGGGTGAAATGGGAAAGTGTTGACAGTGGTTTTGAAAAGTGTACGGAATGAGCCAGAGGATAGGAACAGGTTAGTAAAAGATTCTCTCGGAATGAGTGATCACAGAATGGTTGAATTTGTAATACAGATTGAGGGTGAGGAAGTAGTGTCTCAAACGAGCGTACTATGCTTAAACAAAGGGGACTACAGTGGGAAGAGGGCAGAGTTGGCTAAAGTAGACTGGAAACACAGACTAAACGGTGGCACAATTGAGGAACAGTGGAGGACTTTAAGGAGCTCTTTCATACTGCTCAACAAAAATATATTCCAGTGAAAAAGAAGGGCGGTAAGGGAAGGGATAACCAGCCGTGGATAACCAAGGAAATAAAGGAGAGTATCAAATTAAAAACCAATGCGTATAAGGTGGCCAAGGTTAGTGCGAAACTAGCAGATTGGGAAAATTTTAAACAACAGTAAAGAATGACAAAGAAAGCAATAAAGAAAGGAAAGATAGATTACAAAAGTAAACTTGCGCAAAATATAAAAACAGATAGTAAAAGCTTTTACCGATATATAAAACGGAAAAGAGTGACTAAAGTAAATGTTGGTCCCTTAGAAGATGAGAAGGGGGATTTAATAATGGGAAATGTGGAAATGGCTGAGACCTTAAACAATTATTTTGCTTCGGTCTTCACAGTGGAAGACACAAAAACCATGCCAAAAATTGCTGGTCACAGGAATGTGGGAAGGGAGGACCTTGAGATAATCACAATCACTAGGGGCGTAGTGCTGGACAGGCTAATGGGACTCAAAGTAGACAAGTCCCCTGGTCCTGATGAAATGCATCCCAGGGTATTAAAAGAGATGGCGGAAGTTATAGCAGATGCATTCGTTATAATCTACCAAAATTCTCTGGACTCTGGGGAGGTACCAGCGGATTGGAAAGCAGCTAATGTAACGCCTCTGTTTAAAAAAGGAGGCAGACAAAAGGCAGGTAACTATAGGCCGGTTAGTTTAACATCTGTAGTGGGGAAAATGCTTGAAGCTATCATTAAGGAAGAAATAGCGGGACATCTAGATAGGAATAGTGCAATCAAGCTGACGCAACATGGATTCATGAAAGGGAAATCATGTTTAACTAATTTACTGGAATTCTTTGAGGATATAACGAGCATGGTGGATAGAGGTGTACTGATGGATGTGGTGTATTTAGATTTCCAAAAGGCATTCGATAAGGTGCCACACAAAAGGTTACTGCAGAAGATAAAGGTATGCAGAGTCAGAGGAAATGTATTAGCATGGATCGAGAATTGGCTGGCTAACAGAAAGCATAGTGTCGGGATAAAAGGATCCTTTTCGGGTTGGAAATTGGTGGTTAGTGGTGTGCCACAGGGATCGGTGCTGGGACCACAACTGTTTACAATATACATAGATGACCTGGAAGAGGGGACAGAGTGTAGTGTAACAAAATTTGCAGATAATACAAAGATTAGTGGGAAAGCAGGTAGTGTAGAGGACACAGAGAGGCTGCAAAGAGATTTAGATAGGTTAAGCGAATGGGCTAAGGTTTGGCAGATGGAATACAATGTCGGAAAGTGTGAGGTCATCCACCTTGAGGAAAAAAAATAAAAGGGAATATTATTTGAATGGGGAGAAATTACAACATGCTGCGGTGCAGAGGGACCTGGGGGTCCTTGTGCATGAATTCCAAAAAGTTAGTTTGCAGGTGCAGCAGATAATCAGGAAGGCGAATGGAATGTTGGCCTTCATTGCGAGAGGGATGGAGTACAAAAGCAGGGAGGTCCTGCTGCAACTATACAGGGTATTGGTGAGACCGCACCTGGAGTACTGCGTGCAGTTTTGGTCACCTTTCTTAAGGAAGGATATACTAGCTTTGGAGGGGGTACAGAGAGATTCACTGGGCTGATTCCGGAGATGAGGGGGTTATCTTATGATGATAGATTGAGTAGACTGGGTCTTTACTCGTTGGAGTTCAGAAGGAGGAGGGGTGATCTTATAGAAACATTTAAAATAATGAAAGGGATAGACAAGATCGAGGCAGAGAGGTTGTTTCCACTGGTCAGGGAGACTAGAACTAGGGGGCACAGCCTCAAAATAAGGGGGCAGCCAATTTAAAACCGAGTTGAGAAGGAATTTCTTCTGCCAGAGGGTTGTGAATCTCTGGAATTTTCTGCCCAAGGAAGCAGTTGAGGCTAGCTCATTGAATTTGACCCAGCAAAGTCAAATTATTTTAAAGTTTATTCGCGGGATGTGCTGGCAAGATCGGCATTTATTGTCAATCCATAGTTGCCCTCGAGAAGGTGGTGTTTTTTTTTTTAAATGACAATCCAATAGCTTCACAGTTACATTTACTAATACTGACTTTTTACTACTTATTTAAAAAAAAATTAAATTCAAATTCTCAAAGTGCCATGGTGAGATTTGAGCTCATGTTCTCAGCATTATTATTCCAGTAATATATCCATCCACTGCACTACCATATCCAGTATGAAAGTGAGGGAACATTTTGCATGAAAACCAAATCCTCAAATTCAAAAACTAAGTAGCGCAGTCCTGGCAATAGTTACCTATTACTACGTCTTTTCCATCAACCAGACCTGCAGAGACAAGTTCTTGGGAAACACCATCTGCTGTATCTGCCAGAATAAATGTTTGTACTCGTTAATTACACAGTTAGTTGAAGGTCGACCAACATGCTTTGCCTATTTCAAAATTTTAAACAATTTGGGCTTGATTTTCCCTATGTTGCCGCCTCAGTTCGCACCCTGGACGGTGGTAATGGTTTCCGGGCAGGCGGCCCTGCGGGAAATTTGTTGCCGGTTTTGCGGGGATGCAGAGCAGTACTGGCCGAGCAACGCCGCCGGTTTCAACTGCACGGTGAAATTTGTTGTGCGCTCACCCTCTCGCGCCCCGTAGTGGGACCGCCTGGAAAATCAGGCAGTTAGAGCTGTCCTGGTGGCGGTGAGTGATGGAATTGGTGAAACTAGAAACATAGAAAATAGGTGCAGGAGTAGGCCATTCAGCCCTTCGAGCCTGCACCACCATTCAATATGATCATGGCTGATCATACAACTTCAGTACCCCATTCCTGCTTTCTCTCCATACCCCTTGATCCCTTTAGGACCAAGATGAGGAGAAACTTCTTCACTCAGAGTTGTGGGCATGTGGAATTCTTTACCACAAAGTTGTTGGGGCCAGTTTGTCAAGATATATTCAAAAGGGAGTTAGATGTGGCCCTCACGGCTAAAAGGATCAAGGGCTTTGGAGAGAAAGCAAGAATGAGGTACTGAAATGCATGATCAGCCATGATCATATTGAATGGTGGGTGCAGGCTCGAAGGGCCGAACAGCCTACTCCTGCACCTATTTTCTATGTTTAGCTGTGCAACTGCAGTAAGACCTCCCTGCTCCTATACTCAAATCCTCTCACTATGAAGGCCAACATGCCATTTGCTTTCTTCACTACCTGCATGCCAACTTTCAATGACTGATGTACCATGACACCCAGGTCTCGTTGCACCTTCCCTTTTCCTAATCTGTCACCATTCAGATAATATTCTGCCTCCCTGTTTTTGCCACCAAAGTGGATAACCTCACATTTATCCACATTATACTGCATCTGCCATGCATTTGCCCATTTATCTAACATGTTTTGTTTCGTTTTATTTTTGCGATGTAGCTTATTGTGGGCCTTGAGCCCTAAAAGAGATTCGTTATGCCTCCCTTAGCACTCCACCCCATACCAAGCTGATGAATTTTGATGACTGAGGCGCAAACTTCACCGCCCTGTCGCCATTACAGCTCCGAAACGACAAGAACCGAAAATCCTGCCTTTCGTCTTTAATCTGAACTCTTACAGTATGTATTTTTTTTTTAAATGAAATACATTTTCGGCTCTCAATAGCAGAGTTGGCAATGCTAAGTGTGGAACTCAGACATACAGACCAAAGAAGTCCCGGGTTCAATCCTATTTGTGCCAAGTTAGCTGATCTCACCCAAGATGACAATTAGAATGCTACGCAATGGAAGAAGAGAAAGATCAGCGAGGCCTCCTGCTGCCTACCCAATGATGCTTGCTGGGATGTGCAAGTCAGGTAAGGTACTGGATTGTGCTTGGCTTTGCTGCCTCACTAGTCAAATAACCTGCTGACACTTCCTGTCCGTATGAGTGATGAATGGCCACTTGGCTGGGATACTAGAGGGCTGCTGGCACGAATGAAATCATATCCCACAGTATGAACTATTCAGTAAAGACTTGGAGAATACTGAAGGGAGGGGGGAAATAAGTAGAGTTCTGAAAAATAGCACACAGAATACTAAATGTCACACAATCAGCTCACTTACATAACAATTGCATTAAATTGGAATTAACTGGAAAGCAGTGTCCCACCATTTCTCAAAATCCAGCACTCAAAAGGTAAACCCTTTTGAATAATTTGTGCTTTTGGTTTGAAAGGTCAGTGTGTGATGACCTAGTATATCTACTCATTAACTCTATTCATGGGTGAACTTTTGATCATCAGAACAAAACTGATTTAAAAAGATGCAGAAGATGGCAGAACAGCTGGCTCAGTACATTTTACAAAGCTGTGCTACAATACAGGGACAGCCAGAATTATGTCTAGGGGATGGTACAAAGCTGTTTCACAATTCAGGGACATTCAGACAACATTCGGAATCTATGCACAGTCAGCAGATGACCAGAAAATTATGCACACAACTATTCACAAAGTAGTTTCCAATCTTAGTTATAGCTCTATGGAGGTATTAAACAGAGATAGGTCAGTTTAGTTACTTTTATCTGTATTTCTAATGCCTAGCTATATAGTGGCATTCATGGAGCAGATCAATAGCACATTGTCTTCCGTAGTGCAAGGCAAGGTGGGGGAAAAAAAAATCACGAGTCATCCAACTCCTGAGATTCCGAGCCTTCGGTCTTTGGGATTTCCCAGTTCCACGTGCACGCCACAAATCTATGCACTATTCGGCACAAATCAATAGCTGCAGGCTGACTGGGTGTGGGAAATGGAAATGTGGGTATTTTTCTGTGATTGGGGGTTAAGACACTTTAATGAAGCAGAGTAACGGTAACTCTGTATCTGACTGTGTTATAGCTGATCCATAAATGCTCAATAGTGGCAGCAAGTTCCCAACATTGACATCCCTCATCTGGATCATGAAATCAAAAATATGGGGCAATTAAAATTAAGGAACATCTTACCTCTACCTGGAGTAAATTCAAATCGTATGTCATTCAGCTCCTTCTTCAAATTCCTGTGAAGAAAGGACATTATCCAATTATCAACTCTTGCTCAAAACATGTGTGTTAGAGTGATGGAAGGCATAAAATAGTAATATAATCAAGGATGCAGATAACTCACTGAATCTCAACTTATTTATTGAAGATTTGTAAGATTATCAAGGATTATTGATTTTTTAGAATATTTGTTTTCGTATCTTAATCCTCAATATCTCACCATTACTGGATTTATAATCATAGGTAAGAATTCAATGTAGAAGTTTGTAACCATAAGAACATAAGAAAAAGGAGCAGGAATAGGCCATTTGGCCCCTTGAGCCTGCTCCGCCATTTAATAAGACCATGGCTGATCTGATCATGGACGCAGCTCTACTTCCCTGCCCGCACCCCATAACCCTTTATTCCCTTATCGCTCAAAAATCTGTCGATCTCTGCCTTAAATATATTCAATGACCCAGCCTCCTCAGCTCTCTGGGGCAGAGAATTCCAGAGACTTATAACCCTCAGAAGAAATTCCTCCTCATCTCATTTTTAAATGGGCGGCCCCTTATTCTGAGACTATGACCCCTAGTTTTAGTTTCTCCTATGGGTGGAAATATCCTCTCTGCATCCACCTTGTCGAGCCCCCTCATTATGTAGGTCAACAAGCACAGGGGTGATGGCTGAGTGGAGAGTTAGGACACGGGCAGCTGAGTTTTGGATCACCTCTAATTTACGTAGGGTAGAATGTGTGAGGTCAGCCAGGAGAGCATTGGAATAGTCAAATCTAGAGGCAACAAAGGCATGGATGAGGGCTTCAGCAGCATATGAGCTGAGGCAAGGGCAGAGACAGGCGATGTTACGGAGGTGGAAATAGGCGGTCTTAGTTATGTTGCAGATATGTGGTTGAAAGCTCAATTAAGGGTCAAATATGACACAAGGTTGTGAACATTCTGGTTCAGCCTCAGAGATAAGTTGGGGAGAGGCATGGAGTCAGTGGCTAGGGAATGGCTTCGGTCTTCCCAATATTCACGGTCCATCAATCCATAATGCTTGGGGACAGTCAGCAGTGTTTAGATTTTTCTTTGCCACCCTGCACAAGGACACCAGACCTCACTAAGGCCCTGTACAACTGCAGTAAGACCTCCCTGCTCCTATACTCAAATCCCCTAGCTATGAAGGCCAACATACCATTTGCCTTCTTCACTGCCTGCTGTACCTGCGTGCCCATTTTCAGTGACAGATGTACCATGACACCCAGGTCTCGTTGCACCTCCCCTTTTCCTAATCTGCCGCCATTCAGATAATATTCTGCCTTCCTGTTTTTGCCCCCAAAATGGATAACCTCACATTTATCCACATTATACTGCATCTGCCATGCATTTGCCCACTCACCTAACCTATCCAAGTCACTCTTGCAGCCTCTTAGCTTCCCCCTCACAGCTCACACCGTCACCCAGTTTAGTGTCATCTGCAAACTTGGAGATATTACAATCAACTCCTTCATCCAAATCGTTAATGTATAATGTAAAGAGCTGGGGTACCAGCACTGAGCCCTGCGGCCCTCCACTAGTCACTGCCTGCCATTCTGAAAAGGACCCGTTTATCCCGACTCTCTGCTTCCTGTCTGCCAACCAGTTCTCTATCCACGTCAGTACATTACCCCCAATACCATGTGCTTTGATTTTGCACACCAACCTCTTGTGTGGGGGACCTTGTCAAAAGCCTTTTGAAAGTCCAAATACACCACATCCACTGGTTCTCCTTTGTCCACTCTGCTAATTACATACTCAAAAAATTCCAGAAGATTCGTCAAGCATGATTTCCCTTTCATAAATCCATGCTGAGAGTACAAAAGCAGGGAGGTCCTGCTGCAACTGTACAGGGTATTGGTGAGGCCACACCTGGAGTACTGCGTGCAGTTTTGGTCACCTTACTTAAGGAAGGATATACTAGCTTTGGAGGGGGTACAGAGACGATTCACTCGGCTGATTCCGGAGATGAGGGGGGGTTACCTTATGATGATAGGTTGAGTAGACTGGGTCTTTACTCGTTGGAGTTCAGAAGGATGAGGGGTGATCTTATAGAAACATTTAAAATAATGAAAGGGATAGACAAGATAGAGGCAGAGAGGTTGTTTCCATTGGTCAGGGAGACTAGAACTAGGGGGCACAGCCTCAAAATACGGGGGAGCCAATTTAAAACCGAGTTGAGAAGGAATTTCTTCTCCCAGAGGGTTGTGAATCTGTGGAATTCTCTGCCCAAGGAAGCAGTTTGAGGCTAGCTCATTGAATGTATTCAAATCACAGATAGATAGATTTTTAACCAATAAGGGAATTAAGGGTTATGGGGAGCGGGCGGGTAAGTGGAGCTGAGTCCACGGCCAGATCAGCCATGATCTTGTTGAATGGCGGAGCAGGCTCAAGGGGCTAGATGGCCTACTCCTGTTCCTAATTCTTATGTTCTTATGATAGATTTTTGAATATTAAGGGAATCAAGGGATATAGGGATAGTGCAAAAGGTTGAGTTGAGGAAGAAGATAAGCCATGATATTATTGAATGGTAGAGAAGGCTCGAGGGGCCAAATGGTCTTCTCCTGCTCCTAATTCTTATGTTCTGATGACTGGTCAGAACAGTGGCAAATGAAATTCAACCCGGAGAAGTATGAGGTAATGCATTTGGGGAGGGCTAATAAGGCAAGGGAATACACAATAAATGGTAGGACTCGGAGAAGTGTAGAGGAACAGAGGGACGTTGGAGTGCATGTTCACAGATCCCTGAAGGTAGCAGGCCAGGTAGGCATACAGGATACTTGCCTTTATTAGCAGAGGCATGGAATACCAGAACAGGAAGGTTATGCTTGTACTGTATAAAGCTCTAGTTAGGCCACAGCTAGAGTACTGTGTGCCGTTCTGGTCACCACATTGCAGGAAAGATGTGATTGCACTTGAGAGATTTATGAGGAGGTTGCCTGGACTGGAGAATATTAGCTCCGAGGAAAGATTGGATAGGCTGGGGTTGTTTTCTTTGGCACAGAGGAGGCTGAGGAGAGACCTAATTGAGGTATATAAAATTATTATGAGGCGCCTAGAGTGGATAGGAAGGGCCTATTCCCCTTAGCAGAGAGGTCAATAACCAGGGGGCATAGATTTCGTGGTCAGAGGTTTAGAAGGGATTTGAGGAGAAATGTTTTCACCCAGAGGGTGGTGGGGGTCTGGAACTCACTGCCTGAAAGGGTGGTAGAGGCAGAAACCCTCACAGCATTTAAAAATCACTTGGATATGCACTTAATATATACAAGGCTACAAAACCTGAACTGGAAAGTGGGATTAGGCTGGATAGCTCTGTCGGCCGGCACGGACAATAAGAGACGAATGGCTCCTTCTGTGCTATAAATGTCTATGATTCTTTCTATGAATCGATGTGGTGACTCCAACATGCTCAGACACCAAACACAAGGGCTCCCATGCACTGTACCACAATGCATCTTTCCTATGCAATTAATTATCCCCTGTATAGCTTGATAAGGCCCTTATTAGTTGCCCACATAACCTCTCTCTATCCACTACATTAGTACAAGAACAAATATATTTTTCACTATTATTTACAGATTATGTGTAAAAAATAAAGTAACTGGAAGTCAGCTTAAAGCACTTAGGGTTATGCTGACGAACTACTCCAGCTTCACTTTCATCACTTAGATCATCAGATCTAAATGATAGAATTACCAATACGTATTCCCCGACACATTTCTCTTCCAGTGTGCTCCTCGGCATCATGCAGTACCATTGTATATACAAAGACGGATGAAGAAATAAAGAAACAAAACTCAGCAAGACATGAAGACATGGCGTGGAGACTGGGTTGTTCAATCGATTAGACCCAAGGAATAAAAGAGACGAGAAGTACTTTGGAGAAAAATCTGACAGCGGGGTATGACAGGTATCATGGGATGCAACATTTCCTAGTCATCCGGACTAGGTATTTTCCAATTCTCTAAAGTAGTAGTTCAGTGATTAAAAAAAAATTGGGTGAAATTTGGCAGATTCCTTGAATGTAACTGGGAACGTGACTTGGAAAATCTTCAATATTTTACTTATTCTGCACCCTCCCAACAAAAGTAGTTACCCCATGTTACTTGAAATACTGAAGAGCAGGACTGAAGGTTGTATAGACACATGGGATAACAATGCTTTAAATAACACCACGGTTTTAGTTCTGCTGGGCCATGGAAATCAAAGCCGAGGAATGCTAGTGGTCTGGGTTTAATGGCACAGATTGAAAAGGCAAAGAGATACCTTTAGGGATTATGGATAAAAAATTTTTCTGCAAGTTTCAAATGTGTTTCTTTTTAGTTCTTCAGTGATTAATGTGTTGGCTGAAGCCTACAGCTGAAACTGTACAATCTGTACGATGGGCTACATGGCTCTCTTTCTGTTACTTTATCTTACAATCACTGAGGCTGTGGTGTTTAGATTGAATTGTTTAATGCTTGTATGTATAAATGGGTTCCCCAAGCTAAGTTCGAAGCTGAGATAAATTTGGAATGTTAATTTCTACCCCAACCCCATTGAGTTTGTTTCTCCTCTTGAAAGTGCTGCCTCCTTTTTCGGGTTATGTTTCCACAGATGCAACAATGTCACTCAAATAGCCATCCACCATATATATATATTAGTGTGTGCTGGGATGATATTTGAATGTGCACGCATGTATAAGGAGGGAGACGGGGATATGCATCACAGCAAAGTTGCATCTTTGTTCTCAGTTGCTGTCCAGAGTCACTAGCTGGTGGTCTGCATTGGGAACTCTGGCTGATTCATCTCCTCTCTAATGTTTAGCTTTTGACCTTAAACGTAACAACCCTAAGCTTTGAATAGCTAACTCAGCACAGACTGGGAATCAAACCTGGATACCATTAGCAAGCAGGGAACTTACGGAGTGTGCAATTTAAAGGGCTACTTATGTTACGTATTATTTCTCAAATTGAATGGTTGTGATCACAAGAGAAAACGGGTTGCAAATTTTTACTTCAGCGCTCGAGCTTAGCAGGTTGTAAGCATTACGTGCAAATTTGATAAAACAATTTTCCTCCTAATAACTTCAGTGGAGGGTACATGTAGAGGTTCTGCCTAAATTGGAGATAAGCGCTTATGATTGGGACCTGAAGAGAAAAATCTACCCCAATATGATATTTAATTCATAAATATGGGACTAGCTGACAGTCAGCATGAGCTCGACGGGCCCAATGGCCTTCTTCCGTGCTGTAACCATTCTATGATTCTTTCTTCTATGAAATACTTATGATCTCTTTTTGAAAAGACTGGAGTTTTCATCGCAGCTTTCTCTGATCCTGAAAGAGCAAAATTATTGAATAAAATTGCATCAGCCCAATCCTTGTACTGCTGGATACTCATTAACAGTGCGATAGATTGCAGTTAAACTAAAACTTTCCTTCATAAATTCATTACCTAGATGTTAAAATGTTTCCAGTGTTTATTGCTAAACAACAATGGATTAAAACAAAGTCACGAACAATGATGTTCCAACTAAGCCATATGTGCAGTTAGTCTCTTACTGTGGAATCAACCCTGCAATGGGCAAGGGGAAGATTCCACAGCACCAGCTGCCTTGGGCTAGAATGCAAAACCACTTCTGCCAAAATGACCTTTAATGGAATTAAGAATCATCCCTCAGTTTTAACCCATTCTCTCCCAAGACCTCAAACTGTGCAACTTCTTAATTCCCTTCTCCTACATCTTTCTCCACAACAATATTCAGGCTTTTCAATATAAGTTTAAGATACCAGATCACCATTTCCTAATTCACATCTTCTTTCTTACCCATTTGAACCTTGGTGTTCTGAATTTTGGGTCTTAACATGCAACCTTGCGTTCTCAATAAAAAAATCTGCAACTCCTGATCTGTATCAATTTATCATTTGATTGCAAAAACATAGAAATGCAGGAGCACATCATCCTGTATGGCTAAATTGCTGATAATTTAAGGGACCTCTGTAATTAAATCAGGTTCAGCTAAGTTTTACACAGGCTACAGCTAAATGTGCAATACTGCATGGATGAGTGTACTGTTTTTTAGTCATTTATATCCATTGCTTATGATGGAACCAAAGGACAAATAACTTCAACTGCAATTAAAACAGAATAATTCAACACGAATAATCCATCTTCTTAAATTCGAGATCTTGTTTAACAAGCTAATAAACTGACCTACTTGAAGATGAAAATATGACATTAATGGGTCCAGCAGGGTCAAGTAGTATAAAGACAAGTATAAATTGTTTCTGCCACAGAGAGATTTGGAAATGGTTCCATCATGAAGCTAACCAACCTGAAAGAGGTGCTTTCCTCGGCTCAGTGGTAGCAACCTTGCCTCAGAGTCAGAGGATCATGGGTTTAAGCCAGACTCCAGAGACGTTAGCACAAATAAGCATCTCCCTTACAATGGAGGGAGCGCGAGCCTGGAGCAGCTGAGGGAGATTTATAAATAAACGTCTCCCTGACAATGGAGGCAGCATGAGCCTGGAGTAGCTGAGGGAGATTTATAAATAAGTGTTTCACTGATAACAGAGGCAGCACGAGGTAGATTTATAAATGTTAACGATTACACGTCCTGTCAAAGGGGACAAAATGAGAAGTGAAAAGTAATGACATTATGACATCACAATGATGGAGAGCGGTGATTGATTCAATTAATATTGAAGGACCAATGGACAGTGAATGAATTTTAAAGACAGCTAATAACAGATTTAATTTGCTTTAATTGTTGATTTTCTCATTTTAAACTTAATTTATGATTACTATATATATTTTATTTTATTTAATATAATCAACCTCGATTTACTCATTCTACTATTCTAGAATCCTTATTATATTTACCATGTAAATTGAATCCTCTTTTATTCTTGCTTGCATCTATTCGCGTGCGCATTTTGGCTGCCGCTTCAAACCCGAGCCTTACACATAAAATTTATTACTCTTCAACCTTCCTACTCTCCTGCTGCCGTCCCAGACTTGATTCCCTTTTAGACAAGCCTGCAGCTTCCCTGTGTCTCTCTTGGCATTCTCTGAAGAGTCCACCATGGCACTTGTTGCTGTCTCCTCACAAGCAGCAACCCCAACTGTCCTATCCTAATCTCTCACCAACCTTATTGCCCAGCTTGCCCTGGGAAGGCTAAACTTGCCACTCATGCCTTCAACCAACGACAATGTGTATTCTTGTAGTAGATCAACCATCACGGATGTTCTCAAAATTTCCTTACAAAATGTCTGTTCATTTTCAAACAAGGCTCTTGCCATATCATGGACGAATGCATTGACATCATGGCACTAACAGAAACTTGGCTGAAGGATAATGACACACTTAATTTAATCGAAGCCTCTAGTCCCGGCGATACTTTCTACCACTAGCCCCGCCCAGACCGCCGTGTTAGGGGGATAGCTCATCACTAAATCATACCTTGGTCTGTCCCCTTCTCATCTTTTGAACATCTTGCCTTATTCCACCCCTCTAACCTCTCATTCAAAATTCTCGGTCTCTAC
Source organism: Pristiophorus japonicus (assembly GCF_044704955.1). Taxonomy (NCBI): domain Eukaryota; kingdom Metazoa; phylum Chordata; class Chondrichthyes; family Pristiophoridae; genus Pristiophorus; species Pristiophorus japonicus. Next base: position 486,343,302 of record NC_091977.1, read on the forward strand.
CGCCCACCTAAAACATGATAAAAACTTTATCACTGATATATCCTCACTGCTTTCCTCCCTCAGCCTTTGCACCGAGCGACTTCTCATCCTCAGTGATTTCAACCTTCATCTCAACTCACTTTGTTCACTCTCCTCTGAATTCACTACTCTCCTGTCCTCCCTTAACCTCTCCCTCCATATAAATTACTCAACCTATATTCATGGCCACCCCCTTGACCACGCAATCTCTTGTGGCCTTGCTGTTCCAATCGTATCAATTAAAGATAGCCATCTCTGACCATTTCCTTGTATTGCTCTTGACCCACAACCCCCTTCCCCAATTCAACCCTATTTCCTTCTGTATCCGCCCCTGGAAAAAAACTCTCTCCAAATTCTATTACAACTGCATTCATCAACTCGAAACTGCCCAACCTTTGGCCCTCTTTTAAAAATGAAATTTCTTCATTCACCGGCCTGCTCAATCACACCCTCATTACCACCTTTGATGCCCTAGTCCCTATTAAAATTATTACTCTCTCCCACACTGGCCGTTCTCTGGTACAGCCTTCATCTTCGCTCTCTCAAGTCAAAAGGGCATAGAAACATAGAAACATAAACATAGAAAATAGGTGCAGGAGTAGGCCATTCGGCCCTTCTAGCCTGCACCGCCATTCAATGAGTTCATGGCTGAACATTCAACTTCAGTACCCCATTCCTGCTTTCTCGCCATACCCCTTGATCCCCCTAGCAGTAAGGACCTCATCTAACTCCTTTTTGAATATATTTAGTGAATTGGCCTCAACAACTTTCTGTGGTAGAGAATTCCACAGGTTCACCACTCTCTGGGTGAAGAAGTTCCTCCGCATCTCGGTCCTAAATGGCTTACCCCTTATCCTTAGACTGTGACCCCTGGTTCTGGACTTCCCCAACATTGGGAACATTCTTCCTGCATCTAACCTGTCTAACCCCGTCAGAATTTTATATGTTTCTATGAGGTCCCCTCTCATTCTTCTGAACTCCAGTGAATACAAGCCCAGTTGATCCAGTCTTTCTTGATAGGTCAGTCCCGCCATCCCGGGAATCAGTCTGGTGAACCTTCGCTGCACTCCCTCAATAGCAAGAATGTCCTTCCTCAGGTTAGGCTTAGAAACATAGAAAATAGGTGCAGGAGTAGGCCTTTCGGCCCTTCGAGCCTGCACCACCATTCAATAAGATCATGGCTGATCATTCCCTCAGTACCCCTTTCCTGCTTTCGCTCCATACTCCTTGATCCCCTTAGCCGTAAGGGCCACATCTAACTCGCTCTTGAATATATCAAATGAACTGGCATCAACAACTCTCTGCGGCAGGGAATTCCACAGGTTAACAACTCTGAGTGAAGACGTTTCTCCTCATCTCAGTCCTAAATGGCCTTCCCCTTATCCGAAGACTGTGTCCCCTGCTTCTGGACTTCCCCAACATCGGGAACATTCTACCCGCATCTAACCTGTCCCGTTCCATCAGAATCTTATATGTTTCTATGAGATCCCCTCTCATCCTTCTAAACTCCAATGTATAAAGGCCCAGCTGATCCAGTCTCTCCTCATATGTCAGTCCTGCCATCCCGGGAATCAGTCTGGTGAACCTTCGCTGCACTCCCTCAATAGCAAGAATGTCCTTCCTCAGATTAGGAGACCAAAACTGAACACAATATTCCAGATGAGGCCTCACCAAGGCCCTGTACAACTGCAGTAAGACCTCCCTGCTCCTATACTCAAATCCTCTAGCTATGAAGGCCAACATATCATTTGCCTTCTTCAATAACTGATGAACCATGACACCCAGGTCTCACTGCACCTCCCCTTTTCCTAATCTGCCGCCATTCAGATAATATTCTGCCTTCACGTTTTTGCCCCCAAAGTGGATAATTTCACATTTATCCACATTATACTGCATCTGCCATACATTTGCCCACTCACCTAACCTGTCCAAGGCACCCTGCAGCCTCCTAGCGTCCCCCTCACAGCTCACACCGCCACCCAGTTAAGTGTCACCTGCAAACTTGGAGATATTACACTCAATTCCTTCATCCAAATCATTGATGTATATTGTAAAGAGCTGGGGTCCCAGCACTGAAACCTGCGGCACTCCACTAGTCACTGCCTGCCATTCTGAAAAGGACCCGTTTATCCTGACACTCTGCTTCCTGTCTGTCAACCAGTTCTCTATCCACATCAGTATATTACCCCCAATATCATGTGCTTTGATTTTGCACACCAATCCCGTGTGGGACCTTGTCAAAAGCCTTTTGAAAGTCCAAATACACCACATCCACTGGTTCCCCCTTGTCCACTCTACTAGTTACATCCTCAAAAAATTCCAGAAGATTTGTCGAGCATGATTTCCCCTTCATAAATCCATGCTGACTTGGTCCGATCCTGTCACTGCTTTCCAAATGCGCTGCTATTTCATCGTTAATAATTGATTCCAACATTTTCCTCACTACTGATGTCAGGCTAACCGGTCTATAATTACCCGCTTTCTCTCTCCCTCCCTTTTTAAAAAGTGGTGTTACATTAGCTACCCTCCAGTCCATAGGAACTGATCCAGTCGATAAGACTGTTGGAAAATGATCGCCAATGCATCCACTATTTCTACGGCCACTTCCTTAAGTACTCTGGGATGCAGACCCCGGGGATTTATCGGCCATCAAACCATCAATTTCTCGAACACAATTTCCCGCCTGATAAGGATATCCTTCAGTTCCTCCTTCTCACTAGACACTCGGTCCCCTAGTATTTCCGGAAGGTTATTTGTGTCTTCCTTCGTGAAGTATTTGTTCAATTGGTGTGCCATTTCTTTGTTCCCCATTATAAATTCACCTGAATCCAACCGCAAAGGACCTAAGTTTGTCTTTACTAATCTTTTTCTCTTCACATATCTATCGAAGCTTTTCCAGTCAGTTTTTATGTTCCCAGCAAGCTTCTTCTCATACTCTATTTTCCCCCTCTTAATTAAAACCTTTGTCATCCTCTGCTGAATTCTAAATTTCTCCCAGTCCTCAGGTTTGTTGCTTTTTCTGGCCAATTTATATGCCTCTTCCTTGGATTTAACACTATCCTTAATTTCCCTTGTTAGCCACGGTTGAGCCACCTTCCCCGTTTTATTTTTATTCGAGACAGGGATGTACAATTGCTGAAATTCATCCATGTGATCTTTAAATGTTTGCCATTGCCTATCCACCGTCAACCCTTCAAGTATCATTTGCCAGTCTATTCTAGCCAATTCACACCTCAAACCATCGAAGTTACCTTTCCTTAAGTTCAGGACCCTAGTTCCTAAATTAACTGTCACTCTCCATCTTAATAAAGAATTCTAACATGTTATAGTCACTCTTCCTCAAGGGGCCACGCACAAGATTGCTCATTAGTCCTTTCTCATTACACATCACCCAGTCTAGGATGGCCAGCTCCCTGGTTGGTTTCTCGACATATTGGTCTAGAAAACCAACCCCAATACACTGCAGGAAATCCTCCTCCACCGCATTGCTACCAGTTTGGTTAGCCCAATCAATATGTAGATTAAAGTCACCCATGATAACTGCTGTACCTTTATTGCATGCATCCCTAATTTCTTGTTTGATGCTGTCCCCAACCTTACTACTACTGTTTGGTGGTCTGTACACAACTCCCACTAGCGTTTTCTGCCCCTTGGTATTCCGTAGCTCCACCCATACCGATTCCACATCATCCAAGCTAATGTCCTTTCTTACTATTGCATTAATTTCCTCTTTAACCAGCAATGCCACCCCGCCTCCTTTTCCTTTCTGTCTATCCTTCCTAAATGTTGAATACCCCTGGATGTTGAGTTCCCAGCCTTGGTCACCCTGGAGCCAACGGATGTGGTGGACAACCGGTTTAGCCATTCACCGCCAGATCTGGCTCGAACACATAAAACACTATCGGTTCTTACTCTCGTCTACAAAAACTGCTTACTATTCCAGGATTCACCCCTCCTCCCTCCACCCCCCTTTAACCTTTCCTGCTGTCCGGGAACCTGCTGCACTTACCTGCGCTGATTTCCTTACCGGCGCCGATTTCTTTAACTCTCCAGAAGGTTTTTCTGCACAGGCCACATATGCTGGGCTAAGCAGAAGTGGAGTAACTGTCAGCTGGCCAAACTTGCCTAAATGGCCAGAATTGGCACAGGTGGTAGGGTTACGCCCCCTTTGGCTGAAAAAAAAAGTAGCTAAAAAAATCATAATTGAGTTACGCTGGTGCAAATTGATTGGGGAAACTTAAAAAAAAACTTAGTGAAAAATAGCAGCCTACTCCAAAAAACAGCACAAATCACTGGGGAAAATTGAGCCTAATGTTTGGTCATCTGTTCACGATTTATTTTGTTCTCAACTGATCTATTTAATTACACCCTTTATTTTATTGTACGCATTACTTACCATATCAAACACTTCTCAATTTTTAAGTTCCATTGAAAATTTATCTGTTCCATTGCTAAATCACTCTAGATGCCAAATATTTATCCCTTTCAATATTCCATTATCTGAATGTATTCATTCTCATCTACATACTTAGAAAACTGCCCATCTAATATTAGAAATATTTTTTAGAAATACTGTGAACAGCAGATGTCCCAGGTCAAATCCCTGGAGTATTTTATTGGGCACAGCTATCCAATTAATGTACCACCATTGATCATTCTCCTTTGTTGGTTATATTCAGTCAATTTACTACTTCCTCCTCCCAAGAGCTTTCAGGTTAGCCTCAAGTCTCTGTGATGCACGCCATCAAATGCCTGCTGAAAGTCTAGGTATCATCAAACATTCATCAACTACTATCCTTGTTCATTTTGAATGTGCTTGAAGGGCATCCTTTATAATGGTTTGTGATTCCTACTATAGACATCAAGTTAACAGGTTTGTAATTCAGGGTATTGTGCTTCTGACTTTGAAGTTACAGACTGGAAATGGCTACCTGATGGTAAATCATTGTCAGAACAGTGGGAGGCATTCAAGGAGGAAATACTGAGGGTACAGAGCAATTATGTTCCCTTAAAAAATGGGTGGGGCTAACAAATCTAGAGCCTTCTGGATGTCAAGGGACATACACGGTAAAATAAAAAAAAAAGGGAAGTTTATGACAGATACCGGGAACTCAACACTGCAGAAACTCTAGAGGAGTATAAGAAGTGCAGGGGTGCAATTACAAAAGATATCAGGAAAGCAAAGAGGGAGCATGAAAGAATGTTGGCAAGTAAAATCAGGGAAAACCCAAGGATGTTTTATAAATACATTAAGAGCAAGAGGATAACTAGAGAAAGAGTGGGGCCTATTAGAGAGCATAAAGGAAATGTGTGTGTGGAGGCTGAAGATATAGGTAGGATCCTTAATGAATACAAAAGAGAGGGGCAATACAGACTTCGCAATGAGGGAGGAGGAGTGTGAAATATTATATGTGATAAATATATAGACAGAAAGTATTAAGGGGCTTAGCAGCTTTAAAAGTGGATAAATCCGCAGGCCCAAGTGAAATATATCCCAGGCTGTTAAGAGAAGCAGAAGAGGAAATAGCAGAGGGTCTGACCATCATTTTCCAATCCTCTCTGGCTACAGGTGCGGTGCCAAAGGACTGGAGGACTACCTTTGTTTAAAAAGGGATAGACCGAGTAATTATAAGCCAGTTAGCCGAACTTCGGTGGTGGGAAAATTATTGGAAAAAATCCTGAGGGATTTGGAAAGACATGGATCAATCAAGTACGGTTAGCATAGATATGTCAAGGGAAGGTTGTGTCTGACTAACTTGATTGAATTTTGAGAGGAGGTAATCAGGAGGGTCGATGAGGGCAGTGCGTATGACGTAGTGTATATGGATTTTAGCAAAGCTTTTGATAAGGTCCCACAAGGCAGGCTGGTCACGAACGTAATAGCCCATGGGATCTAGTGCAAAGTGGGATCCAAAATTGGCTCGGAGGCAGGAAGCAAAGGGTAATGGTTGATGGATATTATGTGACTGGAAGATTGTATTCAGTGGGGTTCTGCAGGGCTCAGTACTAGGTCCCTTGCTTTTTGTGGTATAGATCAATGACTTGGACTTAAATGTAGGGGGTATGATTAAGAAGTTTGCAGATGACACTAAAATAGGCTGTGTGGTTGATAATGAAGAAGTAAGCTGCGGACTGCAGGAAGATATCAATGTACTGGTCAGGTGGGCAGAACAGTGGCAAATGGGATTAAATACGGCTAAGTGTGAGGTAATGCATTTGGGAAGGTCTAACAAGGCAAGGGAAAACACATTAAATGGTACGACACTAAAAAGTGTAGTGGAACAAATGGACCTTGGAGTGCAGGTCCACAGATCCCTGAAGGTAGCAGGCCAGGTAGATAAGGTGGTTAAGGCAGCATATGGAATACTTGCCTTTATAAATCGAGGCATGGAATACAGCAGCAAGGAGGTTATGCTTGAACTGTATAAAACACTGGTTAGGCCGCAGCTGGAGTACTGTGTGCAGTTCTGGTCACCACATTACAGGAAAGATGTGATTGCACTGGAAAGGGTGCAGAGGAGATTTACATGAATGTTGCCTGGACTGGAGAATTCTGGCTATGCAGAAAGATTGGAGTTGCTGGGTCTGTTTTCTTTGGAACAGAGGAGGCTAAGGGGAGACCTGATTGAGATGTATAAAATTATAAGGGGCCTGGATAGATTGGATAGGAAGGACCCGTTTCCCTTGGCAGATGGATCAACAATCAGGGGGCATCGATTTAAAGTAATTGGGGGGAGGTTTAGAGGAGATATGAGGGGAAATTTCTTCACCCAGAAGGTGGTGGGGGTCTGGAACTCACTGCCTGAAAGGGTAGTAGAGGCAGAAACCCTCACCACATTTAAAAGATACTTGGATGTGCACTTAAAGTGCCGTAACCTACAGGGCTATGGACCAAGAGCTGGAAAGTGGTATTCGGCTGGATAGCTCTTGGTCGGCCAGCTCAGACACGATGGGCTGAAATGGCCTCCTTCCGTGCTGTAAATTTCTATGATTCTATACTACCTCTATTTACAGACAGTGAAATGGCTCAGCCACACCTGGTAATTATTCTTGGATGTGTTCCATCTCATCTTTTGAGTATGAAAACACTCTTGGTTCTTCATTATTATTTCTTTACTGATCTCCGCTTCTTCCAGGTACTGAAGAGCTGCTCCTACTCCTTCAATTACTGTGAAAAGCACATCACCACTTGGTAGACTGAAAACAATAGTACTTTTTTCTGGGTTACTTCAATAAAATCTTACATCACAGCAGTTGTGATGCGACTATTTTTTTTCTTTGTTGTAATTTTTTGTTCACCTTTTACACTCTACTCTCCTGAAGGTGCTGGTATATGCTGGGGGCTAGTTCCACAAGAGACAAATGTCTTGTGTTATCCACCCACTGGCTATTCATGAGTGAATGTAGACAGCAGCCATTCGACATCAATCAATCAATCCAGTTCCCTCACATACATATTGGTGTGTATTCCAAACTTATTTGTGTATATTTTATGGCTGCTGTCTACATACACACTATGGGCCCAAGTTTCCACAAGAAAAAAAACGGGCGCCCCTCCGAGCTGGGCGCCCGTTTATCGCGCCTAAAAAAATCCTCGGTATTCTCCACCGACTTACAGGTCCTGTGGCACTCGGCGCAGCCAGCACGAGCTGTGGGGGGGGGGGGGGGGCGGAGCCAGGTCCCGGCGCTGAAAACAGTGCCGGGACCTCTGCACATGCGCGCTACAGTCGGCACGCAAGTGCAGTAGCTCCAGGCGCCGAACTGTCACGCAGCCCCTAGCCCTGGCCCAATGGCCTCACTGGGGCTGCGTGAATGAGGCTCTTCCCACGGCCAGCTCCTGCTCCCCGCCCAACCAGACCAGACACTCGCTCCCGCTCCCCCCCCCCCCCCCCTCCCCCGCCGACCAGACCCGACCCGACACCCGCTCCCCGCCGACCAGACCCGACCCGACATCCGCTCCCACCCCCCCCCCCCGCCCCGACACCCGCTCCCCCCCACCCCGACCCGACACCCGCTCCCCCCCACCCCGACCCGACACCCGCTCCCCCCCACCCCGACCCGACACCCGCTCTCCCCACCCCCCCGGCCTCGACACCCGCTCTCCCACAACCCCCCCGCCCCGATCCGACACCCGCTCTCCCACGCCCCGATCCGACACCCGCTCCCCCCACCCCGACCCGACACCCGCTCTCCCCACCCCCCCGGCCCCGACACCCGCTCTCCCACACCCCCCCCGCCCCGATCCGACACCCGCTCTCCCACGCCCCGATCCGACACCCGCTCCCCCCACCCCGACCCGACACCCGCTCTCCCCCCCCCCGATCCGACACCCGCTCTCCACCCCCCCCCCCCCGATCCGACACCCGCTCCTGTTCCCCGACCCCCCCCTCTCTTCCCCGACCCCCCCCTCTCTTCCGCAACCCCCCTCCCTCTCTCTTCCCCGACCCCCCCCCCTCTCTCTTCCCCGACCCCCCCCCGCTCTCTCTTCCCCGACCCCCCCCGCTCTCTCTTCCCCGACCCCCCCCCGCTCTCTCTTCCCCGACACCCCCCCCTCTCTCTTCCCCGACCCCCCCCCCGCTCTCTTCCCCGACCCCCCCCCCTCCTCTCTCTTCCCCGACCCCCCCCGCTCTCTCTTCCCCGACACCCCCCCTTCTCTCTTCCCCGACCCCCCCCCCGCTCTCTCTTCCCCGACCCCCCCCCTCCTCTCTCTTCCCCGACGCCCCCCCCGCTCTCTCTTCCCCGACACCCCCCCTCCTCTCTCTTCCCCGACACCCCCCCTCCTCTCTCTTCCCCGACACCCCCCCTCCTCTCTCTTCCCCGACACCCCCCCTCCTCTCTCTTCCCCGACACCCCCACTCCTCTCTCTTCCCCGACACCCCCCCTCCTCTCTCTTCCCCGACACCCCCCCTCCTCTCTCTTCCCCGACACCCCCCCTCCTCTCTCTTCCCCGACACCCCCCCTCCTCTCTCTTCCCCGACCCCCCCCCTCCTCTCTCTTCCCCGACCCCCCCCCTCCTCTCTCTTCCCCGACACCCCCCCTCCTCTCTCTTCCCCGACACCCCCCCTCCTCTCTCTTCCCCGACCCCCCCCCCTCCTCTCTCTTCCCCGACTCCCCCCTCCCTCCCCCTCTCCTCTCCCCTCCCCTCCCTCTCTCCTCTCCCCTCCCTCCCTCCTCTCCCCCTCTCCTCTCCCCTCCCTCTCTCTCTCTCTCTCTCCCTCCCTCCCTCTCTCGCTCAGCGGCACGAACAGCTGCAGAATTCTCCCTGGCTGAAGCACTTTCACACAGGTCGGAAGATGGTTTATTTAATCTTTTCTTGGCTTATAAATGTTTATTCAGGTTGGATTTATTTGTATAATATTTGTAGAAGTATAAATAAGGATTTATTGTCGAATTTAATGAGTTCCCTTCCCCCCCCACCTCGTTCTGGACGCCTAATTTGTAACCTGCGCCTGATTTTTTAATGTGTAGAACAGGTTTTTTCAGTTCTACAAAAATCTTCACTGGCGCCATTCTACTTTAGTTTGGAGTACGTTTTCACTGTGGAAACTTTCAAATCAGGCGTCAGTGGCCGGACACGCCCCCTTTTGAAGAAAAAATTCTGTTCTAAACTGGAACTGTTCTACCTGACTAGAACTGCAGAAAAAAAAATGTGGAGAATTGCGATTTCTAAAATAGTCCGTTCTCCACCAGTTGCTCCTAAAAATCAGGCGCAAATCATGTGGAAACTTGGGCCCTATGTCTGTGTGCACCAGTCAACTTTTCCATTATAAATTCTTGAGCATATTTATAATGGAAACTACCTATGTAAACTGGTCATACTGCAATTATACTTTGCCTCCATTGGAGAAACTGTGATCTCACCACTACAAGGAGGGTGTAATTACAGCAAAAACACATTAACATAGGCAATTTCCATTATAAATGTGAACATAAGAATTTATAATGGAAATTTAAAAAATAAGGCAATAATATGAGTTTAAAATGGGGACTGCAACCTGGTCCAATGAATCCCACTTCACCTGAACACTACACTTGGTGTCAATTCCTCCTGTGCAATGCCACAGGAGATCAACTAGTACTATATAAATTTTATATATTTTTTTCCCATTTGAGAGTGTCTCTCTCCGCAGGAGCCTGCAAATCCACTGGGAGGGTAGACGAACCAACATCAGTGTTCTCGATCAGGCCAACAACGCCAGCATCGAAGCACTGACCACACTCGACCAGCCCGACACGAGACTCACAAAGCAAGCGCTCTACTCGGAATTCCTACACAGCAAGCGAGCCCCAGGTGGGCAGAGGACACCCTCAAAGCCTTCTTGATAATCCCCACCGGCACCTGGGAGTCCCTGGCCCAAGGCCGCCGTAAGTGGAGGAAGAGCATCCGAAAGGGCGCTGAGCATCTCGAGTCTCGTCGCCGAGAGCATGCAGAAACCAAACGTAGACAGCGGAAGGAGCGTGCGGAAAACCAGACTACCCATCCACCCTTTCCTTCAACCACTGTCTGTCCCACCTGTGACAGGGACTGTAATTCCCGTATTGGACAATATAGTCACCTGAGAACTCACTTAGAGTGGATTTTGAGGGACTGCCTATGATGATGATCCACTATCTGGACACACGCTCTTCAGCAGGAGTTACTGGATTGTGATTATGAGCAGGAAACTTTATTTTTGTCTCTCCTTAGCCAAGGGTTAACAGTCAGTAAAGCATCAGCAAACTCAGCACATACTACAAATCGAACAAGGGACCTACTGGTCTGTAGGGCTCTGCACTACACAATGCATTTATACAGTAAACCACTGGGGAAGCTATATATTTTTCAGATTGTTTAGCCCCACATATTTGAAAATGGACCCTCATTTAGTGGATAACTGCAATAATTAATACCGGCTAAACAAAATAGAAACAACAACTTGCATTTATATAGCGGCTTTAATGAAGTAAAACATCCCAATGTGCTTCACAGGAGAGTTATCAACAAAATTTGATACGGAGCCATACAAGGAGATATTTGGAGAAGTGATCAAAAGCTTGGTTAAAGAGGCAGGTTTTAAGGAACGCCTTTGAGGAGGAGAGAAAAGTAGAGAGGTGTCAGGATGGAATTCAATTGTTTGGGGCCTAAACAGCTGAAGGCGTAGCCACCAATGGTGGGGTGAAAGAAATCGGTGATGCAGAAGAGGCCAGAATTGGAGGAAATCAGAGTTCTCTGATGGTTATAGGGTTGGAGGAGATCAAAGAGCTAGGGAGCGGCTTGAACACAAGGATGAAAATTTTAAATTTGAGGCATTGCTGGACCGGTCGCCATTTTCTGTCAGCGAGCACAGGGATGATGGGAGAATGGGGCGGTGTGACTTGGGATACGGGCATCAGAGTTTTGGATGAGTTCAAGTTCACAGCGGGTAAAAGAAGGGAGGCCAGCCAGGAGAGTATTGGAACAGTTGAGGCTGGAGGTAACAAAAGCATGAACAAGGGTTGCAGTGGCAGATGAGCTGAGGCAGGGGCAAAGATGGGTGATAGTATGGAGGTGGAAGTAGGTAGTCTCGGTGATAGAGAGGATATGGGGTTGGAATGGTGACAGATTAGGAAAAGGGGAGGTGCAGCGAGACCTGGGTGTCATGGTACATCAGTCATTGAAGGTTGGCATGCAGGTACAGCAGGCGGTTAAGAAAGCAAATGGCATGTTGGCCTTCATAGCGAGGGGATTTGAGTACAGGGGCAGGGAGGTGTTGCTACAATTGTACAGGGCCTTGGTGAGGCCACACCTGGAGTATTGTGTACAGTTTTGGTCTCCTAACCTGAGGAAGGACATTCTTGCTATTGAGGGAGTGCAGCGAAGGTTCACCAGACTGATTCCCGGGATGGCGGGACTGACCTATCAAGAAAGACTGGATCAACTGGGCTTGTATTCACTGGAGTTCAGAAGAATGAGAGGGGACCTCATAGAAACGTTTAAAATTCTGACGGGGTTAGACAGGTTAGATGCAGGAAGAATGTTCCCAATGTTTGGGGAAGTCCAGAACCAGGGGACACAGTCTAAGGATAAGGGGGAAGCCATTTAGGACCGAGATGAGGAGGAATTTCTTCACCCAGAGAGTGGTGAACCTGTGGAATTCTCTACCACAGAAAGTTGTTGAGGCCAATTCACTAAATATATTCAAAAAGGAGTTAGATGAAGTCCTTACTACTAGGGGAATCAAGGGGTATGGTGAGAAAGCAGGAATGGGGTACTGAAGTTGCATGTTCAGCCATGAACTCATTGAATGGCGGTGTAGGCTAGAAGGGCCGAATGGCCTACTCTTGCACCTATTTTCTATGTTTAGTCACAAACAATGTCGGAGTTCAACTGTTTCTGAAATAGGATTCTGCAGAAAATGTTAAGTATATATTATTTTAAAAAACGTCATTACAACAGTTCTTTCATATATCTTAGTGCATACTTTGAACTTGGAAGATCGCTCGTGACTAATTAGACAGGACAAGACAGCCTGATGTTCTGATCAGATTTCACTTACCGTAATCTTAACACAAGGCTGATGGGTATCTGGTGCGAATCTGGAGGAGCAGAACCAGGAACAAACTGAAAGCAAAAAAAAAAATAATCTAAATCAGCAAAATGATATAGGATAGAGGAAGAGGAAGATGCATCAATATTTTGCAGCCTACACAAACCTATGAAAAGATCACAGCAATACCAGCTCAAAATTGTACAAAGCTGTTTCAGTTGGCCAGAAAAAGCAGCAAACCTGAGGACTGGGAGAAATTTAGAATTCAGCAGAGGAGGACAAAGGATTTAATTAGGAGGGAGAAAATCGAGTATGAGAGTAAGCTTGCAGAGAACATAAAAACTGACTACAAAAGCTTCCATAGATACATGAAGATTACTGAAGACAAATTGTAGGTCCCTTGCAGTCAAAATCAGGTGAATTTATAATGGGGAACAAAGAAATGGCAGACCAGTGGAACAAATATTTTGGTTCTGTCTTCACTAAGACACAAATAACCTTCTGGAAATACTAGGGGACCGAGGGTCTAGTGAGAAGGGGGAACTGAAGGAAATCCTTATTAGTCAGGAAATTGTGTTAGGGAAATTGATGGGATTGAAGGCCGATAAATCCCCAGGGCCTGATAGTCTGCATCTCAGAGTACTTAAGGAAGTGGCCCCAGAAATAGTGGATGCATTGGTGGTCATTTTCCAACATTCTATAGACTCTGGATCAGTTCCTATGGATTGGAGGGTAGCTAATGTAACCCCACTTTTTAAAAAAGGGAGAGAAAACAGGGAATTATAGACCGGTTAGCCTGACATCGGTGGTGAAGAAAATGCTGGAATCAATTATTAAAGATGTCATAGCAGCACATCTGGAAAGCAGTGACAGGATCGGTCCAAGTCAGCATGGATTTATGAATGGGAAATCATGCTTGACAAATCTTCGAGTTTTTTGAGGATGTAACTAGTAGAGTGGATAAGGGAGAACCAGTGCATGGGGTGTATTTGGACTTTCAAAAGGCTTTTGTCAAGGTCCCACACAAGAGATTAGTGTGCATAATTAAGGCACATGGTATTGGGGGTAATGTATTGACATGGATAGAGAATTGGTTGGCAGACAGGAAGCGAAGAGTGGGAATAAACAGGTCCTTTTCAGAATGGCAGGCAGCGACTAGTGGGGTGCCGCAAGGTTCAGTGCTGGGACCCCAGCTATTTACAATATACATTAATGATTTAGACGAAGGAATTGAAGGTAATATCTCCAAGTTTGCAGAGCTTGGTGGCAGTGCGAGCTGCGAGGAGGATACTAAGAGGCTGCAGGTGGACTTGGACAGGTTAGGTGAATATACTGCATCTGCCATGCATTTGCCCAATGTGGATAAATGTGAGGTTATCCACTTTGGTGGCAAAAATAGGAAGGCAGATTATCTGAATGGTGACAGATTAGTAAAAGGGGAGATGCAAAGAGACCTGGGTGTCATGGTACATCAGTCATTGAAGGTAGGCATGCAGGTACAGCAGGCAGTAAAGAAAGCAAATGGCATGCTGGCCTTCATAGTGAGGGGATTTGAGTATAGGAACAGGGAGGTCTTACTGCAGTTGTACAGGGCCTTGGTGAGACCACACCTTGAGTATTGTGTGCAGTTTTGGTCTCCTAATCTGAGGAAGGATGTGCTTGCTATTGAGGGAGTGCAGCAAAGGTTACCCAGCCTGATTCCTAGGATGGCAGAACTGACATATGAGGAAAGACTGGCTAGGCTTATACTCACTGGAATTTAGAAGAATTTGAGGGAATCTCATAGAAACTTATAAAATTCTGACGGGACTGGACAGGTTAGATGCAGGTAGAATGTTCCCGATGCTGGGGAAGTCCAGAACCAGGAGAGACACAGTCTAAAGATAAGGGGTAAGCCATGGAGGACCGAGATGAGGAGAAACTTTTTCACCAAGAGAGTTGTGAACCTGTGGAATTCTCTGCCACAGAAAGTTGTTGAGTCCAGTTCGTTGGACATATTGAAAAGGGAGTTAGATGTGGCCCTTATGGCTAAAGGGATCGGGGGTATGGAGAGAAGGCAGGGGTGGGGTACTGAGGTTGCATGATCAGCCATGATCAGATTGAATGGTGCTGCAGGCTCGAAGGGCCGAATGGTCTGCTCTTGCACTTATTTTTCTATGTTTCTATGTTTGACTTTCCAGAGTACCGACCTCTGCCATTATAGCAACTAATCAATTTTTAAATGTCCTGATCTCAACCATGCTTCCCGTCAACCCTTTCCAACTGATGACACCCTGTGTAAAGAACACAAGTCCTAAAACTGCTGTTCAAAACCCTGAACATGTGCCCTTTTATTAAGAGATGGTTATTAAGTGACAAAATTAGAGGGTTGGAGTCAGCTGCTGATCTCCCTGCTCATCTTGACAGTGTGTCTTTGGTGCGGGGAGTTTCTGGGCAAGGGAAACAAAAGAAAACAAAAGCTCTGCACAAACTGGCACAGCTTTAGTTGTGTTGAGAGGCCAAGGTCGCCTTTAAATCATGCACTTCATAATTTTAAATCATGCACTTCAACAGGTATTATCTAGTTTACTACACCAAAGGGATAAAAAGCAAAAAAAAAATCCAAATTTTTACATTACACAATTTAGAACGGGATTGGTCTTTGCATCAATTCACTGCTAAAAAGAGTTAAGTACAGTCAGTCATGAATTATTGGATACATGCTCAAGGATGTGCTTCATTCCTAAATGAAAGGGAGGCTGCAGAAATTTTGGGATCCAAACTTCAACATAACAAATATTTGTTCTTATTTTAACTTGTTCAAAAGAATAGGATCACAGATAAGTTGCAGCATTCATAATTAACAAAGCGCTTTCAACAGTTAAGAAAAGTGCTATGGCCCCTACCACAGATAAATACAAAATCTGGGAATTTGTCAAATATTGTGTTTTTAGGAGCTTATGAAGCAAAGAGAGACAAATGCTCTCAGTTTTGGAAGCTATTTCGAAAAGTATAGCATACCTGGGAGGCAGGTAGTTGATGCTGTGCTGCAGCTTGCTGGCTGGGGTCTGGCACTGCCACTGGTATCGGGACTGGTATTACTGAAGGCTGAATAGCAGGCATCTGATTAGCTTGAGTAGCAGCAGCAGGTACTTTTGGTGTTGGCTGAGGTAGCGGTTGTTGGACTTGTCCAGGAGCCTGAATATTTGAGCCAGGTGTTTCCGCTGATACAAAAAGCTACGAATTTAAAAAAATAACTGCTAAAAATGATACAATTTTTTTCACCTTAGATTTTCTAAAACATTAATACATTCACTGGGCCACAAAATTTCAGTAGTACTGGAAATGTCCTCTAGGTGGTATCCATGGCATGTACAGAGCAAGAGATTTATTTCAGCGAGGGAGCATTAGAATCATAGAATGATATGGAACAGAAGGAGGCCATTCGGCCCAACCCACCTGTGCCAGCTCTGTGGTAGAGCTATCCAATTAATCCCACTCCTCCGCTATTTCCCCTTGCCCTGTAATTTTTTCCCTTACAGATCACAAGAACTTAACTTAAACATAGGTTCCTTCATGTCACTTCTAGCTCTTTTGTCACTCACCTTAAATCTGTGTCCTCTGGTTACTGACCCTTATGCCACTGGAAACAGCTTCTCCTTATTTACTCTGTCAAAATTGTTAATGATATTGAACACCTCCATCAAATCTCTCCTTAGCCTTCTCTGCTCGAAGGAGAATAACCCCAGCTTCCAATCTCCAGTCTCTCCACATAACTGAAGTCCCACATCCGTGAAACCATTCCAGTAAATCTCTTCTGCATTATCTCCAAGGCCTTGATATGCTTCCTGAAGTGTGGTACCCAGAATTGAACATAATGCTCCAGTTGAAGCCCAACCAGTGTTTTTATTAAGGTTTAGCGTATCTTCCTGGCTTTTGAACCTTATTCCTCTATTAATAAAGCCAAGGATCCCATTTAAAAAAAATAATACAGCCTTCTCAACTTGCCGTGCCACCGTCAAAAATTTGTGAATGTACACCCCAAGATCTCTCTTTTCCTGCGCCCCCTTTTAAATATGTACCATTTAATTCATATTGTCTTTCATTCTTCCCACCAAAATGCATCACTGCATACTTCTCTGCGTTAAATTTCATCTGCTTTGTGTCTGCCCATTTCACTATGCTCTCCTTAAGTTTGTTACTATCATCCTCATTGTTTACTACAGTTCCGAGTTTCATGTCATCTGCAAACTTAGAAATTATGCTCTACATACCCAAATGCAGATCATTAATATACATTAAAAATAGTAGTCCCAACACGGACACCTGGGTAAACACTCATCATCACTCTCTGCTTTCTATCCCTTAGCCAATTTTGTATCCATGCTGCCACTGTCCCTTTAATCCTATGGGTGTTAAAATTGCTAATAAGTCTATTATGTGGAACTTTGTCAAACGCCTTTTGAAAGTCCATATACACATCAATCACACCACCCTTATCAACTTTCTCCGTTACTTTATCAATGAACGCAATCAAGTTATGTCAAACACAATTTGCCTTCAGCAAATCAGTGTTGACTTTAATTTATTAACCCACACTTTTAGAAATGCCAAGTGAATTTGTCCTGGATTACTGTCTCTAAGTTTTCACACGGCCTACATTAGGCTGGTTAGCCTGTGGTTGCCGGGTTTATCCCTCGCCGCCTTTTTCCCTTTAAAACTGGGAGGTGCAACATTTGCAATCTTCCAGTCCTCTGGCAACACCCCTATATCCCAGGTGGATTGGAAGATTGTGGGCAGAACTTACGCAATTTCACCCCTTCTGCCCTCTGTAACCTCGGATACATCCCATCCGGACTATTCTACTTTGAGGACTGCCAATCATTTAAGTACCTCCTCTTTAGCTATTTTTATCCTATTCAATATTGTTACTGCCTCCTCCTTTAACTGATAATTAATGATTATGTTTATATCTGAAGTAACCACAAAATCAAATATTCTTCCATCCTTACATCACTTTCATGCAAACAAAACTTATGTGCCCTCCCTCACTTCATTACAGAAAGAGGGTAGCTCTTTTAAACCATACTTAAGTGATGGCGACAAAAAATAAATAAATGGTGGAAATCTGAAATTAAAACAGAAAAGGTTGAAAATGTACTTGTAGTGAAAGAAAATGGCTTCAACATTTCAAGTACACTCTTAATTAACTGGGATGAACAGTCTCTTTAAAAAAAAATCAATAGTCTTTTCTCATGTGACATATCTCTTCAGATGCGGATGGATCTGCTGTGCACTTCCAGAATGTTCTATTTTTATCTGTGTTATGTAGTCAAATGTGCTGCATAGATCTTCATAAATGGAAAACATGTAAGATTTCACGACCCAGATTATAAATCTCAAAACATAAATTGCAGGTATGCAGTGCAGAGTTACATTAATAGCTACAACTGGGAATTTCAAAATGTCAGGTAACCATCTACTTCAGCAGTGATCATGGGGCTACTTGGAAACCAGAGATATAATTACGATGCACACTGTGCAATCACGTGCTAATAAGCTTCTTGAAACGTAAATAATAAAAAGGGGGCCAAGTGCGATCAAAATGCTGAAATCTAAGCAGAGGGTTTTTTCCGACATCTATCATGACCCTGCGTGGTGTATAATAATCATAGAAACTCTTGATTAGGGCTACGGGTCTTCAGAAAATTCTGGGTACCCAGCATCATATTCTGATAAACACCCAAGTGAGCTGGAAGGCTGCATTTTGTGCACTCAGATGTGGAAATATTTGACACAATTACTCCCAAGAGGGAGTGATTTGTTATCACACACAACAGCATTTCCACTGCCTCTGTTGGTAATTGTGGAAAACTGTGGTACTTGGACAGCAAACAGTACAATAATCAGTAACCATAAAAAGTTGCTGGATCGGTCATGGGGATATCATACTTAACAATGAACTTACCCAACGACAACTTAACAGAAAATCATCCGAATTCATTTCACAGAAGTGTAGTGCATCTATCATACAAAATTTGATACTGAGCCAAAGGAGGATATATTAGGATGGCTGACTGAACGTTTGGTCAAAAAGGTGGAGTTTATGAAGGGTCTTCAAAAGGAGGAGAATGAAGTGGAGTGTCAGAGGTTTAGGGAGGGAATTCCAAAGTGCTGAAGGCAGCGCCACCAAAGGCGGGCGAAGGGCTTGGGATTGCACAAAAAGCCAGGTGAGAGTCAAATATGATGCTGTGGTTAAGAACAGTCTAGTTCAACCTGAGACAGTGGCTGGGGGAGAGGGACATAAATTGTGACAAGGGTAACTAGCGACAAGGGCTTGTGGTGGAGGCCAAAGATAATGGCTTTGTTATTATCAATTTTGTCTGGAGGGAACTGCAGCTCATCCAAGACTTTATGCCTGACAGGCAGTCTGACAACAGAAGCAGTGTGGGGGTCGCAAGAACTGGTCGTGTGGTAGAACTGGATGTCAACAGTGTACATGTGGACCCTGATTTCAAGCTTCAGATGATATCGTCAAGAGGCAACACGCACATGAGGAAAGGGGAGGGTAAAGATAGATCCCTGGGGGACTCCACTGGCAACAGTTTAGAGACGGGTGGAGAAGCAATTGCTAGGGATGCCATGACTATGGTTGGATACACAAGAATGGAACAGTAGCATAGTGGTCATGTTACTGGACGAGTAATCCAGAGGCTTGTACTAATGATCCGGAGACATGGGTTCGGTAGCTGGGAAATTTAAATTCAGCGAATTAAATAAATTTGGAATAAAAAGCTAGTTATCAATAATGGTGACTACAAAACTATCGGATTGTTGTAAAAGCCCATCTGGTTCATTAATGCCTTTTAGGGAATGAAATCTGCCATTCTTACCTGGTCTGGCCTATATGTGACTCCAGACCCACAGCAATTTGGTGGACTCTTAACTGCCCTCTGAAACGCCCTAGCAAGCCATAGACAATAAATGCTGGTCTTGCCAGTGGCACCCACATCCAGAGAACGAATTAAAAAAAAGTGGAACCAAGCGAAAGCTGTCCCACTGAGTTGGACAATGGCAGAGGGTGGTGTGGTCGACCATAAAAAGGCTGCAGAGAGGTAGAGATGAGGAGGAGGCATCGTGCACCATGGTCACAATCACAGAGGATGTTACTTGTGACTGTTATTAGTTCTGGTTGTACTGTACAGGGGCGGAAACCTGATTGGAGAAACTAAAACATTGCAGAACAGATGGGCATGGATTTGAGAGACAACACCATGTTCTAGGACTTGAGGAAAGGAAAGTTCGCGTGGGGAAGTAGAGGGGAAGAAACATAGAAAATAGGTGCAGGAGTGGGCCATTCGGCCCTTCGAGCCTGCACCACCATTCAATAAGATCATGGCTGATCATTCTCTCAGTATCCCTTTCATGGGTAGGTTTGTTGAGGGTGATGATGGAAGTTTTGAATGGATGGGGAAAGAGTACAGGAGAACAGCAAACCAGTTACAATGTCAGCTAGCATGGAGACCAGGAAGGGAAGTTGGGTGGTGAGCATTTTAGTGGGAATAGGGGTCAAGAGAGCAGGAAGTGAGTCTCATGAATAAGATGAACTCGGAGAGGGCACAAGGGCGAGATAAAAGAGAAGGTACAGAGAAAAAAAAAAATCAGGTTCAGGGCTAGGGCAGTGGAGAACCTTGGATGTGATTTGAATTGGTGGGCCAAGGGAGGGGACGCATTCAGCAGAGACAGCTGAAAGGATAGTCTCACTATTTGTGACACAAAAGATCCATGCGCTCCATGCACTCATTGGAGGATGCAGAGGAAGGTGGTTATGGAGATGGATGGTAGCGGCGGTTATGTATAGTAGCCTGGACATTTAACCTTTTCCTCTGTGCAGATAAATGAATCACTCTGCTTGCAAGAGAACTAATCCACTCCGCAGCCACGGTGTTCATGCTCCAACTCCTCCATTCTCCATTACTACGAGCACTGGCTACTGAATGTACAGCTCCCTCCTTTCTGCTCCCAGTCAGGAATCTTTGCTAGCTCTTTACTAATTCAGGACTGATTTACTGTTCCTCAGCGACATGCATCTGGGGGCTAGAAGGAGATCTGTAGAATTCTCTACCTGCCGCCCTTCAAGGTACTTCACTACCTGCCAAAGACTATGTTGCAAGGTGCAGGGTTTTCTAATGGTAGTACACAGGACTGCTATGCCTAAACAGCAATATTACGGCAACTGTCATGCTTAACTGGGCTCCTGGAAGGAAGTGTGGACGATGACAACAGACAGGAAGAGCATAAGAACATAAGAAATAGGAGCAGGAGGCCGCCACTTGGCCCCTCAAGCCTACTCCGCCATTTAATAAGATCATGGCTGATCTTCCCTGCCTGCTCTCCATAACCCTTTATTTCCTTATCGCTCAAAAATCTGTATCCCCACCTTAAATATATTCAATGACTCAGCCTCCACAACTCTCTGGGGCAGAGAATTTCATAGATTTACAAGCCTCGGAGAAGAAATTTCTCCTCATCTCAGTTTTAAATGGGCAGCCCCTTATTCTGAGACTATATCCCATAGTTTTAGTTTCCCCTACATGAGTGAAAATATCCTCTCTGCATCCACTTGTCGAGCGCCCTCATTATCTTCTATGTTTCGATAAGATCACCTCTCACTCTTCTGAACTCCAATGATTGTATGCCCAACCTACTCAAACCCCTCATCTCTGGAATCAACCGAGTGAACCTTATTTGAACAGCCTCCAATGCAAATATATCCTTTTTTAAATACAGAGATCAAAACTGTACACAGTACTCCAGGTGTGGTTTCATCAATACCTGTACAGTTATAGCAGGACTGCTCTGCTTTTATACTCTATCCCCCTTGCAATAAAGGTTAATATTCCATTTGCCTTCCTGAATACTTACTGTAACTTGCATACTAACTTTTTGTGTTTCATGCACAAGGACCCCAGGTCCCTCTGTACTGCAGTATTTTACAATTTTTCTCCATTTAAATTATAATTTTTTTTTTGCCAAAGTGGATGACCTCACATTTTCCCACATTATACTCCATCTGCCAAATGTTTGCCCACTTAGCCTGTCTATATCCCTTTGCAGATTTTGTGTGAACTCACAATTTTCTTTCCCACCCAGCTTTGTATTATCAGCAAACCTGGGTGAATAGACAGAGTGTAATGTAGCCAAGTCATTTATATAGATTGTAAATAGTTGAGGACCCAGCACCGATCCCTGCAGCACCCCACTAGTTACCGTTTGCCAACCGGAAAATGACTCATTTATTCCGACTCTCTGTTTTCTGTTAGTTAGCCGATCCTCTATCCATGCTAATATATTACCCCCAACCCCGTGAACTTTTATTTTGTGCAGTAACCGTTTGTGGCATCTTATCAAATGCCTTCTGAAAATCCAAATAAACCACACCCACTGGTTCCCTCTTATCCACCCTGCTCATTACATCCTCAAAGAACTCCAGTAAATTTGTCAAACATAATTTCCCATTCATAAAACCACGCTGACTCCGCTTGATTGAATTATGCTCTTCCAAATGTCCCGCTACTGCTTCCTTAATAATGGACTCCAGCATTTTCCCAAGGGAGGAGAGGATATCCAGTAAGAAGTTACTTTCTCTTTGAATGATTTCCATTCTTGATCCCACCTAAACCTGCCTTCCCTTTATAGTAATAGAAAGCAAATTTATTGCAACTTTCAAAGTACAGTATTAATACAATCCTTTCAGTGAGATAACTTAACATCCAACAGTGCCTGCCCATGCCTTCTTTCACCAGAGAAGAAGTGAATTCTATAACTCAGGTGAGGGGAAACAGCAACACAGCATACCAGACAACAGTCAACTATACTTTTGTGAATCTATATAACAAACCAATTACTTCCTGATTTAACTCATATTCATATTTACTGTTTTCAACTTGGGTGATGTTCTGCACCATGAATGTTGGTCCTTCATCTTGATTTTATCAATTAAAATAGTGAAGCTCAATGAGATTACACTTTCTGCTTTTGGTTATTGCACAATACATAGGTATTAATTTTATAGGACAATTCTATTTAGTGCTACATGTCAGTCTTCGTTCTGTCAGCAGCTGATGGACCAGTTGTCATCTACCTGAATGCTCCATGCCATTGATGCATAGCTGAGATGTACCCACTGAAGAATTAACAACTGTGACAACATTACTGTTAGCTTAACTCGAGAAATAATCTGCAGGCTAGGAATTTCTGCAGTCTAATTCTAGCTTTTAATTATGTTTCCTGCTCCACTCCTCCACCTTGAGCAACATTTAAAACAATGTCGAACAGTGGGACCCCTCTCACTTTTAATTTTCTCCTCTTCACCACCCACCCCCTCACCCCTCCCACCACAGGGCTGACTAATGCTAGAGTACTGTTCCATGAATGACAATTGTTCTCCATTTGATGGTTCCAGTGTTCATTCTTGTATAGTTATACAAAGTACTTACAGCACAGAAACAGGCCTTTTGGTCCAACAGGTGTTTATGCTCCGCACAAGCCTCCTCCCACCTTTCATCTAACTCCATCAACATATACTTCTATTCCTTTCTCCCTCATGAACATAATTAGGAGCAGGAGTAGGCCCTTCGAGCTTGCTCCGCCATTCAATAAGATCATGACTGATCTTCGACCTCAATTCCACTTTCCTGCCAGATCCTCAAATCCCTTGATTCCCTCGAGGCCAAAAATCTATATCTCAGCCTTAAATATACTCAACTCAGCATTCACAGTCCGTTGGTGTAGAGAATTCCAAAGCTTCACAACCTTCTGAGTGAAGAAATTCCTCATCTCAGTCTTAAATTGCCGACGCCTTATCCTGAGACTATGCCCCCTAGTTCTAGACTCTCCAGCCAGGGGAAACAATCTCTCAGCATCTATCCTGTCAATTCCCCTCAGAATCTTAAATGTTTCAATGAGATCACCTCTCATTCGTCTAAACTCGAGAGTATGGGCCCAATCTACTCAATTTCTCTTCATAGGACAACCCTCTCATCCCAGGGATCAATCTAATGAACCTTCATTGCACTCCTCCAAGGCATGTATGTCCTTTTTCAGATAAGGAGACCAAAACTGTGCGCAGCACTCGAGGTGTGGTCTCACCAAAGCCCTGTACAATTGTAGCAAGACTTCCTTACTCTTGTACTTCAACCCCCTTGCAATGAAGGCCAACATGCCATTTGCCTTCCTAACTGCTTGCTGTACCTGCAGGTAAACTTTGCACAAGAACACCTAAACCTCACTGAACACCAACATGTAATAGTTTTTCACCATTTAAAAAATATTCTGTTTTTCAATTCTTCCTACCAGAGTGAATAACCTCACATTACACCCCATCTGCTACCTTATTGCCCACTCACTTAACCTGTGTATAACCCTTTTCAGGCTCTTTGTCTTCTTCACACTTACTTTCCCACCTAGCTTTGTCTCATCAGCAAACTTGGATATATTGCACTCAGTCTCTTCATCTAAGTCTTTAATGTAGATTGTAACTGGGCGAGACCCAAGCAGTGATCCTTGCGCCATCCCATCAGTTACAGCCTGTCGACCCAGCAAGTCCTGCCTCTCTCCAGATTAGGATGGGTTTATGCTGCCCAACAGCAACTTTCACAAATACGGCCACCTTCGGGTCAAAATAAAATCTTTCTTTTCAATGCAAAGATTGGCAAGGACCTTAGAGCATATGCAGGGGCACTACTCAAGTGCAAAGTTGCTCAGTTGGGTATATTTTGCAACACTAAAGTCCCAGGTTCAATCCTGGTACGACATGGAATGAATGCCTCAATAGGAGCAGTGGTGGAAGCAGAACCCATAATAATGTCTAAAGATGGATATTTGAAAAGGAAGAATTTAAAAGGGCATGGGGAAAGGGCACTTTACTCAAAATGGACAGGGGAAGCCTCAGCTAGTGCGGCTACCTGGCACAGTCTGATCTGGACAGTTTCGATCCAATTGTCTGTCCAATTTTTAGTCAGAGAAAAGCCGGCAACACTATAGTCTCACCATCTTTAAAAAAAAAAATCACAAGATACACATGGATGAGGAATAAGAACAAACATAAAAGAGGAACAGGAGTAGGCCATACGGCCCCTCGAGCCTGCTCTGCCATTCAATAAGACCATGGCTGATCTGATCATGAACCCAGCGCCCGCTCCCCCTATCATTTAAGAAACTGTCGATTTCTGTCTTAAATTTATTCAATGTGCCAGCTTTCACAGCTCTCTGAGGCAGTGAATTCCACAGATTTACAACCCTCAGAAGAAATTTCTCCTCATCTCTGTTTTAAATAGGCGGCCCCTTATTCCAAGATCATGCCCTCTAATTCTAGACTATCAGTGGAAACGTTCTCTCTGCATCGACCTTGTCAAGCCCCCTCATAATCTAATACATTTCATTATCATCTCTCATTCTTCTGAATTCCAATGAGTAGAGGCCCAATCTACTTAACCTTTCCTCAGAAGTCAACCCCCTCATCCCCAGAATCAACCTAGGTGCACCTTCTCTGAACTGCCTCCAAAGTATATCCTTTCGGAAATATGGAAACCAAAACTGCACGCAGTATTCCAGGTATGGCCTCACCAATACCTTATATGGCTTTTATACTCCATCCCCTTTGCAATAAAGGTCAAGATACCACTGGCCTTTCTGATCACTTGCCGTACCTGCATACGATCCTTTTGCGTTTCATCCACAAGTACCCACAGGTCCCACTGTACTGCGGCACTTTGCAATCTTTCTCCATTTAAATAATAACTCGCTCTTTGATTTTTTTCTGCCAAAGTGCACGACCTCACACTTTCAAACATTATACTCCATCTGCCAAATTTTTGCTCACTCACTTAGCCTGTCTGTGTCCTTTTGCAGATTTTTCATGTCCTCCTCACACATTGCTTTTCTTCCCATCTTTGTATCATCAGCAATCTTGGCTACGTTACACTCAGTCCCTTCTTCCAAGTAATTTAGATTGTAAATAGTCGGGGTTTCAGCACTGATCCCTGCGGCACCCCACTAGTTACTGGTTGCCAACCAGAGAATGAACCATTTATCCCGACTCTGTTTTCTGTTAGTTAGCCAATCCTCTATCCATGCCAATATATTACCCCCAACCCTGTGAACTTTTATCTTGTGCCTTAACCTTTTATATGGCACCTTGTCAAATGCCTTCAGTTAAGTCCAAATACACCACATCCACTGGTTCCCCTTTATCCACCCTGTTCGTTACATTCTCAAAGAACTCCAGCAAATTTGTCAAACGTGACTTCCCCTTCATAAATCCATGCTGACTCTGTCTGACCGAATTTTGCTTTTCCGAATGTCCTGCTACTGCTTCTTTAATAATGGACTCCAACATTTTCCCAACCACAAATGTTAGGCTAACTGGTCTATAGTTTCCTGCTTTTTGTCTGCCTCCTTTTTTAAATAGGGGCGTTATATTTGCAGTTTTGAAATCTGCTGGGACCTCCCCAGAATCCAGGGAATTTTGGTAAATTACAACCAATGCATCCACTATCCCTACCGCTACTTCTCTTAAGACCCTAGGATGCAAGCCATCAGGTCCAGGGGATTTATCTGCCTTACTGAGTACCACCTCCTTAGTGATTGTGATTGTGTTAAGTTCCTCCCGCCACTATAGCCCCTTGGCTATCCACTGTAGGAATATTGTTAGTACCCTCTACCGTAAAGACTGAACTATTTGTTCAGAGTTTCTGCCAACTCCATGTTCCCCGTTACTAATTCCCCAGTCTCATCCGCTAAGAGACCAACATTTACTTTAGCCACTCTTTTCCTTTCTATATACCTATCTGTTTTTATATTTTATGCTAGTTTACTTTCATAGTCTATCTTCCCTTTCTTAATCATTTTTTTAATCATTCTTTGCTGGCTTTTAAAAGCTTCCCAGTCTTCTGTCCTCCCACTAGTTTTGGCCACTTTGTATGCCCTTGTTTTTAAATTGGATACCGTCCTTAATTTCCTTAGTTAGCCACGGATGGCTATCTTTTCTCATACACCCTTTCCTCTTCACTGGAATATACTGTTCTTGAGTTGTGAAATAGCTCCTTAAATGTTCACCACTGTTCATCAACTGTCCTACACTAATCTATTTTCCTAGTCCACTTTACCCAACTCTGCCCTCATACCTTCATAGTCTCCTTTATTTAAGCTTAGTATGCTAGTTAGAGATCCACCTTTCTCACTCTCCATCTGGATTTGTAATTCAATCATGCTATGAGCACTCATTCCGAGGGGATCCTTTACGAGGAGATTGTTTATTAATCCTGTCTCATTACACAGGACCAGATCTAAGATAGCCTTCCCCCTGGTTGGTTCCATTACATACTGCTCAAGGAACCCATCTAAGATAGCCTTCCCCCTGGTTGGTTCCATTACATACTGCTCAAGGAACCCATACCTTATGCACTCTATGAACTCTTCCTCAAGGCTACTCTGACCAATTTGATTTGTCCAATCAATATGGAGGTTACAATCCACCATGATTATTGTTGTTCCCTTTTTACAAGCCCCGACTATTTCCTTGTTTATGCTCCGACCAGAGTAGCTACTGTTAGGGGGCCTATAGACTACGCCCACCAATGACTTTTTCCACCTATTTTTCCTTATCTCCACCCAAACTGTTTATCATTTGAGCCAATATCATCTCTTACTATTGCAGTGATTCCATCCTTTATCAATATGGAGCTACCCAACCTGCTTTTCCTTTCTGTCTGTCCTTCCGGATTGTCAAATACCGCTGAATATTTAATTCACAGTCCTGGTCACCTTGCAACCACGTCTCTGTAATGGCTATCAGATCATACCCATTTGTCTCAATTTGTGCCATCAACTCATCTATTTTGTTACAAATGCTACATGCATTTAAGTTTGTTGTTTTACCCTTTTTTCCTGCTTGTTTCCTCGCTCCTTCAAACTCACTTTCTTTACTTTTGCTTTCTAATTCCAGCTTTACTCCCCTCCCTACTGAATCTATTTTCAGGTTCCCATCCCCCTACCAAGCTAGTTTAAATCCTCCCCAACAGCACTCGCAAACCTCCCCGCGAGGATATTGGTCCCGGCTCTGCTGAGGTGCAACCTGTCCGGCTTGTTCAAGTCCCACCTCCCCCAGAAGTGGTCCCAATGTCTCAGGAAACTAAAACCCTCCCCACCTGCACCATTTCTCCAGCTACGTATTCATCTGCTCTATCCCCCTATTTCTGTACTCACTAGCTCGTGGCACTGGGAGTAATCCGGAGATTATTATCTTTGAGCTCCTGCTTTTTAATCTCTCTAATAGCTCCCTAAAATCTGCCAGCAGGACCTCATCCCTCTTCCTACCTATGTCATTGGTGCCAATGTGGACCACGATCTCTGGCTGTGCACCCTCTACCCCCAGAATGCCCTGCAGCCGCTGAGTGACATCCTTGACCCTGGCACCAGGGAGGCAACATACCATCCTGGAGTCATGTCTGCGGCCGCAGAAACATCTGTCTGCTCCCGACTATGGAATCCCCTACCACTATAGCTCTTCCATTCTTTTTCCTTCCCCCCCCCCCCCCCACCCCCCACAGCTGACCCGCCCGTGGACTTGGCTCTGGTTGTACTCCCAGAGCAACCATCGCCCCCACCGGTTCGCAGAACAGAGTACCGGTTGAAGTGCGAAATGGACTCAGGGAACTCCTGCACTATCTGCCTAGACCTCCTCTTCTGTCCAGGGGTCACCCAATCCCAATCTGCCTGCACACTCTTAAGCTGTGGGGTGACCGCCTCTAGAAATGTGCTGTCCACGTTGCTTTCAGTCTCGCGGATGCACTGCAGTGACCCCAGCTGCCGCTCAAGCTCCAAAACACGGATCACTGATCTCTGCGCTTTCACATGCAGCGAGGGCCAGCCAGCTCGGCCTAGATGGCTTCCCAGCTTTGACACCGTGGGTCCTTTTTGGAACATTCCAACTTGGAACATTCATCTATAAAAACGTACAGGCTGCCCCTCACCCATGTTTCATTGCTGCATCCACCGTTTCTTAAACCAACCGAAGCTTTTTGCCGCCACTGATGCTCCTGGATCTTTTTTCCATATGTTGATCACTATGTGAAGGACAGCTTCCTGAAGTCATTCCCATATTTGCCTTTCATTACTTTGAACCTATGCCTTTCTGTCTGTCCTACTCTTATGGTTTAATTTGTAGTAGTGTTCCAGATTTACCTTTCCTATTTATCTCTTCTATATATCCATCAGGTCACCTGATATTTCGCTCCTTTCATGGCTGGAGCCTAAATTTCTCCAATATTTCCTCATAAAGCAGTAGTCTGACCCTGGAGATCTGTCCTGTGATTCTTCTCTATATCATTTCCTTGGCTTGAATGGCTCTCGGACACCAGTGACCAAAAATGAACACAGTACTCAAGGCACATAGCAACATAGAAATTAGGTACAGGAGCAGGCCATTCGGCCCTTCAAGCCTGCACCACCATTCAATAATATCATGGCTGATCATTCAACCTCAGTATCCCTTTCCTGCTTTCTCTCCATACCCCTTGATCCCTTTGGCCGTAAGGGCCATATCTAACTCCTTTCTGAATATATCTAACGAACTGGCCTCAACAACTTTCTGTGGTAGAGAATTCCACAGGTTAACCACTCTGTGAGTGAAGAAGTTTCTCCTCATCTCAGTCCTAAAATGGCTTACCCCTTATTCTTAGACTGTGACCCCTGGTTCTGGAACTGACCAGCAACGGGAATATTCTTCCTGCCTCTAACCTGTCCAATCCCGTCAGCATTTTATATGTTTCTATGAGATCCCCTCTCATTCTTCTAAACTCCAGTGGATACAAGCCCAGTTGATCCGGTCTCTCCTCATATGTCAGTCCTGCCAACCCGGGAATCAATCTGGTGAACCTTCGCTGCACTCCCTCAATAGCAAGAACATCCTTCCTCAGATTCGGAGACCAAAACTGAACACAATATTCCAGATGTGGCATATTGCAGTAAGACCTCCCTGCTCCTATACTCAAATCCTCTAGCTATGAAGGCCAACATGCCATTTGTCTTCTTCACCGCCTGCTGTACCTGCATGCGAAACTTCAATGACTGATGTACCATGACACCCAGGTCTCGTTGCACCTCCCCTTTTCCTAATCTGTCACCATTCAGATAATATTCTGCCTTCCTGTTTTTGCCACCAAAGTGGATAACCTCACATTTATCCACATTATACTGCATCTGCCATGAATTTGCCCACTCACCTAACCAAGTCACCCTGCAGCCTCTTAGCATCCTCCTCACAGCTCACACCGTCACCCAGCTTCGTGTCATCGACAAGCTTGGAGATATTACTTTCAATTCCTTCATCTAAAATCATTGATGTTTGATCAGAGAACTGCTCAGTTGAAGCATAATATCCGCCAACTTGCACTCTACTGATCTGACCTCTCAAAAGTCTTCGACACCGTCAATCGTGCAAGATTATGGAGCGTCCTCCTCAGATTCAGTTGCCCTCAAAAATTTGTCATCATCCTCCGCCTGCTCCACGATGACATGGAAGCCATGATCCTGACCAACAGATCCACCACAGATGCATTCCACGTTCAAACCGGGGTCAAGCAAGGCTGACATCGCACCAACACTCTTCTCGATCTTCCTTGCTGCAAAGCTCCATCTCACCCTCAGCAAGCTCCCCGCCGATGCGGAGCTAAATTACAGGACAAACGGGAATCTGTTCAACCTCCGCCGCCTCCAGGCCAGATCCAAGGTTGTCCCATCCTCAGTCATCGAATTATAGTACAGGTTGGACCTCCCTTAACCGGCACGATTCTAGTGGCCGGGGAAGCATGCGCAGAACGTGGCCGACCTCCACCCCGACTTTGGGACTCGCCGACACTGGGTCCGCCAGGGCACACTGACACTCGGCCCGCCGACACTTCAGTACCCACCTGGGACACCAACCTCCTCCCTCCCTTCCCAACTTCGGGCTGCCTCCCACGCTCGATCAGTTCCGCTGGACAGGCCACATCATCTGCATACCTGACAGGAGACTTCCAAATAAAGCACTCTACTCGGAGCTCCGACATGGCAAGCAAGCCCCAGGTGGGCAGAGGAAATGCTTCCAGGACATCCCCAAAGCCGCCTTGAAAAAGTGCAACATCTCCATTGACACCTGGGAATCCCTGGCCCAAGACCACCCAAAGTGGAGGAGAAGTATCCGGGAAGGCGCTGAACACAGGCTTTTCGCCGAGAGCAAGCTGAAGCCAAGCGTCAACAGCGGAAGGAACACGCAGCAACCCTGGCACCCCAACCTTCCGTTCCTCCAACCACTGTCTTCCCTACCTGTGACAGAGACTGTAGATCATGCATCGAACTCTTCAGTCACCTGAGGATTCAATTTTAGTGTGGAAGCAAGTCATCCCCTGGACTCCGAGGGATTGCCTAAGATGATTTAGCAATATAGCTAAGTGTGTTTTAGGTTTGCTTTGTTTATTACTGCTCTTTAAATGATTGGTCATGGTTTTAAGCAAGACTGTAATTAATAAAGCAAAATACACAGGACATTAAACAGGGAGTATTTATTTATATCATGAGAACTGGCTGGGAAGAACAATTCAACACCACACTATAAAACAAGCAGATCATATACTTCCTAACAGATTAGTCAATACAACAACTACACAAGTCAAGTCCGTTACTTCAAATCTTCTGTTGAGAAAGGGAATCAAAGCACTTTTTAATCTTGGGGGAAGTTTGTGATGTATAGACTCAGGATGGAGCAAGTTTGATGGGCTGAATGGTCTTTTCTCACTATAGGCACTCTTATGAAAAGCAGAGCTCAGTCACCCACTCTCCCAGCCATTTTCCTCAACAATGTTCTCAGTAATTTTTTTTATTAATAAATTATCACACTGAAGAAAGTTAACTAGTTTTTAACAATTCCTTCCAAATATTAAGCAGATATTGATAGAGCAGTTTGCTTGATCGACATCCCTGCAACTGGACTTGATGTGAACTCCCCCCACCACTGGTGCGCTGTGGCTGCAGTATATACAATCTACAGGATGCATTGCAGCAACTCACCAAGTTTACTTCAACAGAACCCCCATCTCATGACCTCTACCACAGAGAAGGGCAATAGCAGCAATGTTATAGGGATACTATCATCACCAAATTTCCCCCCAAGCAAAGTACAGTCATAATTTACACATACATCAGCATTCTTTCATTATCACTGGCTCAAAATCCTGACATTCTCTCCCTAACACCATTGTGAGAGCCCATCACCACAAGGACTTGAACAGATCAAGGAGAAGGCCCATCACCATCTTTCGGGGAAACCAGGAATGGGCAATAAATACAATCTTGCCAACCTTCCAAGAACAAGTAGAAAAAAAAAATCTCAGACTCACATCTGGACCCTGTGGAGACTCTTTCACTCGGGGGGACTGTTGAGAAAGAGGGGGGGAAAAGTAAATGAATTAAACGCACAAGTACATTTATAAATTCAACATCGGCAAGGTAACTATAAAAGCTTAGAGATACAAACATAAAAGAAAAAAAGCAACTGGTATTAGGTTAAATAAGTGGTGCCAACTTTACATCTTAGAAGGGATTAAAAAGACACAGGCCTCTTATAAAGGCTTATACCCAAAACATCAATACATCGTTCTCTTTTGTATGCTTTTCATTGCCAGAATTTTGTGTTCTTTTTGACAGTTTAAAGTAGTACGAACTTAAAAAAAGGATAGGGAGGTAGAGAAAGCCGTCCTCACTTCATAGCAATGTTCACCAGTCATATCCCAACTTGCACTCACCGATCCTCCAGTTCTGCAT
Source organism: Pristiophorus japonicus (assembly GCF_044704955.1). Lineage (NCBI taxonomy): Eukaryota > Metazoa > Chordata > Chondrichthyes > Pristiophoridae > Pristiophorus > Pristiophorus japonicus. Next base: position 486,375,665 of record NC_091977.1, read on the forward strand.
TGCCTCTGGTCCTTCCACCACACCAGATATCTTTGAGACACTGTGCCTCTCTCTTTCCTCCTAGAACCTTCCTACCCCTCTTCTAAAAGCAACTTAAAAACTCGTTCTTCAAAATATGCGTTCAATTGATTTCTCCTCCTCCCCCACCCCTTAAATGCATTTATGCTATTTGCCTCAACTACTCCGTGTTCCACATTTTCACCACTCTTGAGTAAAGAAGCTCCTCCTGAATTCCCCATTGGATTTATTTCTGACGTTTGAACCCCTCAGCCTTCTCTTTTCTAGAGAATAGAGCCTTAGCATGTTCAACCTTTCCTGATAAGTATATCCTCAGTTTTGGTATCATCCATGTGAATCTTTTTCGTATCTTTTCCAATGTCTCAGGAGTCTCTCAGGGCTTATTTCTTGTGCTTAGGTTTAAGCCTTTCCCAATTCACCTGATGGTCACACAGCTCGAAGGTCAGGCAAAGATGCACAGAGAAGAGGAGTAGTAGTGAAGACTGAGTAACTCTAATCAAAGGGCCCAATGACTGCTCAATGCCATTCACAGCCTGGGCCTGAGACTCCGCCAAGACTGCTGTGTGGAACAAGGATTTGGAAGCAAGCTGGGAGGGGAGGGGAGAAACAGAGACCTACACAAGGAGAGACACAAGGGCAGATTGCCAGAATTGATTCATCACAATATATAGCGAAAGGAAGAAAGGAAGGAGGAAAAAAAGAATGGGAAAACATCAGTTCAGCATGAAATAGATACAGAGAAACAGAATTGGGAGAAGGAACAGAGTTAGCATTCAATCAAAGGAGGGATGAAGGCAGAATCAGAACAGAGTAGAAAATGGGTTATGCAACAAAGTGCTTTTAACTCATATGCAGAAACTGATGAGACTGGGCCGGGTGAAGAAATCCTCAGCAGTTTTACAAACATGACAAAGGCTGAACAGGTACACCAAAGACAGAGCAGCAAGATTGAATAGCCTCATCCTTTTTGATTTATCTTAACCCCTCTACCTGCCTTCTCATTGTAGCACACTGTGCCTTCTCACACTTTCAATGCACCTCATTGTTTTCTTCATAGTTTCCAGAGAGAAAGGGACAAGGGCTTCTAAACATCCCACGCACCCAGACTGCCTGGGACCACACCAAATGAGCTTCTCTGCTACACAAACCTGACCAATCAGCTGAAACTGATGCTCAGCCTCAGAACCACAGAAGCCCCAAGCTCCCCCATCCGCTCAGTGTGCTTTAATTTTTATTAATAGCGATCCTGGTTTCAGGTTTAACTGACAAAAGCCCCATTGGACAGACACTTTTGAAATCTGTGTTTATTTCAGTAACTCAGATGAAGCACCAAAAATTACAGGAGGCCAAACACTATAATATGTTCTAACTACATGTTTCCCCCCAAAGTCCGTTTCAAATTAAATATAAAACTTCAAATTACCTGGTCTGGCCTGTGTGTGAATCCTGTCTCACACCAACACGATTGACTCTCGCTTCCCTCTGAAGCGGCCTAGCAAGCCACTCAGTTGCAGCAACCCGGTACAAAGAATGTCACATGGACATGCAGTGATTCAAGGAGAAAGCCCACCACAACTTTGGGTGCTAGCCATGGCTCAGTTGGTAGCACTCTCACCTCAGAGTCAGAAAGTTGTGGGTTCAAGTTTCACTCCAGAGGCTTGAGCACAAAATCTAGGCTGACACTCCAGTGCAGTACTGAAGGTTTGCTGCACTGTCGGATGTTGAAGCCCTGTCTGCTCTCTCAGGTAGATGTAAAATATCCCATGGCACTATTAGAAGAGGACTGGGGGAGTTCTCCCTGGTGTCCCGGCCAATATTTATTTCTCCATCAACAACACTAAAGCAGATTATCTGGTCATCATATTGCTGTTTGAGACCTTGCTGTGCACAAATTGGCTGTTTGATAACCTGACATAACAAAAATCTGTCGATCTCAATGCAGAAAATTTCAATTGTCCCAGCATCCACAGCCTTTTTGGGAGAAGAGAGTTGCACATTTCTACTTTCCTTGGTGTAAAAAGTGCTTACTAATTTCACTTTTGAATGGCCTCGCGTTAATTTTAAGATTACACCCCCTTGTTCTGGATTCCCCAGCAGAAATGGCTTCTCTGTATTTACTCTATCTAATCCATTTATTTTATTTTTTTTTAAACAGATGAACATAAGAAATAGGAGCAGGAGTAGGCCATTTGGCCCCTCGAGCCTGCTCTACCATTCAATATCATGGCTGATCTTCTACCGGAGCTCCTTCATGGCAAACGAGCCAAAGATGGGCAGCGGAAAGGCTACAAGGACACCCTCAAAGCCTCCCTGATAAAGTGCGAAATCCCCACCGAAACCTGGGAGTCCCTGGCCCAAGACCGCCCCAAGTGGAGAAAGTGCATCAGAGAGGGCACTGAGCACCTCTAGTCTCAATACCGAGAGCAGGCAGCAGAAAGAGCGTGCGGCAAACCAGTCCCACCCACCCCTTCCCTCAATGACTATCTGTCCCATCTGTGACAGAGTCTGTGACTCTCGTATTGGACTGTTCAGCCACCAAAGAACTCACTTCAGGAGTGGAAGCAAGTCTTCCTCGATTCCGAGGGACTGCCTATGATGATGATGGTCTTCCACCTCAATTCCACTTGTCTGCACTATCCCCATATTCACTTAATATTCAAAAATCTATCGATCACTGCCTTGAATATACTCAACAACTGAGTCTCCATAGCCCTCTGGGGTAAAGAATTCCAAAGATTCATCACCTTCAGAGTGAAGAAATTTCTCACCAGTCCAAAATGGCTGACCCCTTATTCTGGGACGGTGACCCCTGGTTCTAAATTCCCCAGCCAGGGGAAACATTCTCCCTGCATCTATCCTGTCAAGCCCTGTAAGAATTTTGTATGTTTCAATGAGATCACCTCTCATTCTTCTAAACTCTACAGAATATAGGCCTAGTCTACTCCATATCTCCTCATAGGACAATCCTCCCACCCCAGGAATCAGTCTGGTGAACATTTGTTGCACTCCCTCTATGGTAAGTATATCCTTCCTTAGGCAAGGAGACAAAAACTGTACACAATACTCCAGGCATGGTCTCATCAGGGCCCTAAATAATTTCAGTAAGATATCTTTACTCTTGTACTCAAATCCTCTTGTAATAAAGGGCAACATACCATTTGCTTTCTTCATTGCTTCCTGTACCTGCATGTTAACTTTCAGTGACTCATGTACAGGGAAATCCAGGCCTCTCTGAACACCAACATTTCTCAATCTCTCATCATTTAAAAAATACTCTGCTTTTCTATTTTTCCTACCAAAGTGGATAACTTTACATTTCTCCACATTATATTCCATTTGCCATGTTCTTTCCCACTCGCTTAGCATGTCTGTAGCCTCTTTGCATCCGCCTCACAACTTACACTCCCACCTAGCTTTGTATCAGCAGCAAACTTGGATATATTACATTTATTCCCCTCATCCAACTCATTGATATAGATTGTAAACAGCTGAGGCCCAAGTACTGATCCTTGCGGTACCCCACTAGTTACAGTCTGCCAACCCGAAAATGGCCTGTTTATTCCTACTGTTTTCTGTCCATTAACCAATCCTCAATCTATGCTAATATATTACCCCCAATCCTGTGAGCCCTAATTTTGTCATGTGGCACCTTATCGAAAGACTTCTGAAGATTCAAATACACCACATCCACTACCCCCTCCTCCTTATCTATTCTGCTAGTTACAACCTCAAAAAAACTACCAGATTTGTCAAACACTATTTCCTTTTCATAAATTTTGATCCAATCCTATTATTATTTTCTATGTATCCTGTCACCACGTTTTAACAATAAATTCTAGCATTTTCCCTATTACAGATGTCAGGCTAACTGTCTCAGAATAAGGGATCTGCAGGAACCGTTCTCAAATCTATGGCATTTTGGATGACAACCATTGCATCCACCACCTCTTTCAAAACCCTAGGATGTAGGCCATTAGGTCCAGAGGATTTATCAGCTTTCACAGTCCCATTAATTTCTCACTTCAATTAGATCACCCCTCAATCATCTAAACTCAGGGAAAAACAACCAAAGTTTATGTAATCTCATAATTTTAACTTTTGTTTTGGGAAAAAAAAACATGCGTAAAACACATCTTCAGTTAAACTACCACTAAACAACCTTGTGCAATTGCTCAGTAGTTCAATTATTTTATTGCCGAATGAGCAGAGATGAAATAGTTTTACCGTTTTGGCTCCAACTGCTAATACTTTATAGAAAAATGTATTTAGAACATGGGGATACACTCTTTAATTTGATTGCATTATGGTTTGTTACAGTATCTGTTTCCTGCCATTTTGACCTGCAAAGAAAAAGCTTAATATATGTGCATTCCCAAACTTTGGAGAAAGTGTTGGAAATACACAGCAGCTACATCAATATCTGAAAAAGAAAAGGTTAACATTTTGGGAGAGACCTTCCATTAGAACGATCCAAGTGATAAAGATTACACCCAAAAGGTGAACATATCTCTTCTATTTCAGATGCAATAGATCAGCTGCCCATTTCAAACAATTTCTGCTATTATTTCATATTTCCAGGATTCAGTGTTTATTTGTAATATGTAGCACTCTTGCCTCGGAGTCAGAAGATTGTGGTTTCAAGCCCCATTCCAGGACATGAGCGCATAATCCAGGCTGACACTTCAGTGCAGTAATGAGGGAGTGCTGCATTGAGAGAAGTGCTGTCTTTCAGACGAGATTAAACTAAAGCCCAATCTGCCCACTCGGGTGGACCACAACTTGCATTTATATAGCACCTTTAATGCAAGAAAACGTCCGAAGGACATAGAAGATTCTCTAAGAGCAGGGAGTTCTTCCCATGTCCTAACCAACATTCCTCCCTCAAACACCACCACCACAAACAGACTGCCTGATCATTTATAGTATGCACAAATTGGCTGCCATGTTTGTCTGCATAAGTGATTTCAGTCAGAAAGTAATCTACTGGTCGTAAACTGCTGTGGGACGTGATAATACACGATATTAATGCAAGTTATTTCTTGTCTACAACATAACTTGCTCAACTCAGCTTTCCAAATTGATAAGCTTCCATGAAAGCATGCACTTTCCCATTTTAAGGAACCAAATTTCAAATGAGTACTGAATTTAGATTCAATCCTCACTCTCTTCCCCCTCCAATCTACAAGCAGAAAATTGAGCTGATTATCCTTCTGTAAAAATAAAACTTCCCGACAACTGTCCTAAATTTGACTTAAAAATTGTCGATCGTCAGGTTACATAAACACATTAGAGGTGCAGTTTGGCAAAGAATCTGCTCAACCTGAATTATTTCCGATTGTCACTCAAAAGAACAGCTCATGCCCTGTGCTATTTGAGTTATGAACTAATATCTCAAAGTGGCTGTGTCGGACATCATGCAAGAATATCAACAATAAATTACTAAGAATTTAATTACATTGGCTTGCACAAAGAAGTATGCAGACAGGAAAGGCAGACAATGGATCAAATGTAGTAAATGGCTACACTATTACCACAAGTAGCAGAGCCACACATCTGACTACAGTTCAATAAAAGCAAGTTGCATCAATCTATGGATATAGGATTGGCGACTTGGTTGCAGTTCCCCAACTACACTTGCCTCCTCTAATCATATCAAAGGGAATAGTTAAAAGATTGACGTAAGCAAAAGGTAAGTTAATTGTAAACAGAATAATGATCTACAAAATCAGTTATAACTTGATTCAAAGTTATATAGAATCCTAGGTATAACAGTCAAGAGGGGTGACATGATGGCTGGCATGGAAAATGTCACACTGGTACAGTGAAGGCACACCTGAAGTTGGGGCTTAGGCAGGTTATTACAGCAGAACAGAGGGAGCTTTATTCTGCATCTCACACGCTGTAGATGATCTGACAATGTTTTGTGTAGCAATTCTGTGCCCATATAGAAAAAACACTTTCCAGGAAATTCCTTATCACTAATATGCCTGACCTTGAGCTAAAACTCATTAAAGAGGGTAAATAGTCACAAAACCACTTGCACATACCTATAGTCAAGGTTGGATGTTTTACAGCACACACAATCTAGCAGTTAAAGCAATTTGTTTGGCACATGTCAGAAAATAGTTAAAGATGACAGCCATTGAAAAGTTTAAACATTTTATAGAGGGTACTAAAAGATGTAGTACAACTAGAAAATACTGGAAACATGTAGCAGATCCATTGTTGTTTCATCTAGAAGCTCTTTGTTAGAATCTTCATTTTTATTGGCTGCTTGCTACAGTTGGTACAGTAATTTTTTTTCTTTCAGATACTGAGGAACCTGTGTAATTTTAATATTTCAGTCTTCGAGCTTGGCACCACAGCCATTTTTGTACATGTTGGCAAATGACCAGCATCACATGCACTTCCAATGAACTTTCCCGTGTTTTTTTTGTGTTCATCGCGGTGAGAGAAGAACACTTTTTCCTTTGCGGCATCCAGCGTCAGCATCAATACTGCCAGAGCAGATACAGCATGCATAGAGGCAGAGTAAAGGGGACCTATTCTGCCCAAGAAAAGTGGCCCCGAGAGAACTAGTGTCTTTATTTCTCACAGCAGCCATTCTGTGATTGGACTAGTGCCCACTAGAAACTCCATTCGGACAGCTGAAAATCATGTCACATGGACCCGTTGCAGACAGCAGACTTTTGCCCACTAACTTCACAAAGCATTTTGCAATCAGATACCACATATTCAATGACATCAATGGTAACCAGCAGATAAAAATGGTCTCGTGTTAAAAATAGAGAGGAAGAACGGAAACATAACAGGTGGAATTAAAGGAATGGCAGTCTCCTAATCCTCTTGTAATACTATAACCTGTAACAGGATTGTTCCAATGAATACAAAAAACAATCCGAAACAAGAGGGGTTTGGCTGATGCATTCCCTTCAGTCCATTTAAATCGAATCTATGCAGAATACAAACCTTATTATCTTCACATTATGAAAGGCTGATTTTTCTATTGTATGCAACTCTACACGACTCATTTGGACTGAAACTCATTCAACGTGGCTTTTAAAAAGTCACTTATTTTGTTGTAACTAACTCTTTTATAAAAAAAAAATAAGCAGCTTGATGCGGTCACAGGTTTGGCTCATTTTGAGAATAAATCTCACTCCTAACATTTCACCCCCCAGATTGCTCTGGCTTTGCAAAATGTTTGTCCTATGTGTGGACAGGTTTGTAAAACCCATTTACAATAATGTAGATAATGCATCTGACAGGAGACAACAACCAGCCAGTCACACAGAAACATACAGCTGTGTTATGGTACTCACAATACAGAAAACATGAAAAGCAGCTGACATAAACAAGGCCTTAACGTTAAATCGGAATGCAAGTTTGTTCTCAATTTTTTGATGTTTATACAAACATATTTAAAAACAAGATATTTTTTTTTAACGTGAAGATCTGAATACGGGATACCCATCATGCGCAAGGTCTGGCTGGTGCACGGCATAGTATAACTAAGGAGAGATTCTACTAGTGGGGAGGGGGGAGGGGGGGCTGCGGGAGACGAGATCTGACTGTCCTTTGTTGCTTTTTTGCTAACATTGCAACCAATGTTTGGGCATTGGTATGCAGTGTCAATTTAAACCAGGACTGGGTTACAGGGACCGGAAACTTCTTTCAGTTAACTTCTGGAATCTTTACCTGCATTTTGGAGTTTGAATCCCACAACTCTGTCCATTTTTGCTGGGAATATAGACACACAGTGTTCTTGTAATACAAGGGTAGGATTACACATTCTGTTCTCAATTCAAATTCAACTGGCGCCCAAATGCTGGCTACATTTTTAACGTTAGTAAAAAGACGGCAAGTGCGTTCGGATCCTCTCGTCTTTCAGGATCCTTTCTTTATTAACAGATGCTGTGCACCATGCAGACAAAAGGCAGGGTAGGCATCTTTAACAAGGGTGCTCTGAAGTTAGTCCCGGAGCAGGACAGTGCACTGGGGATGACTCTGAAAACAATTATTTTCTCCCTCTATGTGGGAAATGCTAAGCTTCTACTTGCTACCTTTCCATGATGGGATTGGTGAGGTTGGTAGCTGTCTATGTATAAAACAGTATTCTTTTGCCTGTGGAGCTATGTACCAAGTCTCCAATGTGCAACAATACCTTTACTGGTGAGTTAACATTACAAAATCACTTTGTATGATGGTGATACAAAAAAACAAATCTCAGTCACTAGGTCTGGCCATCCTCCACTGACTTAGTGCCTCCTAGTACACGGACTTTAAAATGCTTACTCTGGTTGTGCAATTCCTCCATAGTCTCATTCCTCTGCAGCTCTGAAATTTTCTCCATTCCAACTGCTATTATGCATTCACCCCATCATAGAACTATTAGTCACCAAACCCTACAATGGGGAATTCTCTTTCTAAAGCTCTGTTTTGTTAACTCTCTTCCCTCCATCAAAAGCCTCCTCAAAATAAGACTTCTGCCAATGGTGCAGATCATCTCCTCTAACTTCTCCCCAATTTCCTGCCCAGAGCTCACTGCCAGCCCCCCACCCCAGGCATAAAGATGTTTTGCTGTGAACTTACTATATAAATATGAGCTGCTGTTGTAAAAGCACAGTATATTAAGATATTTAACCAGAGGCCAGAAAACATAATAGGAGCAGGAGTAGGCCACCTGGCCCCTCGAGCCTGCTCCGCCATTCAATAAGATCATGGACTCAGCTCCACTTCCCTGCCCGCTCCCCATAACCGTTTATCCCCATAATCACTCAAAAATCTGTTTATCTCTGCCTCAAATATATTCAATGACCCAGCCTCCACATCTCTCTGGGGCAGAAAATTCCATAGATTTACAACCCTCAGAAGAAATTCTTCCTAATCTCAGTTTTAAATGAGCGGCCAGCAAAGAATGACAAAAAAATAATTAAGAAAGGGAAGATAAGATTATGAAAATAAACTGGTACGAAATATAAAAACAGATAGCAAGAGTTTCTATAGATATATAAAAAGGAAAACAAAAAAGTGTGGCTAAAGTAAATGTTGCTTCCTTAGAGGACGAGATCGGGGAATTAGTAATAGGGAACATGGAGATGGCAGAAACTCTGAACAAATATTTTGTATCAGCCTTTACGGTAAAGGACACTAACAATATCCCAACAGCAGATAGTCAAAGGGCTATGGGGGGAGGAATTAACACAATGACTAAGGAGGTAGTACTCAATAAGATAATGGGACTAAAGGCAGATAAAGCCCTTGGACCTGATGGCTTGCATCCTAGGGTCTTAAGAGAAGTAGCAGTAGGATAGTGGATGCATTGGTTGTGATTTACCAACATTCCCTGGATTCTGGGGAGGTCTCAGCAGATTGGAAACGTGCAAATGTAACACCTCTATTTAAAAAAGGAGGCAGACAAAAAGCAGGAAACTATAGACCAGTTAGCCGAACATCTGTGGTTGGGAAAATGTTGGAGACCATTATTAAAGCAGCAGTAGCAGGACATTTGGAAAAGCATAATTCAGTCAGGAAGAGTCAGCACGGATTTATGAAGGGGAAGTTATGTTTGACAAATTTGCTGGAATTCCTTGAGGATGTAATGAACAGGGTGGATAAAGGAGAACCAGTGGATGTGGTGTATTTGGACTTCCAGAAGGCATTTGACAAGGTGCCACATAAAAGGTTACTGCACAAGATACAAATTCACGGGGTTGGGGATAATATATTAGCATGGATAGAGGATTGGCTAACTAACAGAACAGAGAGTTGGGATAAATGGTTCATTCTCTGGTTGGCAACCAGTAACTAGTGGGGTGCCACAGGGGTCAGTGCTGGGACCCCAACTATTTGCAATCGATATTAATGACTTGGAAAAAGGGACTGAGTGTAACGTAGCCAAGTTTTCTGACGATACAAAGATGGGAGGAAAAGCAATGTGTGAGGAGTACACAAAAAAATCTGTAAAAGGACATAGACAGGCTAAGTGAGTGGGCAAAAATTTGGCAGATGGAGTATAATATGTTGGAAAGTGTGAGGTCATGCACTTTGCCAGAAAAAAAAATCAAAGAGCAAGTTATTATTTAAATGGAGAAAAATTACAAAGTGCTGCAGTACAGCGGGACCTGGTGGTACTTGTGCATGAAACACCAAAGGTTAGTATGCAGGTACAGCAAGTGATCAGGAAGGCCAATGGAATCTTGTGTTTTATTGCAAAGGGAATGGAGTATAAAAGCAGGGAAGTCTTGTTACAGTTATACAGGGTATTGGTGAGGCCACACCTGGAATACTACGTACAGTTTTGGTTTCCACATTTATGAAAGGATATACTTGCTTTGGAGGCAGTCCAGAGAAGGCTCACTAGGTTGATTCTGGAGATGAGGGGGTTGACTTATGAGGAAAGGTTGAGGAGGTTGGGCCTCTACTCATTGGAATTCAGAAGAATGAGAGGTGATCTTATCGAAATATATAAGATTGAGGGGACTTGACAGGTGGATGCAGAGAGGATGTTTCCACTGATGGTGGAGACTAGAACTAGAGGGCATGATCTTAGAATAAGGGGCCGCTCATTTAAAACTGAGATGAGGAGGAATTTCTCTGAGGGTTGCAAATGTGGAATTCGCTGTCTCAAGAGAGCTGTTGAAGCCGGACATTGAATAAATTTAAGACAAAGAGAGACAGCTTCTTAACCGATAAGGAATTAAGGAGTTATGGGGAGCGGGCAGGGAAGTGGACCCGAGTCCACAATCGGATCAGCCATGATCGTATTAAATGGCGGAGCAGGCTCGAGGGGCCGTATGACCTACTCCTGCTCCTATTTCTTATCTTCTTATGTTCTTATTCTTAGACTATGTCCCCTAGTTTTAGTTTCCCCTATGAGTGGAAATATATGGCTTTTACTCATAGCTTTTGATCTACAGTGTACACCAGGTTAGGTAATCTCAACCATGGCAACATTGGGGACAGTACAATAAGCCTTGGTAACAGCAACATGTATTTCACTTCTGGCTGCTATTCAGTGATCCTTGATGTAAAAGGAAGAAAGTGCGTGCATTTGTGTTGAAGTTGAGAGTGTGTGTGATAGTGAGTGCCAGTGCCAGTGCGTGCACTCATTAGTTGTCAACATAACATATCACAAGAGAACAGTTTCCCATTACCTTCAGATATGACTAAGCCTCCTTGAAAAATAGTCTGTCAAAAGTTTGCAGAGTTTGTCCTGGTTAGATATATATCACATGCAAAATTTATTGCAGCTGCTTGCCAATCCATTAACAGTTATTAATACTGTACAAGAGTGCAAAACACACAGGTGACTTAGCAAATAAACACTCCATAGTATGAACATAATTGACAAAAATGGGATTTGGGGAAGAGAGGTGAATAGAAAAGAGTAAAAGGAGTAGAGCGATTCCCTTGCACACTGCTTCGCTGTGGGTTTAAATCACCAGCAGAGACCGAGTAAGTTGCCTTCCTATTTGACCAAAGATGGCGTGCATACAAAATTAGATTAAATTCCCCTTTCTTACAATAAGTGTATATACATGAAGAATAAAATGGTCAAATGCAAGAGGTAACAACTTAAAACAGTACAGATACATCTTCCAAGGAATACAAGCAAAGAGGTTGCTTTCTTTAAGTTTTGATGGCTTCAAATTACTGTCCTTTCTCTTCCATCACTTCCTTTATCAACAACTTGCAATTATGTAGCAACTTTAACATAGGAAAAGGTCCCGGAAGAAAGAGGGTTAGAGGCAGAGGTGTTCAGGGAGAGAATTTGAAAGTTTAGGTCCTTTACCGTTGAAAGAGTAAGAATAGAACCTTTGGGGTCTCCAGAGGTAACGGTGCAATATTCCAATGTTTTATCCTGCTTTAGATGTCAAGGTAATGAACCAGTAATCCCAAGTTCATGGTTCTGATTTTTTTTTTTTTTAAAAACATTTGGAACATATGCTGTTTCTGAACTGTCTGATATTCATCCTTGCAATTAATGATCTGGGAAATGTTAATAACATGGCTAGCAAACAGGTACTTGAGCAGAAACATTTCAGAGAACAGGAAACTTCCTTAGTCTGCTCTTTTTCATCAAATTTATGCACTTTCAAGAGGTCTGGTGCGATTCTCTTTCCCTCCAGTCCCCACCCCTTCCAATTGAGTACTCCCATTTCCCTGGATGAAGTGAGTAGCAAAACCATTTATATTGCTGGTCTTCCTAGCCTAATAAAGACCTACCCGCAACTGAGAGACTGCGGCCTTCCCTTCTTCACTCTCTTCATCCAATTCATCATCGCTCCATTCCCAGCCGCCATCTTCTGTCTTGTGTAGTCGACCACTGGAGCCTGGGACCCTTCTTACCTAATCAGCACAAAAGGAGGTCAAGTTCAGATCAACAGTTAAGAGATCATCCTCTCAATTAGGGAACAAGTTGACTCATAAGAACATAAGAATTAGCAGGAGTAGGCCCTATGACCCATCGAGCCTGCTCCGCCATTCAATAAGATCATGGCTAATCAACCTCAACTCGACTTTCCCGCCCGATCTCCAAATCCCTTGATTCCCCTAGACTCCAAAAATCTATCTCAGCCTTGAATATATTCAGAGACTCAGCATTCAAAGCCCTCTGGGGAAGAGAATTCCAAAGATTCACAACCCTCTGAGTGAAGAAATTCCTCCTCTTCTCTGTTTTAAATGGCCTTCCCCTTATCCCGAGACAGTGCCCCCTAGTTCGAGACACTCCAGCCAGGGGAAACAACCTTTCCACATCTACCCTGTCAATCCCCTTCAGAATCTTGTAGGTTTCAATGAGATCACCTCTCATTCTTCTAAACTCCTGAATATAGGCCCATTCTGCACAATCTCACATTATAAGACAGCCCTCTCATCCCAGGAATCAATCTAGTGAACCTCCGTTGCCTCCAAGGCAAGTATATCCTTCCTTAGTTAAGGAGACCAGGAACTGTGCACAATACTTCAGATGTGGTCTCACCAAGGCACTGTACAATTGTGGCAAGACTTCCTTATACTCCAACCCCCTTGTTATGTCTTTGATTACTTTGATTTTAATAGCAAAGGTAGGCATAATTTTTTTTCTTAAAACAGCATTGTTGACATTTTGTTTAATTTTTGATTCCTTTCCCCCCATAAAATGCCATTGTGTTCAAGAGATTTCATCAGGATCCCACAGCCAGACAAAGTATCAATGATGATAGCAATGAGGCTGATACCTAGCATTATCGGATGAACGAACAAGGAACTAAGTAAACTCAAAAAGGGAGGACCCAGAACAGTTACAGAAGTGTACAAAGAAAGAAGAGAAAAGGGTTGCATTTTATAAAGCACCTTTGATGATTAAAGCGCTTCACAGCCAATTAAGTATTTTTAAAGCGCGGTCACTGTTGTAATGTAGGAAACGCAGTAGCCAATTTGTAGACAACAAAATCCCACTAACAGCAATGAGATACTATCCAGATAATTTGCTTTAGTGATGTCGGCTGAGGGATAAATGCTCTTTAGGATACCAGGGAAATCCAAGGAAGAGGCATATAAATTGGCCAGAAAAAGCAGCAAGCCGGAGGACTGGGAGAAATTTAGAATTCAGCAGAGGAGGACAAAGGGTTTAAATTAGGAGGGGGAAACTAGAGTATGAAAGGTAGCTTGCCGGGAACATAAAAACTGACTGCAAAAGCTTCTATAAATATGGGAAGAGAAAAAGATTAGTGAAGACAAACGGTCCCTTGCAGTCAGATTCAGGTGAATTTATAATGGGGAACAAAGAAATGGCAGACCAGTTGAACAAATACTTTGGTTCTGTCTTCACGAAGGAAGACACAAATAACCTTCCGGAAGTACTAGGGGACCGAGGATCTAGTAAGGAGGAGGAACTGAAGGATATCCTTATTAGTCAGGAAATTGTGTTCAGGAAATTGGTGGGATTGAAGACCGATAAATCCCCGGGGTCTGATAGTCTGCATCCCAGAGTATTTAAGGAAGTGGCCCCAGAAATAGTGGATGCATTGGTGATCATTTTCCAACAGTCTATCGACTCTGGATCAGTTCCTATGGACTGGAGGGTAGCTAATGTAACACCACTTTTTAAAAAAGGAGGGAGAGAAAACGGGTAATTATAGACCAGTTAGCCTGACATCAGTAGTGGGGAAAATGTTGTAATCAATCATTAAGGATGAAATAACAGCACATTTGGAAAGCAGTGACAGGATTGGTCCAAGTCAACATGGGATTTATGAAAGGGAAATCATGCTTGACAAATCTTCTAGAATTTTTTGAGGATGCAATCAGTAGAGTGGACAAGGGAGAACCAGTGGATGTGGTGTATTTGGACTTTCAAAAGGCTTTTGACAAGATTCCACACAAGAGATTGGTGTGCAAAAATTAAAGCACATGGTATTGGGGATAATGTACTGACGTGGATAGAGAACTGGTTGGCAGACAGGAAGTAGAGAGTGGGGATAAACGGGTCCTTTTCAGAATGGCAGGCAGTGACTAGTTTAGTGCCGCAGGGCTTAGTGCTGGGACCCCAGCTATTTACTATATACATTGATGATTTGGATGAAGGAATTGAGTGTAATATCTCCAAGTTTGCAGATGACACTAAACTGGGTGGTGGTGTGAGCTGTGAGGAGGACGCTAAGAAGCTGCAGGGTGACTTGGACAAGTTAGGTGAGTGGGCAAATGCATGGCAGATGTAGTATAATGTGGATAAATGTGAGGTTATCCATTTTGGGGCAAAAACAGGAAGGCTGAATATTATCTGAATGGCGGTAGATTAGGAAAAGGGGAGGTGCAGCGAGACCTGGGTGTCATGGTACATCAGTCATTGAAAGTTGGCATGCAGGTACACTAGACGGTGAAGAAGGCAAATGGTATGTTGGCCTTCATAGCTAGGGGTTTTGAGTATAGGAGCAGGGAGGTCTTACTGCAGTTGTACAGGGCCTTGGTGAGGCCTCACCTGGAAGAGAGAGTTCAGTTTTGGTCTAATCTGAGGAAGGACGTTCTTGCTATTGAAGAAGTGCAACGACGGTTCACCAGACTGATTCCCGAGATGGCTGGACTGATATACGAGGAGAGACTGGATCGACTGGGCCTTTATTCGCTGGAGTTTAGAAGGATGAGAAGGGATTGAGGGGATCTCATAGAAACATATAAAATTCTGACAGGACTGGACAGGTTAGATGCAGGAAGAATGTTCCGATGTTGGGGAAGTCCAGAACCAGGGGACACAGTCTTAGGATAAGGGGTAGGCCATTTAGGACTGAGATGAGGAGAAACTTCTTCACTCAGAATTGTTAACCTGACCTCCTCTTTTCCTAATCTGCCAGCAGAGAGTTGCTGATGCCAGTTCATTGGAGTTATATATGGCCCTTATGGCTAAAGGAATCAAGGGGTATGGAGAGAAAGCAGGAAAGGGGTACGGAGGTGAATGATCAGCCATGATCTTATTGAATGGCGGTGCAGGCTCGAAGGGCCGAATGGCCTACTCCTGTACCTATTTTCTATGTTTCTAACTTCCCTGCTGTTGTTCAAATAGTGCTGTGGGATGTTTCACATCTACCTGAGATAGCAGACAAGGCCAGGGTTTAACATCTTATCCAAAAAACAGTATCTCCAGTGCAGCAGTCCCTCAGTGCCAGCCTAGGTTATGTCCTAAAGTCTTTGGAGTGGGGCTTGATCGCACCGCCTTCTGACTCAGATGAAAGGCTTTAATTTATACCCTTGCCCGAGTCAGAAGGTTGTGGGTTCAAGTCCCACTCCAGGAACTTGAGCACATAAATCTAGGCCGACACTCCAGTGCAGTGCTGAGGGAGTGCTGCACTGTCAGAGGTGCCTTCTTTCAGATGATACGTTAAACCGAGGCCTGTCTGCTCTCTCAAGTGGACGGAAAAGATTCCATGGCACTATTTGAAAGAGCAGGTGAGTTATCCTTGGTGTCCTGGCCAATATTTATCAATCAACATAACAAAAAGCAAATTATCTGGTCATTATCACATTGTTATTTGTGGGAGTTTTGTTGTGCGCAAGTTAGCTGCCGCGTTTCCCACATTACAACAGCGACTACACTCCAAAAAGTACTTCATTGCCTGAAAAGCGCTTTGATATGTACAGTGGTCGTGAAAGGCACTATATAAATGCAAGACTTTCTTTATAGAATGCCTTTCACGATCATGGGCCTTCTCAAAGTGCATTACAGCCAATGAGTGCTACCATGGAGTCAAAACTGACACCAATATACTTCGAGAACAAAAAGTAAATCTGAAACCAAAGTTTCAGATACAGCGAAGCAGCAGCTGCAGTTGGCACATGTCAGGGCTCTGGAGGGCAAATTTTGGTCACATGCCTGAATTTATAGATTTGTTTAAGGGAGGAATCGATCCTGTCTTAGTGCAGTGAAAAGGATTGGAGTTGTCTAATTGAAATCCTCCAATTTTGTACTAATTAGCTGTGACTTAACAATTCTTGGTACCACACTTCAGGAAAGATGTAAAGGTCTTAGAAAGGATATAGGGGACGTTTACTAGGGTTTTACCAGGGATGAAAAAAGGCGTGGGCTAACAAATCTACAGGCCCCTGGATGTTAACATTCAGGGTAAGGTTAAAAAAAAAGGAAGCTTATGACAGATACCGGGAACTCAACACTGCAGAGACTCTAAGAGTATAAGTAGTGCAAGGGTGCAATTAAAAAAAGATATCAGGAAAGCAAAAAGGGAGCATGAAAGAACGTTGGCAAGTAAATTCAGGGAAAACCCAAGAATGCTTTATAAATACATTAAAAGCAAGAGGATAACTAGAGAGAGTGGGGCCTATTAAAGACCATAAAGTAAATGTGTGTGTGGAGGCAGAGACGTGGGTAGGATTCTTAATGAATACTTTGTATCCATTTTCACGAGAGTGGCAATGCAGACTTTGCAATGAGGGAGGAGGCGTGTGAAATATTATACAAGATAAATATATAGAAAGAGGAAGTATTCAGGGGCTTAGCAGCTTTGAAAGCAGATAAATCCTCAGACCTGGATGAAATGTATCCCAGGCTATTAAGAGAAGCAAAAGAGGAAATAGCAGGGGCTCTGACCATTTTTCAATCCTCTCTGGCTACAGGTGCGGTGTTAGAGGACTGGAGGATTGCTAACGTTGTACCTTTGTTTAAAAAGGGAAAAAGGGTTAGACCAAGTAATTATAGACCAGTCAGCCTAACCTCGGTGTTGGGAAAATTATTGGAATAAATCCTGAGGGACAGGATAAATCTTAATTTGGAAAGACATGGATTAATCAAGAACAGTCAGCATAGATTGGTCAAGAGAAGGTCGTGTCTGACTAACTATTGAATTTTTCGAGCAGGTAACCAGGAAGGTCGATGAGAGCAGTGCGTATGATGTAGTGTATATGGATTTTAGCAAAGCTTTTGATAAGGTCCCACATGGCAGACTGGTCATGAAAGTAATAGCCCATGGAATTCAGGGCAAAGTGGATCCAAAATTGTCTCGGAGGCAGGAAGCAAATGGATAATAGTTAATGGGTGTTTTTGTGACTGGAAGGCTGTAGCCAGTAGGGTATTGCAGGGCTTAGTGCTGGGTCCCTTGCTTTTTGTGGTATATCTTAATGACTTGGACTTAAATATTGAGAGTATGATTAAGAAATTTGCAGATGACATTAAAATAGGCTGTGTGGTTGATGATGAAGAAAGCTGCGGACTGCAGGAAAATATCAATGTACTGGTTAGGTGGGCAGAACAGTGGCAAATGGGTTTCAATCCGGCTAAGTGTAAGGTAATGCATTTAGGAAGGTCTAACAAGGCAAGGGAACACACATTAAATGGTACGACACTGAAAAGTGTAGTGGAACAAAGGGACCTTGGGGTCCACAGATCCCTAAAGGTAGCAGACCCGGTAGATAAGATGGTTAAGGCGGCATATGGAATACTTGCCTTTATAAGTCGAGGCATGGAATACAGCAGCAAGGAGATTATGCTTGAACTGTATAAAACACTGGTTAGGTCGCAGCTGGAGTACTGTGTGCAGTTCTGGTCACCACATTACAGGACAGATGTGACTGCACTGGAAAGGGTGCAGAGCAGATTTACACGAATGTTGCCTGGACTGGAGAATTTTGGCTATGAGGAAAGATTGGGGATGCTGGGTCTGTTTTCTTTGGAACAGAGGAGGCTAAGGGGAGATCTGATTGAAGTGCATAAAATTATGAGGGGCCTGGATAGGAAGGACCTGTTTCCCTTGGCAGAAGGGTCAACAACCAGGGGGCATAGATTTAAAGTATTTGGGGGGAGGTTTAGAGGAGATGAGGGGGTCTGGAACTCACTGCCTGAAAGGGTAGTAGAAGCAGAAACCCTCACCACATTTAAAAGATACTTGGATGTGCACTTAAAGTGCCGTAACCTACAGGGCTATGGACCAAGAGCTGGAAAGTGGTATTAGGTTGAATAGCTCTTGGTCGACCAGCGGGGACACGATGGGCTGAAATGGCCTCCTTCCGTGCTGTAAATTTCTATGATTCTATAAAGAACTTCAGTTGTGAAGAGAGGTTGGAAAAGTTAGAGGTTTCCAAGATGAGAGGTTTTGATAGGAGTAGATAGAGAAAAACTATTCCCTCTGGTGAGTGGGTCAATAACTAGAGATCATTGATTTAAAATCATTGGCAAAAGATCTGGAGGCGGCATTTTTTTTTCCACTCGAGAGAGTTGTCGGGATCTGGAATGTTCTACCTGGAAAGATGGTGGAAGCCGATTCCATAAATAATTTTAAAAGGGAGTTGGACAGGTACCAGAGAATGAGGAACTTACAGGGTTACAGACAAAAAGCGGGGGAGTGGAGTGGGACTAAGCATGACTGCTTTTTCAAAGAGCCAGCACAGGCACGATGGGCTGAATGGCCTCCTCCTGTGCTGTAAGTTTCTGTGATTCTATGAAACGATGGGTTTAGAGGAGCTATAAATGGCAATAGCAGAACCAATACCAGCACCTGCTATGTGAACAAATTGGAGCAGTGGTCATGATCTGAAATTGCTGAACACAATGTAGAGTCCGGAAGATTGTAAAATGTCTAATCGAAAGATGAGGTGCTGTTCCTCGAGCTTCATTGAACTGTGTAGGTGGCCAAGGACAGAGAGCATTGGCGGGGATTGAAGAGTAGACCACAATGTTGCGGAGGGAACGGTCCCTTCGGAATGTTAAAAGGGGAGGGGAGGGCAAGATTTGTTTGGTAGTGGCATTGTGCTGGAGGATGATCCGTTAAATGTGGAGACTTGTGGCGTAGAAAGCAAGGACAAGGGGAATCCTATTGTGATTCTGGATGGGAGGAAAACAGGCGAGGACAGAAGTGCGGGAAATGGGGTGAATACAGTTGAGGGCTCAGTCAACCACAATGGAATCAATGTTCCCGCTAACCTGCGCAGCCGTCTGGACGTCCCAAGCAGGCCGCTCACTGGCTTTTCAATGGGAGAAACCATGCAAGTGTGAAAATTTGAATGGGCTGCACAGCCAGTTAAAGGGACCGCACACCAAAACAAATTAGAGAGTGAACATGGAATGGAATCCTCAGATGAGAAAAAAGGAAGACATACTGGAAACACTGGTGAGGAAGGAGGCATCGTCAGAACGGATGCAATGGAGATGGAAAAACTCGGGAGAATGGAACGCAGTCATTACAGGAGATTGACCATATGAAGGAGAGGGAGAGATGGGAATTGGAAGCAAAGTTGCTGAAATTTTCTACTTCGGGGCGAGAGCAGGAAATGGCGCTGATAGAGTCATCAATGTAGTGGAAAAAGTGGGGAGAGAGGGGACCAGAGTAGGACTAGAACAAAGAATTAATGCATCCCATGAAAAGGCAGGCATAGATAGGACCCATATGGGTTCTCATAGCAACACTTTTTATTTGGAGGAAGTGAGTGGAGTCAAAGGGGAAGTTTTTCAATGCAAGAACATGTTCAGCCAGGAGGAAGGTGGTGGTGGATGGGAATGGGTTGGGGTCCGTTCAAGGAAGAAGTGGAGGGCCCTCAGGTCCTCCTGTTTTGGGAGGGAGGGGAATTGAGGTGTAAAGGGACTGGATATCCATGGTGAAAACGAGGCTGTTAGGGCCAGGAAACTGTTAAAGTGGCAGAGAACGTCAGAAGAGTCTGGACAAGAGGAGAATTGGTAGAGTTGAAATAAGAAGAAATAAGTTCTGTGGGGCAAGAGCAGGCAGAAACGATGGGTCTATCAGGGCAGTCCTGTTTGTGAATCTTCAGAAGGAGGTAGAAGTGGGTGTGCGGGGTTGATGGACTATGAGGTTAGAGGCCATGGGGGGGGGGGGGGGGGGGGGTGGGAGGGGGAGGAGATCTCCAGAGATGATGAGGTCAGTGTTGGTCTGGGAAACTGGTGGGGTTGTGGTAGGTGGTGTATGCTGGAGAGTTTTCCCGCAAGATAGAGGTCTGTTCACCAAATAACAACAGCGTCGCCTTTATCTAAAGTTTTAATGACAATGTTAGGGTTGGACCCGATGAGAACAGAACACTGCAAGTTGAGAGGTAGGTAAGTCAGAGTGAGCGAAGGGAGTAGAGAAATTGAGATGGCCAATGTCATGTCAGCTGAACAGAGATCTTGGAGAGAATGCACTGAAGCTCAGAGATGCAACAGATTCTTGAAAGAGACGAGGACTAACCTGGAGACAGAAGCAGAGGTGTACAGGGAGGGACATGTATTGGAGATCATCATGGAGGTAGGGTGGGCAAAACCAGGGAGGGATCGGAGGATGCGAACACAGATCTTGAAGACAATAAACTGAAGCTTGGAGATACAACCGATGCTTAAAATGTTGGATGTGATGGCTGTGCACAACTTTATACAGGCGAGGATGTGGGCCATAGCTTTCTGAATACGTTACAACTTATGGAAAATTGATATGTAGAGGCCGGCCAAGAAAACATTGAGAAGTTGAGCCTCAGAGTAATAAGTGCATGAACTGGTTACAAACAATCAAATATCACTGTATAAAGCAAAGTATTGTTTACAGATCAGTAGCTCTCTCTACAGGAAACATATAACTGAACTGGTTAAATATATAAAACACTAGTTTGGCCCCAACTGGAGTACTGTGTCCAAAACTGGGCACCACTAGGAAGGATGTGAGGTTTTGGAGAAGGTACAGAAGAGCTTGACTAGAATGGTTCCAGGGATGAGAGATTACAGTTACATGAATCAACTGGAGAAGCTAGAGATGATCTCCTTATAACAGATAAGGCTAAGAGGAAATTTGATAGATGTTTTTAAAATGATGAAGGGTTTAGATAGAATAAATAGAGAACCTGTTTCTAATGGCTGAAGGGTCGACAACCAGGGCGCGCAGATTTAAGGTGATTGGCGAAAGAACCAGAGGCAACACGAGGAAAATCTTTTTTTTTTACACAATGAGTGGCTAGGATTTAGAACGCACTTCTAGATAGGGTGGTGGAAATTAATTCAATAGTAGCTTTCAAAAGGAAATTGGATATATATTTGAAGGAGGAAAGATACAGGAATATGGGGGAAGAGCGGGGCAGTAGGACTAACTGGATTGCTCTTCGAAAGAGCTGGCATAGACAATGGGCCGAATAGTCTCCTGCTCTGCTGTACTATTCTATAATCTGTGAATATCAGATTAAAAAAGCTTATGAAGCAATGGTCAAGCTGCATATGGAGTGTTGTGTACAGATCTGTAATTTTCATTACAGGAAGGATATAGCTGAACTGGTGAAGTGCAGTGAAGAGCTACTAGAATGTTAAGGGGATCAGAGAATATACTTTCAGAACTGGGATTCTTCTTACTGGAAAGCAGAAGACTGAGGAGGATATGACTGCATCATTCAAATGTAATCCCACTATTTAAGAGAGGAGGTAGAGAGAAAATGGGGAACAACAGACCAGTTAGCCTGACATCAGTAGTAGTGAAAATGCTAGAATCTATTATTAAGGACATGGTAACAGGTCACTTAGAAAATTGGGCAGAGTCAACACGGATTTATGAATGGGAAATCATGTTTGACAAAGCTAGGTGGGAATACAAGTTGTGAGGAGGATGCAAAGAGGCTTCAAGGGGATATAGACAGGCTAAGTGAGTGAGCAAGAACATGGCAAATGGAATATAATGTGGAGAATTGAGAAGTTATGCACTTTGGTAGGAAAAATAGAAAAGCGGAGTATTTTTTTAAATGGTGAGTGATTGGGAAATGTTGGGGGGTTTTTTTTTTAAAAAGAGGGACCTGGGTGTCCTTGTATATAAATCACAAAGTTAATATGAAGGTACAGCAAGCAATTAAGAGAGCAAATGGCCTTTATTACAACAGGATTTGAGTACAAGAGTAAAGATGGCTAACTGCAATTATATATGGACCTGGTGAGACCACACTTGTATTACTGTGTACAGTTTTTGTCTCCTTACCTAAGGAAGGATATACTTGCCATAGAGGGAGTGCAACAAAGGTTCACCAGACTGATTCCTCGGATGGGAGGATTGTCCTATGAGGAAAGATTGAGTAGACTAGGCCTATATTCTGTAGAGTTTAGAAGAATGAGAGGTGATCTCAGTGAAACAAACAACATTCTTACAGGGCTCGACAGGGTAGATGCAGGGAGGAGGTTTCCCTTGGCTGGGGAGACTAGAACCAGGGGTCACAATCTCAGAATAAGGGGTCCGCCATTTAGGACTGAGATGAGGAGAAATTTTTTCACTCCACGGGTGGTGAATCTTTGGAATTCTCTATCCCAGAGGGCTGTGGAGGCTCACTCGTTGAGTACATTCAAGACAGTGATCAATATTAAGGGAATCAAGAGATATGGGGATAGTGCAGACAAGTGGAGTTGAGATAGAAGATCAGATTCCTTTTATGTGGCACCTTATCGAATGCTTTCTGGAAATCCAAATATTTATGGGTTCCCCTTTATTCACCCTGCTCGTTACATCCTGAAAGAATTCCAGCAAATTTGACAAACACCAAGCACCATGAGAGGAGAGTTGGCAAGGCTACAAAGGGCACGAGTCAGGCAGAGCAGCAAGGCCCAACCAGCATCAAGTGACCTGTGAGTATAAGAAGTAAAAAGAATTGAAGTGTGACATCATAGGAAAGCAGGCAAGTGATTGGTTGGTCAGTATTTCTCTCTCTTTCTTGGGCATTGGTTTAAATTAAGAGCTGGGATTAAAAATCTAAACATTCAAAATGTGAAAAAGTAATTAACTAAATACATTAGAGATGGCAAGGCAGGCAATGTGTTACTGCTGTTGCATGTGGGAGCTGGTTGACTCCATTGAGGTCCACGTCGACCACATCTGCAGCAAGTTTCTGCAGATCATGGAACTTCGGCTCCATGTTGATGAGCTGGAGTCCGAGCTGCGGACACTGCGACACATCAGAGAAGGAGAGTTACCTGGACGCTGCGTTCCAGGAGGCAGTCACACCCCTTAGATTAACTGATTCAAATTTGGCCAGTGGTCAGGGACAGGAGTGTGTGACTATGAGCGAGGCATGTATGGGGACCCAGGAGGTAGTGATGGAGGAGCCTCAACCCTTGATCTGGTCCAACAGGTACGAGATTCTCGCTCCCTGTATGGATGAGATCAAGGACTGAGGTGAGGATGAGCAAACTAGCCATTCGGGGGCAGAGGGTGGGGGGGGGGAGCAGTAAAAAGAAATTTGGTAATGGTAGGAGATAATATAATTAGGGGGATAGCTACTGTTGTCTGCAGCCGAGAGCATGAGTCCCGAAGGCTGTGTTGCCTACCCAGTGCTAGGGTTAAGGACATCTCTTCTAGGCTGAGAGGGAGTGGGAGAGGAAAGATCCAGTTGTCGTGGTCTACGCAAGTACCAACGACACAGGTGGAACAAATAAAGAGGTACTGCTGAGGGAGTATGAGCAGCTAGGGATTAAATTAAAAAGCAAAACCACAAAGGTAATAATCTCTGCATTACTACCTGAGCCAAGAGCAAATTTGCATAGGGTAAATAGGATCAGAGAGATGAATGCGCGGTTCAAAGATTGGCATGGGAGGAATGGGGCTCAATTCATGGGGCATTGGTGCCAGTACTAGGAAAGGAGGGAGCTGTTCTGTCGGGACAGACTTCACTTGAACCAGGCTGTGGCCAATATCCTGGAGAATCGAATAACTAGGGCTGTAGATAGGGTTTTAAACTAAATACTGGGGGGAGGCGGGGGCGAAGATCGGTGAGTGTAAATTTAAAAAGTCAAAGTGAAAGGAGAAAGCAAAAGTGCAGGATAGCGATAGGGATAATGATAACCAGTGTGTAACAAGTAGGGACAGAGCGTATACACGAGACAAAATTAAAAGCTCTATATCTGAATGCATGAAGCATTCGTAACAAGATAGATGAGTTAATGGCACAAATAGAAATAAATGTGTATGATCTGATTGCCATTAGAGATGTGGTTGCAAGGTGACCAAAGATGGGAACTGAATATTCAGGGGTATTTGCCATTTCGGAAGGATAGACAGAGAGGAAAAGGAGGTGGGGTAGCTCCATTAATAAAGGATGAGATCAGTGCAGTAGTGAGAAATGATATTGGCTCAGAAGATCAATATGTAGAATCAGTTTGGGTGGGGATAAGAAGTAATAAGGGAAAGAAGTCACTGGTGGGAGTGGTCTACAGACCCCCAAACAGTAGCCACTCTGCAGCAGAGAGTATAAATCAAGAAATGATGGAAGCTTGTAAGAAAGGTACAACAATCATCATGGGCTATTTTAATCTTTATATTGATTGGACAAATCAAATTGGCCAAGGTAGCCTGGAGGAAGACTTCAGTGTGTATTGCGGGATGGTTTCTTGGAACAATACGTTATGGAACTAACCAGGGAGCAGACTATTAGATCTGGTATTGTGTAATAAATCTGGATTAATTAATGATCTTGTAGTGAAGGATTCTCTTGGGAAGAGTGAACATAGCATGGTAGAATTTCAAATTCAGTTTGAGGGTGAGAAAGTGCGATATCAAATTAGTGTTCTGAACTTAAATAAAGGTAATGACAAAGGTATGAAGGCAGAGTTGGATAAAGTGGACTGGGAAAATATATTAAAGCGAAAGACTGTAGAAAAGCAGTGGCAAACATTGAAGGAGATATTTCATAACTCTCAGCAAAGATTTATTCCAGTGAGAAAACAAAGATGCTAAGAGAAAGATGAACCATCTCTGGCTAACTATGAAAATAAAGGATGGTATCAAATTGAAAACTAAGGCATACAATGTTGCGAAGGACAGTGGAAGGCAAGAGGATTGGGAAATTATTAGAAACCAGCAAAGGACAACTAAAAAAATGATAAAAACAGAAGATACCACAGGAGAATAAACTAGCAAGAAATATAAAAACAGACAATGACAGGTATATAAAAAGGAAGCAAGTAGCTAAAGTAAACATTGGTCCCTTAGAGGATGAGACTGGAGAATTAATAATGGGAAACAGGGAAATGGCAGAGACTTTGAACAAATAATTTGTATCGGTCTTCATGGTAGAGGACATTAAAAACATCCCAACAATTGATAATCAAGGAGCTATTGGGAGGGGGGGGGGTGGGGGGGGGGACTTAAAACAATCACTATCACTAGAGATGAAGTACTAGGCAAACTAATGGGACTAAAGGTGGACAAGTCCCCTGGATCTGATGGCCTGCATCCTTAGGTCTTAAAAGAAGTGTTTGCAGAGATAGTGGATGCATTGGTTGTAATCTACCAAAATTCCCTGAATTCTGGAAAGATCCCAGCGGACTAGAAAACCGCAAATATAAACATCCCTATTTAAGAAAGGAGGGAGACAGAAAGCAGGGAACTATAGACCTGTTAGCCTAACATCTATCATTGGGAAAATGCTGGAGTCCATCATTAAGGAAGTAGTAGCAGGACACTTTAAAAAAAAAATCATAATAGAGTCAGCATGATTTTATGAAAGGGAAATCATGTTTGACAAATTTGCTGGAGTTCGAGGATGCAGTGGATAAAGGGGAACCAGTTGATGTTATGAATTTTGATTTCCAGAAAGCATTCGATAAGGTGCCACACAAACAAGGTTACTGCACAAGATAAGAGCTCACAGGGTTGGGGGTAATATATTCGTGTGGATAGAGGATTGGCTAACTAACAGAAAACAGAGAGTCGGGATAAATGGATCATTTTCAGGTTGGCAAATTCTAACTAGTGGGGTGCCACAGGGATCAGTACTGGGGCCTTAACTATTTACAATCTATATTAATGACTTGGATGAAGGGACCGAGTGTAACGTAGTCAAAGTTGCTGATGATACAAAGATAGGTGGGAAAGCAAGTTGTGAGGAGGACGCAAAGAATCTATAAAAGGGATATAGATAGGCTCATTGAGTGGACAAAAATTTGGCAGGTGGACTATAATGTGGGAAAATGTGAGGTTATCCATTTTGGTAGGAAAAATAAAAACGCAAATTATTTAAAAATGGGGAGCAATTACAAAATGCTGTCGTACAGAGGGATCTGGGGGCTTTTGTACATGAAATGCAAAAATAGCAAGTAAGCAGGAAGGCAAATGGAATGTTGGCCTTTATTGCTACAACTGTACAGGGCGCTGGTAAGACCACACCTGTAGTACTGCATACAGTTTTGGTTTCCTTATTTAAGGAAGGATATACTTGTATTGGAGGCAGTTCAGAGAAGGTTCACAAGGTTGATTCCTGAGATGAAACATAGAAAATAGGTGCAGGAGTAGGCCATTCAGCCCTTCGAGCCTGCACCACCATTCAATAAGATCATGGCTGATCATTCCCTCAGTACCCCTTTCCTACTTTCTCTCCATACCTCTTGATTCCTTTAGCCGTAAGGGCCATATCTACCTCCCTCTTGAATTTATCCAATGAACTGACATCAACAACTCTCTGCAGTAAGGAATTCCACAGGTTAACAACTCTCTGATTGTCATAAGAAAGGTTGAGCAGTTGGGCCTTTACTCATTGGAGTTTAGAAGAATGAGATCTGATCTTATTGAAACCTATAAGATTCTGAAGGGGCTTGACAGGGTAGATGCAGAGGTGGTTTTCCTTCATGGGGAAATCTCGAACGAGGGGGCATAGTTTCAGAATAAGGGGGTGCCCATTTAAGAGAAGAAATTCCTCCCCATTTCTATGAGGGTCTTGAGTCTTTGGAATTCTCTACCCCAGAGAGCTGTGGAGGCTGGGTCTTTGAATATATTTAAGGTGGAGATAGACAAGATTTTTGAATGATAAGGGAGTCAAGCATTATGGGGAGTGGGCAGGGAAGTGGAGTGGAGGCCAGGATCAGATTAGCCATGATCTGATTAAATGGCAGAGCAGGCTCGAGGGGCCAAATGGCCTACTCCTACTTCTTATGTTCTTATGATTTCCCTTTCATAAAACCATACTGACTCTGCTTGACTGTATTATGATTTTCTAAAATGTCCTGCTACTACTTCCTTAATAACGCACTCCAACATTTTCCCAATGACAGATGTTAGGTTAACTGGTCCTGCTTTCTATCTCCCTCCATTTTTAAATAGGGGCATTACATTTGGAGTTTTCCAATCCAATGGGACCTCTCCAGAATCCAGGGAATTTTGTTAGATTACAACCAATGCATTCGCTATCTCTGCAGCCACTTCTTTTAAGACCCTAGGATGCAGGACATCAGATCCTGGGGATTTGTCCACCTTTAGTTTGCCCAATACTTTTTCTCTAGTGATAGTGATTGTTTTAAATTCCCCCCTCCCAAGATGATCAAGAGCCTCTTGATCATCAATTATTGAGCTGTTTTTAGTGTCTTCTACCATACAAAATATTTGTTTTTGTCTCGGCCATTTCCCAGTTTCCCATGTTTAATTCCCCAGTCTCATCCTCTAAGGGACCAACATTTACTTTAGCTACTCTTCCTTTTTATATACCTGTAGAAGCTCTTACTGTCTGTTTTTATATTTCTCACTGGAATATATCTTTGCGGCGAGTTATGAAATATCTCCTTAAATGATTGCCATTGTTCATCTACCGTCTTACCTTTAATCCATTATCCCCCTTCCACTTTAGCCAACTCTGCATTCATACCTTTGTAATTGTCTTTAAGCAAGTTCAGGACTAGTTTGAGACCTAGCTTTCTCACCCTCAAACTGAATTTGAAATTCTACCGTGCTATGATCACTCTTCCCAAGAGGATCCTTTACTATGGGATCATTAATTAATTAATACAAGCTCATTACACATTACCAGATCTAAAATAGTCTGCTCCCTGGTTGTTCCACAATGTATTGTTCTAAGAAACTATCCCAAATACACTATGAACTCTTCCTCAAGGCTACCTTTGCCAATTTGATTTGTCTAATCAATATGAAGATTGAAATAACCCATTATTGTTGCCGTACCTTTCTTACAAGTCTCCATTATTTCTTGATTTAGACTCTGTCCTACAGTGTAACTAATGTTCGGGGGCCTATAGACTACTCCCACCAGTGACTTATTTCCTTTATTATTCCTCATCTCCATTCAAACTGATTCTACATCATATGCAGTTCCTCGGAATTGAGGAAGACTTGCTTCCACTCCTGAAGTGACTCCTTAGGTGGCTGAACAGTCCAATAAGAGAGCCACAGTCCCTGTCACAGGTAGGACAGATAGTCGTTGAGGGTAAGGGAGGGTGGGACAGATTTGCTGCACGCTCTTTCCGCTGCCTGCACTTGATTTCTGCATGCTCTCGGCGATGATACTCGAGGTGCTCAGCGCCCTTCAGGATGCACTTCCTCCACTTAGGGCGGTCTTTGGCCAGGGACTCCCAGGTGTTGGTGGGGATGTTGCACTTTATCAAGGAGGCTTTGAGGATGTCCTTGTAATGTTTCCTCTGCCCACCTTTGGCTCGTATGCCGTGAAGGAGTTCAGAGTAGAGCGCTTGCTTTGGGAGTCTCGTGTCTGGCATGCGGACAATGTGGCCTGTCCAGTGGAGCTGATCAAGTGTGGTCAGTGCTTCAATGCTGGAGATGTTGGCCTGGTCGAGGACATTAATATTGGCGCGTCTGTCCTCCCAGGGGATTTGTAGGATCTTGCGGAGACATCGTTGGTGGTATTTCTCCAGCAACTTGAGGTGACTACTGTACGTGGTCTATGTCTCGGAGCCATACAGGAGGGCGGGTATTACTACAGCCCTGTAGACCATGATCTTGGTGGTAGATTTGAG
The DNA here is from genome assembly GCF_044704955.1 of Pristiophorus japonicus. Classification (NCBI taxonomy): domain Eukaryota; kingdom Metazoa; phylum Chordata; class Chondrichthyes; family Pristiophoridae; genus Pristiophorus; species Pristiophorus japonicus. The sequence continues at coordinate 486,404,859 of NC_091977.1, forward strand.
GGCCTGGTCTTCGAACACTCTTTTCCTCAGGTGGCCGAAGATTGCACTGGCGCACGGTAGGCGGTGTTGAATCTCGTCATCAATGTTTGCTCTTGTTGATAAGAGGCTCCCGAGGTATAGGAAATGATCCACGTTGTCCAGGGCCGCGGCGTGGATCTTGATGACTGGGGGAGGGGCAGTGCTGTGCAGCGAGGACAGGCTAGTGGAGGCTTTGTCTTATGGATGTTTAGCGTAAGGCCCATGCTTTCGTATGCCTCAATAAATACATCGACTATGTCCTGGAGTTCAGCCTTATTCCACATACTGATCTTCTGAGACAATATCTCACTACTGCACTGATCTCATCCTTTATTAAAAGAGCTAACCCATCTTAATTTCCTTTCTGCCTATCCTTCCGAAATGGCAAATACCCTTGAATATTCAGTTCCCAGCCTTGGTCACCTTGCAACCATGTCTCTGTAATGGCCATCAGATTATACCCATTTATTTCTATTTGTGCCGTCAACTCATCGATCTTGTTACGAATGCTGCATGCATTCAGATAAAGAGCTTTTAAATTTGTCTTTACCATTTTTCCCTACTCTGACCCCACTTTCTGATGCACTCATATTTATACACTCTGTCCCTTCCCGTCACACTCTGGTTATCATTACCCCTAGTGCTACCCTGCACTATTTCCTTCTCTTTTCTTAGACTTTTTAAATTTCCACTCACCTGATCCCTCCTCCCCGCCGCCACTATTTAGTTTAAAGCTGTAGTTATTTAATTTGCCAGGATACTGGTCCCAGCCTGGTTCAAGTGAAGCTCATCCTGTCGGAACAGTTCCCTCTTATCCCAGTCTTGGTGCCAGTGCCCCATGTATTAAAATCCATTTCTCCCACACCAATCTCTGCAAATGTTTTACAACAGGAAACATGTCCTGCATCACACCTCAGACATCTCATTCTCACCAACCTACTTGAACTATAATAATACAGTTGGATAAATTATATTCTCTCACTGCTGGATGCTAAACAAGCATTCAGCCAAACAGTGCAAATTACAATGTGTAAATTCTGCTCTTAAATCTTCCCACATCCTCTCGAGTCATCCTCCCACTATTCCATCCCCTGTGGAACTGTAACATAGCAAGGAGCCTTCCTGAGAGAAAAAAATGAAATTAGTAGAAAAGGGATTGGAAAAAAATTCACCTTTTTTGACCTTTCCGCTATCGTAGGTGCTCGAGTTAGCAATTTTTCTTCAAGATATTCCTTGTTCTGAAAAATGTTTTAAAAAATTCTAGTTAATATATAGGTTTTATATTCAAGTTGACAAGAACTTTTCTTGCAAGCAAATGAAATATGGCACAACTTGGCTCTAAAACAAATGAGGTAACCAGTCTGCTGTGTTAATATCACCTCTATTGCTGGTCGATGCAAACTTTTGGTTGAATAGTTGACTTGTTGTAACAGAGAAACAGTTCATTAAATTTGTAGCTAATAATCTACGATAAAGATAATTTCCCCCAAGTCTGCACAATCCACATTAGTACTAGAACTGGTCTGGAGTTCTTATAAAAATGAAATGAATAGAAGCACACTGGGAAAGCATGGAGTTATTCCCAGTAGCTGACAGAAGAAGGAAGCAGGACCCAAAATGGCAGCCATGGGTAGTTATGATTCTCACACACAGAAAATTCTCAGTTTTGGCCATGTTCCTAGGGAAACATTGTGCTTGGGGGGAGTGGGGTAAGAGAATCAAAATGTCATCCCAAAATTTTCGAATGCATTAATAAGTGGCAAACCCAAGAATGGGAGAAGTCGAGGAATAGATTTGCCATCAAGTGGTGCAAGGGAGGAAAAAAACAAGACACACATCCAGTCAGAATACAAAGTGACTAAAAAAATTGATTCTTGGTATTTGGGTCTCATTGGCAAGCTCAGAATTTATTGCCCATCCCTAGTTGCCTAGAGTAAGTGGTACTTTCTTCTTAAATTGCAGCAGTTTGATACCATGCAGTGGCTTGCTAGGCCACTTCAGAGGGTAGTTAAGAGTGAAGCACGTGGGTGTGAGATTAGAGTCACATAAGCCATAGTAGGAAAGCACGGTAGGCATCCTGCTTTAAAAGGCTATTAGTGAACCAGTTAAGTTGTGTGAAAACCAGACCACTTCCTCGTCACTTTTCATCTGGTCCACAATAGAGTAGTAGAAAGATCTCGCTTAAAGATTTTTTTCCCCTAATAACTCACTGCAAATGCACCATATTGTGTCTCAGCACTGGGGTAATGGAAGGAAGATGAAATGTGGTAGAGGTAGAGCTGGGCGTCATCAGGGTAAATGTGGAAACTGACCCCATGACTGTGAATGATGTAGCCAAGATGCAGCACATAGATGCGGAACAGGTGGAAGCCAAGAATGGAACCTTGGGGGAACTCATAAGGCAATGGTGCAGGGTGGAAAGAGAAGTCATTGGTAGAGAAGCACCGGCTATGATTGGGTAGACAAGACTGGAACCAAGCACAGACAGTTCCATCTCCATTTAACTTTCTTTTATTCCAATGGAAATAGAACTTGTGCTTATCCTCATAAATATTGACTTCCTCATCCCCGACATCACCCTGGAGATTCTATGCTATAAGCTCTCTGGCTTTTCTATGCTTTCTATACTGAGGCTCCCAAAATTGCACACAATTCTCTAAATATGGTCTTACGATTGCCTTGTATTATTGTACTCTATATTCTTATTCATAAGACACTTATACATTATAGTTTAGTGCAGCAGTCGTGACGAGGTTATCTTCTATTTACATTTGGAGATTATTGAACTCAAAACCTACTGTAAAATTTACAGTGCATCACTGCTGTTTGTTTATTCTTTTACTGTTTAGTAAATCTATTTGGCAGTTAGAACCATAGTCTAATGAAATGTTTAATCTGCTACCTTCCAAGGTCAAAGAAGATCATGAGAGCATATGACAAAACCAGCTAAGCAGAAATAATGTGGAGGTTTCTCTGATCTCTGAGCAGGTTACAAATTTACCTAGATACCTGGGCAAGTAAAAAAATATTATGGGCCAGAGAAAGCAAGGGCACTTACAGCTATGTTCTGAGGTACTGTACACCCCGCCTCCACCACATCCCCTCCCCCAGCCCCCCAAAATACAAGTAGTACACAGTAATGTCGGCATGGCAAGAAATTCCAAAATAAAATAGATTATCCAAATTCATAATGCATTAAAGTGGGGAGACTGAAACCTGTAGTTCAATACACCATTGAAAGGCAACTATTTTCCAGGTCTCGGGCAACAGTGCAACTCGGTCTTCCAATTTTCAAGTGCACAACACAATGTTAGATGAAGTTGCTTTTTTGGTCTCGCAAAGAAACCATGCTTAGTGTCTCCAAATCAAATTGCTGAGAAAACCACACTTGTACAGGAATGTAACCATGTGAACTACATAGCTTAACAGTACAGGGCACTGATTAGTTTTCTGTTGCTTGTTCATGCAATCATTAGGGCATTGGCCTGTCGGCTTATCTGGAGCTAAGTGAGAAGAATACTAATCTCCCCCAAGTGATGGATACCTCATCACCAATTTCACTCCCCCTCCCTGGCAACAGTCTCATGCTAAACCAGACATTACTGCTGTCCATATTCTATCCCACACCAAGTCCTGCTTACCCATCACCTCAGTTTACCAACCAACACTGATTCTTGGTCTCTCAACACCTCAAATTAAAAAATTCAATCCTTGTATTTTAATCCCTTCATGGCCTAGCCCTTCCCTATCTATGAAATCTCTTCCAGCCCTATACGACACCTTATCAAACTCTCTGTTCTGGTCACTCTGGCCTATTGTGCAATTCCCTTTTCCTCCACCCCACCATTGGCAGCCATGCCTTTGGCAGTCTTAAACTCTGGAATGCCCTTTGAAATCCCTCCAACTCCCTCTCCTCCTTTAAGACCCTTCTTACTACCCATCTATTTGGCCAAGCTTTTGGTCACCACTCCCAATATCCATTTCTTTGTCCTGATGTCTAATTTTGTTTGATTATGCCTCAGTGAAGCAACTTGGATATTTCTCTATGATAAAGGAGCTATATAAATGCAAGCTGTTGTCTTCATAGTCTTCTACCATTCTAGATCGCATTAGTGGCATGCTGGCCAGTATTCAAGAGTACTTTTCAAAATCTCATTCTCAGGATATGGGCATCCTGAGCAAGGCCAGGACTTATTGCTCATCCCTAGGTTCCCTTCAGAATTTGGTAGTGAGCCGCCTTCTGTGTGGTGAAGGTACTCCCACAGTGATGCTGGGTAGGTAGTTCCAGATTTTGACAGCGATGATGAAAGAGCGATAATATCGGTCCAAGTTAGGATGGTTTGTGACTTGGAGATGACGGTGTTCCTATGTGCCTGCTGCCCTTGTCCTAGGTGGTGAAGCCCAGTGCCGGATGGGGAACTCACCACCCTCGCTCAGGTCAGAACATCTCTGCAGGTCGGGGCTATAAAAAGAGCTGGAGCATGCCACAGCAACTTCCTGCGCGAGCTGACACAAATGTGCAACAGCTTCGAGGTGGGGCAACGCTATCAGGACTCAGGTCGCCGTTTGGAGCGTGAACAGGAGCATCGGTGGGGCCCTGGTACAGCAGAGGAGCAGGAAGGTTGTGGCAGACTTGCGATAAGTGATCGGGGCGGAGGAGTGATGAGGGATTGTGGCTGAGATTTGATGGGTGATCGTGACCAAGGTTCAGCGAATGTTTGGTGCGGAGGTACGGCGAGTGTTTTTGTAGCAGAGGAGTGGTAAAGGATCATGGCGGAGGTGCGGCGAATAAGGAGACGGGACTCAGAAGAGCAGAGGGCCCAGGGGCAGTACGGGCCTTCCCACACTGCGATATGTGCGTGCATTTGGTCCGTGCAGCAGTGGAGGTCTCCAGTCGTCCTGGTTAACCCTTGCCACTGGATAAAGGCCTAACTTTGTCAAGCCCGTGTGTTGGCTGGTGTGCAACGGTCATCACACGTTTAAAAAAAATCCACGCACAGGCATCTTCCATCCCTTCAATCGCAGTTCAGGACTGGAACAGCGGGTCCGTCATTGAAATATCTGTGAACTCATGTGGAAGCAAGTCATCCTTGTCCGAGGGACTGCCTATGATGATGATGAGGAGGTGGTGGGGAGTCCCACAAACTTCCCTGGCTTGGGTATCGGATTACTGAATCTGCAAACAGGATTCAATCATCCACTGCCAGACATATCACCTTGGAATCACTTTGATCCTAAAGAGCCCATCCACCAACACTGTTGAAGAAGTTAGTCACCAATTGTTCACTGGACAATTGACCATTACAGGTTTGGTCCCTTGGTAGGCAAACCAACAGGTACCAGGAGATCTTCACAAGTGACAGTGAGCAGCACACTCACATTTTCTGGTTATTTACATTATTAACTAAGGTGCTTGCGCCACTGCGGCAACTACAAAGGAATCTCCCTATTGTCGGCCACTGGGAAAGTCATCGCTCGAATCCTCCTCAACTGTCTTCTCCCTGTGGCTGAGGAGCTCCTTCCAGATCACAGTGCTGATTCTGTTCACTACGGGGTACAACGGACATGATATTTATAGCACAACAACTGCAAGAGAAATGCAGCGAACAGTACCAACCCGTGTACATAGCCTTCTTTGACCTTACAAAGACCTTTGACACTTAACCTCGAGGGACTATGGAGCATCCTCCTCGGTTCAGCTGCCCCCCAAAATTTGTCGCCATCTTCTGCCTGCTGTAAGATGACTTACAAGCAGTGATCCTGACCAACGGATCCACCCCAGACTCAATCCATGTTCGGACCAGGGTCAAGTAGGGCTGCATCATCGCGCCAACACTCTTCTCGATCTTCCTTGCTGCAATGCTCCATTTCACTCTCAATTAGCTCCCCGCTGGAGTGGAACTTAATTATAGAACCAGTGGGAACCTGTTCAACCTTCGTCGCCTCCATGTTAGATCCAAGACCATTCCATCTTCTGTCGTCGGACTACAGTACGCAAACGACGCTTGCGTCTGCGCACAGAGGCTGAACTCCAAGCCATCGTCAACATCTTCATCGAGACTTACGAAAGCCTGGGCCTTACACTAAACATCCGTAAGACAAAGTTCCTCCACCAACCTAACCCCGTCACACAGCACTGCCCCCCAGTCATCAAAATTCACGGCGCAGTCTTGGACAACGTGAACCACTTTCCATGTCTTGGGAGCCTATTATCAGCAAGGGCAGATATCGATGACTGGGTCCAACACAGTCTCCAGTGCACCAGTGCAGCCTTTGGCCGCCTGAAGAAGAGAGTGTTTGAAGATCAGGCCCTCAAATCTGGCACCAAGCTTATGGTCTACAGGGCTGTAGTGATACCCGCCCTCCTGTATGGCTCCGAGCCATGGACCATATACAGTAGACACCAAGTCGCTGCAGAAATACCACCAACGACGTCTCCGCAAGATCCTGCAAATCCCCTGGGAGGATAAGACACACCAATTTCAGTGTTCTCGATCAAGTCAACATCCCCAGCATCGAAACAGTGACCACACTCGACCAGCTCCGTTGGGCAAGCCACATTGTCCACATGCCCGACACAAGACTCCCAAAGCAAGCGCTCTACTCGGAACTCCTACACGGTAGGCGATCTCCAGGTACGCAGAGGAAACATTTCAAGGACACCCTCAAAGCCTCCTTGATTAAGTGCAACATCTGCACTGACACCTCGGAGTCCTTGGCCAAAGACTGCCTTAAATGGAGTAAGAGCATCCGGAAGGGTGCTGAGCACCTCAAGTCTCGTCGTCGAGAGCATGCAGAAAGCAAGCGCAGGCAGCGGAAGGAGTGTGCAGCAAAACAGAATCCCCACCCACCCTTTCCTTCAACCACTGTCTGTCCCATCTGTGACACAGACTGTAATTCCCATAGTCACCTGAGAACTCACTTCTAGAGTAGAAGTAAGTCTTCCTTGATTTCAAGAGACTGCCTATGATGATGTGATGTGAGCTGAACATGAACACTATAACTCAGTAACAAAGTATTTGGAAAATCCTGGAGAATGTTTGTATCTATAGTCCCATAGGTGCAGGAAATATTTCTTCCTTAGGTTTCCATTTTCAGTGCTTAACCTTGGTGAGACACATGTGCCATCAACACACCAACATATGAGCATTTGCTGGCTTTGATATTACTGAAAAATTCAACAAATCGGAGTGGTGGCATAACTGCAGCCTATTTCATTATTTCAAAAACAAACCAGTGTCACATTAGCATCTGTAGGTACATACATAACTAGAGCCTAAAATGCAACACTACCACCATCCCTTCTATTAGTTGTGATAATCTCCTTTACATTACACACACAGTTGATACTATTTCCTACATTTATTCAGGAAACCCATTAAACTACAAAAATGAATAAAAACCTGACCTATGTTTGTATCTCAATAGCAATGTTTACTGAACAGACGCAACAATTGCACAATGTGTTAGCTTACCTTTGCTTTTTGGAAAAACTTGTGTTTTAAAAATTCTGCCGCTGTAGGCCTGAAGTGAAAGAGAAAAATCCAATTGAGAGAGAGAGCAAAACAGAACTACATGGTCTTTGATTTTCTGAACCTGGTTGATTAACAAATGAAGCCTATCTGAAATTTGCCAAACGTAGTACAGTTTTTCTACATTAAGGTGTGATATAGAACAAGGGAAGACATGCAATCCATTTATCTGTGCCAGATAAAATCAGGAAAAGCTCAAGGTCTGCCAAACAGTGATCATCTGTAACGCTAATACTCAGGATCTGAAATGCGATTAGAAAAGTAAAGTTTCCACTTTGAAATAACACACTTCTGCTTTCACTGGTCGTTTTGTTCAGTTATTTCACTGCTCCTAAAGACTGATGGAAGCAGGAGACATCAATTGAGTCCGGACTAATTAAAAAGGCTGGATAACATCAGAGAAGCAAAAGCATCACAGTGTAACTTAAGTCAAAGATTTATCGATGTCTCATTGTCCTCCACAGCAGTGAGTTGTGGGCATGAATTGGGAAAGGCGTAGAGGTTCTTCATATTCTGAGAACACTGATTTAAGCACACTGCTACAACAATCAAGTGAGGTCATCAGGTGACAAATTAACATGAAAATATATGGTTGACAGAACTGAGGTATGACAGGTATAATAATATGAGTACACTCAATAAATGGCTGCAGATAGATTGGCTACATGTGCAAGGACCAGGCACATTAGTGGCTCCAGAAGTTGTGGAAGACTGTACAAGTGACAAATTAGTTCTAGTTGAAAAAAAAACTAGATGGAACATAGACAAGACTACAGATTGACAGAACAGAGAAAAATGACACAGGGCTATCAGGTATGTTAACATCGTGGTTATGGTGCCGGACTGGAGATCGAGTGTTCAAATCAATTGCCAAACTGAAATCAACAAATCTGGTAATTTGCAGCTAAGGCCAGAAAAACATGACTATGAAAGTTACTGGATTTCTCTAAAAACCTAACAAGTTCAGCAATCTCTATTGGGTCTGATCTACAAATGACTATCGGCGAGTATAGAAGATTAAGGGGTGATCTAATTGAGGTGTTTAAGCTGATTAAAGGAGTTGATAGGGTAGAGAGAGAGAAACTATTTTCCCTGGTGGGGGAGTGCAGAACAAGGGGACAAAATCTTAACATTTGAGCTCGGCCAATCAAGGGCAATGTCAGGAAGTACTTCTTCACACACAATAGTAGGCATCTAGAACTCTCTCCCCCAAAACACTGTTGAGGCTATGTCAATTTAAAATGTCAAAACTGATAGGGTTTTGTTAGGCAAGGTGTTAGAGGTTACGAAACCAAGATTGGTAGATGGAGTTATGTTACAGCAACCATGGTCTAATTGAATGGTGGAACAGGCTTCAGGAGCTGAATCCAACATTATGTTGACTGTTAATGCCCTCTGCAGTGGTCTAGCAAGCCACTCAGTCGAATCAATGATGGTGAGACCACACCTCGAGTACCCCCAGGTCCCGCTGTACTGCGACACTTTGCAATCTTTCTCCATTTAAATATTAACTTGCTCTTTGATTTTTTTTCTGCCAAGTGCATGACCTCACACTTTCCAACATTATACTCCATCTGCCAAATTTTTGCCCACTCACTTAGCCTGTCTATGTCCTTTTGTAAATTTTGTGTGTCCTCCTCACATTGCTTTTCCTCCCATCTTTGTATTGTCAGCAATCTTGGCTGCGTTACACTCAGTCCCTTCTTCCAAGTTGTTAATATAGATTGTAAATAGTTGGGGTCCCAGCACTGATCTCTTCAACACCCACTAGTTACTGATTGCCAGAGAATGAACCATTTATCCCGACTCTCTGTTTTCTGTTAGTTAGCCAATCCTCTATCCATGCTTATTATATTACCCCCAACCCTGTGAACTTTTATCTTGTGCAGCAACCCTTTATGTGGCACCTTGTCAAATGCCTTCTGGAAGTCCAAATACACCACATCCACTGGTTCCCCTTTATACACCCTGTTTGTTACATCCTCGAAGAACTCCAGCAAATTTGTCAAACATGACTTCCCCTTCATAAATCCATGTTGACTCTGCCTGACCAAATTTTGCTTTTCCAAATGTCCTGCTACTGCTTCTTTAATAATGGACTCCAACATTTTCCCGACCACAGATATTAGGCTAACTGGTCTATAATTTCCTGCTTTTTGTCTGCCTCCTTATTTTCTTATGCTTCTTGGAGGAGACTCAACACCATCTTCTCAGAGCAACTAGAGATGGGCAATTAATCTAGCCTGCTAGTATTGACAGGATAACCTGCACTGTGATTGATAGCCTGCTGAGGTTCATACATGAAGAATATCCACTTTGGTGATTATTGAGTCCTTCTGCCACCTGTGCAGGTGAATTTGAACATGAGTCAGCACCTTCAAAGGAGAAGTGGACAAAAGGAGAGAAAGGGGCGGGGGGGGGGGAAAAGAGGTGAAAAATAAATAATTACACTTGGCTAACAATCTTCTTTCAGCATTTTTCTTTCCCATTTTAGACAGAAAAATATGCTGTCAGCTTTGGAAACCATCAGTGAGTGGCTCCATCGGGAATTTTAAAATATTGGCATCCTGTCTGGTCCTGAATGTCAATTGCAAGGCACTGTAATCAGCAGAATGCAGTACTGGCTGAATATGCAGTTGAAGTCAGCAGGATAGCAGATCTCCACACATTAAAGAAACCTGCAAAACACGAATATCTCCAACCACAAGAGATCATTTTCAACCCGACTTAAGCAATGGAAATACTTCATGTTGAAAATGCTCTCACTACATATATTTTCTTCCTCTAAACATACTGTGAAGGTGACAAAGACACTGGATTCATTTAAAAAACAGCGTTATAGTATAATGCGAATATGGTAGGGCTATTATTTTGAAAACACAAGATCAAATACAACAACTTTGGAGGTGCTCTTAAGGGCTTGCTGCAGCTGATTGCTTGCTTTATATTCATTTTACTGAAGCCGCAGAGAATTGTAATCATTCTAAAAATATACAGCTGCAGTACTTAAATGGACACAGAAGATTGATAAAGTTGATCTAAGCATATTGTTCAAACTGAAAGGGTTGAAAAGCTGGGGCAAATTAAAATTTAGCAAGTAGGAGTAATTGGTAACTTGGACAGAACTAGATTAGTAAAAGATTCGAATACAGGTGTAGACACGTAATCTATGTTTTACCAGGGAAAGTTGTTGATGCAAAGAGTCTAAAGATATTCAAGAGGTTTGAGGGACATGTAGAGAAGGCAGGGTGGAAGTTGAAATTAACTAAAAGGAAAGGCTGCTTATTGGGCTCAACGTTTTTTTTCCCCTGCTTCTAAAATGGCCTTTGTTCCAAGTTTTTCATACCTTGCTTCAATATACTGAGAGTGGCACTTCTGTATACATTTTACACTAAACACTAGTTTACAAAAGGAGGTTAGAAAGAGCATTAAAGACCATTACAGCACACTCACTAATAAATAAAAGGCAATAAATAGACTGAGGTGGAAGCTCTACTTTCATCTACTGGGCTGGCTGATAATTACACTGCCTACCCCAAGGTCACTTTTGCCAAATATAGAACACCGAATGGGCACTAATGCATTGTTCCTGAATGCTCAATAACACTTCAACTCTGTAGAAAGTGTACTTCATTTACAACTGTGGATTACAGTTTACTATTCAATGAAAAATACTTGTATATAAAATACTTTTATATCTGTACAAAAAAATGTATGTGTTTTTATGGCTGCACCAGAACTGAAATAGCAAAGAATACTGAGAATCTGAGCGGCACAAAGGCACTAAAGCACAGAAACATAGAAAATAGGTGCAGGAGCAGGCCATTTGAGCCTGCACCATCATTCAATATGATCCTGGCTGATCATGCAACTTCAGTACTCCACTCCTGCCTTCTCTCCATACCCCTTGATCCCTTTAGCCATAAGGGCCACATCTAACTCCCTTTTGAATATATCCAACAAACTGGACTCATCAACTTTCTGTGGTAGAGAATTCCATAGGTTCACAATTCTCTGGGTGAAAAAGTTTCTCCTCATCTCGGTCCTATATGGCTTACCCCTCATCATTAGACTATGACCTCTGGTTCTGGACTTCCCCAACATCCAAAAGGAGTTAGATGTAGTCCTTACTACTAGGGGATTCAAGGGGTATGGCGAGAAAGCAGGAATGGGGTACTGAAGTTGCATACTACGCCTAAAAAAAAGTCCGATATTCTCGAGCTCCTTGGAGCTCGATGTCTGCTTGGCGCGGCGCGCTCTTCGCAGCAGGGGGCGGAGCCTAACACTCGCGCCGATTTTCTAAGTAGCAGGGGGCGGGTACAATTTAAATTAGCCTTCGTGGTGCCGGCAACCCTGTGCGTGCGTGCGTGTGCAGTCTCACACAAACATTGGCACTCGGCCATTTTTAAAAATACTGCAGAAAAAGTGAAGATTTGTTTCTTGGACCCCTGCAAAGGCTTGTAATTTAATTTTTTTTAATATTTGTGTGTGTGAGGGAGTGCTTTTAGCAGCACTGCTGAATAAATCACCTGCTGAAATCAGTGAGTTCAGCTTTTCACTGCTAAACTTGCAGAACAGGTGCTGCATTGGTGCATGCAAATTAAGGACTGTGTGTTTGGAGAAATAAGAGTGCCAATTCAACTTTGCATTGGATCAACGTCCACCAAGAACAAAGAATTTCTTGCATGAGGAAGTGGAGATATTAGTCAACGTAATTGAGCAGAGATGGCAGGAGCTAGATACCAGCAACAGAGGTCGCATAAAAGTGCCACCAAAAGAAATGAAGAAACGCTGGAACCAAGTTGCAGAAGATTACTGCGCAGTGGTGCATACCAGGAGATCTGGAAGCCAGTGTAAAAAGAAATGGCACGACCTTGGTCAAGTAGTTAGTGTAAGTAATATTTCCCATTTTTAATTTAATCATAATTGTAACCTGGCTATCTGTATGTCCCACTTTGCAGACTGACACACTCCGTAAAAAGTTATATTTTACTCTTTGTAGAAGAAATTGGCCCACAACAAAAGGGAGGCAACTCGGACAGGAGGAGGCATGCCCAATTTCCATCCACTGACACTCTTGGAACAAAGGGTAGCTGCTATGATGAGTCGTACACGGAGAAAAGCAATCAGCACAGCACAAGCTGGGCCCACACGCGAGGAAGAGGGCAAGTCCTGAAAATGCATCGTGGCCCTTTAAATCAACCTGCTGCCTGGCCTGTTGTGTGAGAGTACTCATGCCACCCATCCGGTCCCCTCCCTAGCTGTTAAGCATTTGACTGTTCTGATGTATTTTGCAGAATATGATGATGATGATGATGACGATGACGATGACGACGACGCTGCTGCTGCCAACCCTGAGGATCCTGAGGATACAGAACAAGAACCAGTACAACCAGCTGCGGACGATCCAGACTGGATGATGGCAGCGATGACTGAAATGTCTGCAGGAGAGAGCTTCCATTGTAATGTTTATGAGCCCCCATCAAGGGAATCAGAGTTTCAACCCCGAGCATAGGTCTTGGTTCCACCTTCCATGGTTTCGCTTTCGATGTTGCGGGTCCCAGTGGTGCTGCTGGTATAATGCAGCATTCTACAGTTAGTGCACTACCGTCTGAGCCTGCGCCTCCCTCTCGCATAGGTTCTGGTTCCACCTACTATGGTTTTGATTCCGACGCTTCGGGTCCCAGTGTTGCTGCTGATATCATGGAGCAGTTTACACCCATTCGTCCAACATCCCAGCCCACGGCTCGCACGCGAGTGCTGTCGTCTGGAACACCGAGTGTCCTACTGTTCCAGCCCGAGTCTCTCCCTCTAGTTCTGCCGTCTGGAACACAGAGCGTCCCACAGTCCCAGCCTGCGCCTCCCTGTGTAGTGGTGCCGCTTGCAACACCGAGCATCCCACCGTCCGTGCCCACGCCTCCCAGTGTAGTGGTGCCACAAGGCAGACCCAGGCAGAGGAGGAGATGGAGATTGGAGACACGCTCTCCAGTGATGCAGCCTGCGACAGATGCGACTCAGGTTGTGGCATTGGGTATGGAGACCAATGAGCTTACCCGATCACTCATCGGTGGCGTCAGTGCAGTAGGTGAAGAGGTGACGGTCCTGACGAGAGTAATAGCAGTAATGACACGGGAACTTAGGGAGGGAATGTCCGAGGGAGTGCAATCGACGGCTCAGGCCGTCAGGGAGGGCATGCAAATGACGGCACAGGCCATCAGGGAGGGCATGCAAGTGTCGGCACAGGCCGTGCAATAAGGGCACACAGCCCAGCCATTAAATGACACCCCTATGAGGAAGTGAACATTCACTGAGATATGGATGAGACATGGTTGCAGCCTTTCTTTGCTGCTTTTGTTCTTGTTCTTGATGTAGCTGTAGTACCGTTTTTCAAATTGAAATTGTTTTGTAAGTTTTGTAACTTTACAACTTAAGGGATCTTATGGTTTTTAAGTGATCTTATAGTGTAAATGCTCTCACATTTTTTTGTATCTTATTTAATTTTGCACCTAAAAAGTGATCCTGAAGTTTAAGTGTTCCTCAGAGTAAGATTTTTCACAATGAAACTGTTTTGTAAGTTTTGTAACTTTACAACATAGTGATCTTAGTGTAAATGCTCTCTCATTCTTTAATTTTTTAATTTTGCATCTAAAAAGTGATCTTGAAGTGTAAGTGATCTTAGAGTGTAAAATTTTTCACATAGAAAGTGTTTTGTAACTTTTGTAACTTTACAAGTTTATAAGTGATTTTAAAGTTTTTAAGTGATCTTCAAGAGTCATATTAAAAAGTATAGTTTGATACAACAAATATTTTATTAGAGTGACGTTAACTTTTCAATAAAATATTTTTTCATTAAAACTGTTTCATGTTCCATTAACACAACACAACGTAGGAACAACTGCAAAGAATAAACATGTCCATGCGCAAAAGTGGTCGCAGAGCCCTCAGGTATCAGTAGTTGAAGCGTTCATGGATGAGCTGCTGGCGCAAGTCTCGAGCAATCGTTAAAGGGGCACGATGGACGGCCTTCCTTCGACCTCGTGCTTCGGCATCAGGCACTTGCATGCTTTTCTGATTGTCGTTATCATCCACATCCTGGTCTTCCGTAATACTATCATCATGCACTGGACCCTCACGTAGGTCTTCGGGTTCCACTACCAGCTTCTGCTGCCTCATGATGGCTAAGTTATGAAGCATGCAGCACACAACAGTGAAGTGACCGACAATCTGAGGAGAGTATAGCAACTGTTCTCCGGAATGGTCCAGGCATCGGAATCGCTGTTTCAATATGCCAATGGTCCTCTCAATGATGCTGCGCGTCGCAATGTGTGCCATGTTGTATTGACGGTCAGCTTCTATCCGTGTCACGCGTATGGGTGTCATGAGCCAGGTGGTCAGGCCGTACCCTTTGTCTCCCAGTAACCAGCTCTGCCCTTCTGGCTGCTGCTCAAACATGTCAGATAGAACGCTGTCGCGTAGGATGAACGCATCGTGGGTGCGGCCAGGGTATCTCGCGTCGACTGACATGATGCGCCTCTTGTCGTCACACACGAGCTGCACATTGATAAAGTGGAAACCTTTCCTATTTCGGTACTGCTCAGATTCCTCCACAGGTGCTCGCAAGGCTATGTGGGTACAATCAATGCAGCCCTGTACCTTTGGGAAGCCGGCAATCCTGAAGAAGCCCACAACCCTCTCATGGATCGCTTGTGCGGTCATTAGGAAATTGATGGTGATTCCTTCGCGCATAAAGTGCAGCCGTGACCTGGTAAACGCAGGCATATATTGCACGTTGAGAGAGGGCACACACATCTCCAGTTGTAGCCTGAAACGATCCCGAGGCATAGAAAGAAAGTGCAGCTGTTACCTTCACTTCAACAGACAAGGCAGTTGTCCTTCTGCTTCTGGGCTGCAAATCTGCTCTCACCATATCACAGATCTCAACGACAACTTCTCTGCGAAAACGCAGCCTTTTCACACAATCAGCCTCGCTCATGTCCAGGTACGAGCGCCTGGTTCGATATTGTCGACGTGGGTAAGGTCTCCTGCCCACCAACCTACGGGCTACGACGTTCCTGGTGCAGTGAGCTCTAATCAATTCTCTCCGATGCAGTGAATTGATGGAAAACCATTGCATAATACGTGGTGTTGACAATGCAGCACCCATTCTGCAAATTTAAATATAAAACTGTCGATGTGGCTGCCTCTCCCTATCCAAATGGCCTCAGTCCCCCTCACAGCTCGAAGGCTGCTGCTGTATCTTCGGCTGCCATCGAGCCACTGACGCCGCTGATATCCTATGGCCGAATGGCTCACGTCGGTCCGAATGGCCTCAAGCACCATAAAGAGCTGCGTGTGTCAGGTGTTGATTCTTCAGCTGCCGGCCAGCCACTGACGCCGCTGATATCCTATGGCCGAATGGCCTCACGTCGGTCCGCTGCTGATTCTTCGGCTGCCGGCCAGCCACTGACGCCGCTGATATCTCATGGCCGAATGGCCTCGGGTCCGTCCGGTGTTGCTTCTTCGCGGCCAGCCACGAAGAGAATGAAGGCCTGCCTCAAGCACTGCAGCTCAGCTCGAAGCTTGCTGCCACTGCCGTCGAGACACTGACGCCACACCCCTGCCTGTCTCCAACATGAAAGACCTACCTGAAGCACAGCAGCTCGAAGGCTGATGCTATTTCACACAGGTAGGAACATGGTTTATTTAATCTTTTCTTTGCTAATAAATTTTTATTCAGGTTGGATTTATTTGTATAATATTTGTATAAGTATAACTAAGGATTGATTATAGAATTTAATGACTTCCCTTCCCCCCCCCCCACCTCGTTCCCTACGCCTAATTTATAACCAAGGTCACAACTGACATCCTAATGACAAAGGTAAACTATCCCTTCCCGTGCTTCTTGACCTGTCTGCTGCCTTTGTCACGGTTGACCAGTCCATCGTCCCAAACGCCTCTCCACCATTGCCCAACTGGATGGGACTGCACTTGCTTGTCCTTCCATTTCTATCTTTCCAGCTGTAGCCACAGAATCACCTGCAATGGTTTCTCTTCCTGCTCCCACATCACCACCTCTGGTATCCCCCAAGGATCCCTTCGGTGACATCATCCGGCGACAGCGTAAGTTTTCACATGTATGCTGATGATACCCAATTCTCCCTCTCGGACCCTCCACTGTCTCTATACTGTTGGACTGCTTGTCCGACATCCAGCACTGGATCAGTAGAGACTTCCTCCAGTTATATGTAGGGAAGACCTAAGGAAGACCTTCGGTTCATGTCACAAACTCCGTTCCCTTGTCACCAATTTAATCCCTCTCCCTGGCAACTGTCTGAGGCTGACTTGGTCTGTTCGTAGTCTTGGTGTCATACTTGATCATGATTTGAGCTTCCTACCTCATATCCGTTCCATCACTAAGACCGCTCATTTTCATCTTCGTAATATCGTCCGTCTTCGTCCTTGCCTCAACTTATCTGCTGCTGAAACCCTCATCCATGCCTTTATTACCTCTAGACTTGACTATTCCAGCACAATCCTGGCAGGCCTCCCTAGTTCTATCCGCCATAAACTTGTCATCCAAAACTCTGCCGCCCACGTCCTAACTTACACAAAGTCCTGCTCACCCATCTCCCCTGTACTTGCCGACTTAAATTGGCTCCCAGTTAAGCAACGCCTCGATTGTAAAATCTCATCCTTGTTTTCAAATCCCTCCATGGCCTCACCCCTCATTATCTCTAATCTCCTTCAGCCCTATAATCTCCCTTGATCTCTACACTCCGCCTATTCTAGCTATTTGAACATTTCCGATTTTAACTGCTCCACCATTGGCAGCTGTGCCTTCAGCTGATTAGGTGCTAAATTGGAATTCTAAATCTCTCTGCCTCTCCACTTCTCTTGCCTCCTTTAAGTCGCTCATTAAAACCTACCTCTGATCAAGCTTTTGATCATCTGGGCTAACATCTTATATGGCTCGGTGTCAAATTTTTATTTTTAATAATGCTCCTGTAAACACCGTGGGATGTTTTATTACAGTAAAGTGACTATATAGATATAAGCTGTTGTTGTCTTGAGTTGGATCTCAGTTGAGGCCACAGTTGGAATGCTACTATTGGCCACAGGAACCCAGAGTTAGGAAGGGAAAGATTGATCATGGATCCCACTCATGATCTTTAATAAAATGACCCCAATTAGAAGTAGAATTCACATTTACATAGCACCTTTCACAATCTCAAGATGTCTTAAAATACTCTGCATCCAATGAAGTACTTTTGAAACAGTGTTGTAATGCAGGAAACTCCGCAGCCAATTTGTGCACAAACAGCAATGAAATAATAACCAGATAATCTGTTTTAGTGATGTTGGTTGAGGGCTAAACATTGACCAGAGCACCAAGGAGAACTCCTCTCCACTTCTTCCAATAGTGTTGTGGAATGCTTTACTCCCTCAGTAAGGCATTGAGGTATCAGCATAGATTATGTGCTCAAGTCTTTGGGTTGAGATTCAATCCCATGACCTTCTGACTCAGAGGCGAGAATGCTACCACTGAGCCAGAGCTGAAACTTTGGACAGGTTGGGATCAGGCTCTGTTGTGATGTCTTCGATAGTTAGATGAGAGAAACACAGTCAATTACTCAGCATGAATGATGACCACAAAAATTCGAACAAACGGTGCCCGACAACCACACCTTGCTGAGGGCGGTCAAGCCTTCAAGAGAAAAATAAATTTGATGCCAAGTAGAATGGCCACGGGATTCTTTAGGTCATTTGCCCCCAAAACAAATTTTAAATCAGAGCGGAGCCACTGCAGAGAAACGTTAAGCAGAAGCTCGGTGCTCTTTCCATACAGAAAGGAGAACTGGAGAGAGATGCTACAGCACACTAGGCATTCAAGTGTTCCTAATGGCCACATTTGGCACATATCAGAAACATGTTACAGTAAACATTTTTTTAAAAATATAAAACCTTTTACTACAACTCTCTAAACAGTCAGGGTTAAAACAGCTAAAGATCCATTTTTGCCTGATTATGCTCCTTGGTATGTTTTACTACATTGAAGGCATTATATAAATGCAAATGATTTTTTTTTCTACATTAAATTTAGAGCATTGCCAAATTAATATGTGGAAGCAGCAGGATGTTCTAATCGGTGACTGTTACAAAACAACCCACTTAGAAACCAAGCAATATCACTCAGACATTATCCAGCATTCAAGCTGCCTTAATTCATTGATCCAGGGATTTATCTCAGAATATGGAAACCGAAGCAAGGAGAACCACTCTGATTTTTTACCTTTTCTCTGGATCTTTCTGCAGACATTGTGAAATCATCTTCCTAAAGGATTTGCCGTATTTTTTTACCATTTCCTTATCCTGTACACCTGTCTCCAATGAGGGAGGATCATTCTGAAGAGTTAGCATTAACACCTAAACAAGGAGAGAGTATTACAGATGACAGCAAGAGGTTGATTCGTCAAATTTATAAAATTAATGTCACCTTGGAGCAACCAGGCTCATGGGCACACACACGGATCAAAGTAATACATTTTTTTTTATAAACTTATTTTTCTGCAAACGATATTTATATTTAGCTCTACAATTCTCCAAGATGTACTGCGCCAACAAATCAATCCTAGTATCACTATTGGTGGAACAGCACTGCAGGTGCACTCAGTGCCTGCATAGAAAACCTACAGAAGAACTACTGTGTGTATCTTGTGTAACTGAACATAGTATATTATAGGATAAGGGGGAACCAGTGGATGTGATGTATTTGGATTTCCAGAAGGCATTCGATAAGGTGCCACATAAAAGGTTACTGCACAAAATAAAAGTTCAAGGGGTTGGGGGTAACATATCAGCATGGATAGAGGATTGGCTAACTAACAGAAAACAGTGTCTGGATAAATAGGTAATTTTCTGGTTGACGAACAGTAACTAGTGGGATGCCGCAGGGATCAGTGCTGGGGCCTCAACTATTTACAATCTATATTAATGATTTGGATGAAGGGACCAAGTGCAATTTGCCAAGTGTGCTGATGAGACAAAGATGGGTGGGAAAGCAAATTGTGAGGACACAAAAAATCTGCAAAGAAATATAGGCAGCTAAATGAGTGTGCAAAAATTTGGCAGTTGGAGTACAATGTGGGAAAATGTGAGGTCATCCACTTTGGCAGAAAAAAATAGAAAAGCAAATTATAATTTAAATGGAGAAAAATTGCAAAGTGCTGCAGTACAGAGGGACCTCGGGGTCCTTGTGCATGAAACACACAAAGTGAGTAGGCAGGTACAGCAAGTAATCATGAAGGCCAATGGAATGTTGGCCTTTATTGCAAAGGGGATGGAGTATAAAAGCAGAGAAGTCCTGCTACAACTGTACAGGGTATTGGTGAGGCCACACCTAGACTGCGTATAGTTTTGGTCTCCGTATTTAAGGAAGGTTATACTTGCATTGGAGACTGATCAGAGAAGGTTCACTAGGTTGATTCTGGAGATGAGGGTGTTGACTTATGAAGATAGGTTGTGTAGGTTGGGCCTATACTAATTGAAGTTCAGAAGAATGAGGAGTGATCTGATCGAAACATAAAAGATAATGAGGGGGCTAGACAAGGTGGATGCAGAGAGGATATTTCTATCAGAAGGGAAACTAAAACTAGGGGACATAGTCTCAGAATAAGGAGGGCCGCCCTTTAAAACTGAGATGAGGAGGAATTTCTTCTCTGAGGGTTGTAAATCTATGGAATTCTCTGCCTCAGAGAGCTGTGGAGGCTGGGTCATTGAATATATTTAAGGCGGAGATAAACAGATTTTTGAACGAGCGATAAGGGAATAAAGGGTTATAGGGAGCGGGCAAGGAAGTGGAGTTGTCCATGATCAGATCAGCCATGATCGTATTAAATGGCGGAGCAGGCTTGAGGGGCCAGGTATCCTACGCCAGCTCCTATTTCTTAAGTTCACTAGTACTGGCCAAGTAACCAGTGGTACCCAGTCTATTGAGATAGGAATATTTGAACATTGGAATTGTGAGATGAAAAATACCAAGGTCCTCCTAATTCACATTATACCATCCTGGTAATTGCATGATACAACAATAATGAAGTTGTTCACTATCATAGCAATCAATCTCTATCAATTACATTACAACAGACCATAAATGACATGAGGAAAACCCATTTGTGGAGAGCTTTGGGAACCATATACCTAAAGTCACGTTTTTCCTTTCAAGCATGCTATACTTAACTCATATCTCAAGGTACTTATATACTGCATCCCAAAATGTTATTTTGTGAAATAAATCTTTCTAATTTCCATTTGAATTAATCAAAACTATTGGCTTCCATCATTTCCCTCGGAAGATGTCATTATAGAGATCAAGAATAAAAAAGACACAAATTCTGGAAATATAAAAGAAGAACAGAAAATGCTGGAAATACGTAGATTTATGGGTCCGTAAGAGAAAAAATGCTTAATGTTACAGGTAGGAACAGCTTTTTCCAGAGGATTGAGCTCAGAGGGAAGATACTATCCATGATCATGAATGCTGCGGTGAAGAGATAATTGTAGAAAAGAATTGGGTCTGAAATAGTTAGTTGAACTGAAGGTGGATTAGTGAGTATTTAGAGCATTTGTGTTAATCAAGGTAGCCAATGTAGATTTGTTAATGACAAATCGTGTTTGATGAATGCAATAAAAGTATTTTGAAGAAATGACATACATACATAAATAAATAAATGGAATCCAAAAGATATTTGCATGTATGGATTTTCAAGTTGTGTCTTTTAGGAGGCTAACAAAACTTTAAGCATATGATACAAGAGGAAGCGTTAGATAGAAAGATGGCTAGATATAAAGGTTTATGGTTAATGGGCACGGATATCAAATTGGAGGAAGGTTGGAAGTAAGTACGCTGGGTGTCAATGCTGCATCCACTTTATTCTGTGTATATGATGATTTGGACTTGGACTTGTGCTCTAGCACAATATCAAAATTTGCTTTGACACAAAAGTAGGGGATTTGGCAAACAGCAAAGAGGACTGTAAAATACTTCAGAAAGAGAGAAAGATGTCAGTTATGAAGTAGCATTCTCACATCAGAAGGTTGTGGGTTCAAGTCCAACACCAAAGACTTGAGCACAAAATCTGAGATGACGATCCAGTACAACACTGAGTGAGTACTGTGCTGTCGGAGGTGTCATTCTTCGGATGAGACCTGAAACCAGGGCCCTGTCTTCCCTTTTAAATGGGGATAAAATATCCCATGGCACTATTTCGAAGAGCAGCAGAGGCCTGGACAACATTTATCTCTCAACTAACATCACTTTTTAAAAAAAACAGATAATCTGGTCATGATCATATTTCTGTTTATGGGACCCTGCTGTGCACAAATTGGCTGCCGCAGTTCCTACATTACAATAGTAACTACACTTCAAAAGTACTTCATTGGCTGTAAAGCACTTTGAAACATCCAGAGATCATTCTATAAATGCAAGTCTTTCTTTCTTTGGAAAGGTTAGTGTAATATGCAAATAGAAAATGACATTAAATGCGGTGAAGTGCAAGGCAAAACAATAAATGGATGTCACTAAAGGTTGCAAAAGAAGAGATAGAGGTTCAAATATATTTCCTGATAATGTGATTGCAGGTACATAAACCCTTAAATACGGCCAACAGTATCGCAACTACAAAAAAAAAAGTAAAATAAAATACATTTGCACAAAGTTAAAGTACCGTGAGCAGTATTGAGCGCCCCATTACAGAAAATATGTTAATGCCATGGAGCATAGATTGACCAGCATAATGCCTGGTTTCGGCAATTATAGTTATGAGATACTGGGACTATTTCCATTGGAACAAAAAAGGTCAAGAAGAGATTTAATGGAGGTCTTTAAAATTATCAATGATTTTGATAGGGTGTAAAGGGAAATTCTATTCTTTCTGGTTGGAGACGAGAGTGACATAGAAACATAGAAAAATAGTTGCAGGAGTAGGCCAATTGGCCCTTCGAGCCTGCACCACCATTCAGTAAGATCATGGCTGATCATTCACCTCAGTACCCCTTTCCTGCTTTCTCTCCATACCCCTTGATCCCTTTAGCCATAAGGGCCACATCTAACTCCCTCTTGAATATATCCAACGAACTGGCATCAACAACTCTCTGCGGTAGGGAATTCCACAGGTTAACAACTCTGAGTGAAGAAGTTTCTCCTCATCTCAGTCCTAAATGGCCTACTCCTTATCTTAAGACTGTGTCCCCCGGTTCTGGACTTCCCCAACATCGGGAACATTCTGCCTGCATCTAACCTGTCCAGCCCAGTCAGAATTTTATATGTTTCTATGAGATCCACTCTCATCCTTCTAAACTCCAGTGAATAAAGGCCCAGTCGATCCAGTCTCTCCTCATAAGTCAGACCAGCCATCCTGGGAATTAGTCTGGTGAGCTTTCGCTGCACTCCTTCAATAGAAAGAACATCCTTCCTCAGATTAGGAGACCAAAACGGAACACAGTATTCCAGGTGAAGCCTCACCAAGGCCCTGTACAACTGCAGTATGACCTCCCTGCTCCTATACTCAAAACCCCTAGCTATGAAGGCCAACATACCATTTGCCTTCTTCCTTTGTGTTTTTGCCCTCAAAGTGGATAACCTCAGTTATCCACATTATACTGCATCTGCCATGCATTTGCCCACTCACCTAACCTGTCCAAGTCACCCTGCAGTCTCTTAGCGTCCTCCTCGCAGCTCACAATGCCACAGTTTAGTGTCATCTGCAAACTTGGAGATATTACATTCAATTCCTTCATCTAAATCATTAATGTATATTGTAAGTAGCTGGGGTCCCAGCACTGAGCCCTGCGGCACCCCACTAATCACTGCCTGCCATTCTGAAAAGGACTCATTTATCCAGACTCTCTGCTTCCTGTCTGCCAACCAATTCTCTATCCACGTCAGTACATTACTCCCAATATCATGTGCTTTAATTTTGCACACCAATCTCTTGTGTGAGATCTTGTCAAAAGCCTTTTGAAAGTCCAAATAAACCACATCCACTGCTTCTCCCTTGTCCACTCTACCAGTTACATTCTCAAAAAATTCCAGAAGATTTGTCAAGCATGATTTCCCTTTCATAAATCCATGTTGACTTGGACCGATCCTGTCACTGCTTTCCAAATGTGGTTATTTCATCTTTAATATTTGATTCCAACATTTTCCCTACTACTGATGTCAGGCTAACCGGTCTATAATTACCCGTTTTCTCTCTCCCTCCCTTTTTAAAAAGTGGGGTTACATTAGCTACCCTCCAGTCCATAGGAATTGATCCAGAGTCGATAGACTGTTGGAAAATGATCACCAATGCATCTACTATTTCTAGGGCCACTTCCTTAAGTACTCTAGGATGCAGACTATCAGGCTCCGGGGATTTATCAGCTTTCAATCCCATCAATTTCCCTACACAATATCCCGCCTAATAAGGATATCCTTCAGTTCCTCTTTCTCACTAGACCCTTGGTCCCCCAAGTACTTCCCGAAGGTTATGTGTGTCTTCCTTAGTGAAGACAGAACCAAAGTATTTGTTCAACTGGTCTGCCATTTCTTTGTTCCCCATTATAAATTCACCTGAATCTGACTGCAAGGGACCCAAATTTGTCTTCACATATCTTTAGAAGCTTTTGCAATCAGTTTTTATGTTCCCGGCAAGTTTCCCCTCATACTCTATTTTCCCCCTCCTAATTAAACCCTTTGTCCTCCTCTGCTGAATTCTAAATTTCTCCCAGTCCTCAGGTTTGCTGCTTTTTCTGGCCAATTTATATGCCTCTTCCTTGGATTAAACATTATCCTTAATTTCCCATGTTAGCCACGGTTCAGCCACCTTCCCCGTTTTATTTTTACTCCAGACAGGGATGTACAATTGTTGAAGTTCATCCATATGATCTTTAAATGTTTGCCATTGCCTATCCACCGTCAACCTTTTAAGTATCACTTGCCAGTCTCTTCTAGCCAATTCACGTCTCATACCATCGAAGTTACCTTTCCTTAAGCTCAGGACCCTAGTCTCTGAATTAACCTTGTCACTCTCCATCTTAATAAGGAATTCTACCATATTATGGTCACTCTACCCCAAGGGGCCTCGCACAACAAGATTGCTAATTAGTTCTTTCTCATTACACATCACCCAGTCTAGGATGGCCAGCCCTCTAGTTGGTTCCTCAACATATTGGTCCAGAAAACCATCCCTAATACACTCAAGGAAATCCTCCTCCATCGTATTGCTACCAGTTTGGTTAGCCCAATCTATATGTAGATTAAAGTCGCCCATGATAACTGTCGTATCTTTATTGCATGCATCCCTAATTTCTTGTTTGATACTGTCCCCAACTTCACTAGTCTGTACACAACTCCCACTAGCATTTTCTGCCCTTTGGTATTCTGCAGCTCCACCCATACCGATTCCACATCATCCAAGCTAATGAGGGTTCATCAATTTTATATTGTCAGAGTGTGAGGAAAGAGGTTAGGATAAATTTCTTCATGCAGGGAATTTCCTACATTAAAACAGTGACTACACTTCAAAAGTACTACATAGGCTGTGAAGCACTTTGGGATGTCGTAACGTCATGAAAGTCGCTATATAAATTTGTTTGTTTGTTGAGTCATACAATGCTGCCATAGGGAGCTGCATCTTTTAAGGAAAAAGTGGATAAATATTTGAAGCAGACTATGAGATGGATCAATAGGGAGAGGTCAGCAGTGAGATTAGTTTTGAATTGCTCTACAACAAAGAGCCATGGATCAAATGGCTTCATTCTGTGTTGTAAGCTTTATTGGTTCTATTAAATGTAAACTGACTTTTTCATTTTCATATACTGATTAATCTATTGTACATTTCCAGCACATTTTTGCAGATAGAATTTTTATTTCCAGTAATCAATGTAACTGAAAAACTGCAGCCGTTAGAGACTTGGCAGTGACGCCTACCTTCATTGGTGGGTATTTATGATAAGGAGCTGCTCCTGTAGCCAATTCAATAGCTGTAATTCCAAAGCTCCAAATATCTGCTTTGAAGTCATAACCTCTAACCTGTTGAGGCAAAGTATAAATAGAATTACCCCAAGTTTCATATTACATATATTTCACCCCAGTTTAAGCCCAAAATTGCACCATATACTCCTTAATTTTCCTTTCTTTAAACTGTGACAGTTATTTTTTTAAATTAAGAAATCACAATGAGGAACAATGTACAATAGTGCATGACACCACCAAAGGGTGGAAAAACTGAAAAATCAGGAAGCTCTGGATATGCAATTTCAAGCGTAGGTTTTAATTTGCCTTTGGCATGTAGGAGCAAAAGAAAACTCAGTAGTTAGGTGAGCAGTTTCACAGTTCTGAGGTGCTAAGAAAACTGAGGTTGAGTAGGAGACAGTGCAAGTAAGTCTTGATTTCAATACAGTGAGTAGGAAGAAGCTAAGAGGAAAGGCAATAACTGATAAAAATAAAGACATTACAGATTACAACACACGAGATGGAAGCTAGAGATGAGAGAGGATCACATGTCAGACAAGCTTTTTCTTTTATCCTGTTTAGGAGTATGTGACCTTGAAATAATCAATTATTTCATGTCAAAATTTAGACATTAGTACATTGTGCCTCAGAACAGAGAGATTAGAGGAAGGATAAAGGAGTAGCTCTGCAACCACCGCTTCCCATTCTCAATCAAAATCTTAGGTTAGCGAGGGAAGGGAATAATTTAAAAAATCAGCAAATGATCACTGGGTATTTCCTTGAAGGGAATAGAAAAACTAACAATGATTCAACATGGACTAACAAAGGAGGAAGATTTATTTTTACAGGTTAAAACACAGAACATATCAGAACTGCACAGCAATTTAATCAACATCTGCAAGATAAAAAAAGCTAGTTTCAGAGAGTGACCATAATTTGCTGTTTTTATTCCAATATTCATGGGTTTTATTTGAATCTTTTTTCAGGCGACTGTTAAACATCTTTAATGCAAAATGTATTTAAATTCTTACCTTTATAGCTTGCAATTATTTTGGGAGTGGGGGAGGGGAGAAAACATGAATCTTTCAGAGCGGAGCTGCAGCTAAATGATATCACCACCGCAGCAATTTTAATGTTCTTGCCAAGATAAAAACTAGTTGGGAAATATAAATACCACTTGCAATCAAATGAAACTTAAGCCTACAGAATTTTCTATGGTATATATAATAAAACTGTTCCAGCTCCCAAGTGGCACTGAGGTCACAATGGAACCAGAATACAATTAATCCTACTCATTGACACCAAGCTATGTAACTCTAAGAAAAGTGTTTTTGGTCCAGTTTTTTCTCCTCTCTGAAGATGCTGCCTTATGCTGGGGTACTGTCCTACTGGAGACTGCCTCAAAATTAGCCATACTTCATGTGTGGCTAGATAGCGCTTTGGAAAGCTTTTTCACCACTGAGGGCTTCGCACTCGAGCCTGCTGCCATCTTCACCCAATGTCCACACTTCTAATTTCCAGCAGGGGTCACCGGATAGCAAGCTTGAGAAAAAACCCTGGCCACTTTCCTTTGTCCTGTGGAAAGTTGCAGCATCCCAACTGCCACCCTAATAGAACTCAACTAAGTGAGCATAGGCCAAGGATTGAACGTGGGACCATCAGATTATGTGATTCAGTAACACACCACTTGGGGCATCTATCCATTCAGGTAGGAACTAATGCTGCAAAAGTTATGGAATACAGGCTCATTCTACAAGCTTCGTATCCTATCTCACTGTAATGAAGCTGGAATTTCTCTGCAGGTAGGGAAGGAGGAGTCATCAGCTGGACTGTATTCTTCAGCTCTCTCAACACTGAGTCCTAAAGTTTTATTTAATGGTTGTGATTCCTTTGTGAACTTTAAATGGTGTTTACTATAAATTTAAATATCTGGTGGGAAATGTGAGAACAAATAAAAATTCCATCAACTATGACTGTCTGCAACATTAATAATGGGAAATGGGGAAATACAAATATTTTGTATCGGTCTTCATGGTAGAAGACACTAAAAGCATCCCAATAATTGATAATCAAGGGGCTATTGGGGGTGGGGGAGAAAGAGACTTAAAACAATCATCATCACTAGAGAAAAAGTACTAGACAAACTAATGGGACTAAAGGCGGATAAGTCCCCTGGAGCTGAAGGCCTGCATCCTAGGGTCTTAAAAGAGGTGGCTGCAGAGGTAGTAATATACCAAAATTCCCTGGATTCTGGAGGTCCCAGCGGACTGAAAAACCACAAATGTAACAGCCATTTTTAAGAAAGGAGGGAGACAAAGCAGGAAACTATAGACCAGTTAGCCTAACATCTGTCATTGGAAAAATGCTGGAATCCATCATTAAGGAAGTAGTAGCAGGACATTTAAGACAAGATAAGAGTTCACATGGTTGGGGTAATTTATTAGCGTGGATAGAGGATTGGCTAACTAACAAAACAAAGAGTCGGGATAAATGGGTCATTTTCAGGTTGGCAAACTGTAACTAGTGGGGTGCGACAGGGATCAGTGCTGGGACCTCAACTATTTTTATATTAATGACTTGGATGAAGGGACCGAGTGTAATATAACCAAATTTGCTGATGATACAAAGATAGGTGGGAAAGCAAGTTGCAAGGAGAATGCAAAGAATCTACAACGGGATATAGATAGGCTAAGTGAGTAGGCAAAAATTTAGCAGATGGAGCATAATGTGGGAAAATGTGAGATTATCCACTGCGGGTCCTTGTACATGAAACACAAAAAGTTAGCATGCAGGTACTGCAAGTAATTAAGAAAGCAAATGGATGTTGGCCTTTATTACAAGGGGAATGGAGTATAAAAGTAGGAAAGTCCTGCTACAACTGTACAGGGCGTTGGTATGATCACATCTGGAGTACTGCGTACAGTTTTGGTCTTCTTATTTAAGGAAAGCATTGGAGGCAGTTCAGAGAAGGTTCATGAGGTTGAATCCTGAGATGAAGGGATTTGTCATATGAAGAAAGGTTGAGCAGGTTGGACCTATACTCATTGGAGTTTAGAAGAATGAGAGGTGACCTTATTGAAACAAGTAAGATTCAGAGGGGTCTTGACAGGATAGATACAGAGAGGATGTTTCCTCTTGTGGAGGAATCTAGAACTAAGGGACATTGTTTCAGAATAAGGGGTCACCCATTTAAAACAGAAATGGGAGGAGGAAATTCTTCTCTGATAGTCGTGAATCTTTGGAATTCTCTACCCAAGAGAGCTGTGGAGGCTGGGTCACTGAATATATTTAAGGTGGAGATAGACAGATTTTTGAACGATAAGGGAGTCAAGGGTTATGGGGAGGGAGCAGGGAAGTGGAGTTGGGGCAGGATCAGATCAGCCATGATATTGAATGGCAGAGCAGGCTCAATGGGTCAAATGGCCTACTCCTGCTCCTATTTCTTATGTTCTAATTATTACTTCCTCCAGGAACAAGAGTAGGCTAATCAGTAACTCCTCGAGCTTACTCCACCATTCAATTAAATCATGGCTGAGCTCTATTTCAACTCCATTTTCCCATCTGAGCGCCATATCCCTTGATACATTTGCATAATAAAAATTTAGTGATATCAGTCTTGAAACCTCTAATTGCCCCAACATCCACAGCCTTTTGGGGAGAGAATTCTAGATTTCTAATACCCTCTATTTGAAAAATCGCTTGCAGATTTTACTCCGAAATGGCTTAGCTCTAATTTTTAGATTGTGTCCCCTCGCTCTTGATTCCCCCACCAGAAGAAATAGTTTCTGTATGTAGCTTATAAAATCCATAATTTTAAACACCTCGATCAGACCACACCTCAATCTTCTGTACTCTTCCTGGAGTAACACTGGATGATTCTCGATTTAAAAAAAATATTTGCTGAGATGTAGGGGATACTGGTAATGGCCATTATAAGCTACCCACATGACATGGGACTAGAGACACATGTAGGCCAGACCATGTAGGGGTGACAGATTCCCTCCGCTGAAGGACAAGTGAACCAGTTGGATTTTTACAACAAACTGGCAGCTTTCTTTGTGATCCCAAATCCACGCCCATCCTTCCTGCAACTCCACGTTTGAATCCCTCCAATCTGGTTTCTTCCCGACAGCACCAAAACGGCTCATCTCAAAGTCATAAATGACATCCTATGTGACTGTGACAAAGGTAAACTATCCCTCCTTGTGCTTCTCGACCTACTTGCAGCCTTTGACATGGTTGACCACTCCACCCTCCTCCATAGCCTGTCCACTGTCGTTCAGCTGCATGGGTTTGCGCTCGCCTGGTTCCATTCTTATCTATCTAATTGTAACCAGAGAATCACTCACAATGGCTTCCCTCCCCGCTCCCACATCGTTAACTCTGGTGTTCTCCAAGGATCTATCCTTGGCCCCCTCCTATTTCGCATCTACATGCTGCCCCTCGACGTCATCATCCTAAAACAGTCAGTTTCCACATGTATGCTGACAAGACTCATCAACACCTCTCTTGACCCCTCCACCGTCTCCAAACTGTCGAAATCCAGTACTAAATTTCCTCCAACTAAATATTGGAAGACCGAATCCATGGTTTTCGGTCCCTCCATAAATTCCATTCCCTAGCCACCAACTTCATCTCTCTCCCTAGCATCTGTCTGAGGCTGAACCAGACTGTTTGCGACCTTGGTTTCACATCTGACCAGGAACTGAGCTTCTGACCATATATCTACGCCATAACTAAGACCGCCTATTTCCATCTCCATAATTTCACCCGACTACGCCCCTGCCTCAGCTTATCTGCTGCTGAAGCCTTCATCCATGCATTAGTTACCTCTAGACTCAACTATTCCAACGTACTCCTAGCTAGCCTCCCACGTTCTATCCTACGTAAACTTGAGGTCATCCAAAGCTCCTGTGTCCTAACTCGCACCAGGTCTCATTTTACCAACACCCCCCATGTTTGCTGACCTACAGTGGCTCCCAGTTAAGCATCGCCTCGATTTTAACATTTTCATCCTTGTTTTTAAATCCCTCCATGGCCTCGCCCGTCCCCATCTCTAATCTCCAACTGTCTATCGAGAGTCTTGGAAACATTTTGAAATGATCTGATGTGAATGCCGAACACTTCACCTGTTCCATGACTTCAGGTGCCATCCAGCAGGGTGTGCCCACAAAGGTCTTCCTCACTTTATTCCTTGTCATGTCACCTCCTGTTGCCAAGAATGCACTCACACCAAAATCTGGAGCAGAGAAACAAAAAGAGATATCAAGTTCATAAGCAGAATGACATTTCTTCATATTTCTATATAAGCCAACAGGGCAAACTACAGTGAACTCAAAGTTGTTTGGGCCGTACTAGTGCATTTAACGCACTGTGCCACAAATTGGGATGGGATAAGGGTCATGTCTGCAACCATTTCTGCTCCGTTCCAAACAGGTTCCAAATAATACAGCTAGTCCACATGGTGATAATCAAGCAGAGATCAGACACTACCACATATGACTGGAATGAACTCTGTGCACTCGAGTGTAAAGATTAAAGTAGAGAATTGGTCTAAACAGAATTTCCTTTAATTGCACTGAGAAATAGTCATACTATTGCCAGTATATTGGAGACTGTTGAACAGTGAAGATGAAATTTATACACAAATAAGAAAGTTGTGATTTAATAATAGAAATGCAAGAGCTTTTAATTATCCAAAAATGAACTGGGACAGGAAAAATGTCTTAGGAAACAGGAGAAATTTTGTGGAGCGTTCAGGAATGTTGTTTTAATTGGTACATTGCTACTCCTACAAAGAAGCAAGCACTGTGTGATCTGGCTCTGGGTAAGGAAGAGGAGAAAGTTGACATCTTAAAAATATAGGAATTCTGTCCACTCCCCAGCCTCTCTTCGGTCGTGGCGCAGCGCGGCTCAATGGATTGGGGGCGGAGCAAAGTCACGGCGCTGAAAACAGTGCCGGGACCTCTGCACATGCGCACTAGAGTCTGCGCGCATGTGCAGTAGCTCCTGGCAGGCCGTTTCTGCAAACACGCGCTACAGACTGTGTGGGAAGGGCCTGAAGCACGCCATCCCTAGCCCTGGCAAATGGGCTCCCTCATCGGCAGCCCGCTGCGTTCCCTAAGGTAGGACTTCTATTTTTTTATTTGTTATTTACTAATTGATTTTGGTGCTTTAGGTGCAAGGTTCCTTCAATTTTATTTGTTAATTAATTGCTTGTTACTTTTTGTGCTTTGTTTGGTGCTTGGTGGTGCTTCAAATGTAGTTACTTGTGCTGATTCCTTAACTCTAGGTAAGGTTTTTCTGTGCAGACAGAAGTGGCAACATATGCTGGCCTAAGTTAGTTTGGAGCAACTAGTTGCTGGCCAAGCACCTAAAACAGGGGTAAGTAGCTGGGAACGCACCCTTTTAAAAAAAAAAACTAAAAAAAACCCTAACTAACTCACTTACACTGGCACGAATTAAATGGCCAGAATTGCAACTAAAAAGATAGTCCAGAAAAATCAAGTTGCTCCAAAAAAAAAGAGCAACTCCTGGGGAAACTTGGGCCCAATGACACAGTGTAAGCATAGATAAGGAAAAAGTAAAATCAAGACAAAGGATCCTTGACGGGATAAAGTAAATTGTAGCCAGATAAAGAGATCGCCTGCTTAGATTAAATGGAAAGGAAAATTCCCCAAAAGAACTGTGGATCAGTAATGGAAAATACTTAAAATATTCAAAGGGTACAAATCATGCAAAAAAAGGCATATTAGAAGTTGGGATTCCATGGATGAAGGAAATTAGATCATATTTGAAACTAAAAACAACCGTAAACATTTACAAGTCAGATTAATAAAAAAAACAAAGGGTTAATATAAATGAGTACAGAAAAGCTACAATAGATTAGAATAAAAACAGAAATTGCTGGAAATCTCAGCGGGTCAGGCAGCATCTATGGAGAGAAAAACAGAGTTAACGTTTCGGGTCGACGACCCTTCGTCAGAACTAGAGAGTGTTCAAAAAGAACACATTCTTAACACGCACTGAAAGGGGGAGGGGAAGAAAGACCTTCCTTTTTGTTCTGTGATGGGGTGGAAGCTTGGAGACACAAAAGGGACGATGGACCGAATTGAAATGGTAATGCCAGGAGTTAGAAAAACATTAGTCAAGATAGTGTCAGAACAGTAGAATAATGACCAGCTCCCATTAAAGACAAGGAGAAAAAAAGAAACAGGCTTGGGGGGAAGGGAGCCAAAGATTGGCAGCGGTTACGCTGTGAAATTGTTGAACTCGATGTTGAGTCCAGAAGGCTGTAAAGTGCCGAAATGAAAGATGAGGTGCTGTTCCTCGAGCTTGCGTTGAGCTTAGTTTGAACAGTGTAGGAGACCGAGGATGGAAAGATCAGAGTGGGAGTGGAGTGGAGAATTAAAGTGACCGGCAACCGGAAGCTCAGGGTCACACTTGCGGACTGAACGGAGGTGCTCTGCAAAGCCGTCACCTAATCTACACTAAAGGCAGGTATTGCATCTCCTGTGCTTGCATGGAAAGGTGCCGGTTGAAGGGGAGGTGTTGCTGGGGGTGACTGAGGAATGGACCAGGGTGTCACAGAGGGAGCGGTCCCTTTGTAATACTGAGAGGGGAGGGGAGGGGAAGATGTGATTGATGGTGGGACCATGCTGGAAGTGGCGAAAATGGCAGAGGATGATCCGTTGAACGTGGAGGCTGGTGGGGTGAAAGGTGAGGACAAGGAGAACCCAGTCATGGTTCTGAGAGGGAGGGGGAAGGGGTGAGGAGCAGAGGTGTGGGAAATAGAACGGACACGGTTGAGGACCATGTTAACTACGGCGGAGGTGGATCTGATTTTAGTTCAGGCCTTCAATTCGCGAACGTATTTTCCACCTGATTTTTCAGAATAGTATGTACCACATGGTACGCTTTGCAGCAAGAGATCCTGCCCACTACCAACTCAAATTCAGCAGAAAAATGGGTAAAAGTGGAAAAAAATTAATCTCCATTGTGGTCAAAATTCAATAAATTTCTCCAGAACAAAATACCCTGCAGTGGGGAGAATAAGAGAGATCTTTTATGCTGAGAAATAAACAAAAATAAAATTGCTAACAGCTCTTTTAAGATCAACATATTGGGTCTTTAACCATCTTAAATAGAAAACAGGCAGTCAATTACCCAGAAGAGCAGCGGATGTTCTGTGGAATATCAATTCCAAATCATTAAGCAAAATTTTCTCAAGGATATACGAGAGATTCCACAATGAAATTATCTTCTGCATAGAAATGCGCAATAGCAAAGATTTCTTCTGCTGAACTCTTTCCTCCTCCTCCTCCCCTCCCCGAAACATCACCCTACATTTATACCATAACTGACAGTCTCAAATGGAAGACCACTCAGGACGGCTTGTAAGGAAAATAGAAAAAAGGTCACTGGTGCATGACAGGGTGTCCTTGAGATTGTGACTTAGACGCATTGTTGGGAAGAATAGAGGGTGCTTGGTGGCACACTGGAGGTAGCTTTGCTCTGTATTAACCCACGCTGTGCTCGACTGGGAGTGCTCCCATGTTAACACAGGGTGCCTGAAATGGAAAGTGTGCCCTTCTCCAGGTCTCAATTTGATGAACAGAAAATTCACCACAAAGGTGAATGAAATCTCATGTAACTTGGATAAACATGAAGGGCTAGAAATTCAGTGTTTGGCGATAGCGGGTTTTTTCAGTTATTTTACAGCAAAAATACCACTAAAAACGTCACCATTTGTTAAGGGGGTAAAATTGGCAAAAAAAACTGCGCTTGACAGTAAAAATCAGCGTTGCACGAGGATTCGCAGTGGAAACCGCATTCCTCGCCAACTTTAGCCCGAGGCTTAACACTGACAAAAATACAGGCCCTGGGAGGGGAGAAAACACAAAAACAAATTGCAAAAATCAAAAAATAAATCAGAAAATATTAACTAATGAATCACTAAAAAGAATTAAAAAATAAAAATTTCAACTTACCTTTTTTGTAGATCTTCATACCTACGCTGTTTGCGGCTTCAATGCAGGCTTTTTTCAGTCGCTTTTTTCCCACCCAGAGTACAGGTTCCCCGAAAGGCCAATTTTAAGCGGTGTGTTTTTTTTTCGCGTTGCACATGGTCGATCCGCTTTTCAGCAATATTTTGAAATGGCCATTCATTAACTTTGGACAATTTAGGCAAGTACCTTTTAACGGCAAACAAGGCGAAATATCGCCGAAAAAAAACGTGTGCAAGGCTGGCCAATTTCTCCCCCTAATAGTTTTGCTCCTATGTAACACTATACTGGAGTGACAGTAAGAGAGAGACTTGCATTTATTGAACTTTTTTTCAAAAAAACCTCGTCAAACACATCTCTGGGAATTTCCCTCATTAACTTGGGTTTAAGACACTCTTGCTGAAATGACTAGTTGAATAGAAACTTTATTAATCTGAATTATCACATTAAATCTTAATGTAAATATCTGAACACTGACTACCGTCTCTCAATCCCTTTTGTTTATGTTTTACACCTAAAAACAGCTGGGGGCAGACACTTTACCCAGTAGCTTTTCACCGATAATAAGCTGTTCCAGTGGCAGCAAAGTTCAGTGTGTAGTATGTCTCTTGCCAGTTAAAAATATAAAATGCTGGAAGAAGGGAGGACTGAAGCACATCAGTCAACATAAAGACAGCCCCCACTGTAACATTTAGATATTTAGAATTGGGCAATCCCAAAGATGCCATTCCCTTTAAAGTGAGAAGGCAACAGAACAGGAAAGCACCAATCAATGCAACAGTGCATGAAAGTGCCATGAAAGGCAATACAAAAGACAGCACTATTACAGCCCCTCCCTTGAATTGCATATGTAGATTTTTTTTTAGAAAGATATTTATATTTAGAGCTCCAAGGAGCTTTGCATGAACCTCTCTCTATTCAACAAACAATAGTGCTTATGTGCCAGTGACACCAAGTCACTCCACTCCATTGCACTGGTTCAATTGCAACCAGATTATTCCCTCTCCTCACCTCCCACCCAAACTCAGCAGATGCCGAAAGCAGAAAGCCTAATCTACAGGCCTGAGTTTACTATAAACTCAGAAAAGTAGGAGATTGAAAAAACGCATCCGTCTAATACTACATACTGTCATCAAGTGTGAATTTGTACAGATCCACTTCTAAGAGCATGGAGAGTAGAGGCTAGTCAAAAGGTTAATTAGTCACAGGGCTTTGAGTTGGGCTGTCAGATCATACAGCTCACATAACTGCCAACCATTGCTAAAAGTGCTTGTTGCCACAAGATTAACCAATATTATTGTCCTTTCAAAGCAGCATGTTTCTGTAATGCCGTGAAACTTTTTATGGTGCAATATCAGTCTATGATGGTATTTTAAAATATTCATCATTCGGCGTTTATGATATTCCTTTTGTTAGATTAGTGCAATATGGAAGTGTTCAAAAGCTACTTCTCTCTGGTCAAACGGCATTGCGGGTTCAAAATGATAGCCTAAAGTTCTGAGATCTTAATGCACGAACATTTAACGTGTTGTTATGTAATTCCTTGGTCCACAATTTAAAATGGAGGTAGTAATCCTTTTATTCTAAATAAGTCAACACCTGCGTTAAAATAGTAGCTGAAGAACACAAGCAGCACATTAAACTTAGTCATTAATCTCACAAACAGTAACATCCTGTCTGATTTCTTCTGTTGATCTTAGGTCAGTGGAAATGTTGCAATCAGAGGGGAACTACATGTTTCATACACTAGAGGATCTTAATTTAAGCTAATTTTGTAGGGGGATGGGCACTAGGATAAAACATGAGAAACAAGGGGCCCAAGTTTCGAGCCGCGCAGTCCCGACCTGGATGCCCGTTTTTCGCGCCACAAAGTACGCCTAAAAAAAACTTCCAGATTCTCCAGCTCCCTGCAGGTCGTTTGCAGCTCGGCGCAGCGCAGCACGAGCCGTAGGGGGCGGAGCTAGGTCCCTGCGCTGAAAACAGTGCCGGGAACTCTGCACATGCGTGCTACAGTGGGTATGCAAGTGCAGTAGCTCCAGGCGCCCAAAACTGTGTGGGAGGGGCCTGAAGCACGCAGCCCCTAGCCCTGGCCGAATGGCCTCACTGGGGCTGCGTGAATAAGGCTCCGCCCACGCCCAGCTCCTGCTTCCTCCCGACCCAACTCCCGCTTCCCCCCACCCGGACCGGACCTCGACCCGACTCCAGTTTCTCCCCCCCCCCCCCCCACTCCGGGACCGGACCGGACCCAGCTCCCGCTTCCCCGCCCCCCCCCCACTCCAGGACCGGACCCGACCCGGCTCCCGCTTCCCCCCCCGCCCCTGGAACGGACCCGACCCGACCCCCCGGACTGGACCCGACCCGACTCCCACTTCTCCCCCCCCCGCCTCTGGACTCTACCCGACTCCCGCTTTCCCCCCACCCCCGGACTGGACCCGACCTGACCTCCCTCCCACCACCCCCCCCCCGACCCGCCCCAATGCCACCTACCTGTAAATCTTGTGCTGGGGACGGGCCCTGCCTGAAGTCTCGGGCCCGTTCAGCCTCCCTCCCCCTTCTCCCTCATCCCTCCCCCACCCCCCCCCCATCTCCCCCATTCCTCCCTCTGCTCGCTGTCAGAAACACAGACACAGACAGACAATGAGAGAGACACACAGACAGACAGACAGAGAGATAGAGACACTGACAGAGACACACTGGTGGGGGTGGGGGGGGCATCCCAGCACGCTGTTGGAGAGCTCCCGGTGCTGCAGTCAGTAAGTAGAAAATGTTTTATTTATTGATTTAAAAAAAAAAATTATTAATTTTTTTGATTGATTTATTGGTTGATTTATTGATGTTTTTATCATTTATTATTGATGATGGCTCTTTATTTGTAAAACTGAAGTGTTTAATGTTTGTAAACTTCCCTTTAAACCCCCCTCCCCCATTCCCTACGCCTGATTTGTAACCTACGCCTGATTTTCTAAAGTGTAGACAAGGTTTTTTCGAGCGTACAAAAATCTTCACTTACTCCATTAAGTTAGTTTGGAGTAAGTTTTCACTGACGAAACTTTGAAAACAGGCGTAAGTGGCCGGACACGCCCCCTTTTGAAAAAAAAATTCTGTTCCAAAGTGAAACTGTTCTAACTGACTAGAACTGGAGCAAACTAAATGGTGAGAATTCCGATTTCTAAGATACTCCGTTCTACACCAGTTGCTCCTAAAAATTAGGAGCAAATCATGTCGAAACTTGGGGCCAAGGGGCTAGACTTTCTACTTGGTGGCTAAGGCTGAAAAAAAATGGGCTTGTTCCAGCAATACGTATTGCCTGTGCTGATCGCCGGCTCAAGGCCCATTTTTTTGGTGATTTTCCACTCTGCCTTACCCCAGCAATGTCAAATGGGCGATGTGATTTCTCAGCGATCTCATGATCGCCCAAAGAAAACAGAAGTGAATGAAAAAAAAACTTCACTAGCAACGCTTTACTGCGCATGTGCAGGTTGATGCTCTTTCCCGCATTTTGAGAGGTCAAGGTTCTTCACACATGCTCAGAAGCTCTTTGTGGGGCTGGGGGGAGGAGAGAGAGAGAGAGAGAGAGAGAGAGAGAGAGAGAGAGAGAGAGAGAGAGAGAGAGAGAGAGAGAGAGAGAGAGAGAGAGGAGAGAGAGAGAGAGAGAAGGAGAGAGAGAAAGAAAAAGAGAGGAGAAAGGAAGCAGATATTTTAACAAAGCCTTAATTCATATCAATTTAAAGAATGGAGGGATCTGTAGAGAGGCGAAGGGCCAAGCCCTTCAGCGAGGAGGCCAATGAGGCCCTAGTTAACAGTGTTAGCGCGAGGTGGGAGGATCTGACACGGGGTGGGCATGGGAAAACTTCCACCCCGTGCATATCGGAGGATTTGGACAGAGATTGCCGACGTGGTCACATCGGCATCTAATGAAACGTGGACACCAAACCAGTGCCGCAAAAGATGGCAGTGTCTACTGGCAGCTGCAAGAATAAGTTGAAATCATATTTATTATTTAATGATGTATGGAAATTCTAATTAGAATCGGCAATGTTCTCGTAATCTTTAAGCATAACTAAATAAGGATTAAATGATTACATTTATGCACCGCAACATAAATTTGAATATTATAGTATGAAATATCTTATTCCTATGCAATTTAGTGCAAACTTGTAATTGAACTTATAAATCTGTCAGTCTTAAATGTTTATTGCCAAATCCATTTGCTTATGCCGTGAAATGTTACCTTATCTATTGCAGAAGAAGATATCTATCAACCAGCGAGAGCAGCACAGGACGGGCGGGGGCTGTGCCATGCTGCAGTCTTTCACCATCTACAAAGAGCTTGCAGTGGCCTTGGTGGGGCCAGAAAGCCATTGGGTCACAACCCATGATGTGGCCGAACCCACCCTAGAGTCACGTGAGTAATGAGAACTGTGCATTGTGCAATGTGTGAATCAATAGCAAATATTTGTTACGCGGGTAATCCTATGCAACGATACTTTAATTTGATATATAATTGAGTTATACCATTGAGATATACAATTGATCTTCAAATGAGGTCGTGTTAGACCTGGTGAGCGCTTGTGCATATGGGTTAATGGTAAAGTTTTGAGTTGTTTATAACTTCCATTTGTCTTTCAAAGGTCAACAAGTATTACTGGAGTCAGCGGACACGTCCACTGAACATTCATGAACCTCCCAGGAGGACGAGCCAGAGGAGGAGCCAGTGCAGACTCCTGCTGCTGCTGTGTGTGAGCAGGAGGAGGAGGAGGAGGAGGAGGAGGAGGAGGAGGAGGAGGTGGTGGTGGAGCAGGAGGAAGGACAGGAGATTTTTTTTGGGGGGAGGGGGTGGAAAAAGAGAACAACCTGCGACCATCTTTTTTGAGATAGATGAGGCACTGGGACCAAGGGTGTTCAGGTGGCGACGCCCACGGTGGTCCAGTCAGTGTGATATGCACTCGCCTGCCACGGAGGCCCAGACGGAAAGCTTACTATCCCGGTGCAGAGAGACAGTCGCGATCTTATCCAGGGGTTCGCGGCCAATTGGAGTCAGTTCTCCACAACCTAGAGTGAGTTCTGCTCGTGCTTCTCCGGCTGGTCTTCCGAGCAGTCAGACTGCTCGGGAGACGTTGGAGGCGATCAGGGAGCAGATAGCCGCAACAAATGCCCTACGGCATGCGTTGCTGGCTGGACACGGCGCTGCACCCCAAGGTGTCGTGTCCGCTCACAGCGAGACCCCAAGCACACAAGCGAGTACGGAGGACACAGTTCCTCCCGACTCAGAAGTAGAGCCTGAGGTTTCTGCTTCCGCTCAGTTACCTCCACCACTGCAGGAAGTCTTGCCGTCCCACTCTGCACGACGTCTTGGTGTTGGTCTGCGTCGACCAAAACGGGCGGGTGGGTGCGAACACGGGGTGGGACAGGATCTGGAGGGAAACGTGGTCGCAGGTATGGGGGTGGGGGGGGTGCTTTTCAATAATTCCGTTGTTCCATAAATGTTCACTTGTTATCATTTCATTATTCTCTTGTTATTGTTACTAAATTGGGCACTTATCAATACTTAAATGTTCACTTGTTATCATTACTTAACTGGTATTATTACTGAAATGGTCACTTGGTATTAATACTTAAATGTTCAATTTCTTCCAACGTTTTGGGGATTTTGAGGGAAGGATGGGTTGGTGCGGGGGGGATTGTTTAAAAAAAAATTTATTTCTTAAAAAAAAGTTTCTCTATAACTTTTGTACCTTCTCTCTTAGTTACATAAGTTTTACAACGTACAGTTTTTCATGCATATTTGTTTGTTTATTCTGTTTCCCCACGGAAATGAAACTTTTGATTAACCGTAACCGTTTGAATATCAACAATAATAGTTCATGCGAAGCGTTCATTAATGAGTTGCTGACACAAAAGCTTAGCGGCTGTGTAACTGCCACTGGCTACTGGTCTTCGGGAAAGATGTGGTGGTACCGGTGCTAGATCGCCAGGCTGATTAAGATCCCCTATATCCTCGCCCGCCTGTTCCTCCTCTTCATCCTCGCCGGCTGGTTCTTCTGTTTCCCCTCCTTCTGGAGGTGGACCTGCAGCATGATCTGGCATTATTTGGCCTCTCTTTATAGCTAGCTTATGCAGCATGCAACACACCACAATAAACTCTGCTACCTGGTCAGGGTGGTACTGTAGGCTGCCTCCAGAATGATCCAGGCATCTGAAGCGCTGCTTTAGGAATCCAATTGTCTTTTCAACGATGTTGCGAGTCGCTATGTGACTTTCATTATACCGTTTCTGTGCTTCAGTGATGGGATTACGCAGAGGGGTCATCAGCCAACTGGCAAGGCCTTATCCTTTATCCCCCAGCATCCAACCGTGACCTTCTGGCTGATTGGCAAACAGGTACTTTCATGCAAGATGTGCGCATCATGGATGCTGCCAGGAAATGTAGCATTTACTGTCATAATTGTTTGATTGTGGTCGACAACAAGCTACACATAGTGAGTGGAACCCCTTTCTGTTACGAAACACCTCCACGTTCTTTAAGGGTGCTCTAAGGGCAACGTGCGTGCAGTCTATTGCTCCCTGCATCTTGGGAAAGTCTGCTATTCTCGAGAAACCCAAAGCCCTCTTGGTCTGTGCCTCCCTGGTCATTGGGGAGCTTATGAAGTCCATCCTGCAAGCGTAAAGGGCTTCAGTCACCTGTCAAATGCAGCAGTGTGTAGCGTGCTGAGAGAAATGGCAGATGTCGCCAGCTGAAGCCTGAAAAGATCCCAATGCGTAAAAGGCTAGGGCAGCAGTAAACTTCACCTCAACGGACAGTGCGGTTCTGATGGTGCTGGAAGGCTGCAGATCATCCTTGAAAAGTTGACATATCTCATCGATGACCTCCTTACGGAATCGCAGCCTCCTAAGACAAGCATTTTCAGACAAGTTCAAGTAGGATTGCTTCTCCAAGTACCTACGTTGGCTGTATGGTCTCCTCCTCCGTCTTCGTCTCCATCTACGCATTTCTCTGCCACCTCTTCAATTAATCCTTTCAGTAACCAGTGTGTGAGCAGTTGCAATTAAAGACAGGGAAAGCATGGGCCCCATCACGATCGATAATTACTTTCACTAATTTTAATAATCTCTCTACTCTATACTCTCTGATCACTGTAGTCTGCCCTCTCTGTACTCTCTAAGCTGTATACCAGTCAATTTGATAGGCCCCAACAACATCATTACATAACTTCACTATATAAAAGCTATTTACAAAATAATTCCAATGAGATCTATTTAGCATAAATAAGTTGATAATACCTATTTATATTCAGAAGAAAATTCTGAGGACAATTTTCTTCAATTTTACTCTCTAAATGACTCAACTAATTCTCCACCCTTCCTCCAAAGTTCAAAATGGCATCCGCAGTGCACATTTCCTTCTCTTAGGCCCTGAAAAAGCAACTATTTTTCAGCACTCTTTTGGGCCTTGCATCAGCCCAGCGAAGCGCATGCTAGGTGCCGAAACTTGGGATGAGCCTTGTGTGGGCGATCATCTCGGCGATCAAAGTGGAAACTTAGGCACCTGTTTTTCCAGCAATGTTTTGGGCCTAGTTTCCACTTTTTGCTCAAAATGGGCGAGAGGTCAGTTTTGGGCGATAGATGGGCGATGTGAAGTGGAAAGTCTAGCCCAAAGTGCACAGAGCACAGTTGAGGAGTCAAATAAATAACCTATTTGGTTAACATTAAGGATTACACTACTGGGTGTATACAATAGACAAAGTAGACACATTCCCTTGAGGGGAAAAATGGGCATCCAGAGAGTTAGTTCCCTGGATGACTAAAAATATAGGGGCCAAGTTTCCCCAGGAGTTGATTCTTTTTTTTTGGAGCAACTTGATTTTTCTGGACTATCTTTTTAGTTGCAATTCTGGCCATTTAATTTGCGACAGTGTAAGTGAGTTGGTTAGGTTTTTTTTTTAGTTCAGTTTTTTTCCCCCAAAAGGGGTCGTTCCCAGCCACTTACCCCTGTTTTAGGCATTTGGCCAGCAAATAGTTGCTCCAAATTAACTTAGACCAGCATATGTTACCACTTCTGTTCGCATAGAAAAACTTGCGCTGATTCCTTAACTCGAGGTAAGGTTTTTCTGTGCAGACAGAAGTGGCAACATACGCTGGCCTAAGTTAGTTTGGAGCAACTATTTGCTGGCCAAACTCGCTTAAAT
The DNA here is from genome assembly GCF_044704955.1 of Pristiophorus japonicus. Taxonomy (NCBI): domain Eukaryota; kingdom Metazoa; phylum Chordata; class Chondrichthyes; family Pristiophoridae; genus Pristiophorus; species Pristiophorus japonicus. Next base: position 486,447,592 of record NC_091977.1, read on the forward strand.
GGCCAAAACAGGGGTAAGTGGCTGAGAACACAACCTTTTGAAAAAAAACTGGTGCAAATTAAATAGCCAGAATTGCAACTAAAAATTTACTCCAGAAAAATCAAGTTGCTCCAAAAAAAAGAGCAACTCCTGGGGAAATTTGGCTAACAAATTTTTTTTTCAGGTTTTCCAACTTACCATTGCTGGCAAGGCTGCACCGCTAGGTTTTACCTGCCTGTGTTTGATGCGCGGCGTACGGGTCGGGTAAGTGCCGAAACTCGGACGGTAACGCAATCAGAGTTGTTACACGCAGCTCTCACCAGCGGTGCTTCTAAGCGCCACCGCAAACAAGGAGCCGAAGATCGCGACCAGGTTTTCTCCGCGGAGGTTGAAAATGCAGCAAAAACCCAGTCGCAAACCACCCGAAAATCCAGCCCCATGATTCTACCTTGCTATTTGACAGAGGAAGGTCATCTGAGCAACCTGGCAAAGTTCCTAAAGAAGATATCTACCACAAAACCAGAAATCAAATGCTGCTTAGGTATTTGATGGATTTTTGTGTTTAAAACCTACAAAAAGTGCTGCAGTGGCAGAACTGATGGTATGTGTAAGCTGATTCCTTTCATTCCTGTAATGGACATTTTTCATTAATTGTTGTGCTTTGTATTGGCCCAAACTTAATTCAAGCTCATATTGCTCTCTTTGCACGTTGCATGATGCTGCACGAGGTAGGCAATGCCATAAAACAGCTTAAGAATAACAAGGCTACGGGTGCGGATCGAATTCCTGCTGAGGCGCTAAAGGCGCGGATACATGACCTCATCTCTCTTATTTGGAGGGGGGAAGAGCATGCCGGGAGATCTCAAAGATGCAGTGATCGTGACCATCTTTAAAAAGAGGGGCAAATTCGACTGTGGCAACTACAGGGGATTCTCCCTGCTATCAGCCACTGGGAAGGTTGTCGCTAGAGTTCTCCTCAACCATCTTCTCCCTGTGGCCGAGGAGCTCCTCCCGGAATCACAGTGCGGATTTTGTCCCCTACGTGGTACAACGGACACGATCTTTACAGCGCGACAGCTGCAGGAAAAATGTAGGGAGCAGCGCCAGTCCTTATACATGGCCTTTTTTGACCTTAGAAAGGCCTTTGACACGGTCAACCGTGAGGGCTTATGGAGCGTCCTCCTCCGTTTTGGATGCCCCCAAAAGTTTGTCAACATCCTTCGCATGCACCACGACATGCAGGCCGCGATCCTTACCAGCGGTTTCATTACAGACCCAATCCACATCGGGACCGGGGTCAAACAGGGCTGCGTCATCACTCCAACCCTCTACCTGATCTCCCTCGCTGCCATGCTCCATCTCACAGTCAACAAGCCCCCCGCTAGAACTAAACTACAGAACCAGTGGGAAGCTGTTTAACCTACGCCGCCTCCAGGCGAGGTCCAAGATCACCCTAACCTCTGTCGTTGAGCTGCAGTACGCAGACTCGCCTGCGTCTGCGCACATTGAGGTTGAACTCCAAGATATAGTCTATGTATTCACCGAGGCATATGAAAGCATGGGCCTTACGCTTAACTTCCACCAGCCTACCCTCGCTGCACAGCACTGCCACCCAGTCATCAAGATTCATGGCTCGGCCCTCGACAACGTGGACCACTTCCCATACCTCGGGAGCCTTTTATCAACAAAGTCAGACATTGATACGGAGATTCAACATCGCCTCCAGTACACCAGTGCAGCTTTGGCCGCCTGAGGAAAAAAGTGTTCGAAGACCAGACCCTCATATCTACTACCAAGTTCATGGTCTACAGGGCTGTGGTAATACCCGCCTTCCTGTATGGATCAGAGACATGGACGATGTACAGAAGACACCTCTCAAGTTGCTGGAGATATATCACCAATAATGTCTCCGCAAGATCCTGCAAATCTCCTGGGAGGACAGGCGCACCATCAGTATGCTCGCCCAGGCTAACATCCCCAGCATTGAATCACTGATCACACTCTATCAGCTTCGCTAGGCAGGCCACATAATTCACATGCCAGACACGAGGCTCCCTAAGCAATTGCTGTATGCAGAGCTCTTTCGTGGCAAATGAGCCAAAGGTAGACAGCAGAAACGTTATAAGGACACTCTCAAAGCCTCCCTGGTATAGTGCGACATCACCACTGACACCTGGGAGTCCCTGGCCGAAGACCGCCCTAGGTGGAGAAAGTGCATTCTGGAGGGCGTGGAGCTCTTTGAATCTCAATATAGAGAGCACGAAGAGGTCAGGCGCAGGCAGCGGAAGGAGCGTGCGGCAATCAGTCCCACGCCCCCCTTCCCCTGACAAATGTCTATCCCACCTGTGACAGAGTCTGTGGTTCTCGCATTGGACTGTTCAGCCAGCAAAGGACTCACTTTCGGAGTGGAAGCAAGTCTTCCTCGATTCTGAGAGACTGCCTATGATGACTCTCTCTGCTCCTTAATTGTAAATAAATACTACAGTTAGTTTTAGCCTGCAAGAGTTTGTATCTATGTGGTCAACCTGTATATTGTTTACTGAAGACTGAAAATGTAGATGAGCAACCCGTGCCAATCTCCAAAGGACACAGCCCACTGGAACTATTGGGTAAATTCTGCAAAGCTGCGCTTCTGGCACAGTTTCACTCGATGGCAACGGGACTGCAGACAGGCTTAGAAATCAACGAGTCCAATTCACAGCAGTTCAGATTTCTCAGTCATTAAATTTACGGCAGGATATTCTAGAAAATGGCAATCAAGCACAATGATATCTGCACCCAAATATCCAACCTGTCCAGCAAGACGATCAGGAGCCTTGAAAAATGTATCTTTGTCCTCAAAAATTATTGCCACATATCAAACCAACTACCTGAAAATCCTCAGAGTTCAGAATGCTAAATTGAAAATTACAACCCGAGTAATGATTGGGAAGTGATTAGGTCAATAAAATTAACTTAAATAGTTCAAGCATTCCACTGGTGTACTTTGGATATCTGACTGCTGCATATAGCTTCTTTCAATCGCTCCGCACCGGTTAAAGCAGTTGGCACACTGATCTCAGATCAATGCATTTGCCATAAATAAAATTGAGCCAACCCTTTGTCAGAGGAAAGGTGCAACTCTTTCATTAAATTGAGTTTGGCTGGGCTCCAATAGCAACCCCAATACAATTCAACCACTGCTCTTGTTTTGGTCTCATTTCTTCTACACAAAAATGTATAACCATCTTCACTCATCTGTCAACTCTGGCTCGGATTCCACATCCAAACAATGCAAGTAATCTTTCACAATTAAAAAAAATGGTACTTCTGCTCTTCATCTTCTTCACTTGTCCATGTTTACTCTCAGATTCTTACTTTTATACTTTTCTATATCTTGCATTTAGATTCTCCACTTATTTGTTTTCCCCTCATGACTCTGCCTTCCATTATCTAATCTGCAATTGTGACAAAAACTGATCTTTAACTGCACAAAAGACTGCTTTCCCCAACTAATGGAATATTAGCAGGTTGGAGATTGACTCTATAGTATCACTGAAATTACCAGATCAAATGTATTAAGTCTTTTTTTTTAAATAAAAGAAACCACAAATTAGTTTCCCCCAGCCATTCAGTAGAGCTAGCTTGCAATGCCATAATTAATTCTAGTCTGTGGCACCTGAAGGATTTCAAAATAATTAGTTTCTTGTAAAATATCCTGTATTAATATGGCCTCTTGTCACGCCAATGCACTTCACACAATTAATTCCTAGTAAGGAAGGACATTAGCTTGGATGATGTGGAATCGGTATGGGTGGAGCTGCGGAATACCAAAGGGCAGAAAACGCTAGTGGGAGTTGTGTACAGACCACCAAACAGTAGTCGTAAGGTTGGGGACAGCATCAAACAAGAAATTAGGGATGCATGCGATAAAGGTACAGCAGTTATCATGAGCAAATTTAATCTACGTATAGATTGGGCAAACCAAACTGATAACAATAAAGTGGAGGAGGATTTCCTGGAGTGTATTAGAGATGGTTTTCTAGACCAGTATGTCGAGGTACCAACTAGAGGGCTGGCCATCCTAGACTGGGTGATGTGCAATGAGAAAGGACTAATTAGCAATCCTTGTGCGAGGCCCCTTGGGGAACAGTGACCATAATATGATAGAATTCTTCATTAAGATGGAGAGTGACACAGTTAATTAAGACTAAAGTCCTGAATTTAAGCAAAGGTAACTTTGATGGTATGAGACGTGAATTGGCTAGAATAGACTGGCGAATGATACTTAAAGGATTGACGGTGGATAGGCAATGGCAAACATTTAAAGATCACATGGATGAACTTCAACAATTGTACATCCCTGTCTGGAGTAAAAATAAAACGGGGAAAATGGCTCAACCGTGGCTAACAAGGGAAGTTAGAGATAGTGTTAAATCCAAGGAAGAGGCATATAAATTTGCCAGAAAAAGCAGCAAACCCGAGGATTGGGAGAAATTTAGAATCCATCAGAGGAGGACAAAGGGTTTAATTAGGAGGGGTAAAATAGAGTAGGAGGGGAAGCTTGCTGGGAACGTAAAAACTGACTGCAAACCTTCCGTAGATATGTGAAGAGAAAAAGATTAGCGCAGACAAACGTAGGTCCCTTGCAGTCAGATTAAGGTAAATTTATAATGGGGAACAAAGAAATGGCAGACCAATTGAACAAATACTTTGGTTCTGTCTTCACGAAGGAAGACACAAATAACCTTCCAGAAATACTAGGGGACCGAGGATCTAGTGAGAAGGAGGAACTGAAGGAAATCCTTGGTCGGTGGGAAATTGTGTAGGGGAAATTGATGGGATTGAAGGCCGATAAATCCCCGGGGTCTAATAGTCTGCATGCCAGAGTACTTAAGGAAGTGGCCCTAGAAATAGTGGATGTATTGGTGATCATTTTCCAACAGTCGATCGACTCTGGATCAGTTTCTATGGACTGGAGGGTAGCTACTGTAACAACACTTTTTAAAAAAGGAGGGAGAGAAAACGGGTAATTATAGACCGGTTAGCCTGACATCAGTAGTGGGTAAAATGTTGGAATCAATTATTAAAGATGAAATAGCAGCGCATTTGGAAAGCAGGGACAGGATCGATCCAAGTCAGCATGGATTTATGAAAGGGAAGTCATGCTTGACAAATCTTCTGGAATTTTTTTGAGGATGTAACGAGTAGACTGGCCAAGGGAGAACCAGTGGATGTGATGTATTTGGACTTTCAAAAGGCTTTTGACAAGATCCCACACAAGAGATCGGTGTGCGAAAGTAAAGCACATGATATTCGAGGTAATTTACTGACGTGGATAGAGAACTGGTTGGCAGACAGGAAGCAGAGTCGGGATTAACGGATCCTTTTCAGAATGGCCGGCAGTGACTAGTGGGGTGCTGCAGGGCATCAAACAGGAAATTAGGGGAGCATGCAATAAAGGTGCAGCAGTTATCATGGGTGACTTTAATATGCATACAGATTGGTCTAACCAAACTGGAAGCAATACAGTGGAGGAGGATTTCCTGGAGTGCATAAGGGATGGTTTTCTAGACCAATATGTCGAGGAACCAACAAGGGGGGAGGCCATCTTAGACAGGGTGTTGTGTAATGAGAGGGGATTAATTAACAATCTCGTTGTGCGAGGCCCCTTGGGGAAGAGTGACCATAATATGGTGGAATTCTACATTAGAATGGAGAATGAAACAGTTAATTCAGAGACCATGGTCCAGAACTTAAAGATGGGTAACTTTGAAGGTATGAGGCATGACTTGGCTAGGATAGATTGGCGAATGATACTTAAGGGGTTGACAGTGGATGGGCAATGGCAGACATTTAGAGACCGCATGGATGAACTACAACAACTGCACATCCCTGCCTGGCATAAAAATTTAAAAAAAGGGAAAGTGGCTCAACTGTGGCTATCAAGGGAAATCAGGGATAGTATTAAAGCCAAGGAAGTGGTATACAAATTGGCCAGAAATAGCAGCGAACCCGGGGACTGGGAGAAATTTAGAACTCAGCAGGAGGAGGACAAAGGGTTTGATTAGGGCAGGGAAAATAGAGTACGAGAGGAAGCTTGCAGGGACCATTAAGACGGACTGCAAAAGCTTCTATAGATATGTAAAGAGAAAAAGGTTAGTAAAGACAAACGTAGGTCCCCTGCAGTCAGAATCAGGGGAAGTCATAATGGGGAACAAAGAAATGGCAGACCAATTGAACAAGTACTTTGGTGCGGTATTCACTAAGGAGGACACAAACAACCTTCCAGATATAAAAGGGGTCAGAGGGTCCAGTAAGAAGGAGGAACTGAGGGAAATCCTTATTAGTCGGGAAATTGTGTTGGGGAAATTGATGGGATTGAAGGCCGATAAATCTCCAGGGCCTGATGGACTGTATCCCAGAGTACTTAAGGAGGTGGCCTTGGAAATAGTGGATGCATTGACAGTCATTTTCCAACATTCCATGGACTCTGGATCAGTTCCTATGGAGTGGAGGGTAGCCAATGTAACCCCACTTTTTAAAAAAAGGAGGGAGAGAAAACAGAGAATTGTCGACCGGTCAGCCTGACAGTGGGTAAAATGATGGAATCAATTATTAAGGATGTCATAGCAGCGCATTTGAAAAGAGGTGACATGATGGGTCCAAGTCAGCATGGATTTGTGAAAGGGAAATCATGCTTGACAAATCTTCTGGAATTTTTTGAGGATGTTTCCAGTAGAGTGGACAAGGGAGAACCAGTTGATGTGGTGTATTTGGACTTTCAGAAGGCTTTCGACAAGGTCCCACACAAGAGATTAATGTGCAAAGTTAAAGCACATGGGATTGGGGATAGTGCGCTGACATGGATTGAGAACTGGTTGGCAGACAGGAAGCAAAGAGTAGGAGTAAATGGGTACTTTTCAGAATGGCAGGCAGTGACTAGTGGGGTACCGCAAGGTTCTGTGCTGGGGCCCCAGCTGTTTACATTGTACATTAATGATTTAGACGAGGGGATTAAATGTAGTATCTCCAAATTTGCGGATGACACTAAGTTGGGTGGCAGTGTGAGCTGCGAGTAGGATGCTATGAGGCTGCAGAGTGACTTGGATAGATTAGGTGAGTGGGCAAATGCATGGCAGATGAAGTATAATGTGGATAAATGTGAGGTTATCCACTTTGGTGGTAAAAACAGAGAGACAGACTATTATCTGAATGGTGACAAATTAGGAAAAGGGGAGGTGCAACAAGACCTGGGTGTCATGGTACGTCAGTCATTGAAGGTTGGCATACAGGTACAGCAGGTGGTTAAGAAAGCAAATGGCATGTTGGCCTTCATAGCGAGGGGATTTGAGTACAGGGGCAGGGAGATGTTACTACAGTTGTACAGGGCTTTGGTGAGGCCACACCTGGAGTATTGTGTACAGTTTTGGTCTAACTTGAGGAAGGACATTCTTGCTATTGAGGGAGTGCAGCGAAGGTTCACCAGACTGATTCCCGGGATGGCGGGACTGACATATCAAGAAAGACTGGATCAACTGGGCTTGTATTCACTGGAGGTCAGAAGAATGTGAGGGGATCTCATAGAAACGTTTAAAATTCATACGGGTTTGGACAGGTTAGATGCAGGAAGAATGTTCCCAATGTTGGGGAAGTCCAGAACCAGGGGTCACAGTCTAAGGATAAGGGGTAAGCCATTTAGGACCGAGATGCGGAGGAACTTCTTCACCCAGAGAGTGGTGAACCTGTGGAATTCTCTACCACAGAAAGTTGTTGAGGCCAATTCACTAAATATATTCAAAAAGGAGTTAGATGTAGCCCTTACTGCTAGGGGGATCAAGAGGTATGGCGAGAAAGCAGAAATGGGGTACTGAAGTTGCATGTTCAGCCATGAACTCATTGAACGGCGGTGCAGGCTCCAAGGACCGAATGGCCTTCTCCTGCACCTATTTTCTATGTTTCTATGTTTCTTTGTGCTGGGACCCCAGCTATTTACAATATACGTCAATGATTTAGATGAAGAAATTGAGTGCAATATCTCCAAGTTTGCAGATGAGACTAAGTGGGTGGCGGTGTGAGCTGTGAGGAGGATGCTAAGAGGCTGCAGGGTGACTTGGACAGGTTAGGTGAGTGGGCAAATTGTTGGCAGATGCAGTACAATGTGGATAAATGTGAGGTTATCCACTTTGGTGGTAAAAACACAAAGGCAGATTATCTGACTGGCGGCAGATTAGGAAAAGGGGAGGTGCAACGAAACCTGTGTGTCATAGTGCATCAATCATTGAAAGTTGGCATGCAAGTACAGCAGGCGGTAAATGGCATGTTGGCCTTCATAGCTAGGGGATTTGAGTATAGGAGCAGGGAGGTCTTACTGCAGTTGTATAGGGCCTTGGTGAGGTCTCACCTAGAATATTGTGTTCAGTTTTGGTCTCCTAATCTGAGGAAGGACGTTCTTGCTATTGAGGGAGTGCAGCGAAGGCTCACCAGAATGATTCCCGGGATGGCAGGACTGACATATGAGGAGAGACTGGATCAACTGGGCCTTTATACATTGGAGTTTAGAAGGATGAGGGGGGATCTCATAGAAACATAAAACTCTGATGGGACTGGCAGGAAGAATATTTCTGATGTTGGGGAAGTCCAGAACCAGGGGACACAGTCTAAGGATAAGGTGTAAGCCATTTAGGACTGAGATGAGGAGAAACTTCTTCACTCAGAGTTGCTAACCTGTGGAATTCTTGACCGCAGAAAGTTGGTGATGGCAGTTCATGGGATATATTCAAGAGGGAGTTAGATATGGCCATTACGGCTAAAGGGATCAAGGGGTATGGAGAGAAAGGGGTACTGAGGTGAATGGTGGTGCAGGCTCGAAGGGCCGAATGGCCTACTCCTGCACCTATTTTCTATGTTTCTATGGAATGTTGTGACCTGTTGTACAGAAAAACAAGGATGAATGAGGCTGGATGCGTTATGTTTATACTCCACTTGCTGGTTATTATATAAACATGAACAATCAAGAAGCATTTTATATTTGAACTTGGAATAGATTTCTTTTAACAGGTTATGCCAAGATCCATATTCCAGGTAAGTGCTTCTTTGGTCAACTGGATCAAGTAAGCATACTTGAAAATAAGCACAACAATAATGTGACATCCCTCACAGATACCCATTGCAGACTTGTTCAGCTAGTTTACACAATGAGTTCTCGTATTTTTTGGTGGAGTGAGGTTGAGGTGAAAAAAAGAGAGCAAAATAAATAACGCATTTTCCAGCACATCCCAAAATGCTTCACGGACAATTAGGTACTTTTGAAGTGTAGTTACTGCTAGAATGCAGGAAAATGCAGCAGTCAATTTGCGCACAAGGTTTCACAAACAGTAATATAATAAATGACCTGAAAATTTCATTTTCTTTTAAGTCTTATTGGTTAAAGGATATCATCATAGGTGGTCCCTCGAACGAGGATGACTTGCTTCCACAAGAGTTCACAGATGTTTCAATGAAGGACCCGATATTCCAGTCCTGAACTCCAATTGAGGGAGTGAAAGATGCCTATGCATGGATTTAAAAAAAAACGTGTGGTGACCGTTGCACATCAGCCACCACACGGGCTCGACAGAGCTCAGCCTGGGCCTTTATCCAGTGGCAAGGTTTGAACCAGGATGACTGGATGACCTGCTCTGCTGCACAAACCTAATGTGCACACATATCGCAGTGTGGGCAGGCCCGTGCTGCCCCTGGGCCCTCGGCTCTTCTGGGCCCTGTTAAAAGATAAATGTTAGCCAGATCATCAGGAGAATTCTCCTGGTTTTCTTCCAACAATGCCATGGGATCTTTTTTGTTCACCTGAGTAGATGGGACATCGATTTAAGATCTCATCTGAAAGATGACACATCAAACAGTACTGCACTGGAGTGTCAGCCTAGATTTTGTCTCAGGAGTTGGGCTTGAACTCACAACCTTCTGACTCAGAGGCAAGAGGGTTACCACAGAGTCAAAGCAGTCTTTTTGAAAACAAGACCAGAATGTAGGAATGAGAAAATACCAGCTTAAACACCCAACCTCTCCTTTTATATCACATCAGGAATCAATCATTCTTTTTTAATGATACAACGGAATCAGTTTTTTACTGCACTCTATTCCGTAAGCCAATTGATTCTAAGCATAAAATATTCGGGTTGCCAAGTCCAGCTCATAACGGGCTAGTTTAGGTCATGATTTTGCATAAAATTATCTTCCAACATACTACTTTCTTCATTGTTATTTGATTGAGGGAATAGCAAGAAAGCAGTCACGGGATGTTGAGATGAAGAGAGAGAAGTTAAATGAAGGTAGCTCTGCAGTCCACTAGAGCATATCTTTCCAGAGTTCCTACTCCACTGTCTTTACAGAAACTAGTTATTTCTTAAATAAGTGATGTCCTGGCCTCAATTACTGTTCCTGGCAAACCATTCCATATAAAGTTTATTGAGCCTCAAAGCCTTTCCCTATTTTCCTAAAATGTGTATGTTTTAGTAATATTAATACATTTAATCACACCCTCCCTCCTTAACCACCATTCTTCGAATGCTTTGTTGGCTTTTCTTTATAACTCAATAATCTAAAAAGCACCTCTGAATTATTTTGCTGTTTATCCTTCAAAATTCCTGCATTCTTCAAAATGTCTTCCAATGCAGAAAGATCAGCTGAGCACAATACTCCATGACTTGGCTCAGTGGTGGCACACTCACCCTAGTCAGGTGGTCATGGGTTCAAGCCCCACTCCAGAGATTTGAGTACATAATCTCGCCTGGCACTTCAGTGCACTACTGAGGGAATGCTACACTGTTGAAGGTGCTGTCTTTTAGATGAAATGTTAAACCGACTCAGGTGGATGTAAAGATCCCATCACACAAATCGAAGAGCAGGTGAGTTCTTCTCAGTGTCCTAGCTAACATTTATCTCTCAACCAACACCCAAAAACAAATTATCTGGTCATTTATTTTATTATTGTTTGTGGGACTTTGCTGTGCACAAATTGGAATGTGAAGATGGCAGCCATACCAGGGAGAAAACCAGCCTGGGAGAGAATAAAGGTATTACCGGGGACACGGCCATCAAAGCTGGAGACCAGGGAGTGGTTGAGCAGATTAACAGCTGCAAAAGTATTGCAGAAATTGAAAGGCCAAAGGCTAAATAGTTGGGAATTTTACACATCAGCTATAAATGATGTGGGAGGTGGGGGGATGGAAAGGGTTTTTTTTTCCAGGAAGGATGCAGGTGGCAACCTTGGAAGGAGGTAGAGGGAAATAAGTGAATGGTGCCAGACATAAGGAAGTGGTCAGAGGTGGTTAGGTGTGGGGGAGGGGCGGGGGGGTTAAGAGGAGGAATTGTGATGGAAAACAATTGATTTTTTATTTTACTTCAAAGTTTAACGTCAATTGCTTGTTACTTTAATAGTCTGCCTAATTTACCATATTAGGAACAGAGAGTCCATGACGGAATCCTTATACTCTGCCAACCGCATTAGCACACTTGGAGCTTTCATCCATTCACCTTTACCCTTTGCTTCCTAGCATGGAGCTTTCTTTATTGCTCAATTTGACACTTCCTCTTTCATTCAAATAGCTTTCACTTTAACCTGATCTACCAATCAGTTCATGGCCAATATTTATCCCTCAATCAATATAACAAAAAAAAGATTATCTGGTTATGATCACTTTGCTGGTGTGGGAGCTTGCTGCGTGAAAATTGGCAGCTGCATTTCTTACATTACAACAGTGACTACATACAAAAGCAAAATACTGCAGATGGTGGAAATCTGAAATAAAAATATAAAGTGCTGGAAATACTCAGCTGGTCAAGCAGCATCTGTGGAGAGAGATACAGAGTTAGTGTTTGAGGTCGATGACCTTTTGTCATAACGGTTCTGACGAAAGGTCATCAACCTGAAACGTTAACTTTTTCTCTCTCCACAGATGCTGCCTGACCAGCTGTGTATTTCCAGCATTATCTATTTTGTCTTCAAAAGTACTTCATTGGCTGTAGTGCTTTGAGATGTCCGGTGCTTGTGAAGAGATGCTCTATAAATGCAATTCTTTCTTTACCAAACTCCTACAAAAAGTCCTGACATTCACATCATCAGATTTATCCACCAATTCAGTTATAACCCTGAAAGAATTCCAATAAATTGGTTAGTCATAAATTTCTTATATTTTAATAGACTGTTATGTTTATCTACAATACAACAGTGACAACACTTCAAAACTAATTTATTGGCTGTGAAGTACTTTGGGACCTCCCAAGATCATGAAAGGCGCTATATAAATGTAAATTCTCTTTTTCTTAACAGACTGCAAGGTTTTCCTACGAGAGAAATCTTATAAATGCTCCAAGATCTTAATTGATCCTTTATTAAAAACTGGAACATTTTGCAATCTTCTAGTATTCCTCTTCTATTTACTGTGAAAGATGTCTTCCTATGACATTGAGTGTCCAAAATCCGGATTCCAGAATCCGGACCAATTGGTGGCAGGGTTGTCCGGAATCCATAAAATGTTCCAGAATCCAGATCAGTCGACCCTGCCTCACTGTCCCTCGCCTCGCCGCTGCCCGACCTTGGGCCTCGCCGCCACTGCCCTTACCTCGAGGCCTCCTCGCCGGTCCATCCGAATATCACCTCTGCGATGGGGCCGCCCGACCAGCTCTTCGGCAGTGGGGCCCAGGCCGACGACCTCATCACCCAGCGAACACCCACTCCTCCCCCTCCCCATCCACGACGTTCCAAAATCCGGAAATACCCGAACCTAGGCTCGGGTGTTTCCATATTTGTGATGTCAGATAGACATTCCAAATCCGGCAAAACGCAAAATCCGGAATGGTCTCGGTCCCGAGGATTCCAGATTCGGGACGCTGCACCTGTACTACTTAACCTATTTCCTTAAGTATTCTGGAATGCATTTTATGTGATCAAGAAAATTAAAAACTTCTAATGGCTACTTCATGTCTAACTTCTAAGAACTCCAATGAATCTTGCCTTCTTTGCTAGAAATGGAGTGGAAATCACAATATATATATATTTATTTCCCTCGATCATCTTGCCTCTCAAGCAGTCTCACCTATTCAAAATGTTGCTATTAAACTTTTGGCTTTCAAATTTGCTTGTGTGTTGTTTTTAAAACCAATTTATGAATCCAGTGATAATGCAGATGAAACAGATAATGCTGACCTATCATTTGACAGCAAAAAGACAAGTTAAACATCGAAAAATATAGAAAATAGGTGCAGGAGCAGGCCATTCGAGCCTGCACCACCATTCAATACGATCATGGCTGATCATGCAACTTCAGTACCCCACTCCTGCCTTCTCTCCATATCCCCTGATCCTTTTAGCCGTAAGGGCCACATCTAACTCCCTTTTGAATATATCCAACGAACAACTTTCTGTGGTAGAGAATTCCATAGGTTCACAATTCTCTGGGTGAAAAAGTTTCTCCTCATCTCAGTCCTAGATGGCTTACTCCTTATCCTTAGACTGTGATCCCTGGTTCTGGACTTCCCCCAATATCAGGAACATTCTTCCTGCATCTCACCTATCCAATCCTGTCAGAATTTTATATGTTTCTATGAGATCCCCTCTCATCGTTCTAAACTCCAGTGAATATAAGCCTAGTCAATCCAGTCTTTCTTCATTTGTCAGTCCTGCCATCCCAGGAATCAGTCTGGTGAACCTTCGCTGCACTCCCTCAATAGCAAGAATGTCCTTCCTCAGATTAGACGACCAAAACTGAACATAATACTTAAGGTGAGGTTTCAGCAAGGCCCTGTACAACTGCAAGACCTCCCTGCTCCTATACTCAAATCCTCTCGCTATGAAGGCCAACATGCCATTTGCTTTCTTTACTGCCTGCTGTACCTGCATGCCTACTTTCAATGACTGATGTACCATGGGAGGTCTTGTTGCACCTCCCCAGATTGCATGTCAGACCCATGGGCTAAGCTTGAAACGTTAATCTCTTTTTTCATACCGGTATTTTTAGTTTTAAGTCATGTTTCCAGCATTTGCATTTTTTCTTGTTAGTTCTACTACTGTACAATAAAGGTGTATCCAAATTGCAACTTTCCTCTGGGGAAAGTAAAGAAAGGAAATAAGATAAAGTAATTGATTTTTTTTAAATATAAAAAAAAAGTCCACCTTTAGCTGCTTGTTACTATAACAGCCTTATTAATTTACCATTCTATCTAGCCAGTAGTCTCATGCATCCAGGATCTGTCACAATGGTGTGGGATATGTACAGCTGCACTGGGAGGCCTGACATTTAATTAAAATGTATGAAATCGCAGCTTAGTGTCAGTGCAGTTCTTTATATAGAACTGGGAACAATTTTTTTATAGCTCAGAGACAGTGTTGTATATTCAGAAATAATATAAAAGATAGACCAAAGATGGGAAAAGTTGACTTTGTCCCTTACTGATTTCAGATTGTTCTTTGAAGACCGGCAATTAAGTGTTTGTGCCATTATGAAAAGATTGAATCATGATTTATCTTTGAAGGGAGACATTTTTGATCTAATTCAATTACACCAATGTATGAAATTGCCACTTGCTCGCTTAACACTGGATGACCATGGCAAAAAATCAATCTCATTTGGGAATTATATATATATCTCCATGAGTAAGCAGCATAGTGCCTCATCTGCAATGATGAATACTGGAAAACTGAAAAAGAACAGAAAATGCTGTAAATGCCGTAAATTTGGTATTTCAAATAGGAAACAATTTTGTATTATATTAACACATTTAAATGTAGAAAATAACATTCCAAGGTGCTTTGCAGAAAAGAGCAAAAATGGACACTTACATAAATGAGGGAAGTGGAATTTCACACCGTACTGTGTCATAGAATCATAGAAATTTACAGCACAGAAGGCGGCCATTCAGCCCATCGTGTCCATGCCAGCCAACAAAGAGCTATCCAGCCTAATCACACTTTCCAGCTCAAGGTCCGCAGCCTTGTAGGTTACGGCACTTCAAGTGCATATCCAAGTAGTTTTTAAAAATGTGGTGAGGGTTTCTGCCTCTACCACCCTTTCAGGCAGTGAGTTCCAGATCCCCACCACCCTCTGGGTGAAAGATCCTCTCCTCAAATCCTCTCTAAACCTCCTGCAATTACTTTAAATCTATGCCCCCTGGTTAGAGACACCTCTGCTAAGGGAAAAAGGTCCTTCCTATCCATCGATAATTTTATACCCCTCAGTTCGGTCTCCCCTCAGCCTTCACTGTTCCAAAGAAAACAATCCCAGCCTATCCAATCTTTCCTCATAGCAAAAATTCTCCAGTCCAGGCAACATCCTCATAAATCTCCTCTGTACCCTCTCTTGTGTAATCATATCTTTCCTGTAATGTGGTGACAAGAACTGCACCAGACCAGTACTCTGCATCTGCATATTTCTTAATCATACCCCTACATTCAATTATATAAATCACAAAAAGGACCTTGTATGGAGCACTGCAAAACCCCACTGTAAATAGCCTTCCAGTCACAAAAACACCCATCGACCATTACCCTTTGCTTCCTGCCTTTGAGCCAATTTTGGATCCAACTTGCTACTTTGCCCTGGATCCCATTGGCTTTTACTTTCATGACCTGTCTGCCACGTAGGACCTTATCAAAAGCCTTGCTAAAATCCATATACGCTACATCTTATGCACTACCCTCATCGAACTGCCTTGTTATCTCCTCAAAAAAAAAAAATCAAGTCAGACACGACCTTCCCTTAACAAATCGATGCCAACTATCCTTGATTAATCCATGTATTTCTAAATTAAGATTTATCCTCAGAATTTTTTCCAATCATTTTCCCACCACTGAGGTTAGGCTGACTGGCCTGTAATTACTCGGTCTATCCCTTTCTCCCTTTTAAAACAATGATACAACGTTAGCAGTCCTCCGGCACCACAGCTATAGCCAGGGCGGATTGGAAAATGATGGTCAGAGCCTCTCGCTTCTCTTAACAGCCTGGGATACATTTCATCTGGGCTTAGGGATTTATCCACTTTCAAAGATGCTAAACCCCTTAATACTTCCTCTCTCTCTGTTTATTTTATCTAATATTTCACACTCTTCCTTGATTGCAATGTCTGCATCATTCCTCTCATGAAAACAGACGCAAAGTATTCATTAACATACCCACGTTTTCCACCTCCACACAGGCTTTAGTTATCCTCTTGCTCTTAAATGTATTTATAAAACATCTTTGGGTTTTTCTTGATTTTGTGTGTCAATATTTTTTGATGCCCTCTTTGCTTTCCTAATTTCCTTTCTAATTTCATCCCTGCACTTTCTATATTCCTCTAGGGATTCTGCAGTATTGAGCCTTCGGTAACTGCTTTTTTTTTCCTTTATCCTACCATGCATGTCCCTTGGCATCCAGGAGTCTCTAGATTGGTTAGTCCCACCTTTTTTCTTTAAGGGAACATACTTGCTCTGAACCCTCATCATCATCTCGTTGAATGCCTCCCATTGCTCTGACAGTGATTTACCTTCAAGTAGCTGTTTTCCGTCCAATATGGTTAAATCTCATCCTAGCTTAGTAAAATATGGAATTTCCTCAATTGATAACTTTGATTCCTGGTCTGTGTCCTTTTCCATAACGCCCCTAAAACTAACTGAATTATGATCACTACTACCAAAATGCTCTCCCACTGATCCCCCTTCCACCGGCCCAGCTTCATTCCCTAAAACCAAGTTCAGAACCACCCCCTTTCTTGTTGGCCTTGCTGTGTACTGGCTAAAAAAGTTCTCCTCAATGCATTAAGAATTCTGTTCCCGCTATATCTTTCACACTAATTCTAGCTCAGTTAATATTATTTTTGTGTTTCCCAGAAATTTGCCAACATACCCAGCAGTGCGATTGCCTCTTTTTTGTTTTTCAGTTCATATGGCCTCATTTGATGATCGTTCTAACACATCATCCCTCCTCACAGCTGTAATTGTTTCTTTAATCAATGTTGCAATCACCCTCCTTTATCGCCCTATCTCATCTGAAAACTCTAACCAGGAATGTTGAAGTGCCTGTCCTTCTTTCAGCCATGTCTCAGTAATAGTTATAATATCATACTCCCGCGT
The DNA here is from genome assembly GCF_044704955.1 of Pristiophorus japonicus. Taxonomy (NCBI): domain Eukaryota; kingdom Metazoa; phylum Chordata; class Chondrichthyes; family Pristiophoridae; genus Pristiophorus; species Pristiophorus japonicus. The sequence continues at coordinate 486,464,657 of NC_091977.1, forward strand.
GTCTATCAGTGCCCTCAGCTCCTCTGCCTTATTCCCTAGACTCCTTGCATTGAAGTACCATCTAGCACTGCCAAACTCCCTTGTCTATTTTCTAGCCTTTGTTTCATCTGCCTTCCAAACTCATTTACTACTTTCTGCCTTCGATTTACAGCTTTGTTTCTCTCCCTTCTGAATCTACTCCGTGAAGTCTGTTCTCAGTTAGGACAGTAATACAGTGTTATATTAACACCTTGCACTGCAGAACAGCTGTACACCAATCTGCATCTGTAATCTTACACACAACAAATACCTGAACTCAAGACCAAGAAGGCAAGGGAGGAAACTGAGTAGTGATTGTTAATCTCCGAGTTACAGTTTAAGTGCTATATGTAGAGATTGGGCGGATGAATACACTGACCACACCTCAATCAGGATGTTGCATGGCATGAGTGTTTACTGGTAAAATAGTGCACATTTCAAAAATATATGCAATTATAAATGCATGAATTCAGTGTGCCTACTGCAATTTCATTCTAATACTCACAGGCCACACAGGAAATTGAAACAGGCTTAAAATTTTACATTTCTAGAATGAATCTGGAAAAGAAAAACTTAAAAAAAAAATTGAGACCTGCAAGTGAATCTGATCTGTTACCGATGCTTTGTACAACTGGGAGGTACAATTTAAATTTCGACTTCTTTGCAAATCTTAGATCTCGCCTAGAAAACATTTTTAAACGTTCAGTTACAGTTATTAGTTATTTTTCATACAAAGATAACAAAATTGGTAAGGAAAAATAGCCATAGACCACACAATCTGCAACACTGAAGACTCTCCCAACTTAAGTTCTAGATGGGGGGGGGGGGGACTTGACAAGGTGGATGCAGAGACGATGGTTCCACTGATGGGGGAAATCTAGAATTAGAGGGCATGATGTTAGAATAAGGGGCCACCCATTTAAAACAGAGATGAGGAGAAATTTCTTCAGAGTTGTAAATCTGTGGAATTCGCTGCCTCAGAGAGCTATGGAGGCTAAGACATTGAATAAATGACAGAAATACACAGTTTCTTGAACGATAAGGGGATAAGGGGTTATGGGAAGCGGGCGGGGAAGTGGAGCTGAGTCCATGATCAGATCAGCCATGATCTTATTGAATGGCGGAGCAGGCTCGAGGGGCTGTATGGCCTACTCCTTTTCTATTTCTTATGTTCTTCGGTTCTTAAGTAGATAATGACAAATAACCACAGGCAAAAATTTTAAGGGGGAAAAACTGAAATACCTTCCCAATTTTAGATAATCACAATGACTCTCAAGGATGCTTCCAGAGTAGGACTGAAAATCCAAAGTTGAAGAGCACAGGAGCCAGTGTGTTCAGACAGTACAAGTCATCTGCCTACCATCACAATTTGCATTCCCTGTCTTGATTATATATTCATTCAGCTGCTTTTTGAAGGAATTCACAAAATAGGTGCAGGTGAAAACTGACGTAGAATACTAGCCCTACTACCTGCTCATTACAGAACCTGCCATTTTCTTAAATATGCCTCAACCAATGACATGACAAGGGGCATCCAATCTACACGCTGTTCTAGTCTGTGGGGTTAAAATAATTACTTCCAAATCTCTAATCGCACAGCATCATCTGCAGCCGCAGCAGGGTCTGGTCAGTGCTGCATTGAAACCAGCTGTTGAGAGTGTGACTTGAGCAGCTCAAGGTGTCTCTTCTCACCTGTGGAGAAACGCTCGTCTTTCAGAGAACTTTTTGGCTCAGAGTGGGAACTCAAGTGAGTGGAGGATCTTCCCCGCCAACTCTAAGGTTCATGGACCACCGATGCTCCAACACGCCTTCCCCTGCATCTGTTACTCTGTGCATTCCAAAACAGCCACATTTAGGTGCTGATTGCACAATAACCTGCAGCTCAGCAGAGTTTGAAACATTGCCAAACACCAAGATGTTATTTAGGTAAATGCATCCAAAATAAAACAAACGATGCCTGTATTTGGCACCAACTTGTAGATGAATTGTTCGACCTACCAAGTACCATAAAACCCAGTCAAATGGTTTATCCAGTGGCAGCAAGCCATTGTTTTATCATAAAGGTCACACTTCCACAACCATGGAAGGAGGAAGCAGAAATATCTCGCACCAAACAGTTTTTAAAAAATTACTTACACAAGAATGAGAATATACTTTAAATATATTTCCCTTCAGTTCTACAGTCTTGCACTACAGCCAGTATTTACTGTTTTACATAGAAATTACAAGGAGGAAATAGGCGCACCGTGGCAGCAATATGAACGATCGACAAGATGCACTGCAGCATCTCGCCAAGGCTTCAGAAACTTCCAACCTCTACCACCTAAAAGGACAAGGGCAGCAAGTGCATGGGATCACCTCCAAGTTGCCCTTCAAGTCACATACCATCCCAACTTGGAAATATATCACTGTTCCTTCACTGTAATTTCTATGTAAAACAGTAAATACTGGCTGTAGTGCAAGACTGTAGAACCGAAGGGAAATATATTTAAAGTATATTCCCATTCTTGTGCAAGTAATTTTTTTTAAACTGTTTGGTGCTAGGTCAAAATCCTGAACACCCCATGGAACAGCACTGAGAGAGTGCCTTCACCACATGGACTGCAGCGGTTCAAGGCGGCGGCTCACCATCACCTTCTCAAGATTAATTAGGGATGGGCAATAAATGCTGGCCTTGCCAGTGACGCCCACATTTTGTGAATGAATATTTTTTTTTAAATCCACCACCCCCTAATCCTTGTTGGTGTTTACTCAACCTGTTCCCATATCCCTTCTACTTTTCCTTTATCCATCTATCTAGCCTAATCTTGAATGTTGACAGTTTCGATCTCAACCACTAACCCTGGAGGTGCATACCAGTCTCGCAACTCAGTGTAAAGAAATCTCTCCTGCTCTTTGTTCCAAATCTCCCCAAAAAAACTTCCATGCAATAAAACTAAAATTTGTCCGTTACTGCAAATTAGTGGCCTTGGTCATAAACATCAGGAAAGACTAATCGGAGGCTACAATGTTTGGTTTATGCCAAACCATGGCTTCCTAATCCATATTCCGTAATCAAATCTATTCCAACTGATTAAGTATGGCTGCATGTTTATATAGAGCTGAGAAAGTCGAGCGTTTTAATGTAAACTTATGTAATGTACCAAGCACACACTTCATATACAATTTCTTTGAGAGTTGACATTATGTCGAGAGCAGTGTTTGTTGGTGAGGAATTTGGATTGCATATGAACTGCCAGTTTATAATGGGTTATGTCTCAAATTGGGCACTGGACTAAAGCATATCCTTGAGGAATGGATGATTTATGCTGGAATTAATACAAAATGCAAACCTGGAAAATCTGCTGTGACCTCCAACAAGCTGATTTAGGATGAATTTGACCATATTTAACTGGATACAATATTTAAAATTAAGTATTGCTGCTAATTTATATATCTCTCAATTGGCCAAGCATTTACACGAAGTCCAGCTTCACCTGTACAGAGATAATTTTCTCCAAGCCTAATTTAGCTTCAGGCTCCATATGGTTCTCCTTCCTACAACAGTAGTTTGAAGACAGTCTCCCTCAGTGAAGAAGAAAGCTCTGGTGTACAAAATATGCAGAGAAAAAACACCAGTTACAACTACAACTAAATTTGTTTTTAAAAACAATTTTCTTGGTATGTGGGCAATGCTGTCAAGGCAGTATTTATTAATATGTCCTTACTATACAGTACAAATGCACACGAGGCCTATACTATCAAGGCAGTATTTATTAATATGTCCTTACTATACAGTACAAATGCACACGAGGCCCATACTAGAGAGAAGGTCACTCTGTGACCAGCAACCTTTATTCCAGCACTGAAGTGGAGAAGATGGGTGGAGCTTCCCCTTTTATACCTGAAAGTCCAGGTTAGGAGTGTCTCCCACAAGTTCACCACCGAGTGGTCAGTGTTCGCACGGTGTATAACTTAGGTCAGTTTATACATGGATTACAATGACAGTTGAATACATGACATTTATTGTCCATCTCTTCTTGTGCTGAGTGTATTAAGAGTTAACAACAGTGAGTGTCTGGAGTCACACACACGCCAGATTGGCAAATTTCATGATCATTTTCTAGCCAACAAATAACCAGATTTGCCATGGTGGAAAATGAACGCTCAACTTTGGAGTTGCTAATCCAATACCATAACTACTGGGTTATCAAGCGCTTTTGAAACTTCGTATTAATCAATCACTACTGTGGTCATAGCTTCTCTGAGCTTTCCTTTCTTGCTACACTCTATTGTGAATACACCATCCTAAAAGCTTGTTTTTGAAATCAGGAGAATTGGCATTGCCCAACATATTCTTTTCAGTACCTCAAAACTTTGTAACTCCTTACATTAGGAACAGAGGTAGATCATAGAGTCCCTCGAACCTGTTCTGAAATTCCATTACTACATATCCTTTGATAGCCTTGCATTACAAAAATATAACAATCTCAGCCGTGAAGATTTCAATTGATCCAGCATTCACAGCCTCTGGGTAGGGGGTGGGGGTGGGGGAGGGAAAGAGAGGAATAGTTAGGACAAGTAATAGACCCTGAGGGTGTATGAGAGGGGGAGCAGAAACCCTATGAATGCTGGAAACCCAGACTGAAAATAGAAAATACTGGAGAATCAAAACAAATCAGTGTCTGAAAAGAGGAAACACAGGTTAATATTGCATTGAAGGTCTTTCTTCACAAGGAATCTCCCTGAAACTATCTTTTCTGTTTCAGATGTTGAAGGACTGGCTATGTATTCCCAACAAGTTTTATTTTTATATCAGATAGAAGAAGCACTCTGCTTTAATCATGCTTCCTTATGCCAACTCTGTTAATTCGGCTCTTTCATCTGGACTCCACAGCTCCACGACAGTAATTCTCCCCTTCTCCAACACCATTATGACTGTGTTTAAACACACATAATAATGGATAAAAACAAAATTTTTCTTACTTTCCCTAAGAATGCAAAGAAACTTTGAATAAAATAAGGCAAGTCTTCCCTTCCCATAAACCACACACCGCCTGTATCATTTCAGCTCATCAATGGAGTTTTGAAAAGGATAAAAATAGCAAGCCTGCTCATTTAACGAAAGCCAATGTGTTAAATGTTTAAAACTAGATCACCCAATTTCTGGCTATTAAAGCAGACTCCCACCGTTACTGCTGGAATACACTGGAATGACTGCAAATTTTGGGACAATAATTTCACTCTGAATAAGATTACATTAAATAAGGTATCTCACACAGAGAGGCAACAGGTTGGCTGTTGTCGGAAACAGAAAATGAAGGTGCAGTTGGGAGCAGTCTTGTAAGTTTGAAATTGAGGCACATTGGGGCAGAATTACAGCTTTACTCTGTATTCCGCCCCATGCTATAATTGACCTAGAGAGTGTTTCACACTGCCACTGGGTGCCTGAAATGGAATGTATTTCAATCACCAGAGGGGATTATTGGATGTGTACCCAGATTAAGATGTGTTGCTTGTGGGAGTAGATTTTCATGTTTGCGTGAACTTGGGTGGCTGTGTGTCTTTGTTGGGGAGAGGGTTGGTGTGTACATGCATGTTTACCTCTTGGGGAGGGCGCAAGAGAGAGCGGCGAGATAGATAGAAAAGAAGAGTAAAAAAGAGAGCAAGGATGCAAGAGAGGAAAAAAAGAAAGTGGATGCGCCTGCCTGCGGGAGTATATATGAACACATCTGTGTGGTGGTGTCAGATGTTTGTCTATGAGGATTGGTGTGTGTATGTATGTATATGTGCTTAAATTTGCATCAATGAAATTTGATGAGTTAAAATCCAAGGTCAGTCATCTCTTTGCTTTTGTAGTTTCCCAATATCCACATCAGTCATTTCACTTAAGCTAATTTACCGTAATGCACTGAAATTTTTATTTGCTTCATTGACTGTGATGGTAATTACCTGCAATTTGTACTGAGCCTTCTTCTCCGAGAAGAATGTTTCCTGCCTTCACGTCCCTGCAAGATAAATAAAGCAATTCAGCTGTGTAGGAATCAAAGGGACAAAAGTGCTCCAAAGTATCAGCTGTTAATGGAAAATTCCTGTTAAGGAGGGACCTAAAAAAAAAGGTCCAGCAATCCAACAATTTACTGATTGTCTTGCAAGACAAATGCCACATTAGTTCATGCATGTTATTCTCTCGAGTTGGCTGAAAGGAAAACACAAAATCAAATTAGCTTGTCACTGCTTCTTTCTAAAGTTTACCCAATCCTTTTGTGCAGTGAAGTAGCTTAAAACTTCAATATGTTGCTGAATTTGCAGCATATATACAGAGAGTGCCTAACCATCTCCCAATGACATTCAACAGCGTTACCAATGTTGAATCCCCCAACATCCTGGGGGTCGCCGTTGACCAGAAACTCTACTGAAGTAACCACATAATTGCTGTGACTACTAGAACAGGTAAAAGGCTGGGTATTCTGCAGTGAGTAGCTCACCCCCCGACTCCCCAAAGCGCCTCTCTCAATCATCTACAAGGCACAAATCAAGTGTGTGATGGTATACTCTCCACTTGCCTGGATATGCGCAGCTGCAACGCTTAAGACGTTGAACACCATCCAGGACAAAGTAGTCCACTTGATCGGCAGCCCACCCACCACCTTAAACATCCACTCCCTCCACGATTGGCTCAACGTGGTTGCAGTGTACAGTGTGCGTTCTTTCTACAGCACCTCCCAAACCTGCAACCTCCCACACCTAGGATTATAAGGGAAGCAAGTACATGGGGGCACCATCACCTCCAAGTTCCACACCAAACCACATAGCATCCAGACAGACATATCACCATTCCTTCATCTTACTGGGTCAAAATCCTGGCATTCCCTACCCAACAGCCCTATGGGAGTATCTTCACCGTTTTGATTTGTACATGAAGTATAGGCACTTGGTGAGTGAACAGAGAGCAATTGGCATCAGCATGAATTTCTTCAGGAGGAAATTAAAAACCAAGAGGATAGTACTTTGATTCTTTTTAAGTTCCATGTAATTACATACAAAAACGAAGCAACAATGTAAGCTAAATGTACTACACTTCTCCTTCAGTACATAAGTTACAGTTAAGAAAGTATCTTGAACCACAGAAACATTCATTGCACTCATCTGTGTAAACAGGACTCGGGTTTACAATAAGGGATTCACACTGGTGCTAGGCAAGATGGTCCTGCAGTGCATCTCCAGCATCCACAACAGTATAATAACCAACTGATGCAAACGGATAAATTCAGCAGCACAGCAGACTTAACATATCAATACACTTCAGAATTATCATTACATAAGGTATGCCAGTCATCCTGGAACTTCACAAACTAAATGAATTATAGAGCCTATACAACAGTCACCAATGTAGTTAGTCAAGAAGCAAAGTCAAACCCATTCCACCAGTCAGTTTTATTTAAAAGCTTCCAACATAACTGATCCATTTAGTTTACTAAATCAGTTCAATCCTAATGAAAGCATTGCAGTAGCTTATGCAATGTCTGGGTAAGTAAATGCACCAGCTAATGAGCTACCGAACATACAGACCAGACAGCTCCCAAGTTGAATCTCCAGTACTGGGCTAAGTTATCTGATCTCGAACAAGGCAATTGGTGGGGCACTATAATTGGTCTCTCAGATCCGAAACTTGGGGATAGGAAAAGGAAAGATCAGCAAAGGCGCCTAATCTCTATCCAGGGATTCTTGCCAGAAAGTGCTTCCATCAATCAAGGACACATTTGGCTGCGATTTAAATACCTATCATGGTCAAATAGTCTGTTGATACACTCCGTTGAGCCTACTTGGGCAAGGTACTCAAATATTGCAGGCATCTATGGAACCCTACCTTGGTGAGAATCAGTGCTTTCACATGAGGAGCAGGAGAATAGGAAAACTAGACAGTGCAGCCGTAAACTACTGAAAATCCTGCTTCACATTTTCAGTTATATATAAATAGCTTGGTGCAGTGGAAAAGGCGGTGTGGAATGGGTATCTTCTCACTCTCCTGGTGTAGCATCTCAAGAGGTCTTCCTCCAACATACACTTTTAGCTTTTCTAATTAAAGAAAGTCAGGTCTTGAAGACTCCTGCAATGGCTTATTTATCCAGTGAGCAGACGAGCCATTCAAACCAGAATATCCAAGGTTTAATTCCCAGTCTTTGATGATTTAAGTTAGGTTGCCAGTAGGAAGGGCTACAATTGACTTCTGTACTTGTATAAAAACTGCCAAGGTTCCTACTCCTGCCTGAGTGGATTTCGGATGAGAACACATTAGGTTTGGCTGTGATGCCTGTGTTTGACAGTCTGACCTTGCTCATACATGCAGAATGATCAATGTGGGTGAGCACAGTACTACATCCCAGTACAAAAATAGAGAAAACTGGATGATTGCAGTGGGGGTGGGGGGGGGGAAGACAGGGATCAAACACAAACTCACTATCATCTTTCGTGCAAGCTGAGCTCCTGAAACCCATGTACCAACTCAATATTGTCACACTGACTCCAGGCAGCAACAAACTTTTTTTTTATAATAACAAAACCTAATTTAGTGCATTAGAAGCAACTGGTGACTGAATAAAGACATCAAGTTGCATGTCACACACTTGTCCATTTACAGATACACTGAAAGATGTTCCCCTAGTCATTGAGGCTGGTTTTCTTAGAACAGAGAAGTAATGGGTGATTCTAGAGGGGGTTTAAAAATTAGGAAGGTTTGGGACCAACATAAGAAATAGGAGCAGGAGTAGGCCATTTGGCTGCTCGAGCCTGCTTTGCCATTTAATAAGATCATGGCTGATCTGATCATGGACTCGGCTCCACTTCCCTCCCCGCTCCTCATAATCCTTTATTCTCTTAGCACTCAAAAATCTGTCCATCTCTGCTTTAAATATATTCAATAACCCAGCCTCCACATCTCTCTGGGGTAGAGAATGCCATAGATTTACAACCCTCCGAGAAGAAATTCCTCATCTCAGTTTTAAATGGACGGCCCCTAAGTCCCCTAGTTTTAGTTTCCCGAGTGAAATATCCTCTCTGCATCCACCTTGTCGAGCCCCTTCATTATCTTATGTGTTTCAATAAGATCACCTCTCATTCTTCTGAACTCCACTAAGTATAGGCCCAACCTACTCGACATATCTTCAGAAATCAACCCCCTTATCTCAGGAATCAACCTCGTCAACCTTCTCTGAACAGCCTCCAATGCAAGTATATGCTTCCTTAAATACGGAGACCAAAACTTCACACAGTACTCTAGGTGCAGCCTCACCAATGCCCTGTACAGTTGTAGCAGGACTGCTCTGCTTTTATACACTATCCCCTTGCAATAAAGGCCAACATTCCATTTGCCTTCCTGATTACTTGCTGTACCTGCATACTAACTTTGTGCTTCAAGCACAAGGACCCCCAGGTCCCTCTGTCCTGCAACACTTTGCAAATTTTCTCCATTTAAATTATAATTTGCTTTTCTATTTTTTTCTGTTAAAGTGGATAACCTCACATTTTCCCACATTATACTCCAACTGCCAAATTTTTGCTCACTCGCTTAGCCTGTCTTTGTTCTCTACGGCCCGTTTCTTTCATTACTCACCTGGAACAACCTCTTAAAACCTAATTTTGGTGGCATCAACTCATTTCTTTTCAATTAACCTCCTCTTCTCTCTTGAACTTGGTGCCACCCAGAACTCTGGGGCCTTGACCCTTCAAGGCTTCACAACAAAAAATAAAATATGCTTTGAACTCCATCACTTGTAAGAATGTGTCTATTTCAAACTCTAGGGATGAGAGTTAGTGATTCCTCAACTCTGCCTTGCCTCCAGAATGGAGTATGTAATTGTGAATCTATAGAAAACCTAGCATGACCACAGTTGAAGTACTGTGTACAGTTTTGGGCTCCAGAGCAATGATTTAAGGCAACAGAGGGGCTAAGTGCATATTCAGTAGGACCTTGCCTGGTATAAGAAAATAAAAATTTGAAATAATATTGGGGTTGTTTTTGTTAGAACAGGAGAGTAAGGGGTTAATGTATCGAGGTTTTTAAAATTATCAAGGTTTGGGACCAACGTTCCCTGCAAGCTGTGCTTTGTTCTCCGCGGTCTGTTTCTTTTAATGTGCGGTCCCTTTAAATTTCTGTGCATGCGCAATATTTACAATGTAGAAACCGATGAGCGGTATGAGAGATGACTGCACAACCGTGCACCTTAGGGGGAACATAACATAAGAATTAGGAACAGGAGTAGGGCATCTAGCCCCTCGAGCCTGCTCCGTCATTCAACAAGATCATGGCTGATCCGGCCGTGGACTCAGCTCCACTTACCCGCCCGCTCCCCGTAACCCTTAATTCCCTTATTGGTTAAAAATCTATCTATATGTGATTTGAATACATTCAATGAGCTAGCCTCAACTGCTTCCTTGGGCAGAGAATTCCACAGATTCACAACCCTCTGGGAGAAGAAATTCCTTCTCAACTTGGTTTTAAATTGGCTCCCCCGTATTTTGAGGCTGTGCCCCCTAGTTCTAGTCTCCCCGACCAGTGGAAACAACCTCTCTGCCTCTATCTTGTCTATCCATTTCATTATTTTAAATGTTTCTATAAGATCACCCCTCATCCTTCAGAACTCCAACGAGTACTGTTGAGGGAGATGACTCATCAGAGGAGGGCAGCAGCAGCCAAGTTCATGGCACCGTGGCTGGCTCTGTTGCAAAGGAGGGTAGGAAAAAGAGTGGGAGGGGGATAGTGATAGGGGATTCAATTGTTAGGGGAATAGATAGGCATTTCTGCAGCCGCAACCGATACTCCAGGATAGTATGTTGCCTCCCTGGTGCAAAGGTCAAGGATGTCTCGGAGCGGGTGCAGGACATTCTAAAAAGGGAGGGAGAACAGCCAGTTGTTGTGGTGCACATTGGTACCAACAACATAGGTAAAAAGAGGGATGAGGTCCTACGAAACGAATTTAAGGAGCTAGGAGCTAAATTAAAAAGTAGGACCTCAAAAGTAGCAATCTCGGGATTGCTACCAGTACCACGTGCTAGTCAGAGTAGGAATCGCAGGATAGCTCAGATGAATACGTGGCTTGAGCAGTGGTGCAGCAGGGAGGGATTCAAATTCCTGGGGCGTTGGAACCGGTTCTGGGGGAGGTGGGACCAGTACAAACCGGACGGTCTGCACCTGGGCAGGACCGGAACCAATGTCCTAGGGAGAGTGTTTGCTAGTGCTGTTGGGGAGGAGTTAAACTAATATGGCAGGGGAATGGGAACCAATGGAGGGAGACAGAGGGAACAAAAAGGAGACAAAATCAAAAAACAGAAAGGAGATGAGGAAAAGTGGAGGGCAGAGAAACGCAAGACAAAGAACAAAAAGGGCCACTGTACAACAAAATTCTAAAAGGACAAAGGGTGTTAAAAAAACAAGCCTGAAGGCTTTGTGTCTTAATGCAAGGAGTATCCGTAATAAGATGGATGAATTAACTGTGCAAATAGATGTTAACAAATATGATGTGATTGGGATTACGGAGATGTGGCTCCAGAATGATCAGGGCTGGGAACTCAACATCCAGGGGTATTCAACATTCAGGAAGGATAGAATAAAAGGAAAAGGAGGTGGGGTAGCATTGCTGGTTAAAGAGCAGATTAATACAATAGTTAGGAATTACATTAGCTTGAATGATGTGGAATCTATATGGGTAGAGCTGCAGAACACCAAAGGGCAAAAAACGTTAGTGGGAGTTGTGTACAGACCTCCAAACAGTAGTGGTGATGTTGGGGAGGGCATCAAACAAGAAATTATGGGTGCATGCAATAAGGGTGCAGCAGTTATAATGGGTGACTTTAATATGCACATAGATTGGGCTAACCAAACTGGAAGCAATACAGTGGAGGAGGATTTCCTGGAGTGCATAAGGGATGGTTTTCTAGACCAATATGTCGAGGAACCAACTAGGGAAGAGGCCATCTTAGACTGGGTATTGTGTAATGAGAGAGGATTAATTAGCAATCTCGTTGTGCGAGGCCCCTTGGGGAAGAGTGACCATAATATGGTGGAATTCTGCATTAGGATGGAGAATGAAACAGTTAATTCAGAGACCATGGTTCAGAACTTAAAGAAGGGTAACTTTGAAGGTATGAGGCGTGAATTGGCTAGGATTGATTGCCGAATGATACTTGAGGGGTTGACTGTGGATGGGCAATGGCAGACATTTAGAGACCGCATGGATGAACGACAACAATTGAACATTCCTGTCTGGCATAAAAATAAAAAAGCGAAGGTGGCTCAACCGTGGCTATCAAGGGAAATCAGGGATAGTATTAAAGCCAAGGAAGTGGCATACAAATTGGCCAGAAATAGCAGTGAACCCAGAGACTGGGAGAAATTTAGAACTCAGCAGAGGAGGACAAAGGGTTTGATTAGGGCAGGGAAAATGGAGTACGAGAAGAAGCTTGCAGGGAACATTAAGACGGATTACAAAAGTTTCTATAGATATGTAAAGAGAAAAAGGTTAATAAAGACAAATGTTGGTCCCCTGCAGTCAGAATCAGGGGAAGTCATAACGGGGAACAAAGAATGGCGGACCAATTGAACAACTACTTTGGTTCGGTATTCACTAAGGAGGACACTAACAACATTCCGGATACAAGAAGGATCAGAGGGTCTAGTAAGGAGGAAGAACTGAGGGAAATCCTTATTAATCGGGAAATTGTGTTGGGGAAATTGATGGGATTGAAGGCCGATAAATCTCCAGGGCCTGATGGACTGCATCCCAGAGTACTTAAGAAGGTGGCCTTGGAAATAGCAGATGCATTGACAGTCATTTTCCAACATTCCATTGACTCTGGATCAGTTCCTATCGAGTGGAGGATAGCCAATTTAACCCCACTTTTTAAAAAAAGGAGGGAGAGAGAAAACAGGGAATTATAGACCGGTCAGCCTGACATCGGTTGTAGGTAAGATGATGGAATCAATTATTAAAGGATGTCATAGCAGCGCATTTGGAAAGAGGTGACATGATATGTCCAAGTCAGCATGGATTTGTGAAAGGGAAATCATGCTTGACAAATCTGAAATTTTTTGAGGATGTTTCCAGTAGAGTGGACAAGGGAGAACCATTTGATGTGGTATATTTTGACTTTCAGAAGGCTTTCGACAAGGTTCCACACAAGAGATTAATGTGCAAAGTTAAAGCACATGGGATTGTGGGTAGTGTGCTGATGTGGATTGAGAACTGGTTGGTAGACAGGAAGCAAAGAGTAGGAGTAAAAGAGTACTTTTCAGAATGGCAGGCGGTGACTAGTGGGGTACCGCAAGATTCTGTGCTGGGGCCCCAGCTGTTTACACTGTATATTAATGATTTAGACGAGGGGATTAAATGTAGTATCTTCAAATTTGCGGATGACACTAAGTTAGGTGGCAGTGTGAGCTGCGAGGAGGATGCTATGAGGCTGCAGAGCGACTTGGATAGGTTAGGTGAGTGGGCAAATGCATGGCAGATGAAGTATAATGTGGATAAATGTGAGGTTGTCCACTTTGGTGCTAAAAACAGAGAGACAGACTATTATCTGAATGGTGACAGATTAGGAAAAGGGGAGGTGCAACGAGACCTGGGTGTCATGGTACATCAGTCATTGAAGGTTGGCATGCAGGTACAGCAGGCGGTTAAGAAAGCAAATGGCATGTTGGCCTTCATAGCGAGGGGATTTGAGTACAAGGGCAGGGAGGTGTTGCTACAGTTGTACAGGGCCTTGGTGAGGCCACACCTGGAGTATTGTGTACAGTTTTGGTCTCCTAACCTGAGGAAGGACATTCTTGTTACTGAGGGAGTGCAGCGAAGGTTCACCAGACTGATTCCCGGGATGGCGGGACTGACCTATCAAGAAAGACTAAATCAACTGGGCTTGTATTCACTGGAGTTCAGAAGAATGAGAGGGGACCTTATAGAAACGTTTAAAATTCTGATGGGTTTAGACAGGTTAGATGCAGGAAGAATGTTCACAATGTTGGGGAAGTCCAGAACCAGGGGACACAGTCTAAGGATAAGGGGTAAGCCATTTAGGACCGAGATGAGGAGAAACTTCTTCACCCAGAGAGTGGTGAACCTGTGGAATTCTCTACCACAGAAAGTTGTTGAGGCCAATTCACTAAATATATTCAAAAAGGAGTTAGATGTAGTCCTTACTACTAGGGGGATCAAGGGGTATGGCAAGAAAGCAGGAGTGGGGTACTGAAGTTGCATGTTCAGCCATGAACTCATTGAATGGCGGTGCAGGCTAGAATGGCCGAATGACCTACTCCTGCACCTATTTTCTATGTTTCTATGTAAAGACCCAGTCTACTCAATCTATCATCATAAGGTAACCCCCTCATCTCCAGAATCAGCCTAGTGAATCGTCTCTGTACCCCCTCCAAAGCTCGTATATCATTCCTTAAGTAAGGTGACAAAAACTGCACGCAGTACTCCAGGTGCGGCCTCACCAATACCCTATACAGTTGCAGCAGGACCTCCCTGCTTTTGTACTCCATCCCTCTCGCAATGAAGGCCAACATTCAATTCGCCTTCCTGATTACCCTGCTGCACCTGCAAACTAACTTTTTGGGATTCATGCACAAGGACCCCCAGGTCCCTCTGCTCCGCAGCATGTTGTTATTTCTCCCCATTCAAATAATATTCCCTTTTACTGTTTCCCCCCCCCCCAAGGTGGATGACCTCACATTTTCCGACATTGTATTCCATCTGCCAAACCTTAGCTCATTCGCTTAACCTATCAGAATCTCTTTGCAGCCTCTGTGCCCTCTACACAACCCACTTTTCCACTAATCTTTGTGTCATCTGCAAATTTTGTTGCACTACACTCTTTCTCTTCATCCAGGTCATCTATGTATATTGTAAACAGTTGTGGTCCCAGCACCGATCCCTGTGGCACACCACTAACCACCGATTTCCAACCCGAAAAGGACCCATTTATCCCGACTCTCTGCTTTGTTTGCCAGCCAATTCTCGATCCATGCCAATACATTTCCTCTGACTCCGCGTACCTTTATCTTCTGCAGTAACCTTTTGTGTGGCACCTTATCGAATGCCTTTTGGAAATCTAAATACACCACATCCATCGGTAAACCTCTATCCACCATGCTCGTTATATCCTCAAAGAATTCTAGTAAATTAGTTGAACATGATTGCCCCTTCATGAATCCATGTTGCGTCTGCTTGATTGTACTATTCCTATGTAGATGTCCTGCTATTTCTTCCATAATGTTAGCTTCAAGCATTTTCCCCACTACAGATGTTAAACTAACCGGCCTATAGTTACCTGCCTTTTAGTTGGGACACAGTAAATATAAATAGACTATTTCCAATGATTCAAGAGTCTGTAATGAGGGGCCATAGATAGAAGATGAAATGTTTTAGGCCGGAGAGCAGGAGAATTTTTTTTTTAAAAACACTGATGGTGAGGACAATGCACCACTAGAGTTAATGATTGGGAAATTATGACATGTTTTATGCTTCAAACAGGTTCGATAGGCCAGTTCTGACGAAGGGCCGTTGACCCGAAACGTTAACTGTTTTCCTCTCCACAGATGCTGACCCACTGAGATTGCCAGCATTTTCTGTTTTTATTTCCGATTCCAGCATCTGCAGTATTTTGCTTTTGAATGAGGTTAGATAGGTGTTTGAAGGAAAGCATGTTTTTAATGTAATGCCCTGATTTAACAAAAGGAGGCAGACAAAAAGCAGGAAACGATAGACCAGTTAGCCTAACATCTGTCATTGGGAAAATGTTGGAGTCCATTATTAAGGAAGCAGTAGCAGGACATTTGGAAAAGCATAATTCAATCAAGCAGAGTCAGCATGGTTTTATGAAAGGGAAATCATGTTTGACAAATTTGCTGGAGTTCTTTGAGGATGTAACGAGCAGGGTGGATAAGGGGGAAACCAGTGGATGTGGTATATTTGGATTTCCAGAAGGTGTTCAATAAGGTGCCACATAAAAGGTTGCTGCACAAGATAAAAGCTCACGGGGTTAGGGGTAATATATTAGCATGGATAGAGGATTGGCTAACGAACAGAAAACAGAGTCGACATAAATGGGTCATTTTCTGGTTGGCAAACAGTAACGAGTGGGGTGCTGCAGGGATCGGTGCTGGGACCTCAACTATTTACAATCTATATTCATGACTTGAATGAAGGGACCGAGTGTAATGTTGCCAAGTTTGCTGATGATACAAAGATGGGTGGGAAAGCAAATTGTGAGGAAAACACAAAAAATCTGCAAAAGGATATAGACAGGCTAAGGGAGTGGGCAAAAATTTGGCAGTTGGGAGTATAATGTGGGAAAATGTGAGGTCATCCACTTTAGCAGAAAAAAAATAGAAAAGCAAATTATCATTTAAATGGAGAAAAATTGCAAAGTTCTGCAGTACAGCAGGACCTGAGGGTTCTTGTGCATGAAACACAAAAAGTTAGTATGCAGGTACAGCAAATAATCAGGAAGGCAAATGGAATGTTGGCCTTTATTGCAAGGGGGATAGTGTATAAAAGCAGAGAAGTCCTGCTACAACTGTACAGGGAATTGGTGAGGCCACACCTAGAGTACTGTGTGCAGTTTTGGTCACCGTATTTAAGGAAGCATATACTTGCATTGGAGGCTGTTCGGAGAAGGTTCACTAGGTTGATTCCGGAGATAAGGGGGGTTGATTTAGGAAGATAGGTCGAATAGGTTGGGCCTATACTCATTGGCGTTCAGAAGAATGAGAGGCGATCTTATTGAAACATATAAGATAATGAAGGGGCTCGACAACGTGGATGCAGAGAGGATATTTCCACTCAAGGGAAACTAAAACTAGGGGACTTAGGGACCGCCCATTTAAAACTGAGATGAGGAGGAATTTCTTCTCAGAGGGTTGTAAATCTATGGCATTCTCTACCCCAGAGAGCTGGGTCATTGAATATATTTAAGGCAGAGATAGACAGATTTTTGAACGATAAGGGAATAAAGGATTATGGGGAGCGGGGAGGGAAGCGGAGCTAAGTCCATGATCAGATCAGCCATGATCTTATTAAATTGCAGAGCAGGCTCGAGCAGCCAAATGGCCTACTCCTGCTCCTATTTCTTATGTGCTTATGTTATGTTAAAGGGATATGGCAACAGTTTGGGCATATGGGGTTAGAACTACTCCTTCTGCAGAGAATAAACAACACGATTGGTTAATCCAAATGTAATTCAATCCACAAATTAAAGGACAGTTTAGGTTTTTAAACACAGTAGAATCCTTCAACAAGTTGGCCTGACAGTAAATATGCCACTGCACACTCTGGCTGCAGGCATGTGTAATTTGATTTGACAATTACTGTACACAGTTTGGCTAATGTTAACTGTATAATGGAAATCCAGAGCATCCAATTAAATCAAAACAGTCAGATTTAATGCTTTGTTAATTTGTTGGATGTGTACATTAACATTCTTCTGAATAGAATGGCCTGGACATATAATATACAGAACAGATTTCACAAATCACTGACAGACTGAGCTATATATCATTGAAGAATAAGGCAAGCCAAAGAGTTGCTAATTCTTGTTTAACGTACTCCTAGGAATTGTTTAGTTTTTTTAAAAAAGGAAAAATGGAAACTTTTTTTTTTAAAAAGAAGTCTAAGTTTTAAGTGCCACAGAGTATTACTATATTGCATCTCCTTGCATCTAAGCCACTCGAGACATCACTGAAGGGACGGAGCCCGTTGTATTCTGAAGTAGCTACACTGGTACTGTAACGATAACATCTGACTGCAGGGGCACTTGGCCTTGCACATTACTGAAGGTTTTGCGTACAAGCCTCCCTTAAAAATAAGAACATTGGAATTTTGTATCACAGAAAGCCTCCCATTAGTTAACTGTCAGTTCTGTGATTAAAAAGCAATCAATCATTGACAATTACTAGTGGCAAACATTGCAATGATGAGCAATTGTGTTTTTCTTAATTCCCAGAATTTAATACCTGATAAAATGGATTCCTAACAGATAAATCATCGAAAGTGACCTTGATCATGATTTTGGGAAATGAGTATTAAATAATCCCAGCGGTTTCATTCATATAGTACCAGCGCCATTTTGACTATGCTCAGTTATAATGTAGCTTTATTTGTTTGACAATTGCGACAGTGTGAGATTGTCACACAATTATTTCTCATCGCTCCTTTGAACATTTCTGCATAGCTCTTATCATAAGGCTAACTCTATAGAGCCAGGGGTTCTCTGATTATATTCAGACGAAGTTAACATTGGATTCTACCTCAATCTTCCTTATAAGCAGGATAAGTAGAAATTCAGATTTCTCTCCATTTTATACATTCACTGATATTTACAACGTAGTCACTAATGCAATTCACCTGTTCCTCATCTTTTAAGCTATCACATTTAGTCAAACAAAAATTGAAAAGCAAACTGAACAATTATATATCCCGCATGATATGCTCTGCCTCAACTTCTCCCACATTAGTTCCTAATTCCCCTCCTAACTTTCATCCTCTAAGATCTGTAGTTGCTCCCACAGCCTCATTATCCTTGAAGCTCACCATCTGCCACCTCAATCCCTTTAAACCCAGCATCCAACTTTTCCATTCAGTCCCATACTTTCGGACACTCAACCTCAGTTGCTGCCATTTTCCAATGTCATTATCCCTGCCTTAAAAAATACAATTTTCACAAATATCTACTGTATCTATAACCTGCCACTTCTCAAATATTTGTAACCAACCAACTATGCGCTCACCTCTCACCAGTCCTTCCTCCAACCAACAGCACTGGACGAGCCTGGTCAGTCACCAATGACTTCCCGTGTGACCCATAGTTCACTGATTCCTCCTGTCCCCTCTGTCTATTTGGATGCAGTTAACCACTACATTGGAAAGACAATTATTATTCCAAATCTGATTGGTTCACTGTAGCGATCTACTCTAATTAGAGGGAACAGTGCAACAGACCACCTAATAGCAGAAGGGAAGTGGAGGAAGATATATGCAAACAAATTAGGGAAATTAGTTTAAAAAAATATACACATAATCATGGGAGATTTCAACAACCCCAAAATTAATGAGCCAGAAGATGTAGATACATGGGGATAAGGGAATGGAGTTCTTACAATGTGTACAAGACTTCTTCCTAACCCAGTATGTAAGAAGCCCAACAAGGGAGGATTAATTATTGGATCTAACAACAAGGAAATAACCAGAGCAGATAAGAAGTAAAAGTACAGGAACATCTTTAAAATAGTAACCAAAATATAATACATTTTAAGATAATAATTGAAAAGGACATAAGCATGACAAAGACCAGGGTAACAGACTGGATTAAAACAAATTTTGAGAGGCTGAGTTTTAGAACTTAATGGCAAATAAATTGGACAACACTGTGGAGGCAGATTCAATCACGGCTTTCAAAAGGGAATTGGATAAGTACTTGAAGAAAAAGATTTGCTGGGTTATGGGGAAAGGGCAGGAAGTGGGACTAGCTGAAGTACTCTTGCAGAAAGCCGGCACGGGCTCGACTGGCCAAATGACCTCCGACTGTGCTGTAATGATTCTATGATTCTAATTGGCAAACTATGATGTAGAACAGCAATGGGAAACATTTAAAATGGTATTCAACAAGCTCAGGAAAAATATATTCATCTAAAAACCAACAAATTAAACACTAATGAGACATCATAAATGAATAAAGACATAAGGGGAAAGGTAAGAAGCATAAACTTAGTACATTTCAAGCAGGGGATTGCATGACAATGGAAAATACGAGAAGATTAGGAAAGAAGTCTTAAAACAATTGGGAAGGCAAAAAGAGGAACTATGAAATTATGAAACACATATTCATTCAAAAAATGTGTAGTGCCAGAGGACTGGCAGATAGCTAATGTTACACCTAAACTTAACCGAGATAGAACATGTCCAAGGAACAAGAAATCAGTCAGCTTAACATTGGTGGTAGGAAAAATTATGGAACCCCTACTGAAGACGAAAATAGAACATCTAAAAAACAAAAATATAGTAATGAATAGTCAGCATGGATTTCAAGAGGGAAAGTCTTACTTCAAAGAATTCAATGAGGTTGGTTAAGCAACAGAGAGTAGACACGGGTAATGCAGATGTAATTTATCTAGATTTCCAAAAGGCCTCGATAAGGTGCCACATCATCATCATCATAGGCAGTTCCTCGGAATCGAGGAAGACTTGCTTCCACTCCTGAAGTGAGTTCTTTGGTAGCTGGAGCCACAGACCTTGTCACAGGTGGGACAGATAGTCGTTTAGGGAAGGGGTGGGTGGGACTGGTTTGCCGCACGCTCTTTCCGCTGCCTGCACTTGATTTCTACACTCTCTCGGCGTTGAGACTCAAGGTGCTCAGTGCCCTCCGGGATGCACTTTCTCCACTTAGGGCAGTCTTTGGCCAGGGACTCCCAGGTGTCAGTAAGGATGTCGCACTTTATCAGGGAGGTTTTGAGGGTGTCCTTGTAACGTTTCCGCTGCCCACCTTTGGCTTGTTTGCCGTGAAGGAGCTCCGTGTAGAGCACTTGCTTTGGAAGTCTCGTGTCTGACATGCGAACTATGTGGCCTGCCCAGCGGAGCTGATCGAGTGTGGTCAGTCCTTCAATGCTGGGGTTGTTAGCCTGGATGAGGACGCTGATGTTGGTGTGCCTGTCTTCCCAAGGGATTTGTAGGATCTTGTGGAGACATCGTTGGTGAGATTTCTCCAGCGACTTGGTGTCTACTGTACATAGACCATACCTCTGAGCCATACAGGAGGGCGGGTATTACTACAGCCCTGTAGACCATGAGCTTGGTGGCAGTTTCTCTCTTCCTCTCTTCCTCAGGTGGTCGAAGGCTGCACTGATGGCGGTGTTGGATCTCATAGTCGATGCCTGCTCTTGTTGATAGGAGGCTCCCGAGATATGATGGTGCATGGTGTCCAGGGCCGCGCCGTGGATCTTGATGACTGGGGGGCAGTGCTGTGCGGCGAGGACAGGTTGGTGGAGGCCCTTTGTCTTAAGGATGGTTAGCGTAAGGCCCATGCTTTCGTACGCTTCAGTAAATACGTCGACTATGTCCTGGAGTTCAGCCTCTATGTGCGCAGATGCTGGCATCGTCCACGTACTGTAGCTCGACAACAGAGGTTGGGGTGGTCTTGAACCTGAAGGGCATGGAGGGGATTCCGTCATAACAGACTAATGAATAAGGTCAGAGTATGTGGAGTCAGGGGTCAAGTAACAGAATGGATAGCTAGCTGGCTGCAAGACAGAAAGCAGAGAGCAGGGGTAAAGGATAGCTATTCAAAGTGGAATGTGGGGTCCCATAAGGATCAGTGCTGGGATGATTGTTGATGGAATATAAATTATAATCAACTATCCGAAAAAATTCCTTCTAACGTGTCCCTTCGATCTGCTAGTGATAATCCTGAGTCTATGCCTCTTCCTTGCTACCAATCCATCAACAACCAATTGCAAACAATATTTTACTACTGGACTTAAAACCACCTTAAAAACCTCAAATAGGTCCCCTTAACTCTGGAAAAAACACACTGAATTTTTCCAGTACTTCTTCATAACTGTAACTTCCCATTCGCTGTATTGTTCTTCTGAATCTTCAGTGTATGTTTTCCATAGCTCTAATATAATTCCTACAATTGGGTGCCCAAATATGTACATTATTCTCCATTGTATTTTATTTAGTCACTGTTACTTTTTTTTCTTGAGTGGTTATTTTCTTTGCTTCGCTGTACTTTTCCCAGTTTTAAATTACCAGTTTTAAATTTAAATAAGTTATCTGGGTAACTCTCTACATGAGGGCAAGAAAGAGGGTAAAAATAGAAGGCTCATTTTAAATGCCCTTGTTTACTTCACACTGAGTCTAACTGTGCATTACTGGTTCTCGATGATGAATGACTCAAACTTTAGTAATTCTGACAGGCTTGGACTTAGATTCTAACATAGAAGACTGAGCCAACCACAGATTCCTGATGCAATTAGAAAAGCAAGTTCAGACTTGTACAGCATTCGCAAGAAAGACTTGTATTTATATAGTGCCTTTCATGACCATCGGACGTCTCAAAGTTCTTTACAGTCAATGAAGTACTTTTGGAGTGTAGTCAATGTTGGTGACTGAGATGAAGTTATATAAATAATGGATCGTTAGAAGGGATTACTTGGCAGTAATTTGGTTCAGTGATACAGATTGTCTATAAAAACAGGAATGAGTTATAATTGAGGGGTTCAGATGACAATTAAATGTAGAACAAAGGATACCCAAAAGTAAGCAACTGATGGATTCAGATAGTTTATATAGATAATAATGGGTAATTGGGAGAGAGTTACAGGCTGGAACCTAATCCAGGGGTTTAGATCGGTTGAATATGGATACAAGTATCTATTATTCAATCAACCAAAACAAAGCCGCAATGCTGGTGCTGAAAATATAACACTGATATTCTCCTTATACATCTAGGAGGGTCCTAAATCACTGAACTCACCTAACACCGAGGGCAAACCTCTCGCTGCACTGCTCCATTGCTCTGTCTGAAACAATGTGGTCAATCATTTGTCAACCAATGGAAACAATATTTTGCAATTTAATCTCCCAAAACCTCTGAGTTTTGAAAACCGTAATTATGTCCCACTTATTCTTCTGTTTCAATGAAACATGCTCCTATTTTTCTTGGCTTTCTTCATAACTAACTCATTCTGGTATTCTAAATAAATCTTTGCACAGCCCTAATATGATTCCTATAATGTGGTGCCCCAGTACTCCACTGTGTTTTCTCCATTGTTTTATTCTGTTCTTTCTCTGTAGTCATGTCCTTCTCTTTCCTGTAATTTTTTACAATTTAAAAAAAAACCCAGTCAAGTACTTATCTGGGTAACTCAAGGACAGAAAAGGCAAAAGAGACTCATTTTAAATACCCTTGCAAACTTTGCATTGAGATACTAATTATTCAGTATTGGTTCTGGATTACATAGCAAGTGACAAACTCTAGCTATTCTCACAGGATAGGATTTGCATTCCACAGCAGCGCTGCACACCAAGGTGAGCAAACCACAGATTCTTGCTACAATTAGAAAAGCAAGTTCAGACTTATGAGTCATTCATAACTTTACACCAATAAAGGATAACTAGAAGTAATTAGATTCAGCAGTTTCTGTAGTTCATAGAAAATAATGGCTACCCAGGAATGAGTTACAGGCTTGAACCTAATTAAGGGCTTCAGATGGTTTTAACACAGAATAATGAATATTCATAAGGAGTACCAGCCAATTGAAACGCAAAGCTGGTGCTGAAAGCATAACTCAGGTACTCAGTCAATTTATCTGGAGGGTCCCAGATCACGTGTGCTGGTTCTGAGCTTCAATCTTGAGTGAACTCCTGATTGTACTGCTCCGTTGCCCCTCCATGCAGCAAGGTCTGTTGATTGGTCAAGGGATAGAGGGGGGGGCATTTCACTCTCTCAAGAACCTGCATGGATTAATAAAAATGACCACAATTCATGCTGATTTCAAAAAAAATTATAAATAGATTGGAAAGCCAGCCAAAGCAGTGCTATCACTGGGTTTTAAAAATATATATCAAACCTGAGACACTATTTGTGAAGATAGCAGGTGATTAGTGCCAACTTGGGAGCTAAATTTCCCGCTCATTGAGTTTCAGCAAGTGGAGAATTTAACCTTTAATTACACACACAGAGTTTGACATGCAGCATGCTGTTGAGTGCGCCAATATATTCCCCCAATGACTCAGACATTTATGCAGTGCCACGAATACGATGAAAGCTTGATCATCAATCTTTGCTGGCGAGCGGATCTCAACCAGGGCGGCCATAGGGGGCAATGTGAATAACCTCCGCACTCTTGAGTTAAAGAGGAGAAAATTAGCCAAGATTTGCATTCCTGATCACTATTCAGTGACCACTGCTGGAAATGTGCATGAAAATCAAATCAAGACAAACTCAGGTTGACGGAAGTACTCTTCGTCAGTCAACTACTTCAGTGACTACTCGCTATCAAGATTGCACGTCAATAATAGCCTCTTAGTTGAGGTTCTGGACAGTAATATTTATGAAATCATATAGCAGACAAAGATCAAACCTTTCAGGAGATGAGTAAAGGAAAGGAAAAATAAATCAATTACCATTCACATGTCTTAACTATGTGGCTATTGCATTTTATTGATCAGTTTTAAAATAGGAAGACTGTCCTGGATTTTCTATATTTAAATGGAGGCTGCTCAAGCCTTGCTGGTCTCTGTTCTTTATAGCTCCATACAAAATTTAAACTCTACTGAGAAGTCTACTCTAAAATACAGAACACCTCAATTTTAAACAATTCAAATGCAATGCTGGGCAATGCCCAACATTACCCATTACTAAATGGGGATGAAGGGATTAAGGGGTTATGGGGAGCAGGCAGGGAAGTGGACTCGAGTCCATGATCAGATCAGCCATGGTCATATTAAATGGCGGAGCAGGCTCGAGGGGCCGTATGGCCTGCTCCTACTTCTTATGTTCTTATGTTATGTTCTAATGGCTCTAAGCAAGGACAAGGGCCACATAACAAGACATCAATGTTGAACATAGGTAAGAGAAGATAAAGGTAAATCAAAAAGCGGTGATTAGGTGATACCAAGCTTGGACTTTAAAATGCAAGTGCTTATAAAAATGAGAAAGGAGGTGGATAGGAAAAGAAGGGAATAGTGAAAAAAGGTGTAGCAACCATTTCAAGACATTGGAAAACAGATGCGAGACTTAGCATCTTCAAGGGTAATATCAGCACCATACCTTAGTGAGTTAGAAGATCGACTATATGTTGCTAAAAATATTCCGTTTCAACAAAAATGAAGGTCAGGCAGTTCTGAACTCTTGCTGAGTCTCACCTTCAATATCTAAAATGTGCTGGAACATTGGACCAGGCCAGACAGTGCTTACCTGTGAATCTGCCCATTTTTGTGCAGGTAATCAAGTCCCTCCAGTACTTCTTTCAGAATGGTAGCAATGACTGCCTCCTCCAAAACACCATTCTTGTGATCCCCCCTTGCTACTACATGTTTAATGATATCTAGCACAGATCCTGGAACAGAGAAAAAAGACAATCAGGGCAAAGTATCATCTGTTTAAACTAAATAAATAAATTGGCCCAATCCTCACCGCCAAAGCATTACATTTTGTTTTTTGCCATCCCAAGGACTTAGCAACTGGCTTACATCATCTATTGAATGGATGAGCATTGATGGACCTATTTTATCTTTCACACTTTTTGTATGTCAAATCTTGAAAAATATTAATCTTCAACGCCACTTCTCATTGAAGGGAGAGCTAATTTTACTTAAAAAAAAAACAACAATCGAGATATTTTGTGCCCATCGAGGTTCAGAACATTTTTCTACTTTTTGTTGGCCCAGTGTCAGCATCAGCTGTCAATTAAATCTTTTCCTGCATGAGCCCAATAGTTAAAAATTTTTCCTCTGTCTGCAACTCCCCCAACAATGGGGAAAGGCTTAAACACTAAATGGGGATATGGAGGGGGGGGCGGGGAAGTAGAATCAAAGTGGAAGACCAGCCATGCTCTTTCTGAATGGCAGAGCTGGCTCGAGGGGCCGCATGGCCAACCCCTGCTCCTATTTCTTATGTACTTTCTTTCCTCCAATATTTCTTTTCCAGTTCAGCCTCACCAGCTCTTGTATGTTGATCCCAGAACCATACCTTTACTGCTCAATATCTGGTCATATGACCTTGGGTGTGCGGCGGGGGGAAATGGGCAACGGGGAAGGAGAGGGGTCGTAATAATAAACCCCCTCATTGTGTGAACTGCATACTGTAGGCTCACATGCATTTCTCCCATCTTCTAAAAGGCAGATTGATGGCCACTTAAGTAAGATGAGGCCAATTAAAGACCAACTGGCTGATTTAGTTACAAATAACATGAACATATCGCTTCTCGGCCTTTTGGCTAAGATCATGCGTAATTGACCTGACAGGGGAGTAGCCACCATGACCCCAAAGTGGTTCTCCCTGGATCAGGAAGGTATATGCTTGCTTTTTGGAAATAGGAGGTGGGTGGGGTGGCTTGACCCATCCACCTCCACGGAGGTGTGTGGGGGGCCTGACCCATCCACCTCCATGGCACGAACCTGGTATTGCAGTACTTCCAGGAACGGTGCAGTGGCTCTAGGCCTTTTGGCTAAGAGCATTGGCGCAGAGTGATCCTTGATGTGTGCAAGGTCACCTCTGGCGTTTGTGATTTGACAAAGAATTGGAACGATTGGCTATGAATTAAAAAAAAAACATGAACAAAGAGTAACATTTAGAGAATTTTAATGTATTTTATAATGTTCCTTGTGACAGAAAATATCAAGCACACCACATTTTCTCTGTTTGCAGGCTAAATGTAACTTTTCTAACAAATACTCCCTCGGAAACTTGTTGCACTAGAGAAATATCGCCCTGGATAGACACTTTGACAGGGCTTAATTGCTCAAGTGCTGAACTGTAATTTGAATCCCAGGACACTGTTTTGTTGTGGAATTAACCTCGAGTAGGATTTGAGTTAATATATTATCCAAAAATCCCAAGTTAAATACTCAAAATTTCTGAAAGCCGACAACCACAACAACAATGGGGGGGTGGGGGGAAGGTATAAGAACATAAGAATTAGGAACAGGAGTAGGCCATCTAACCCCTCGAGCCTGCTCCGCCATTCAATAAGATCATGGCTGATCTGGTCGTGGACTCAGCCCCACTTACCCGCCCTCTCCCCGTAACCCTTAATGGTTAAAAATCTATCTATCTTTGACTTGAAAACATTCAATGAGCCAGCCTCAACTGCTTCCTTGGGCAGAGAATTCCACAGATTCACAACCCTCTGGGAGAAGAAATTCTTTCTCAACTCGGTTTTAAATTGGCTCCTCCATATTTTGAGGCTGTGCCCCCTAGTTCTAGTCTCCCCGACCAGTGGAAACAACCTCTCTGCCTCTATCTTGTCTATCCCTTTCATGATTTTAAATGTTTCTATAAAATCACCCCTCATCCTTCTGAACTCCAACGAGTAAAGACCCAGTCTACTCAATCTATCATAAGGTAACCCCCTCATCTCTGGAATCAGCCTAGTGAATCGTCTCTGTACCCCTTCCAAAGCCAGTATATCCTTCCTTAAGTAAGGTAACCAAAACTGCACGCAGTACTCCAGGTGCAGCCTTACCAATACCTTATACAGTTGCAGCAAGACCTCCCTGCTTTTGTACTCCATCCCTCTCGCAATGAAGGCCAACATTCCATTCACCTTCCTGATTACCTGCTGCACCTGCAAACTAACTTTTGGGGTTTCATTCTAAAAGAGTTTCATGCACAAGGATCCCCAGGTCCCTCTGCACCACAGCATGTTGTAATTTCTCCCCATTCAAATAATATTCCCTTTTACTGTTTTTTTTTCCCCCAAAGTGGATGACCTCACACTTTCTGACATTGTATTCCATCTGCCAAACCTTAGCCCATTCGCTTAACCTATCCAAATCTCTTTGCAGCCTCTCTGAGTCCTCTACACAACCTGCTTTCCCACTAATCTTAGTGTCATCTGCAAATTTTGTTGCAGTACACTCTGTCCCCTCTTCTAGGTCATCTATGTATATTGTAAACAGTTGTGGTCCCAGCACTGATCCCTGTGGCACACCACTAACCACCGATTTCCAACCGGAAAAGGACCCATTTATCCCGACTCTCTGCTTTCTGTTAGCCAGCCAATTCTCTATCCATGCTAATACATTTCCTCCGACGCCACATACCTCTATCTTCTGCAGTAACCTTTTGTGTGGCACCTTATCGAATGCCTTTTGGAAATCTAAATACACCACATCCATCGGTACACCTCTATCCACCATGCTAGTTATATTCTCAAAGAATTCCAGTAAGTTAGTTAAACATGATTTCCCTTTCATGAATCCATGCTGCGTCTGCTTGATTGGAATATTCCTATTTAGATATCCCGCTATTTCTTTCTTAATGATAGTTTCAAGCATTTTCCCCACTACAGATGTTAAACTAACCGGCCTATAGTTACCTGCCTTTTGCCTGCCCCCTTTTTTTTTTTAAAAACAGAGGCGTTACATTAGCTGCTTTCCAATCCATAGTATCTTCTATGTACTACGTTGAGGGTTGGGGGAAGATATTCTCTGCACGATATCCCAACAATTGGGAGCTGATTTCTCGATGTGCTACCCCAACAATATGGAGATCAATTGAAACAGCCCATTATCAGAGAGTTTGAAAAAAATACAACTCCGCTCATACAAGAGACTAAATATAGGAACTTCCAGTCTGTAGACCTGTTCAGAGCAAAAACACTCACCACCACTGAGCAACTTCATCACCAACCATAGCTCATCCTTTACCACAAATGAGGTGTAATATGACACAATGTTCCGGTGATGGCACTGACTCATTGCTTGAATTTCTTTCTGTTGAGAGAAGAAAATACAGAAATTTCTGTTAAGACATTGACAAAATTTTTCTGAAGAAACCACTCCCCATAGGTAATATGAAATGCAATGATGATCTACTTTGAAGGGTTACAATGTTTGTGGGTAGCATAAGAAGTTGCTATTCCAATAAACATCTTCCAGCTGGCAAACTTAAAAATCAAAAGTACAGGTCCTAAAAATAAAAATATTTTACCATGCACAGCATGAATAAATATTCAAATCTATACATTATGAAAATGTTCATCTAGGGCACACTCATTGAGTTTCCACAAACTTTACTTCCTTGTTTGGTCATCCTGTCTCAACATTTTGCTCGATTAATATTTTCCTATGTCAACTGTCACAATGAAGCTGCAGCCTCTGGTCACTAGATGGTACCATGGAATGAGTTCTCAAAGTGTCTCCCAACTTCACTGTAATGGAGTTTCTGCTGAAAGATCATTAACCTGAAATGTTTCTCTCTACACAGATGCTGAGTGTTTCTTGCATTTTCTGTTTTACTTCAGAGTTTCACTATCTGCAGTATTTTGTTTGCTCCACTGTAATCTTGCTAGTTAATAAAAACTACCCATCAACTGACCATGAGTAATGCCGAGGGCAAGTTACTGGTGAGCTACTTTTTTAAAAAATTTTGGTTCCTTTTGAAGTTGAATCATCATGGTTTCCACTGCTCCAAATAAAGGTTATGGAAGTACAAGTCTTTTATGTCCTTAATTTTTTTTTCCTTCTTCGCACTTCTCAAAGAGATTAACGGCTTATTGCATTTTGATGGTTCCCATAATATGTTAACTGTAAACTACATATCATTAAAATGAAATAAGATAGCGATTCCTTTGACTGGGAAATGTAAAAAAAAGTAACCTAGAATAAGTTTGCACTTTGGGAGGACTAAAGAGAGAGCTTTAAACTAATTAGTGGGGGGGGAGCAGTTTAGGTGAGCAGAAACCTAAAAGCTCAAAGAACAAGGTGAAGGTTAGCATTGGGGGAAACAAAAACCAGAGCGTGACAGGAAGGGACAAAATCTATAAACAAAAGAGCGTATCAGAAACTGGGGCCAAAGCAGGAAAAAATGGTAAGAAAACACATTTAAAAGCTCGTTATCTGAATGCATGCAGCATTCGTAACAAATTAGATGAGCTGTTGGCACAAATAGTTACAAATGGGTATGATCTGATAGCCATACAGAGGCGTGGTTGCAAGGTGACCAGGACTGGGAATTCAATGTTCAGGGGTACTTGACAATTCGGAAGGACAGACAGAAAGGAAAAGGAGGTGGGGTAGCTCTGTTGATAAAGGATGGAATCACTGCAATCGTGAGAAACGATACTGGCTCAAATGATCAGGATGTTGAAACAATTTGGGTGGAGATAAGGAATAATAAGGGGGGAAAAAGTCATTGGTGGGCGTAGTCTATAGGCCCCTAACAGTCGCAATTCTGTTGGTCGGCATATAAACCAAGAAATAGTGGGGGCTTGTAAAAAGGAAACAGCAATAATCATTGATGATTTTAACCTCCATATTGATCGGGTAAATCAAATTGGTCAGGGTAGCCTTGAGGAAGTGTTCATAGAGCGCTGATGGGACGGGTTCCTTGAGCAGTATGTAATGGAACCGACCAGGCTATCTTAGATCTGGTCCTGTATAACGAGACAATCGCCTAGTAAAGGATCCCCTTGGAATGAGTGATCACAGCATGGTTGAATTTCAAATTCAAATGGAGGGCGAGAAAGTTGGATCTCAAACCAGCGCACTAAGCTTAAATAAAGGAGACTACAAAGGTATGGAGGGCAGAGTTGGCTAAAGTGGACTGGGAAAATAGATTAAAGTGTAGGACAGTTGATGAACTGTGTCGGTCATTTAAGAAGCTATTTCATCACTCTCGAAAATATATTCCAGTGAGGAAGAAAGGGTGTAAAGGAAACGATAGTCATCCGTGGTTAACTAAAGAAATAAAGGATGGTATTCAATTAAAAACAAGAACAAAAACTAGTCAGAAGACAGAAGACTGGGAAGCTTTTAAAAGCCAGCAAAGAACGACTAAAAAAATGATTAGGAAAGGGAAGATAGACTATGAAAGTAAACTAGCACAAAATATAAAAACAGATAGCAAGAGTTTCTATAGGTATATAAAAAGGAAAGGAGTGGCTAAGGTAAATGTTGCCTCCCGAGAGGACGAGACCAGGGAATTAGTGATGGGGAGCATGGAGCTGGCAGAAACTTTGAACAAATATTTTATATCAGTCTTTACGGTAGAGGACACTAACAATATCCCAACTGCGGATAGTCAAAGGACTATGGGGGGAGGAATTAACACAATCAGGAGGTAGTACTCAGTAAGATAATGGGACTAAAAGTGGATAAATCCCCTGGACCTGATGGCTTGCATCCTAGGGTTTTGAGAAGTAGCAGCAGGGATAGTGGATGCATTGGTTCTAATTGATGGTGTTCCCATATGCCAGCTGCCCTTGTTCTTTGAGATGGTAGAGGTCGTGAGAGGCGCTGTCAAAGAAATCGTAGCGAGTTACTGCAGTGCATCTTGTAAATGGTACACACTGCCGCCTCAGTGTCAGTGCTGTAGGGAGAAAATGTTTAAGGTGATGGATGGGGTGCCAATCAAGCAAACTGCTTTGCCTTGGATAGTGTTGAACTTCTTGAGTGCTGTTGGAGCTGCACTCATCTCAGCAAGTGGAGAGTATTCAATCACACTCCTGAATTATGTCTTGTAGATGGTGGAAAGGCTTTGGAGAGTCAGTACCTGAGACACTCTCCACATATCCAGCCTCTGACCTGCTCTTGCACAGAGTATTTATGTGGCTGGTCCAGTTAAAGTTTCTGGTCAATGCTGAACCCCAGGAAGTTGATGTTGGGAAATGTGGCAATAGTAATGCCGCTGAATGTCATGGGGCGGTGGTTGGGCTCTCTCTTGTTGGGAATGTTACCAGGGATGAGGAGAGGTTGTAAAAGTTTGGGCTGTACTCCTTGGAACAGAGAAGAGAAAGAGATGACCTAATTGAGGTTTTCAAGATGATGTGGTTTAGATAGAGTAGAAAGAGAAAAACTATTCCCTTTAGCGAGTTGGTTAAAAACCAGAGGTCATAGATTTAAAATCATTGGCAAAAGATCTAGAGGGAAGATGAGGTGAAATATTTTCCACTCGGACAGTTGTTGGGATCTGGAATACTCTACCTGAAAAGGTGGTGAAAACTGATTCCGTAAATAATTTGAAGAGAGAGTTGATGAGGGATTTGATGAGGGACTTACAGGGTTACGGACAAAAACCGGGTGTGCAACCAACATCTCCCAAAAGCTGTGTGGCCGCACATTGATTGGGCGATCGATCGCAAGCCACTCACCAGCTGTTCCTGCTGGAAAAGATACTGTGCATGCATGGCCACACAGCAAAGTTAACGGGACAATGGCTTCCCCAAAAATTAGAAGGAATGTAGAAGAATCAGCCGTGCTTAGCTGCGCACAAAGAGCCAGCATGGCCTCCTTTTGTGTCTTAAGTTTCTATGGGCCCAAATTTTCCCAACCCCTTTTTCCGGCACACTCTCCCAAAATGCAGCGACTGTGTGCTCAAAAAACTCTGCTGTGTCCCGGGTCCTGGCGCAGCGTTGCTCGCGGAGTGGGGGGCGGAGCTATAGCCCTGCGCCGAAAACAGTGCCGGCAGCTGCGCGCATGCGCAGTAGCTCCGCGCCCTCCCAGCGCGTCCTGCAGGCTGTGAGTTGGACCTGATGCTCGCCGCCCCTATCCCTGGCCAAAAGGACGACCTGATAATCTTCAGCAGAACCTCCTGATAAAACATGGGCCAGCAGGCAGCAGTGTGCAGAGAACATTGCATTGTGTGGGCACATGTCAAATTGTTATGCCCCAACACTGATTAAGTTTTCCCTGGAGAGAAGTCCAGTCCCTCAGAGAAGTCTAGTCCCTCGAAGGGCTTTTATTTATTTATTTTTATTTATTATTGATGGTTTTTATGTTGTTGTGAAGGTGTTTAGTGCTTTGCAAGGTCCTCTGTGCTTCTCTTCTGCCCCCTATCTCTGGCTACCTGCGCTGATTTCTTAATTCTCCGCAAGGGTTTTCTATGCGGCCACATACGTTGGCCTAAGTTAGTTTGAAGCAACTATTAGCTGTCCAAACTGGCTTAAATGGCCAAAACATGCGTAGGTGGCTGGTAATGCCCCCTTTTGAAAAAAAAACTAAACTAAAAACAATCCTAACTAACTCACTTACACTGGCGCAAATTAAATGTGCAGAATGGGGATTTTTAAGATACTCCAGGAAAATCAAGTTGCTCCAAAAAAAGCGAAGCAACTCCTGGCCAAATTTGGGCGCAAAGAGTTTGTGAAGTACTTTCATTTGTTGGTCTGTAGAGCTATATTGTGCTTAAAGAGCAAACTCAGCTGTCACTCAAAGAGTTTAAAGAGAGGCTACTTTCACTGTCAGAATCCCCCTTAAACTTTTCGCTTAAAAATCATCTTCATTTTGTTATTTGCGTTTTTTTGTACTGAATAGTTCATATATTGAATGCCACCATATCGAGGCTGCTCAGATGTTGAGCAATGACCTACCAGAAACAATTTGATTAAAGGAAAATGGCCATCATTTTGGAGAGGAAGATTTGGCTAGAAGAGCCTTGCCTCATATTACATCACTGGCAAATGACAATAATATTTCCCAATTCAGATTTAGTTATTATATCATCTGATTACAAAGTCTGAAAATAGGACGCTTTTGACAATGTTTTGTGTCACATAAAATACAAATCTGATCGTCACTTAACTGCATGATCAGGAAATGTCAAAAAGGTTCCAAACCAGAAAATCCAGCGTGATTATTCAGGCTAGAAACAAAGACTGTCTTTCCAGAGTCTTACAACAGCGTGCATTTATATAGCGCCTTTGATGTAGAAAAATGCTTCCATTTGAAACATAGAAAATAGGTGCAGGAGTAGGCCATTCAGCCATTCGAGCCTGCACCACCATTCAATATGATCATGGCTAATCACGCAACTTCAGTACCCCATTCCTGCTCTCTCTCCATACCCCTTGATCCCTTTAGCTGCAAGGGCCAAGAGGTCATATTCAAGCAGAACAGAAGGAGGATGGTTAGGTAAAGATGCTGAAGTGATTTGAAGAGGTGGGTGTTACAGAAGCTTTTGAAGATAGGAACAAATGAAGCAATATGGTAGAGGTCCAGAAAGTGAGACCAAGGTGGCTGCAAGATCAGTCATCAATAGCAGAATGGGGGAAGTGTAGAATACAGCAACTTATATTTATATAGTGCCGTTAACATAATAAAATATCCCAAGGCGCTTCAAAGTGCGTTTAAAAAAAAAGGATGCATTTATTTGTACTGTAAAAATGGCCACCCCTCATCTGATTGGTCCCCTTGGAGGATAAGCCACACACTGAAGTTTCTCTGGAACGTGTTACTGGAAGCGCCCAGCTCATGTTCTCATTGACTTTGCAAATTGTAACTCGATCCACTTTGGCTTCCAGAAGCCACAGAGGATAGATCTCCCCAGAAGCCACCTAGTGCCAGCCGAAGTTCTTTACCCCAGCGCAAGTGCATTCCTCCCCCCAGTCAAAGTCCCTTGCTTCACAGCACGAGTGTTGCCTCCCCTAGCCGATGTCCCTTGCTCCTCAGCGTGAGTGCATGACTCCCCTCCCCCCCGCCATAGATGGGGCATTGGTTATTGTGGAAATATCAGAAAGGATTAAGAAGTTAGCTCAGACCTGGGATCTAAAAAAACTAAAGCTCATTTGCACAAAAAAACAAGCAGGCATTATCTCATTGACCGAGGTTAAGGGATGAGGTAGAGTCATAACCATCAGAGAAAGTCACGGGATAATAAAGCCAAATAGCAAAGTTCCAGCACTAATGACCGAACAAAAAGGTCAGGCTAGGAATAACAAATTGAAGGCTGACGGATAGGAGGGAGTTACCCACCATCACAGGACCAGCTGTGGCTACAGCAGGGGGGGTGATAAGAAAGAATTCCCGGGATCAAGTTAATGGTCGCACACGGGAAGGGAGACTCCCAACTTGGTAATAACTTTTGGAGGCGAGAGACAAGTTGAGACAACAGCAGAATGTCTCTGTATCGTGTAGAAACAAGCAGGCAATTAGTAGCAACCTATACGGCTAACAAAGGAACAAAAAAAGGTATAAAAATGGACACGTTGGGACAGTCCGTAGCGAGAACCTGGGACCAACACTCAACAGAAGCAGGGACCAGGGAGCAATCCTTGAAGGAACAGTGTCAGGACCGAATTGATCACCCGGGACGTATTGGGTAACTATGAGAGTATGTTGAGTTAAACAGAGTATTTTGAGCATCAAGGAACACATTGTTTGCAGAGTTAAACAGAGTTGAGTTGAACAGAATTGAACAGAGTTAGTATTTTGAGTGGAAAGGAACACCCTTTGGATCGCCTTTCTGCAGAGTTAAGCAGAGTTAAATAGAGTATAAGTAGTGAGTCTTATACTTCTTTTGTATCGAGTAACTATAGAGTATAAGTGGTGAGTCTTGTACTTTTCCTGTATTGAAGAATGAGAGAATAAGTATTGAGTCTTGTACTTTTCCTGTATTAAACACACATTAACGGTACTGGCATGTGTCTAGTGTGTAATTTGGTATTTAACCATCGCAGGCAACTAGTCACATAACTAACAAAATTACCACTTGCGCAACAGTACGGATTGCTAACAGATTTATTGGGTATGAAGTGAATAGTGACAGAGTCGTGACTTCTGGATTGGAAGATCATCTCTCCCTTCCGATCTCCCTCTACACCACCGCCCCCCCCTACCCTGCCCCCGCCCCCCCTCCCCCACCCCCAGCTCTCTCTCTCTCTCTCTCTCATTCCCCCCAAAGCTCTCTCACTCCCCCAGGCGCTCTTTCTCTCCCTCTCTTCCCCCGCCAAAATTGCGCTCTCCCCGCCTGTCTCTTTCCCTTTCCCCTCTCTTCCCCACCCCCTCCTTCCGGTTCGGGGCCACAGTTCCGGTTCGGGCAGGAGGCTTGGGGGGGGGGGGGGGGGCAGGGATTCAACAGGAACAAGAACAGTACAAATGGTCAGTCCCTAAAAAATATATTTGATACCGAACCATATAATAGAACAAAATTGGGTGAGCAGAGGGGATTGAATGAGGGTGGGAGGAGATTGCAGATTTGGGGAGGGAGCAAGACCTCATTAGGATTTTTAGATGAACATTATGACTTCGATGCTGATGCGCAGAGGGACTTTTGGAAGATAGAATGAAGGCAGAAACTCAGGAAGCTCTTCAGCAGTGTATTACAGAAAGAATCTGGAAGTGACAAAGGCATGAATGAAGATATCTGTGGCAGTGGGTGTTGAGACAGAGAGAGACATGTGATACTTCGTAGGTGGAAATGGGCAATCCTATAATGGAGGGAGTAAACAGTTTGAAACTAAACTCAGACAAAAAGACAGTAAAGTAGCACACCATCAGGGTAAACTGGAGTAGGAATGCAGGAAGGGGATGCAAGCAATAGCTATAGTGTCTGGTTCCGCAGAACTGAAATACTTCCCTTTGATGAAGCAACATTGACAAATAAATGCATCATAAATGGAGACATTTTCTTTTAAATATTGTGGTTATCAGTCTATGAGATGAACATATCTCAACATGTGCAGAATCAGACATTTCTGACCAAGCACCACTTATTTGATTAGTTGCAGAGAAACAATATTAAAAGCCAGGCCCAAAGCTTTAACTAAATGCCAGTGAATAGGTTATAAACCAAGGCTATGCACACACTGTAGCCTACCAGCTGGAGATGCCACAGCTGCACATTTATTTTGTCAACTTCAACCAATAAACCATTAATTGGAACATTTTGACGTGTTGTTTTCAATAACACCAATAAAACTACACAGATTAAAAAAGTCATAAGTCATAGAGTGTACAGTACAGATTCACCAAGACGAGGTCAGTGATGGAAAACTATAATTATGAAAGGAGAGTTGAGATACTGGGACAATGTACACTGGACCAGAGAAGGCCAAGAGGGAATTCAATAAAAGATGTTTTAAATATTGATAAGGCGAATACTTTCTCTGGTGTCAATTTAAAATAAATCACTAACAAACTGCGAAGACAGTTTAGGAAATAATTATTTACATAAGATATACAGCACAGAAACAGGCCATAACAGCCCAACCAGACGATGCCGGCATTTATGCCCCACTCGAGCCAAATATTGACCCAATATGGGGTTGGAGTTCAGGACCCCGAGATTAAATGCCTCATGCTGTACTGACAGCTAGCCAGGCCTATGACTAAGCTAGCCAGGCACAAAGAATTTTCATGCATACAAAGTTTTGCTGCAGGTAATGGCAGAGGTGCAGGCCACTAAATCTGAAGGGAAAAGTAGATAAATATTTGAAGCAGAGGAAGATATGGGCAAAGAAAGAACATTGTAAATAGTTTTGCATTGTTCTATGAAAGATTCGGCACAGACGCGAGGGTCTTTATGTGCAGTAAACTTCTTTGGTTCCAAGTGCCAGACAGTTTTACACGGTCGAATATTTCAAAATGTTCACAAAGAATGTACTACAGCAACAACTTGCATTTATACAGCACCTTTAAATGTAGAAGGGGAAACAAAATGGACGCAAAGCAGAAATTTATGATATGAGGGATGGGAATCTAGTTATGGAGAGAAATTGGGGCGATTTTCACAAGAGCAGAAAAGGCCACGGTGATTTAATAAAGGTTTAAGTTACAAAGGATTTTGATGAGAGATTAAAAGCTTGATTAAAAAGATGGGTATTAAAGGAGGATCTTGGAGGGGGAGATGAGAAAAAAAAAAGAGATTAGTGAGGAAATTCAGAGCGTGGGGCCTAAGGCATGGTTGTTAATGGTAGGATGAAGAGAGGC
The DNA here is from genome assembly GCF_044704955.1 of Pristiophorus japonicus. NCBI lineage: Eukaryota > Metazoa > Chordata > Chondrichthyes > Pristiophoridae > Pristiophorus > Pristiophorus japonicus. The sequence continues at coordinate 486,502,075 of NC_091977.1, forward strand.
AGGAGAGACACAAGGCCAGTGTCAGCAGAATAAAGAGTTCAGGAGGGATGGGTTGCAGGGCTAGATGGAGATTGCAGAGATAGCGATGGGCAAGCCCATGAAGGGTTTTAAACATCAGGTTGAGAATTTTAAATTTGAGTTGTTGGGAGACCAGGAGCTAGGTCAGCGAAGACAGGTGTAATGGGTGAGTGGGACTTGGTAGATAGGATACTGCATCAGCTTTGGATCAGCTGAAGATTACAGAAGGTAGCTGATCAAAGGACAGCCAGGAAAATATTGGAAGTGATCAAGTCTGGTGAAATATTGGAACAAAGACAATGGATTTGGTCTTCCCAATGATTGGCTGGAAGAAACTGCAGTTTATTTAAGAACAGACTTCAGAGAAGCAGTCTGACAGCAGAGGTACTGGAGTCATCAATGTAGAAGGTAAAAGGGCAGAGCTGGATTCCCACAGTGTACACGTAGACACTGATGGCTTGTTTGTAGATGATGTTGACAAGGAGCAGCATGGACGAGGAAGACTGTCAAGGATGGATCTTTGGATGACTCGAAGTAATAGTGCGCAGGGTAAGAAGAGAAGCCATTACTAGAGATGGTCAGATGAAGGAGTTCTTTCACTGAAACTTACAATGTACTATCACAGCATCCTGAATTATGGCATTTCTCCTGATTCAAGTTCACAAGTTACTGTTATGCAGTGTGCCACTGTGAAAATATTTTCCTTTTACTAAGAAATATTCCAATTAGAAACCAAAAAAAAGTGAAAAATGAACATTGGAAAGTATGATTTTTTTTTTAAAACTTAGGACTAAAAATACATAAGTCTGCAAAGATGCAGCATCAAGTCAGCATTTGAAACAGAAAGACAGATTAATGTTGAGTGGGCCCCTTCTTCAGAATTGATACCAAGGAATACCCAAGATCTGATGAAATCCACACCCGAAATGGTAACCTGGCTTTTACATCCAGGTACTGAATGGTTCACTGCGTATTTTCTGCATTTTATTTTTTAGCCTATTTACTGTATGAGATTTTAAAATCTCATTTTAAAAATCTGATTACAGCTGGACACTAAATTTGGAATTAAGAAAAACTCTGGTAAATTCTGTCAAAATCTACTCAGTGAAATATTGCAGTTCCCATTACAGTTATCAGTGAGTGGAATCTATAAATGATCAAAACAAGAAGCAACAGGTTTTTATATTTTTATTTCCCAGATGTGAGAGGGAGAGATACTTTGGAAGAACCAGAGAGCACATTGATCAAGCACAGCAAGTCAAGTCATCACTAACTAAACCATAGTCCAATTACCAACAAAATTAGGTGCATCCAGTGGTGAGTGTTGGGAATGGAGAGAGATCTATTTTGTTTTTAATACTCTAGGGAATACTCAAAGAAAAAAAACCACAATCATTACTTTAAAAGCTAAAATTATCTGCCCGACAGATAGCAATGATGGTGATCGTCAACTAGAACCACACTCACACCTGGGTCGGAAGGATGTGGGTTTAAGACCCATTCACAGAGTGTGATGCCGCAGTGTAGTACAGGTACGAGCTCCCAAATCCAGAAACCTCAGGACCAAGGCCAATCCGGATTTGAGATATTTCCGGATTTCAGAACATAATTCCGATCTCCCGAATCCGGAAACACCCAGGCCGAGGTTCGGGTATTTACGGATTTTGGAACCTTTGGAACCCTGCCCCCTAAAAAAAAAAATCAAATGGCAGCAACATTGGAGAACAACAGGATATAATTCACATTAAATTTTGTTTTATACAAAGTGCAGAATGTGGGGAGCACAGGGACCGAAATCTACTGCTGCCGACAGCAGCCTGGAGTAATAGCAAGCAGCTGTCAGACAATGCAATAATGTCATTAATACTGCCCTCAAGTAAATTTTATTCAATGAATCTGGACCGTTTTATTAAATGTGTTCGTGTACCAGAACATTCTGTAAAATGCTTTGGCATTTTGAGCAACTGAGATGGTATCTGGACAACTGTATCTTTGGGTATGAGTGAGCTGGGACTACAAAGCTAATATTTTTACACCTGGCATGTTAAGTTACATGATTGGCAACATCCTCTCAGCCCTTATTGATGAAAAAGAGACTCAATGATGGCATTTAGTTAACACTGATTTTAAAAGTCATGCAATAACATAATAGGAGCAGGAATAGGCCACCTGGCCACTCGAACCTGCTCCACCATTTAATAAGATCAAGGATGCTCAAGCATACAGCATACCAACTCCCTTCACACATGCTCACTCGAATACCCACAGATTGTGGCTGTATTAATCAAGTCTCATTAATTTGGCAAAGAAACAGGACCCAAGAAACAGCATGGGTAGGCAAGATGAAAATCCATCGTAACTTAATACAATCACTAATGAAGTAGTACTAGGTAAAATAATGCGACTAAAGTCCCCTGGACCCGATTCCTTACATCCTAGGGTCTTAAAAGAAGTGGCTATGAAATAGTGGATGCATTGGTTGTAATCTACCAAAATTCCCTGGATTCTGGGGCGGTCCCAGCAGACTGAAAAAACACAAATATAACACCCCTATTTAAAAAAGGAGGCAGACAAAAAGCAGGAAACTATAGACCAGTTAGCCTAACATCTGTCGTTGGAAAAATGCTGGAGTCCATTATTAAGGAAGCAGTAGCGGGACATTTGGAAAAGCATGATTCAATCAATGAGAGTCAGCATGGTTTTATGAAAGGGAAATCATGTTTGACAAATTTGCTGGAGTTCTTTGAGGATGTAACGAGTGGGGTGAATAAGGGGGAACCAGTGGATGTGGTGTATTTGGATTTCCAGAAGGCATTCGATAAGGTGCCACATAAGAAGTTACTGCACAAGATAAAAGCTCACAGGGTTGGGGGTAATATATTAGTATGGGTAGAGGATTGGCTAACAGAAAGTTGGGATAAATGGGTTATTTTCTGGTTGGCAAACAGTGACTAGTCAGGTTGGCAGGGATCAGTGCTGGGTCCTCAACTACTTACAATCTATATTAATGACTTGGATGAAGGGACAGAGTGTAATATAGTCAAGTTTGATGATACAAAGATGGGTGGGGAAAGCAAATTGTGAGCACACAAAAAATTTGCAAAGGGATATAGACAGGCTAAGTGAGTGGGCAAAAATTTGGCAAATGGAATATAATGTGAGAAAACGTGAGGTTATCCACTTTGGCAGAAATAATAGAAAAGCAAATTATAATTTAAATGGAGAAAAATTTCAAAATGCTGCAGTACAGAGAGACCTGGGGGTCCTTGGGCATGAAGCACAAAAAATTAGTATGCAGGTACAGCAAGTAAACAGGAAGGAAAATGGAATGTTGGCCTTTATTGCAAGGGGGATAGAGAATAATAGAGAAGTCTTGCTACAACTGTACAAAGTATTGTTGAGGCCACACCTGGAATACTGCACAGTTTTGGTCTCCATATTTAAGGAAGGATATACTTGCATTGGCGGTTCTTCAGAGAAGATTCACTAGGTTGATTCCGGAGATGAGGCAGTTGACTTATAGGTTGAGTAGGTTGGGCCTGTACACACTGGAGTTCAGAAGAATGAGAGGTGATCTTATTAAAACTTATAAGATAATGAGGGGGCTCAACAGGGTGGATGCAGAGAGGATATTTCCACTCATATTGGAAACTAAAACTAGGGGACATGGTCTCAGAATTAAAACAGATGAGGAAAAATGTCTTCTCTGAGGGTTGTAAATTTGAGGAATTCGCTGCCTCAGAGAACTGTGCAAGCTGGGGACATTGAATAAATTTAAGGCAGAAATAGAGAGTTTCTTAAACGATAAGGGGATAAAGGGTTATGGGGAGCGGGCAAGGAAATGTACCCGAGTCCATGATCAGATCAGCCATGATCTTATTGAATGGCGGAGCAGGAGGGCAAATGGCCTACTCCTGCTCCTATTTCTTATGTTCTTCTGTTCACGGCTGATCTCTGAATCACAAAGACTGGAGGACAGCTTGGTGATTTTAACTCTTGAGTGTGTATATCTGTGCGTGTGGAGTGGGGAGCGGATTATTTACTGTTGTGAAAAAAAATGTCCGGATTTTGGAACAGTTTTACGGATTTCGGATGACCCCTCCACCAATCTGCGCGATTTCCGGATTTCGGAACTCTTGATTTGGGAGGTCGAACCTGTACTGAGGGAGCACTGCATTGTCAGTGGCATTCATCTGGTACAATCAGATCAAACTCCAATGGCCTTTCTGCTCAGCTAAAATCCAGATGTTGAAACCACTTTTCAGCTCATCAGTAACATTTTTTTGTTATAGAAGTGGCAAAATAGATCTGCCATATAGAAGCATAGAAAATAGGTGCAGGAGTCGGCCATTCGGCCCTTCGAGCCTGCACCACCATTCCATATTATCATGGCTGATCATGTAACTTCAGTACCCCACTCCTGCCTTCTCTGCATACCACTTAATCCCTTTAGCTGTAAGGGTCACATCTAACTTCCTTTGTAATATATCGAACGAACTAGCCTCAACAACTTTCTGTGGCAGAAAATTCCACAGGTTCACAATTCTCTGAGTGAAGAAATTTCTCCTCATCTCAGTCCTAAATGGCTTACCCCTTATCCTTAAACTGTGACCCTTGGTTCTGAACTTCCCCAACATCAGGAACATTCTTCCTGCATCTAACCTGTCCAATCCCATCAGAATTTTATATGTTTCTATGGAGATCCCCTCATTCTTCTAAATTCCAGTGAATAAGCCGAGTCGATCCAGTCTTTCTTCATATGTCTTCCCTGCCATTCCGGGAATCAGTCTGGTGAACCTTCGCTGCACTCCCTCAATAGCAAGAACGCCTTCCTCAGATTAGGAGACCAAAACTGAACACAATATTCAGGTGTGGCCTCACCAAGGCCTTGTACAACTGCAGTAAGACCTCCCTGCTCCTGCACTCAAATTCTCTCACTAAGGCGGTCAACATGCCATTTGCCTTCTTCACCGCCTGTTGTACCTGCATGCCAACTTTCAATGACTGATGTACCATGACACCCAGGTCTTGTTGCACCTCCCCTTTTCCTAATCTGTCACCATTCAGATAATATTCTGCCTTCCTGTTTTTGCCACCAAAGTGGATATCCTCACATTTATCTACATTATACTGCATCTGCCATGCATTTGCCCACTTACCTAACCTGTCCAAGTCACCCTGCAGCCTCCTAGCATCCTCCTCACAGCTCACACTGCCACCAGTTTAGTGTCATCTGCAAACTTGGAGATATTACATTCAATTCTTTCTTCTAAATCATTAATGTATAGTGTAAATAGCTGGGGTCCCAGCACTGATCCTTGCGGTACCCCACTAATCACCACCTGCCATTCTGAAAAGGACCGGTTTATTCCTACTCTTTGCTTCCTGTCCGCCAACCAGTTCTCTATCCACGTCAATACACTATCCCCAATACAGTTAATTCGGAAACCACGGTCCTGAACTTAAGGATGGCAACTTCGACGGTATGAGGCATGAATTAGCTAGAATAGACTGGCAAAGGATACTTAAAGGGTTGACAGCAGATAAGCAATGGCAAACATTTAAAGATCACATGGATGAACTTCAGCAATTGTACATCCCTGCCTGGAGTAAAAATAAAATGGGGAAGGTGGTTCAACCATGGCTAACAAGGGAAATTAAGGATAGTATTAAAGCCAAGGAAGAGGCATATAAATTGGCCAGAAAAAGCAACAAATTTGAGGACTGGGAGAAATTTAGAATTCAACAGAGGAGGACTAAAGGTTTAATTAAGAGGGGGAAAATAGGAGTATGAGAAGAAACTTGCTGGGAACATAAAAACTGACTGCAAAAGCTTCTATAAAATATGTAAAGAGAAAAAGATTAGTGAAGACAAACGTAGGTCCCTTGCAGTCGGATTCAGGTGAATTTATAATAGGGAACAAAGAAATGACAGACCAACTGAACAAATACTTCGGTTCTGTCTTCACGAAGGAAGACACAAATAACCTTCCGAATATACGAGGGGACAGTGGGTCTAATGAGAAGGAGGAACTGAAGGATAGCCTTATTAGGCAGGAAATTGTGTTAGGGAAATTGATGGGATTGAAGGCCGATAAATCCCCGGGGTCTGATAGTCTGCATCCCAGAGTACTTAAGGAAGTGGCCCTAGAAAAAGTGGAAGCATTGGTGATCATTTTCCAACAGTCTATCGACTCTGGATCAGTTCCTATGAACTGGAGGTTGGCTAATGCAACACCACTTTTTAAAAAAGGAGAGAAAACGGGTAATTATAGACCGGTTAGCCTGACATCAGTAGTGGGGAAAATGTTGGAATCAATCATTAAGGATGAAATAACAGCACATTTGGAAAGCAGTGACAGGATCGGACCAAGTAAGCATGGATTTATGAAAGGGAAATCATGCTTGACTAATCTTCTAGAATTTTTTTTGAGGATGTAACTAACAGAGTGGACAAGGGAGAACCAGTGGATGTGTATTTGGACTTTCAAAAGGCTTTTGACAAGGTCCCGCACAAGAGATTGGTGTGCAAAATCAAAGCGCATGGTATTGGGGGTAATGTACTGACGTGCATAGAGAACTGGTTGGCAGACAGGAAGCAGAGAGTCGGGATAAACGGGTCCTTTTCAGAATGGCAGGCAGTGACTTGTGGAGTGCTGCAGGGCTCAGTGCTGGGACTCCAGCTCTTTACATTATATATTAACGATTTAGATGAAGGAATAGAGTGTAATATCTCCAAGTTTGCAGATGACACTAAACTGGATGGCGGTGTGAGCTGTGAGGAGGACGCCAAGAGGCTGCAGGGTGACTTGGACAGGTTAGTTGAGTGGGCAAATGCATGGCAGATGCAGTATAATGTGGATAAATGTGAGGTTATCCATTTTGGGGCAAAAACACGAAGGCAGATTATCTGAATGGCGGCAGATTAGGAAAAGGGGAGGTGCAACGAGACCTGGGTGTCAATGATTCATCAGTCACAAAGTGGGCATGCAGGTACAGCAGGCGGTGAAGAAGGCAAACGGTATGTTGGCCTTCATAGATAGGGGATTTGAATATAGGAGCAGGGAGGTCTTATTGCAGTTGTACAGGGCCTTGGTGAGGCCTCACCTGGGATAGTGTTCAATTTTGGTCTCCGAATCTGAGGAAGGACATTCTTGCTATTGAGGGGTGCAGCGAAGGTTCACCAGACTGATTCCAGGGATGGCTGGACTGTCATATGAGGAGAGACTGAATCAACTGCGCTGTTATTCACTGGAGTTTGGAAGGATAAGAGGGGATCTCATAGAAATGTATAAGATTCTGACAGGACTGGACAGGTTAGATGCAGGAAGAATGTTCCCAATGTTGGGGAAGTCCAGAACCAGGGGATATAGTCTTAGAATAAGGGGTAGGCCATTTAGGACTGAGATGAGGAGAAACTTCTTCACTCAGAGAGCTGTTAACCTGTGGAATTCCCTGCCGCAGAGAGTTGTTGATGCCAGTTCATTGGATATATTCAAGAGGGAGTTAGATATGGCCCTTACGGCTAAGGGGATCTAGGGGTATGGAGCGAAAGCAGGAAAGGGGTACTGAGGGAATGATCAGCCATGATCTTATTAAATGGCAGTGCAGGCTTGAAGGGCCGAATGGCCTACTCCTGCACCTATTTTCTATGTTTCTATGTAATACCATGTGCCTTAATTTTGCACACTTGTCTCTCGTGTGGGACCTTGTCAAAAGCCTTTTGAAAGTCCAAATACACCACATCCACTGGTTCTCCCTTGTCCACTCTACTAGTTACATCTTCAAAAAATTCTAGAAGATTTGTCAAGCATGATTTCCCTTTCATAAATCCATGCTGACTTGGACTGATCCTGTCACGGCTTTCCAAATGCGCTGCTATTACATCTTTAATAATTGATTCCAGCATTTTCCCCACTACCGATGTCAGGCTATTGTTTTCGGGAGATTATTCGTGTCTTTCTTCGTGAAGACAGAACCAAAGTATTTATTCAACTGGTCTGTCATTTCCTTGTTCCGCATTATGAATTCACCTCATTCTGACTGCAAGGGACCAACATTAGTCTTTACTAATCTTTTTCTCTTCACATATTTATAGAAGCTTTTGCTGTCAGTTTTTATGTTCCCTGCAAGCTTACTCTCGGACTCTATTTTCCCCCTCCTAATTAAACCTTTAGTCCTCCTCTGTGGAAAACCAAACAATTGTGCTGGAGTCAGAAGGTATTGGGTTGAAGGCCCACTCCAAAGCCTTCAGTTCATAATCTAGACTGACACTTCAATATACTACTGAGGACTGTCAGAGGTGCCGCCTTTCAGATGAGAAAGTGAATACATGCTCGGTCTGCTCTCGGGCGGACTTAAAAGATCTCCTGGCACTATTCAAAGAACAGAGTTCTCCCGCTCCCCTTAGGGTTACTATTTAATCCTTAACATTTGTCTCATGGCTGTTCGAGACTTTGTAGTATGTAAATTGGCTGCCGTTTCCTTATATTACAACAGTATTTAAACATTCGAGCTATTTATTTCCAGATTTGTTTAACAGAATTAAAATTCTCAAACTGCCAAAGTGGGATTTGAGCTTGCATTCAAGATCGTTACAAGGCTCTGAATTACTAACCAGATAACATAACCACAACAATCTCATACCCCCCCTACACTACTCTATAGCCCTGAAGGGTTAGAGATGAATTCATAAATATGCAGCCCAGCAGGTATAAAATATTAAAAGTGATGATACTGCATAATGGCTGGACATTTCTGGCATTTTTAAATTTGTTAAGGGATTCTGGAGAAGCAGCACTCCATGCGCCGCTCACCCCAGTTATGTTTAATTGTGCCACCGCTCAACAAAATAGTGAACAGTTAAGATCAACAGCTGCTCGCATATCAGCCGACAGTAGGAGAACTGCAAATTTGCAGTTGAGGTCTTCTATCAATAGCACTCTTGATGTGAAACTATCTTTATACCACATTCCTTATGGCAGAGGATCACAGAGGCTTTATGAACAGGCAGCAAAGCACATTCCTGGAGCTTCCCTGTTCAGGTCATTATATAGTGCATTTATCTAGGAGGCACACTCAAAGATTTACACCACAGAACAAAATAATAGCATTAATGCCATTCTGCATCAGCATATGAAGGGCTCATTTTTTTTTGGCCTCCATTTTCTTTCCTTTGTCCTCACAAAAGGTACAATATGGTGCCATCAGCACCAGCACTTACTGGTCCCTCACCCAAGTGGTTATTCTTCATGTAGGAGCCTGGGCAGTGAATGTCAGCAGGCTATGCTATTGAAGGGAGGCATCACAGCCACGTCCAATCTGGTCTTCATGCAACACACACTTGCGTTAGATAGTCGTTGGTATCGGGAATGAACCCCATTCCCAATAATTGGGGTGACTTACACACTAGGTTTGTGCTACCTTCACTATTACACACTGGACTTTCTTTGACAGGTTATTTCCACAAGAAAATCTGCTCCTGAAACTCAAACAAAGATTCAGCTAAGTGTGCAAATCCTTTGTATAAATAGGTGCAAGAGGCAAACCTCTACATTAAAAAAAAATCAGTCACACCAGATCAGTCTCTGACACAGTCACAGTGGAGACATTAACCTCTCAGATGTTGATCGACCTGCTGTGCAATTGCAATATCTAATATTCCTCCCATGCAAGCAGCTTCTGCTATAATAATTAATGGTGCTGCCCTCAATTAGTTTTATCCTGCGTTATCTTTCATTATAAGATGAATAGGAAAAGCATAATGCATGCTCTTTACAGACACCACTCACTGAATGCACCATTGAATTCAGAGAGCACAATACAGAGAATGAGATGTCTGCTCCTCTGACAAACAGGCAACTGTCTAATAGACACCTGGTCTCAGACAAAATTTGGAATCTTAGAGCAAAGTAATTTATATATTAAATCATAAAAAGGTTAGTGTAGACAGTTGAAATACCAAGTAAACCTGCATACAACACAATGTGCTAAAATCCTAACCAAAGCTCCATGACAAGACAACAGTCAACATTATAAAGCTTTTATCTATCAAAATTCCCACCTCCAGGTTGTCTAGCACCCACAATTACACACACTCTGCTTATTTGAACCCGTGATTTCCTATCAGCTGATGTTCTGTTCCTCCATCAGTGACTGTTGCCTCCGTCTGTGATTTGAAATCTCCTCTCCCTGCATGTCTTTGGCTGTGGGAGGGTGTTCATGTTTCCCCCCCAAATATGGGCTAATTTATTGCACATATTGGCAGGTGGGGGGGGGGGGCAGGGGGGAGACTTGCATCTTTTGCGTGAGCGTTCAAATATCTACATAATGGTATGAAGCGCAATCATTGGTTTTGATTTTTGTATTCCATTCACATCCCTTGGCCTGAGCTCCAATAGTTCAGACATTCCTGGTCTAGGCTCACTCAATGGCCAGTTCAATACACATCAGTGCCTCTACCAGTCTTCAGGTACAAAATGTATTTTTTTTTTAAATAGATTATTTAGGTGAACTACCAGAGGATAGTTAGTGCCCATGGAACTGTGTCGTAATACGGGTCAGTGTCTTCAGAAGGAGACAACAAAAAATAGACAGCAATAATTGCATTAGCATCAGCATTGAAAAATCAGAACAATTGCTTAAATTATCAAACACTTGACAGTCACTTATTCCTTTCATTATTGCTTAGATGAGAAAGAGGAAAAAGCACACCTGAAAAATGGCCATTTAAAGTTATGAAATGTAATCTCTGCCATCGCCTTAGTGCATTTTTTAAATATACAAAGATTAGAGAAATTGAAGCTGCAAAGAGGATCTTGGTTTAGGCATTAAGTTGACTGGTGTCAAAGTAATTTAAAGTCAAAATGCCTCATGGGAGAAGCAGCGACCCTTTTCTCATTCTGCCCATGGTTGATGGATTGAGATTATTCAGTAGGGAGCTAGAGATTGCAATTTTAATGAGAGTGGAGGTGCCTGGGTTTCAATTCAAATTACAATCACATACTTCATTTATAGTTAAGTAGGAGCTGAATGAGCAAGAAAAAGGAATAGTTTGCTATCTGTTCTGGACCATCAAAACAGCAAACAACCAATTCACAATAGAACAACACCCATTGTTTTGGTGGAAGGCACGGTTCCCAACAGAATTTAACAGGAAATTCCCTCCAATCGAGATGCTGATAAAGGTCCAATTACAAAACTTGTGCTGGCAAAAGAACAAGATCACAAGCTAGATATGAATAAAGAAAGCCATTCAGTTCATTCATCTAGAAAGACCCTGTGTGATCCAACTCAATTATTTCCAGATTTTTGCCTCCATTACAATAGCTGGAAATCTAACTCCATCATGTGAAGAATTTCCTGGCATCAATCCTTAATTTGCCTTTTGCTAGTTTGTACATACACCCCTTTGCTCTACTGATTAACCTTTTCTACACCAACTTGTATACCTTTATGGGGTCTCCTCTCAGTCGCCTCCTTTCAAGTTTTTCCATCTTTCCTTGCAACCAGACAGTGGAGGATCAGTTTCGGCTTTCTATACTATTTCTTTGATTGTTTTCTTTATGTCTCAGGGATCAAAACTGGATACTAGTCAAATTTGGTCCGACTTTCTCCGACCCTATTTTAACTGCAGAGATCAGCATTCCACAAAAAAATTCCACCTATCCACATACCCTTTTAAATATATATATATTTTTTCTGGTCAACACCAACACTATTGTCTTTCTTCCAAAGGTATTTTATCCCCTTGCCTTAAGTAGGTCTTCCTGCATCACATGCTGAGAGGAAACCATGTAATCTGATGCACTGTGGTTGTGAAGGAGCTTTACCAAAATACTGAAGTTATGGAGAATAGTCTACTTTCTACTGGCACTGGTGCAAACTAGTGCTACCCACTACTACTTACTGCAACAACCACCAACTTGGATTTATATAGCACCTTTAACATAGTAAAACTTCCAAAAGCACTTCACAGGAGCGTAATCAAACAAAATTTGACACCGAATCACACAAGGAGATATTAGGGCAGATGACCAAAGATTTAGTCAAAGGGGTAGGTTTTAAGGAGAGTCCTAAAGGAAGAAAAAGAGGTAGAGACACGGAGAGGTTTAGGGAAGGAATTCCAGAACTTAGGTCCTTGGAGGAGCAATTAAAAACAGGAATGTGCAAGGGGCCAGAATTGGAGGAATGCCAGTATCTCAGAGTTGTAGGGATGGAGGAGGTTAGAGATGTGACGAGACGAGGCCATGGACGGATTTGAAAAGATGAGAATTTTAAAATCTAGACAATATAGGTCAGCGAGCAGTGGCAATGGGTGAACAGGACTTGGTACGAGGTAGGATACAGACAGCAGAGTTTTGGATCACCTCAAGTTTAGAGAGGGCGGCCAGGTATGCATTGGAATAGTTAAGTCTAGAGGTAACAAAGGAATAGATGAGGATTTCAGCAGATGAGCTAATGCAGTGGCAGAGTCAGGCAATGTTTAAGGATGGAAATAGGCAGTCTTAGTGATGGCATGGATCTGTGATCGGAAACACATCTCGGTGTCAAATACGACACCAAGGTTGTGAACAGTCTGGTTCAGCCTCAGATAGTTGCCAGGGAGACAGGTGCAGTTGGTGGCTAGCGAACTGACTTTGTGGCAGGGACCAAAGACAATGGCTTTGGTGTTCCCATCATTTAGTTGGAGGAAATTTCTGCTCAGACAATATTGGATGTCAAACAAGCAGTCTGACAATTTAGAGACATAGAAACATAGAAAATAGGTGCAGGAATAGGCCATTCGGCCCTTCGAGCCTGCACCGCCATTCAATGAGTTCATTGCTGAACATGCAACTTCAGTACCCCATTCCTGCTTTCTCACCATACCCTTTGATCCCCCTAGTAGTAAGGACTACATCTAACTCCTTTTTGAATATATTTAGTGAATTGGCCTCAACAACTTTCTGTGGTAGAGAATTCCACAGGTTCACCACTCTCTGGGTGAAGAAGTTTCGCCTCATCTCGGTCCTAAATGGCATACCGCTTATCCTTAAGACTGTGACCCCTGGTTCTGGACTTCCCCAACATTGGGAACATTCTTCCTGCATCTAACCTGTCCAAACCCGCATGAATTTTAAACATTTCTATGAGATCCCCTCTCATTCTTTTGAACTCGTGAATATAAGCCCAGTTGATCCAGTCTTTCTTGATAGGTCAGTCCCGCCATCCCGGGAATCAGTCTGGTGAACCTTCACTGCACTCCCTCAATAGCAAGAATGTCCCTCAAGTTAGGAGACCAAAGCTGTACACTATACTCCAGGTGTGGCCTCACCAAGGCCCTGTACAACTGTAGCAACACCTCCCTGCCCCTGTACTCAAATCCCCTCGTTATGAAGGCCAACATGCCATTTGCTTTCTTAACCGCCTGCTGTACCTGCATGCCAACCTTCAATGACTGATGTACCATGACACCCAGGTCTCGTTGCACCTCCCCTTTTCCTAATCTGTCACCATTCAGATAATAGTCTGTCTCTCTGTTTTTACCACCAAAGTGGATAACCTCACATTTATCCACATTATACTTCATCTGCCATGCATTTACCCACTCACCTAACCTATCCAAGTCACTCTGCAGCCTAATAGCATCCTCCTCGCAGCTCACACTGCCAACTTAGTGTCATCCGCAAATTTGGAGACACTACATTTAATTCCCTCGTCTAAATCATTAATGTACAATGTAAACAGCTGGGGCCCCAGCACAGAACCTTGCGGTACCCCACTAGTCACTGCCTGCCATTCTGAAAAGTACCCATTTACTCCTACTCTTTGCTTCCTGTCTGCCAACCAGTTCTCAATCCACATCAGCACACTACCCCCAATCCCATGTGATTTAACTTTGCACATTAATCTCTTGTGTGGGACCTTGTCAAAAGCCTTCTGAAAGTCCAAATACACCACATCAACTGGTGCTCCCTTGTCCACTCTACTGGGAACATCCTCAAAAAATTCCAGAAGATTTGTCAAGCATGATTTCCCTTTCACAAATCCATGCTGACTTGGATCTATCAGGGGTCGAAAGAGGTACATGTGAAACCTGACGCTGTGTTTTCAGAGGTCACCGAGGGGCAGCATATAGAGAAATAGTGGGGGGGGCTGGGGTCAAGGATAGATTCTCCGGGGGCTTCAGAGATAACTGTGCACGAACGAGACGACAAGCCATTGCAGACAATTCTCTAACTACGACTAGATAGATAAGAATGGAACAAGGCAAGTGTAATCCCATCCAGCTGGACGACAGTGGAGAAGCTTTGGAGGAGGATGTGGGCAACCACGTCAAAGGCTTCAGATTGGTCGAGAAGGACGAGGAGGGATAGGTTACCACAGTTGCAGTCACACTGGATGCAATTTGTGACTGATACTGAAATGGCCATTATTTTAGTGAGCCTAGATCAGGGATGTTCAAGGATGCTCAAGGTGTTGGGGGAAGATAAGTGCGTCAAAACTAGCAAGTGTGTCTCATACCATTGCGTAAAATTGAAAGACGCCCACGCATGCAATAATTGAGGACCCCACACAAAGCAAGACCCCCATACAGCTCCACACAAAAAAAAACATTCCACAACCATTACATATGTAAACGAAATCCAAGAATGACTTCTTTCCCTTATTATCCAACCTAGCCTTCCACTAGCATTATTAAGAACAGTAACTCAGAAAATGTAGAATCACGTGTCAATCTATAGCTCACCAACGAGCAGCCCAGTCTGCTGGTCATTATTGCATTGCCAACAATACAATAATTTGTCTCAGAATTAGTTAATCCTACTGGCAATACTAAAATTGAGTGTGCAAGATTTTTCTTTCCCCTCCCCTGCTCCCCTTTGGTCTCAGCATGCACAAATGCAAGTTTCCATAGCACCCAAGTCCCCTGATGGCAGAATGGGTAAATGCACTGATCAGTATGGTACTGAATCATACAGATCAGGAAGCCAACTATTCTCCTAGTGTTGCGGGAAATGGAAGAGAATAGACAGGATTTCTTTGGGGTAGACGAGTTTTCGAGATGACAAGCCTAGCAACAGAAGATCGGAACCAAGTCAAATTGCTGTGGCATTCTTGGTAATCCAAAAGTTAAACCAGACAGGTTCATAGTACTCCAGACACAGTTGGTCACTGACCATTCAGCCGGATTTACTCACTGAATAGGGTGGAGTAAACCTATTCCTGCGGGCTGTCAAGTTTCCCACTCAACCCCCGATAACCTTGGAAGTCAGTACCACAGCATGGTCTGATCTGGATAAGTACTGGGAAGTTTACTAGTCCTATATATGAGCAAGATGTACAGTTGGAGAGTCCCTGAGCCTTGGCTCTGTCAACCCAAATCAATGGATAACTTGAGGCAATAGTTCTTGGTGATTTCCCCACATTCCCACCCTCCTCCTCTCTACCCCAGATAAGAGGGCAATTGTGGTTCATTAACACATAACTAGTTGATTGTTGGCTAATGCAACGCAGAGCAGAGATCAAATCTCATATGCAATGAGGCATCCGGAAAACTTGATTACTGTAATTTTTGTACAGCTGCAGTGAAATGTGCTATTTTGCAGAGCAGGGTCTCATTCCCCCAACCAACAGACTTTAAAAACAAATCTGTGGACTGTAGAATGCAGCGCTTTTACTCCTAATATATTTGCTACAAATGAAGGTGGCCAGTTGGATAACTGTTTCTTAAATGCTCCAGGGTTTTTGCCTCAACTGCGTATAAGATTTTATAAGAACTTCCTGACATCAGTCCTAAATTTATTTAATAGTTTGAATTTGTGTTCCCAATTGTACTGTCAAACAACAACTTGCATTTATATAGCACCTTTAACGTAGTAAAATGTCCCAAGGCACTTCACAGGAGCATTATCGAACAAAATTTGAGTGTCTTATAAGAAAATATTGGAAAATGTGACCAAAAGCTTGGTCAAAGGAGATAGATTTCCAGGAAGCTTATTTTCCACCTTCAGAATCAACACTCTTCTAGTAGAGGATATTTCCTAAGTTCAGGAGAGCACCCATCTAGTGTTTCCATTTGCCACACCTGGGGCTCAAAATTAGATACCGCCCTTTTTGAGGCAGTGTCACCGCCCGAGTGCTGATTTTACCACCAGGCGTTGGGTGCAGGCTCCAACTGACAAATTCAGTTTTTACACCCAAAGATAAGAGAGCAGCGCTAAAAAGTGGCATTGCTCACTCATCCTCGGGCGGGAGCTCAGGAGGCCTGCAGAATTTCGCAATGGAAGGTTTCCGTCATGCTAGTTAGAAAACGGGATGACATCACCATGAGGGTGGCATTAGCTGGCCCAGCATTAGCTCCCGTCACCTCTGCCAAAGAACCGGTTGAACTTCTGCACAGGCGTAGACGCCACTTACCGTCGAAGATAGGCCTTTGCTGCCCGTTGGCCGTCTCCCACGCACGGTAAAAACTGAATTTCGACCCCGATGTCTTAAAGTGACACCAATAAACTAATGGAGAGTTCTATGGTGTGGACAGATAGCCAATAGAAATTGGATTGATCAATCATATCACTACAATCTGTGCTGGAATCCATCATTCCAGAATGAATTCAAATGCAGATCAGAGAGGTAGATGCACAGCATGCTTAACCCACAAGTATAGATTTTGTTCTTCCAATGACATATCTGGGAATGATTACATATCTGGGAGTGATTACAAGGCTAATCTCATCGTCAGGGTTCAGATAATGGTGGTCCATAGTCCACTCAAATTTGCTCATAGTTATAAGGCACTTGAGCCTGTGAGGTAATGGATAAAGCTGCCTTACAGTTCCCCAATCCTGCATGTACAGCGACAAGTTTCAATGACAGATTCCTTTACCTCTAAGCCTTTACCCTCCAGAGATTGTAGGGCTCGGTTTACAGTCAGATGAATGAAGGACATTTAATAGCATGACTACAGAGAGCATGAGATATACAGACAATGAGAAAATGAGACACAGAGTAAGTTGACAGAGATAAAGATCTTGCTCAACCTATTTGAGCTTCTCGTATTGCAAGGAATAAAAATAAAATGAGAAAATAAAGGGAAAGGATCTTCTCTCGGCAATATAAAATGGTAACTTTTAAAAATTTATTAATTCATGGGATGTGGGCATCGCTGGCAAAGCCAGTATTTATTGCCCATCCCTAATTGCATTCGAAAAGGAGGTGGTCGGCTGCCTTCTTGACAACGAAGTGGCTTGCTGGGTCATTTCAGAGGGCAGTTAAGAGTAAGCCACATTGTGGGTCTGGAGTCACATATACGCGAGACCATGTGAGGGACTGCAAGGACATGCGCATCACCCGCATCATGACAGGAGGCGATGAATGCTGGATGGACCACTACCTAATCCGCTTTGTCTTCAACATCAATATAGCCCCAAAGCAGCGATGACAACAGAAACAATGCCGCAGGAAAATCACCGCCGGGGCATTCAAAGACCCACTTAACGAAGCCCTATATAGCCAGCGCCTCACTGCTAACCTGCCGACCCTCGATGACCCCGTGACGCAAAGTATCCACAGTGCCAGCCTGCCCTCAAGGCCACCATAACCAGCATCTGCTAAGAGACAAGCCAATCACTCAACCAGGAAACACCAAGAATGGTTTGACGCAAACAACCAGGAGATCCAAGAGCTAATAAAACACAAGCGCAAGGTATTTCTGAACTGAAAGCAGCAACCCAATTCGGGAACAGCAAAGCAGCTCTACAGGCGACTGAAAGCAGAGGTCCAACAAAAAACCCACGACCCAAAAAATAGATGGTAGGTGGAGAAAGCACAGGAGATCCAGCAGCTTGCTGACAGCCATGACGTGCGAGGATTCTTCACTGAAGTGAAGTCCACCTACGGCCCAAGCACCCAAGGCCCCACCCAACTGCTGGCCAAGAACAGGGAGGCACTTATTAAGGACACTGAGGCAGTCAGGGCACGCTGGAAGGAGTACTTCGAAGATCTCCTTAACCGACTCTGCCTTCGACAGGAGCATCCCGCAGCATGCTACCCGTCACCATCTCAGCAAAACCCCAGCCCTGCACGAGGTAGAAAGGGCCATCCGTCAGCTCAAGAACAAGGCATCAGGAGTATTGTGTTCCTAACACAGATGAGACTGCACATGGGGAGGTTAAAGTAACAGTGACCTCAGTCTTTAATAAGACACTCCAGAGTGAGGAACAGGCCTTGGGGGCCAGCTTATATACAGTGCTCCCATGGAATGCTGAGATCCCTTGGAACTTCAGGAGATGCACTTCCTGGTGGCGAAACATGGGAGTGCATGCTTTACAGATACACATCACTCCCTCCCCAAAGTCAAAGCGAAAACTATTTACAAGGTGAGACGGTCGGGAGCCTCTCTTTCCCTGGTGGACCACCTCGGTACAAATGTCTGTTCTGGTGTGTTGGTTGTGCCCTCGCTGGGCTGGTGTGTTGTTGGCCCTGCAGGGCTGCTGCGTGAGCCTGGCCTTGCTGGGCATGATGGGTTCGATTTCCTGGTCCGGGGTGGTGTTGTTAATCCTTTGGGTGTGTGTTGTGGGCTCGAAAAAGGTGGTGTCTGCTATGGGTTGTTCAGGGCAGTCTGGGAACTGCAGCCTCATTTGGTCCAGGTGCTTTCTGCAAATTTGTCCATTGTCTAGTTTGACTACAAACACCTACTCCCTTTCTTTAGCTACCACCGTGCCCACGATCCACTTGGGACCATGTCCATAGTTTAGCACAAACACGGTCATTCAGATCAATTTCCCGTGACATAGTGGCGCGACCATGGTTTACATTTTGTTGCTGCCACCTGATCATGCAGGATGGGGTGAACCAGCAAGAGTCTGGTTTTAAGTGTCCTTTTTAATGAGTAGCTCGGCCAGTGGCACCCCTGTGAGCGAGTGGGGTCTTATGCGGTAGCTGAGCAGTACTCAAGACAGGCGGGTTTGGAATGAGCCTTCTGTGACTTGTTTAAGGCTCTGTTTGATGGTTTGTACTGCCCGCTCTGACTGCCCATTGGAGGCTGGTTTAAACGGGGCCGAGGGAACATGTTTGATCCCATTGCGGGTCAAGAATTCTTTAAATTAGTCACTGGTGAAACATGGCCCGTTGTCACTAACCGGTATGTCAGGCAGGCCGTGGATGGCAAACATGGCCCTCAGGCTTTCAATGGTGGCGGTGGCGGTGCTTCCCGACATTATTTCACATTCAATCCATTTTGAAAAAGCATCCACCACCATCAGGAACATTTTACCGAGAAATGGGCCCGCACTGTCGACATGGATCCTCGACCAAGGTCTGGAGGGCCAGGACCACAAACTTAGGGTGCCTCTCTGGGCGCATTGCCGTACACAGGACTCTAAGTCAGAGTCGATATCGGGCCACCACACGTGGGATCTGGCTATCGCTTTCATCATTACTATACCCGGGTGTGTCCTGTGGAGATCAGAGATGAATGTCTCCCTGCCCTTTTTGGGTAGCACTACGCAGTTACCCAACAACAGGCAGTCTGCCTGAATGGACAGCTCGTCCTTTTGCCGCTGGAACGGCTTGATTAGCTCTTGCATTTCAACGGGGATGCTGGCCCAGCTCTCATGCTGTACACAGTTTTTTTTTAACGAGGGACAGCAGAGGATCTTGGCTGGTCCAAGTCCTAATCTGGCGGGCTGTGACAGGTGATTTATAATTTTCAAACGCTTCCATGATCATCAAGTCTGCAGGCTGTGCCACCATCAACAAGTTTGCAGACTGCGTCATTTCCACCCCCGTGGTGGGCAATGGTAGCTGACAGAGCATCCGCACAGTTCTCGGTGCCTGGCCTGTGGCGGATGGTATAGTTATACGCTGATAGCGCGAGTGTCCACCTTTGTATGCGGGCTGAGGCATTAGTATTTATCCCCTTGTTTTCAGCGAACAGGGATATGAGGCGCTTGTGATCAGTTTCCAGCTCAAATTTGATGCATTTTCTTTACCCCGAACACACACGCTAATGCCTCTTTCTCAATCATGCTGTAGGCCCTCTCGGCCTTAGACAAGTTCCTGGAGACATAGGCGACAGGTTGCAACTTCCCTGCAACGTTAGCGTGTTCGAATACACACCTGACTCCGTACGACAACGCATCACATGCTAGCACAAGTCTTTTACACGGGTTATACAATACAAGCAGCTTGTTGGAGCATAAAATGTTTCTGGCTTTCTCAAAAGCAATTACTTGATTTTTTTTCTCCCCATACCCAGTTCTCACCTTTACGCAATAACACATGTAGGGGCTCTAGGAGGGTGCTTAACCCCGGTCGGAAGTTACCAAAATAGTTGAGGGGTCCCAGCAACGACCGCAGCTCCGTGACGTTCTGTGGCCTGGGTGCGTTCCCGATAGCCTCTGTCTTGGCGTCTGTGGGCCAAATGCCATCCGCCGCGATCTTTCTCCCCAAAAACTCCACTTCTGTTGCGACAAAGACGTATTTCGACCTCTTCAGCCGCAGCCCTATGCGATCCAGTCGCTGGAAGACCTCCTCCAAGTTTTGTAGGTGCTCGACGGTGTCCCGACCCGTGACCAATATGTCGTCCTGAAAAACCACCGTGCGTGGTACCGACTTGAGTAGGCTCTCCACGTTTCTCTGGAAGATCGCTGCAGCCGACCGAATTCCAAACGGACATCCGTTGTAGATGAACAGTGCCTTGTGCGTGTTGATGCAGCTGAATTCCACTGGGGATATGATGCCCTCGCGTTGCAGCCTGTCCAGCTCAATTTCCACTCTCTTCCTCATCATGTGAGGTACCGCTCGCGCCTTGTGGTGAATGGGTCGTGCCTCTGGGACCAAGTGGATCCGCACCTTCGCCCCGGAAAAGTTTCCAATGCCTGGCTCAAAAAGGGAAGGAAATTTGTTCAGAACCTGGATACATGAGACCTCATCAACATGTGATGTCATCCCAGTTCCAGCGGATTTTGCCCAGCTAGCTCCTTCCAAGCAGTGTGGGGCCATCGCCCGGGACAATCCAGAGTGGCAGTTCGTGCACCGTGCCCTTGTAGGTGACCTTGACCATGGCGCTGCCCAGGACAATGATGAGCTCTTTGGTGTACGTTCTCAGTTTCGTGTGGATGGGGCTCAGGGCTGGTCTGACTGCCTTGTTGCACCACAGTCTCTCAAACATCTTTTTACTCATGATGGATTGGCTAGCGCCAGTGTCCAGTTCCATGGCTACGGGTAAGCCATTCAATTTTACATTTAGCATTATAGGTGGACATTTCGTCGAAAATGTGTGCACCCCGTGTACTTCAGCATCTGCCTCCTCTCTCGGAGGCTCAAAATTGCTTTGATCCACCATGAACCGATCTTCCTCTGCCACGTGGTGGTTAGCAGGTTTTGCAGAGCTTGCAGCTCGTCTGCAAGCTCTTCGAAGGTGCCCCATTGTTCCACAGCTCTTGCTAACATATCCTTTGAAGCAGCATGAATAGGCTGAATGGAAGCCTCCACAACGCCAACAATGTGTGAATTGCCTTGCATTCATCCTTTGTTGGGGACTCAGTCATCTGGGTCACCTGAGGCCTGCTGTCAGTTGCAGACTCGTAGTTTCTGCCCTGTACATTTCTCCTCACAAATACAGTTCCAGTTAATTTATGAACATTGCTAGCACTTGTGTGCGGAGAGATTTGTTTGGTGTTATTACTGGTGGACATAAACGCCTGTGCTATCACAATGGGCTTACTGAGGGTCGGTGTCTCTACAGTCAAAAGTTTTCGTAGGATGGTCTCGTGGCCAATGCCCAGTACAAAAAAAGTCTGAGCATCTGCTCCAGGTAGCCATCAAACTCACATTGTCCTGCAAGTCGCCTTAGCTCGGCAACGTAGCTCGCCACTTCCTGACCTTCAGATCGTTGGCACGTGTAGAACCGATACCTCGCCATCAGGACGCTCTCCCTCGGGTTAAGATGCTCCCGAACCAGTGTACACAGCTCCTCATATGACTTATCTGTGAGTTTCACCGGAGCCAGAAGATTCTTCATGAGGCTGTAGGTTGGTGGCCCGCAGACCGTGAGGAGGACCGCTCTCCTTTTTGCAGCGCTTCCTTCTCCGTCCAGCTCATTGGCTACAAAGTACTGGTCTAGCTGTTCAACTTAAGCTTCCCAGTCCTCACCCTCCGAGAACTTCTCCAGGATGCCCACAGTTTTCTGTATCTTTGCATTGGATTCGTATACTCATCGCCAGTTATTGTGTTCCTAACACAGATGAGACTGCACACAGGGAGGTTAAAGTAACAGTGACCTCAGTCTTTATTAAGACACTCGAGTGAGGAACAGGCCTTAGCGGCCGGCTTTTATACAGTGCTCCCAAGGGATCCCAGCATCCCTTGGGACTTCAGGGGATGCGCTCCCTGGTGGCGGAACATTGGAATGCATGCTTTACAGATACACAACCAACCCTTGTACATGGTCTTCTTTGACTATCAACCATGAGGGACTATGGAGCGTCCTCCTCCGTTTCGGCTGCGCCCAAAAGTTTGTCACCGTCCTTCCACCTGCTCCACGACGACATAATCCTGACCAACGGATCCACCACAAACCCAATCCATGTCCGGATTGTCTGTCTCTCATTCTCTCTCCTGTTCAACCTTCGTCACCTCCAGGCTAGATCCAAGGTCGTCCCATCCTCAAACTACAGTACGCGGACGACACTTGCGTCTGCGCACATTCATTCAGAGGCCGACCTCCAAGCCATCATCAACAACTTCACCGAGGCAAACAAAAGCATGAGCCTTACACTAAATAGCCGCAAGACAAAGGTCCTCCGCCAACCTGACCCCGCCACACAGCACTGCCCCAGTCATCAAAATCCACGGCCCAGCCTTGGGCTACGTGGATCATTTTCCATACCTTGGGAGCCTATCAGCAAGGGCAGATATTGATGACTCGGTCCAACACCGCCTCCAGTGTTCCAGCGCAGCCTTCAGTCGCCTGAGGAAGAGAGTGTTTGAAGACCAGGACCTCTAATCTGGCACCAAGCTTATGGTCTTGTGGAAATGCATTTTTATCTAAGCTGATACCATATGGTATTTGTGTGCCTTTTGATCAAAATGGAGTTCTGGCCCTTCCAGAACTTTCTGCATTTTAGCAGTCAGCTTGCATAAACAGCTAAACCTGGTTTGAGATGGCTGATGGCCATCAGACAGCTAGGAGACAAGTCATGCTGAGACAAGTAACCCCCCCCATGGTGCTCTCCTATTGTCTACACTACAGGAGTTCCATGTCACCCCACCCTTATCTTCTAGCCATTATCTCTTGCAGAGACCTCATCCATTTGATGCAAACAGATAAACTGACCAGGAAATTGGAACAATCCTGACACAATACAAGACAGGTGATAGCCCATTACCTATGACTCATGGAGTAATGGCCGGCTGGTCAACTGAGAACCCTGACAAAAGGAAATATCTGGATACCATGTCAGGACCAGGATATAGTAATTAACTCTTTATCTGTATTCACTGACTGTGAGACAGAGCAATACACAGGGCGAGGCCATAACTTTGGTTTTACTGTATAAATATCTTGTTAAACTGAACCATTGGGGAGGTGTTCACTTAGCCCTTGACTGAGTGTAACCTACCCCTTGCTAGCAAGTAAATTAAAGAAACTTCTACCGGAGCTGTAAGTGTCGGAGTCATTCTTTTCGGAGGTCGAGATTTCGACAGTCTACAGGGCAGTAGTGATACCCACCCTCCTATATGGCTCAGACGTGGACCATATACAGTAGACACCTCAAAGTGCTGGAGAAGTAGTATCAGCGCTGCCTCCAAATTCACTGGGAGGACAGACGCACCAACGTTAGTGCCCTTGATCAGGCCAACATCCCTGGCATCGAATCACTGACCACTCAACCAGCTCCACTGAGCAGACCACATCATCTGCATGCCCGAGACAAGACTCCCAAAGCAAGTGCTCGACTCGGAACTCCTACACGGCAAGCGAGCCCCAGGTGGGCAGAGGAAAAATTTCAAAGACACCTTCAAAGCTTCCTTGATAAAAGTGCAACATCCCCACCGGCACCTGGAAATTGCTGGCCCAAGACCGTCCTAAGTGGAGGAAGAACATCCAGGAGGGCGTTGAGCACCTCAAGTCGCGTTGCCGAGAGCATGCAGAAATCAAGCGCAGGCAGCGGAAAGAGCATGTGGCAAACCAGACTCCCCACATACCCCTTGCTTCAACAACTATCTGTCCCACCTGGGACAGAGACTGTAATTCCCGCATTGGACTGTACAGCCACCTGAGAACTCAATTTTAGAGTGGAAGCAAGTCTTCCTCGATTTCGAGGGACTGCCTATGATAGATTAGATTGGGTAAGGACAGCAGATTCCCTTCCCTAAAAGGACATTAGTGAACCAGATGGGTTTTTAGAACAATCCGGTAGTTTCATGGTCACCATTACTGATATCAGATTTATTTAATTAACTGAATTTAAATTCCCGAGCTGCCATGGTGGGGTTTGGACTTGTCTCCGGATCATTAGTTCAGGCGTCTGGATTGCTAGTCGAATAAAATAACCACTATATGCTACTGTTCCCTACAAATGGAGTGCTGGAGCGTGACGGACACTGCAGAATCAGATCCCAGTCAGCACCTTCAAAAGAGAGAAGAACTTGCATTTATAGCACCTCTTATGTCCTCAGGATATCCCAAAACGTCTCTCATCCGATGAAATTACTTTTGAAGTGAAGTCACTGTTATGTAGGCAAGCATGGTCGCCAAATTGCCATTTGTGGGACTTTACTGCGTGCAGTCAAACGAGTGACCAGTTAACCTACTTATTATGGTGGTGTTCGTCAAGAATAAATTTTGGCTATAACACTACATGAGCTCTCTGCTATTCTTGAAAAAGTGCCATGAGATCATTTACATAAGAACATAACATAAGAAATAGGAGCAGGAGTCGGCCAATAAGGACCCTCGAACCTGCTCCGCCATTCAATAAGATCATGGCTGATCTGATCATGGACTCAACTCCACTTCCCTGCCGCTCCTCATAACCCCTTATCCCAGTCTTAAATTTATTTAATGTCCCAGCTTCCACAGTTCTCTGAGGCAGCAAATTCCACAGATTCACAACCCTCAGAGGAAATTTCTCGTCATCTCAGTTCTAAATGGGCAGCCCCCTATTCTAAAATCATGCCCACGAGTTCTAGTCTCCCCCATCAGTGGAAACACCCTCTCTGCATCCACCTTGTCAAGCCTCCTCATAATCTTATACGTTTCGATAAGATCACCTCTCATTCTTCTGAATTCTAATGAGTAGAGGCCAAACCTACTCAACCTTTCCTCATAAGTCAACCCACTCATCCCCAGGATCAACCTAGTGAACCTTCTCTGAACTGCCTCCACACCAAGTATAACATTTCGTAAATATGGAAAACAAAACTACACACAGTATTCCAGGTGTGGCCTCACCAATACCCTGTACAGCTGTAACAAGACTTCTCTGCTTTTATATGCATCCCCTTTGCAATAAACGCCAAGATACCATTGGCCTTCCTGATCACTTGCTGTACCTGCATACGATCCTTTTGTGTTCCATGCACAAGTACCCCCAGATCCCACTGTACTTCAGCACTTTGCAATCCTTCTCTATTTAAATAATAACTTGCTCTTTAATTTTTTCTGCCAAAGTGCATGAACTCACACTTTCCAACATTACACTCCATCTGCCAAATTCTTGCCCACTCACTTAGCCTGTCTACGTCCTTCTGCAGCCTCTTTATGTCCTCCTCACACATTGCCCTTCCTCCCATCTTTGTATGGTCAGCAAACTTGGCTACATTATGCTCAGTCCCCTTTTCGAAGTCATTAATATCGATTGTAAATAGTTGAGGTCCCAGCACTGATCCCTGCGGCATCCCACTCGTTACTGATTGCCAACCAGAGAATGAACCATTTATCCCGACTCTGTGTTCTGTTTGTCAGCCAATCTTCTATCCCTGCTAATATATTGCCCCCAACCCTGTGAACTTTTATCTTGTGCAGTAACCTTTGGTGTGGCACCTTGTCAAATGCCTTCTGAAAGTCCAAATACACCACATCCACTGGTTCTCCTGTATTCTCAAAGAATTCCAGCAAATTTGTCTTCCCTTTCATAAATCCATGCTGACTTTGCCTGACCAAATTTTGCTTTTCCAAATGTCCTGTTAATGCTTCTTTAATAATGAACTCCAACATTTTCCAACCACAGATGTTTGGCTAACTGGTCTTTAGTTTCCTGCTTTTTGTCTGCCCCCTTTTTTGAATAGGGGCATTACATTTGCAGTTTTCCAATCTGCTGGGACCTCCGCAGAATCCAGGGAATGTTGGTAAATTACAACCAATGCATTCACAATCCTTGCCATTACTTCTCTTAAGACCCTAGGATGCAAGCCATCAGGTCCAGGGGATTTATCTGCCTTTAGTCCCATTATCTTACTGATCATTGCCTCCTTAGTGATTGTGATTGTGTTAAGTTCCTCCCCCCCGCATAGCCTCTTGACCATCCACCTGAACAGATTGATGGGACCTCAGTTTAACGTTTCATTCAAAGGATGGCATCTCTGACAATGCAGCACTCCATTATTGCATTAAAGTCTCAACCTAGATAACGTGCTCAAGTCCATTAGTGCTACAAACTGAGCTAAGTTAAATTAAAAATAAAAAGCCTTCATAGATTGAATTCTGATGATCTGCCCAATCAATTGCAGTTTATTTTTCAACAAACAGAAATAAAGAGAAAAGTTGCACATCTGAATAAAATGCTGGAAATCTATAGCAGGACCATCAGCATTGGAAAAACAAGAGACCAATGCTTTCAGCGGAACAATCTTTAGCTGGTCTCTACAGATGCTGACGGGCGTGTCGTGTGGTTTCTATTATTTTAAGACCAACCTCTCAGCAACATTATATCAAGAGTGAACATCCTTCAAGAATGTGTTCACACCCAAAGTAGATTAGCCATAGGCACAGTGAACAGACACACCCCAAAATCTACTGAGCAACTCATAACAAGAAATGGGCTAAGATAGCATCAGTTCTACACATGGCATATCTGATGCTTCTTATCCATTAACAACACATTAAAAAAGTAGTTCTGTCTGACCTTTCAAGTCACCTAGAAGATACAGAATTCTTAAACATTTTACATGCAATATTTTGGGATTTTTATCAATTTAAAAACACAAACATACTTTTTTCTGTGCTACACATGCAGATGTGAATTACAAAATCACTTCACTACAAACAGACTGGACTTGATCAAGTCTGCAGTGTGTTTCTCTGGAATCCCTATTTTTCTCAATCTGTGTCTCACATATGGTAAAATAACATTAAAATAAGCTTCTAATGTCTTCATTGTTTACATAACTCCAGACCCACCTTTCAGTTTGTTGTCTCTTTTGAAAATCCTGGAAACCTGAAATAAAAGCAGAAAATTCTGGAAATGTATAACATCGGGAAAGATCAATTAAAATTTTAGCTGCAGATTCTAAAGAAGGGTCTCGTTTCCCCTCTCTCCAGATACCGACAGTGCAGCGTTATATATTTCCAGCATTTTTTGTCTTTATTTTATATATTTAGTCTTTTACTGTCTTTTCAATAATCCAGCCTTTACTAGTTATATTTACAAATGTTCCAAACAGTCCAACCCTATTCAGCCCTGCCCTGTATTGCTGACATGAAACTGTTCTTCAGTACATTACCAGGAGCTCGTCCATGCTGGTCTGACATTTTTCCAGGTTGATGCGTTTGATGGCAACTCGCTCCTTCTTCGGGATACAGTAGGCAGCCTGAACCACAGCTGTGGCTCCACTACCTGAAACAAAAACACAGAACACCCTTAACAACGCTGTTAAATTTATAGTTAAATTAGTGGTTTTACAAACTTTTCTGGATAGAAGCACCCTTCTACAAATATCACACTCCGTGATCCTGAAAATGTTGGTAAGTGGTCAGGGCACCCCTTGCATCTATTGATTACTCGGAAACAGAGTACAGATTTTGGCAGTCAACACATTAATTTTTTTCTTGGGATGTGGGTGTCACTGGTAAATGCAGGATTTATAGCTGATCCCAAGATGCTCTTGAAAAGGTGGTGGTAGGCCATCTTGAACCGCTGCGGTCTGTGTGGCGAAGGTGCTCCCACAATGTTGTTAGGTAGGGAGTTCCAGAATTTTGACCCAGCGACAATGAGGGACAAAGAATGTGTACACAAGTCTGCATAGTGTCACTCCTTGCCATTTCTGCAACCCTCTAAGATCTCTGCACTCCTCCAATTCTAGTCTTCAGCTACCTGGGCCCTAGGATCTGGAATTTGCTCCCCAAGGATCTCTGCCTCGCTCTCCTCCTTTAAGACACTCCTCAAAACTTAGCTCGTTGACCAAGCTTTTGATCACCTGCCCTGTGATGGTCAAATTTTGTTTGATAACTCTCCTGTGAAGTGTCTTGGGATGTTTTACTATGTTAAAGGTGCTTCTATAAATGCAAGTTGTTGTTGGGGGGTGGGAACTTGGAGGCGATTTGGTTTACAGTAGGAAAACAAATTGTTGCAGATTATTTTCTTCTCCAGCATGATTTTCCATCTGTACATCCAACGGGGTCCAGACTGAAAACATCTCTCTGGCAATAAAGCTTACATTTTTTTTGCTATTTACTCCTTTTTCTGAAGATGCCAATTCATCCTAGAGAACTGCTGCACAGGTGCAGATAGCCATCCTGCAGCTTGTCCAAGTGAGCACTCTTCAGTATTGGCTGGTTACCATCGAGGGCATCACAGTCAAATCCTCATTATATATCTTCAGTTCTGTACTTTTGAACAGGAAACCATTCCAAATGTTTGAGTCTGTGAAGATATCAACCCTAAAATTAACTTTTAATAGTTTGAACCATGTGCCCTCACTCTACTCCCAAAGTTTAATTTAATGGCAATTTATCTTCTTTCAATTTATCACCATTCCCCATAATATTTCCTCGCTCACTAGGTTTATCCCATCCAATATTTAATGCTTCTCAACTACAACGTCTGCATCGTCCCCCTCTTTTGTGAAGACAGACGCAAAGTATTCATTAAGAACCATACCAGGTCTTCCGCCTGCACACACAGGTTACCTTTGTGGTCTCCCAACAAGTCCTACTCTTTCCTTAGTTACCCGCTTGCTCTTTCTGTATTTATGAAACATCTTTGGGTTTTCCTTGATAATTTTTCATGCCCTCTCTTTGCTTTTTCATTTTACCCCTGCACTTTCTATACTCCTCTCCTTTCTGCAGTATTGAGCTCTTGGTATCTGACAAAGCTTCCCTTTTTTGCCTTATCCTACCCTGGATGCCAAGGGGCATCCAGGGGACTCGAGATTGGAACTGCCACCCTTTTTCTTTGGGGGAACATATTTGCACTGAACACACCATCTTCTCCTTGCATGCCTCCCACTGCTTGGACACCTTCAAGTAGCTGTCTCTAGTCCACTTTCACTAAATCACATCCCAGCTTAGTAAAATTGGCCTTTCTCCAATTTGAAAACTTTTATTCCTGGTCTATCCATGTCCTTTTCCAGAACTATGCTAAATCTAACTGATTTATGATCACTACCAAAATACTCTCCCACTGATGCCCCTTCCACATGCCCAGCTTCACTTCCTAAAACCAAGTCCAGTGCTGCCCCCTCTCTTGTTGGGCTTGCTACATACTGGCTACAAAATATCTCCTGAATGAGTTAAGAATTCTGTACCCTCTATTCCTTTTACACTGATTTTATCCCAGTTAACGAGTATCACACACTATAAAAGTGCGCTTGTTTTCCCTATGGTGCATTGGTACCAACACTACATGTGATCCAGTCATCCCACATAAATGCAGCCCGACACATTTGTACTCATCACATCTGCTTTCAATCTCTTCTCTCCATTTGCTTGAGGCCAACTATTGCAATGTCATTGCAGGCCTTTAAAAAAAATGTAAACACATGAACAGATATATACCTCATTTGGAAAAATAAGACTAGTGCAAGCTACTTAGGGAGATAATTAAATAAGGGTAAATATGAAATATGGAACAGTACTACTTTTGCTCCTCGAGGACTCTCGATTGCATCACATACTTCATCCATGATAGCATGTAGCTTGGAGAGCCAAGTATTTAGCATGTTGTAACAAGGTGCATGCTGTAAAATACAACATAAAAATGCACAGCCAAAGACCAAAAACTAAGTTAAGCAAACAAGAAGCCAATGCAATTCTCATCCAATGAATGTTTCGAACCTTCCATTTAACACGTGAAGTATTAAAAATAAGGATTACAAAAAGAGCGAAATCCCACAAGAATTCAACTGCATAATTTATAATATTTTAGAAGAAAAGTAATATACAAGCAGGAGAAGAGTTTGATTCTAGAAGTCACATGTGCGATGGGAAGTTGGAATAGAATCGGTCCTCTGTGGTAGACTAGGTAATCAGCACCTGATCCAAACAGATCTTTGTACTCCAGGATCCTTTGACTGATTGATCATACAGCCTAGCTCATCGTTTGAACCTGGAGAGGTACACTGGCGCTCAGGGCTAGGATTCTTTCCCCTCGGTTCCAGATAATCATGCAAGCCAAAGTCATAATGGGTAGTGTGGTCCCTGCTGGACAAGCAGTGGAAAGCATGTCAATGCTCGGTGTGGTTTTAGCTGGTTAAACTCTAAAATACTGCAATATGTTTTTGGGGGTTTCCTAGTCTTACTTCTGACTAATCTGTAACTCAATTCCTTGGGCTTGAGCAAGCGTGGTGACTCCCTAACAGAGTGTGCATCCAAAATCAGGCAGATGGTTCAGTTAAGACTCTTAAATATGATGGGTTTCTGCACATTTCATTCCATTAGTCTGAGCTATATTCAAACCATAATTTAAAAAGTATACATTTTGTTTTACAAGTTGTTTTGGGATGTGGGAGATGCTGGCAAGGCCAGACTTCTTGTTCAATCCTAATTTTCCAGAGAAGGTGATGGTGACTCAACACCACAATATTGACCCACCGACAGAGAAGGAATGCTGATATATGTAGAAGTTAGGATGATGGGACTTGGAATTGGTGGGTGTTCCCATGATATTGCTGATCTTACCCTTTTTAGTGGTAGAAGTCATAGAAGTGGGAGTTGCTGTCAAAATAACCTTGGTGAGTTGCTGCAGTGCATCCTATAGATAGCAGTTACAGTACGCCAGTAATGACAGGGTAGATATGGAATCCAGTGGCAGGGGTGCCAATCAAGAAAACCGCTCGCTCCTGGATAGTATCAAACTTATGTAGCGTTGTTGTAGTTACACCCATCTAGGCGAGTATGCCAAGATATTTCTGGCTTGACGGTGAAGAGGCTGGAGAGTTCAAGAAGTGAGCCACTTGTTGAGGCCAATCTCAGCCTTGTTCAGGCCAATCTCAGCCTTGTTCTCATAGCCATGGCATTTATATGGTTGGACCAGTTAAGTTTCTGGTCAATGGTGACACCAAGATGTTGGTGAGGAGTGACAAGATAGCAGAACCTTTGAAAATCAGTGGAAATTGTTTGGGGTTTTTTTGTTGGAGATGGTCATTGCCTAGCACTTACAACTTATTAGTCCAAGAGCCCTGGTGTGGGCCTGGTATGTGCTGCTTAATTATCAGAGGAGTTTTGAATGGAGCTGAACACAGAAATCGTCAGCAAACAGCCCCACTGCTGACTTGATGGAGATAAAGCATTAGAAGTTGGCTAGGCTGAAGATGCTTCTCTGTGGAACTTGCAGTTATGTCTTTGGCCTCTGACAACCAAAACTATCTTATATAGGAACAAGAGTGGGCCATTCAGCCCCCACAGTCTGATCCATCATTCAATTAGATCATGGCTGATCTGGCTCTTCACTCCATTTACCCACCTTGGTTCCAAACCCTTGCCAACAAAAATCTTTCAATTTCTGTTTGAAATTTTCAATTGACCTGGCCTCAACAGCTTTTTGAACGAGTGTTCCAGATTTCCACTACCGTGTGTGTGAAGTGCTTTCTGACATCACCTATGAACGGATTAGCTATAATGTTGGGGAGTCCAAAATATAGGGGCATAACCTATCAGAGGAAATATCTTCTCTATATCTACCCTATCAAATCCTTTAAACACCTCAATTATATCTTCCATACCAAAAGGAATACAAACTTCACCTATTCAACCTTTCCTCATAACTTAACACTTTTATCCCCGGTATCATTTTGATGAATCTGCACAGGAACCCCTCCAAGGCCAATATATCCTGTGATGCAGTGCCCAGAACTGATCACAGTACTCCAGATACAATCTAACCAGAGCTTTATACAACTGTAGCATAACTTCTACCCCATTGTATGCCAGTCCCCTTGAGATGAAGACTAACATCCTATTTGCCTTTTTAATTGTTTTTTGTACACTTACACTAGAATCATAGAAACTTACAGCACAGATGGAGTGCCTGTACTGGCTTTGAGAGAGCAGTCATATTTAGTCACTTTTGGTTCAGAACGCTGCAAGTTCTTCATCCACAAGTACCTGTGCATCTCCATTTTAAAATTATTTATGGAATCAGCTTCCACAGCCTGCTCAGGTAAAATGTTTCACATCCCGACAACCGAGTGAAATAATTTCTCATCTCCCCTCAATCTTTTTTCAATGATTCTGAATCTATAACCTCCAGTTATTGACCCACTTGTACCCTTTCTAAGGCCTTTACATCTTTCCTGAAGTGTGGTCCATAGAATTGTCTACAGTTGAGGCCTAATCAGTGATTTATAAAGTTCTAGCACGATAGAATCATAGAAATTTACAGCATTAAAGGAGGCCATTTCACCCATTCTGTCTGTGCTGACCAAAAAAAGCTACCCTGCCTAATCCCACATTCCAGCACTTGGTCCATAACTTTGTAGGTTACAGCACTTCAAGTGCATATCCAAGTACTTTTTAAATGTGATTAGGGTTTCTGCCTCTAACACCCTTTCAGGCAGTGAGTTTCAGACCCTCACCTGAATGAGAAAAGTTCTCAACTCCATTCTAATCCTCTTACCAATTACTTCAAATCAATGCCCCCTGGTTATTGACCTCTCTGCTAAGGGAAATAATTCCTTCCTACCCATTCTTGTATAGTCCCCTCATAATTTTATACACCTCCATCAAGTCTCCCCTCAGCCTCCTCTGTTCCAAAGAAAACAAACCCAGTCTATCCAATCTTTCCTCAGCTAAGATTCTCCAATCTTGGCAACATCTTCGTAAATCTCCTCTGTACCTTCGAGTCCAATCACAACCATCCTGTAATGTGGTGACCAGAATTCCAAGCAGTACTCTCGCTGTGGCCTAGTGTTTTATAGAATTCAAGCATTACCGCCCTGCTCTTGTATTCTCTGCCTTGGCTAATAAAGGAAAGTATCCCATATGCCTTCTTAACCCTCTTATCTACCTGTCCTGCTACCTTCGGGGTTCTGTGGACATATACAAAAAGGTCCCCCTGTTCCTCTATACTTCGGTATCCGATCATTTGTGTATTCCCTTGCTTTATTAGTATTCATCAAATGCATTATGTCACACTTCTCCAGATTGAATTCATTTTGCCACTTTTCTGCCCACCTGATCTCTTAGCTTTTATATTCTATTCCTCTATGTATAAACCCATATGCTTTTGTAACCATCTTATCAACTTGCCCTGCCACCTTTAAAGATTTCTGTCTAGAAACTAAGGTCTCTTTGCTCATCTACATGTGGCAAAATTGTGCCATTTATAGAGTTCAATTTTCCCCAATGCAGTTTTGTGACGTACTGCAAGAGTTACGGCCATTTTTTTTGGCCCAGACTACTCCAAACAAATAATTAGCAAGTTTCCCAGTTTTATTCTTTGAAATTGGCACCGCGCAGCCTGTCCTTTCGCTTCGGGGGGGGGGGGGGGGGGGGGAGATGCCTAATGTCTGCACCGAAAAAACGATGCCCCCCCCCCCCCCCTTTCTATGCATGCATGAAAAAAATAAATTTTTGACGTGATTGCTATGGGCATGCATGCCCAATACAGCTCCTGGTCTGCATTTGGCCATTTTTAAAGGGCTAGTTGTGTGAGAGAACTTTAATTCTCACTGGAAAAATCAGAGCTGCAATACAGATGCAATGCGGCTCAAGGATCAAGAATTTCTGAC
Source organism: Pristiophorus japonicus (assembly GCF_044704955.1). NCBI lineage: Eukaryota > Metazoa > Chordata > Chondrichthyes > Pristiophoridae > Pristiophorus > Pristiophorus japonicus. The sequence continues at coordinate 486,536,248 of NC_091977.1, forward strand.
AGGATGAAATGGTTACAGTAATTGAGGCCAAATGACACAAGCTGGACACCAGCAGAGATCACATAAAAGTTTCACCAAAAGAAATGAATAAACACTGGAACCAACTTGCAGCAGATTACTGTGCAATGGTGACCACCCCGAAGTCTAGAGGCCAGTGCAAAAAGTGGCAAGACCTTGGTTAAGTAGTTAGTGGAACTAATATTTTCATTTATTCAATGGAATTGCAATTGTAAATGTGTCCATCTGTATATGTCTCATCCAGCAGAAAGACACCCTCTCTAAAAAGTTATATTTTCATCTTTGCAGAGGAAGGTGGCACACAACAAAAAGGAAAGAACTCGAACAGGAGGAGGCCCGGCAAATCTACACCCACCGACACCCTTGGAAGAGAGGGTCGCTGCTTTGATGGGTCCGACCTGAAGAAAAGCAACCCCACTGCACAAGTTGGGCCCACATTTGAGGGAGAGGATAAGTCCTGCAAATTCTAGAGTCTGGCTTCCCGAAATGTTAAGTACTGCGCGGGCTAGCCATGTTTCGGTTCATGGGGATGTCTCTGTCAGCTACGTTTTGGTTGATGCGATGTGCTATCATTCATTGTGGTCCTTCAAATGAGCCTACTGCCTGCGTTGTGTGTGCCTACTCATGCCACCCTGCCTCCTCCTCTGCTGCTAACTATTTGTCTGTTATATTTTGCAGAACTTGAGTCAATCCTGACTAGGCTGAAGCCGGTGCAGAGGATTATTCAGACGTCGACGAGCCTGAAGAGAACATCTTCCAATCCCACCTTCCAAACCAAGAGCATGGGGGTGAGGGGGAGGGGGAGGGGTGGTGATGGATGAATCCCACACTGTTATACTCACTCTGGAGGAGGTGCAGGTGCCACCCATTGAGGTGCCAGGACCTTTCCTGAGTGGTACGAGTATTGGGACATTCCATGGTTTCCCACCGTCCGATGGAGCGAGCCCCACACGGGTGGTGTGGAGGGTGGTGTGGAGGAGGAGTCGTCGCTCTCCTGAGGTGCAGGATCTAACTGATGTGGTTCAGATGATTGCGGAGAGCATTGAGCTTACACGATCAACCCTGGACACCATCAGTAGGGTGGGTGATGAGGTATCGGGACTGTCGGGAGAAGTAACAACACTCATGAGAAATGGGAACACTGTCCGGGAACATGAGGGAGGGAATGTCACAGGTATCTGATGCACTGTCAGTGAATATGAGGTAGGAAATGTTGCAGGTAGTTGATACACTGTCAGGGCACATGATGGAGGGAATGTCCGAGTTAGCTACTGCAATAAGGGAACGCGCCCAGGCTCCGCGCCCATTGACAGAATCAACTGTCACTCCCACTCCAATCCCCGGACCAGCCTCTGAAGCTGGGCCCTTCACATTACCGCCTGTCTCTCCCTCCTCCTCCTCCTCCTCCTCCTCCTCCTCCTCCTCCCCCTCCCCCCTCCCTCCCCTCCTCCACACACACATCCATCAAGAATGTTCATTACCCTAGATGTTCAAAAGAATAAGCTTAGCACCAACTCGAGAAATGCTGCGCCACTGCCTGTGAGCAGGGGTGGAGTCAACAAGACCAAGCGAAGCAGGCGGTCTTCAAATAAGGTGGAGGAGAGATGGGAGGATTGCCTTGCTTTGCTGCTGCTATTATTGTTGTGACTTTTGTAACTGTTCTCATGTTAAAAGTTTTTTGTAAGTTATGTAAATTTACAAGTTTAAAAGTTTGTAAGTGATCTTAACTCAAAACTTTAATGCTTGATACAAGAATATTTTTATTAAAAAGTTAAGTACAAAGTGTTTGTTAAACTTTTGAATAAAATAGATTTTAAATTATAAATGAACCATTTCCATTAATAACAACTTTTTGAAGTAAAGAATCATTTCCATCATTTGTTCCATTAACACAACATAAACATGGTCCATTTGGAATAGTTGTCGCTGAGCCTTCAGGCAGCAAAGCATTCACTGATGAGCTGCTGGCGCAAGGCTCGAGCAATCGTTAAAGGGGCACGATGGCCCGCCCTCCTCCGCCGTCGTGCTCCGGGTTCATGTAGTTTCATGGCTTCCTCATCCTCCTCAGTCATCTGCATCTTCCTAATGAGCCACTCTCTACGACTGGGTCTTCTACTACCAGGTGCTGCTGCCTCATGATGGCCAAGTTATGCAGCAATCAGCACACAACAGTGACCTGACTGACAATCTCAGGGGAGTATTGCAAGTAGCCTCCGGAATGTTCCAGGCATCGGAAACGCTGTTTCAAGATGCAAATCGCCCTCTATTATGCTGCACGTCGCAATGTACGACATTGCGTTCCCAGTCAGCTTCCATCCGCGTTACGTGTAGGGGCGGCACGAGGCCCAGTGGCGAGGCCGTACCCTTTGTCTCCCAGTAACCAGCTCTGCCCTTCTGGCTGCTGCTAAAACATGGCAAATATAGCGTTTTTGCGTAGGATGAACGCATCATGGATGTTCTCAGGGTATCTTGCATCAACTAACATGATGCGCTTATGTCACATTAACAGATTGGAAGTCTTTTCTGTTCCTGTACATCTTGGAATCCTCCAAAGGGTGCTCATAAGGCAATGTGGGTACAACCAATGCAGCCCTGTACTTTTGGGAGGCCAGCAATCCTGAAGAAGCCCCCAGCCCTTTCACACATTGTCTGGGCGGTCATGGGGAACTTTATATCGTCATTTCTCCGGGCGTATAGTGCAGTAGTTACCTGCCGAATGCAGATATGTGTTGCATGTTGAGAAATGGCACACACATCCCCAGTTGTGGCCTGGAATGATCCAGATGCACAGAATGAAAGTGCAGCTGTAACCTTCACTTCAACTGACAAAGCATCCTCCTGACACTTCTAGGTTGCAGGTCTGCTTTTACTAACTCACAGATCTCAGTTACAACTTCTTTGCAGAAACGCAGCCTTCTCACACTCAGGTGCAGGTATGAACGCCTGTGTCAACATACCAGACGTGGGTAAGGGCTCCTGCCCATCATCCTACATGCTCGGAGGTTCCTCATGCGATGACATCAAATCAATCGTCTCCTCCGGAACACCACCATGCAGAAGATTTGCACGAGGTATGGCATTGTCAGTATTGCCCCCATGATGAAATTGAGACACAAAGGGTACAGCCTCGTCACCTGGCTCATGACACCCCTATGCGTAACGTGGACAGAAGCTGACCTGGAATACAACATGTCACACATTGCGACGCGCAGAAGAGAGGACCATTTGCAAGCTCAAAACACAGCAGGACAAACTTCTTTGTTCTCTCACTCTCTCCCCAAGGTCGACGCCCTAGTATAGACCACATCCAGGTCTGCGCATGCGCAATAGGCTTGCTTACAACGGAAAGCTAGGCATTCAAATGAGGACACTTGTGGCAAAGTCTAATGCAATTCTTTAATTTTAGATTTTTTTTCCCCCCAAAGTACCACCCCACCACCGAACAAACGTCTCCTCACTAGGCTCGAGGGTCAACCAGCAGAATCACTCCCTCGACAGACACGGGGACTCAGCAAACACACACCCCCGGGCTTCTTTTGAAGCCGAGCCTGTGTCCGGGTGAGGGAGCGATTCTGCTGGCTGACCCTTGAGCCCAGTTTGGATACGTTCGGTGGTGGCATGGCACTTTGAAAAAAATTCAAAGCTAAAGAATTGCATTAAACTCCGATTTTCTGCGTTTTAAGTTTGAAAAAATGAAGCTCCATGACACATATTTAATGTGTTCTTGACTTCCTCCAAAAACAATGCCGTTTTTCTGCGCTGATTTTTTTCTTAAGTGCCCAGAAGGCTTTTTGGGAGTGGTCACATACACCATCCTAAGAAAAATGTACATTGGCCAAACTTGCATAAATGTGAAAAACTGGCGCAGACATCAGGTTATGTATGACCCCATGACGCAAAATAAAACCTAAAATAATCGTAACTAACAGAGTTACGCTGGCGCATAATCTTTGGAGAAACTTGGATATTTTAAATTTAGGCCAAAAAAAAGCAGCACGCACCAAAGAAAGTGCAAATAACTGGGGAAAATTGAGCCCATAGTATATTGTCTTTCCATATTAGTCCTCCCAAAGTGCATCATTTCACACTTCTCTGCATTGCACTCCATCTACCATGCCTCTGCCCATTTAACCATCCTGTCTATGTCATCTTGAAGCCGAGAACTATCCTCGTCATGATTTTCTAGTTTATCAAGTTTCATATCATCTGCAAACTTTATAATGCTGCTCCCTACACCATAGTCAAGGGTGTTTATAAAGATTGAAGAGTAATGGACTCAAATTGACTCTTGGGGAACACCACTGCAAACCACTTCCTAGTCTAAAAACATCCATCCGCCACCACCCTTTACTTCCTGTCACTGAGCCAATTATGTATCCACATCGCCACTTTCTCTTTAATTCTGTGGGCTTCCATTTTCTTAATAAGCCTCCTGTGTGGCACTTTGTCAAATCATTCTGAAAGTGGCACTTTATCAAATCATTCTGAAAGCGCGCACACACACACAAACACAACACACACACACTGATCAACCTTCTGTTACCTCATTAGATAAGTCAATCAAGGTAGTCAGACATGATTTACCTTTAACAATCCATGTTGGCTCTCCTTGATCAGACCATGCCTTTTCAAATGAAAGTTTATTTTGTCCCCGATAATGGTTTCCATCTTCTCCACCACCGATGTTAGGCTGGCCTGCAGTTTCCTGGTTTATCCCTTGACTAGCTCCTCCACAGTTCTTAGCTTCTTCCTTTGTGTCAGTACAAACAGAATCTGATCTGTGATACTCCCAGTGAGCTTGCAGCAAATTAGAGATTGTCATAAATCACGTCCCAGGAAACAGATCACAGAAAACCTGTTCAATTTGCTAGTTATTTCAGTCTCAGTTAAACAGTCAGGTGCTAGTTTCTATCCCTGTGGCCCTGTAGTAACAGCACATTCTATTAATTTGGTGCATGTTAGATGAGTAAATGCACAAGTCAGTGACAGTTTCAACAAATCCATATGGTCGCGCAGTAATTGACATAGCAATTTCCCGTCTCCAAAGTTTTTTTTTACAAACCTTGAATTAATTATCAGTAACAAAATAATAGTGACATTATAGTTCAAGTTCTGCTCCATTGTTTCAACCTACATTTTGTTTTCTTAATCTTTTGACTGCAGTAAATCTTTTAAAGACTCTTAATAAAATATTTAATATTCTTTGCCTCGTTACTTCCCCTTTTCTGATCAGTAAGCTCACACAGGAATCCAGTTCCACAACCATTCTTCATCCTGTCCTTGCTCAATTTCTACATATTTGCACCCCACCCCAAAAGGAGAATTCTAGCGATCTTGTTTGCTTCTGGGGTTCATTAAATTGGACAGACTAATATTGGCAGTGGTGGAATGGGCAATGGTAGGGGGGTGGTTTCCCATGCCAGAATATCCGGGATGGAGTCGAGCACTAAAATAGATGCTAGCATGGGCATCAAGATCTTAAATTTCATATCAAAAGTCTTTAAAGAGCCAAGAATTGCTTGTAAGTTGTCTACATGGTATAATGGACCAATACACAGCCCAATGTGGTACAGACCAGGAAGGGTTCCAGGTTCTATCCCAATCTGTGATGAGTTAGCTAATCTTTTGTTGAGGCATCAGTGCAACACTACAATAAGTCTCTGGACTGATGGTGGGGGAAGGTGGAGAAATCTACCATGTACATTGGGGCTTTTTTTTCCCCCCAGCAAAACAGACTTGTCAACCACACTACAGCTGGAGATTTTTCAAATGACTCCAACAGAAACCTTAACTAGCAAAATTTAAATCTACAAAATAGCACCTCCCCATAAACAATGTGATCTAAAGTTTACTACAATATTGTTTCTTCCGACTTTTCCAAGCTTCAAATACACCGCCTACATGCTCCAAATTCTTTTTGAATTCTCCTTAAAATCAAGACTCATCTCACTGCCTCCTACTGTAACTTATTCATAAAATAGGACCTTCGACTGAACTTCAGGCCTACTTGAGCTCATCCTTCCAGAATAGCAACCCTACCATTTTCCCATTACAGCATCTATTTCTTAAATTAATTCAGTATCCTGATCTCAATTGCTCTTCGTAGCAACCCATTTGATTGACTGATTACCATGTCTGGACTAAACTTGTCAGTCACAACCCTCTGTCCTTACAAACTAACGCCCCATCTTCAACCTCCCTTTCCTCTCCTAAAGTCCTTGAACATGCTGTTACTTCACAAATCTGTGCCCATCTTTCCCTCCAATTTGGTTTCCACCTCTGCCACAGTACCAAAACAGATCTTAGTCACAAATTAAATCCAATGTGACTGTGGTAAATGATCCCTCCTCATCCTTCCCGACCAGTCTGCAGCCTTTAACATGGTTGACCACACCAGTCTCCTCCAACGCCTCTCCTCCATTATTCAATTGGGTGGCACTGCCCTCACTTGGTTCTGTTCATACCAGAGATTTACCTGCAATGGCTTCTCTTCCGCTCAAGTCCCCTAAGGATCTATCCTTGGCCTTCTTCCATTTCCCATCTACATGCTGCCCCTTGGCAACATCTTCCGAAAACACAACATTGGTTCCACATTTATGCCGACGATACCCAGCTCTACCTCACCACCACCTCTGTCAACCCCTCCACTATCTCTGATTTGTCACAGTGCTCGTCAGACAACCAGTACTGGATGAGCAGAAATTTCCTCCAACTACATATTGGGAAGACTGAAGCCCTTATCTTTGGTCCCCGTCACAAACTCCATTCCTTAGCCACCGACTTCATCCATCTCAGTGGTAAATGTCTGAGGTTGAACTAAATTGTTCGCAACCTTGGTGTCGTATTTGACTCCGCAATGAACTTCCGAAAACATATCTGCTCCATCATCAAAACTGTCTCGGATTTGTCACACTGCCTACTTCCACAACATTGCCCAACTCCGCCCTGTCTCAGCTCATCTGCTGTTGAAACCCTCATCCATGCTCGTTAGCTATAGACTTAACTACTCCAATGCTCTCCTGGCCAGCCTCCCATCTGCCCTTGTACGCATCATCTTCATTGGCGGCTGTGCCTTTACTGCCTAGGTACTAAGCTCTGGAATTCCCTCTCTAAACACCTCTCTCCTCCTTTAAGACTCTCCTTAAAACCTACCTCTTTAAACAAGCTTTTGGCATCTGTCCCAATATTTTTTTATGTGGCCTAGTGTCCAATTTTGTTTGATAAACACTCCAGTGAAGCACCTTAGAATGTTACTATTTTAAAGGCACTATATAAATCCAAGTTGCTATCCTGGCTTATCAAGCATTGCTGAGCTCTCAGAGTTTGAAGAGCACTAACTTTTTCCAGTCATTCTTTCTCAGGACATGGAAACATAGAATTGCTACTTCCATCCTATAAACTCAAACTTGACAACATCATCTCTTTTCTGTTCTTCAAGTGGGGTTTTGTCTGGGCCCCACAAATCACCATATAAATATGGAGTTGAATGGGTCAGCTGTGGCTCAGTAGGTAGCACATTCACCAGAGTCAGAAATTTGTGGGTTCAAGTCCCACTCCAGGAACTTGAGCACATAAATCTAGACTGACAGCAGTGCAGTGCTGAGGGAGCGCTGCCTTTCGGATGAGACGTTAAACCAAGGCCCCGTCTGTTCTCTCAAGTGGACATAAAAGATCCCATGGCACTATTTCTAAGAAGAGGCGAGTTATCACCAGGTGTTCTGGCCAATATTTATCCCTCAATCAACATAACAAAAACTGATTATCTGGTCATTATCACATTGCTGTTTGTGGGAGCTTGCTGTGCCTAAGTTGGCTGCATCATTTCCCACAATACAACAGTGACTACACTTCAAAAAGTTCTTCATTGGCTGTAAAGCACTTTCAGACATCCGGTGGTAGTGAAAGACGCTATATAAATGCAAGTCTTTCTTTTCTTTCTTTCCCATCACAAAAAGTTGGTGCTGTAATGTGTACACAGCTAACAACTGAACAGTGGCAGCTTGTCTGGCCATCTGGAGATTCTTACTTCAAGGACAAAACAGACTATCATTCTTTATCTAGCCCCAAATCACTGATCTTCTGGAACTCAGCAAAATAATCAAAATGGGACTGAGCAACGTGGTATCATGGTGTACTTGATACGGATGCACCATATCTTGAACTTTCTACCCTAGATTTTTTAAATCAGCTTTATTTTAAACGCCATCTTTTCATAAAATTCATCTCGGCTTCTAACTCATTTTAGAAACAACACCAAGGATGGTGGATCTAAGGGCAGTGGAAACCCTCTGGTCTCTTACCCAAAAGCCCATTCTTATTTAACGTATGAAGTTGAACAGTGAATTTTCAGCTAGATATTTAACCACTGCTGTTAGTGTCGAATCTGATCTTGCCCTCATTTTACATATACAAGTTAGAACTCCAAATAGAAATTGCTGGCACCTTGGCACAATTACAGATTAAGTAATTTTGTGGATGCCAGTCAAAATAGGCAGGCAGAAGCTTTGCAGTGTTGTCCCTCTTATACAACTATGATCCTTTCTTTTCATATGTTTTGATTATATGTTAGTCCTTGATTATATTTTTGGTATAGACATCTATTTATAAAAAAGGCAAACTATGAATACTGGATATCGGAAAGGAAAAATCAAAAAAAGAGTGGCTGAGTTAGCAGTTGAAAGAAAGACAGGTCATCAGATGAAGGGTCTCAGCCAAAACAATAACTCATTCCGATGCTGACTGACCTGCAGTGCCTTACTAACATTTGTGTATTCATTTACACAGCTCCAAGCACTTATGTTAAGACATTCGCTTCATTACTCACATCACTGGCTTGTCATGGTGGTTGTTCAAGGCAGTTGATGTCCAATGAGAAATTTCCACCTTTGGTTTCATTTAAGGTTATCCCTTCGTAATCATAACATATCAAAATACAAGTTGGAATATATAAAACACTAAAAATGGTTGTGAAGAATATCATTGACTTTGGTACTGAGGATTTTTTTTTATCGTCATCCTAGTAGTACTGTTTGTTTTTATTGAAGATATGAAATGCAATAGGTAGCTAATTCATTTAAACCCATATTCTGAACTATGGAGTTTATCTTAAAACAGAACCAGGGGATGTCTTACAAATAGACACAGTTGTAATGTGGTACTGTGATTTTTTTTTTAAATATACCATACATATGTTTTGTAACTGTGGTTATATTTATGGATCATAAATCGACAAGCTCCCAAATGGAATACTGAAAGAAAATCTAATCACATCCACAGGACGTCCCAAGTGCTTCATTATTACTTTGGAAGTGCAGTCATGTCATGTGACAAATCATCTGCACACAAGGTCCGAGGTGTTCAATGCCAGTTATCTGTTTTTGGTGGTGTTGGTGGAGGAAAGAATGCTTGCTAGGATACTAGGAGCTTCTCTCAAGAGTAGTGCCATAGGATATTTTATATTCACTTGAACTACCCAAACAGGCAGATGAAGCCTCAATTTTACAACTCATTTGAAACATTGCACCTACATCAAGCAGCACTCCCTTATTGCTGCACTGAATACCAGCCTAGACTCAGAAGTGGGTGTATTGAATCAAGCTGACACTCAAATGTAAATGGCTCACTACTGTCCTTCAGAGAAAGAGTCTGTCATTGTTATATGTAGGCCGATAAAGTAACACTAGTCCACATCATGTAGCTGACTCTTAATACTTCGTTAAATGGCCTAGCAAGGCACTTAGTTGTTTGATAGAGAATTTAAACAGGCTGTATTTAGACAGGCTGTGAAAATTCACAGACAACAAGTCAGAGATGCTACACGAGCGGTAGCATGTTGCATTAAGCCATCAATCAACTTGACATTTTAGGACCCTTGGGTAGTGAGCCAATAAGGTCAAAGAAGGCGAGTTCTTTTCTGTAAATTGATCCAGGTATAAATACAGCCATTTTGACCATGTGGTTTCAGTAAGACAAAGGAACTGGCAATCAGCCAGCAGTTTTTTGCTCTCTGCCAAGATTAAAAAGTTAAAACTACAATCAGAGTTCGTATTTCATTGGAAATTAAGAGATCTAACATTGTTCAAACAACAGCCATGGATCATCACGCAATTAAGGATGGGACATATGCACCCACAACTTGACAAATATAAAAATACTGCTTTACTTAAAATGTATAAAGAAACAAAGGCAATAATTAGGAATATGCAAAGTCCCCAAGTAATTTAAAATACCTTAACTGCCATAGGATCCAGAATAGCTACGATTACTGACTGACCTGACCAACCAAACTTAAGAGGAAAAAACCAATTTAAACTCTGACCTCACCCAGTGTTTACTTAACACATGGGAGTTTGTGGCCTTTAAAAAAAATACACAATCACCCTAGCATAATAAATTGTACATTAAATAGTACAAAGCTTCTGTAGTTACTAAAAATACACTTGGCATCCCATTTACTGCGAGCAATGCCAGAGGTAGGGCAAATCGGAACAATGCACTAGCCTTCAGTGACAAACCTGTGATAAGTTGAATGATCAGTTAATCTATTTTGGTGGTAGTGGTTGAGGGAGAAATATTGGCCAGAATCCTATTCTATTTCCAATACTGCCGAGAGATTGTTAACTTCCATCTGAACAACTGGAAGGTGTAGATGTGGCTCGATATACAGTCTGATCTAAACAAAGGTATCTCTAACACAGCCTTCTTCAGTATAACTTTGGGACTGGTATGGGACTTTAACCCAAATCCTTCTGACCCTGATAGAGCTACCAACTAAGCGAAAGCAAATCAGAACTACAAAAACAAAATATGCATTAATACCTATGCCAAATTATAAGCCATGGTACAAATGATCAATACAATTCAAACTGCCACTTCATCTTAGCTTGTCCATAGACTACCTACTTTCATCTCCATAAGATCACCAGTCTCCACTCCCTGGCTCAGCCCATATGTTGCTGAAATCATAAATTTTGTTACCTCTAGACTCGACTATTACGATGCTCTCTTAGCTGGCCTCCCATCTTCCATAAACTTAAGGACATCCTAAACTCTTCCCATATTTTAACTTGCACCAAGTCCCATTCACCCTTAACCCTGTGCTCGCTGGCAGACATGCTAAGTTGTGGTCTACTCAAGGGCCTTTAACTGGAGACCAATTCATTTAGCGATGGAATCAGACCACTCAAAATATTCTGATGTTAATTCACTACATCACACTTTTACCATTGAGAGATTTCTGCACTGGTCTTTATCTGATTATTAACACTTTTATAGCTGTACACTAATAAAAAGATTTCTGCAACAACTGTAGTGTTTGGGCAGCAGACACTGCCTTTTATAAAATCAAACAGGGCCCTTGAAATCCTGCCAGCAGCATCACATAAATTTGAAATTCATTTTTTATCCAATACTCAACTGTCTGTAAAGTGCTTTAGGATATCCTGAGGTGATGAAAGGTGTTATTTAATAAGTTATTTCAACTACAGAAAGACAAATAAAAGGCATTTCAAACAAGCTTCTTATTCTTAAAGGCATCATTAGCAAACACCAGCCCCAACTTGTTGCTTTAAAAAAAAAAAGAAATATTGCTCAAGATACAGGGAAGTCTTAAGTATGCTGCAAGACTGAGCTCTGAGCACGACAGCAGCAACCTTCAGGGCTGTCCCCAGTCAGAAAACAATGGCAACTTACTAAAGCATTTCCATTGTCAATTATTCAGACACAAGCAGAGCTCAACTTCAACTCTGCAAGTACTTTATAGTACCAGGTAAATCATGTGCTTTTTTCAGACTTTACTTGGGATGACATTTACTTTGAAACATAAGAACATAAAAAATAACATAAGAGGAGTAGGCCATACGGCTTCTCGAGCCTGCTCCACCATTCAATACGATCATGGCTGATCTGATCATGGACTCAGCTCCACTTCCCCACCTGCTCCCCATAACCCCTTATCGTTTAAGAAACTATCTATTTCGCTCTTAAATTTATTCAATGATTCAATGTCCCAACTTCCACAGCTCTGAGGCAGCAAATGTCACAGATTTACATCCCTCAGTGAAGACATTTCTCCTCATCTCAGTTTTAAATGGGCAGCCCCTTATTCTAAGATCATGCCCTCTAGTTCCAGTCTCCCCCATCAGTGGAAACATCCTCTCTGCATCCACCTTGTCAAGCCCCCTCAATCTTATACGTCTCGATCAGATCACTTCTCATTCTTCTGAATTCCAATGAGGCCCAACCTACTCAAACTTTCCTCATAAGTCAACCCCCTCAACCCCGGAATCAACCTAGTGAATCTTCTCTGAACTGCCTCCAAAGCAAGTATATCCTTTCGTAAATATGGAAACCAAAACTGCACGCAATATTCCAGGTGTGGCCTCACCAATACCTTATATAGCTGCAGCAAGACTTTTATACTCCATCCCCTTTGCAATAAAGGCCAAGATACCATTGGCCTTCCTGATCACTTGCTGTACCTGCATACTATCCTTTTGTATTTCATGCACGCGTGCGGTATTTACTTGGGATAATGGATACTTTGAAACTTAATGTATCATAGACAATCACGTGGAAATTTTCCAGAATGTAGCACCTCATGGCTGGGATCACCTATTGTTCACATGCACATTATTGCACCATCATCGTCTCCAACATTAATCCATTCTTTCCACCTTAGAATTGAACTTCCTTTAGTCTGCCTGTACTCCAGCTTGGAATCATCCAAGTTTGCTGGCTCTTCACCTTTTTTCCTCAATAATATGAAATAAACTAATTAAAACAGGACTTAAAAGCACATAAGCTTTTACTATACCTGTACTTGTCTGCAGGAGTTACTGCAGGGGTACTGAAGCAGATTGTAGTACCCCATCTTCTGCCCTGGCTGCACAAACATCCTTTAATGAATTGTACATTCCACTATTACTAAGCTATCTTGGGAGATGAGGGCAAGAAGCCTGGAAAAAAACTTGCCTGACCAAGAGGGGAGCGGGTCCAATGGGCAACTTTAACTTATAGCAGCTCAAGTACGTTGCTCCAATATTTTAAAAGATACTCCTCAGAACCCAATAGCAATACATTGCTCCGCTTCAGAATGAATCAGAGAATGATACAGCACAGAAGGAGGCCATTCAGCCCATTGCACCTGTGCCAGCTGTTTGAAAGAACTATCCAATAAATCCCATTCCCCAGCCACAAAGTCAGAATGCAGCCTTCCTATTCAGAGTTTACCAAGTAATTATTTGAGCTTTATTCTTGCTTAACAGTTCTTAAAATGAACTTCCTCAAATGAATGACAGAAATAATAAAAGTAATACAGGTTGAACCTCCCTTATCTGAAACCACTCCTCGTTCAGAACCATTCCCAGCCACCAAGTGACACATGCACAGAACTTGGACATGAACAAATCAAAATCTTTCCTCGCTGTCAACTCCCGCAATCGCTGACCTGGCCCCGCATCCCCCCCATGATCGCTCTGCCGTACACACAGCCCCAATAACCCCTTGCTCAATACCTGCACCATCCAATGTAATGTGACCACCCTTCACCCGGAAGAATCCCTTATCCAGAACAGGCCAGGTCCCGAGGGTTCCGGATAAGGGAGGTTCAATCTGTAGTCTTGTAAAATGTTTTAGAATTCCTGTATTGAAATGAACATTCATATGGAAAACCCAATTTGCTTCATTATTTTATGGTTCTATTGAGTTCAAACTCAACTTGCAAAATGCTTTATCAGCATGCCAGTTTCTTTGAGGAACTGAACAAAACTGGGATCCATGGGGTAAAAATCTCTCCTTAAAAAGGTCCGCAAGACTTTGTGAGAATGAACAATTAAGGTCCAAATGAATTACTGAAATAAAAGGTTTAGACACATGATTTACGGAGGTGAGCACAAGTGACTCAATGCTGCAGGAGGAAAGGAACAATACACAGAATTGCCATCACCATTAAAAGAGAGAACAATTTGGTAGCTTAAAAGAACTTTTCAGGGAAATGTCATGGCAACTGACAATTCTCAACTCTGTTCCCAATCTGACGTGTGACTGAACGTCATAATATGGTTTTTAGAATTGCTGCAGATTACTCAAGTGGGTCTTTTAGTCATGCTACAAAGACTAAAGTGTTAACACTGCAGTACTGCAACAAAAACAAATGCATCTACCTGCCACAGCAGGCACCCATTACCCACTTCAGGACAAGTACATCAGTGTATAGTTATCTCACTGAGAAGGGAGTTACACTGTTAATACTCTAGTTATTTTAACTAAAAACTATATTAAAAAACTGATTGTTAAAAATGTATCATATTGCCCTCTCCTTGTACCTAATGTTACCACCAGCCTGTCAAAGTCAGGTTTGGCATCTTGATGAAATGCTTTAACAAACCTCAAAATAGCACCCTATCCCGCATACCATTGCAATATTTATCATTCCAGCCATTCTTGTAGTGCCAAAATTTCAGCAAGAGCTAGACTTCTACACATGTATAGAAGTGCATTTTAATCCAAGTCCAGGCTGGGCCACACCCAGATACCAAAACAGAAATGAACATGTTCCAAACAACTAATCACCGATTTCTCTCTTCCCCTCCACCTGTCCCTCACCTTTCACAAATCAATACCACACACTGTCAATTAAGTAATTTTAAAGTGTAGTTAATGTTGTAATTAAGGCAGTCAATTTGCACACAAGTTCAGCAAACCCCACAAACAGCAATGTGATAAAGACCAGATCATCAGTTTGTGATGTTGGTTGAGGGATAAGTATTGACCAGAACACCAGGGAGAACTCCTCTGTTCTTCTTCGAAATAGCACTATGGAATATGTTACATCCACCCGAGGTAACAGCTCATCTGAAAAACAGCACCTCCAACAGTGCAGCACTCCCTTAGTACTGCACTGGAGTTTCAGTCTCGAGTGGTGCTTGAACCAAAGACCTTCTGACTCCCAGCGAGAGCCAAGGTTGACCAGTCTTTCCTCCCAAGTCAACCATCTGACACCAGGGACTAGTCACAACCTCCCGGCTCTTCCCTGTACAGGAACCAGCATTTTAACTTTAAGTGAAGTGAAGACTATGGAACCACTAGATATTCATAACAACAGCTAACAAAACCACAGGGCACCAACATTATTGAAGTGATTGTGTTGTATCTGAAAGTCCCGAGTTTGTGTTGCAAGTGGTTTGTAAATTCCAAGAAACTCAAGTCCCAGAACTCTGTACAAAGAGCAGCAAGCATAGGTATGTGTTGGAAAATAGCCACTGGTTCAGTCCAGTCATATACCCTCCAGTGATCTGCTGCTAAATGTCCTGAGAAAGTTTTCATTTCAAGATTTATTTTATTTTATGGCACCTTATTTCTTTTAAGACTAAACCCTGCACCAGTAGTCCAAATGACTATGCAACGACTCCTGCTGGAAAGGACACATGTATAAATCTTGGGTGTGGGAATGATCAGTCAGCTGTCATTATCACTGTTGAATAGCCTGCTAACATTCACTATCTGGAGGCACACTTGAAAGTTACGATTTGTGGAATTATATCACAGCACATCAGTGTTATCAGGATAAATGGGGGAAAGCGGTTAGTTGAGGGCAAGATAAAGCAAAACATCAAACCTATAACATTTTGAGGTTACAATATATATTTTCTTCCAACTACCTTCCAATTTAATGAGGTTGTAACTAAAGTTCGGTACTTCAGTTAGCATGGATTGCATACCTACAGGCTGGTTTGAAACATGATCAATTTTTCCTTCTCCAATCACATTCTCTTCTCTTCCTGCCCCCGCCCCCAGAGGTAAAATGATCACTTCACTGGGATGAGAGAAATTATTCAAAGCTTTCGACACTTCAGTGAGAAAAATTATTAAAGCTCCCCAAAAAGAAGTGTAAATTCATCTTCCCATCAGATGGCTTTAAAGCATAAGAGCACCACTTGTACATTTGATAGCAACCTAATCATTTTCCACATCACAAATGATTGTTGCTATGCTGCACCGCCCCATTAAAAACTTCTGCACATCATGACCCCCATCCACCCCCACAATCTTCTGGAAGAAGCAAAATACTTCATGCCAATTTAGGGGGGGGGGGGGGGGGGGAATGGGAAATTATTCTCTTGACACCGGAAGGCAATCAAACAAGTTCCAGGAGACTACAGTGACCAAGAGACACATCCCCCATTACCCATCGAAGTCTTAAACACTTGAGAACTGGTCCAGTTTCCTTTTGAATATTTATTAAAAAATAAAGCATTCACAACCTCAGGAGCATCCCAAAGCAGTTTATAACCAATTAAATACTTTTTGAAGTATAGTCACATATTGTAGGAAATCAGGTAGCCAATTTTCACACAAGGACCCACAAACAGCAATGAGATAATGACCAAATAATCTGATTTTCTTTTAAATTGATGTTGGTTGAGGGCTAAATATTGGCTAAGACAACATAGAAAACTCCCCTGCTCTTCTTTGATTACTGCCAGTACTTCACTGAAATGTCAGACGAGATTATGTGCCCAAGTCTCTGGAGTGATTGGAACTCACAAGCTGATGGATGGGGTGCTGATTAAGTCGGCTGATTTGTCCTCAATGGTGTCGAGCTTCGAGTGTTGTTGGAGCTGCACTCATCTCGGCAAGAGGAGTGTATTCCAGCCCACTCCTGACTTGTGCCTTGTAGATGGTGGAAAGGCTTTGGGGAGTCAGGAGGCGAGACACTCACCACAGAATATCCAGCCTCCGACCTACTCTTGTTTTTATTTATGTGGCTGGCTCAGTTAAGCTTCTGGTCAATGGTGATCCCCAGGAAGTTGATGTTTGGAAATATGGTAATGCCATTAAATGTCAAGGGGCGGTGGTTAGCCCCTCTCTTGTTGGAGATAATCATTGCCTGGCACTTGTGTGGCACGAATGTTACTTGCCACTTATTCCAAGCCTGAATGTTGTTCAGGTCTTGCTTCATGCAGGCATGGACTGCTTCATTATCTGGGGAGTTGCAAATGGAACTGAACACTCTGCAATCATCAGTGAACATCCCCATTTCTGAAGTTATGATGGAGGGAGGTTATTGATCAAACAGCTGAAGATGACTGGGTCTAGGACACTGCCCTGGGGCATTGTGTGGCACCTTGTCAAAGGCTTTTTGAAAATCAAGGTATGCAATGTCAACTGGGACCTAATTCCACCTACCTTGTAATTTCCTCAACAAATTGAATTAATTTGGCAAGATATGACCTTTTCCAGAAGCTATATGACCTTCTATCCATCAATGTGTTTCTCTAATGATCCATTCAAGCAACTTGCCTATAACAGAAGTCACACTAATAGGCCTGTAATTTTTCAGTTTACACATTGCCCTTTTTACATATTGGCTGCATGTCGGTCTCTCTCCAGTGCATAGAACAATCCCAAACCCCAGCAAGCTGTTAAGTATGGAAGTGAACTGAACAAAATATGCAACTATCAGAATAGCAGATGAACTTTAATATGGACAAGTATAAAGTACTGCAAACAGGATGGAAAAATAAGCAAAATGAATGACATTGAAATAGCCAAGGATGAAACTGACACAGATCGAGGTTTTCGTAGACTCTAGGTTCAATATTTCCAATCAGAGCTGAGCAACACATCAACAAATCAGCCATGATCTAACCGAATGGCAGAAGAGGCTCTAGGGGCCAAATGGCCTACTCTTGTTCCTATGAAACAAAGCATATTGAATTCTGAACTACATAGCTAAAACAATAATTAGTCAGAGGAACTCTGATCCAAGACATTATGGAGGCCTTCAAGCACTTGAGGAAATTGAGAACAGACACAAACAAGACTGATCAGTGTCTGAGTTATAAAAAAGGCTGTAGAAACACTGACTTTTCAGCTTTGAAATGAGGCGGCTGAAAAGTGATCTTTAAATATATAGCATAATATGGAAAAGATAAATCCAGAAAATTACTTCAAACTAAATTGTGCAAATAGAAGAAGGAAATAGTTTTACACCATAAAAATAAATTTAAGACTTGTGTCAGGAGGTTCTCCTTCACACAAATCGTGATCAATAGAAAAAAAAAAGATTTCTGGGATAGAGTAATGGAGGTGAAAACATACAAGAAAAATTAAACCAGATAATGCACTGGGACAGGGAAGAGGGGGCAGGAGCAATGTAGGGACTCCCTTGATAGACGAACCAAAATAGGCTCAATGGTCTTCCACACCATATTTATTCCTGCCATCTTCAGACACTGAAGAGGAAGTGGGAGAGGAGTTAGTGGATGTGATTGAAGGTGCATTTGAAGAGGTAGGTTTTTAGATACTGTGGGAGTGAGTACCTGACCCACACTAAGGTTACCACTATATCTGAGAATTATAGGCAAGGTGGAGTACATTAGGAACAAAAGAAAGCCATTCAGACCTTAAGCCTGTTCAATATTGTTAGATCATGGTTCAACTCCATTTACCCACGTTTTCTGCATATCACGCGATCCCCTTACCTAATAAAAATGTATTAATATCTGTCCTGAAAATTTGAATTGATCCAGCATCCGCAGTCTTTTAGGGAAGACAGATGCAGATTTCCCCTACTCTATGTGGCAAAAGTACTTACTGATTTCACTCCTAAATGTCCTAGTTCGCATTTTAAGATTATGGCCCTTGTTCTGGATTCCACCTCCACACTAAATAGTTTCTCTATATCTACCCTATCGAATCTCTATCATTTTGAATAATTCAATTAGATTATCCCTCAATCTTCTAAACTCAAAGGGAACATAAGCCAGGTTTATGGAACCTGTTTTCAAGTTAAGCATTTTAGCTCTTGTATCATTCTGATGAGAAATAAGTCAGGACATTTTTTTTTTTTTTTAAAAAGGGAGGGTCCAGAATATTATTTAAAAAAATATGAATTGTAAGCATACAGTCACACAAAAGTCAATCAGGCAAAAGTGGACATATCTTAGTCTCCAGTGAGCTATAGATACTTGCAGCTTCTCAATTGGCTCAGCTATGGTTTAGCACTGAGCAAAATTACTCACCATCGGGGACTTTTAGTTTTCCAATTTGAAATAAAAAAGTAATTAACTCATGCTTAAAGAATTTGGGTCAAACAGCTGCAACAGGTCCCAAAGTGTTTCCAGCTGCAGTGAAATAGAGAAAGGACCAAAGGATGAAAGAGGGATGGAAAAAAAAACACACATTGGATAATCATAGTACACAGATTCACACATGATTGGTTAAGTGTAACCCAGTCATTGGTCCAACTGCACAAGTACTGATTTAGTTTCATTGTTTTGTTGAGTTAGCTGATCTCAGTCATAGCAGTGCTCAGCCCATGACAATTAGCCTCCTGGGAGTAATCATGAAAACAAAATCACTCAGCTAGATCATGATTGTTATACAAAACTCTTGTGGAAGTACATATGTGGACAGAAAAAGGATAATCATAGTCAGATAATCAGCCAGCACCCATCCATGAATATTGGGCACTTCAGTAAGGTACTGGGGGGGAAACAGACACCTGGGGAAGCATAGACCAATGAGGAAGTCAACCTCTTGAAGAGGAGAACAGAGAAGGGGAGTGAAAGAAACAAGTACAGTATATACTGCAGATAAAGTTGATGTGGGTGCAGTTGCATTACAGGATTCATATTGACATCTTCTGCAAAGCAACAAAAGAAGTCATGAAGCATTATATCTGACGGCAGAAAAATGAGTGATCTAAAATAACCACAGTATGGTTGTTAGTGTTAAGGGAAATGTTTTGTGTTTTATTTTGTACAGCATGCCTGTGAAAATGAAACAGATGCTGGTGTTTAAACACCCATCTTGCACAGCAGTGGCTACACACAATCCAAAATAATATGGTAAAAATTGCACTCGAGGGCATCATCTAGTGCTGAGCCATGCCTTAAAACTGGTCTTCCCTGCCAAACCAGTGGCTCAGTTGGAAAGTTCATTGCCTAGTGTGAAACTGAGTTATGCACACCAAGGTGGCCTGGTTTGATTACCAGCCAACACAGAGGTAGCTGATCTCAATTGCAGGCAGTAATCAGATACTTTGGCCTCAGGACTCCATGACTAGGGAAGAGGATTTCTATCAGTTGATGGTTGCTGAAAAATTCTCAGCATGGACAACAAGAATAATCTAGGCATATTCAGCTGTGATTTTCCCACAACCAAACAGGCGGCAAACATTCAGTCGAGGTTCATAGATGAGGAAGGTGCGAGTGACCAGATGGCTGCTGGTCCTTTTGGTATACTATCCTATCTGCCACATCAACAACTTCAGGGTCTGGGCGGAGAAAAAGAGACATTGAAAAAAAATGATTTCCCTCAATTGGCAAATTGCTTTATGTTGTAACTACCTGATGAAAATATGGAATCGATTCCATGGGGGAAACTGCTTTGGGAGTAAAGGAAACTGGTTTCTTCCTCATTATTTTTATTTGATCTTCCCATGGAGCTCTGCAGCAATTACATTAACAGACTGGTGATATTAATTTTTGAACCATAACTGCAGATGAATAGGGGCATGCAATTAATGCAGCCTGCGAGCAATGGGGTACATGGAGACAGTGAAGGTACTTTCTCACGTGCAATGGTAATAGGCATCATCATCATCATCATCATCATAGGCAGTCCCTTGAAATCGAAGACGACTTGCTTCCACTCTGAGTTCGCAGGTGATTATACAGTCCAATACAGGAATTACCGTCTCAGTCACAGGTGGGACAGACAGTGGTTGAAGGAAATGGTGGGTGGGGAGTCTGGTTTGCCGCATGCTCCTTCCGCTATCTGCGCTTGGTTTATGCATACTCTTGGCGACGAGACTCTAGGTGTTCAATGCCCTCCCGGATGCTCTTCCTCCACTTAGGGCGGTCTTGGGCCAGGGATTCCCAGGTGCCGGTGGGGATGTTGCACTTTAACAAGGGCCTCCCAGGGAACACGCACTGCTCGGAGCTTCTATGCGGCAGGCGAGCCCCAGGTGGGCAGAGGAAACGTTTCAAGGACAAAAGGCAGGCATCATGCTGGAAGTTGCTTTTACACAATATGTGATTTCCTGATCTTGTTTCAGTAGAATGAACAGTGTATGCCATGCTCCCCCTTTCAGATTCAGGAATCAGTCTGTGCAAGACACAGGACCAGCTCCCAGTATATTTTACTAAACTGGCAGCATTTATAGACCCACATTCTACAAGTGCCCTCTGTTTCCCCCTACTGCCAGATCATTCACACTGTGAAATGCAGCCTAAAAGAGGGAGAACTATGCATCAGTCACCAGCTCCACTACTATAGTGTAAACATACCTATAGTTTGAGCAGCCGATTGGTAGGAACAGGAGTAGGCCATTTAGCCCCTCGAGCCTGTCCACCATTCAGAAAGATCATAGCTGATTTGCAACCCAACTCCATATACCCGCCTTTCCCCCATATCTCTGAATAACTTTGATTAACAGAAATCTATCAATCGCAGATTTAAAATGAATTGACCCAGCATCAACTGCTATTTGCGGAAGAGAATTCCAAACTTCTACCACCCTTTGCGTGTAGAAATGTTTCCCAACCTCACTCTGAAAATTTTTAGGCTGTGTCTCAGTCTTAGATTCCCCAGCAGAACTAGTTTCCCTTGCAATCTTTGATCAAATCATCCCTTAATCTTCTAAATTCTAGGGAATACAACCCTAGTTTGTGTAATCTCTCCTCATAATTTAGCCCTTGGAGTCCAGGTATCATTCTAGTAAATTTCCACTGCACTCCCTCCAAGGCCCATATATCCTCCTTAAGGTGTGGTGCCCAGCACTGAATAGAGTACACCAGATGTGGTCCAACCAGGACTTTATACAGCTGTAGCATAACTTCGGATGCCTTGTATTCTAATACTCTAGATATGGAGGTCAATATTCCATTGACTGATTATTTTTTGTACCTGTCCATGACATTTTCACGATTTATGTGTATGCAGCCCCAAGTCTCTTTGGACTTCCACTGCTTCTAGCTTTTCATCATTTAGGAAATACTGATTTATGCTTTTTACATCCAAAGGGGATGACTTCACACTTGCCTATATTGAAATCCATTTGCCACAGGTTTTTTTCCCCCCTCAATTTATTAATATTTTTGTAATTTTATGCTTCTATTTACAGTGCTTACAATGCCACCTATCTTTGGGTCATTGGCAAACTTGGATATGTGGCGCTCTATCCCGTCATTTAGGTTGTTAATAAATAGTAAATAGTCGAGGCCCCAACATCGATCCTTGCAGGACACCACATCCTGCCAATTAGAATACCTGCCCATTATCCCTACTCTCGGTCTCCTCCCTGTCTGCCAATTCAATAAGTTGCTGTGCTTTTTGAAAGAGCTAATTAGTCCCATAAGTCTGCCCTTTCCCCATTGCCCTGCAATCTTTTCTCCAATTATTTGACAAATCCCCCTTTGAAAATTATTAAATTTGCTTTCACCACTGTTTTAGGGATTGCATTCCAGATCATAACTTGCTGAGTTTTTTTTTTAAATGTCCCATGTCGTCTCTGGCTCTTTTGCCAATCACCTTAAATCTGTGTCACTGGTTACTGACCCTTCTGTAACTGGAAACAGTTTCTCCTCATTTACTCTATTTAAACCCTTCCTGATCTTGAAAACCTCGATCAAATCTTTCTTTAACCTTCTCTGCTATAAGGAGAACAATCCCAGCTTCTCTAATCTCTCCTTGTAACTGAAATACCGCATCCCTGGCATTATTATAGTAAATCTTTTCTACACCATCTCCAAAGCATCAACATCCTTCCTAAAGTGTGGCGCCCAGAATTGAACACAATACGCCAGCTGAGGCCTAACCAGTGTTTTATAAAAGGTGCAGAACTTCCTTGCTTTTGAGTTCCATGCCTGTTTGTAAAGCCAAGGTTCCCTTTTGATTTATTTTTAAAAAAACACAACCTTCTAAAACTTGTCCTGCCATCTTCAAAGATCTGTTTAAGTGCACGGCCAGGTCCCTCTGTTCCTGCACCCCCTTTAAATTTATACCATTTAGTTTAGATTGCTGCCTCTCATTCTTCCTACCAAAATGCATCACGTTACACTTCTCTGCGGTAAATTACATCTGGAATTTTGCTGCACATTTCACCAGGTTGACCACCTGAAGTTTGTTACTATCATCCTCACTGTTTACTACATTAATGAGTTTTGCGTCATCGACAAACTTTGAAATTATGCACTGTTTAACCAAGCCCAGATCATGAATATATACAAAAGCAAAATACTGTGGATGCTGGAATCTGGAATAAAAACAGAAAATGCTGGACATCTCAGCAGGTCATGCAGCATCTGAGGAGAGGATGCAGAGTTAACGTTTTGGGTCGATGACCCTCCGTCAGAACTGGAGAGTGTTCAGAAAGAACACATTCTTAACAAGCACTGAAAGGGGGAGGGGAAGAAAGAACAAAAGGAAGGTCTGTGATTGGTTGGAAGACAGGAGATATGAGAGACACAAAAGGGATGATGGGCCAAATTCAAATGGTAATACCAGGAGTTAGAAAAACATTAGTCAAGATAGGGTGTGAATGGTGGGATAATGACCAACTGCCATTAGAGACAAGGAGACATTAATATATACATCAAACAAGGCAGTGGTCCCAACACCCACCGCTGTATACTTCCCTCCAGTCTGAAAAATAATCAACCACTACTTTGTCTCAACCAGTTTTATATCCACGTTTCCACTGCCCCAATTTGTATCCACACTGCCACTGCCCCATTAATCTCTAAGACTTCAATTTTCCTAACAAGTCTATTATATGTACTTTATCAAATGCCTTTTGAAAGTCCATATGCACATCAATCACATTACCTTCATCAACCCTCTGTTACTTCAAAATAACTCAATTAAGTCAAATATGATTTGTCTTTAACAATCTATGCTGGCTGTCATTTATTAATCCATATTTTTCCAAGTGACAATTAATTTTGTCTTGTTTTACTGGCTCAAAGTTTCCCCGCTATTGATGTTCCCTGGTTTGTGTCTCTCCCCATTTTTGAACAGGGGTGCAACAGTTACAATCCTTCAATCCTCTAGCATCACTCCCACATCCAAGGAGGATTGGAAGATTGTGGTCAGAGCCTCCACTATCTCCACCCTTACTTGGCTCAGCAAACTAGGATGCATCCCATCCTGACCAGGTGACTTTTCTACTTTGAGTACTTCTATTTTTACTCCAATTTCTCTACTACCTCATCCTTTACTGTGACATTATTTTGCTTTTGTACCTAAAATAATCATCTATCTCCAAATGTTTTTCTATAAGACAGTTGATATCCTGTGTCTTGTGTAGGATGATTTAAGGCAGTATTTGAAGTTTATATATGGTTTTTATTTTTGTATTAACATTTTTTTTTCAACGAAATAGAATTGGTCAAAGCATGTTTTCAGTACAAGCAAAGAAGCTGGGAGATGCAAAACTGAGCTGCTGCAGCACTACTCCTTGCAGGAGGGTGGAATTACAGCATGACAAGTTTGCATTGGCAGCTTCTATTATAAATGTGGACATAGGAATCTAAGTGTGACAACAGAACACAAGTTTTTTTTTAAATAAGGCAGGCAGTGCAAATAGATGCAAGATTTTTAATATTATGATGTAAGTGAGCAATCTCACCACTTGGTAGTTGTCTTCATAATTGGGCCATCATGTTTCTGTTCCAGTGTCTCAACTGATCCCCTGCTCAATGCTTTCAGTGAAGCAGCAAGGGAGGAGACGGACAACATAGAGCAAACAAATAAGTGTTTCATTTCAATACAGTACAGCTCATTACAATTGTAGTGCACAATGACAATAAATTGAATCAGCCTCCCACCCTCCCCCTCCCGAACATGGAGTTTCAAATCTCAGGATCAAGCAAAAAGGCACGAGAATGAGGAGTTCACTCGGCCACTGTTGCACGCCAATGTGTAAGCTTTGTGGGTTCCATCAGAGACACCAGCCAACTCTTATTCCTTGGACACATGAAAAAAACCAACCAGTGAGGGAAAAAAAAACAAAGCATGTTTTATCATCCACTCGCAAAAGAGTTAAGACTTCAATGAGTCAAATCCACGCAATTTTAAAGCTTTTTCCCCCAGCCAACTATTTTCCTTCTCCCAAAGGTGTAACAGACTCCTTACTAGGATACAGATAGCATCCAGCAACTTGATTTTTTATTAATTATGTGAGCCTTGACAGTGCCGTGTTAACTGAAGTGCACATCACAGCTGAGCTGCCACCCAGTGTCCACACTAATGTAACGGGGGTCGCTGCAAAGCAATCATGAGTGTGAACCCTGGCTAATTTTTCCCTTCCTAACCCAGGGACAAAGAAGCCAATTCTGTTGCCCTATTGACTGCTGGACCCACTAACTCAGCACAGACCAGGCATCAAAACTGAAACCTTCCTAATCTGCAGAGTTCTAGAAAAACTCACAAGTCATCAGGGGAGCTTTCAATTACTTTTTTTTACTAAATCAGTACATTATGCACAAGGATGTACTTTTCAGAGTAAACCTCAAGAATATGCCAGTAGGAATCCAGCGAATCATCAAGTCAGCAAGTCAACTACCACTGTTGACATTTGGTATCAATAAATAAATGTCTGACACAGTATTGCATAGCTGCAAAAAATACTTTAATCACACCACAACAAAAGCATACAAGTACACCCATTTAAAGACAATCTCATAACTTATTTTCAAGACAACTTTAGGATGTTTCCAAGTATAACAGGATATTTCACACATCTCTATTACATATCCTCCCAGTGTGTTAAATAGTTTTATGACGCATCTGCTTCCTGATCAATTTTCTCCCCTTGAGTACCGAAGGCACAATTTCCAAATCAATTGCAACACCCTACTAAAATCAACCCAGCTGAAATTAGCCAACTCAGCACAGACCAGAGGCTGAATCAGGGGCCGCCTTGATCTGTATGGCTTAGCTATTAATTGGATAAACCCACTAAGCCAGTCGGCAGCTTTAAAGAACTTTAAAAAATGTGCATACTTTTCAAAAGAAACCTCCAGAATACGTCAGAAGGGACCTTGTGAGTCATTCATCTGGCCAGTAATTTTTTTTTTCAATCAACTACCAGAGTTGACATTTAACATCAATAAATAGCTCTACACTAACCCAGTATCACATTATTGTATAATCACTGTGCACAAGTGCTAAAATCACTCCACAACAATATTCCCTCAAATTTTTTCTTCAGGAGCTGGCCCTTTAAGTGGCTGTGCAGTCCACAGATTTGTGTGCATGCGCGGTTTTTTTCCATTTAAAAGCCGGTGAGTGGCCTACGCAGGACCTCCGCTAAACAGAAATGTTGCTGCACAACACAGGATATGTAACAGTAGGTGAAATCCCCATTGGAGACAATTTCACAACTTATGCCCACACTAACTAAGCCAATCATATAGGTCAGTTCCAACTGCAAAGATATAACAAGTTATTTCATATATTCTCATCACATATCCTCCCAGTGAACATTTCTTCAAATTAACTCTTCCAAAGTTTTCTTCTGGAGGAAATGACAATGCTGTGGGGAGGATTTAAACTAATTTGGCAGGGGAGAGGAAACAGGACATCGCAGCAGAGAGGAGACACAAGGTACACAGAAAATTAGGACACACAACAATAGAATAAAGAATAGTGTAGAAAGTGCAGAAATTAGATGTAGGAAAAAAGCAAAGTTGACTAGCGTGGTATTGGAATGCTTGTGTCTCCACAAGATCCTGCAAATCCTCTGGGAGGACAAATGCACCCACGTTAGTGCCCTTGATCAGGCTAACATCCCCAGCATCGAAGTACTGACCACATTCCACCAGCTCTGTTGGGCAGGTCATATTGTTTGCATGCCTGACAAGACTCCCAAAGCAAGCGTTCTACTCGGAACTCCTACACAACAGGCGAGCCCCAGGTGGGCAGAGGAAACATTTCAAGGACACCCTCAAAACCTCCTTGATAAAATGCAACATCCCCACCAACACCTGCGAGTCCCTGGCCAAAGACCGCCCTAAGTGAAGGAAGAGCACCCAGGAGGGCGCTGAGCACCTCGAGTCTCGTCGCCGAGAGCATGCAGAAAGCAAGAGGAGGAGCGTGCGGCAAACCAATCCCACCCACCCTTTCCTTCAATGACTGTCTGTCCCACCTGTGACAGAGACTGTAATTCCCATATTGGACTGTTCAATCATCTAAGAACTCATTTTTAGAGTGGAAGCAAGTCTTCCTCGATTCCGAGGGGCTGCCAATGATGATATTGTCTCTCTCTGTAGAGCTGTAATATTGTCCTTGATCAATACTGCCACCCGCTTCTTCCCTACTTTCTATTTTCCCTTCACTATCCCTCCTAAGTTGTGAAATACATTGTAGCCAGGAATGTTTAGTTCCCAGTCCTGCCATGTTTAAAATGCGGTCTCCATTACCTCCACTATATCATAACCCGATGTGGCAACTTATGTCTGCAGTTCATCAACCTTATTTGTTGCAAGTCTTCCTCAAGTGAAGGGAAAATAGAAAGTAGGGAAAGAGGGGGTGGCAGTATTGATCAAGGACAATATTACAGCTCTGCAGAGAGAGACAATATCATAGGCAGTTCCTCAAAATCGAGGAGGAAGACTTGCTTCCACTCTAAAAATGAGTTCTTAGATGATTGAACAGTCCAATATGGGAATTACAGTCTCTGTTACAGGTGGGACAGTCAGTCATTGAAGGAAAGGGTGGGTGGGATTGGTTTGCCGCACACTCCTCCGCTTGCTTTCTGCATGCTCTCGGCGACGAGACTCGAGGTGCTCAGCGCCTTCGGATGCTCTTCCTCCACTTAGGGCGGTCTTTGGTCAGGGACTCCCAGGTGTCGGTGGAGATGTTGCATTTTATGTAGGAGGCTTTGAGGGTGTCCTTGAAACGTTTCCTCTGCCCACCTGGGGTTCGCTTGCCGTGTAGGAGTTCAGAGTACAGCGTTTGATTTGGGAGTCTTGTGTCAGGCATGCGAACAATGTGGCCTGCCCAACGGAGCTCGTCGAGTGTAATCAGTGCTTCGATGCTGGGGTTGTTGGCCTGATCGAGGACACTAACGTTGGTGCGGCTGTCCTCCCAGGGGATTTGCAGGATCTTGCGGAGACATCGTTGGTGGTATTTCTCCAGCTTGAGCAATGGTGCAGCAGGGAGGGATTCAAATTCCTGGGGCATTGGAACTGGTTCTGGAGGAGGTGGGACCAGTACAAACCGGACGGTCTGCATCTGGGCAGGACCGGAACCAATGTCCTAGGGGGAGTGTTTGCTAGTGCTGTTGGGGAGGAGTTAAACGAATATGGAAGGGGGATGGGAACCAATGCAGGGAGGCAGAGGGAAACAAAATGGAGACAGAAGCAAAAGACAGAAAGGAGATGAGTAAAAGTGGAGGGCAGAGAAACCCAAGCAAAAAACAGAAAGGGCCAATGTACAGCAAAATTCTAGAGGGTCATAGTGTAATAAAAAGGCAAGCCTGAAAGCTCGGTGCCTCAATGCGAGGAGTATTTGGAACCCAGGAGAGGGCTCTGAGCTAGTTAGAGTGGGTGAGAGCGCAGATGAACAGGACCCCAAGGAAGAATGCAAAAGGCAGGAGGCAACAGAGCAGAGTAGCACTGGGGTAAGTGTAAACCACAAGGTGATAGGAAGGGACAATATGTATGAATATAAAGGGGCTGCAGCAGTGGTCAAAACTAAAAATCATGGTTTAAAAACTAGTATTAAAACACTCTACCCAAACGCACGCAGCATTCGAAATAAAGTAAATGAGTTGACTGCACAAATCATTGCAAGTTGGTATGATTTGGTGGCCATTACAGAAACGTGGTTGCAGGGGGCCAAGACTGGGAATTAAACACCCAGGGGTATCTGACAATTCGGAAGGATAGACAAGAATGGAAAGAAGGTGGGGTAGCTCTGTTAATAAAGGATGATATCAGGGCAGTTGTGAGACATGATATTGGCTCGAATGAACAAAATGTTGAATCATTGTGGGTGGAGATTAGAGACAGTAAGGGGAAAAAGTCACTGGTGGGTGTAGTTTATAGGCCCCCAAATAATAACTTCACGGTGGGGTGGACAATAATCAAGGGAATAATAGAGGCATGTGAAAAAGGAACGGCAGTAATCATGGGGGATTTTAACCAACATATCGATTGGTCAAATCAAATCGCACGGGGTAGCCTGGAGGAGGAATTCATAGAATGCATACAGGATTGTTTCTTAGAACAGTATGTTACAGAACCTACAAGGGAGCAAGCGATCTGAGATCTGGTCCTGTGTAATGAGACAGGAATAATAAACGATCTCCCAGTAAAAGATCCTCTCGGAATGAGTGATCACAGTATGATTGAATTTGGAATACAGATTGAGGGTGAGGAAGTAGTGTCTCAAATGCGCGTACTATGCTTAAACAAAGGGGCTACAATGGGATGAGGGCAGAGTTGGCTAAAGTAGACTGGGAACACAGACTAAACGGTGGCACAATTGAGGAACAGTGGAGGACTTTTAAGGAGCTCTTTCATAGTGCTCAACAAAAATATATTCCAGTGAAAAAGAAGGGCGGTAAGAGAAGGGATAACCAGCCGTGGATAACCAAGGAAATAAAGAAGAGTATCAAATTAAAAACCAATGCATAAGGTGGCCAAGGTTACTGGGAAACTAGAAGATTGGGAAAATTTTAAACAACAGCAAAGAATGACTAAGGAAGCAATAAAGAAAGGAAAGATAGATTACGAAAGTAAACTTGCGCAAAACATAAAAACAGATAGTAAAAGCTTTTACAGATATTTTAAACGGAAGAGTGACTAAAGTAAATGTTGGTCCCTTAGAAGATGAGAAGGGGGATTTAATAATGGGAAATGTGGAAATGGCTGAGACCTTAAACAATTATTTTGCTTCGGTCTTCACAGTGGAAGACACAAAAACCATGCCAAAAATTGCTGGTCACGGGAATGTGGGAAGGGAAGACCTTGAGACAATCACTCTCACTCGGGAGGTAATGCTGGACAGGCTAATGGGACTCAAAGTAGACAAGTCCCCTGGTCCTGATGAAATGCATCCCAGGGTATTAAAAGAGATGGCGGAAGTTATAGCAGATGCATTCGTTATAATCTACCAAAATTCTCTGGACTCTGGGGAGGTACCAGCGGAATGTAACGCCTCTGTTTAAAAAAGGGGGCAGAAAAAAGGCAGGTAACTATAGGCCGGTTAGTTTAACATCTGTAGTGGGGAAAATGCTTGAAGCTATCATTAAGGAAGAAATAGTGGGACATCTAGATAGGAACAGTGCAATCAAGCAGATGCAACATGGATTCATGAAGGGAAATCATGTTTAACTAATTTACTGGAATTCTTTGAGGATATAACTAGCATGGTGGATAGAGGTGTACCGATGGATGTGGTGTATTTAGATTTCCAAAAGGCATTCGATAAGGTGCCACACAAAAGGTTACTGTAGAAGAAAAAGGTACGCGGAGTCAGAGGAAATGTATTAGCATGGATCGAGAATTGGCTGGCTAACAGAAAGCAGAGAGTCGGGATAAATGGATCCTTTTCGGGTTGGAAATCGGTGGTTAGTGGTGTGCCACAGGGATCAGTGCTGGCACCACAACTGTTTACAATATACATCGATGACCTGGAAGAGGGGAGAGTGTAGTGTACCAAAATTTGCAAATGGCACGAAGAATAGTGGGAAAGCGGGTTGTGTAGAGGACAGAGAGGCTGCAAAGAGATTTAGATAGGTTAAGCGAATGGGCTAAGGTTTGGCAGATGGAATACAATGTCAGAAAATATGAGGTCATCCACCTTGGAAAAAAAAAACAGTAAGAGAGAATATTATTTGAATGGGGAGAAATTACAACATGCTGCGGTGCAGAGAGACCTGGGGGTCCTTGTGCATGAATCCCAAAAAGTTAGTTTGCAGGTGGAGGAGGTAATCAGGAAGGCGAATGGAATGTTGGCCTTCATTGCGAGAGGGATGGAGTACAAAAGCAGGGAGGTCCTGCTGCAACTGTACAGGGTATTGGTGAGGCCGCACCTGGAGTACTGCATGCAGTTTTGGTCACCTTACTTAAGGAAGGATATACTAGCCTTGGAGGGGGTACAGAGACGATTCACTCGGCTGATTCCAGAGATGAGGGGGTTACCTTATGATGATAGATTGAGTAGACTGGGTCTTTACTCGTTGGAGTTCAGAAGGATGAGGGGTGATCTTATAGAAACATTTAAAATAATGAAAGGGATAGACAAGATAGAGGCAGAGAGGTTGTTTCCACTGGTCGGGGAGACTAGAACTAGGGGGCACAGCCTCAAAATACAGGGGAGTCAATTTAAAACCGAGTTGAGAACGAATTTCTTCTCCCAGAGGGTTGTGAATCTGTGGAATTCTTTGCTCAAGGAAGCAGTTGAGGCTAGCTCATTAAATGAATTCAAATTACATATAGATAGATTTTTAACCAATAAGGGAATTAAGGGTTATGGGGAGCGGGCAGGTAAAGTGGAGCCGAGTCCACGGCCAGATCAGCCATGATCTTTTTGAATGGCAGAGCAGGCTCGAGGGGCTGGATGGCCTACTCCTGTTCCTAATTCTTATGTTCTTATGATTTGTGGTGTCTACTGTATATGGTCAACGTCTCTGAGCCATACAGGAGGACGAGTATCACTACAGCCCTGTAAACCATAAGCTTGGTGCCAGATTTGAGGGCCTGAACTTCGAACACACTCTTCCTCAGGTGGCCGAAGCCTGCGCTGGCCCACTGGAAGTGATGTTGAAGCTCGTCGTCGATGTCTGCCCTTATTGATAATAGACTCCCAAGGTATGTAAAGTAGTCCACGTTGACAAGGCCCGTGCCATGGATTTTGATGACTGGGCGGGGGACAGTGCTGTGTGGCGGGGTCAGGTTGCTGGAGGACCTTTGTCTTACGGATGTTTAGTGTAAGGCCCATGCTTTCGGTGAAGAGGTTGACAACTGCTTGGAGTTCAGCCTCTGAATGTGCGCAGACGCAAGCGTCGTCCGCGTACTGTAGTTCGGCGACAGAAGATGGGACGGTCTTGGATCTAGCCTGGAGGCGACGAAGGTTGAACAGGTTCCCACCGGTTCTAGTTTAGTTCCACTCCAGCGGGGAGCTTGTTGAGCGCTAGGTGGAGCATTGCAGCAAGGAAGATCGAGAAGAGGGTTGGCATGATGACGCAGACCTGCTTGACCCCGGTCCATGCGTGGATTGGGTCTGTGGTGGATCCGTTGGTCAGGATCACGACTTGCATGTCGTCGTGGAGCAGGCGGAGGATGGCGACAAACGTTTGGGGGCAGCCGAAACGGAGGAGATTGCACATAGTCCCTCGCGGTTAACAATGACAAAGGCCTTTGTACGGTCAAAGGCGGCCATTTACAGGGGTTGGTGCTGTTCCCTGCATTTCTCTTGCAGTTGTCGTGCCATAAAGATCATGTCCATTGTACCCCGTAGTGGACAGTATCTGCACTGTGACTCCGGGAGGAGCTCCTCTGCCTCGGTTGAGGAAGATTCTAGCAATGACCTTCCTAGTGGCTGATAACGGAGATTTCTCTGTAGTTTCCGCAGTCAAACTTGTCCCTTTTATTTTTTAAAAAAGATGGTCACGATTACTGCATCTCAGATCTCCTGGCATGCTCTCCTCCTTCCAGATGAGAGAGAGGAGGTCATGCATTCGTGCCAATAGTGTCTCTCCGCCATACTTTAGTGCCTCAGCGGAGGTTCCATCCGCTCCTGACGCCTTGTTTTCTTGAGCTGATGGATGGCTTTTTCTACCTCGTGCATGGCTGCGATTTTGCTGAGATGGTGGCGGGAAGCATGCTGTGGGATGGAGTCGAGGCCACTCATGTCAAAGGCAGAGTCTCGGTTAAGGAGAGAGACAATATACTAGTGGATTCATGAACTGACTCTACTTTATTAGGGACAAGAAACAGAAAAGGAGTGGTTAGATTGCTGGGCGTTTACTGTAGACCACCAATTAGTGAGAGGCAGAGAGAGGAGCAAATCAGTAGGTAAATGTTAGAGAAATGTAAAAATAATAGAGCAGTAACAGCAAAGGACTTCAATGACCCCAATATAGACTGGGGAAAAGGTGTAAAAGGGGAAGGACGGTGAAGAGTACCTAAAGGTGTACAGGATAACTTTCTTAAATCAGTATGTTTTTAGCCCAATGAAGAAGGAAGCAGTGCTAGATCCAGTTTGAGGAAAGTAAGCAGTGTGTTTTAGTGAGAGAACATCTGGGTAATAATGATCATAATATAATTAGGTTTAAAACAGTTACAGGAAAAAAGAAACAAACAAAAATCAAAGGTGAGAATCGGCAGAGAGACAATTCAGTGATTTGAGAGGTGATCTAGCAATGTAGACTAGAAGCAAAGAGTGGTCAAGAAAAAAAGTTAATGAGCAACGGTAGGCATTCAGTTCTGGTGCAAAAGAACATATTCCCATGAGGAGAAAATAGTGGACATCCAGAGCTACAGCTTCCTTGATAACGGAAAGAAGTTAAAATAAACCAGAAAAATGAGGTTTATGACAAATATCAAGTACAGAACATAGGGGAAAACCTGGCAGAATACAAAGAGTGCGTTAAGGCGTGTGGTTGGGAAGGGAAGGGGGGGTCGGTTGGGAAGGGAAGGGAAGAGAAGGGGGGAGCGGTTGGGGGGGAAAAGAGAGGCGGTTGGGGGGGGGAAAAGAGAGGCGGTTGGGGGGGGAAAAGAGAGGCGGTTGGGGGGGGGAAAAGAGAGGCGGTTGGGGGGGGGAAAAGAGAGGCGGTTGGGGGGGGAAAAGAGAGGCGGTTGGGGGGGGAAAAGAGAGAGGCGGTTGGGGGGGGGAAAAGAGAGGCGGTTGGGGGGGGAAAAGAGAGGCGGTTGGGGGGGGAAAAGAGAGGCGGTTGGGGGGGGAAAAGAGAGGCGGTTGGGGGGGGAAAAGAGAGGCGGTTGGGGGGGGAAAAGAGAGGCGGTTGGGGGGGGAAAAGAGAGGCGGTTGGGGGGGGAAAAGAGAGGCGGTTGGGGGGGGAAAAGAGAGGCGGTTGGGGGGGGAAAAGAGAGGCGGTTGGGGGGGGAAAAGAGAGGCGGTTGGGGGGGGAAAAGAGAGGCGGTTGGGGGGGGAAAAGAGAGGCGGTTGGGGGGGGAAAAGAGAGGCGGTTGGGGGGGGAAAAGAGAGGCGGTTGGGGGGGGAAAAGAGAGGCGGTTGGGGGGGGAAAAGAGAGGCGGTTGGGGGGGGAAAGAGAGGCGGTTGGGGGGGGAAAGAGAGGCGGTTGGGGGGGGAAAAGAGAGGCGGTTGGGGGGGGAAAAGAGAGGCGGTTGGGGGGGGAAAAGAGAGGCGGTTGGGGGGGGAAAAGAGAGGCGGTTGGGGGGGGAAAAGAGAGGCGGTTGGGGGGGGGAAAAGAGAGGCGGTTGGGGGGGGAAAAGAGAGGCGGTTGGGGGGGGAAAAGAGAGGCGGTTGGGGGGGGAAAAGAGAGGCGGTTGGGGGGGGAAAAGAGAGGCGGTTGGGGGGGGAAAAGAGAGGCGGTTGGGGGGGGAAAAGAGAGGCGGTTGGGGGGGGAAAAGAGAGGCGGTTGGGGGGGGGAAAAGAGAGGCGGTTGGGGGGGGAAAAGAGAGGCGGTTGGGGGGGGAAAAGAGAGGCGGTTGGGGGGGGAAAAGAGAGGCGGTTGGGGGGGGAAAAGAGAGGCGGTTGGGGGGGGAAAAGAGAGGCGGTTGGGGGGGGAAAAGAGAGGCGGTTGGGGGGGGGAAAGAGAGGCGGTTGGGGGGGGAAAAGAGAGGCGGTTGGGGGGGGAAAAGAGAGGCGGTTGGGGGGGGGAAAAGAGAGGCGGTTGGGGGGGGAAAAGAGAGGCGGTTGGGGGGGGAAAAGAGAGGCGGTTGGGGGGGGAAAAGAGAGGCGGTTGGGGGGGGAAAAGAGAGGCGGTTGGGGGGGGAAAAGAGAGGCGGTTGGGGGGGGAAAAGAGAGGCGGTTGGGGGGGGAAAAGAGAGGCGGTTGGGGGGGGAAAAGAGAGGCGGTTGGGGGGGGGAAAAGAGAGGCGGTTGGGGGGGGGAAAAGAGAGGCGGTTGGGGGGGGGAAAAGAGAGGCGGTTGGGGGGGGAAAGAGAGGCGGTTGGGGGGGGAAAGAGAGGCGGTTGGGGGGGGAAAGAGAGGCGGTTGGGGGGGGGGGGGGGAAGAGAGGTGGTTGGGGGGGGGCGGGAAGAGAGGCGGTTGGGGGGGGGGGGAAGAGAGGCGGTTGGGGGGGGGGGGGGGGAAGAGAGGCGGTTGGGGGGGGGGGGGGAAGAGAGGCGGTTGGGGGGGGGGGGGAAGAGAGGCGGTTGGGGGGGGGGGGGGGGGAAGAGAGGCGGTTGGGGTGGGGGGGAAGAGAGGTGGTTGGGAGGGCGGGGGGGGGGGGGGAAGGTGGTTGAAATAGGATATAAGAAGGGCAGAGAGAATATGATTATTATATTAAGATTAGCGGGCAAGATAAAAGGGAACCCAAAAATATTTTATAAACATTTTAAAACAGCAAAAGGATAGTAAAGGATTGGTGGGGCCAATTAGGGGCAACAAATAAATCTGCTTGTGAAGGGAGAGGGCATGACTGAGGTACTCTACTGTATCAGTATTTTGCATGTCGTCAACAAAAGATAATGTCACTGTAGAGAAGGGAGTAGAGATATTAGATAGGATAAAAACTAGTTCAAAAGGAGACATTAAAAGGTTGCTGTTACTCAAAGTGACCCGGTCCAGAATGGATGCATCCTCGGTTGGTGATGGAAGCAAGGGTGTGGAGACCGGCAGCTCTGACCACAATTTTGCTGTCTTCTTGGATATGAGAGTGGTGCCAGAGGATTGCAAATGTTACACCCTTGTTCAAAAAAGGCAAGAGGTATGAACCCAACGTCAGTCCAACGTCAGTAGTGGGAAAACTACAAGTGACCATTGTAGAGGACAAAATTAATTCTCATTTGGAGAAGCATAGGTTAATAAGGGACAGCCAGCGTGGATTTTTTTTTAAAAAAGGTACATTGCATCTGACTAACCAGTTGGAGTTCTTTGATGAAGTTACAAAGAGGGTTGAAGCTAATGCAGAAGATGATGTGTATATGGACTTTCAAAAGGCATTTGATAAAGTACCTCATAACAGACTTATTTGGAAAATAGAAGCACATGGGATTAAAGAGACAGCGGTAACTTGTGTACATTACGGACCAAGAGATAAGAGGAAGAGAGTAGTGATGAACAGATATTTTTCTGACTGGCAGGAACTATGCAGTGAGGTCCCTCAGGGGTCAGGATTAGCTCTTACACTCCCCTCAAAAGAGTACATTTCAATTATACTGTCTCTCCATGCTGTTCCTCCTAAAGTGCATCACTTCACACTTATCCACATTAAACTGCGCCCATCACATATCTGCCCATTTCACCAGTTGTCCACATTCCCCTGAAGTCTGTTACTATCCTCCTCGCTATTTGCTATGCTGCCAAGTTTTGCTATGTTACCAAGTTTTTATTATTTACATATAACAAGAAAAGCAAAATTGCCCCCCCAGAATCTCTTTCAGATAGCCATTCCTTATATACAAGTCAAGATGGTGAGTGTATCATTCTGGTAAATTTACAATGCACTCCTTCCATGGCCAATATATCCTTCCCAAGGTGTGGTGCCCAGAACTGCTCACAATACTCCAGGTGTGGTCTAACCAGGGCTTTGTATAGCTGTAGCATGATTCTTCCACTTCATATTCTAGTCATCTACAATCAAAGCTGAACTTAATTCTATCTTCACTCAACATTCACACACATGCACTTTCTAGCACTTATCCTTGGAGAGCAATCAGAAACAGGAAATCCAATTCATTTTTAAATAAAATACAACTCAATTTTTGTGAATATAATCTCCATTATTTAAGTTTTGATTAATGTGTTACAAAGACTGACAAAAGGGATTTAATATATTTTTACCTTTCTTATATGTAGCTGAGGGATGTCAATGCTATGAATAGCACATTGCTGCAAAAGACAAATACAAATCATGTGGATGAAACTCAACTTTTCAGCTAACCAGTACTACACCATATTTATTGATCAAATGAAGGTATTTTTTCAAACCACTTATCTCATCCTCCCAGAATATCAACCTAACCCCAATGTCCTCCCACAGATTTAACATCTACCCAAGTACATAAGAACATAACATTAAAAAAAAGAGTAGGCGGCCATACGGCCCCCTCGAGCCTGCTCCACCATTTTATACGACCTTGGCTGATCCGATCATGGACTCAGGTCCACTTCCCTGCCCACTCCCCATAACCCATTATTCCCTTATCGGTTAAGAAACTGTTTATCTCCGTCTTAAATTTATTCAATGTCCCAGCTTCCATAGCTCTAGGAGGGAGCACTTCCACAGATTTACAACTCTGAGAAAAGAAATTTCTCATCTATTTTAAATGGGCGGCCCCTTATTCTAAGATCATGCCCTCAAGTTCTAGTCTCCCCCATCAGTGGAAACATTCTCTCTGCATCCACCTTGTCAAGCCCCCTCATAATCTTATACATCTCGATAAGATCACCTCGCAATCTTCTGAATTCCAATGAGTAGAGGCCAAACCTACTCAACCTTTCCTCTTAAGTCAACCCCCTCATCCCAGGAATCAACCTCGTGAACCTTCTCTGAATTGTCTCCAAAGCAAGTATATCCTTTCGTAAATATGGAAACCAAAACTGCACGTGGTATTCCAGGCGTGACCTCACCAATACCTTATAAAACTGTAGCAAGACTTCCGTGCTTTTATACTCCATCCCCTTTGCAATAAAGGCCAAGATTCCATTGGCCTTCCTGATCACTTTCTGTACCTGCATACTAACCTTTGGTGTTTCATGCACAAGTAGGTAGATAAGACTATTATTTGTTCATTCACAGGATGTGGGCGTCACTGACAAGGCCAGCATTTATTGCCCATCCCTAATTGTTCGCGAAGATGGTGGTGAGCTACCTTCATGAACTACTGTTATCCATGTGCTGAAAGTACTCCCACAGTACCGGTGAAGGAAGGGCGATATTTCCAATTTAGGATGGTGTGCGACTTGATTGAGAACTTGTAGGTGGTGGTGTTCCCATGCACCTACTGCCCTTGCCCTTCTAGGTGATTAGAGACTCCCAAACCTGCGATCTCTATCGAAGAAGCCTTGGTGAGTTGCTACAGTGCATCTTGTAGATGGTACACACTGCAGCCGCGGTGCATTGGTGGTGGAGGGAGTGAATGGTTAAAATGTTGGATGGGGGTGCCAATCAAGCAGACTGCTTTGTCCTGGATGGTGTTGAGCTTGGAATGTTGTTGGAGCTGCACTCTTCCAAGCAAGTGGAGAGAATTCCATCACACTTCTGATTTGTGCCTTGTAGATGGTGGAAAGGCTTTGAGCAGTCAGGAAGTGAGTTACTCGCCACAGAATACCCAGCCTCTGATCTGCTCTTGTAGCCACAGCATTTATGTGGCTGATCCAGTTATGTTTCTAGTCAGGATGGTGATGGTGGTAAGGTCAATGAATGTCAAGGCGAGGTGGTTAGATTTTCTCTTGTTGTAGATGGTCATTGCCTTCCACTTGGGTGCCATGAATGTTACTTGCCACTTATCAGCCCACACCAGGTCTTACTGCATGTTTCTGCTGTTTAGCATGCATGTAGTCCTGTGTTGTACTATTACGAGTTTGGCACCTCATTTTTTTTTTTATATAAAAGGTACATCTGGTTTTGATCCTAGCATGCTCTTCTATGGTAGAGTGATGAATATACCAGGCCATGAGGTTACAGATTGTGGTGGAATACAATTCTGCTGCTGCTGGCCCACAGCACCTCATGGATGCTCAGTTTTATAGATTCCATTCTGAATCTATCCCATTTAACGAGCTGGTAATGCCACACAACACGATGGAGGTTGTCCTTAGTGTGACTTCTACCAATACTCAGACAAATGCATCTGCGACAGGTCGATTGGTGAGGATGAGGTCAAACAAGGTTTTCCGCTCGTGTTGGTTCTCTCACCATCTGCTGCAGGCCCAGTCTGGTAGCTTTGTCCTTCAGGACTTGGCCAGTTCGGTCAGTAATGGTGCTACTGAGCCACTCAGTGATGGAAATTGAAGTCCCCCACCCAGAGTATATTCTGTGCCCTTGCTACCCCCTGCTTCTTCCAAGTGAACTCTTTTGATTTAATTCTAAATGCAGGGAGAGATTTTTTAAAAGTAAGAAACCAAAAACAACAATAATTCAACAAAACCTCTTGCTCAAGCAAGGGTGAACACACAAGTACTTAGGAATTGTTAGACAAAAAAAAAGCCAAGCTACAATTAGTACACCTCCTACCACCCTGATAGTTGCATGATACAATGATAATGGAGTTATTGACTAATCATAGCTCTAATTCAGTCTCCATCAATTAATGTACAACAGACCCACACACAACGCAAGGAAAATCCCAATGGTGGAGCGCTTTGCGACTTCCATGCATGCTACGCTTACCACGTCATGTCTCAAATTACTCATTTATTGTATTCCAGAATGTTATTTTCTTAAAGATATCTATTTAATTTGCATTTGAATGAATCAACACCAACTGCTTCCACACTCTCCCTAGTGAGCTTGTTCCCAGAGTGACCACTCGCTCACGGAAGTATTATTTCCGCAGATTTGTTTTGAATTTACCCACCCCTTCAAAACGCACATTTCCTCTGGTTCTACAAACACACTGACAGCCCATCCCATAAATACGCAATCAGTGGATTCTTCCAAAATGAAACCAGACAGATCTTTTTCACATATGGATTTTAGCTTGTAGCTGGGACAGGCAGTGAGATGGGTTGTGTTGCAGCTATACTCTTACTTAAAAACTATCAAGGGACGTGAGGATCGGGCAGGAATGTGATACAACTTTTTTACATTTATTTTATATATGAGTCCAGGTGGAGGCCAAAAATAGTTTTGATGCACATGCACCTTCATAAAAACATTGAGCTAAGTGATACCGTGAATTAAATACCATTCTTTAATCTCCAAAGCCTGGGTTCAAATCCAGCTCAGGTTGATGAGATGATGACCACACAGTAGCACTAAACTACCTCCAACGGAAACAGTACACACAGAAAACCACTGCTTTTCTTGATGTATATTAATGACTTGGATGTGGGTATACAGGGCACAAATTTCAAAATTTGCAGATGATAAAACTTGGAAATATAGTCAACAGTGAGGGGTGGGGGAATGATAGACTTCAAGAAGACAGGCTGGTGAAATGCACGGACATGTGGCAGATGAAATTTAACACAGAAAAATGTGAAGTGATAAATTTTGGAAAAATGATTGAGACAAGGACATATAAACTAAAGGGTACAACCTAAAAGGAGGTGCATGTACAGAAAGACCTGGGAGTACGTGTACACAAATCGTTGAAGGTGGCAGTGCAGGTTGAGAAAGCAGTTAAAAAGGCTTACGGGATCCTGGGCTTCATAAATAGAGCTATAGAGTACAAGTGTGAGAAAATTATGATGAACCTGTATAAAACACTGGTCCAGCCCCAATTGGAGTATTATGTCCAATTCTGAATACCACATTTTAGGAAGGATGTGCAGGCCTTAGAGAAGGTGCAGAAAAAAATTTACGAGAATGATTCCAGGAATGAGGGACTTCAGTTATGTTGTTGGACTGGAGAAGCTGGAGTAACTCGCCTTAGAGCAGAGAAGATTTGATAGAGATGTTCAAAATCATGAGGGGTCTGGACAGAGTAGATAGAGAGAAACTGTTCCCATTGGCAGAAGGATTAAGAACCAGAGGACACAGATTAAAAGATGATTCGCAAAAAAAACCAAGAAAAAGCTTTTCTACGCAACAAGTGGTTATGATCTGGAAGGCACTGTCTGAAAGGGTGGTGGAGGCGGCCTCAATTTTATCTTTCAATAGGGGGTTGGATAAGTATCTGAAGGAAAATAAATTGCAGGGCTATGGGGAAAGGGCAGCGGATTAGGACTAGAGAGCCAGCATGGACTCGACAGCCCGAATGGGCTTGTGTGCTGTAATCATTCTAAGATTCTATAAAGACACAGCATGGCTAGGGCAAGGAGAAGAATGTCACACTGCGAATGCTATTGAGAGTAGATGGAGATTTAGCTTGCATCTAAATCATACTATACCCGACTTGGGACCCTTTGAAGCAGAGATTTCCAATACCATGATGAACATAAAATTCACAAAGTAAGCCTATAACTAATAAGGTGGTTTTAATAATCAAGTAAATCCTGGAGTCACACAGCAGTAACTGCGATTAGACTGGAGATTGTAAGTGAAATTTATAATGAAACAAAGAAAAATTTTAATCAAATATAGAATTCCCTACATCTCCCTAAATATCCTATATTGTCCCACAAGAAAAGGAACCAGAAGCTTCGACAGCACCAGTCACACGGTGGTTCATATTATTAGGTTTGACCTCACACTTGTCTGTAATCACCAAAACGCCTGGCAGTGAGCATCAGTCAATGGCAACAGAAGTTAGCTCCAATCACTATTTACCAATGCTGCTGGAAGTGTTTTGAATGCATGGGCGTTGAGAGAGAAGAACCGGCACAACTGCAATGCTCTTACATTCAAATCATCATCATAGGTAGTCCCTCGAAACGAAGATGACTTGCTTCCATGCCAAAAAGGGTCAAGTTCACAGGTGTTTCAATGAAGGACCTAATATTCCAGGTCCCGAACTACACGGTGGAAGATGCCTGTGCGTGGATTTAAAAAAAATAAAAACGTGTGGTGGCCGTTGCACACCAGCCACCACACGGGCTTGATAGCGCTCGGTCTTGGTCCAGTGGCAAGGATGAATCAAGACGACTGGAGACCAGCTCTGCTGCATGGACCTAGCATGCACATATATTGCAGTGTGTGCTGCCCCTGGGTCCTCGCCTCTCCTGGGCCCCGATCACGTCCCTCTACGAACTCTCGCTGCTCCTCCGCCCCGACATCGCCACTCCAGCTGTACCTGCCCGCACTCCAATCAGCGACCTGGATTTGGGCAACGTCAAATCCAGTTGCCTTCTTCACTGACGTCGCCCTCCTGCAGCTGCACGCGCTGCTCCCTGCAGTGGCTTGCCGCCACACGTTGCTCCCGCCAAAAGTCCTGGCCTGCCGATGGACCATCAGATATTCAAATAGCCTACAGACAACACACATTCAGATATAGCAGATGACAGTGGAAATCTTGAAAATAAACAAAACCAAGATTACATTGCGGCAAACCTCAATATCTATATTAGTATATTATTTTTAAACATTCTCAATTCTATCCAGTCAAAATACTGAGTGCAAGGGTAAAATGATACAGCTGGCACAGGAGGGGAGATTATAGTCACAGGATTGGTGCGACAGGAGATTTTGGAGATATGAGGCACAGCAATTCAAGAACACTTGAGCAGCTCGGATAATGCCAATTACTTTGCAAAAAAATCCTTACACTCAACTGTTGCCCACAATCTCTGGATGATCCTATATTCTCCCACCGCAGAAAGAAACATCTGTCAAACAGTGCTGTACATCAGGTTTGACATCACACTTAGCTGTAAAACAATTACAGCAAACGCTACTGAATTTAAAGCGAAAACTTTAAAATGACCTTCATTAAGAGATATGACAGTATTACATAATATTTTTAATAACTAGTCTGTGCTAAGTTAACTGATCGCAGCCTAGTTGGCACTTGGGGCACTACATAATTTTCTTCAGTGTCCCTGGATTAGGGAAAAGTGAAAAAGACAAGCACAATTTTCCTGGTCTTGGTCACCAGCAATAAATCCCTCCTGGATAATGCATTTGCAACAATAAGCCAAGTCTACAATGTCCCTGCAGTTGAATAGGCCACCAACATTCACCATCATGGTTCATATCTGAAGGCGGCACTTGGGCGAGGCCAGTGCCCAGAGAACTAGATGCTAGCGCAAATCTGTATATTCAGAAGTAGAAAGGAATAAAGCCACCAAATAAATGTGGCAGTAATTGAATCTGGATGTTTCCTCTTGCAGTTTCAGATCACCAGAACTATATGCTTAAATTCCTTACAAACATTAACACATTAACCCTTCAAAGACAACATAAATAAATATAAACAAGGCAGCACTAGGATCTCCGTGTGCTCAAATCTACTGCAGAAGATAAGCCCTTTGGGAAACTAAGGAAGAAAATGACTGCAGGTGGAAATTGCAGGCAACAAGGTGTTTAGTTTTTCACGTGAATCTCGTCAGTGAGGGCTTGGAACCTATTCTACCATGTAATGACCAAGAACAAAAATCACTGCCAAGTCCATTTCTGCAGTGATTCATTGAAAATATTTTTTCTCTCCTTTCTCGGAACCAAAAAAGAATGGCGGAAGTACAGAAGGAGGAGTTGTGGAGATAATGAAAATGACCAGCGTTGAAGCACTGCTGTAATGCTGACAGCTGATACCAAAATTCAAATTGTAACTATAATTGTCGAGTGAAGCCTAGCCGGATATAAAAGGGGTCGGAGGGTCTAGTAAGGAGGAGGAACTGAGGGAAATCCTTATTAATCGGGAAATTGTGTTGGGGAAATTGATGGGATTGAAGGCCGATAAATCCCCAGGGCCTGATGGACTGCATCCCAGAGTACTTAAGGAGGTGGCCTTGGAAATATTGGATGCATTGACAGTCATTTTCCAACATTCCATGGACTCTGGA
Source organism: Pristiophorus japonicus (assembly GCF_044704955.1). Taxonomy (NCBI): domain Eukaryota; kingdom Metazoa; phylum Chordata; class Chondrichthyes; family Pristiophoridae; genus Pristiophorus; species Pristiophorus japonicus. The sequence continues at coordinate 486,579,978 of NC_091977.1, forward strand.
TCAGTTCCTGTGGAGTGGAGGGTAGCCAATGTAACCCCACTTTTTAAAAAAGGAGGGAGAGATAACAGGGAATTATAGACCGGTCAGCCTGACATCGGTAGTGGGTAAAATGATGGAATCAATTATTAAGGATGTCATAGCAGTGCATTTGGAAAGAGGTGACATGATAGATCCAAGTCAGCATGGATTTGTGAAAGGGAAATCATGCTTGATAAACCTTCTGGAATATTTTGAGGATGTTTCCAGTAGAGTGGAGAAGGGAGAACCAGTTGATGTGGTATATTTGGACTTTCAGAAGGCTTTCGACAAGGTCCCACACAAGAGATTAATGTGCAAAGTTAAAGCACATGGAATTGGGGGTAGTGTGCTGACATGGATTGAGAACTGATTGTCAGACAGGAAACAAAGAGTAGGAGTAAATGGGGACTTTTCAGAATGGCAGGCAGTGACTAGTGGGATGCCGCAAGGTTCTATGCTGGGGCCCCAGCTGTTTACACTGTATATTAATGATTTAGACGAAGGGATTAAATGTAGTATCTCCAAATTTGCGGATGACACTAAGTTGGGTGGCAGTGTGAGCTGCGAGGAGGATGCTATGAGGCTGCAGAGCGACTTGGATAGGTTAGGTGAGTGGGCAAATGCATGGCAGATGAAGTATAATGTGGATAAATGTGAGGTTATCCACTTTGGTGGTAAAAACAGAGAGACAGACTATTATCTGAATGGTGACAGATTAGGTAAAGGGGAGGTGCAAATAGACCTGGGTGTCATGGTACATCAGTCATTGAAGGTTGGCATGCAGGTACAGCAGGCGGTTAAGAAAGCAAATGGCATGTTGGCCTTCATAGCGAGGGGATTTGAGTACAGGGGCAGGGAGGTGTTGCTACAGTTATACAGGGCATTGGTGAGGCCACACCTGGAGTATTGTGTACAGTTTTGGTCTCCTAACCTGAGGAAGGACATTCTTGCTATTGAGGGAGTGCAGCGAAAGTTCACCAGACTTATTCCCGGGATGGCGGGACTGACCTATCAAGAAAGACTGGATCAACTGGGCTTGTATTCACTGGAGTTCAGAAGAATGAGAGGGGACCTCATAAACGTTTAAAATTCTGACGGGGTTAGACAGGTTAGATGCAGGAAGAATGTTCCCAATGTTGGGGAAGTCCAGAACCAGGGGACACAGTCTAAGGATAAGGGGTAAGCCATTTAGGACCGAGATGAGGAGGAATTTCTTCACCCAGAGTGGTGAACCTGTGGAATTCTCTACCACAGAAAGTTGTTGAGGCCAATTCACTAAATATATTCAAAAAGGAGTTAGATGAGGTCCTTACTACTAGGGGGATCAAGGGGTATGGCGAGAAAGCAGGAATGGGGTACTGAAGTTGCATGTTCAGCCATGAACTCATTGAATGGCGGTGCAGGCTAGAAGGGCCGAATGGCCTACTCCTGCACCTATTTTCTATGTTTCTATGTTTCTAATGCTGTTGTCTTCATATCGATGGGCTTCCCAATTGGGCGAGGTCAAAGATCTGTTGCCAGCAATACGGATTTCCAAATGAAACTTATAACCCCAAGTGAAATTGCCCAATCTTTAATCTCAGAGGCTAAGCAGAGTCAGACCAGGTAGGTACTTGGATGGGAGATTGCCTGGGAATAATAAGTCTAGAGAAAGTGAGATTGTTGTTCTTAGAGCAGAAAAGATTAAATGGAGATTTATTAGAGCTGTTCAAAATTAAGAAGGGTTTTGATAGTTTGAGAAACTGGGCTCAACTTTCCCCAGTGCTGTTTTTTTGGCATTTTTGAAGAGTTACGCCCGTTTTTATTACTGCCCGACTATGCCAAAAAAATTGAAAGTTTCCCTGTTTTAACTTATGAATGTGGCCCAGCACACATTGTCCTTAAGCTGTGTGTGTAAAGCCCAAGATGTGCGCCAAAAAGATCGGGTTGCCAGAGTAACAAGGGACACACTGCGGACCGAGGCTAAAAAGTGAAACATACAAGACATTCTATTCTGGCCAGCTCACAGCAACGTGCACAAGCACCTTGCAGCTTACCAACATGAAAATATTAAGAATCTGTGTGCCAAAAGTCTATCCTGTAAACTGAATTGGAAAGGCCCTGCCCCCCTTGCCGGTGCCGCTCCTAGCCCGGGCCGAAAGGCCTCCCTCCCCTCGGAGCTAATCTTAGCCCAGGCCTAAAGGGTGGACAGACCAGACCAAAAGCCCCAGATTAAAGTGAATTTGAGATTAAAGACAAAAAGGACATTGTTACAGTAATGAAGTTGTACTACAGAACCCATAAGAAAACATAGAAAATAGGTGCAGGAGTAGGCCATTCGGCCCTTCGCGCCTGCACCGCCATTCAATGAGTTCATGGCTGAACATGCAACTTCAGTACCCCATTCCTGCTTTCTCGCCATACCCCTTGATTCCCTAGTAGTAAGGACTACATCTAACTCCTTTTTGAATATATTTAGTGAATTGGCCTCAACTTTCTGTGGTAGGGAATTCCATAGGTTCACCACGCTCTGGGTGAAGAAGTTTCTCCTCATCTCGGTCCTAAATGGCTTTCCCCTTATCCTTAGATAGGTTATAATTACCCACTCTCTCTCCCGCTGCTGTCCCGGCTGTGGAACTAGATCTTCTACGCTGATTTTCTTATCTGCGCGGATTTTGTTAAATGCCCAAAAGGTTTTTCAGAGCGGACACATACGCTGTCTTAAGAAAAATTGTAGTTGGTCAAACTTACATAAATAGCCAGAATTAACGCGAGTGGCAGGTTACGCTCCCAATGAGGTAAAAAAAAAATTGCAGCATAAAAAAAAAACGAACCTAAATGAATTACACTGGCGCAGAAACTTTGGGGAAACTTGTAGAGATTTTAATTTACTCCAAAAAAAAACGGTGCACGCCAAAAAAACGGCACAGATAATTGGGGGAAATTGAGCCCAAAATGTTTCCACTGGCAGGAGGGTCCGTAACTAGTGAACATAGGTGTAAACTAATTGGCAAAAGAACCAGAGAAGAGGAGAAATAGTTTCACAGAGCGGGTTGGGATGATCATAGAAACATAGAAAATAGAAAATAGGTGCAGGAGTAGGCCATTCAGCCCTTCTAGCCTGCACCGCCATTCAATGAGTTCATGGCTGAACATGAAACTTCAGTACCCCCTTCCTGCTTTCTCGCCATAACCCTTGATCCCCCGAGTAGTAAGGACTTCATCTAACTCAGGAATGTACTGGTGGAAGCAGATTCCATAATAACTTTCAAAAGGGAACTGGATATATACTGAAAAAGGAAAAATTTGCAGGGTTATGGGGAAAGACTGTGAAACTGGCTACCACATGGGAGTAGTTAAGGCGAAAAGCATAGTTGTATTTATGGGGAAGCTAGACAAGTATACGGGAAAGGAATATAAGGATATGTTGACAGAGTAAGATGAAGAAAGAACACAAGAACATAAGAAAGAGGAGTAGCCCCTCGAGCCTGCTTCACCATTCAATATCATGACTGATCCGATCATGGACTCGGCTCCACTTCCCTGCCCGCTCTCCATAACCGCTTATTCCCTTATCCTTTAACAAACTGTCTATTTCTGTATTAAATTTATTCAATGTCCCAGCTTCCACAGCTCTCTGAGGCACCCTCAGAAGAAATTTCTCATCTCAGTTTTAAACAGGCGGGCCCTTATTCTAAGATTATGCCCCCTAGTTCTAGTCTCCCCTATCAGTGGAAACATTTTCTCTGCATCCACCTTGTCAAGCCCCCTCATAATCTTATACGTTTCGATAAGATCACCTCTCATTCTTCTGAATTCCAATGAGTAGAGGCCCAACCTACTCAACCTTTCCTCATAAGTCAACCCCCTCATCTCCGGAATCAACCTAGTGAACTTTCTCTGAGCTGCCTCCAAAGCAAGTATATCCTTTCGTAAATATGGAAACCAAAACTGCATGAAGTATTCCAGGTGTGGCCTCACCAATACCCTATATAACTGTAGCAAGACTTCCCTGCTTTTATACTCCATCCCCTCTGCAATAAAGGCCAAGATTCCATTGGCCTTCCTGGGAGCTGGGAGGATGCTCATGTGGGGCACAAATACCCACATAGACCTGTTGGGCTGAATGGGCTGTTTCTGTGCTGTAAATTCTATGCAATTCTAAAAAAAAAAGATCAGGGGAGTGAGACTAATTGGATAGCTCTTTCAAAGAGCTGGCATGATGGGCTGAATGGCCTCCTTCTGTGCTATATTATGCTACCAGGTGCAGTAAAACGTTTTCGACCAAATACACATCCACAAATCTTTCTGCAGGTCTCCAGAGTCCACCACCTAGATAAATTCAGAAAAAGACTACATTGCAGAACTTGTTACCATTGAAGCGATTCTGCAATTAAACTGGGATACAACAATCCAAATAGCCATCCTAGGAATCAGAATCAGGTGAACTGGATAGCCCATCAATAAAAATAAACAGGTTCACCGAGTGCTGAGTTTCTGTTAGTCAGCATTACTTGCACACAGAGGTAAATACATCATAAAGCATTACTGCACCAAATTCTAAGCTCCCTTCAGTTTGAACACTTAATCAAATACTGAATGTCCAAAAACCCAGCGATGGGAATCCCTAGTTTCAGAATCCGAACAATAGCTCCATACATCGATCCAACACCACTTTGTAAATGTCCAGCATTGTAAGCGTTTTGGAAATCATATTCAGGAAATGCAGGCCTGCATCAAAAGCTTCAAAAGGACATTCAGTATTGACAAGGAATGCAATCATGAGACTAATATTACTCATTGGAACCCAATGAAGGCACATCAGGCTATGCATACTTTATTTTTTTATTTAAATAAACACATACTTGAGTTGCAGAGAATTATAAATATTTCCACAAGTGAGCTGACTTAATAACTCATCGGTAGAAATAAGCGCAGTGTGTGTTTGGACTCGTTAGTTGTGAGGAACTATCCATTCACCATTCCATTTACATTAGACAGAAACCATTGAAGTTTAGAGCACACTTGGCCCATTTGTGCCAGTTCCTTCCTTCCTCCTCTTCCCTCCGCCACCCACCCACAGCCTTGTATCTTACACGACTTCAACTGTTTCCTTAACTACTCCCTGTGGCAAAGCAGTCTACATGCTGAAATTTTTTTGAGCAGGTTATAACATGCCCTGTTTAATTTTAGTGACCAACATTATTACAACTCAAATTTTCAAAGATCAATTATTGGTTCACTGACAAAATTGAAACACTATCAGTAATGATTCCCAGCGACCAGCAAAAAAAAAGTATACTCCTTTTTAAAAAAAATATACAGATGGGACTAGGTGACACAGTGGATTACCAAGCTGGCCTTTCACCTCTTGAAGATTACTGCAATAGAGTTAAAGTTTCATCTCTTTTCTAGCTGCAAGTCTGAGGAAATGATTTTGGGCAGTCTCAACTTAGGTCCAAGTTAGCACAAGCACACAATATAAAATGACAAATCGCAGTGAGAAGCCAAAAGGATGACTATAAAACAGAATTATCAAAGCAGTGGTATACGGTCCTGAAGGATAGAGGTTAAACATTTTAATGGGATAGGGCAAAGGAAGTTGTATTCAGTTACATACAAATAGAATGCTATATAATTGCAAGTTGTTGTTTCTAAATTACTGCACATGGGAGTGGTTAATGCCGACACAAAGTGATCAAATTGGAAAAAGCATCGCATCTTCCAACGAAGATAAACCAAAGCGATTACAAGCCTACTATATTGCTTCAAAGCTTTTCACACAATTACTTTTGAAAGGCTGTGACTGTTAGATAGGTAAATAGGGCAACAATTCTGCATCAGCTATATCCCACAACAAGCAGAATGAATAATCAGTTAATCTATTTGAGAGGGGGAGGAATGTTGGCCATGTCATCTAGACTCCTCCCTGCTTTTCTTCAAATAGTCAAATCTTTAAAATCCACCTGAATATCTGGAATAGACAGAAAGGGCCTCAGTTTAACATCTCATCTGAAGGATTCATCACAGATTTCCTCTTATAACAATCACTGCACTAAAAAAAATCATTGTATATGAATTGCTTCAATGTTTTTGAAAGACATGACAATGTGCTTTAAATGAAAGTTGTTCTTGCATTCAATTATGGCCGCACAACTTTAGCTTCAATTTTCCAGTCAATAACATAAACTGATGTTCAAAGTGAGGTTGTTGACTTGCAATTACTTGTTTAGGTGCCCATTATTCTCTATTTATGAAAAGGAGTGGTAAACCACTATGTATAAAAATGCTATTGTATCAGATAGCAGGCAATTTAGCATGTAATTACAGAGAACTATGGAGCATGGTTTTTATTTCATTGTTTAGACTAAAGTTATATTTAGTGAGAGACATTGCTATTACTGTTTCTAATGGTGTTCTGTTTTTGTGTAATTAACAGCTGGTTGTGCAATATATGTTTTAAATTATATCTGCATTTTCTAACTTTCAGATATGGGAAACCATTAGTTTTGAATTTTCCATTTTTATAAATGGAATATTTCATGGATAGAGAACTGGTTGGCAGACAGGAAGCAAAGAGTAGGAATAAACGGGTCCTTTTCAGAATGGCAGGCAGTGACTAGTGGGGTACCGCAAGGTTCAGTGCTGGGACCCCAGCTATTTACAATATACATTAATGATTTAGACAAAGGAATTGAATGTAATATCTCCAAGTTTGCAGATGACACTAAGCTGGATGGCAGTGTAAGCAGTGAGGAGGATGCTAAGAGGCTGCAGGGTGACTTGGACAGGTTAGGTGAGTGGGCAAAAACATGGCAGATGCGGTATAATGTAGATAAATATGAGATTATCCACTTTGGTGGCAAAAACAGGAAGGCAGAATATGATCTGAATGGTGACAGATCAGGAAAAGGGGTGGTGCAACGAGACCTGGGTGTCATGGTACATTAGTAATTGAAAGTTGGCATACAGGTACAGCAGGCAGTGAAGACGACAAATGGCATGTTGGCCTTCATAGCAAGAGGATTTGAGTATCGGAGCAGGGAGATCTTACTGCAGTTGTACAGAGCCTTGGTGAGGCCACACCTTGAATATTGTGTACAGTTTTAGTCTCCTAATCTGAGGAAGGACATTCTTGCTATTGAGGGAGTGCAGCGAAGGTTCACCAGACTGATGCCCGTGATGACAGTACTGACATAGGAAGAAAGACTGGATCGACCAGGCTTATATTCACTGGAATTTAGAAGAATGAGAGGGGTTCTCATAGAAACATATAAAATTCTGACAGGATTGGACAGGTTAGATGCAGGAAGAATGTTCCCGATGTTGGGGAAGTTCAGAACCAGGGGTCACAGTTTAAGGATAAGGGGTAAGCCATTTAGGACTGAGATGAGGAGAAACTTCTTCACTCACGAGTTATGAGCATGTGGAATTCTCTACCACAGAAAGTTGTTGAGGACAGTTCGTTAGATATATTCAAAAGGGAGTTAGATGTGGCCCTTACTGCTAAAGGGATCAAGGGGTATGGAGAGAAAGCAGGAATGGGATACTGAAGTTGCATGATCAGCCATGATCATATTGAATGGTGGTACGGGCTCGAAGGGCCGAATGGCCTACTCCTGCATCTATTTTCTATGTAGTCATCTGATTGACAGAAGATGCAAATAGTCCCGACATGTACAGGGCAACAAAATCGGTAACACCGCAATTTTAGTACCAGCAACCTACCAATTAACGATATACATTTAATTTATCACTCCAATATCTAGAGCAAGGTAAAAGCTATTAGGTTAGATGTGCACCAAAGAAATCGAAAATGAAAAGCATTACTACAACTTGCTGTACAGAATCGGAACTGTCCAGTCATGCTCAAATTTCTTTACACTTAGCAACAATCAATGAACTTGGTGAAGACGTTTCTCCTATAATTTCTTCCCAAAACTTAATTTATCAGTGGAGGCAACTATCTGCAGCAATATACCCACAAATCTCATCTGTCAATTCCACCTCTTAACCTCCTCAAGGTTTGCAAGACTTGATGTGAAACCGCTCCCTGAGAATTTGTTTTCACTTGCGAGGAACACAGCCTCTCCTCCACACTTGCTCAATGCAATGAAGTTAGAGCGATGCACTATGCCACCTTTAATCCCCACACGTTCTTCATTATAGTTTTTATATTGGGTAAAAAAAAACACACTCCGCCAACCAAATGACTGCTGGAAGAAATTATAGGGGAGTTCACGATGACCACTGCCAAATCAACAAGCTGTCCTCTTTTACCCCTTATCAGAGGATGAGGTGGGCAGAGGAGAAGAGGAGACAGCTTGTGGAGGTCAAATCAGCAGTAAAATAATTCTCTTAGCCACCTCTAAATTATGAACATGTATACAAATACAAGCATAGTTCTGAAACACAAATAATGAGAGAGAATATTTTGAGGATTCACTTTTAGCCCACTTCCTATTAACAAAATGCAATCTTTAGGATTGTTCTCTTCAAGGGGAAAAACATCTTAGGAGCTACAAGTATCATGCATTGTGCTCTTTTAATCCTTGTAGATATGTGTACAGTAGACATTATATAAACACTACTTCTGGACTTGGCTTTGACAGAGTCTTTTACTCCGTGGTGATGCCAGTCACCTTGGTTTCTCAATTTTAAAAAAAAATACAGTTGTGCGAGTTATATACGATTTGTAGGTACTTATGGCACTGCTGAGCAGCATGAAACCAATTACTGAAAGGCATTAAACAAAGAGAATGCCACAGCTGTTGATGTTTCCCACTGCACCTATGCCCCACCCCCTCCCGTCGCCAAGACAGGGAAGAACCCAGCCCAAGCAGGAATCCCTGAGGCAATATTCCTTCTTCCACAGATTAATCTCATTTCCCTGATGACTTAAGAGTCAGGATCAACACAATGCACCAAACATAACCCCCAATTACTTTAGGCCACCACATCACTCCTGATATTTTCAAAATAGCACTGGGGAATGATGGTCATGTTACCCAAGGATGAGCACTCCTTACCCCACCAACTTAAAATGACTGCTTTACTTTAAGTACTTTACAGAGTCGATTACAGTCATTTCTATTTTAAAAGGTGAAAGTCGGTTTCCTTCTATTATGAAACACACAAATTAATGACAAATTTAACTCGAGATTTTCAGAACATTAAAATGAGCTGCAGTGGAATTTTTGCAATTTCTAGGAAAGCTCTCATCTTATAAAAGGATTCAGACAAATTACATAAAATAATTTACACATCTGTCAGCTTCGTTACTGCATACAGTAATAAGAAATGTACGTCCTCCTTTAACAAAATGGCCTGTTCATTAACTTGCAGACTACATGCTTAAGAGTCAGTCAGCTGATTTAATAACGTGGCATATTGAAGGCCTCGTTAATGATGATTTATAGATTTTAACATGGTGCACTTCAGTCTCCCTATATCCAAGACCCTTGCCATTCTACTGACTGTGTGTGAACTGGAAATTTAACAAGACTAAAATGAATAAATATCGGCATACTCCATCCTGACCAAACCCCACCTCGCTGCACTAGTCCCTTTCCATTTAAAAGGGGAATATTTTAACAAAAAAAATCACATTAAAGGCCAGCTGCAGTAGGCCTTTACCTTAAATAATTACCAGCATTCTCAGGATGACATTTCTTTTCCAAAACAAACTGGGGGGCGGGGGGCGGGGGGCGGATTGCAAAAAACTCAATTAAAATTGATAATTAAATAAACTACAAACACATAGCAACTTCAAACCTTTATTCTATTAATGTATTTATTATGTTTACAGGGTGCCTGGAGGCCTGATCTGTGGCTGCAACTACACCCAATTCACACACATCCTGTCTGCTTAAATATTTGTTTTTGTTGCAACAATGAACCGAAAAAAGTTGCATTTTAAATAACTTACCAATCACCTCCTTAAGTTCATAATCCTCCCTGATGATGGACCAGGGCAGGGTGCTGGGGTCCTCGGACATTGTGACAGGGTATGGAGCTGCAGCCTCTGGGCTTCCTCCTTTACTTTATATTCGGTTGTACAATTATTCGTGGCCTTTTATTTCCCTTTCTCTCCTTGCCGAGAAGGCCGCGGGCCTGGCGCTGCTGGATCAATCCCCCTTCTCTCTTTCTCTCTTTCTCAGAGACGCAAGTACTTCCAATCCCCAAACTTTGCCACTAGCTAGAGTTACCATGCCTCCCAACCGCACGTCAAAGTCCCGCCTCCTCTTCCCAGCACTCATTCGGCTCCCGCCCCTTTCCTCTGCGGGCCCCCATTGGATAGGCGGCTGTCCGTCAATGTCACCAGGGCGGCGCGAAGACGTCACTCGCGCTGTGCTGCGCGGTTGGTTGAGGAGAGGCGTGCATCGACCCCACGCCGAGGGATGTCGTCTCTCCTTGTGCAGCAGTGGGGTGGGGTTACGTGCGGCGACCTTGCGGCGACGTGCGGTTTGCAGAGCGCGCGTCTTGTCACGTGAGCACGTTAGCCTCTTGCCATGTGCACACCAATAATATGTTTAACAGTGCCCGCCCGTTCTTTTTTTATCGATTGGCCCGCCCGGGGTGGATTAATTGGGTCTATGCCAGGGACATTTTCCCAAGGTCTGTTGTCTGAGCTCTGTGTACAGTGGAAATATAAACTTATAACCTTCAAATGTTCTCAAGAAATAAAGCACATACTTTCATGATTTCCTTAATTAATTTCTACAAATATTAATTAAAAATGTTTTAATAAACGTATCTAGGCTGGCACTTCAGCCAGTGCAGTGCTGAGGGAGTGCTACACTGCCGGAGGTGCCGTCTTTCAGGTGAGACATTAAAGGACAGTCCCACCTATCCCTCAGGTGGAAGTAAAATATATCATTTTCGGCCTTTTGGCTAAGATCATGTGTAACTGACCTGACAGGGGAGTAACCATGACCCCAAAGTGGTTCTCCCTGGATCAGGAAGGTGGTTCTCCTATGCTTTTTGGAAATAGGAGGTGGGTGGGGTGGATTGACCCATCCACCTCCACGGAGGTGTGTGGGGGGCCTGACCCATCCACCTCCATGGCACGAACCTGGTATTGCAGTACTTCCAGGAACGGTGCAGTGGCTCTAGGCCTTTTGGCTAAGAGCATTGGTGCAGAGTGATCCTTGATGTGTGCAAGGTGACCTCTGGTGTTTGTGATTTGACAAAGAATTGGAAAGATTGGCAATGAAAAATTAAAAAAAAAAAATACCCATCATATATCATAGACAGTCCCTTGCAATCGAGGAAGACTTGCTTCCACTCCTGAAGTAAGTTCTTTGGTAGCTGAACAGTCTAATACGAAAGCCATAGACTCTGTCACAGGTGGGACAGATAGTTGTTGAGGGAAGGGGAGGGTGGGACTGGTTTGCCGCATGCTCTTTCCGCTTTCTGCGATTGATTTCTGCATCCTCTCGGCGTTGAAACTCAAGGTGTTCAGCGCCCTCCCGGATGCACTTCCTCCATTTAGGGCGGTCTTTGGCCAGTCCTGCCCAGGTGTCGGTGGGGATGTTGCACTTTATCAGGGAGGCTTTGAGGGTGTCCTTGTAACGTTTCCGTTGCGCATCTTTGGCTCGTTTGCCGTGAAGGAGTTCCGAGTAGAACACTTGCTTTGGGAGTCTCGTGTCTAGCATGCGAACTATGTGGCCTGCCCAGCGGAGCTGATCGAGTGTGGTCAGTGCTTCAATGCTGGGGATGTTAGCCTGGACGAGGATGCTGATGTTGGTGCGTCTGTCCTCCCAGGGGATTTGTAGGATCTTGCTGGGACATCGTTGGTGATATTTTTCCAGCAACTTGAGGTGTCTACTGTACATGGTCCATGTCTCTGAGCCATACAGGAGGGTGGATATTACTACAGACTTATAGACCATGAGCTTGGTGGCAGTTTTGAGGGTTTGGTCTTCAAACACTCTTTTCCTAAGGCAGCCGAAGGCTGCACGGGCGCACTGGAGGCGGTGTTGGATCTTGTCGTCGATGCCTGCTTTTGTTGATAGGAGTCTCCCAAGCGATGGGAAATGGTCCACGTTGTCCAGGGCTATGCCGTGGATCTTGATGACTGGGGGGCAATGAAGTGCAGCTGGTGGAGGACTTTTGTCTTACGGATGTTTAGCGTAAGGCCCATGCTTTCGTATGCCTCAGTAAATACGTCGACTATTCGAAGACTTAAGAAGAAGTTTTTCCATTTCCTCCACTGGACATCCACATGGATTCTTCGAATGAGTTGTCCATTTATATCTGAATTCGCTGCAATATTGCATTATGCTCTGCCACCCCCCACCTCAACAGGAGCTGATTTGGTATAGCCCAAAACACATTTCATATAGGAATCTTTGATCCAGAGACAGAGGAGGATTTCAGAACACCACCACCACCAATAACAACAACTTGGATGAGGGTTTCAGCAGTGTATGAGCTGAGGCAGGGATGGAGAAGGGCGATTTTACAGATCTGGAAATAGGCGGACCTAGTTATGCTGTGGATAACTGATCAGAAGCTCATTTCTGGGTCAAATATGACACCAATGTTGCGAACAGTGTGGTTCAGCCTCAAACAAATGTTAGGGAGAGGGATGGAGTCAGTGGTTAGGGAATGGAGTTTCCGGCAGGAACTGAAATTAATGGCTTTGGTCTTCCCAACATTTAATTGGAGAACATTTTTGCTCATCCAGTACTGGATATCAGACAATTTAGAGACCTTGGAGGGGTCGAAAGAAGTGGTGGTGAGGTGGAGCTGAGTGTCATCAGCGTACATGTGGAAACTGACGCTGTGTTTTCGGATGATGCCCCAAGGGGCAGCATGTAGATGAGAAATAGGAGGGGGGCAAGGATAGATCCTTGGGGGACACCAGAGGTAACGATGCGGGAGTGGGAAGAGAATCCAATGCAGGTGGTTCTCTGGCTGTAAACTGGACGACGGAGAGGCATTGGAGAAAGCTCGGGTTTGAAATAGAAACAGAATATGCTGGAAATACTCAGCAGGTCAGGAAGCTTTGTGGAGTGAGAAACAGAGTTAACGTTTCAGGTCGATGAACTTGGGTTTGAACTTGGATTGACGACATGAAAGAATACTCTATAACCTACTGAATCATCCTGTCCCCTGAGATGGAATTTTTATTGTAGAAACTTAGGAATTGCTAGACAAATCTATCTAGTTCACCTTCTACCATTTTGATAGTCGGATGATACAATAATGGAGTTGTTGACTAATCATAGCAATCAATTAGTCTACAACACAATGAGAGGAAAACTCCAGTGGTGAAGTGCTTTAGGAACAATGGAAAGGCACCTGTTCCTTCGAGACATGCAGCACTTATTAAGTCATATCTCAAATTACTCATATACTGTATTCCAAAAATGTTATTTTCTGAAAGAAATCAAATCTAATTTGCATTTGAGTGAATCAACACTAACTGTTGTCATCGTCTCCCTAGGCGGCCTGTTCCATAGATTTACCACCCATTTACTGAAATAATCTTTCTGCAGATTAGTTTTGAATTTACCCCCCCCCCACCCCCCACCCCCCCCCCCCCCAACTTCAAGCGCAGGCTATGTCCTCTGGTTTTACTGGTGAAATAGCTTGCCATAGTCTACATTATCTAGTCCTTGTAGAATTCTAAAAACGGCAATCATATCACCTCTCAACTTTCCCTTTTCCAGTGAGAGCATGCCCATAATGGCTCCTTATAATCCAATCCCTCCAACCCTCAATCATTACCACATTCCTTTTAAAGCAAGCATGCTAATTCCTGATTTCAAATAGCATTTGATGAACAGATAGATGGTGAAGCCTGAACAATTGTGCTGAGATCATTCTGCTTCTCTGGTGCCTTGCCATAAATTCTAGAATGATTAATTTACAAAAACATGGAGACAAATATCTCCCTACTGAACACACTTCCCATACTCTGAACCAATAAAGCCTCTGGCTGCACACTGTCATTTCCTACAGCAAAACATTATGCAGATTGAAGCTATCGTCTTTGGCCTCTGCTATATATTCAGTACCCTGCCAACTGACTCCATCCCGCTCCTATGGCATTGTCTCAGGCTGAACCAGATCCCGAGCTTAGCTTCTGACCCCATATCCTCTCCAACATAAATACTGCTTTCTTCTATCATCAAAGCATTACCTGCCACTGCCCCAACCACAACCCATTTGCTACTGAAAGCCTCATCCATGCCTTTCTCATCTCCAGTCTTACCTATTTCACTGCTATCCTGTCCAGCCATCCATTTTAAATTTCAGCTCTTCCAAAATTCTACAGCACATATTTTATTCCTTTCTCTAATTGGATTTTTTGAGGTGCTCAAACACATGATTGTGAAGTATGGTAGAACTCCACAAGACTGAGTACTGTGAGCTAAAACTGATGAGACCTTAGTCTCTTTAATACAACTCCAGAGTGCCTAAGCAGCATGGCAGAAACATAGAAACATAGAAAATAGGCGCAGGAGTAGGCCATTCGGCCCTTCGAGCCTGCACCACCATTCAATAAGATCATGGCTGATCATTCACCTCAGTACCCTTTTCCTGCTTTCTCTCCATACCCCTTGATCCATTTAGCCATAAGGGCCATATCTAACTCCCTCTTGAATATATCCAATGAACTGGCATCAACAACTCTCTGCGGTAGGGAATTGCACAGGTTAACAACTCTCTGAGTGAAGAAGTTTCTCCTCATCTCAGTCCTAAATGGCTTACCCCTTATCCTTCGATTGTGTCCCCTGGTTCTGGACTTCCCCAACATCGGGAATATTCTTCCTGCATCTAACCTGTCCAGTCCCATCAGAATTTCATCTGTTTCTATGAGATCCCCTCTCATCCTTCTAAACTCCAGTGAATAAAGGCCCAGTTGATCCAGTCTCTCCTCATATGTCAGTCCAGCCATCCCGGGAATCAGTCTGGTGAACCTTAGCTGCACCACCTCAATAGCAAGAACATCCTTCCTCAGATTAGGAGACCAAAACTGTACACAATATTCCTTTTATACTCCCTTGCACAAGGTGTGCAGGTGACCCTTAGGCCTCCAACAGTTGCGTCCTCTGGTGGCAAGTCTTACACAGTTACAATGTTTACATACATAACATCACTCCCCTCCAAAGTCTTTGATACAAATTATTTACAAGCTGAGATGATCTGGGGCTCCCTGGTTGATCATATGAGTTCAAACTCTGGCATGAGTGAGTTGGTCGGACCTTTGCTGCGCTGCGGCGTGGCTGGTCGAACAGGACTGTTGGAAGTGGTAGGTTCGTCCTCTTGATTGACAGCGAGGTCAATTGCTGGTTGGGTGTGTGTTGGTGGGTTGATGATGGTAATGTCCTCTTCAGGTTGTTCCTGGTTGTCGGTGAACCGCAGTTTGGTCTGATTCAAATGCTTTCTGCACATTTGTCCATTTAATAGTTTGACTATAAACACTCTATTCCCCTCCTTGGCCAAGACAGTGCCAGCAATCCATTTAGGACCATGACCGTAGGTAAGGACAAACACAAGGTCGTTAACATCAATGTCACGCGATACAGCTGTGCGATCGTGGTACATGTTTTTCCGGTGACGCCGGGTTTCCACATGATCATTCAGATCCGGGTGGACTAGGGAGAGTCTGATTTTGAGTGCTCTCTTCATTAACAATTCTGCAGGGGGAACCCCAGTGAGCGAGTGGGGTCGCATCCGGTAGCTGAGCAGAACCCGAGATAAGCAAGTCTGCAAGGAGCCTTCCGTCATGCATTTCAAGCTCCGCTTGATAGTTTGGACTGCCCATTCCGCTTGACTATTAGATGCGGGCTTAAACGGGGCAGACCTGACATGCTTGATGCCATTGCGGATCATAAACTCGTTGAATTACGAGCTGGGGAAACATGGTCCATTGTCACTGACAAGGACGTCGGGCAAGCCATGGGTGGCGAACATAGCCCGGAGGCTTTCAATGGTGGCTGGATATGCTGGATGACATGATTACGCATTCAATCCAGTTAGAGTAAGCGTCCACTTCAACTAAAAACATCTTTCCGAGAAAGGGGCCAGCAAAATCCTGGACCACGGTTTGGAGGGCCATGACCACAGACTCAATGGAGCCTCCCTTGGTGCATTGCTCAGTTGCAAGCACATGTTGCACTGGCATACGCATGACTCTAAGTCCGAGTCAATGCTGAGCCACCAAACATGCGACCTGGCTATAGCCTTCATCATGACTATGCCTGGATGGGTATTGTGTAGGTCGTGTATAAACGTTTTCTTGCCTTTTTTTAGCAAAACCACGCGATTACCCCATAAGAGACAATCCGACTGGATGGATATTTCATCTTTGCGTCAGTGAAACGGCTTAATTTCATCTTGCATTTCCCCGGGAATGGCCGACCAACTCCCATTGAGGACGCAACTTTTTACAAGTGATAGCACAGGATCCTGGCTGGTCAAGGTCCTGATCTGGCAAGCAGTGACGGGTGACCCCTTGCTCTCAAAAGCATTCATGACCAGAAGCAAGTCTGCAGGCTGCGCCATTTCTACCCCGGCAGTGGGCAATGGTAGCCAACTGAGGGCATAAGCACAGTTCTCTGTGCCTGGTCTGTGGCGGATAACATAGTCATAGGTGGATAATGTTAGTGCCCATCTTTGGATGTGGGACGAAGCACTGGTGTTTATACCTTTGCTTTCTGAAAACAGCAAATGAGCGGTTTGTGGTTGGTTTTAAGCTCAAACCGAAGTCCAAATTGTCATGTATGTAGACCATGTATATTAACTATATAGTCACATAAGGTGTGCCACCAGAGGGCACTGTGGTGGGAAACCTGAGCGTCACCTGCATAGGTGTGCAGGGCTTAGTATAGAAGGCTGCCCACCATGCTTGTGCCTCACTCTGGAGTTACAATAAATGGGACTAAGGTCACAACAGCTCAAGTACAATACTAGACCTCGTGGAGTCATTCATAAGAGCATTAAAGACACAACAACTGGCAACGAGATTACGGCTTTCATGCAAAAATGACTAACGTCGGTGCATGAGAAAAGTTCTCAGAGGGTGAAGATTGGGAAGCCTTTACGGAGCGGCTCGACCAATATTTCGTAGCAAACGACCAGGTCGCCGATGATCTGGCCAAGCTGGCAGAAGCACAGAGCTATCATGTTGACCAGTTGTGGGCCCATGATCTACGGCCTCGTCAGGGACTTGCTTGCACCAGAGAAAACAATGGCCTAAGTCATACGAGGGGCTGAAAGTGCTAATTCAGAACCAACTCAAACCGAAGGACAGCATTCTCACGGCTAGACATCGATTTTATACACACCGCCGCCCCGAGGGCCAGGAAATCGCGCCATATGCTGCCGACCTCAGGAGGCTGGTAGGACCATGTGAATTCAGCGCATCCTTCGCCGATGCATTGCTGGACGTCTTCGTAATTGGCATCAGTCATGAGGCCTTTCTTCACAGGCTACTGTCTGCCAAAACCACCGTCATTCTGCAGAAAGCCATCAGCATCAGCCAAGCGTTCAGGACTTCAAGTTGCAGCTCCAAGCAAATGATGACTCACTCTCAGGACTCAAACCCGGCAAGTACTGTAAATAGAATGGCGCCTTTCACAGGCAGAACTGTTCAACGTGAATCTGCCCAGGGCAGAGTGTACAGGTTCTGAGTCCTTTAACTCAGAGTTAACCAAAGGGTGCAAATGTAAGTCGAGTGACACACTGTTGGCGTTGCGGAGGTAATCACAGGGCTCATCAGTGTCGGTTCAGAGACTATGTGTGCAAAGGCAGCATCACAAAGGGCCACCTCCAGCGAATATTCAAAGGCGCTGTATCTCACCACGTGGAAAAGGAGTCAGCAGATGGCTGTGAATCAAGCGCAGATTACGAGGAGATGGCTAGAGAGGCAGCTCAGTCCCCAGGACGAAGTGTATGGAGTATATACCTGCACCACAGATTGTCCTCCAGTGATAATGGAAGTCGAGATAAATGGCATTCCAGTCTTCATGGAAGTGGACATGGAGGCGAGTTAGTCAGTAATGAACCAGGAAGGGGGTTTGAGAGGCTATGGAACGGTCAAGCAGAATGACCCAAGTTGGTCCCGGTTCAGGCAAAGTTGCGCACCTACACAAAGGAACTGATATCAGTTGTTGGTAGTGTGGATGTAAGTGTATGCCATGATGGCACGGTGTACAATTTACCATTGTGGATTGTTTCAGGTGATGGACCAACGCTCCTTGGAAGAAGGTGGATGGGGAAGATTCATTGGAACTAGGAAGACTTCATCCCTCCAGCGATCGGCATCCCCTGTGCTCTGAGGCAGAGCAAGCCCCCACCTTTGGTTGGACCAGGCACCGGAAAGCAGATCCGCGCAGCCCCCGAGGCACAGACTGCGTGGCGATGATCCAGCCGAGACGACCCAAATGCACCTTCCCGTTTCAGTAGCAGGACTCCTGGGGAGGAAGATTGGATCTGAGGGCGCCTTCCCAGCTTCAGTGGCAGAATCCCTAGGAAAGAAAATCGCGGCAGTCGACACAATGAACAGGGAAAAGATGGCATCCAAATCACGAGGTGCAGCGTTAATGGAGCAACGGCACGTGGTTCCACGCAAGGAAGACGATTGGGGCAAAAGTAGTAAGGCCATTTTAAAGGAGGCCAGCAACCCGCCATTTTTGAACGAACTGCTTGAAATTGGCAACCAATGTAAAAGTCCAGCTGTAATGAGCAAAATGTTGTTGAGCGATGTCGAGTGCAAATTGCAATCAGCCAATGTAGCGGGCAAACACCAAACAATCGTATACAGCTCCAACGGGCTACCCAATGCTGTAGCCTGCGTCCCGGGACCAGAACGATGTATCATAAAGTGTCCCCACAGCTGACAGAAGTAGACAAGCCGCAGAGTAAACGATCCCCGGAGAGCAAAGGCACCAGTAGCGATACCCTGCCTCAGATCAGTTTAACATTGCAGACACCCGATGGCATGACCCGCCACGGGCCAGAAACTGTAAACTACTCCTATGCTCAAAATCGGCTACCATCGTCCATCACCCGGGTGAAAAATGTGCAGCCTACAAACCCACTCCTCACCATGGCAATGCCCAAGAGCGAAGGGTCACCCGCAACGGCTCCTCCGAACGGGACCTGGACCAGCCAGGATCCCAAACTAGAGAGTGGTCACAATGGTGCCCTCAAGGAAAGCGAGTCAGCAGTCCCCTGCGTACTGCTAGACAAGACAAGGCAGTCCCACTGTTGCTTAGACAAAATGTTCACTCACTCAGACCGCATCGCAGGGAGCAGCAGTGACACTGTGCAAACGAAAAGGACAGGAAGGTCACAGACATATCAGCTGTCTTTGGGCCTGCCTGACACTCGGAGTAACGGCAAGCGCCTTGAGCTCCGGCAACTCGAGCAAAATGAGCTCACCTCACCACCACTAGACGACCCGGATCTCATCCGGCCATGCTGGAACTAGACTGTCCTTGTGTACCTGTACTGATATACCTGTAATGATCATGTAAATGTACCACACAAAAAGAAACGCAACTGTAATCCACCCAACAAATGTACCAAGATGTAAATGTAAAACCCATGTGATGAACTTGAATGCAACTTGCATGTGACGGTCATTAGTATGATCTCTGTGTTGGGGGGGGGAGGGGGGAGAATGGAGTAGTCATGGACTCACAACTCAGAAACCACTGGGACCTCCACTGGCAACAAATCACACTACCAATCACCCAAGCTAGAAGTGACTCTCCAATGCTCAACCAGGAAGAGCAAAGCCCAGGTAACCATCAATGTACGAGTCAATTTGCATTAAAGACTTGGGAGGTAGTGATGTCATGTATGTAGACCATGTATACTAACTGTATAGTCACATAAGGTTTGCCACCAGAGGGCAATGCGGTGGGAGACCTGAGGGTCACCGACATAGATGTGCAGGGCCCAGTATAAACGGCTGCCCACCATGCTTGTGCCTCACTCTGGAGTTACAATAAATAGGACTAAGGTCACAACAGCTCAAGTACAATGCTAGACCTCGTGGAGTCATTCAAAAGAGTATTAAAGACATAACACAAATAGGTATTGGTGCATTTTATTAACCCCATATACACATGCTAACGCCTCTTTCTCAACCATACTTTAAGATTTCTAAATCACTCTGGGCTTACATTTGACAGTGAGACGATTCTCTTTAAAACAATTGGAACAGTTTATTAAAAACACATACATGCATTTAACAGCAGTCGTCAAATATCCTACAGAGCTACCTTAGCTGCAACAGAGATACAATGAGGTTATAATAAAGAGTGATATACGTTACGTCCCTTTGGCTGGCTGGTTTGAACACACGGCTCGCTGTTTCAGCTGGTCGTAAAAAGGAATGTCTTCTCGTGCCCTATGTCCAAGAGAGAGAGAGAAAAGTCTTTGGCTGAGTTCTTTTAAACTTCTCAAAGCCATTGTCCCTCCGAAAGCCCCACGATTGGACCCTGGCTCCAGGGCAGTTCCCCATTGGCTCTCCTGACACATGTGGCTGTCTGGCCTGGCTCAGCCATCCCTTGATTAGATTAAATGCCTTTCCAATACACAAAACCCATGTGGCAACCTGTGGGGGCTTTCATTTTGTTTCTTTTGTTTCAAAACTCAGCTCATGCTGGCAACCTGTGGGCTTCCATTCTGTTTCAACACAAACAGGCCTTTCCGTATAATCTACACCTTCAACATTTATACATACACAGAATCAATTATTAAACACTTTTATTCTTACAGACTCCCCACCTTGAGGGGGAAATATCCTTATTGAACCCTCATATGGTTTATCTCCTCAGGGTTCACATATTGAGAGGGAGAGAAAGAAAAGTGGGTGGCCTGTCTTGGTCCCCACCTCGTAAGGTATAGGGGATTTACTATAGTCCATTAATATCTTCAGTGGAGACTCTCCCCTTCCCGTATCTTCAGTGCACCGTCACTTCTCGAAGCACATTGATGATTGATGATGTTCAAGAGTCATGCTGCAGCTCCCGCTTCTCCATCTTCCCTCGGCTTCGGTCTTGGCCATTGTTGTCCTGACAATCGTTAGGGGGTAACGTGGTCTGTGGGAAACAAGATCAGTACAGTATTTACTCTTTGGCAGTTTTTAACTGATTAATGCGAAACCACTTCTTGTACTTAACACCCTTCTTCCCCGGAAACTGAATCAAATAAACAGCGGGGTTCAATCGGTCTATAATATTATGTGGTCCCCACCACCTGGGCTCAAAGACATATTTCTTCTTCCCATAATTTGGAATCATTACTGAGTCTCCCAACTCGTATTCAAAGGGACGTATTTTCTTGTCAAAGTACTTTTTAATTTGTCTTTTTGACTTCCCCAATTTGGTGGCCACACATCAATTGATCTGATCGGTGTGATCTATCACTTCTTCCAGCCACTTGTAACGACATGTTTTCATTGCCAGGGGACTCATCCCTGTTAGTGTTAGCTGGCCTGGTGTTCTCATGAGCCTCCCCATCATGACCTGATATGGGGAGACACCTGTTGTTCTGTGAGGTGTGGACCTCATTGCCATTAAGCACATTGGCAGCATAGAAACATAGAAACATTGAAAATAGGTGTAGGAGTAGGCCATTCGGCCCTTCGAGTTTGCACCACCATTCTATAAGATCATGGCTGATCATTCACCTTAGTACCCCTTTCCTGCTTTCTCTCCATACCCCTTGATCCCCTTAGCCGTAAGGGCCATATCTAACTCCCTCTTGAATATATCCAATGAACTGGCATCATCAACTCCCTCCGAAAGCCCCACCTTCAACATTTATACATACATAGAATCAATTAATAAACACTTCTGTTCTTACAATACTCTTTCAGCCTTAGACAGACTTCTATACGAGTATGCAACCAGTTGAAGTTTGCCCGACACATTGTTTTGCTGCAACACACAGCTGACCCCGTACGAAGATGCATCACAAGCTGGCACTAATCGTTTACATGGGTCATACAGTACAAGTAACTTAATCGAAAAAAAGTAGATTTCTGGCCTTCTCAAAGGCTGTCTCTTGAGATTTACCCCAAACCCAGTCGTCACCCTTATGTAGCAACATGTGCAACGGTTCCAGCAAAGTGCTTAACCTGGGTAGAAAGTTACCAAAATAGTTGAGGAGTCCTAGGAACGAACACAGCTCTGTCACATTGTGGACTGGGTGCATTCTTGATGGCCTCTGTCTTTGAGTCCGTGGGTCTGATGCCGTCTGCCGCAATCTTTCTCCCCAAAAATTCGACCTCTGGCACCAGGAAAACACACTTGCTAGTCAACTTAGAACCTATTCCAGGTTGTGCAGGTGTTCGGTGGTGTCACGACTGGTGATCAGGATGTCGTCTTAAAACACAACGGTGTGCGAAACCGATTTCAGCAGACTCTCCATGTTCCTCTGGAAGATGGCAGCAGCCGAGCGAATCCCAAAAGGGCACCTGTGGTATATAAACAGTCCTTTGTGCGTGTTGATGCACGTCAATCTTTTTGAAGATTCAGCCAGATCCTATATAATGTAGGTGGAGGTTATGTCCAACTTGGTGAATGACTTCCCACCACCACCGCGCCCCCCCCTGCCCCTGCACCCCCGCCCTGCTAACGTTGCGAACAGGTCGTATGCCTTGGGTAGCATTTACTGGTCTTGTAACAAGACTCAGTTGATTGTTACCTTGTAGTCTCCGCAGATTCTGACCGTGCCATCACTTTTCAACACCGGAACAATCAGACTGGCCCACTCGTTGAACTTGACTGGTGATATGATTCCCTCTCGTTGAAGAGTGTAGTGGAACAAAATTTGCAGATGACACAAAGATTAGTGGGAAAGCGGGTTGTGTAGAGGACACAGAGAGGCTGCAAAGAGATTTGGATAGGTTAAGCGAATGGGCTAAGGTTTGGCAGATGGAATACAATGTCTGAAAGTGTGAGGTCATCCACCTTGGGAAAAAAAACAGTAAAAGGGAATATTATTTGAATGGGGAGAAATTACAACATGCTGAGGTGCAGAGGGACCTGGGGGTCCTTGTGCATGAAACTCTTTTGAGTTTACCTGAAAATAAACATAAACATTAAAACCATGCCACCCGCCTGGGTGACACAGCAGACATTTTCAAGGCCCCTTTTTTTTTTCCTTTTTTTTTGGTTTTATTTGGGGCGCTAAAATCAAATTTTTCCAGTGCCCCCTATAAAAGGGGAGGGGGACACTAAAAGCACCAGCAATGAAAACAAATTAAACTTTAAAACGTAAAATCAAATTAAAATTTGGTTGCCGGGCGTGATGATGCACTCCAGTCCCTCCGGTGCCCACCTCTCGCGGAAGGCCACGAGCGTACCAGTGGACACCGCGTGCTCCATCTCCAAGGACACCCTGGACCGGATGTAAGAGCGGAAGAGAGGCAGGCAGTCAGGTTGAACGACCCCCTCGACCGCCCGCTGCCTGGACCGGCTGATGGCAACCTTGGCCGTGCCCAGGAGCAGTCCTACGAGGAGGCCTTCGGACCTACCCGCTCCCCTCCGCACAGGGTGCCCAAAGATCAGGAGAGTGGGACTGAAGTGCAGCCAGAATTTCAGGAGCAGCCCCTTCAAATAATGGAACAGGGGCTGCAACCTCGTGCACTCAATAAAAACATGGAACACGGACTCCTCCAGACCGCAGAAATTGCAGGCGGCCTGGGAGTCCGTGAACCGGCTTAAAAATTTATTGCATGGCACTGCTCCGTGCACCACCCTCCAGGCCAAGTCCCCGATGAATAGTGGGAGGACCCCCGCGTAGAGTGCCCTCCATCGGGGACCCCCGCCTCCTCCGGACGGCAAGATGGTACGCCATGGCGTGTCCGGACGGCCGGCGAGGATGGCAAAGTTGAGAGTGTACAGGAGCAGCCCGTACAGGAAACCCCTCCGCGCGGAACTGAAAGGCACGGAGGGGATTTCCCCGAGACGGCTCAAGTTGTGAGGTGCCGGCCCCCGAGGGAGGTTCCGGGGTTTGACGCCGATGAGGAATTCCGTCCGGACGGGGGTCAGTTCGGACGGGATCTCCCCACGTGCTTGAGCCTCCTCGATGCACCTAACGGAGTCAGGGCCCAGAGCTGTTTTTAGCGACTCGATGGCATCGGCCGCGTGGCGGACGTTGGCAGAGTTTAGGCGCCGCGCCAGCGTGTCTGGCGCCATCCAGCCCGCTCCTCCGCCATCGAGCAGGTCTCTGACCCTGGTCACCTCACCAGCCACAGCCCTCTCTTCCGACCGCCACATAAAACCTCGGTCGTGGTCCTTGTGCATGAAACTCTTTTGAGTTTATCTGCGAAAACATAAAACATTAAACGGTGCCACCCGACCTGGGTGACACTCCAGACATTTACAAGGCCCTTTTTTTTTTTTTCCCCCCTTTTTTGTGTTTTTTTTTGTGTTTTTTCTTTTTTTTTTGTTTTTTTTTTGGTCACTAAAATCACAATTTTTCCCCAGTGCCCCCTATAAAAGGGAAGGGGACACTAAAAGCACCGGCAATTAAAACAAATTAAACTTAAAAAACGTAAAATCAAATTAAAATTTGGTTGCCGGGCGTGATGATGCACTCCAGTCCCTCCGGTGCCCACCTCTCGCGGAAGGCCGCGAGCGTACCGGTGGACACCGCGTGCTCCATCTCCAAGGACACCCTGGACCAGATGTAAGAGCGGAAGAGAGGCAGGCATCCTTGTGCATGAATCCCAAAAAGTTAGTTTGCAGGTGCAGCAGGTAATCAGGAAGGCGAATGGAATGTTGGCCTTCATTGCGAGAGGGATGGAATACAAAAGCAGGGAGGTCCTGCTGCAACTGTACAGGGTATTGGTAAGGCCGCACCTGGAGTACTGCGTGCAGTTTTGGTCATCTTACTTAAGGAAGGATATACTGGCTTTGGAGGGGGTACAGAGACGATTCACTAGGCTGATTCCGGAGATAAGGGGGTTACCTTATGATGATAGATTGAGTAGACTGGGTCTTTACTCGTTGGAGTTCAGAAGGATGAGGGGTGATCTTATAGAAACATTTAAAATAATGAAAGGGATAGACAAGATAGAGGCAGAGAGGTTGTTTCCACTGGTCGGGGAGACTAGAACTAGGGGGCACAGCCTCAAAATACGGGGGAGCCAATTTAAAACCGAGTTGAGAAGGAATTTCTTCTCCCAGAGGGTTGTGAATCTGTGGAATTCTCTGCCCAAGGAAGCAGTTGAGGCTAGCTCATTGAATGTATTCAAGTCACAAATAGATACATTTTTAACCAATAAGGGAATTAAGGGTTACGGGGAGCGGGCGGGTAAGTGGAGCTGAGTCCACGGCCAGATCAGCCATGATCTTATTGAATGGCGGAGCAGGCTCGAGGGGCTAGATGGCCTACTCCTGTTCCTAATTCTTATATTATGTTAAATCTGTCCAGTTCGATCTCGACTTTCTACCTCATCATATATGGAACCGGGGACGAGATGGATCTGCATCTTGGCGCCTGTGAAGTTGCCGATGCCTAATTGAAATAGCGACGGAAACTTGCTCAGCACTTGGGCGCACGAGGCATCATCCACTGAAGATAGTGCTTTGATGTCGTCCCAGTTCCATCAAATCTTTCCCAGCCAGCTTCTGCCGAATAGCATTAGGCCATCGCCTGGTACAATCCACAGTGATAAATCATACACAGCTCCATCGTACGATACCTTAACTGTCGCACTGCCAATGACTGATATGAGCTCTTTGGCGTAGATGCGCAGCTTTGTCTGAATCGGACTTAATTTGGGCCTTTGTGCCTTGTTGCTCCACAGTTTCTCAAATGCCTTCTGGCTCATAATCGACTGACTCCATTCCAACTCCATTGACACCAGAATACCGTTCAATTTGATTTCCAGCATGATAGGAGGGCTCTTGGTGATGAAGGTGTGTACCCCATACACTTCTTCCTCGGGTTGAGTTGCCTCTCTTGTTTGTTCTGTGTGATCTGCGCCGGATCGATCATCTTCTGCCGACTCTGCCACGTGGTGAGTCGCAGCACTCTTGCACATTCGCTGGAAGTGCCCCATTGTTTCGCAGCCTTTGCACACATAGTGCTTGAATCGACATTGATGGGCTCAATGATTACCCCGCAGCGCCAACATGGTGCTAATGGATTTGCATTCACGCCCGATGGCGGACTCTGAGTCATCCTAGGTCTTACAGCTACAGACGTGTAGGCCCTGCCGTATGCAGTTCTGCCTGCTAGCGACGTTATTTTATGTACAGTACTTGCCGGTGAGCTTCGATGCTGGGAAGATATCTGTCTGGTATTATTGCTCGTGGATATAAATGCCTGGGCTATCGTGATGGCCTTGCTCAGGTCTAGGGATTCAGCGGAAAGCAGCTTGCGAAGAATGACCTTGTGGCCGATGCCAAGCACAAAAAAGTCCCGCAGAATTTCCCAAAAAAATCCAGCAAATTCACAAGTTTCCGCAAGGCGTCTCAGGTTGGTGACATAACTCGCCACGTCCTGGCCCTCGGAGCGATGGTACATGTAGAAGCGAAACCTGGCCATTAAGACGTTCTCCTTTGGCTTGAGGTGGTTCCGAACCAGCGTACACAACTCTATATGTTTTCTCCGCTGGTTTCTCCGGTGCTAGCAGATTCTTGATGAGGCCGTATATTGTGGACACACACACGGTGAGGAGAATCGCCCTGCGCTTGATCGCTTTATCGTCTCCATCCAGCTCGGTGGCCACGGAGTACTGGTCGAGACACCCAATGAAGACTTCCCAATCATCACCCTCTACAAATCTCTCTAAAATACCAATGGCAACCATGACCGCGTGAAAATTCATAATCTGTTACTCGTCGCCAATTGTTAAATGTGGAAGAACTCCACAAGACTGAGTACTGTGAGCTAAAATTGATGTGACCTTAGTCTCTTTAATACAACTCCAAAGTGCCTAAGCAGCGTGGCAGACAACCTTTTATACTCCCTTGCATGAGATGTGCAGGGGACCCTTAGGCCTCCAACAGTTGCGCCCTCTGGTGGCAAATCTTACACAGTTACAATGTTTACATACATAACAATGATGGATATGGAAGTTATCTACATGGACTTCTAGAGCGCATTTGATAAAGTTCCGCACTAGAAATTATTAGCAAAAATGAGAGTGCACGGAATTGGAGGTGCTGTTGTGACATGGGTCAGTAATTGATTGGGAAATTGGAGGCAGAGAGTAGTGATAAAGGTTTTCTTAGTTTGATTGATGGATGTGACAAGTGGTATTCCACAAGGATCTGTTTAGGGGACTCAACATTTTACCATGTTTATCAATGCAGAGTGAAGCGGGACGAGCACACGTCAGGATTTGCCATGATAGCGGGCTTCCCCGTGGTGCCATCGACTGCACCCACATGGCTTTGCGGGCATCGTATAACAATCCTGAGATCTTCCGTAAGCATAAAGGCTACCACTCACTTATTGTGCAGTTAGTGTGTAACTACGCCCAGTGCTTCCAGATGGTCAATGCCCACCATCCTGGCAGCAGCCATGATATCTTCATCCTGTGCCAGCAATCTTCCAGCCACCACATGAAACTTGAGGGTGGCTGCTCAGAGACAAGGGCTATCCGCTCTCCACCTAGCTCATGACTCCCTTCCACATGCCCACCTCTCGAGCTTAGCACTCATATAATGAGAGCCATGCTTTCACCAGGAACATTATCGAGCAGACCATCGGGCTACTGAAGCAATGGTTCTGCTGCCTTGACCGCTCGGGATTAGCCTTCCAGTACATGCCGGAGCCGGTGTCCCATTTTGTGGTGGTATGTTGCATGCTTTACAACAGGGGCATCATGAGGGCACAGCCCTTGTCATCAACATGAACAAAGAACATTAGAAATAGGAGCAGGAGTAGGCCATTTGGCCCCTCGAGCCTGCTCTGCCATTTAATAAGATCATGGCTGATCTACTCATGGACTCAGCTCCACTTCCCTGCCCATTCCACGTAACCCTTTATTCCCGTATCACTCAAAAATCTGTCTATCTCTGCTTTAAATATATTTAATGACCCAGCCTCCACAGCTCTCTGGGGCAGAGAATTCCACAGATTTACAACCCTCTGAAAGAAGAAATTCCTCCTCATCTCAGTTTTAAATGAGCAGCCCCTTATTCTGAGACTATGACCCCTAGTTTTAGTTTCCTCTGTGAGTGGAAATACCCTCTCTGCATCCACCTTGTCAAACCCCATCATTATCTTATATTTTTTGATAAGATCACCTCTCATTCTTCTGAACTCCAATGAGTATATGCCCAACCTACTCAACCTATCTTCATAAGTCAAGCCCCTCATCTCTGGAATCAACCTAGTGAACCTACTCTGAACAGCCTCCAATGCAAGTATATGATTCCTTAAATACGGAGATCAAAACTGATACGTCCTTACTACACAGTATAAATGCACACGAGGCCCATGCTTGAGAGAAGGTCAGTCTGTGACCTGTCCTTTATTCCTTAGCACTCAAGTGATGAAGGTGGGTGGAGCTTCCCCTTTTATACCTGAAGGTCCAGGTTAGGAGTGTCTCCCACCTAGTGGTCAGCGTTCTCACGGTGTACAACTTAGGTCAGTTTATACATGGGTTGCAATGCTGGTTGAATACATGACATCACCTCCCCCCCCCAAAGTCTTATTGGGATCACAGGTTGAGTCTCTCTGGTGGTTTACGCTCCCTCGTAGAACGCCTGAGTTGGGGCTCCGGTTGTTGGGCGCAGGCCTGAGTGTCTGCTGTTTGCAGTGCCTCAGGCCTGTCCGGACTGCCCACAGTGACTGGGCTCTCCTCCCTTTGGTTCCGGTGTTCGGTCACCTGTGGTGGAGTGAACTCTATATCGTGTTCTTCCTCTGCTTCTTCTATGGGATTGCTGAACCTCCTTTTTGTTTGATCCACATGTTTGCGGCAGATTTGTCCATTGGTAAGTTTAACTACCAGAATCCTATTTCCCTCTTTGGCAACCACAGTGCCTGCGAGCCATTTGGGCCCTGCAGCGTAGTTGAGGACAAAAACAGGATCATTTACATCAATACATCGTGCCCTCGCATTCCTGTCATGGTAGTGATATTGTGACTGGCGCCTGCTCTCGACAATTTCTTTCATGGTGGGTTGTATAAGGGATAATCGGGTTTTGAGCGTCCTTTTCATTAGTAGCTCTGCGGGTGGAACCCCTGTGAGCGAGTGTGGTCGGGATCTATAGGCCAACAGGAGGTGTGATAAGCGGGTTTGTAGGGAACCCCCTTGGAATCTGAGCATCCCCTGTTTGATTATCTGCACTGCTCGTTCTACCTGGCCGTTTGAGGCCGGCTTGAACGGTGCCGTTCTAACATGGTTAATTCCATTGCCTGCCATGAAGTCCTGGAATTCAGTGCTTGTGAAGCACGGGCCATTGTCGCTGACCAAGATGTCCGGTAGACCGTGGGCAGCGAACATTGCCCGTAGACTTTCTACCGTGGCAGAGGATGTGCTTGAATTTAAAATGTCACACTCGATCCATTTGGAGTAGGCGTCTACTACAACCAAAAACATTTTCTCCATGAAAGGACCTGCGTAGTCCACATGGATGCGTGACCAAGGCTTGGCGGGCCATGGCCAGGGGCTAAGGGGGGCATCCCTGGGCGCATGGCCCAGCTGGGCACACGTGTTGCACCTGTGAACACAAAGTTCCAGATCTGCGTCTATCCCTGGCCACCAAACGTGTGACCTGGCAATTGCCTTCATCGTGACAATGCCCGGGTGCCCATTGTGGAGTTCTCTGATGAACACCTCTCTGCCCATCTGGGGCATGACTATGCGGTTTCCCCACAGTAGGCAATCGGCCTGAATCGAGAGTTCATCCTTGCGCCTGTGAAATGGTTTAAATTTCTCAGGGCATGCCCTGTACGTGGCTGCCCAGTCCCCATTCAGGACACATTTCTTGACTAGAGACAATAGCGGGTCTCTATTTGTCCAGACTTTAATCTGACGGGCTGTCACGGGTAAGCCTTCGCTTCCGAAAGCTTCAACAGCCATGATCATCTCAGCACCATGCTCGGTAGCCCCCTCAGTGGTGGCTAGTGGGAGCCTGCTGAGTGCATCGGCGCAGTTTTCGGTGCCCGGTCTGTGCCGAATTGTGTAGTCATAGGCAGCTAACGTGAATGCCCACCTCTGTATGCGGGCCGATGCGTTTGCATTTATGGCCTTGTTGTCGGCCAAAAGGGACGTTAGGGGTTTGTGATCTGTCTCCAGCTCAAATTTCCTGCCAAACAGGTACTGATGCATTTTCTTTGCCGCATATACACATGCGAGCGCCTCCTTTTCTACCATCCCGTAGCCCCTTTCTGCCTGGGACAGACTCCTGGAGGCATAAGCTACCGGCTGTAACTGACCCTTGGCATTGACATGCTACAACACACACCCGACACCATAAGACGACGCATCGCACGTTAACACAAGTTTCTTACATGGGTCATATAGCGTTAACAGATTGTTGGAACATAACAAATTGCGTGCTCTATTAAAAGCCCTTTCCTGGCTGTCCCCCCAGACCCATTCGCGACCTTTGCGTAGGAGCACGTGGAGCGGCTCTAGCAGCGTGCTCAATTTGGGAAGAAAGTTACCAAAATAGTTCAGGAGCCCCAGGAACGAACGCAGCTCCGTCGTGTTACGGGGTCTGGGTGCTCTCTGGATCGCTTCCGTCTTGGATGCAGTAGGGCTGATCCCGTCTGCTGATACCCTCATCCCCAGGAATTCTACCTCTGGAGCTAGGAAGACGCACTTTGCCTTTTTCAGTCGCAGACCTACCCGGTCCAGTCTGCGTAGCACCTCCTCCAGGTTGTGAAGGTGTTCTTCAGTATCGTAACCTGTAATGAGGATGTCGTCCTGAAAAACCACCGTCCCGGGAATCGACTTGAGGAGGCTTTCCATATTTCGTTGGAAGATCGCGGCGGCCGAGCGAATCCCGAACGGACATCTGTTGTACTCAAACAACCCCTTGTGTGTTGTGATGGTGGTCAGCTTCTTCGACTCACTCGCCAGCTCCAGGGTCATGTAAGCTGAGGTCAGGTCCAATTTTGAAAAAAGTTTGCCACCGGATAGCGTCGCAAAGAGGTCCTCCGCTCTCGGTAGCGGGTACTGGTCTTGGAGTGACACCCGATTGATGGTGGCCTTGTAATCGCCACATATCCTGACCGACCCATCCGCCTTGAGCAAATCGGGCTCGCCCAGTCACTGAATTCGACTGGCAAGATGATGCCTTCCCTCAACAGGCGGTCCAATTCGCCTTCTATCTTTTCCCGCATCACGTACGGCACCGCTCTGGCCTTGTGGTGTACTGGTCTGGCGTCCGGGTTTATGTGAATCACTACCGTGGCCCCCATGAAAGTGCCAATGCCGGGTTGAAATAATGAGTCAAATTTGTCCAGGACCTTGAGCATGATACTCGCTCCACAGAGGAAATTGCATTGACATCGCCCCATTTCCAGTTCATGACAGCAAGCTAACTCCTCCCCAGTAGTGCGGGACCATCCCCTGGGAGAATCCAGAGTGGCAACCTGTTCTCCGAATCTTTTTGGGTCACGACTACCATGGCGCTGCCTAGCACCGGAATGATCTGCTTTGTGTAAGTCCGTAGCTGTGCGTCAATCGGCGATAATTTTGGCCTCCTGGCCTTGGATGCCCACAACTTTCCGAACTGTTTGATACCCATCAAGGACTGGCTGGCACCCGTGTCTAACTCCATTGATACTGGGATGCCATTGAGGAGCACTTTCATCATTATCGGTGGCATCCTGGTGTATGAACTGTATACGTGCTCCACATGAACTCGCTGAACTTCAGCTTCCAGCGATTTCCCCCAGTGTCCATTTCTGCAATTTCTGCAGGTATTTTGCTCATCTCTGCAAACTCCAGCTGAGTGTATGCCTCCACGCCTCCAGCATGAGTTGCGGTTTGAAACAAAAGGTCCCTTCACAGTCGATCGTCCCTGACTGCCCCTGTTATTGTCCTTGAGTGCACCATTAACAGGTGTTGATGGCCCCATTACTGGCCGCATTGTCCCTTGCAATGGCGTGAATCGCTGTTCAGCTTGCCATTGTCTCTGTCGAACTCCCCCTCTGGGTTCGACTACATGTTGGGGCATGCCTGACTGCCCTTGTCTGCCTGGAGAACTGTGTGCTGCTTTAACAATGTTGAATCTCTGTCCCAACCATTCCTTAACACAGTACCTCTCGTCTGTTCTGCTAGTGGCCATGCTCGCCTGGTTTATATCCCAGTTTCTTGTCGCCATTGATACGTCCTTGCTACACAGTATAAATGCACACGAGGCCCATGCTTGAGAGAAGGTCAGTCTGTGACCTGTCCTTTATTCCTTAGCACTCAAGTGATGAAGGTGGGTGGAGCTTCCCCTTTTATACCTGAAGGTCCAGGTTAGGAGTGTCTCCCACCTAGTGGTCAGTGTTCTCACGGTGTACAACTTAGGTCAGTTTATACATGGGTTACAATGCTGGTTGAATATATGACAAAAACTGTACGCAGTACTCCAGGTGTGGCCTCACCAATTCCCTGTACAGTTGTAGCAGGACTTCGAACATAAGAATAGGAACAGGAGTAGGCGATAAGGCCCCTCGAGCCTGCTCTGCCATTCAATAACATCATGGCTGATCTGATCATGGACTCAGCTCCACTTTTATACTCTATCCCCCTTGCAAAAAAGACCAACATTCCATTGGCCTTCCTGATTAGTTGCTGTACCTGCATACTAACTTTTTGTGTTTCATGCACAAGAATCCCCAGGTCCCTCTGTACTGCAGCACTTTACAATTTTTCTGCATTTAAATTATAATTTGCTTTTCTATTTTTTCTGCCAAAGTCATAAATTTATCCTCACATTTTCCCACATTATCATCTGCCAAATTTTTGCCCAGTTACTTAGCCTGTCCCTTTGCAGATTTTTTGTGTCCTCCTCACAATTTGCTTTCCCACTCATCTTTGTATTATCAGCAAACTTGACTACATTACACAAGGATTATGAGACCATCTCAGGAGCAGGACGAGGGAGAGGATGATGAGAAAGAGGATGAGGAGAAAGGAAGGAGGCAAACAGCCAATCCCCCTTCCGGACGGGCTCTCCATGAAGGGCTCATGAGACTCCAATTCGAATGAATGAAACCCCAGATCCCCATTGCTCACCAGATCCCCATCTTACCATCTCTCTGTCATGGAATATCACAGCATCCTCCTGGGCTCAAAGCTGAAATGAGAGTCACCACCAAAGATTCCAAACTAAATCAATAAATTTATCCAAAATTAATTGACACATATTTATACTTACGATATGAACTAATCAAACTCGTGCAATCCCTTAGTGCCTGCCATTCAGGTGCCCTTTCCTGATCTAGTTAACCTACAAAGTTCTCCTCCAGTAGCTGCAGCCTGGCTGG
Source organism: Pristiophorus japonicus (assembly GCF_044704955.1). Taxonomy (NCBI): domain Eukaryota; kingdom Metazoa; phylum Chordata; class Chondrichthyes; family Pristiophoridae; genus Pristiophorus; species Pristiophorus japonicus. The sequence continues at coordinate 486,613,407 of NC_091977.1, forward strand.
TGGAAGACTGTTGAATTTCCATGGGGGAGACTGCAGATTGCCTTGCAGGACGACCTTGAGCAGCTCTGGCCTGAGAAGGCCTGGCTGTAGACTGCACCACCTTGGCATGGGCAGCAGAATTTTGGGCTGGCGGGTAGGCAGGCTGACATGCAGCAGCAAGGGCAATGGTGGAATGGCAGTGGTGGGAACAGGAATGCTGTCATCCTGAGAGAGGACAGCAGGTTCTTGCTCCACTGATCCACTGGCATTCCTCTAAGGTAGCACCTCAGCTTTCCTAGCAATCTGTTGGAGCACAGATTGCTGGGCTGCAGCACCCTGCAAGCCCTGGTCGACACTGGTAAACCCAGCTACAATGGCAGCAGTCTGAGCTTGGGTGGCAGCAAGCTGGGACTGCATGAGAGCAGTCTGAGCTTAGGTGGCAGCACTAAGACATTGGGTTGCTTCCGCCAGTGCTGCAGTGGCCATGGCAACATTGCCCGTCACACGTAGCATCATGTGTGGGTCGACAAGGTCTCTTCGGGAGTTGTCCATCATTTTCAGACTGGAAATCCTGGGTTGCAAGCTCTGCGCAGAGCTCCGTGCAATGTTGGAGATGGGCTCTTCCATGCTCCTTGACTTTGCCAAGAGACTCTCTGGCAGGCTTGCCGGTGCACCTAGCAATTCGAGTGTATGCCCATCACCCTTCTTCTGAAGTCCGCCCCATCGAGTCCTCATCTGAGTCCTGTGCAGAACTCATGCATGAACTCACCCTCCAGAGCAAACAGAGCAGCCAAGGACGCTGCGATTGATGGGGAGACAGAGGATATAGTTGTTGAGCCCTGCAATGCTGTTAGCAAAGGCTCTCAACAGATCACCTAGATTTAAAATCCCTGCACCAGCAATACTGCCGATATGTCGTTGTAAGCGCATGGCACGAGGAAGGCAGGCCCCTTCCTCAACCGACACCCTGGGCTCCCAATACCATACTAGCCACTGCCCCTGACTCAGCGGAGTAGGTGCTGATGTTCAAAAGAAAGCCAAACACCTGCCCGGTGGTGTGTGTTCCACCAGAGATGGGTCAGGAACTGCTCTCCCTCTTTCACTCCCACCCCACGGCAGGGCACTATTCGGCCCTGGTAACCTTCTATAAGGTAGCTTCCACAGCTTGGTGGCCTTCTATGAGGGAAACAATCAACCAATATATGGCACGATGCCTACCATGCCTGCAGCACAATCCTCCCGCGTGCACTAACCGAACTTTGCTTCAAAGTGCGCCCCCACCTCAAGGGCTATGAACTCACGTCCAGATAGATTTCATTGGGCCAATTCCACAGGCACAAGGCAATTTTCAGCATGCCCTAGTGGTGGTGGATCAATTCACTAAATGGATCAAAGCATTCCCCTGCCGCTCCAACACCACAATCACAGCAGCCAAAACACTAGTGAATCATGTGGTTTGTTGGTGGGGAGTACCAGTACAAGTGGACAGTGATCAAGGTTCACACTTTACCAGTAACATTTTTACCCACCTGCACAAAATGTTGGGGATAAAACACAATCTACATATTGCTCACCACCCCCAGTCATCCGGAGGGGTCGAAAGGGGGAACAGGACTCTCAAGTTAATGTCAAAAGAAGTGCGCGCGGACCACTCAATGGGCTAACATGCTGCCAATCTGCTTAAACTCAATGAGAACCACACCTCATAAAACAACAGGGTCTCCCCATATCAGGCCATGATGAGGAGGCTCATGAGAATGCTAGCTAACACTAACAGGGATGAAACCATGTAGTTCCAAATAGCTGGAAAAAGTGGTAGATGACACTGATCAGATGAATTGATTTGTGGCCACAAAATTGGGGAAGTCAAAAAGACAAATTAAAAGGTTCATTGACAAGAAAGTACGTCCCTTTGAATATCAGGTGAGGGACTCCGTAATGATTCCAAATTATGAAAAAAAGAAGCATGCCTTTGAGCCCCAAGTGGTGGGGACCATATACGATTATAGACTGATTACATAGAAACATAGAAACATAGAAAATAGGTGCAGGAGTAGGCCATTCGGCCCTTCAAGCCTGCACCGCCATTCAATAAGATCATGGCTGATCATTCCCTCAGTACCCCTTTCCTGCTTTCTCTCCATACCTCTTGATCCCCTTAGCTGTAAGGGCCATATCTAACTCCCTCTTGAATATATCCAATGAACTGGCATCAACAACTCTCTGCAGTAGGGAATTCCACAGGTTAACAACTCTCTGAGTGAAGAAGTTTCTCCTCATCTCAGTCCTAAATGGCTTACCCCTTATCCTTCGATTGTGTCCCCTGGTTCTGGACTTCCCCAACATCGGGAATATTCTTCCCGCATCTAACCTGTCCAGTCCCGTTAGAACAGAATCTTATACGTTTCTATGAGATCCCATCTCATCCTTCTAAACTCCAGTGAATAAAGGCCCAGTTGATCCAGTCTCTCCTCATTTAACAGTCCAGCCATCCCTGGAATCAGTCTGGTGAACCTTCGCTGCACTCCCTCAATAGCAAGAACATCAAGAACGTTCACATTGAACCTGATTCAGTTACCGGAGGAAAAGGGCGTTAAGTACAAGAAATGGTATCACATTAATCAGCTAAAAACTGCAAAAGAATAAACACTACACTGATCTTGTTTCCCACAGACCATGATATGGATCCTTATGATTGTCAGGACGATACTGGCCACGACCGAAGCCGAGGGAAGATGAGGAAGCGGGAGCTGCAGCACGACTTATGAATATCATGGATGTGCTTTGAGTAGCGACAGTGCACTGGAAATACGGGAAGGGGAGGGTCTCCGCTGGTGATGTTATTGTGCTACAGTAAATCCCCAGGTGCGGCATACACCTTACAAGGTGGGGACCAAATCAGGCCCAGTATGTGTATACGAGTCACGGGGCATATTGCGTGACCACTAATGCCAAGATGATGAGGTATGGGAGTCAGGAGTGCCCGATTAAGACGCCCATCTTTTGTTTCACGCCAACTGCCCCGACTGTATTAGGTGACCATCGGCTGTTCCCGATAAGCATTCATAACATCACTGACGTCAGGGTAGAGTTTCTAGAACAAATAGAGGCCCTGAGAGCGGTGGATAACTTTGGCCATCCACTTTCCCCTCTCTCTCTAAGTTTAAAATCCATTCTACAGCAATTATCCACCTCACAGAAACATTTAATACAGATGAGACAGAACAATGCCATTAACAACAGAACTATACAAAAGCTAGGAGTCAGCCCATGGTGGGAAACAGTGTATAATGTAGGACAACACCCCTGGCTCAGAACCCTCTCAATGTTTATGATATGTGAGCCTGAGGAGATAAACCAAATGAGCAGCCAATAAGGATATTTTCCCCTCAAGGCGGGGAATTTGTCAGAATAAAAGTGTATATTAATGATAGAATTGATATGAAATGTATGTAATAAAGGTGAATTGTGGGTGTATTTATGAAGGTCAAAAGTGCAGATTACAGACAGGCTGCGATTTGAAGAGACAAAATGGATACATCGAAGTTCATATCTTTGGTTGGGTGGAGCTTAGGGAACAAAAGGAGCTTGGCTTCGAAACTCAGCAAAAGGTGTTAATGGGAAAGCGATGAACCTAATCAAGGAATGGCTCCAATTCCTGCAGACAGTCACATGTGTGAAGAAAGCCAATAAAGCCAATGCGTCTGCGCACATTCAGAGGCTGAACTCCAAGGCATCGTCAACATCTTCACCGAGGCGTATGAAAGCATGGGCCTTACATTAAACATCCATGACAAAGGTCCTCCACCAACCTGACCCCGCCACACAGCACTGCCCCCCAGTCATCAAGATTCACGGCGCAGCCCTGGACAACGTGGACCACTTTCCATACCTCGGGAGCCTATTATCAGCAAGGGCAGACATCGACGACGAGGTTCAACACTGACTCCAGTGCACCAGCACAGCCTTCGGCCGCCTGAGGAAGAGAGTGTTCGAAGATCAGACCCACAAATCTGGCACCAAGCTTATGGTCTACACGGTTGTAGTGATATCCACCCTCCTGTATGGCTCAGAGACAAGGACCATATACAGTAGACACCTGAAATCACTGGAGAAATACCACCAACGATGCCTCCGCACGATTCTGCAAATCCCCTGGGAGGACAGACTCACCAATGTCAGTGTCCTCGATCAGGCCAACATTCCCAGCATCGAAGCACTGACCACACTCGACCAGCTTCGTTGGGCAGGCCACATTGTCCGCATGCCGTACAGATGACTCCCAAAGCAAGCGCTCTACTCGGAACTCCTACACGGCAAGCGAGCCCCAGGTGGGCAGAGGGAACGTTTCAAGGACACCCTCAAAACCTCCTTGACAAAGTGCAACATCCCCACCGACACCTGGGAGTCCCTGGCCAAAGACTGCCCTAATTGGAGGAACACTTAGGGAGGGCGCTGAGTACCTTGAGTCTCGTCGCCGAGAGTGTCATGTATGCAAACTCTTTGTATTCCCTATGTAACTATGTACGATATACCACCTGAGGGCACTGCTGTTGGAGGCCCAGGGGTTTCCTGCCCTGGTGTGCAGGTGGATATAAAAGGCAGCCAGCCATGCTGCTCCTCACTTTGCAGTCATATTAAATGGACTGAAGTCACACAACTCTTACTCACAGTACAAGGCCTCGTGAAGTCGTTTCGATGGTAATTGCGGACATAACAACTGGCAACGAGAATACGGACTTTCACGCGTTTATGGCTACCTTTGGCACACTAAAAGACTTTGCAGAGGGTGATGATTGGGATGCATTCACAGAAAGGCTCGAGCAATATTTTGTGGCAAACGACCTGGCAAGGGAGATGGACACATTGGCGGAGAAGCGCAAGGTTATACTGCTGACTAGTTGTGGGCCCGAGGTCTACAGCCTCTTCAGGGACTTGCTGGCACCCACAAAGGCCATGGATAAGACATACGATGAGCTGACTGAACTAATTCGCGATACCATACAGATGACTTCCTACCAGAATCGGAGCTCACTGGCAAGTACTGTACGTAAAATAAAGCTGATTGCAAGCAGAACGTTGAACCAATAAGAACTGTTCAGAGCAGAGCCTACATGCTTGCTGCTGCTAGACCGCCAAGGGGTGTAAATGCGAAATCATTAACATAATGCTGGTGTTGCGGGGGTAATCATGGGGCCCATCAATGTCGATTGAAAGACTATGCGTGCAAAAGCTGCAGAACAAGGGGTCACCTCCAGCGAATGTGAAAACGTATTGCAACTCACCACGTGGCAGTAGAGTTGGCAGAAGAGTCCCGATCCAGTGTGGATCACAAAGGACAAACTAGAGAGGCAACTCAGCCTGAGGGAGCAGTGTGCGAGGTGCACACCCTCTCTACAAAAAGTCCTCCAATGTTGATAAAAGTCAAATTAAATGGCATTCCTGTATCCATGGAGCTGGACATGGGGGCGCGTCAGTCAATTATGAGCCAGAAGGCATTTGAAAGGCTGTGGGGCAACAACAAAGCACAAAGACCCAAGCTGAGCCCGATTCAGATAAAGCTGCGCACTTACACCAAGGAACTGATACCAGTTATTGGCAGTGCGAACGTAAAAGTAACCTATGATGGAGAGGCACACAAGCTGCCACTGTGGATTGTACCAGGCGATGGGCCAACGCTGCTTGGCAGAAGCTGGATGGGGAAGATTCGGTGGAACTGAGAAGACATCAAAGTATTATCGTCAGTGGACAATGCTTCCTGTTCTCAAGTGCTGAGCAAGTTCCCATCTTTATTTGAACCAGGCATCGGCAATTTCACAGGCGCCAAAGTACAGATCCGCTTGGTCCCTGAGGCATGGCCCGTTCATCACAAGGCTCGAGCGGTCCCCTACATGATGAGGTAGAAAGTGGAGATTGAATTGGACAGACTTCAACGTGAAGGAATCATAACGCCAGTCGAGTTCAATGAGTGGACCAGCCCGATAGTTCCGGTACTAAAGAGCGATGGCACGGTCAGAATCTGCGACGACTACAAAGTAACGATCAACCAAGTCTCGTGACAGGACCAGTACCCACTACCCAAAGCCGATGCCCTTTTCGCAAAATTAGCAGGGCGAAAGGCATTCACGAAGCTGGATCTAACCTTCGCTTGCATGACCCAGGAGCTGGTTGAGTCGTCGAAAAAATTAACATTCATTAACACGCACAAAGGACTGTTCGTGTACTACAGGTGCCCGTTTGGGATTCGCTCAACTGCAGCCATATTCCAAAGAAACATGGAGAGGCTGCTGAAATCGGTTCCACGCACCGTCGTATTTCAGGACAACATCCTCATCACTGGCCGCGACACCTCCGAACACCTGCACAACCTGGAAGAAGTTTTAAGTCGACTAAACAGACTTGGACTCCGGTTGAAACGATCCAAATCTGTCTTCCTGGCATCAGAGGTAGAATTCCTGGGGAGGAAGATTGCAGCAGACGGCATCAGACCCACGGACTGTGGCCATCAAGAATACACCCACAGCATGAAATGTAACGGAGCTGTGCTCGTTCCTGGGATTCTTCAACTATTGCGGGAAATTTCTTCCAGGGTTGAGCACCTTGCTGGAACCATTGCACAAGCTGTTATGCAAGGGAGATGACTGGGTTTGGGATAAAATTCAACAGGCTGCCTTTGAGAAGGCCAGAAACCTACTGTGTTCAAATAAGTTGCTGGTATATGAACACCATGTAAATGTCTAGTTTTAGTATGTGATACGTCATCGTACCATGTCAGGTGTGTTTTGCAGCAAGCCAGTGCAGTGGACAAGCTCCAACCAGTTGCATATGCGTCCAGAAGCCTATCAAAGGCCAAAAGAAGCTACAGCATGGTCGAAAAGGAGGCGTTAGCCTGTGTTTACGGTGTAAAAAAAGATGCAACAATACTTGTTTGGACTCAGGTTCGAGTTAGAGACGGATCACGAGTCCCTAATCTCACCATATTCGGAAAGCAAATGCATAAACAGCAATGCTTCGCCTCGAATCCAAAGATGGGCACTAACACTATCTGCCTACGACTATGTGATCCGTCACAGGCCAGGCACTGAAAACTGCGCCGATGCTCTCAGCTGACTACTGTTGCCCACCACTGAGGTGGAAACGGCACAGCCCGCTGACCTGCTACTGGCCATGGATACCTTTGATAGCGAAGGGTCACCCGTAACGGCCCGCCAAATGAAGACCTGGACCAGCCAGGATCCTCTGTTATCCCTTGTAAAAAGTTGCATCCTCAATGGGAGCTGGTCAGCGGTCCCTAGAGAGATGCAAGACAAGATCAAGCCGTTTCACTGCCGTAAAGACGAAATGTCGATTCATTCAGATTGCCTCTTATGGGGCAACCGCGTTATCTTGCCAAAGAAAGGCAGAGAAACCTTCATATGTGACCTACACAGCATCCGCCCAGGCATAGTCATGATGAAGGCTATCGGCAAGTCCCACGTCTGGTGTCCCAGCATTGACTCGGACCTAGAGTTGTGCGTGCAACGTGTAACACATGCTCATAACTGAGCAATGCTCCCAGGGAGGCTCCACTTAGTCTCTGGTCCTGGTCCTCAAAACCATGGTCCAGGATCCATGTGGAATATGCGGGCCCCTTTCTGGAAAAGATGTTCCTGGTTATTGTGGACGCCTACTCCAAATGGATTGAATAATGGCAATAATGGCATCCAGTACGTCCACCGCCATCAGTGAAAGCCTCAGGGCCATGTTCGCCACCCATGGCATTCCCGACATTCTTGTCGGCGACAATGGTCCGTGCTTCGCCAGCTCAGAATTCAATGAATTCATGACCCATAATGGCATCAAGAATGCCAGGTCTGCCCCGTTCAAGCCCGCATCCAACGACAAGTGGAGCAGTCAGTCCAAACCATAAAGTAGAGCTTGAAACGTGTCACGGAAGGCTCCTTACAAACCTGCCTGCCCCGGGTACTGCTCAGCTACAGGACACGACTCCACTCACCTACCAGGGTCCCCCCTGCAGAATTACTAATGAAACGAGCATTCAAAACCAGCCTCTCCTTAGTACACCCTGATCTCAGTGATCAGGTGGAAACCAGGCGTTATCAGCAAAACATGTACCATGATCGCGCGGCTGTATCACGCGACATCACTGTAAATGACCCTATGTTTGTGCTGAATTACGGTCAGGGCCCCAAGTGGGTCACCGGCACTCTATTAGCCAAGGAGGGGAATAGAGTGTTTGTTGTCAAACTGCTTAATGGTCAAATGGGCAGAAAACATTTGGACCAAACCAAATTACGATTCACAGATAACCAGGAACCACCGGAAGAGGACCTCACCTTCAGCGACCCACCGACACACACCCAATCGACAACAGACCTCACTGCCAACCACTAGGATGATCCCACCAACCCCAACAGTCCAGCCCACCCAGTCGCGCTGCAAGACAGCAGTGGCCCAGCCAACTCACCCAGGCTAGAAGCGATACTCAGACGGTCAACCAGGGAGCGCAGGGCTCCAGTTCGCCTTAACATGTAATCAACCCACATCAAAGACTTTGGGGGGGGGGGGGAATGATGTTATGTATGCAAACTCTTTGTATTCCCTATGTAACTATGTATGATGTACCATCTGAGGGCGCTGCTGTTGGAGGCCCAGGGGCTTCCTGCTCTGGTGTGCAGGGGGATATAAAAGGCAGCCAGCCATGCTGCTCCTCACTTTGCAGTCGTATTAAATGGACTGAAGTCACACATTTCTTACTCTTAAAAGGCCTCGTGGAGTCATTTCAATGGTAATTGCAGACATAACAGAGAGCATGCAGAAAGCAAACGCAGGCAACGGAAGGAGTGATGCGCAAGCGGCAATTTCGCTAGTCGTGTGACTAGTAGTTGCCTGCGACGGTTCCTGAGTTGAATACCAAATTACGCACTAGACAAATGACAGTATCGTTAATGTTCATTTAATACAGGAAAAGTACAAGATTCACTACTTATACTCTATAGTTACTCAATACAAAAGAAGTATAGGACTCACTACTTACACTCTATTTAACTCTGCTTAACTCTGCAGAAAGGCGTTCCAAAGGGTGTTCCTCTCCGCTCCAAATACTCTGTCTGTTCAACTTTGTTTAACTCAACTCTGATTAACTCAACACTGTTAACTCAACTCTGCAAACAAGGCATTCCAAAAGGTGTTCCATGCTGTTCAAAATACTCTGTTTAACTCAACACTCTCTCATAGTTACCCAATACGTCCCGGGTGATCAATCCGGTCCTGACACTGGTCCTTCAAGGGTCGCTCCCTGGTCCCTGCTTCTGTCAAGTATTGGTCCTGGGTTCTCGCTACGGACTGTCCCAACATGTCCATTTTTATACCTTTTTTGTCCCTTTGTTAGCCGTATAGGGGTTGCTACTAATTGCCTGCTTGTTTCTACAAGATACAGAGACATTCTGCTGTTATCTCAACTTGTCTCTCTTCTCTAAAAGTTATTACCAAGTTGGGAGTCTCCCTTCCTATGTGCGGCCATTAATTTGATCTGTGGAATCTTTCTTATCAACCCCCTGCTGTGGCCACAGTTGGCCCTGTGATGGTGGGTGACTCCCTCCAATCCGTTGGTCTTCAATTTGTTATTCCTAGCCTGATCTTTTGTTTGGTCATGAGCAATTGCTGGAACTTTTTAAATTGGCTTTATTATCCCGTGACTGTCCCTGATGGTTACAACTCTACCTCAACCCTTATCTCATTGAACCTGAGATTAACGCCTGCTTGTTTTTTGTGCAAGAGAGCTTGTTAGTTTTTTTAGACCCCAGGTCTGAACTAACTTCTTAATCCTTTCTGATATTTCCACAAGGAGTGTGTGACAAACCAGACTCCCCACCCACCCTTTCCTCCAACGACTGTCTCTCCCACCTGCGACAGAAACTGCAATTCCCGTATTGGACTGTTCAGTCACCTGAGAACTCACTTTTAGAGTGGAAGCAAGTTGATTTCAAGGGACTGCCTATGATGATGCCCTGCAACCAAGACTCATTCCTGGGGCTTTACCAACTTATGTTGAGAGACAATGGACCTTATGAGAATAAAAAAGCAAACGCTTTTCTCTTTGATGACCAAGCAGGAAACCTCCCTCTACTGACCAGACCAAGAAGCAAGGAAGAAGGCCACATACTTTGCTTGATTCAGTGGGAAGTATATGTCTGTGTAAATCTGTAACTCATTACCTTACCTATTGTAATTAAGTAGAGTCCGTAGAATACTAATAGACTGCTGTTATGTTTAATAGGCCACTGCATGTGTGTGTGTTTAATAAACTTATTCCAAATTGTTTTAAAAGAATTGGTCTTGCTGTCAATTTAATGCCAGAGAGATTTAGAAATCTTACACCTGTCTGAGGCTGAACCAGACTGTTCACAACATTGGTGTCATATTTGACTCCGAGATGAGCTTCTGCCCACATATCTGTGTCATCACTAAGACTCCCTATTTCCACCTCTGGAATATCGCTGACTCTGTTCCTGCCTCAGCTCATTTGCTGCTAAAACCCTATTCCATGCCTTTGTTACCTCTAGAATTGACTATTCCTATGTACTCCTGGCTGGCCTCCCACATTTTACCCTAATTAAACGAGGTCATTAAAAAACTCTGCTGCCCATGTCCGAACTCGCACCAAGTCCCGTTCACCCATCACCACTGTGCTTGGTGACCTACCTTGGCGGCCGGCGAAGCAATGCCTCGATTTAAAAATTCTCATCCTTGTTTCAAATCCCTCCATGGACTCACTCCTCCCTATCACTGTTATCTCCTCCAGCACCACAACCCTCTGAATATTTGCACTCTTTTCATTCTGGCCTCTTGTGCTTCGGTGGACATGCCTTCAACTGCTTAGGTCCTAAGCTCTGGAATTCCCTCCCTAAACCTCTCTGCCTCTCTACCTCGTTTTCCTCCTTTAATACGCTCTTTAAAACCTACCTCTTTATGTGGTTCGGTGTCAAACTTTGTTTAATAACACACCTGTGAAGCGCCTTGGGATGTTTTACTATATTAAAGGTTCTATATATATACAAGTTCTGTTGTTGTGGCCTTGCCCCTCTCTATCTCTGCAACCTCCCCCAGCTGTACAAATCACTCAAATCTCCATTCCTCTAATAAAGCCTCTCGTGCATCACACCACTCTTTCACCTCACATGGGTGGCTGCCCCTTCAGCTATCCTCCCTAAACCTCTTGCTTTAAGACACCGCTGTGACCAATCACCCCTCATAATATCTCCTTCTTTGGTTCAACATCCATTTATTCCCCTGTGCCTCTGTGATGCATCTTGGGATTTTTTTCCTTTGTTGAAGGTACTATATAAATGCACAGTGCTGTTGCAATTAGATACTGGTGCATAAAATGTAAAACAATGTTTAGAGCACCATCTTCTGGTCATAGTATTGTAGGACAATTTTATGTTACATGATGAAAATCAGACTTGGAACAAGTTTGGCAGTGGGACTTGGCAAATAAGGGGCAACTGCGTTGGGATTGGGGGAATGAATGTGCATTAAGAACTAGTTCATCAGTGTATAAATTGCATCTCTTATTAACCAGCCAGTTAGAGCTCAAAAATAATAAACTGAATCATGCCTTCATTACTTTTCAAAGGACAACTCTAGTTTAAAGCTTAAGGTCCAAAGCGCAGGGTGCCACCAAGGTTGTACAGAGCACCAGGGTAGTAAGCTTAATCAGCAAGTGCATTTATGTAACACCAAGTTTGAGTTTTAAAAGCCCTTTGATAGTCGGAGTCTGCACAGTGTGTGTTTTGCCGACTTAACAACAATGATGACATTACAGAAAAAAATTAATTGTATGAGAAGCACTTTGAGATGTCCTAATGACATGGTAAGGCTCTTTATAAATGAATCCTTCTTCTTTCTAAGAGGAAGGGAAAACTGATGAAGGTGAAGAGTTCCAAAGTTCTGAGGTCCGAGAAAAGAAAGAGTTAGAGTAAATGGCATCACAGTGAATCTTTTTAACCCACACAAGAACAGGAAGAGTGTTTAGGCTGGCATATTTGAAGCTTGGGTGGGACAAGAGAGAAAAGTTGTGAGGAGCACGTTTTACCATAGTGGCACGAATAAAATAAAGGTTGTGATAAAGAAGAAGAGAGAAAGGCTAATCATGAGAGAAGAAATGTCTCTCAGAGGGAATAACTTTTTCCCTTGTAATCTGTGCAACAGAGTAAGAGAGGCCATGTGAGATGTCAAGGTCAAGGGGTTAGCCGCGAATATGAGTAGGAGAGTTTATAGGTGGAGAGGTTAATGAAGGACAGAAGGATCAGAGGAAAGAGGAAAAGGAGAGTTGAGAGGAAGATTGAAATCACCAAGGGTGAGAAGTTGTTGAAGGAGGAAAGCAGTGAGGATATATCAGTCAGAGAGGTGGAGCTTTGGTGGGTGGTAGGAAGCTCGGATTTTAAGGTGAGATGAGAGGGGTGGAACAAGGTGAGGGAAAGTGCCACAAGAGTAGGGGAGAGATCAAGGTGAGATTTGGTGATAAGGACTGCACCACCACCATAGCGATTTGGGCGTTGCAGGTGGTGCAAAGTATAGCTGGTTGGAAGCCTTCAATAAGGGTGAAGGTGTCATCATCTGTGAGCCAAGTCTCTGTCAAAGCCATGATGTCAATGCAACAACAACATGTATTTATATAGCGCCTTTAATGTAGTGAAATGTCCTAAGGCACTTCACAGGAGTGTTGTGACAAAACAATAAATTTGACACTGAGCCACATAAGAAATTATGGCAGCAAAGAGGTAGGTTTTAAGGAGCGTCTTAAACTAAGAAAGAGAGGCGGAGAGGTTTAGAAAGGGAGTTCCAGAGCTTTGGGCCCAGGCAGCTGAAGGCACAGCCATCAATAGTTGAGCAATTATAATCAGGGATGCTCAAGAGGGCAGAATTTGAGGAATGCAGACATCTCAGGTGGTCGTGAGGCTGAAGGAGATTACAGAGATAGGGAGGGGCGCATGGAGGGATTTGTAGACAAGGATGAGAATTTTGAAATAGAAACATAGAAATTTACAGCGCAAAAGGAGGCCATTTCGGCCCATCGTGTCCGCGCCGGCCGACAAAGAGCCCTAAAGGTTACATATAAACCTATGAACAATGACGGAAAGGCAAAGAGCACCCAGCCCAACCAGTCCGTCTCACACAACTGCGACATTCCTTATACTGAAACATTCTACACTCCTCCCCAACCGGAGCCATGTGATCTCCTGGGAGAGGCAAAAACCAGATAAAACCCAGGCCAAGTTAGGGAAAAAAATCAGGGAAAATTCCTCTCTGATCCATCCAGGCAATTGAAACTAGTCCAGGAGATCACCATGGCTGTATTCTAATCCCAATTATCAGCTCTAGGTCTGTAACCCTGCAGGTTCCCATCCAACCATCTCTTAAACGTGGTGAGGGTTTCAGCATCCACCACTCTTCCAAGCAGCGAGTTCCAGATCCCCACAACCCTGTGCATAAAGAAGCCCCACTCAAATCTTCTCCAAACCTTCCACCAACCACTTTAAAACTATGCCCCCTCATAATAGATCCCTCCACCAACGGAAATAGACCCTTACTATCCACTGTGTCCAGGCCCCTCAATATTTTGTACACCTCAATGAGGTCTCTTCTCAACCTCCTCTGTTCCAATGAGGAGAAGCCCAGCCTATCCAATCTGACCTCATAACTAAGATTCTCCATTCCAGGCAGCATCCTAGTAAATCTCCTCTGCACCCTCACTAGTGCAATCATGTCCTTCCTATAATACGGCAAACAGAACTGCATGCATTACTCCAGCTGTGGCCGAATCAAAGTATTATACAATTTAAGCATAACCTCCCTGGTCTTATATTCTATGCCCCGGCCAATAAAGGCAAGCATTCTGTATGCCTTCTTAACCACCTTATCTACCTGGCCTGCTACTTTCAGGGATCTGTGGACAAGCACACTAAGGTCCCTTTGTTCATCTACACTATTAAGTGGCCTACTGCTTAATGTGTATACCCTTTCCTTATTAACCCTCCCAAAGTGCATTACCTCACACTTCTCTGAATTAAATTCCATTTGCCACTGCTCTGCCCACCTGACCAGTAGATTGATATCCTCCTGCAGCCCATGACTTTCCTCTTCATTATCAACCACACAGCCAATTTTAGTGTCATCTGCAAACTTCTTAATCATACTCCCTATATTCAAATCTAAATCATTGATATATACCACAAAAAACAAGGGTCCCAGTACTGAGCCTTGTTGAATCCCACTGGAAACATCCTTCCAGTCACAAAAACATCCATCAATCATTACCCTTTGCCTCCTACCTCCAAGTCAATTTTGGATCCAACTTGCCACTTTGCCCTGTATCACATGGGCTTTAACCTTCATGACCTGTCCACCATGTGGGATCTTTTCTAAAGCCTTGACAAAGTCCATATATACTACATCGTACGCATTACCCTCATCGACCCTCCTGCTTAGCTCCTCAAAAAATTCAATCAGGTGAGTCAAACATGATCTTCCCTTAACAAATCCGGGCTGACTGTTTCTAATTAATCCTTGCCTTTCCAAATGTAGATTTCTCCTGTCTTTCAGGATTTTTTCAAATAATTTTCCCACCACTGAGGTTAGGCTGACAAGCCTGTAATTACTTGGCCTAACACTTTTCCCTTTTTAAACAAGGGTACCACATTAGCAGTCCTCCAATTCTCCGTCACCATGCCCAGGTCCAAAGAGGACTGGAAAATGATGGTCAAGGCCTCTGCTATTTCCTCTTTTACTTCGCTCAACAGCCTGGGATGCATTTCATCCGGGCCTGGGGACTTATCTACTTTCAAAGCTGCTAAACCCCTTAATACTTCCTCCAGAATATATTTATTTCATCCAGAATATCACACTCCTCTTCGATAGCAGTATCTGCATTACCCCTTTCCTTTGTGAAAACAGATGCAAAGTATTTGTCAAGAACCCTACCAACATCTTCCGCCTTCACACAAAGATTACCCTCATGGTCTCTAATAGGCCCTACCCTTTCTTTAGTTACATAGAAACATAGAAAATAGTGCAGGAGTAGGCTATTCGGCCCTTCGAGCCTTCACCACCATTCAGTATGATCATGGTTGATCGTGCAACTTCAGTACCCCATTCCTGCTTTGTCTCGATAACCCTTGATCCCTTTAGCCGCAAGGGCCACATCTAACTCCCTTTTGAATATATCTAACGAACTGGCTTCAACAACTTTCTGTGGTAGAGAATTCCACAGGTTCACAATTCTCTGAGTGAAGAAGTTTCTCCTCATCTCGATCCTAAATGGCTTACCCCTTATCCTTAGACTGTGACCCCTGGTTCTGGACTTCCCCAACAGCGGGAACATTCTTCCTGCATCTAACTTGTCCAATCCCGTCAAAATTTTAGATGTTTCTATGAGATCCCCTCTCATTCTTCTAAATTCCAATGAATATAGGCCTAGTCGATCCAGTCTTTCTTCATGTGTCAGTCCTGCCATCCGGGAATCAGTCTCTTGAACCTTCGCTGCACTCTCTCAATAGCAAGAATGTCCTTCCTCAGATTAGGAGACCAAAACTGTACACAATATTCAAGGTGTGGCCTCACCAAGGCCCTATACAACTGCAGCAAGATCTCCCTGCTCCTATACTTAATTCCTCTCGCTATGAAGGCCAAAATGCCATTTGCCTTCTTCACCGCCTGCTGTACCTGCATGCCAACTTTCAATGACTGATGTATCATGACACCCAGATCTCATTGCACCTTCCCTTTTCCTAATCTGTCACCCTTCAGATAATATTCTGTCTTCCTGTTTTTTGCCACCAAAGTGGATAACCTCACATTTATCTACATTATACTGCATCTGCCATGCATTTACCCACTCGCCTAACCTGTCCAAGTCACCCTGCAGCCTCTTAACATCCTCCTCACAGCTCACACTGCCACCCAGCTTAGTGTCATCTGCAAACTTGGAGATATTACATTCAATTCCTTCGTCGAAATCATTAATATATACCGGTATTGTAAATAGCTGGGGTCCCAGCACTGAACCTTAATATATTTATAGAACATCTTAGGGTTTTCCTTAATTTTACTGGCCAAGAATTTCTCGTGCTCTCTCTTAGCATTCCTAATACTCTTTTTAATTTTGCCTCTTAACTTTCTATATTCCTCGAAAGATTCGAAAGTATTAAGCCATTGATATATGACATAAGCATCCCTTTTTTTCTTAATCCTCCCCTGTAAGTCCTTGGACATCCAGGGGGCTCTAGAATTATTTTTCCCAGCCTTTTTCTTTAAGGGCACATGTTTGGCCTGAGCCTTCTCCTCCTTGAATGCCTCCCACTGTTCTGACACTGATTTACCCACAAGGATCTGGTTCCAGTCCACTATGGCCAAATCACTCCTTAACAGTAAAATTAGCTTTTCCCCAATTCGGAACTTTTATTCCAGGCCTATTCTTGTCCTTATCCATAACCAATTTGAATCTGACTGAATTATGGTCACTGGCACCCAAGTGTTCTCCCACTAATACCCCTTCAACCTGCCCAGCTTCATTCCCCAAAACGGAATCCAAGACCGCCCCCTCTCGTGTTGGGCTGGCTACAAACTGACTAAAAAAGTTCTCTTGAATGCATTTCAAGAATTCCACAGCGTCTATACCCTTCACACTACATTTGTCCCAATCAATATTTGGATATTATATTCCCCTACTAATACTACCCCATGTGTTATGTTCAGAATAAATCTACAGGACTATATCGCAAGCTCAACTGTTGTGACCTTGTTCTCTTTATCCAACACCAGAGTGGTGAAGCAGCATGCTGAATCACCTTTTATACCTGCTTGCCCCAGGGTGCACAGGTGACCCTTAGATCTCCCACAGGTGTGCCCCTAGTGCAAGTCTTACATTTTTGTATAGTTTTACACGCATACATAACATCACTCTGCCCTTATGTGTAACTTATTTGTATGTTGAGGCGATCTGGCGCCCCACATCCCCAGGTCGATCGTCTGGGTTGACGTCCTGACATGGTGGGTTCATCCTCGTGGCCGATGGCAAGGTTGATCTTGTTAGTGGGTTGCTGGGGGCCAGGTCCTTTCACAGTGGTTCCTGGTTATCTGTGGTTTGCAGTTTGGCCTTGTCCAAATGCTTTACTCGTTAGCCTGGTACATGGTTTCATAATCAAATGCTCCATTTTCATCACATACACTCCATTCCCCGTCTTGGCTAATGCGGTGCTAGCAGCCCAACTGGGGCCCTGAACATGGTCTACATCACTTATTCTGATGTCGCGTGGAGGGGCCGTGCAATTAATGTGCATTCTCTGCTGATGGCATACTGAAGGCTCGGTTCTGAGTGATTCTGTCTGGTGACTGCATAGCACCCAGGATCGCCGGGTCTGTAGGGAGTCAACCGTGACACGCTTGGTGCTAGGTTTAGTGATTTGGGCTGCCTGCTCCAGGCTATTGTCGCTGACCCTGAGGTCTGGCAAGCCCAGGATGGCCGCAATGGCCTTGAGACTTTCGATAGTGGCGGGAGGCCTATTGGTCCCCGTGGACCCTGGGCCAATGTATGAGGGCCCTGAACCACCGACTGTGTGTAGCGCACTGCCTTACTTTGCAACATAGGGATGGATCTTTTGTCTCTGCGACGGATAGGTTGCCACATCCCGTCGAGCAGTTCACCTTTGGCAGGCGTTAACGTGGGATCCTGGCTGGTCCAGGTCCTAAGCTGGGGGGCCGTTACAGTTGGCCCCTCGCTTTCTAGCATATCCACGACCGCGAGTGGGTCTGCAGGCTGTGCCGTTTCCACCCCGGTGGTGGGCATCAGTAGCCAACTGAGGGCATTAGTGCTGCTCTCAGTGCCTGGCCCGTGGCGGATCATGTTACAATGCACAGACAGTGTTAGGCCTTCTCGAAACAACGCATCGATACTGGTGCCTCTGCTCTCCCAAGCTTGTGGGTTGAGCAGCTTGTCTGACTCGAGCACATATTGGGACACTCTTTGGTATGTCTCTTTAGTCCCGTGAATACAGGCTGCTGCTTTGTTTAACTTATTGGATACATGGTCAATCGTTTGGGGCTCGCCCACTACTTTTGCTTGCTGCACAACACTCCCGACCCCATGCCGTAACATCTCACTTGCTACGAATGCTTTGTTAGATACATATACAACTGGTTGGGGTTCGTCCGCTACTTTGGCTTGCTGTACAACACACCTGACCCCTTGTGATAACACATCACTTGTTACAAGTACTTTGTCAGATACATATACTCCCGGTTGGTGTTTGCCCACTACTTTGGTTTGTTGTAAGGTACCCGCAACCCCATATAATGGCACATCATTAGCTGCAAAATACCGCTCACAAGGGTTACATAGCGCATACAATTTATTGGAGCATAATGGGTTCCTGGCATTCTCAGTGGCTGCCCCTTTACCTTTGCCCCAAACCTAGTCATTTCCTTGCTGGGCAACACATTCCTCCGTTCCGTTGCGGTGACCTCCTGTGGTCTGGATGCTCTCTCGTCCCGTGGTCTGGACGCTCTCTCGTCCCGTGGTCTGGACACTTTCTCGTCCCGTGGTCTGGACGCACTCTCATCCCGTGGCCTAGATGCCCTCTCGTCCGCGTCCGTGATGCCGACTGCCGTGATCTTCCTCCCCAGGTATTTTGCCTTTGGCGTCAGGATGACGCATTCGGATCATTTCAGCCGGAGTCCCACTCTGCATAGTCGTCCTGGAGCCTCTTCCATTGTCGCGAAGAGGTCGTCAGCCTCGGGTGGTGGGTATCGCGCCTGTACCGCTGCTCGGTTGATCTTTACCTCCTCGTGGTTGTGATGAGCGGCCTGTGCCTCGGGGATCTGCAATTGGATTTGCACTTCGATGCCTGGTTCAGCTGAAGGTGGGTGTTTGCTCAACCATAGAGAAGGGGAGACCTCGTTCGCCGGAGAAGGTACACAGAGGTCTTGCCAGTTCCATCGAATCATCCCCATCCACCTCCTGTCAAGCAGCGTTGGCCCATCTCCTGAAACAATCCACTGTGGTAAATCGTGCACTGCACCCTCATGGAAAACTCTTATGTCTGCACTACCAATAACTGGTACCAGTTCCTTGGTGTAGGTGCGCAGCTTTGCCTGAATCGGGATCAGTTTGGGTCACTGTGCTTTGTCACCCCACAGCCTCTCGAATGCCTTCTGGCTCATAACTGATTGACTCGCCCTGTGTCTAGTTCCATGGAGACTGGACTGCCGTTAAGTTCAACTTTTAACATTATCGGAGGGCTTTTGGTCGTGAAGGTGTGTATCCTATATACTTCCTCTTCAACGTCTGGTTCAGTTGCCTCTCCTGCTCGTTCATCATTATCCTCGCTGGATCGGTCGTCCTCTCCTGACTCTGCCACGTGGTGAGTCAGAGATCGTTTGCACATTCGCTGGAGGTGCCCCATTGTTCCACAGCCCTTGCATACATAGGGCTTGAGTTGACATTGATGAGCTCTATGGCTGCCCCCGCAGCATCAACATGGTACTAATGGATATGCATTCATGCTCCATGGCGGACTCTGAGTCACTCTAGGCCTAGGTCTGGCCTCTGCAACCATGTGAGCCCTGCCCTGTTCAGTTCTGTCTGCTGAAAACATTATTTTGTGCACGGTGCTTGCCGGTGAGCTTTGATTCTGTGAAGATATCTGTTTCTTGTTATCACTCGTGGATATGAAGGCCTGGGCTATCGTGATGGCCTTGCTCAGATCTAGGGATTCAGCAGACAGAAGTTTGTGAAGGGTGACCTCGTCCCGCAACATTTCCCCCAAGGATCCTGCAAAATCGAACTGCCCCGCAAGGCATCTTCGGTTGGCGACAAAATTCGCCACGTTCCGGCCCTCAGAGCGACAGTGCGTGTAAAAGCGGTACGGCCATCAGGATGCTCTCCTTTGGCTTGAGGTGTTCCTGAGCCAGTGTACACAGCTCTGCATAAGATTTGTCCGTTAGTTTGACCGTTGCCAGCAAATTTTTAAGAAAGCCATATACCGATGACCCACAAACGGTGAGGAGAATCGCCCTGCACTTGATCTCTGTTTCAGCTGTGTCCAATTCATTGGCCACAAAGTACTGGTCAGGGCGCTCAACAAAGGCTTCCCAATCATCACCCTCAACAAATCTCTCAAGAATTCCAACGGCAGCCATTTCCGCGTGAAAGTTCGTGATCCGTTACTCGTCGCCAATTTGTTATGCTCAGAATAAATCCACAGGACGATATCACAAGTATATGTTGTGACCTTGGTCTCTTTATTCAGACTCCAGAGTGGGGAAGCAGCATGGTGAATCACTCTTTATACCTGCTTGCCCCAGGGTGCACAGGTGACCCACAGGTGTGCCCCCTTGTGGCAAGTCTTACATTTTGTTATAGTTTTACATGTATACATAACACTATAGTTTTTGGACTTCACAGCAATTTGCCTACATATTTGCTCCTCTATCTCCCTCCCACTGTTTGGGGGTCTATAATACATGCCCAGCAGTGTGATCGACCCTTTTTTATTTTTCAATTCGACCCATATGGCCTCATTTGATGATCTCTCTAACATATCATCCCTCCTCACCGCTGTAATAGTTTCTTTAATCAGTACTGCAACCACCCCCCTCCCTTTTTACCCCCCTCTCTATCTTGTCTAAAAATTCTGTAGCCAGGAATATTGATCTGCCAAACCTGCCCCTCTTTAAGCCATGTTTATTTACCACAGGTGCCCATTTGGAATTCGCTCGGCTGCAGCGATATTCCAGAGGAATATGGAAAGTTTACTGAAGTCCGTTCTCAGAACTTTCATGTTCCAAGATGACATCCTGATCACTGGTCGTGACTCCAAGGAACATCTGAACAATCTGGAAGCAGTTCTACTGCGTTTGTACAGAGTGGGACTCAGACTTAAACGCTCGAAGTGCATTTTCATGGCACCGGAGGTCGAATTGCTTGGGAGGAAATTTGCCGCTGATGACATCAGACCTACTGATGTGAAAACCAAAGCCATCAAGAATACACCCAAGCCGCAGAACGTGACGGAGCTGCATTCATTCCTGGGTCTACTCAAATACTTTGGTAACTTCCTACCGAAATTGATCACCTTACTTGAACCACTGCACATGCTATTGAGAAAAGGCAACAACTGGATGTGGGGCGCATTGCAAGACAGAGCTTTCGAGAAAGCCACCAATCTGCTTTGCTCGAACAAGCTTCTGGTACATTATGACCCATGAAAACGTTTAGTTTTGGCCTGTGACGCATCGTCATATGGAATTGGTTGCGTGTTACAACAAGCCAATGAGTCGGGGAAACTTCAAGCTGTCGGGTATGCATCCAAAACTTTGTCTAAAGCAGAAAGAGCCTACAGTATGGTAGAAAAAGAAGCTTTAGCGTGTGTGTACGGTGTTAAAAAATGCATCAATACCTGTTCGGTCTGAGGTTTGAATTAGAGACCTATCACAAGCCGCTCATTTCGTTGTCTTCCGAAAGCAAAGGTGTCAATACCAACGCTTCATCCCGCTTCCAAAGGTGGGCACTGACATTATCTGCCTATGATTATGTCATTCGGCACAAACCTGGCACAAAGGTGGAAACGCCACAACTGGCAGACTTAATGTTAATCATGGATGCTTTTTGAAGTGAAGGCACCCCCGTCACGGCTCAACAAGTTAAGTCCTGGACCAGCCAGGACCTGATATTATCGGTGGTAGAGGGTTGCATCCTCAAAGGAAGTTGGTCTGCCATACCTAAGCAAATGTGCGAGGAGGCCAAACCGTACATTCGTCGCAAGGACGAACTGTCTATTCAAGCAGATTGCATATTGTGGGGCAATCGAGTTGTAATGCCTAAGAAAGGGAGAGAGAAATTTGTGCGTGAGTTACACTGCACACATCCTGATATAGTGATGATGAAGGCCATCAGCAGGTCCCACGTATGGTGGCCAGGACTTGATTCTGAACTGGAAGCATGCGTGCATCAGTGCAACACCTGCATGCAGCTCAGCAAAGCATCAGCGGAATCGCGCTGAGTCTGTGGTCATGGCTATCCAAAACTTGGTCCAGGATCCATGTAGATTTTGCAGGTCCCTTCCTAGGCAAGATGTTTTTAGTGGTGGTGGATGCTTATTTGAAGTGGATAGAATGCATAATCATGTCATCCAGTACGTCCACGGCAACCATAGAGAATCTCAATGTCATGTTCGCGACACATGGTCTGCCTAACATAGTGGTGAGCGACAATGGGTCATGCTTCACCAGTCAGGAGTTTCAGGAGTTTAACAGCATAAAATATGTAAGGTCAGCACCATTCAAGCCTGCATCCAATGGGCAAGCAGAACGTGCAGTACAAATTATCAAGCAAAGCATGAGGAGAGTAACCCAAGAGTCACTGCAGACCCACTTGTCTTGCATACTACTGAGTTACAGGGCAAGACCCCACATACTCAGAGGGGTCTCACCTGCTGAACTCCTGATGAAAAGAGGTCTTAAGACCAAGTTATCTCTTGTACACCCAGATTTACGTAATCATGTTGAATACAGAAGACAGAGTCAACAAGGATACCATGATCGTGCAACTATGTCACGTGAGATTTCTGTTAATGATCCTGTATATGTGTTGAATTATGGTCAGGGTCCCAAATGGATTGCTGCTCCGGTCATGGCCAAGGAGGGCAACAGAATATTTGTTATTAAGCTCAAGAATGGGCAAACTTTCAGCAAACACATGGATCAAACAAAGCTGAGGCACACAGATGAGCCAGAGCAGTCGGACAAAGAAACCGTCGATGACCAACCAATCTACCAGCAGCCTTCAGTGGACTCAAGGGTCATCAATGATCTCAGAATTTCCATTACGGACTTGTTCAAAAAAAATGGACTTGCAACTCCTGACATGACCACAGCCGCCCCAACAAGTCAGCCATCCAGCCACGAGCTACAACAGACTCCGGACCCAAGGCCAGAATCGAACTGAGACGGTCAACCCAAGGAAGAGGCATATAAATTGGCCAGAAAAAGCAGCAAACCTGAGGACTGGAAGTAATTTAGAATTCAGCAGAGGAGGACAAAGGGTTTAATTAGGAGGAGGGAAATAGAGTATGAGAGGAAGCTTGCTGGGAACATAAAAACTGACTGGAAAAGCTTCTATAGATATGTGAAAAAGATTAGTGAAGACAAATGTAGGTCCCTTGCAGTTCGATTCAGGTGAATTTATAATGGCGTACAAAGAAATGGCGGTCCAGTTAAACAAATACTTTGGTTCTGTCTTCACGAAGGAAGACATGAATAACCTTCCGGAAATATTAGGGGACCGACGGTCGAGCGAGAAGGAGGAACTGAAGAAAATCCTTATTAGTCAGGAAATTGTGTTCGGGAAATTGATGGGATCGAAGGCCGATAAATCCCCAGGGCCTGATAGTCTGCATCCCAGAGTACTTAAGGAAGTGGCCCTAGAAATAGCAGATGCATTGGTGGTCATTTTCCAACAGTCTATTGACTCTGGATCAGTTCCTATAGACTGGAGGGTAGCTAATGTAACACCACTTTTTTAAAAAGGAGGGAGAGAGAAAACAGGGAATTATAGACTGGTTAGCTTGACATCGGGAGTGGGGAAAATGTTGGAATCAATTATTAAAGATGTAATAGCGGCGCATTTGGAAAGCAGTGACAGGATCAGTCCAAGTCAGCATGGATTTATGGAAGGGAAATCCTGCTTGACAAATCTTCTAGAATTTTTTGAAGATGTAACTAGTAGAGTGGACAAGGGAGAACCAGTGGATGTGGTGTATTTGGACTTTCAAAAGGCTTTTGACAAGGTCCCACACAAGAGATTAGTGTGCAAAATTAAAGGTATTGGGAGTAATGTATTGATGTGGATAGAGAACTGGTTGGCAGACAGGAAACAAAGAGGAGGAATAAACGGGTCCTTTTCAGAATGGCAGGTAGTGACTATTGGGGTACCGCAAAGTTCAGTGCTGGGACCCCAGCTATTTACAATATACATTAATGATTTAGACAAAGAAATTGAATGTAATATCTCCAAGTTTGCAGATGACACTAAGGGCCCAGGTTTCCACAGGATAAAAAACGGGCGCCCCTCCGAGCTGGGCACCCGTTTTTCGCGCCTAAAACGGCGCCAGAAAAAAAACACGCTATTCTTGAGCGCTTTGCAGCTCCTTGTCTGTTTGGCGCGGCGCCCAGGGGGGCGGAGCCTACACTCGCGCCAATTTTGTAAGTGGGAGGGGGCGGGTACTATTTAAATTAGTTTTTTTCCTGCCGGCAACGCTGCGCGTGCGCGTTGGAGCGTTCGCGCATGCTCAGTGTGAAAAAAACATTGGCACTCGGCCATTTTTGTAGTTCTTTGTAGCTGTTTAATTTTTGAACATTTTTTAATAAAAGCACATTGCCATCAGCACATCAGCACTGAGGCTTCTTGCAGCCTTCTCACTGTCTCCTTCCCCTCCCCACCCTCCACGGCAACAAACGGCGGTTTCCTCCCACTCCCTCCCCTCCGCGGCAACAAACCGCTGTCTCCTTCCCCTCCCTCCCCTCCGCGGCAACAAACCGCTGTCTCCTTCCCCTCCCTCCCCTCCGCGGCAACAAACCGCTGTTTCCTTCCCCTCCCTCCCCTCTGCGGCAACAAACCGCTATCTCCTTCCCCTCCCTCCCCTCCGTGGCAACAAACCGCTGTCTCCTTCCCCTCCCTCCCCTCCGTGGCAACAAACCGCTGTCTCCTTCCCCTCCCTCCCCTCCGTGGCAACAAACCGCTATCTCCTTCCCCTCCCTCCCCTCCGCGGCAACAAACCGCTGTCTCCTTCCCCTCCCTCCCCTCCGCGGCACCAAACCGCTGTCTCCTTCCCCTCCCTCCCCTCCGCGGCACCAAACCGCTGTCTCCTTCCCCTCCCTCCCCTCCGCGGCGGCAAACGGCGGTTTCCTTCCCCACCCCCCGCGGCAACGAACGATGGCTGAAGCACTTTCACACAGGTAGGAAGATGGTTTATTTAATCTTTTCTTTGCTTATAAATGTTTATTCAGGTTGGATTTATTTGTATAATATTTGTAGAAGTATAAATAAGGATTTATTGTAGAATTTAATGACTTCCCTTTCCCCCCGCCTTCCCCCCCACCTCGTTCTGGACGCCTAATTTGTAAACTGCGCCTGATTTTTTAATGTGTAGAACAGGTTTTTTCAGTTCTCCAAAAATCTTCACTTGCTCCATTCTACTTTAGTTTGGAGTACGTTTTCACTGTGGAAACTTTGAAATCAGGCATCAGTGGCCGGACACGCCCCCTTTTGAAGAAAAAATTCTGTTCCAAAGTAGAACTGTTCTACCTCACTAGAACTGCAGAAAAAAAAATGTGGAGAATTGCGAGTTCTCCACCAGTTGCTCCTAAAAATCAGGCGCAAATCATGTGGAAACTTGGGCCCTAAGCTGGGTGGCAGTGTGAACTGTGAGGAGGATGCTAAGAGGCTGCAGGGTGACTTGGACAGGTTAGGTGAGTGGGCAAATGCATGGCAGATGCAGTATAATGTCGATAAATGTGAGGTTATCCATTTTGATGGCAAAAACAGGAAGGCAGAATATTATCTGAATGGTGACAGATTAGAAAAAGGGGAGGTGCAACGAGACCTAGGTGTCATGGTACATCAGTCATTGAAAGTTGGCATGCAGGTACAGCAGGCGGTGAAGGCAAATGGCATATTGGCCTTCATAGCGAGAGGATTTGAGTATCGGAGCAGGGAGGTCTTATTGCAATTGTACAGGGCCTTGGTGAGGCCTCACCTGGAATATTGTGTACAGTTTTGATCTCCTAATCTGAGGAAGGACATTCTTGCTATTGAGGGAGTGCAGCGAAGGTTCACCAGACTGATTCCCGGGATGGCAGGACTGACATACAAAGAAAGACTGGATCGACTAGGCTTATATTCACTGGAATTTAGAAGAATGTGACGGGATCTCATAGAAACATATAAAATTCTAACAGGATTGGACAGGTTAGATACAGGAAGAACGTTCCCGATGTTGGGGAAGTCCAAAACCAGGGGTCACAGTCTAAGGATAAGGGGTAAGCCATTTAGGACCAAGATGAGGACACACTTCTTCACTCAGAGAATTGTGAACCTATAGAATTCTCTAGTACAGAAAGTTGTTGAGGCCAATTCGTTAGATATATTCAAAAGGGAGTTAGATGTGGCCCTTACTGCTAAAGGGATCAAGGGGTATGGAGAGAAAGCAGGAATGGGATACTGAAGTTGCATGATCAGCCATGATCATATTGAATGGTGGTGCAGGCTCGAAGGGCTGAATGGCCTACTCCTGCATCTATTTTCTATGTAACCAAGGAGCGTAAAGCACCGGACCATCTCAATCTGTGAAAGACTGTGATAAGATCTCAGAGGAGAGTATTGTCATGTATGTACATGCTGTTTGTAGCCACCAGATGGTGTCATTGTTGGAGGCCACTGAGCAGCACGCACATGGTGCTGCTCAGGTATAAAAGGCCAGCCATTTTGAGTGTCAGGCACTTTGGGCTGTAATAAAGCAGAAACAAGGTTGTACCTTTTTCAGTTAAACAATACTCAGTTTGTACCTTTATTGCATACATAACAGAGACGATGGCTAGGGAATGGAGTTTGTGGTGGGAACCAAAGCAATGCAATCAGCCACAATAAGATTGTGGATGGCAAGGACACGTGTTTGCAAATGAACGGACATTCTGGAGGGAAATGCAGAGAGGGGTAGTGATTGTTGATCTGCTGAGAGGGCTGAGGGGGACTGGAAGGAGCTTAGCGAGATTAGCCTCCAGTTGTCCGCTGGGTGGGAAGATCAGCGAGAGAGAAGGATGGCGCAGTTGGGGTTGCTGCTTTTAAGGTTCTACAGAAAATGCAGAGAGAGGCACAGTGAGAAGTTTTCAGTTTATCTAAAAGGGATTCCTGTCTGAGACAGCGGCAGGAGAGTAGGACAGTCAACGAATAGTGAGTTGGATAGCGATTGAGGAAGCAAAGTACCCGTGAGGGGAGAAATGAAAGGTGGCATGACTTGGTGAAAGGAAAGGGGAGGAGACAGAAGGGAGCACCCCAAGAGGGATAAAGAGAAACAAAAGGGACATAGAAGTAAGGTCTTGAGTCCGGAGCAGCAGCCAAAGTACACACGTGACTAGACACAGGAAATTCTGGGTACATAGGCATGGCAAAGATTAGGATAGTTTTTAGCTAATATTCATCTGACAATCAATACTACCAAAATAGATTAATTAGTCAATTATCTCATTGCTGTTGGTGGGACTTTGCAGTGCACACTGTCTACATAATAACTGTGACTACATTTAAAAACTTCAATAGCTAAAAACTGCTTGAGATGTCCTGAGGATATGAAAGATGCTATGCAAAAGCAAATTCTTTCCTTCCTTTAAATTGTTCTTCCACCACTGGTTCTGTAGCCCAGATTTCCTGAACCAACAGCCAGATGAAAGTTTTGTTAGACCAGGAAGACATGTTTTTTCCTGGAATTCCTAGCATCTCCTGGTGGTCTAATTGTGTCCGATAAATGTGCTGCTCCAGCAGTGGCGTGATCTACACATGCTCCTTCAGTGATGTCAAGACTTCATGCCCCATTCATTTTGTGTAACGTGGCAGCACTTGTTGATGATGTCATGAGGCCATTGTGCCATGCATGCATGACGGCAAATTTGTCACCAGCACGTTGCGGTGTCTCTTCCCCTCTGCAGTCAGTTCACAGGGAATCTGATAGTGTAAGTTAAGAGTAAATTTGGGAGAGCACTGCTTAGACCGCATTCCTGACACAAGGCCTACATTATCAAAGGCCTTTTAAGAGTAGTTGATGTTATCTATCAAAAAGTAAACTAAAGAAAGAACTTGCATTTATATAGTGCCTTTCATGATCTCAGGATGGTCCAAAGTGCTATACAACCAAAGAAGTACTTTTGAAGGGCAGTACTGTTATAATATAGGAAATGCGGCAGCCAAAATGTGGGCAGCAAGCTCCCTCAAACGGCAATGTGATAATGACCAGTTGATCTGTTTTTGCGATGTTGCTTGAGGGACAAATATTGGTCAGGACACAGGGGAGACCCACCTGCTCTTCTCTTAAATGGAAGCAGCCTGCAGGGATAAAGCAAAAAACCACAGTCAGTTCCGACGAAGGCTTTCTACTGAAGTTTTTAATTGTTTTTCTCTCACATGGCCCTTGATGGACTGGCCTGAGTTTACAGCGTTTTCTGTTTTTCAGCATGGCCCAGTATGAGCTTCCTTTCGACCATAATTTTCGCATTAGTTACAGGACCCTGTTGGATAAAATAGGGAAGTGGTGAAAACTGGAGTCAAGAAAAGCAGTAGTTCAGATTGCACCACTACACTGTGAAACATTATTCGAATAATAATTTCACTATGTCTTTTTCAGAAACTCTATTGGGTGAGGGGAAGAAACCTACATATATAAAAAGGGATTCGTGGTCGCTGAGGCGTGAGTCCGGGGTCGGAGGCCTACAAAAGGCTGCGAGAGGCAGCGGGATTCGTGGTCGCTGAGGCGTGAGTCCGGGGTCGGAGGCCTACAAAAGGCCGTGAGAGGCAGCGGGATTCGTGGTCGCTGAGGCGTGAGTCCGGGGTCGGAGGCCTACAAAAGGCCGCGAGAGGCAGCGGGATTTGTGGTCGCTGAGGCGTGAGTCCGGGGTCGGAGGCCTACAAAAGGCCGTGAGAGGCAGCGGGATTCGTGGTCGCTGAGGCGTGAGTCCGGGGTCGGAGGCCTACAAAAGGCCGCGAGAGGCAGCGGGATTTGTGGTCGCTGAGGCGTGAGTCCGGGGTCGGAGGCCTACAAAAGGCCACGAGAGGCAGCGGGATTCGTGGTAGCTGAGGCGTGAGCCTGGGGTCGGAGGCCTACAAAAGGCGTACTTGTGCAGCTACAGGGAGAAGGCAAAAAAGAAGTAGAAAGAAACACAAAGGTGACGTCACAGCCTAGTGGGTAAGTGATTGGCTGGTGATTGGTGAGTAGTTTTTCTTTTTCTTTTTTATATTAGTCGGTAACTTTTAACATTGTGTTGCCAATTTAAGTGTATCTAAGGGTTAAGTCATGGCAGGAGAGCTCGGTCGGGTGTTATGCTCCTCCTGTAACATGGAGGGAAGTGTGCGGGAAGTGTATCCGCCTCGAGCTCCTGACGGTCCGCGTTGTGGAGTTGGAGCTGAGGGTGGATTCACTCTGGAGCATCCACGATGCTGAGAATGACGTGAGTATCACGTGTAGCGAGTTGGTCTTACCGCAGGAGAAGGGTCCACAGCCAGATAGGGAATGGAAGACCAGCAGGAAGAGTAGTGCAAGGAAGGTAGTGCAGGGGTCTCCTGTGGTCATCCCCCTGCAAAACAGATACACTGCTTTGAGTACTGTTGGGGGGGATGACTCATCAGGGGAGGGCAGCAGCAGCCAAGTTCATGGCACCATGGCTGGCTCTGCTGCACAGGAGGGCAGGAAAAAGAGTGGGAGAGCGATAGTGATAGGGGATTCAATGGTGAGGGGAATAGATAGGCGTTTCTGCGGCCGCAACCGAGACTCCAGGATGGTATGTTGCCTCCCTGGTGCAAGGGTCAAGGATGTCTCGGAGCGGGTGCAGGACATTCTGAAAAGGGAGGGAGAACAGCCAGTTGTCGTGGTGCACATTGGTACCAACGACATAGGTAAAAAAAGGGATGAGGTTCTACGAAACGAATTTAAGGAGCTAGGAGCTAAATTAAAAAGTAGGACCTCAAAAGTAGTAATCTCGGGATTGCTACCAGTGCCACGTGCTAGTCAGAGTAGGAATCGCAGGATAGCGCAGATGAATACGTGGCTTGAGCAGTGGTGCAGCAGGGAGGGATTCAAATTCCTGGGGCATTGGAACCGGTTCTGGGGGAGGTGGGACCAGTACAAACCGGACGGTCTGCACCTGGGCAGGACCAGAACCAATGTCCGAGGGGGAGTGTTTGCTAGTGCTGTTGGGGAGGAGTTAAACTAATATAGCAGGGGGATGGGAACCAATGCAGGGAGACAGAGGGAGACAAAAAGGAGGCAAAAGCAAAAGACAGAAAGGAGATGAGGAAAAGTGGAGGGCAGAGAAACCCAAGGCAAAGAACAAAAAAGGCCACTGTACAGCAAAATTCTAAAAGGACAAAGGGTGTTAAAAAAACAAGCCTGAAGGCTTTGTGTCTTAATGCAAGGAGTATCCGCAATAAGGTGTATGAATTAACTGTGCAAATAGATGTTAACAAATATGATGTGATTGGGATTACGGAGACATGGCTCCAGGATGATCAGGGCTGGGAACTCAACATCCAGGGGTATTCAACATTCAGGAAGGATAGAATAAAAGGAAAAAGAGGTGGGGTAGCATTGCTGGTTAAAGAGGAGATTAATACAATAGTTAGGAAGGACATTAGCTTGAATGATGTGGAATCTATATGGGTAGAGCTGCAGAACACCAAAGGGCAAAAAACGTTAGTGCGAGTTGTGTACAGGCCTCCAAACAGTAGTGGTGATGTTGAGGAGGGCATCAAACAGGAAATTAGGGGTGCATGCAATAAAGGTGCAGCAGTTATAATGGGTGACTTTAATATGCACATAGATTGGGCTAGCCAAACTGGAAGCAATACGGTGGAGGAGGATTTCCTGGAATGCATAAGGGATGGTTTTCTAGACCAATATGTCGAGGAACCAACTAGGGGGGAGGCCATCTTAGACTGGGTGTTGTGTAATGAGAGAGGATTAATTAGCAATCTCATTGTGCGAGGCTCCTTGGGGAAGAGTGACCATAATATGGTGGAATTCTGCATAATTCTGTTAATTCAGAGACCATGGTCCAGAACTTAAAGAAGGGTAACTTTGAAGGTATGAGGCGTGAATTGGCTGGGATAGATTGGTGAATGATACTTAAGGGGTTGACTGTGGATGGGCAATGGCAGACATTTAGAGACCGCATGGATAAAAGACAACAATTGTACATTCCTGTCTGGCGTAAAAATAAAAAAGGGAAGGTGGCTCAACCGTGGCTATCTAGGGAAATCAGGGATAGTATTAAAGCCAAGGAAGTGGCATACAAATTGGCCAGATATAGCAGCGAACCCGGGGACTGGGAGAAATTTAGAACTCAGCAGAGGAGGACAAAGGGTTTGATTAGGGCAGGGAAAATGGAGTACGAGAAGAAGCTTGCAGGGAACATTAAGGCGGATTGCAAAAGTTTCTATAGATATGTAAAGAGAAAAAGGTTAGTAAAGACAAACGTAGGTCCCCTGCAGTCAGAATCAAGGGAAGTCATAACGGGGAACAAAGAAATGGCAGACCAATTGAACAAGTACTTTGTTTCGGTATTCACTAAGGAGGACACAAACAACCTTCCGGATATAAAAGGGGTCAGAGGGTCTAGTAAGGAGGAGGAACTGAGGGAAATCTTTATTAGTCGGGAAATTGTGTTGGGGAAATTGATGGGATTGAAGGCCGATAAATCCCCAGGGCCTGATGGACTGCATCCCAGAGTACTTAAGGAGGTGGCCTTGGAAATAGCGGATGCATTGACAGTCATTTTGCAATATTTCATTGACTCTGGATCAGTTCCTATGGAGTGGAGGGTAGCCAATGTAACCCCACTTTTTAAAAAAGGAGGGAGAGAGAAAACAGGGAATTATAGACCGGTCAGCCTGACCTCAGTAGTGGGTAAAATGATGGAATCAATTATTAAGGATGTCATAGCAGCGCATTTGGAAAATGGTGACATGATAGGTCCAAGTCAGCATGGATTTGTGAAAGGGAAATCATGCTTGACAAATCTTCTGGAATTTTTTGAGGATGTTTCCAGTAAAGTGGACAAAGGAGAACCAGTTGATGTGGTATATTTGGACTTTCAGAAGGCTTTCGACAAGGTCCCACACAAGAGATTAATGTGCAAAGTTAAAGCACATGGGATTGGGGGTAGTGTGCTGATGTGGATTTAGAACTGGTTGTCAGACAGGAAGCAAAGAGTAGGAGTAAATGGGTACTTTTCAGAATGGCAGGCAGTGACTAGTGGGGTACCGCAAGGTTCTGTGCTGGGGCCCCAGCTGTTTACATTGTACATTAATGATTTAGACGAGGAGAGTAAATGTAGTATCTCCAAATTTGCGGATGACACTAAGTTGGGTGGCAGTGTGAGCTGCGAGGAGGATGCTATAAGGCTGCAGAGTGACTTGGATAGGTTAGGTGAGTGGGCAAATGCATGGCAGATGAAGTATAATGTGGATAAATGTGAGGTTATCCACTTTGGTGGTAAAAACAGAGAGAATGGTGACAGATTAGGAAAAGGGGAGGTGCAACGAGACCTGGGTGTCATGGTACATCAGTCATTGAAGGTTGGCATGCAGGTACAGCAGGCGGTTAAGAAAGGAAATGGCATGTTGGCCTTCATAGCGAGGGGATTTGAGTACACGGACAGGGAGCTGTTGCTACAGTTGTACAGGGCCTTGGTGAGGCCACACCTGGAGTATTGTGTACAGTTTTGGTCTCCTAACTTGAGGAAGGACATTCTTGCTATTGAGGGAGTGCAGCAAAGATTCACCAGACTGATTCCCGGGATGGTGGGACTGACCTATCAAGAAAGACTGGATCAACTGGGCTTGTATTCACTGGAGTTCAGAAGAATGAGAGGGGACCTCATAGAAACGTTTAAAATTCTGACGGGTTTAGACAGGTTAGATGCAGGAAGAATGTTCCCAATGTTGGGGAAGTCCAGAACCAGGGGTCACAGTCTAAGGATAAGGGGTAAGCCATTTAGGACCGAGATGAGGAGAAACTTCTTCACCCAGAGAGTGGTGAACCTGTGGAATTCTCTACCACAGAAAGTAGTTGAGGCCAATTCACTAAATATATTCAAAAGGGAGTTAGATGAAGTCCTTACTACTCGGGGTATCAAGGGGTATGGCGAGAAAGCAGGAATGGGGTACTGAAGTTTCATGTTCAGCCATGAACTCGTTGAATGGCGGTGCAGGCTAGAAGGGCTGAATGGCCTGCTCCTGCACCTATTTTCTATGTTTCTATGTTTCTATATATGTATAGTTTGCAGTATCACCTTGGCTCACCTTGCCTTTGGGTGTGAATGTTGTATGTTCAGGTCCTACTCTAGGGCTTGGGCCCGTAATCCAGACTGACACTCCAGTGCAGTACGGAGGGAGTGCTGCACTATTGGAGGTGTTATGTTTCAGCTGAGTTGCCTGTTCAGGTGGTTAATCCATTACACTATATCAAGAGGAATAGGAAATCCTCCCAGTCTCTTGGGCAACATTCCTTCCAACAGCAACAAAACAACCCAGATGAATTGTAATTCACCTCATCCTTGTTTTCAAATCCCTCCATGGCCTTTCCCATCCCTATTTCTGTAACCTCTCCCAGCCCTTCAACCCGCCACGATCTCTGTGCTCCTCTAATTATGGCCTCTTGCGCAATCCCAATTTTAATCGTTCCATCATTGGTGGCCATGCCTTGAGCTGCCTTGGCCCTAAACTCTTGAATTCCCTCCCTTAACCTCTCTGTCTCCACCTCTTTTCTCTTCCTTAAAGATGCTCCTTAAAATCTACTTTGATCCAGTTTTTGGACATGCAACATCCAGTTTTTGTGGCTCGGTGTTTGACAATGCTCCTGTGAAGTGCCTGGGGATATTTTACTATGTTAAAGGTACTATATAAATGCAAGTTGGGTGTTGTTGTTATTGCTCTTTGTAAGATATTACTGGTGCAGGATTACTGCTCTATTTGACTATTCAACAGACTTCAAAGTCGACACTTCAAAGTTATATACTGTAGGTGAAGTACTTTGAGGTGTGAAATGTGTAATATGCACTAGAGAAGACATTTGAACTCTAATGTGTTCACTTGCATTTTATTTCACATTTTCCTATGTTTGGAACATTTGTTTTATTTTATAATCGTGTTCTCGGTGGGTTGTAGGGGTTGGAGGAGATTATAGAGATAAGGACGGGAAAGACCATGGAGGAATTTGAAAACAAGGATGAGATGAATGTTCCATACCGAAAAGGTCACTCCACATCCTGTGTCCAACAAATGTGCCCATGCAGTCTGGGATGACTCCCCCTTACTTTCTCTTTCTTGCTCTCTTTCTCCAGTTGATCAGAAAGTCACACTATGGGAAACTGCCCCCGTAAACACACCAACTTGCCATCCCATGGCATGGCAGAGTGCAGCACAGCATAATATGCTCGACCAGAAACAGTGGTAGAAACAGAATCCACAATTGCTTCTAAAAAAGTGAATCAATATTTTGAAAAAGAAAAAAATGACTGGGCATGGTACACGAGGTGGATTATTTTTCCACAGAGCCAACACTGATGCGATGGCCCTAATGGCCTCCTTCTGTGCTTGAAAATTCTGCAGCTCCATGTCTGGCACTGGGTTCAAGTCCAGCCCACACTGATGTAAGTCTCCTCTGTAAATTGTGAAATAATTATGGGCACTCTTGACCCAATTTCTAGTGAGGCAACATTCTCCATATTTGACAGTAATTTGAAATCCTATACTGCAAGGACACATAATGGCAGGTATGAGAAATGCAGAAATGCAGTGGGATCACTTATTGGGTTAAAGTATTGGGTTGGAGCAGTCGAGAAGGAACTTTATTATGCATCCAATTGATGCTATACCTGATATTGATGAGACAGTGTAAAATGAGCTAACCATTGTGCATGACCTGACCCTGGGTTACTTATTGGAAGGAGCTTTACTCTGACTCCAGTCCTGGGAGAGCTTAATGAGACAGTGTAGAGGGAGCTTCAGTCTGCATCCTGTGCAATTGCTTGGTGCAGGATACTGGATGCCTGAAGTGGATAGGGTTTCCCTTCATAGCAATAATATCCCAGAACCTGATAAGCATAAAAGTCTCTCACACGCGCACAAAATTGAGTTGGAACACAATGAAAAAGATGGAAGCTGCAATAGATTCAGTAGTCGAAGGGTTAAAGAATTCAGCCAATGGTTTCCAATAATGCGCAGAATGCCATAAACATAAACATACACTTACTGAATGTCAGATTTAATGTATTTGTGTCACACTTTGATTCCTTTGTATAAACAGTGTACCAGACACTGAGTGGGGAATAAGAGGGCAGAGGGACAAGGATCAGTCTGGACACAGTTGCATTTCCACATAAAATCAGGATTTAGGTTTGAGGCCTGTATTTGGGAGTCAGATTCCTTATAAGTAGAGGGAAAAATACAAAACCCATCTCTCCACTCTGAGCAAAGAGCATTTTGATAAAATGTCGATTAAAAGCTGTAGTGGGCTTTTAAGTATAAAGTCTCCAAAGCACTTTAATTACTTCAGATAACAACTATGTTTCTGCCCGTCCTTCTTAATACTGGTCACTTTGATATAATAATTAGACACACAATTTAGAGAACACTATGCTCACGTTAATCACTTAAGAAATGTCTCTTTATGCCGAGAGACAGCCCCGAATGGTTTGTCATAATTGGCATCTTTGTGATGCAATGACTCATTCTGCCGTCACTTGCATCATTGCAACCTGTTTACCACACACAGCCATTTTTCAATAAAAGTTATACCCATTTAAAGGGATAATTTTTACGACCACTGATAACTCCGAACAACATTATGAGAGGCTTTGATCAGGTAAATTGGGAAAGCCATTTCCACTGGTTTGTGAATCAGTAACTTCAGGATTAGGATTATCAACAAAAGAATAATGGTATAATTTAGGAGAATTAATAATTATTTTATATACAGAGCATTGTTATGACATGAGGCCCTACCAGAAACAGAGATGGAAGCAGAATCTGTGATAGTTTTTGAACGGGAAGGGGGTAAATATAAAAAAGACAAATTTAGAAAGTTATGTAACCAGGGCAGAGGAATGTGATTGAGTGGAGAGCTTTTGCTTAAATTTCTTTAGTTTCAATTCCAGCATTCACATCCTTTTTGAGGAGTGAATACCAGATTTCCACTATCCTTTGTGTGAAAAAAGTGCTTCCTGATTTCACTTCTAAATGGCCTGGCTCTAATTTTAAAATGGAGAACATGATGTGTATAGCATGGGAGTTTTAACCAAGAAAAGACTGTTTTTGGCATGGGCATCATTACAATCCTTGGCAAAGAAAAATCAAAAAATCCTGATGATCCTCATCATTCATCACTGACATCAGATCATAGTCTCTCTGTGCTATAAAGTTAAAAAGGGTTAAATTCAATAAACTTCTGAAAATGGGCCCAGGTATCATGATGCGCAATTTGTCCATGCCAGTTGAGTCCAATGCAGACAGCACGTGCTGCCTGCTAATTTAAATGATTGCAACATGCAGCCCAGCACTAAACGCACTTGAGTGGCTGCACGCCACAGCAGGGGGCCCAGGTTCATGTAAGGCTAGCACCGCTTAAAGCTAGCCTGCACTACTTAAAGCCAGCCTGCACCTCTTAAAGGGGAGAAGGATTCTGGCTGGAACAGCTGGTGGAATGGCTGGGGAAGAAATACTGACCTGCAAGAAGACACTAATGGCACAACAGGGGAGAAAGCGTGCTCCAAGATTCTCAGATGCTGCACTGGAGGCCGTGGTAGAGGAGGTGGACAGGAGGAGAGAGGTCCTCTATCCATAGGGAGCCAGGAGGCCCTCCAGACAAACTCTGCAAAGGGAACAGGTAGCCTTAGTGATTAATACCAGGAGTCAAGACCTGAAGGCATGGATGCAGTGCTTCAAGAAGTTCAATGACTTCACATGAGTGGTCAAGGTCAGTGACTTCATCTTTGAATGCCATATCCCACCAAATGTACCACTAGCCTCGCACACTGCTCAATGCATCACACCCCCATCACTCACCTACCAACAATCTCTATCAAACAGGAATCATGCCTCACATTCATAGCTTCACTTCACCCTCACACACTCAGCACTGCCACAAGCCTCACATCCACATCTCACAGCTTGCACATGCTGACAGCTATTCAACCATGACAGGCACATCACCCAAACACTATGCACCACACTCACTGACACACATCTTTCTCTCTTGCAGGACAAAGTGGCGCATAACCGAAGGCAGCCGGGACTACCCATAGGGGAACAGGCATGCTTGCATGACCTAACTCCCATGGAGGAGACAGTGGTCACCATCATTGGACCAGTCATCACTGAGCCCGTGGCCAGCGCGCGGCTGAAACAATCGAAGATGATGGTATCCTCATACCTAGTCCTCCTTCTCACATCCCACTTGCCCCGCATTATATCATTTACAAGATGCAGATAGCGTGAGCATGCACCTCTTACTTTCCCCGCTCCCCACACCGCAACCCTACCCTTGTGCCTTTCTCCTTTCAGAAACCTAAGAATTGCAACCTGGCCAGGCAGTAGTGGCTGAGTAAGGGATGGAAGAGGAAGAAGGCAGTGATGATGAAGACAGGGCACCATCAGTCGATTTTGCACTTGTGGCCACCAGGTCAGATACTGACACTCCGCGTAATTTAGAGGACAGTTTAGATAGGGGCTCTGCACATGGTGAGACACTAAGCATGAGTGGCCTGCAGCCAGGGCAGGGGAAGGGTAGCGCAGGTGCCAGCTCCCCAGATGACGAGGTTGTACACGAGTTCTGCTGCAGAGGTCTCAGATGAGCACTTTTATGGGGTAAGCTACAGAAAAAGACTGATGGGTATGCTCAATGAAGTGCTTGGTGCATTGAAAAGCTTCCCAGAAAGCCTTCAGTCAATGTCAAGGAGCACGGTGAAATCTGGCACCAACTCAGCACAGGCTTTGCGCAAAGCTAGGAGCCCATTCTTTCCAGCATGGAAGTGGTGGCCAACTCCATTCGCACACTTGTGGACCTGACCATGATGCAGCGTCTGATGGCCGATGTCTCAGCTTCCATTACAGCACAAGCAGAAGCTACCGAATGTCATTGTGCTGCAATGGAAGCTTTAGACTTCCGTTACGCAAGGTCAGCTTGCTGAGATTCAAACTCAGACTGCTCTTACTCAGGATCAGCTTGCTGCCATGCAAGCTCAGACTGCTGCCATGATGGCTGCAGATACCAGTGTCCTAAGGGGCTTGCAGTGTATCACAGCAGTCCAGCAATCTGTCCTCCAATAGATTACTAGGATTGCTGAGATGCCACCCCAGGGGAATGGCAATGGCTCTGTAGAGAATGAACCTGCTGTCCTCTCTCAGGATGACAGCATTCATTCTCCCAACACTGCCCTTGCTGATGCTTATCAGCTAACCAGCCTGGACTGCTGCCGCCTATGCCAAGATGATGCAGTCCATAGCTGGTCTTTCTAGGCCCAAAGCTGCTTGAAGTCATCTTCCAAGGCCATCTGTAGTCTCCTTCACTGAAAGTCAGTAGCCTTCCAACAGCCATGCTGCAGCCACTGGGATAGCACTGCCTAAGAGCTTTAGAACATTCAAAGGTACAATTGGCTAGAATAGACTGGCAAAGGATACTCAAAGGGTTGACGGTGGATAAGCAGTGGCAAGCATTTAAAGATCACATGGATGAACTTCAGCAATTGTTCATCACTGTCTGGAGTGAAAATAAAACTTGGAAGGTGGCTCAACGATGGCTAACAAAGGAAATTAAGGATAGTGTTAAAACCAAGCTAGAGGCATATAAATTGGCTAGAAAAAGCAACAAACCTGAGGACTGGGAGAAATTTAGAATTCAACAGAAGAGGACGAAGGGTTTAATTAAGAGGGGGAAAATAGAGTATGAGAGGAAGCTTGCAGGGAATATAAAAACTGACTGCAAAAGCTTCTATAAATATGTGAAGAGAAAAAGATTAGTAAAGACAAACGTAGGTCCCTTGCAGTCAGATTCAGGTGAATTTATAATGGGGAACAAAGAAATGGCAGACCAATTGAACAAATACTTCAGTTCTGTCTTCATGAAGGAAGATACAAATAACCTTCCGAAGGTACTAGGGGACAGTGGGTCTAGTGAGAAGGAGGAACAGAAGGATATCCTTGTTAGGCGGGAAATTGTGTTAGGGAAATTGATGGGATTGAAGTCTGATAAATCCCCGAGGCCTGATAGTCTGCATCCCAGAGTACTCAAGGAAGTGGCCCGAGAAATAGTGGATGCATTGGTGATCATTTTTCAACAGTCTATCGATTCTGGATCTGTTCTTATGGACTGGAGGATAGCTAATGTAACACCACTTTTTAAAAAAGGAGGGAGAGAGAAAACGGGTAATTATAAATCGGTTAGCCTGACATCAGTAGTGGGGAAAATGTTGGAATCAATCATGAAGGATGAAATAGCAACGCATTTGGAAAGCAGTGACAGGATCGGACCAAGTCAGCATGGATTTATGAAAGGGAAATCATGCTTGACAAATCTTCTGGAATTTTTTGAGGATGTAACTAGCAGAGTGGACAGGGGAGAGCCAGTGGATGTGGTGTATTTGGACTTTCAAAAGGTTTTTGACAAGGTCCCGCACAAGAGATTGGTGTGAAAAATCAAAGCACATGGTATTGTGTGTAGTGTAGTGACGTGGATAGGGAACTGGTTGGCAGACAGGAAACAGAGAGTGGGGATAAACGGGTCCTTTTCAGAATGGCAGGCAGTGACTAGTGGAGTGCCACAGGGCTCAGTGCTGGGACCCCAGCTCTTTACAATGTACATTAACGATTTAGATGAAGGAATAGAGTGTAATAACTCCAAGTTTGCAGATGACACTAAACTGGGTGGTGGTGTGAGCTGTGAGGAGGATGCTAAGAGGCTGCAGGGTGACTTGGACAGGTTAGGTGAGTGGGCAAATGCATGGCAGATACAGTATAATGTGGATAAATGTGAGGTTATCCATTTTGGGGGCAAAAACACGAAGGCAGAATATTATCTGAATGGCGGCAGACTAGGAAAAGGGGAGGTGCAACGAGACCTGGGTGACATGGTTCATCAGTCACTGAAAGTGGGCACACAGGTACAGCAGGCAGTAAAGAAGACAAATGGTATGTTGGCCTTCATAGTTAGGGGATTTGAATATAGAAGCAGGGGGGTCTTAATGCAACTGTACAGGGTCTTAGTGAGGCCTCACCTGGAATATTCAGTTTTGGTCTCCTAGTCTAAGGAAGGATGTTCTTGCTATTGAGGGAGTTCAGCGAAGGTTCACCAGATTGATTCCAGGGATGGCTGGTCTGTCATATGAGGAGAGACTGGATCAACTGGGCCTTTATTCACTGGAGTTCAGAAGGATGAGAGGGGATCTCATAGAAACGTATAAGATTCTGACGGGACTGGACAGGATAGATGCGGGAAGAATGTTCCCGATATTGGGGAAGTCAAGAACCAGGGGACATAGTCTGAGGAGAAGGGGTAGGCCATTTAGGACTGAGATGAGGAGAAACTTCTTCACTCAGAAAGTTGTTAACCTGTGGAATTCCCGGCCACAGAGAGTTGTTGATGCCAGTTCATTGGATATATTCAAGAGGGGGTTAGATATGGCCCTTACGGTTAAGGGGATCAAGGGGTATGGAGAGAAAGCAGGAAAGGGGTACTGAAGGAATGATCAGCCATGATCTTATTGAATGGTGGTGCAGGCTCGAAGGGCCGAATGGCCTACTCTTGCACCTATTTTCTATGTGGTGCAGGAGTAGGCCATTCGGCCCTTCAAGCCTGCACCACCATTCAATAAGATCATGGCTGATCATTCCCTCAGTACCCCTTTCCTGCTTTCTCTCCATACCCCTTGATCCCTTTAGCCGTAAGGGCCATATCTAACTCCCTCTTGAATATATCCAATGAACTGGCATCAACAACTCTCTGCGGTAGAGAATTCCACGGGTTAACAACTCTCTGAGTGAAGAAGTTTCTCCTCATCTCAGTCCTAAATGGCCTACCCCTTATCCTAAGACTATGTCCTCTGGTTCTGGACTTCCCCAACATCGGGAACATTCTTCCTGCATCTAACCTGTCCAGTCCCGTCAGAATCTTATACGTTTCTATGAGATCCCCTCTCATCCTTCTAAACTCCAGTGAATAAAGGCACAGTTGATCCAGTCTCTCCTCATATGACAGTCCAGCCATCCCTGGAATCAGTCTGGTGAACCTTCGCTGCACTCCCTCAATAGCAAGAACATCAATCCTCAGATTAGGAGACCAAAACTGAACACAATATCCCAGGTGAGGCATCACTACGGCCCTGTACAACTGCAGTAAGACCTCCCTGCTCCTATATTCAAATCCCCTAGCTATGAAGGCCAACATACCATTTGCCTTCTTCACCGTCTGCTGTACCTGCATGCCCACTTTCAGTGACTGATGAACCATGACACCCAGGTCTCGTTGCACCTCCCCTTTACGAATCTGCCGCCATTCAGATAATATTCTGCCTTCATGTTTTTGCCCCCAAAATGGATAACCTCACATTTATCCACATTATACTGCATCTGCCATGCATTTGCCCACTCACCTAACCTGTCCAAGTCACACTGCAGCCTCTTAGCGTCCTCCTCACAGCTTACACCGCCACCCAGTTTAGTGTCATCCGCAAACTTGGAGATATTACACTCAATTCCTTCATCTAAATCGTTAATGTGTATTGTAAAGAGCTGGGATCCCAGCACTGAGTCCTGCGGCACTCCACTAGTCACTGCCTGCCATTCTGAAAAGGACCCGTTTATCCCTACTCTCTGTTTCCTGTCTGCCAACCAGTTCTCTATTCACGTCAGTACATTACACACAATACCATGTGCTTTGATTTTGTACACCAATCTCTTTTGCGGGACCTTGTCAAAAGCCTTTTGAAAGTCCAAGTACACAACATCCACTGGCTCTCCCTTGTCCACTCTGCGAGTTACATCCTCAAAAAATTCCAGAAGATTCGTCAAGCATGATTTCCCTTTCATAAATCCATGCTGACTTGGTCCGATCCTGTCACTGCTTTCTAAA
This sequence comes from Pristiophorus japonicus, assembly GCF_044704955.1. Classification (NCBI taxonomy): domain Eukaryota; kingdom Metazoa; phylum Chordata; class Chondrichthyes; family Pristiophoridae; genus Pristiophorus; species Pristiophorus japonicus. Next base: position 486,655,328 of record NC_091977.1, read on the forward strand.
TGCTCGAGTATTTCATCCTTAATGATTGATTTCAAAATTTTCCCCGCTACTGATGTCAGGCTAACCAGTCTATAATTACCCGTTTTCTCTCTCTCTCCTTTTTTAAAAAGTGGTGTTACATTAGCTATCCTCCAGTCCATAGGAACTGATCCAGAGTCGATAGACTGTTGGAAAATGATCACCAATGCATCCACTATTTCTAGGGCCACTTCCTTGAGTACTCTGGGATGCAGACTATCAGGCCCCGGGGATTTATCGGCCTTTAATCCCATCAATTTCCCAAACACTATTTCCCGCCTTATAAGGATATCCTTCAGTTCCTCCTTCTCACTAGACTCACTGTCCCCTAGTACATTCGGAAGGTTATTTGTGTCTTCCTTCATGAAGACAGAACTGAAGTATTTGTTCAATTGGTCTGCCATTTCTTTGTTCCCCATTATAAATTCACCTGAATCTGACTGCAAGGGACCTACGTTTGTCTTCACTAATCTTTTTCTCTTCACATATTTATAGAAGCTTTTGCAGTCAGTTTTTATGTTCCCTGCAAGCTTCCTCTCGTACTCTATTTTCTCCCTCTTAATTAAACCCTTAGTCCTCCTCAGTTGAATTCTAAATTTCTCCCAGTCCTCAGGTCTGTTGCTTTTTCTAGCCAATTTATATGCCTCTTCCTTGGCTTTGTTAGCCTTGGTTGAGCCACCTTACACGTTTTATTTTTACTCCAGACAGGGTTGTACAATTGCTGAAGTTAATCCATGTGATATTTAAATGTTTGCCATTGCTTATCCACCGTCAACCCTTTAAGTATCCTTTGCCAGTCTATTCTAGCCAATTCACGCCTCATACCGTAGAAGTTACCTTTCAGGACCCTAGTTTCCGAATTAACTGTGTCACTCTCCATCTTAATAAAGAATTCTACCATATTATGGTCACACTTCCCCAAGGGGCCTCGCACAACAAGATTGCTAATTAGATCCTTCTCATTACACATCACCCAGTCTAGGATGGCCAGCTCTCTAGTTGGTTCCTCGACAGATTGGTCTAGAAAACCATCCCTAATACACTCCAGGAAATCCTCCTCCACCGCATTGCTACCAGTTTGATTAACCCAATCAATATGTAGATTAAAGTCGCCCATGATAATTGCTGTACCTTTATTGCACACATCCCTTATTTCTTGCTTGATGCTGTCCCCAACCTCACTACTACTGTTTGGTGGTCTGTACACAACTCCCACTAGCGTTTTCTGCCCTTTGGTATTCCGTAGCTCCACCCATACCGATTCCACATCATCCAAGCTAATGTCCTTCCTTATTATTGCATAAATTTCCTCTTTAACCAGCAATGCCACCCCACCTCCTTTTCCTTTCTGTCTATCCTTCCTAAATGTTGAATACCCCTGGATGTTGAGTTCCCAGCCTTGGTCACCCTGGAGCCATGTCTCCGTGATGCCAATTATATCATATCCGTTAACTGCTATCTGTGCAGTTAACTCGTCCACCTTATTCCGAGTACTCCTCGCATTGAGGCACAGAGCCTTCAGGCTTGTCTTTTTAACATCCTTTGCCCCTTTAGAATTTTGGTATAATGTGGCCCTTTTTGTTTTTTGCCTTGGGTTTCTCTGCCCTCCACTTTTAGTATTCTCTTTTCTATCTTTTGCTTCTGCCTTCATTTTATTTCCCTCTGTCTCCCTGCATAGGTTCCCACCCCCCTGCCATGTTAGTTTAACTCCTCCCCAATAGCACTAGCAAACACTCTCCCTAGGACATTGGTTCCGGTCCTGCCCAGGTACAGACCGTCCGGTTTGTACTAGTCCCACCTCCCCCAGAACCGATTCCAATGCCCCAGGAAATTGAATCCCTCCCTCTTGCACCACTGCTCAAGCCACGTATTGATCTGAGTTATCCTGCGATTCCTACTCTGACTAGCACGTGGCACTGGTAGCAATCCTGAGATTACTACCTTTGAGGTCTTACTTTTTAATTTAGCTCCTAGCTCCCTAAATCCGTCTCGTAGGACCTCATCCCGTTTTTTTACTTATATCGTTTGTACCTATATGCACCACGACAACTGGCTGTTCACCCTCCCTTTTCAGAATGTCCTGCACCCGCTCCAAGACATCCTTGACCCTTGCACCAGGGAGACAACATACCATCCTGGAGTCTCTGTTGCCGCCGAAACGCCTATCTATTCCCCTTACAATCGAATCCCCCATCACTATAGCTCTCCCACTCTTTTTCCTGCCCTCCTGTGCAGCAGAGCCAGCCACGGTGCCATGAACTTGGCTGCTGCTGCTCCCCCGTGATGAGTCATTCCCCTCAACAGTCCCAAAAGCGGTGTATCTGTTTTGCAGGGGGATGACCGCAGGAGACCCCTGCACTACCTTCCTTCCACTGCTCTTCCTGCTGGTCACCCATTTACTATCTGGCTGTGTACCCTTTACCTGCGGTGAGACCAGCTCTCTAAACGTGCTATTCATGTCATTCTCAGCATCGTGCATGCTCCAGAGCGAATCCACCCGCAGCTCTATTGCCGCAATGCGGTCCATCAGGAGCTGGAGGCGTCCTTGATGGGAAGCATCCCTGACTTCTCACATAGTGCAGGAGGAGCATAACACGTGTCCGAGCTGTCCTGCCATGACTTAACCCTTAGGTTAACTTAATTTGGCAACAACAATGCTAAAAGGTTACTGACTGATGTAGAAAAGAAAAAGAAAAACTACTTACCAATCACCAGCCAATCACTTACCCCCTTGGCTGTGACATCACCTTTCAATTTATTTCTACTTCTTTTTTGCCTTCTCACCCTGTTGCAGCTGCACCAGCACGCCTCTCGCCGAACTCACCATGCTGGGCCTTCTTATAGGCCTCCCCACGCTGCCTCACTGACGCTGCTCGATCTCCCGCTGCCTCTCGCCGAACTCACCATGCTGGGCCTTCTTATAGGCCTCCTCACGCTGCCTCACTGACGCTGTTCGATCTCCCGCTGCCTCTCGCCGAACTCACCATGCTGGGCCTTCTTATAGGCCTCCCCACGCTGCCTCTCGCCGACTCACAAATCCCCGCTGCCTCTAGATAGGAACTAAGGGAATGTACAAGAGTGATTAGTTGGCTTTTTTATGCAATAAGGCATTTTAATTGATAAATTTGCTTTGGAATGTTTATTTTGTGGTAGCTTTTAATTTTGCATTTTGGCCAAGCAGCCCTTGTGATGGTCAGTGAAAGAAGGAAGGTAAGGGACTGTTGGTGAATGGGGAATTGGGGTTGTGTTTGCTGGTATCATAGTCTCGGTTACTGAACCAGGAAACACCCGGACTGGTTTGATGAGAATGATCAGAAGATCCAAGAGCTAATAGATCGCAAGCGCAGGGCATTTCTGAGCCTTAAACAACAACCCAATGTGGGAGCGGCAAAGCAGCATTACAGATGGCTCAAGGCTGAGGCCCAACAAAAAACCCGGGACCTAAAGAACAGGTGGTGGATGGAGAAAGCACAGGAGATACAGCCATGATGTACGAGGATTCTTCATTGCAATCAAGGCCACCTATGGGCCAAACACCGAAGGCCCCAACCCACTGCTGGCCAAGAATAGGGAAACACTCACCAAGGACACCGAGGCAGTCAGGGCCTTCTGGAAGGAGCACTTCGAAGATCTCCTCAATTGAGACTCTGCCTTTGACTCGAGTGTTCTTGACTCCATCCCGCAGCTTGCTACCCGCCACTAACTCAGTGAGACCCCATCGCTGCACGAGATAGAAAAAGCCATAAAACAGCTTAAAAACAACAAGGCTACGGGTGCGGACGGAATCCCTGCTGAGGCATTGAAGTATGGCGGAGAGGCACTGCTGATGCGAATACATGACCTCATCTCTCATCTGGAGGGAGGAGAGCATGCCGGGGGATCTCAGAGATGCAGCGATCGTAACCATCTTTAAAAAAAGGGACAAGTCTGACTGCGGCAACTACAGAGGAATCTCATGCTATCAGCCATTGGGAAAGTCGTCGCTAGAGTCCTCTCAACCGTCTTCTTCCCGTGGCTGAGGAGCTCCTCTCTGAGTCATAGTGCGGATTTCGTCCCCTCCGGGGCACAACGGACTTGATTTTTGCAGCGTGACAGCTACAGGAAAAATGCAGGGAACAGCACCAGCCCTTATAAATGGCCTTCATCGACCTTACAAAGGCCTTTGACACTGTCAACCACGAGGGTCTATGGAGCGTCCTCCTCCATTTCGGATGCCCCCAAAAGTTCGCCACCATCCTCCGCCTGCTCCACGACGACATGCAGGCCGTGATCCTTACCAACAGATCCACCACAGAGGCAATCCACGTCCAGACTGGGGTCAAACAGGGCTGCGTCATCGCCCCAACCCTCTTCTCAATCTTCCTCGCCGCCATGCTCCACTTCACAGTCAACAAGCTCTCCGCTGGAGTGGAAGTAAACTACAGAACCAGTGGGAACCTGTTCAACCTGCGCCGTCTCCAGGCCAGATCCAAGACAACCCCAACCTCTGTCGTCGAACTACAGTATGCGGATGACGTCTGCGTCTGCGCACATACAGAGGCTGAACTCCAGGATATAGTCGACGTATTTACTGAGGAGTACGAAAGCATGGGCCTTACGCTAAACATCCGTAAGACAAAGGTCCTCCACCAGCCTGTCCTCCCGGCACAGCACTGCCCCCCAGTCATCAAGATGCACGGCGCGGCCCTGGACAACGTGGACCACTTCCCATATCTCGGGAGCCTCCTATCAACAAGAGCAGGCATCGACGACGAGATCCAACACCGCCTCCAGTGCGCCAGTGCAGCCTTCGGCCGCCTGAGGAAAAGAGTGTTTGAAGACCAGGCCCTCAAAACTGCCACCAAGCTCATGGTCTACAGGGCGTAGTAATACCTGCCCTCCTGTATGGCACAGAGACATAGACCATGTACAGTAGACACCTCAAGTTGCTAGAGAAATATCAGCAATGATGTCTCCGCAAGATCCTACACATCCCCTGGGAGGACAGGCGCACCAACATCAGCATCCTCACCCAGGCCAACATCCCCAGCATTGAAGCACTGACCACACTCGATCAGCTCTGCTGGGCAGGCCACATAGTCCTCATGCCAGACACGAGACTCCCAAAGCAAGTGCTCTACTCAGAGTTCCTTCAAGGCAAACGAGCCAAAGGTGGGCAGCGGAAACATTACAAGGACACCCTCAAAACCTCCCTGATAAAGTGCGACATCCCCACTGACACCTGGGAGTCGCTGGCCAAAGACCGCCCTAAATGGAGGAAGTGCATCCGAGAGAGCGCTGAGCACCTCACGTTTCATTGCCGAGAGCATGCAGAAATCAAGCGCAGGCAGCGGAAAGAGCGTGCAGCAAACCAGTCCCACCCACCCCTCCCCTCACGACTATCTGTCCCACCTGTGACAGAGTCTGTGGCTCTCGTATTGGACTGTTCAGCCACCAAAGAACTCACTTCAGGAGTGGAAGCAAGTCTTCCTCGATTCCGAGGGACTGCCTATGATGATGATGGTGATCATAGTCTGATGAGTCGGTCACGGACAGCCCAGGCAGAAAGGGGCTGTCAAGGTTGCCTCCTCCCTTCCTCTTCCTGCTCCTCCATCTCCTCAACTGGTCATGGTATGCCTCGCGGCAAGGGCTGTGCCCTCATGATGGTGAGGTTGTGCAGAATACAGCAGACCACCACAAATCTTGACACCTGCTCTGCCGAGTACTGCAGAGCTGCTGCAGAGCGGTCCAGGCAGCGGAAACATTGCTTCATCACACCAATGGTGTGCTTGATGATATTTCATGTGGCATCATGGCTTTCGTTATATGCATGCTGCCCACGTGCACATGGGCTGCATACCAGAGTCATGAGCCATATCGTTAACGCATAGCACTTATCTCCCAGTAGCCACCTTCTATTTTGTCGTGGTGGCTCAGAAGGCACAACGGACTGCTGCAGAATGATGGCATCATGGCCAATGTTCCCTCTAAGGTGCGTGCGTGCACAGCCGCACAGTAACCTGCAAGATAGCGTGCAGGTCACTCATAAACTTTGACATTGGAAATACCGCACATATGCATGAATTTAAAGGGACCATGCATTGAAATAAACAGGCTGTGCACAACAAAGCGCAGCGTAGAGGGAACTTTGATCTTGACTGCTGCCAGGATACTGGGCATTTATCTGCATGATCCGCTGAGTATGATCACACTCCAGCTGGATGTTGAGAGAGTGGAATCCCTTTCAGTTGCGCTACATCTCAGAGTTTACATGCAGTGCCCACAAAGCGACAAGCATACAGTCACTGGCACTCTGTACTGTAGGGAAGCTTGCAATTCTCGTGATGCTGCGTGCTCGCTCCACCTGCTGCTTTCTGGCCAGAGAGAATGATATGTATTCAGCTCTCTTAGAATACCGAGTCTCGGTTATGCAACAGTGGATGGAAAACTGGGAGATATTACAAATATCTCCTGCTCCAGCCTGGAAGGAGACCAACACATAAAAGTTCATGGCCCAGCTCGGAGCTGGCAGATTTCAGTGAGGACGTCCTTAGTGAAGTGCAGACATCTGACACACTGTCCCTCACTGAGGTTCATGAAGTGCTGCCTAAATACCACGGGCAGATATGGCCTCCTGCTGAGAGCCCTTCTCCCTCTCCTCCCTCTTCCACCACCTTGTAATGCTCTGTGTCGCCGCTGCTCAGCTCATTCTCCAGATCATGCTATCGGCCAAGGGGAATGCTTACCACTGCACCCATGTCTGTGAGAAAATGGTCTGTGCAGAATCCTTGAAGTCAGGGCAAAGTCCTTTAGCACCTGCCACACCACTCCCTGTAGACTTTAGCAACTTTAAGGAACTCTAGAAACCACCATACACTTCTAGAAACACAGCAAGAGCCAGTAGAAATCAATCTCCAACTAACATAAGTTGGTGACGATCCCTTTAAATAACGTGCGGGAGAAGTGGGTGTGTCGTTCCTGCTGCTGAACGCGTGTTCAACTGTGTGAATTTAAGAGAGGGCATTAACTGGAGAGTGGAGTTCCAAAATCAGCGTTGCATGATGACTGACGTCACGATCTACCTATTCTGCATGCTTCCAGCGGACATTCCCCGTGAGCATACACTCTTAACGCCCTACCCAAGATCACATCAGGTGCAGCTCGCAGCAGATGTGTGGACACTCACCACGGATGCTGTTTTGAAAGCTAAATAGCCCCAAATAACATGCTCTTTGAGCTGAATTTTGTGGCCAAAGACTTTCATTTGGTCAGTTTCTTGAGTGATAAGGGGATAAGGGGTTATGGGGAGCGGGCGGGGAAGTGGAGCTGAGTCCATGATCAGATGAGCCATGATCTTATTGAATGGCAGAGCAGGCTCGAGGGGCCATATGGCCTACTCCTGCTCCTATTTCTTATGTTCTTATGTTCATACAATATCAGTTCAGAAGAGGCAGCAATTCATCACATTTAATCTCATCCTCTGGAGTACCACCGTTCCCTTCCCACTCGGTGTCTGCGTTTAGCTCAGTGGTAATATTCTTGCCTCTATCACAACGCTATGGGCTAGACTTTCCACTATGATCGTTTGGACGATATTTCCGGCCTTAGCGCTTTTTTTATTTTTCACGATCGCTGGAATATCGCCCATTTTAAAAACCGCTAGTTTCGCCTTTTTCATTTGGGTGATAGCCTTAGTGATGTGAAATGGGCCTTAGCAATATATTCAGTTATGCAAGGCTGGCGTCCATAGCAATGGCCGTTCTACGCATGTGCGTTTTTTTTTAATAAAGAAATTTTCCTGCAATTCGGAAGTTCAAGGGTCATCTGCGCATGCTCAGAAGAGTGAAAGAGAGGGAGAGAGAAGAGAAGCTGTCTGTTCAGTTGAAGCATGTTCAGTGATAGCAGTATGCAGCAGGAAGAGCTGTCAAGAAGAAGGAGGGCGAAAGTCTTCTCCGATGAGACAATGAGGCCCTCGTTAATGAGGTGGAGAATAGCTGGGCCCAATTAACCCAGGGTGGGTATGGGAAACCTCCCCCCCGGACATATCATCTGTGGCCCACGATAAGCATGAGGCAGACCGGTGCCGCAAGAGGTGGAACAGCCTGGTTGCTTCGGCAAGAGTAAGTATTAAATTATTACATTTTAAATTGTAATGATGCACTGAATTAATTAGAATGTAAATCTGCCGGATTGTAATTAAGCTGTTTAATCTTGGGTAGCTTCCCTGCTAAGATTTGGACTGGGGTCGGAACCTGCATCCTTTGGGCTCAAGTTTCGGCTCGAGTTGCTCCTATTTTTTAGGAACAACTAGTTTAGAATGGAATATCTTAGACATTGCAATTCTCGGCATTTAGTTTGCTCCAATTCAAGTGAGTTAGAATAGGTTTGTTTTGGAACAGTTTTTTTTTCAAAAGGGGGCGTTACCAGCCACTTACGCTTGTTAGGCAGCGAAAACTTACTCCAAACTAACTTAGAATGGAGTAAATGTCAATTTTGTACACTCAGAAAAACCTTGCCTACATTTTAGGAATTAGGCACATGGAGTGAGAGATGGGGGTGGGGGGTGGGGAGGGAAGTTAGGGGATTTTACAAGCATTAAACACTTCACTTTTACCAATAAAGACCCATCATCAATAATAAATTATAAATAAATCAACCAATAAATCAATCAAAAAAAATTTAAAAATAAAAAATAAAAAAATAATATAAAATCAATCAATAAATAAAAAAATAAGAGTTTCTACTCACCTACTGCAGCACCAGGAGCCCTCCAAAAGCCTGCTGAAGAGCTGATCGGGTGGGCCCCACCGCCGAAGAGGAGCTCTGGCGGGGCCCGCCCCAACGCGATGCTGGTCGGGCGGGCCCCGCCGCTGAGGAGGTAAGGGCAGGCAGGCCACTCAGCCTGGGATAGGGGCGATGTCCCTTCGGCCAGGGATAGAATCATCGCCCGGCGACAGGACGCGCTGGGAGGGCCAGGGGCTACTGCGCACGCGTGCAGCTGCCGCCACTATTTTTGGCACAGGGCTGTAGCTCCGCCCCCAGCAGCTCCTGCTGCGCTGCGCTGAGCTGCAAAGGGGCCTACAGATATTGGAAAATCACAAGGTAAGTATTTGGCGCTTTTTCAGTTCTACAAATTAGGCGGGCCTCTCCGAGGTGCGCTGTTCTACTGGGGGTCTGAAACTTGGGCCCATGAAGTCTAATTTTGCTGAGATGTCTTACATTTAATCAACGATATTAATTATTATTATTTAAAGGAATGACTGGAAACAGACAGACCGCAAAGTTTTGGCATTTTAATTTAGGAAAATTTTTGTGCGGTGTGAGCTAATCTTTCACCTGGGCACTATCTCCTTTTTGGTTACGTTGGTGGATGGGGTACGACTGAGCACTGAGGGGTCCAGTCACCCTTACCCATACTGTGAGTCTCTCCAGCTGCAGTCACTCAGTGACCCAACCTGTACTGGGGGAGAGCTGCCCTGGCTCACTGTCTGCCCTGGGACACTTTGGGTCATTAGCTCCGGTCACACGAGGTCTCCGAGCACAGCCCGTGGACACGGTGCTCCCTCCCATTATACTCCTGTCATTGCCGAGTTCACCAATGGTCCTGACTCCTCCCTGCTGGGGGACCTCCATCGATTCAAATAAACTGCCTTCCTTCCCTCTGGTGCCGAATGGCACGGCCCGTCGATGGGGTCTTTCCTGGGGACTGTACGTGAAATGTTTGGTGTCAAGCATTAGTTCATAAACACGATCTTATTAAATATTTTCTCTGAACGTAGATGTTATAACCATGCATCCATTGTGGATACAAACCGTATTAGCATATAACGTTACAAGTTATGGATGAATAGAATATGGTGTGACTAATTATGGATTACAATATCTGTTGTGTTTCCGTAATAGTACCTAGTCAATTAGCTTATGTCACTTGTCACGTTTCAGAGGAAGATATCCAAGAATCATGTGGAGCAGAAATGGACCAGAGGAGGGCCTGCTAAGCTCCACCCGCTCATGGACTTAGAAGAACACGCTGCAGCATTAGTGGGCACCCACAATCATTCTGCCACCCATGGTGGTGCAGCTCCCATGTGAGTAATGTGCAAAGCAGTGGTAATTTAAAGTAATTTAATGGCATTTCATTATAATATATGAATGATGTAATGCTTTGCTTGCAGCTTCTGTACTCTCAGGTTAATGATATGTAACGTCTCTCGTTCACATTTATTGCAGTATTGGTACCTGCGGCCACGTCATCCTCAATGGATGAAGTAGCAGGGCCAAGTGGCTTGCAGCAGGACACTCCAACAAGGCGTCCAGTGCCCACGCCAACCCCACGGAGGTTGAGTCGGCAAGGTAGGCACGCACTGCGATGGGCAGATGCAAATAAGGACATGGTCTCACTGTCAAGGGCGAGCATCGACATAGGTTGAGAGCTCCTTCAGGCGTTTGGTGGCTTGACCGGCAACATTGCCACACTGTCCGCATGAATAACGGCATGCGATAGTTTTGGGAGACGGCACTGCACCCCAAGGTGCCGTACCACCAACCACCACGACAGATGCGAGACAGGAGGAAGAACTTCCTTCTGACTCGGAAGATGTTTATAAAACATAAGAACATAAGAAATAGGAGTAGGCCATACGGCCCCTCGAGCCTGCTCCGCTATTTAATAAGATCATGGCTGATCCGATCATGGACTCAGCTCCACTTCACCGCCCGCTCCTCTTAACCCCTTAGCCCCTTATCGTTTAAGAAACTGTCTATTTCTGTCTTAAATTTATTCAATGTCCCAACTTCCACAGCTCTCTGAGGCAGCGAATTCCACAGATCCACAACCCTCTGAGAGAAGAAATTTCTCCTCATCTCAGTTTCTTTGCAAACATCTTCTCCAGCCACTGAGGTCATTCTGCCGGTCAGTTCCCCCCCCCCGCCCCACCCCGATCCCCCTCTCACCCCTCCCTACAGTAGCAGGCCTTGAGGTGAACTGCTGCAAGACGTCTTGGTCCCATTACTCGGGGAGTTAGTGGGAAACGGGAGAGGGAGGGTCAAGGTGCAGGAGGGAAGCGTGGCTGCAGGTGGAGAGTGGTGGGGGCTATATATTGTTGTTATAAAAACATTTTGTTGAATGTTCATTGTTGGGGATGGTGGAAGGGTGCTATATTGTTGTGTTAAAAATATTGTTGACTATTGGGGGTTGGGGGCAGAGGGAATGGTATATAAGTTTGTTAAAAAAATTTAAAATGACGTGTTCAATTATTTTTTATTTCAGTTTATAATTGTCCTGAAGTGTCTTCTAATAACGTAAGGTAAAACATCAATACAATGGTTGGAAACAATGGCCATGGCCAGGCCAGGCAATAATAAAATGTAACGCAACTGTAACTGTAACCAATGTAACCACACAAAGCGTTCATTTATGAGCTACTGATGCAAGAGTTTTGCAGCTGCGTAACTACCACGGGGCTTTTCCAGTGGTGTGGGGGCATGGGTTCATTGCCAGGCTGATTGTCCTCCCCGAGATCCTCGTCCTCCTCTTCCGCCTCCCCTCTCTCCTGAGGTGGACCAGCAGTCTCATCTGGCAATTGTTGTCCTCTCCTGATAGCTAGGTTATGCAACATGCAGCACACCACAATGAGCTCAGTGACCTGCTCAGGGTGGTATTGTAGGTTGCCTCCTGAGTGGTCCAGGTATCTGAAGCGCTGGTTAAGCACTTCAATTGTCTTTTCGGTGATATTGCGTGTAGCTATATGGCTTTCATTGTGGTGCTTCTCGGCTTCTGTCTGGGGCTTATGCAGGGGAGTCATGAGCCAGCTGGCAAGACCATATCCTTTATCCCGCAGCATTCAACCGTGACCTTGTGGCTGACTCTTAAACAAGTCAGAGACAGTGCTCTCATGCAAGATGTGCGCATCATGGACTACAGTGGGATGAGGGCAGAGTTGGCTAAAGTAGACTGGAAACACAGACTAAACGGTGGCACAATTGAGGAACAGTGGAGGACGTTTAAGGAACTCTTTCAGAGTGCGCAACAAAAATATATTCCAGTGAAAAAGAAGGGCGGTAAGAGAAGGGATAACCAGCTGTGGATAACCAAGGAAATAAAGGAGAGTATCAAATTAAAGACCAATGCGTATAAGGTGGCCAAGGTTAATGGGAAACTAGAAGATTGGGAAAATTTTAAACAACAGCAAAGAATGACTAAAAAAGCAATAAAGAAAGGAAAGATAGATTACGAAGGTAAACTTGCGCAAAACATAAAAACAGATAGTAAAAGCTTTTACCGATATATAAAACGGAAAAGAGTGACTAAAGTAAATGTTGGTCCCTTAGAAGATGAGAAAGGGGATTTAATAATGGGAAGTGTGGAAATGGCTGAGACCTTAAACAATTATTTTGCTTCGGTCTTCACAGTGGAAGACACAAAAACCATGCCAAAAATTGCTGGTCATGGGAATGTGGGAAGGGAGGACCTTGAGCCAATCACTATCACTAGCGGGGTAGTGCTGGACAGGCTAATGGGACTCAAGGTAGACAAGTCCCCTGGTCCTGATGAAATGCATCCCAGGGTGTTAAAAGAGATGGCGGAAGTTATAGCAGATGCATTCGTTATAATCTACCAAAATTCTCTGGACTCTGGGGAGGTACCAGCAGATTGGAAAGCAGCTAATGTAACGCCTCTGTTTAAAAAAGGGGGCAGACAAAAGGCAGGTAACTATAGGCCGGTTAGTTTAACATCTGCAGTTGGGAAAATGCTTGAAACTATCATTAAGGAAGAAATAGCGGGACATCTAGATAGGATTAGTGCGATCAAGCAGACGCAGCATGGATTCATGAAGGGGAAATCATGTTTAACTAATTTACTGGAATTCTTTGAGGATATAACGAGCATGGTGGATAGAGGTGTACCGATGGATGTGGTGTATTTAGATTTCCAAAAGGCATTCGATAAGGTGCCACACAAAAGGTTACTGCAGAAGATAAAGGTACGCGGAGTCAGAGGAAATGTATTAGCATGGATAGAGAATTGGCTGGCGAACAGAAAGCAGAGAGTCGGGATAAATGGGTCCTTTTCGGGTTGGAAATCGGTGGTTAGTGGTGTGCCACAGGGATCGGTGCTGGGACCACAACTGTTTACAATATACATAGATGACCTGGATGAGGGGACAGAGTGTAGTGTAACAAAATTTGCAGATGACACAAAGATTAGTGGGAAAGCGGGTTGTGTAGAGGACACAGAGAGGCTGCTAGGAGATTTGGATAGGTTAAGCGAATGGGCTAAGGTTTGGCAGATGGAATACAATGTCGGAAAGTGTGAGGTCATCCACCTTGGGGGAAAAACAGTAAAAGGGAATATTATTTGAATGAGGAGAAATTACAACATGCTGCGGTGCAGAGGGACCTGGAGGTCCTTGTACATGAAACTCTTTTAGAGTCTTCCTTGTACATGAATCCCCAAAAGTTAGTTTGCAGGTGCAGCAGGAAATCAGGAAGGTGAATGGAATGTTGGCCTTCATTGCGAGAGGGATGGAGTACAAAAGCAGGGAGGTCCTGCTACAACTGTATAGGGTATTGGTGAGGCCGCACCTAGAGTACTGCGTGCAGTTTTGGTCACCTTACTTAAGGAAGAATATACTGGCTTTGGAGGGGGTACAGAGACGATTCACTTGGCTGATTTCGGAGATGAGGGGGTTACCTTATGATGATAGATTGAGTAGACTGGGTCTTTACTCGTTGGAGTTCAGAAGGATGAGGGGTGATTTTATAGAAACATTTAAAATAATGAAAGAGATAAACAAGATAGAGGCAGAGAGGTTGTTTTCACTGGTAGGGGAGACTAGAACTAGGGGGCACAGCCTCAAAATACGGGGGAGCCAATTTAAAACCAAGTTGAGAAAGAATTTCTTCCCCCAGAGGGTTGTGAATCTGTGGAAGTCTCTGCCCAACGAAGCAGTTGAGGCTAGCTCATTGAATGTATTCAAGTCACAGATAGATTTTTAACCAATATGGGAATTAAGGGTTACAGGGAGCGGCCGGGTAAGTGGAGCTGAGTCCACGGCCGGATCAGCCATGATCTTGTTGAATGGCGGAGCAGGCTCGAGGGGCTAGATGGCCTACTCCTGTTCCTAATTCTTATGTTCTTATGTTCTTATGCCTGGAAAATTTGTATTTACTGCCATGATTATTTGCTGGTGGTCGACAATGAACTGTACATTCAGGGAGTGGAATCCTTTTCAGTTGCGAAACATCTCTGCATCCTGTAAAGGTGCTCGCAGGCCGATGTGCATTCAGTTTATTGCTCCCTGCACCTTGGGGAAACATAGAAACATAGAAACATAGAAAATAGGTGCAGGAGTAGGCCATTCGGCCCTTCTAGCCTGCACCGCCATTCAATGAGTTCATGGCTGAACATGCAACTTCAGTACCCCATTCCTGCTTTCTCACTATACCCCTTGATTCCCCGAGTAGTAAGGACTTCATCTAACTCCTTTTTGAATATATTTAGTGAATTGGCCTCAACAACTTTCTGTGGTAGAGAATTCCACAGGTTCACCACTCTCTGGGTGAAGAAATTCCTCCTCATCTCGGTCCTAAATAGCTTCCCCCTTATCCTTAGACTGTGTCCCCTGGTTCTGGACTTCCCCAACATTGGGAACATTCTTCCTGCATCTAACCTGTCTAACCCCGTCAGAATTTTAAACGTTTCTATGAGGTCCCCTCTCATTCTTCTGAACTCCAGTGAATACAAGCCTAGTTGATCCAGTCTTTCTTGATAGGTCAGTCCCGCCATCCCGGGAATGAGTCTGGTGAACCTTCGCTGCACTCCCTCAATAGCAAGAATGTCCTTCCTCAGGTTAGGAGACCAAAACTGTACACAATACTCCAGGTGTGGCCTCACCAAGGCCCTGTACAATTGTAGCAACACCTCTCTGCCCCTGTACTCAAATTCCCTCGCTATGAAGGCCAACATGCCATTTGCTTTCTTAACCGCCTGCTGTACCTGCATGCCAACCTTCAATGACTGATGTACCATGACACCCAGGTCTCTTTGCACCTCTCCTTTTCCTAATCTGTCACCATTCAGATAATAGTCTGTCTCTCTGTTTTTACCACCAAAGTGGATAACCTCACATTTATCCACATTATACTTCATCTGCCATGCATTTGCCCACTCACCTAACCTATCCAAGTCGCTCTGCAGCCTCATAGCATCCTCCTTGCAGCTCACACTGCCACCCAACTTTGTGTCATCCGCAAATTTGGAGATATTACATTTAATCCCCTCGTCTAAATCATTAATGTACAGTGTAAACAGCTGGGGCCCCAGCACAGAACCTTGCGGTACCCCACTGGTCACTGCCTGCCATTCTGAAAAGTACCCATTTATTCCTACTCTTTGCTTCCTGTCTGACAACCAGTTCTCAATCCATGTCAGCACACTACCCCCAATCCCATGTGCTTTAACTTTGCACATTAATCTCTTGTGTGGGACCTTGTCAAAAGCCTTCTGAAAGTCCAAATATACCACATCAACTGGTTCTCCCTTGTCCACTCTACTGGAAACATCCTCAAAAAATTCCAGAAGATTTGTCAAGCATGATTTCCCTTTCACAAATCCATGCTGACTTGGACCTATCATATTACCTCTTTCCAAATGCACTGCTATGACATCCTTAATAATTGATTCCATCATTTTACCCACTACTGATGTCAGGCTGACCGGTCTATAATTCCATGTTTTCTCTCTCCCTCCTTTTTTAAAAAGTGGGGTTACATTGGCTACCCTCCACTCCATAGGAACTGATCCAGAGTCAATGGAATGTTGGAAAATGACTGTCAATGCATCCACTATTTCCAAGGCCACCTCCTTAAGTACTCTGGGATGCAGTCCATCAGGCCCTGGGGATTTATCGGCCTTCAATCCCATCAATTTCCCCAACACAATTTCACGACTAATAAGGATTTCCCTCAGTTCCTCCTCCTTACTCGACCCTCCGACCCCTTTTATATCCGGAAGGTTGTTTGTGTCCTCCTCAGTGAATACCGAACCAAAGTACTTGTTCAATTGGTCCGCCATTTCTTTGTTCCCCGTTATGACTTCCCCTGATTCTGACTGCAGGGGACCTACGTTTGTCTTTACTAACCTTTTTCTTTTTACATATCTATAGAAACTTTTGCAATCCGTCTTAATGTTCCCTGCAAGCTTCTTCTCGTACTCCATTTTCCCTGCCCTAATCAAACCCTTTGTCCTCCTCTGCTGAGTTCTAAATTTCTCCCAGTCCCCGGGTTCGCTGCTATTTCTGGCCAATTTGTATGCCACTTCCTTGGCTTTCATGCTATCCCTGATTTCCCTAGATAGCCACGGTTGAGCCACCTTCCCTTTTTTATTTTTACGCCAGACAGGAATGTACAATTGTTGTAGTTCATCCATCCCGTCTCTAAATGTCTGCCATTGCCCATCCACAGTCAACCCCTTCAGTATCATTCGCCAATCTATCCTAGCCAATTCATGCCTCATACCTTCAAAGTTACCCTTCTTTAAGTTCTGGACCATGGTCTCTGAATTAACTGTTTCATTCTCCATCCTAATGCAGAATTCCACCATATTATGGTCACTCTTCCCCAAGGGGCCTCGCACAACGAGATTGCTAATTAATCCACTCTCATTACACAACACCCAGTCTAAGATGGCCTCCCCCCTAGTTGGTTCCTCGACATATTGGTCTAAAAAACCATCCCTTATGCACTCCAGGAAATCCTCCTCCACCGTATTGCTTCCAGTTTGGTTAACCCAATCTATGTGCATATTAAAGTCACCCATTATAACTGCTGCACCTTTATTGCACGCACCCCTAATTTCATGTTTGATGCCCTCCCCAACATCACTACTACTGTTTGGAGGTCTGTACACAACTCCCACTAACGTTTTTTGCCCTTTGGTATTCTACAGCTCTACCCATATAGATTCCACATCATCCAAGCTAATGTCCTTCCGAACTATTGCCTTAATTTTCTCCTTAACCAGCAATGCTACCCCACCTCCTTTTCCTTTTATTCTATCTTTCCTGAATGTTGAATACCCCTGGATGTTGAGTTCCCAGCCCTGATCATCCTGGAGCCACGTCTCCGTAATCCCAATCACATCATAGAAGTTTGCTATTCTCGAGAAACCCAAAGCCCTCTCAGTCTGTGCCACCCTTGTCATAGGGAAGTTTATAACATCCATCCTGCATGCATAAAAGGGCTTCAGACACCTGTCGAATGCAGCAATGTGTGCCGTGCTGAGAGATACCGCAAATGTCGCCAGCTGAGGCCTGAAAGGAACCCGCTGTGTAGAAGGAAAGTGCTGCAGTAATCTTAACCTCAACGGGCAATGCTGTCCTGATGGGGCTGGTAGGCTGCAGATCTCCCTTAATTAGCTGGCATATCTCACTGATGACCTCCTTTCGGAAGCGCGGCCTTCGAATGCACGTGTTATCGGAAAAGTCCAAGAATGATCGCTTATCCCTGTAAATGTGTTGGGTGTAATGTCTCCTCTTCCTCTGCCACCTCCTTGATTGTAGAACATTATGTGCCCAATCAACCTTCTCCCATCTCTAAACTGCGCATGGGATTAGTAATCAATACTAGTTGAGAAATTACAGGCCACATCACTATAAATGCCCTTAATTTGTCCTCAACAAATACAAATGTGATTAGATGATTGGCAAGAGTCAAAAAGACCCTTAAAATCACTCACAAATTGCTTCTCCTGGCAAACACTTCAAGCAGCCTTTTATTAAAGATCCTCCGAGTTACAAAATGGCATCTGTAGTGTCGAGTCAAGGTCAGGTAACTGAAGCTTTTCTTCAGCAACTTTTTGGACCAGCGATCATTTGAGCGATTTATGGGCGAAATGCCAAAAGTAGCGCTCGGCCATAATCTGGGCCATAATCGGGCGCTAGTTTCCATTATAAATACTATTCTCGGCCTTGCACGAGGATGATGTCATAATTTTTAAAAAATAGGCTGGGCGATGCAGCTCATATATGCCGAAAGTTGCACCAGCGAAAAAATGGGTTGTAATCGGGCGCTTGTTTCCACTTTTCAGCAAATATGGGCGATAGCCTGCATCTCAGCGCTTACGTGGACGCTAAATAGGCGATGATGTACCGAAAGTCTAGCCACATGGGTTCAAGCCCCACTCTCGCGACTAGAGTATAAAATGCACACTGACACACCACGGAGAGAGTGCTTCCTTGTTAGAGGGGAAGCTCTCCTGGTGTCCTGTCCAACATTTATACCTTAACCAACATCATGGGCTAGAACCTCCACTTTTTTTGCATGCTTAACACTCACAGAACGCCCATTTTACCGCTGAAATGACATAACACCCAGATATCACCCATTTAACCACAAAATGGAAACTGACGGACATTTCTCGGAAACCTATCGGCGAGCATTACTTTCCCCATGTGCTTAACATCGGGAAAAAATACCGCCCGCCCACTTTTTTTGGCTTGAATCAACAGAATGGGTGAAATCAATGCTCATATCATCACCCAGCGTTAATTTCCGAATTGATTTAATGCCGAGATTCAATAATACCGCCAACCCACTTACTTTTGTTGTAAAGAGCATATTTACTGAAACTAGCGGCCATGAGATCGCCCAGCGTTACTTTCACCACCTCGCACACACATCGCCCACAATATCGCTTGCCCAAAAAACGTTGAACTAACTGGAACTAATCACAGCGTTATAGATGCCATGTTCTACATCACATGTTGCATCCTTTAAAAGGCTACTGTGTTTCAACCTCGGGGGAGTTTGGATGTACTCTAGAGGTCATTGGAGTTGGTGATCATCTCTACAAACATCTTGACCATACAGTGACCGATTGGAATTGAATAGATGTCTTCGTCGGGACATTCATTGTTTGTGACCAGTCGGTAGAAAACAGAGAGCTACTGCAATGGGGCCTGTCCTTTCTCACCCTCTCTCGGTGACCAATTACATGCAGCAGACTCGAGATCGCGAAGGTATGCTCCACAGCATTATGTGCTCAATGTAAGACTTGCCAGACTGATGAAGCGGACCAGACGTTACACGCCCCGCAAATAGAGAGAAGCATTCTTATCTCGACTTGCCCGACACCACCTGCCTTCGGAGACTGCGCTTCCACAAAGAGGTTATCACTGAGGTATGCCAGCTGATAAGAGGAGATCTGCAGCCTACCAGCACCATCAGTACTGCACTGTCCGTCGAGATCAAAGTTACCGCGGCACTGTCGTTCTGCAGACTTTCTCAGCATGCCATACATTGCTGCATTAACCAGGTCACTGAAGCCCTGTACGCACACAGGAGGGACTTTATCAGCTTCCCTATGACCAGAGAGGCACAGAGTGAGAGGGTTCTAGGATTCTCCAGAATGGCAAACTCCCCAAGGTGCAGGGAGCAATAGACTGTATGCACATCGCGATGTAGGCACCTTTTCAGGATGCTGAGGTTTTCAGGAACTGCAAGGGATTCCACTCTCTGAATGTCCAACTGGTTGTCGACCACCAGCAAATTATACTGGCAGTGAATGCTCAATTTCCGGACAGCATCCATGATGCTCACATCCTGCATGAGAGCACTGTATCTGACTTGTTTAACAATCAACCACAAGGTCAATGCTGGATGCTTGGTGACAAAGGATATGGCCTCGCCACCTGGCTGATGACCCCCGCACCGAAGCCGGGAGGCGATACAACAAGAGCCACAGAGCAACTCACAATATCATGGAGAAAACCATTGGAGTGCTGAAGCAGCGCTTTAGATGCCTGGACCACTCAGGTGAGCTCCAATACCACCCTGAGCAGGTAGCTCAAATCATGGTGGTGCGCTCCATGCTGCACAACTTGGCTATTAGGAGGGGACAAGAATTGCCTGATGAGTCTGACAGTCCACCTCACCAGAGAGAGGAAAAGATGGACATCGGCCCAGACAATCAGGCTGATGCTGAAGCCATGCCCCCACCCCCTTGTAGACCGCATGAAAGGGCCTGTGGTGGCATGATAGCTGCAAGAGCCTTATGTTAGGAGCTCATCAATGATCGCATTGTCTGAAAGAACGTTGGTGTTATTTACAAGGCTGACACACTGCTGGGTGTGCAAGTGATACATCAATGGTGGGCATCACCTTGGTGACAGTTAAAGTTTAAGTTGATTGAAGTCAAGTGTCATTATACGCTTTGATGTTAAGGAATTACCAGCGTGTAACGGTGCAGTTATCTGAGCCAATGCTCAACAAGGTTTTGTTAAATAAAAAACATTTAAACCGAACATTTGTCTGATATCATCAGTAAAAACCAACCCTTTCCCCCGCCGCTTCTCCTCTCCACCTCTACCCCTTCTCCTCCTGACTCCAAACCGCCTGGCCGAGGAGGTCTTCAGGCGATGCTTCATTGTGGCGGGGGGGTGGGGGGTGGTGACGGCCGAAGCGCTGCTTGGACGGATACGGGAGAGGACGGTCCTGAGGTGGGAACATGCTCTGTGACAGAAGCAAGATGTTGCTGCTGGCTCTCATGTGTGGTTGGCAATGGGGGTGCGGCACCTTGGGACCACTGGGAGCCCTCTGCCACCAGTGTTCCTGGCTATCAGCTCCAGGGCCTCCACCATCCCTTCCATGTTATATCTTATTTGTTGGACAAAAACTCAGTGCCAGCTATGTTCTTGGTGCTTAGTAGACTTTTTCCTGCTGGTGAATCTCCCTCGTGCCTCCCACAACAGCTAAACAAGCACACAGCACAGTCACACACGCCTTCAGTCCCTCTCAGCTCCCTCTCTGTCTCTTCTGTACAGGTCATGATGACCCTTGACCTCCTGAATCGTGGGAATCGAGCGTTGCCATGCTGTTGCCAAGGATGGCGGCACTTTATGGCAGAAGGTCAAAAAAATTTAATGCTGCCACCCATTTCATATCGCTCGCGGTAACGCCCAAAATGGAGACTAGGTGCTTTAAGAATGGACGAGAAGCCGGCGATCTGAAAACCCTTTTTTACCGCCCACACCGGAAATAAACGCCTATTTTTGGGCGATAAGCACAAAAGTGGAAAATCTAGCCCCATGTCTCATTGTGGTTTGTGGCATCTTGCTACATGTAAATTGGCTGCTGCGGTTCCCTATATTACAATGTAGTGACTACACTGCAAAAGTCCTTCATTGACTGTGAAGCACTTTGGGTATCCTGAGCTTGTGAAAGGTGCTATGTAAATGTAACATTTTTCTTTCACGGTCTTCATTATATAATCCGTTGATGAAAACAGTCAAGTGTTTCTGGCCTGAACATCACTCCCTCTCAATTAATTCCAGCTCATCCCTCAATCAATGCGAATCAGCCAGCTCTCCTTTAGAGTCACTGGGAACCAATAGGTTGTAGCATTCAGAATCGTACACAGTGCTTCTGTGGTGCTGTATTTTTTTTTAAGTCGGGAGAAAAGAAAGAAAGAGACCAAGTACAGTTTGAATCTAACATTTAAAATGAGTGCTTTGTGCAGATGCAACACATTTTATCACTGATGAAAACCAACCACAATGATCACATCAACCACTGGAAACACCTGAAACTAAATTGTTATAAAACATTTATTGAATTATTTTACAATTGGCATTTCACATAGAATAAAAAAACCAAAATGTAAATGAAAAAAGTCATAATTTTACTAAAAATATGTATAACCAGAGAAAAAAGTTACAAAACCATTACAGAAGTTAAATTGAAAGTTATACCCACAGAGGAAGAAAAAAGGCCCACTTTTCTAGATAGTTCTCAGAATGTTGACAACACTGACAAAGCACCAATTGTTGTCCGTAACATGTTCTCCTACAAGTACCAATTTTTTCATTCTCAGAATGTTGGAATCACTGGCGGGGCCTGCATTGTATGCCCATTCCTAGGTTCCCTGAGAAGATGGTTGTGAACCACCTTCTTGAACCGCTGATAGCGGTTTGATACAACTGAATGGCTTGCTAGGTCACTTCAGAGGGCAGTTAAGAGTCAGCCACATTGGTGTGGGACTGGAGTTACAAATAGGCCAGATTGGCAAGGATAGCAGGTTTCCTTCCCCAAAAGGACTTAAATGAATCAGTTGGGTTTCTACAACAATCCTACAGCTTTATGGTCACTTGCACTAATACCAGCTATTTTCTAGATATTTTTTCAAAACAGAACACAAATGCTCAAAGTACCATGGTGAGATTTACATAAAGTTGCTCAGAGTCTTCAGGTCAGAAACAGGCCACTCAGCCCAACTGGTCTATGGGGGCATTTATGCTCCATATGAGTCCCCTCCTACCCCTCTTCATTTAACCATATCAACATATCCTTCTATTCCTTTTCCCTCATGTGCACCTATGCTATGCACCTCAACTACCTCTTGTGGTGGCAAGTTCCACATTCTTACCACTCATTGGGCAAAGAAGATTCACTTGAATTTCCTATTGGATTTATTGGCGACTATCTTATATTTATGACCTCTAGTTTTGGGTACCCCCACAAGTGGAAACATTTTCTCTAAGTCTACCTTTTCGCACCCTTTAATAATCTTAAAAACCTCTATCAGGTCACTCTTCTTTTCTAGAAAAAAAGAAACTCAGATTTGAAATAATTCCCTGGATTATTAGTCCAGAATTAACAGTCCATTAAGATAACCATTACAATATTTGTGCATTTGTCCTAAAGCGAGTTGACACACTGTCCCACTTCAGTAATGCAGTTTATGACACCAGCTGGGGGCTTACACATACCACTTTTGAAGAGCGAATGCAAAAGGGAAGAAATTAAGTGGGAGCCAAGGAGATCATGGTTTGACATCATCAAGCAGTGGCTGGACAGAATTTGATCAACAGACTTGGAACTCACAATGAATGAGATTTTACAAACTTGTCTGCAGCTTGAGTGTCACGTTACCATGGGGCCAATAGGGACATCTCCAACATGGTCAATGGTTCAGATCCCAAAACAAGTTTCATAATACCAGTTGTCACATAACCAACTCAGGACTAGCCTCCCAGGTGACAGAGTGGGGTGAAAGGAAGAAGTAGACATGGTCTCTTTGGGATCGACGATAACACATCTGGGCAAACAGAAAATCTGCACGTGACTACAGACTTTTTATTAGCTTAACTTATAGACTCAAACATGGTGATGGGCTTCTGTGGAGACTAATAACTAGCTGAAAAAAGTTATAATTTATCAATAGTTCTGCACCTTCTCAACTTGGTGATCTCGACTGCATCCTTGAAATTGTTCAGAAACTTTTTCTCTTTTAATTTAAATTTTGCCCCAGTGAGAAGAGACCTAATCCTTTTAACACTAAAGAGAGCACGGCATAGTCAAGACCCTGGAGCTGGTCATTCGGTACAGTCCAATGGAGTCAGCTTGTGGTAGAATCCCCATACTATCCTCTTCCTTACAATATAAATGACACCAACCACCTAGAGTACTTCCGTTCCCTCTTTAGGTTCTCCTCTCAGGGTTGAGCGAGCGCCTTAGCGAGCCTCTTCCAGAACCATCCTTTGGTGCTTGGATTTGTGTAATCACAGAGCGTAATGTGCCGGAGAATGCTAGGAAATTCCCTCTTGATCCGTTTGTACTTGACGGGGATCAGGCGCTTGTCTCGGGCACCTATTGAATCAGAAATCAATACATCAGCCTTAAAATTTCCCACCCTACTTCAAATTTTCTCCCTCACATCCCTTTCTTTCTCCCCCCATCCCCTCCCCACACACACGAAAGGCACTGACTTGGGTAGAATGTGCTTCCACAAACATCAGAAGTCCTGTGGTATCACCCAACCCCAACAAATGATTCTTCATAGAAGGTCATTCACCCAATCATTCCTATTGCCAGCACAGCTGTCTACTAATTCCATTTCTCTACTCTTTCTCCAAAATCTTTTAATATTTTTCTTCAAGTGCTTATCTAATTCCCTCAAGTGTCATTCCTTTAGTTTTGATCACCACACTAGTAAAGCAGTCTATATCCTTAAGACGCTTTGCACGAGAAAAAAAATCCTGCGATGCAACTTCCTTTTAAGCTATCAACTACTAACTCAGCATTTAAGTGCGAGCCTAGACAATAGACGTCAGCAGGTCATTTGAAGGAGCGTGGCATCACAGCCAATCCCGATCCCATCTTCGCCAAATCTTTATTAAATGGGAACGTTCGAGCTGGTGTCAATGAGTAGTGATCAAGAACTGCAACCATTTCTGTTATGTCTCAAATAAAGCAACGTGACTGAGTACTGTAGACTTGAGTAAGTGTGACCTTAGTCTCTTTATTCTGACTCCAGAATGCTGGCACAGCATGGGAGGCCTGCTTATATGCAGTGCTCCCAAGAGATCCCTTGGGACTCCAACAGATGCGCCCTCTGGGGGCAGTAGAATGCTGGTTACAAGGTGTTGCATACATAACAATTTCTTTTTATATAGCTCAGTACCACACCCTGCAGAGCAGTGAGCAGTGAGGAACCCCCCCCCCACCAAAAATAAGCACTTTTCCACCCTCTTCCAGCAAGCTTGAACTGCTGGAAGGCCTCTGCTGCTCCAATAGTGGCCTTCAGCAAGTGAGTCACACTGGGGCTGAGGAAGACTCAACTCTTCATTCAGACGGGAGTGGGGGTGGAAAGGCGGCTTGCCAGGACTTCAGTCATTACCGCTGCACTGTGACACAGTGCAATTGAGAGCTCAGTGGGTGAGTGATCATAGGTAAAAAACAGCAAAACTTTGTGAAGTCACAAAGGCTGTGAAAAATCACTTAAAAAAAAAAGCAATAAAACTCATCAGGGTCACATTACACAAAGAGATAGAAACATTGAGAAACCCCAGTGTAAGGCTACAGCAAGAGATCACATAGGTTGAAAAAAGTAGGAATGAAAATGAGATGAATCACAAAGTGGAGGTAAAGCCTGTAGGAAGGGAAGATGGAGGGAGATGAGGAACACTAGAACATATAAAAGAATGAGTTAGAGTAGAAGATAGTCTATTGCAAATGGAACACCCCGATTGCAAATGTAACACCTATTGCAAATGTAATGCCCCTATTTAAAAAAGGAGGCAGACAAAAAGCAGAAAACTATAGACCAGTTAGCCTAACATCTGTCATTGGGAAAATGTTGGCATCCATTATTAAGGAAGCAATAGCAGGACATTTGGAAAAGCATGATTCAATCAAGCAGAGTCAGCATGGCTTTATGAAAGGGAAATCATGTTTGACAAATTTTCTGGAGTTCTTTGAGGATGGTGGATAAGGGGGAACCAGTGGATGTGGTGTATTTGGATTTCCAGAAGGCATTCGATAAGGTACCACATAAGTGGTTACTGTAGAAGATAAAAGTTCACAGGGTTGGGGGTAATATATTAGGATGGATAGAAGATTGGCTAACTAACAAAACAGAGAGTCGGGATAAATGGGTAATTTTCCAGTTGGCTGGTGGGGTTCCGCAGGGATCGGTACTGGGTTCTCAACTATTTACAATCTATATTAATGACTTAGATGAAGGAACCGAGTGCAATGTTGCTAAGTTTGCTGATGATACAAAGATGGGTGGGAAAGCAAATTGTGAGGAGGACACAAAAAATCTGCAAAGGGATATAGACAGGCTAAGTGAGTGGGCAAAAATTTGGCAGATGGAATATAACGTGGGAATATGTGAGATTATCCACTTTGGCAGAAATAATAGAAAAGCAAATTATAATTTAAATGGAGAAAAATTGCAAAGTGCTGCAGTACAGAGGGACCTGGGGGTCCTTGTGCATGAAACTCAAAAAGTGGGTATGCAGGTACAGCAAGTAATCAGGAAGGCAGATGGAATGTTGACCTCCATTGAAAGGGAATAGAGTATAAAAGCAGAGAAGTCCTGCTACAACTGTCCAGGGTATTTATTGGTGAGGCCACACCTGGAATACTGCGTACAGATTTGGTCTCTGTATTTAAGAAAGGATATACTTACATTGGAGGCTGTTCAGAAAAAGTTCACTAGGTTGATTCCAGAGATGACTTATGAGGATAGGTTGATTAGGCCTATACATATTGGAGTTCAGAAGAATGAGAGGTGATCGTATTGAAACTTATAAGATAATGAGGGGACTCGACAGGATGGATGCAGAGAGGATATTTCCACTCATAGGAGAAACTAAAACTAGGGGACGTAGTCTTAGAATAAGGGGCCGCCATGTAAAACTGAGATGAGGAGAAATTTCTTCTCAGTGGGTTGTAAATCTATGGAATACTCTGCCCCAGAGAGCTGTGGAGGCTGGGTCATTGAATATATTTAAGGCAAAGATAGACAGATTTTTGAGTGATAAAGGGAGTAAAGGGTTATGGGGAGCGTGCAGAAAAGTGGAGCCAAGTCCATGATCAGATCAGCCATGATCTTATTGAATGGTGGAGCAGGCTCGAGGGGCCAACTGGCTTACTCCTGCTCCTATTTCTTATGTTCTTACAGTACATTGTTGCTTTACCTGGACTGAGACTCAGAGCGAACTTGGTTTGAAAATCACAATCATCGCTGATCAAATAGTCGTCAGAGATTATCACCACCATCCTTTTACATCTGTCATTAAAGATGAAACAGAGAAGCCATGAGGTTTCAGTTGGACAATTGGTAATTCATCTCATTCTTGTTTAATATTTTAATTATTACTTTTGATCTTTTTGTCTGATGATGTAGATTTCAGCTTAGAAAAAGTTTCTTTACAAATGTGCTCAATTGAATAAGGGTAGTTTGTTGACAAGTGTGAAATGATCATCTACAGAAGGATATGGAATACTGGAGTTGGATAACTTAATATCATTGCGGATTGAAAAGTACTTAAATGAGATGGGTTTGCAACTGGCAGTAAAGGCATTGGCTTGATTCCAAATCTCAAATAGGCAGATTCAGCCCATCCTAACTCATTATCCAGAGTGACCTACAGGTCCCCACTTACCCTTGGTATTGCACCTGCCCATATTTTCTCCTTAAGTCAGGGACTGATGGATGGGAAATCAGAGCTGGAAAGTCCTCCATTTTTGCCACTGATGAGTTTCCTTGATTGATGGAAGATACATGTCTGGGGTAATCGTGCTAATAAACCATCCTCCCCTGAAGGAGAGTGTCCTCCATCTCATCTCAATCCACTATATGAAAACTGACAAAGTTAGGAAGGTGAGAGGCAGTCAAAGCTCGAGTCACAGCTCAGCGAGCTTATCCACCTGGCACCCGAGCCATACAGAAAGATCCTTATTTCGATCCCCGGTCTGTTACGTTAGTCGTTCTCAGGACAAGCAACTGTAGGAGTAACTGTAGCAACTCTTGGCCCCAGGGAGGAAAGATAAATTGGCACGGGGTTCTGCTCCGGATCAATATGCAGTGATCCCTGCTGGGAACATTAGGAGAAGCTAGAATTAGGCTTGGTTGTGATCCTCCTGGGTTTTGAGTAACCTCCCAAGGCTTGGTTAAGGCTCACATGTGACTAAGAGTCTTGTACGAGGTGTCAGAAGGCAAGTTAGAACCTTTTAAGTTCTAAGCCTTGCTGTCGGATACCTAGCTAAGAGGCCTGATAGGTGGTAAGTGTACCATTCTTTGGAGGAACAGATGACTTTGTTTCCAAAGCTTTCCACCAGTGGCAGTTTTCCTCACCTCAAATCTGGGTCTGTTGGAGAATAATTGTTAGAAACTAATTGCTATGATTAGTCAGCAATTCCATCATCATTGTATTATTCTTCTACAAGGATGGTCGAAAGCAAGGGAGATGGACCTCAAGAACATGTTCCCATGATACATATTGAATGCCCTTCCCTAATCATGTTGCAAATTATTGGGAACAAGAGGTTAGCACAGACAACGCGGAGTAAAACTCTCAGCTGCTGCATGCCCGTTATCCCAGAGACATGCCACAGTTTCAAATCCCGCCTCGCCCATCTCCAAATACCTTTTCTCTATGAGCTCGCTGGAGATGGTCCAGACGCATGACCCCGGCAGCACATCACGATCAAATACACACAATTTCAGTTTGGACTCTGACTGCTCGAGCTGCTTGATCATCTCATGGACAAACTCGATGTCGGCTTGACAATAGCAAATGAAGGCATCGAAGAACTCAGGCGCAGCTCCTGCCAGACAACAGAGCATTTATTGATACATCACCTACTACATGGTACCCTACCATGCTTCTTAAAGCACTCCACCATTGTGGTTTCCTCACCTCATATCTGGATCTGTTGTAGCACAATTGATAGAGATTGATTGTTAGGATTAGTCAGGAACCCCATTATTGCTGTATCATTCCGATAACCAGGATGATAGAAGAGGAACTAGATAGATGTGGATCTTTTTTAATCTAGTAATTCCTATGTTCCTGAACCTCCATATACTGAGATACACTGGCCTCCTTACATGTTATTCCTACTGTTCTAGCATTAAGCACATGTCCTGCTACTCTCTATTTTTAATGTTGCCGCAATCCTTCCTTGATTAATCTTTATGTTGGTGATGCAGAGGGTAAATTCACTGAACCTATGCTCCCAGCGGGAGTTGCTTTCATTGGGAGCGGGGGTCAGAGACTGGACTACAAAACTGTAGAGTTGATTCCCTAACCTGTGCTCCCTTCAAGTGGCTTCCTGATGGGAGCACTGAATTTACCCTTACATTTTATAAAGTATATTGTGTAAACATAGACTGTAGTAGTGAGCAGGCTGTACTGAATATTTAAGAATTGAACCAATCAGTTTGGTCTTGTGGCAGTGTTCAGTTAGGCTGGGTTTTAAAACAAGGTGATCCCAATGGTTAGGGTCACAGTCCTTATTCAACCTTGGGTGGATTAAGGTTGGGGGTTCTTCATTGATGATCGCTCTGTATAGCTGGCCTTCTATTTCAAGCTCAGCATTGAAGCCCCCGTGCCTTCACGTGCTTTGAGTTCCTCGTCTTACCCAGGCCAGGGGATGGGGGGGGGGGGGGGAAATAACACTTCCCACAGGGAGGAGAAATTAGATTGGGAATCAACCAGGCATGGTCATACTCTCCCAAATTAGAAGTTATCACCAAACATTGAAGGAATATCTAAAGTATTATTCCCAGCTGTATGTGTGTGTACTAAATCTTGTTCTGCAGATTACCTGTGGGGTCATCTCTTATTGTAATTGCTTGAGTCTTGGGCCCACTACTATCCACTGATGGCACCTGAAGAGGTTTGTTGAGGTACAGTCTACAGTCCACTTCTGTAAAGAATGAAGGCAGATTATATTATTTTAAATGCAGATGCACATTTTTGAATTCATGCTATTTACTGTAAGTGATTTCCCTTCAGTGTTTTCAATGCACCCCCACGTTTCAATAGTTCTAGACCTGGGAGTGATTACTGTATTGAACAGATGAATGTGTCACGGACAAATACCTCGGCCTCAACCTTCAATGCTTTATTAAAGCTACCTCAACACAGCAAAACTACAAGTAAATACAGTGGCGATTAGTACAAGCCAATACCCTGGCTTGTCTAAACGCCCCTATCACGAAGTACCCAATGTCTAAACCCTCTGCTCGGATCCACAGTGTACCCCCGAATCTGTACCGACCGGCTGGGCATACCCTTATGGTCCTTGCAGCAAAACCTCCCCACTAAAACCCTTCTAAGACTTCGTTGGGAGAACACATGGCACCTCCTCACACAGTGGCTGTGATCTTAAAGATGTATGGGCAGGCTGATGCTCACCGATTCATTGGCTTACTTGCTGCTTCTCCTGGTGAAAACGTGTCTCTTCTGATTCCATACTGTTTATGGTTTCTTCTCTCCATCCCAGACAGAGTGCTCGGTCCTTGTAGAGATGAAGCAAGCAAGAGCAAAAGAGAACGCTTTGGCCATGCGGCCACCTTTTATATCCAAAGTCTGTTTGCCTTTTCTGGCCAAATAAAGTTTTGTCCTTGTTTCAAGGATCTTGTTTGTTTGCTTCTTCTGACCCAATAAAGTTTTCCTTGTTTCGAGGCTTCTGTCAGCCCATGTGTATACCAGTGATGGGGTTTTTGTTCCAACCGGTCTGGGGCTTAATGGCTTTCTATTGTTCTGGTTTCCTGCCTCTCGGGGTTATATCATTCCAGGGTAATAGCTTGATCACTGACCAGTTCACATTGCTTAACAATGGACCTCCATCTTTGCCCATTACCTGTGATGCGTTGCCTTATCCTGGCCATTGTAAAGCCCCAGACCACCCCCGCCCATCAGATGTGGAGTTCGAGTCAAATGTGAAAAAGTACCTGGGCCCCTCCCACAACAGGCTGCCAGCTTTTTCTGCAGTGAGAAATATTAAAACGCAATGCTCAGATATCCAACAATCCTCGGGGAGCTGATGCTTACCTTACCCTTAAAATGAGACCTCCTTCATCCCAATCTGCTGTGCATCTGATCTCATCCTTCCAGAATACCAACCCTACCATCTTCCGTTTCAACCACCATTCCTACCAATTTGTTCTACTCTTTTGAGTTAAAAAAAAAACTGTCCTGAAGAGGTGGTGTGGATCTTCACCTTGAACCTCTGCAGGTTGGTTCTGTTTTGTTTCAACGGAGTGGTTTGACAGTCAACCAGTCATATGGGACACGAGTTACAGACCAGCTAAGGATGGCAGGTTTCCTTCCCTAACAGAACATTAATGTACCAGTTGGATATTTACAACAATCTGACAGTTTCATGGTTACTTTTACTGATCCTAGCTCTGCATTTCCGTATTGTTTGTAAACTGCCATGGTGGGATTTGACCTCACGTTCTCAAGACCTCTGGATTACTAGTTTAATAACACAATCACTACACTATGCCCGCTTGTTCTGCTGCCCAAGTACAGTTCTGGGTTTACTTTCTCGATCCTGTTACGTAACTTATTTCCCTCTATAAAAGATGGCTGAGGTCAAAGAGCTGTAGATTATCCTGTTCCTCACAGCTCTTCACCGCCACCCTCCACCACCACCTCGATTTCCCAAGTTCTTCCACTTTTCTCCATTTGTCTTGGTTTATTATTCACCAGCTGTGAGGGCAAGGTGGTCCATGTTGGTTGCTACCCTACATTGTCCTCCAGGTGTAAAGACAGTCTGGCAGCCCTTCAGTCAGCATGCCATTTTGAATTACTCCACAGGACTACTCTGCAGCCACAAGACTAGCATAGTCCAAGCAGCAATGGAAAAGACATCCGGTCCGATCACCTTCAGAGATTGCCAACTGCATCATCAACATAGATTCTCCTTTGTGGGCAGTATTACAATTCTACTGAGGTAAATTGCACAGCATTAAGTGATTTCAGGGAAACTTTCTGTGAAGTGAGTTCTCCACTCCTATCCTTAGCATCACCTCGGTCATTTGACAGCATTCTCACCCTTGAGTCATATGGTTGTGGGTTGGAGTCCCATTCCAGAACTTGAGCACATAATCTAAGCAGACACTCCAGTGCGAGATTGCTGATTCGGTGTTACTCCTTGCACGAGACGTAAACTGGTCAAACTGGATGTTTCTGTAGGGAAGGTATTAAAGCCAAGCTTTAGCTCATCTTCACCAGGTGTCTGCACACCTGCTCTTTAAAGCTATCTGCTGCAAAGCGCAGGAATCCTGGCCTAATTTTTGATGTATGTTTTGATGGAGGCATCAGCAGCTCCCTCTCCTTCATCCAAATACCTATTCTTCATGGGTGAGCCTTGACTATTCAACCAGACGTGGGATGGTGAAGGAATGGGACAAGGTATTAAAACCAAGCCTGATCCTATAGTTACCTGATATCTGCAATCTGTGCTTTTCAGCAGGGGGGACTAGGTAGAAGGAGCCGGGCCCTGGTTGAATTTTCCCCTCACTATCCAAGGATAGAGGCCAATTGCAAATTGCCCTAACGAAGGTCAGCCAACTCAGCACAGACCAGGAATCAAAGTGGGGATATTCCTGATATGTGCTACAGTGAATTTACTCAAGAGTTGAGCCATTTTAAATTTAATGCAGCATTGTGGGAGAGGGTTTAAACTACTCTGCTGGAGTCTGGTGTTCTGGAACATCAATCAAAATGTTAAAATTTCCTCTTCATTTCTGGGAACCTCACAGCTCTAACAGACAGTACATTAAATGTCTTGCTCTCACGCTGTTTAATACCTGCTACACTATCTCCTTTGCATGGCTTTATTTCAGTGTGCTGACATTATAGAATTCATGCTTCTTTTCAGGTGATTTGGTTGACATTCTCTCACTATTCTCAAATTTAAACAACTTTTACAAATAACATTTGATAATGTATGCTTCTAGAAACATTATTTACAATGCTCGGCTATATAATTCCTCTCAAAGATGTGGCATATTTTCTCAATCACATAAATCTAGTCTTAATATATTCCTCCTCACGCACATATGAACAGTATATTCTCTCTTTGTCTCTCGCACACATGCGCACATACAACAACCTACTTTCACATAGCTCAGTTAATGTAGGAATACATCCTAAGGCACTTTATAGAAATATAATCATATAAAATGGATGCCAAACCAAAAAAGGCGATATTAGGAGTAGCAATTGAAAGCTTAGTCAAAGAGGTGGGTCAAGGGATGTGAAGAGGTTTAGGGAGAGAATTCCAGATTGTAAAGCCTAGACGCCTGAAGGTTCAGCCGCCAATGGTGAGGCAAAGGGAGTGGATGATGGCAGGGGGAGGGGGCTGTACAAGAGACCAGAGTCAGAGTCAGAGGAACAGTTCTCAGAGGGTTGCAGGTCTGGAGGAAATTAGAGTGATGGTGAAGGGGGAGGTGAGGAGAGGGAAACACAACAGAAGAGAGGAGGAGCATAAGAGCATACAAAATTGAAGGCTGGGGTGGAGGGGATCATCCATCAAATGTTTTCGGTCCTGTCTCGCAGCGCAAGGGAAACATTCTTGAAAATCTTACCCAGATGAATGTTAATAGTGGAATCTGAAGTAAACTCTACATGCAATACATTATGTATTTATAAAATGGCCCAATGAGCTTGCATGTGATCATACAGGGATTCTGATGGCTGTGACAGCTGAGGGAAACTAGCCTTGCAGCAGAATTGTGAAACGAGGACTGCAACTTTAAGATTCACTTCCTTCTCCTGATAATTAGTACTAGAACTGAAGAAGTAGAAAGTTCCCAAAGAATATTAAAATTCTCTGGTCTTTTAAAAGCTTTACAGTAAGTCATTGAGTTGATCACATTCACTGGTGTGGGACAGGGCCATTAAGGGGAATAATCATCTTCAAAATCCCCAGTTAGAGACTTTGAGGCAGCAAGTTTTGAGTTTACATTGTGAAACCTTATAAAATGGGGTGACAAAATGTCCTATTAGCAAATCAGCTCATCTCAATTGGTGGCACTCTCGCCTCAGAGCCAGAAAGTGAGGAGCTCGAGTCCCACTTGAGCACATAATCTAAGGTGCAGAAACAATGGGTGCGGCATTGTTGGAGGGGCAGCTCTGCAGAGAAGATGTTAAACCCAGGACTTGTACTCCTGTCCCGGTGGACATTAAAGGCCACATGGCACATTTTGAAGAGGGGAATTTTTTCCCCTCTGTCTTGATCAACAGCCCTTCTTCAACCAACACCACCAAAAATAAGTTAACATGTCATTCATGTCATTGTTGTTTGTGGGATCATGCTGTATGGAAAATGACTGCCTGCATATGAAAGTAGTCCATTGTACGTGAAATTATTTGGGAATTTCTAAGCGACATAACAACAAATGTATTTATGTAGCACCTTTAACATAGTGAAGCGTCCCAAAGCAAGTCTCTCTAGTTCTTTCATCAAATCTGCCCTAGATATAAATGCAAGTTCTCTCCATTTTTTTCTTCCATAAACATTAGACACCTTTGCAAACATCACCCTACTCATTTACTCATCCTCATTTGACATTCAATGGCATAGAAACATAGAAAATAGGTGCAGGAGTAGGCCATTTGGCCCTTCGAGCTCACACCACCATTCAATATGATCATGGCTGATCATGCAACTTCAGTACCCCATTCCTGCTTTCTCTCCATACACCTTGATCCCTTTCGCCGTAAGGGCCACATCTAACTCCCTTTTGAATGTATCTAATGAACTGGCCTCAACAACTTTCTGTGGTAGAGAATTCCACAGGTTCACAATTCTGAGTGAAGAAGTTTCTCCTCATCTCGGTCCTAAATGGCTTACCCCCTATCTTTAGACTGTGACCCCTGGTTCTGGACTCCCCCAACATCAGGAGCATTCTTCCTGCATCTAACCCGTGCAATCCCGTCAGAATTTGATATGTTTCTATGAAATCTCCTCCCATTCTTCTAAATTTCAGTGAATATAAGCCTAGTCGATTCAGTCTTTCTTCATATGTCAGTCCTGCCATCCCGGGAATCAGTCTGTTGAACCTTCGCTGCACTCCCTCAATAGCAAGAATGTCCTTCCTCAGATTAGGAGACCAAAACTGTACACAATATTCAAGGTGTGGCCTCACCAAGGCCCTGTACAACTGCAGTAAGATCTACCTGCTCCTATAGTCAAATCCTCTCGCTATGAAGGCCAACATGAAGGCCAGCATTACCATC
The DNA here is from genome assembly GCF_044704955.1 of Pristiophorus japonicus. Taxonomy (NCBI): domain Eukaryota; kingdom Metazoa; phylum Chordata; class Chondrichthyes; family Pristiophoridae; genus Pristiophorus; species Pristiophorus japonicus. The sequence goes on from NC_091977.1 coordinate 486,689,875, forward strand.
GTTGAATCTCCCACTAACATTATAGGGGGACGGTGGGGGGGGGCTCGCCATTGAACAGAAATTTAACTGGACCAGCCACATATATACTGTGGCTACAAGTTGTCAGAGGCTGTGTATTCTGCAGCAAGTGACTTGCCTCCTGACTCCCCAAAGCTTTTCCATCACTTACAAGGCACAAGTCAGGAGTGTAATGGAATACTTTCCACTTGCCTGGACGAGTGCAGCTCCAACAATACTAAAGAAGCTCAACACCATCCAGGACAAAAGCAAACCGCTTGAAGTCACCCCATCCACCACCTTCAACATTCACTCTCTCCACCACCAGCACATCGTGGTTGCAGTGTGTACCATCTACAAGATGTACTGAAGCAACTAGAGAAGGCTTCTTCGACAGCACCTCTCAAATCTGCAACCTCTACTACCTACAGTGCTAAGGGCAATAGGTGTATGCAAACACCAACACCTCCAAGTTCCCCTCCAATTCATATACCATATTGATTTGAAAATATACTGCCGTTCTTTTGTCACTGGATCAAATTCCTGAAACACTCTACCTAACAGCACTGTGGGAGTGCCTTCACCATACGGACTGCAGAAGTTCAAAAAGGCAGCTCATCACCACAGTCAAGGGCAAGTAAGGGACGGCAATAAATGCTGGTTTTAACAGCGATGCCCACATCCCATTGGCAAATTTTAAAAAAAACAACATTCCCCTCTCACCCCAGCACCACTGTGCTCCATGGCGTATCTACTCATTTCAGCCCATATGTACGTTATAACCTTTTTGCTTTTCGTTGTCAACTCAAAAAAGTTTTAGCGTGAAAATCAAGAGTGAAGTGGTAGAAGAGGAATTTGCAGGGGATGGGGGATGGGGGATTGGGGGAGGGGTAGGTTCCTTGTTTCAGCCATTTCTCAGCTCTTTTCTAACCACAATGTAAAATTTTGACTGTGGAAGGGGACGAATGTTTGGCGGATGTTTCCATTGTGAGAGGTGAGACTCTCGCACAATGAAGTCTCCTGCCAGAAATTCCACTGATATGCTTGCACAATGCAGGAACACTTGCTGTACAGTAGCTGAAGTGGAGCCCATAACATGGATCTCCTGGAAGTTTCAAAGTATTTCTTCTATCCTTGACAGCCCCACCGCCACCCCGATGGAGCAGCAGGATTTGGCTCCAGTATTCCTGGGTCACCCCCATGGGTGGACGTTATCCCAGTGTGTTGTAGTTGCACTGCAGCTACTCATCAAGGCTTCTTCAACAGCACTTCCCAAACCCTCAACCTCTACCACCTGGAAGGATAAGGGCAGCAGGTGCGTGGGAACACCATCAACTCCAATTTCCCATTCAAGTCACACACCACCCTGACTTGGATTTTATCACCGCTCCTTCATAGTCACTGGGTCGAATTCCTCGTACTCTTGACCTAACACAATGGGAAAGCTTTTACCACTGCAGCAGTTCAAGAAGATGGCCCATCACCATCTTCACATGGGCAACTGTGCAATAAGTGCCAACCTGGCCAGCGACACCTACAGCCGGAGAATGAACATAAACCACTGTGAATGATGGGGGTAACTTTCCCTTTATGTAATTGACCCATCTCCAGTAGTTAGGACATTATGGAATTGACAATCGGATGGAAGTTCCACCACTACTCAATTTGGTGTGCAGACACCCACCGGGAGTTTGAGATTCTACTGTAAAGATAGCATTCTGTGGAACCAAAATTGCAGTAAATTACTTTCTATTTCTCAGACTTGAAACAATCTCGTTTCTCATGAAAAAGTGCAGTCAGGTGACCTTACTTCTGCTCAAACCGCAAGAAGGGAACGGAAACTTAAAACTCATTCCTCAAATTAGATCAACACCAGAATTACACCCCCAAAAATATTGAACTGCATTGACAAGAAAATGACTGCGATATCTCTTGGACATTTTGTGAATGTAGAGTCTGTAATTACTGCACTGAAACACAACTCTTGTTACTCGAATACTACCCCCAAGACACAGACCACAAAGGGAAAGTGAGCAACACCGACTCAAATATATTGCAGCAGATGTATAATCTATGATCATACAGGCCGTTCTGAGATAATAAACATTTCACAAACCAGAACTCCACAGGTTGTAGAGCTCTAAATTAAATGTTTTACAAATGTTCAACTCTCCGCTGGCATGCTTTATTATTCATTCTTAGGATGTGGCCTATCCCAGTTGCCCTGAAGTGGTAGTGGTGAGCCGTCTTCTCGGAAAGGATTGGATAGGCTACTTCAGAGGACAGTTAAAAGTCAACCATGTTGGTGCGGTACTGGAGTCACATGGGCCAGACCGGGGAAGGGCTGCTGGTTTCACTTTTGGTAGCAATAGAAAAACAGAATATTTTAAATGTTGAGAAACTATTAAATTTTGATGTTCAGAGAGATTTAGGTGTCCTCGTACAGGAAAGTTAGCACTCAGGTACAGTAAGCAATTAGGAAGACAAATAGCATGTTGGCCTTTATTGCGGGGGGGGGGGTTGGAATATAAGAGTAAAGAAGTCTTACTACAATTGTACTCGTGCCCCCATTTTGCTGAGATATCTTTATACCCAAATTGAGACCACACCTGGAGTACTCTGCACAGTTTTGGTCTCCTTATCTGAGAAAGAACATACATGCCTTCAAGACAGTGTAATGAAGGTTCACAAGGTTGATCCTGGGGATGAGAGGGTTGTCCTGAGAGATAGAGTAGATCGGGCCTATGCTCTCTTTAGAAGAATGAGAGATGATCTCATTGAAACATATAAGATTCTGAGGGGGATTGACAGGGTATAGGCTCAGAGGTTATTTCCCTTGACTGGAGAATCTAGAACTAGGGGGCATAATCTCAGGATAAGGCGCCAGCCATTAAAGACAGAGATGAGGAGGAATTTCTTCACTTAGAGGGCTGTGAATCTTTAGAATTCTCAAGGGCTGTGGATGCTCAGTCGTTGAGCATAATCAAGGCTGAGATAGGTAGATTTTTGGACTCTAGGGTAATCAAGAGATATGAGGATCGGGCGGGAAAGTGGAGTTGAGGTTGAAGATCAATCATGATCTTATTGAATGACAAAGCAGACTTGAAGGGCCGTATGGCCTCCTGCTTCTAATTTTTAGATTTTTATGTTCCCTTCCATAAAAGGGATTACGTGAACCAGTTGTGATCCCTTTTAATGACAAATCAACAGTTTCATGGTCATTTTTTATACTACTGCCTTTAAACTTTTTTTAAAAACTGCGATGGTGGAATTTGAATGCATGCTCTCTGGATTATTAGTCCAAGACTCTGAATTACTAGTCAATAACATAGCCACTGTACCCACATAAAGAATAGTTGTTGGAACAGGTATACAATTGCTACAGCAACCATGGAGTTGTACCTTAGCACTAGTCAAAACTTTCAGGAGGAGGGGAGAAGGTTGCCAGCATAATACAAGTCCAGTTCCTTCCAAAGACCATCTGGAGTCAGTCTCAGATGATTATTGAAAGGAGCATAAGGAAAAGTAAGTCATTCAGCCCATTGAGCCTCTTCTGCCATTCAATGATGAAGTTGGTCAGTATAGGATCCAGAGATCTTCCCAACTCCTAACATCCTGCCTCAACCCACACTCATGGAGACTAATACATAATCCTCAGCCTACCATTCTGACAAGAACACAACCCAATGAGTAACCAAAATACAGATTTCAAATACCCAAAATCTCAAGAAGATAATAATGAGGAAGACCATTTGTACAATCCTAGCTCACCCATTAATAAAGATGCTCCAAATACTTATTTGTAATAATTCCAAGTTTCCTACCTTCATAAACCTACCGAGTGAATTCCACACGATCAACTGTACAAAATACTTTCTAATCAAACCAGCAAGAACTTTACCTTTCCCTAGTTTTAAACTGTGCTTCGTGTCCTACTAATCAAGGTTTATTTTAAAGTGGTGCTCCAGATTTGCTTTCCCCACAGCATTCTCATATACCTCTTTAAAACCTTATATTTGCATTGACTTTGTCAGATAAACGTAACCCAATTGGCTTGTTAAGTTGAATTGAGTTACGATTCACTCTGACCTCCAATACCAGCATGCAACTCTTTTTTTTTGGGGGGGAAACACAATAAACATTCGATCAAGTATCAAGTGCCCCCCGATCTGGGGGACACTCCAATACCAGCATGCATCCCACATTGTGATCATCCAGATGTAGGGTGGTTAAATCCTCTTTCAATGTGACTGGTTCGTTGGGAATGGTAACAACCTCGAGGGAGGGAGCGAGCGAGGGAAGGAAGAGGTCAAATGTATTCCACCAAGGGGGAAACAATAATACTAGTGAGTTTTTAGAAAAAATAAACCCGATATGCTATTGTAGAAAAAAAACAAGTGACTCGCCAATAGATGGTTTGAGGTCTTCAAGGATGTCATCCCGTTCTAGCTTCTGGAGTAGCTCCAGCAGTCTGCCAACGGAAGAGCCTTCCTTGCCTTGCCAATCTTCCAGCAGTTTTCCGGTGGGGTTGCCTAACCTCTCGTAGTTCCTAATCTCCAAATATTCAAAGCCCATCGCCTCGGCCAGCCCCGTCCAGTCCGCGGCCACCACACTCGTCGGATTGAGAAACAGAGCCAGCTTCTTCCTCACACCGAAGTTCAGGGCAATCACGGGAACGGAGAAGAAGTCGATGGGCTCCAATGAATCCGCAGTCTCACCATTTTTCTTCTCACAACTTGCCATGTTGTGACTAATATTTGCGCAGAATTCTTTACAGAAGTAGACAAAAATTACAATTAAAATTTATTTTGCTATTTTCTCCCGGTAATATTATTGCACATTTCCCCAACCTTATCTCACACATAAACCTCAGAACAAAAAGCACATTAAACAAAAATCCAATGTCAAACAAACTTTTTACTGAACTTTAAAAAATAGGTAATTAAACCTGCTTTAGTTTCTCCCACAATTTTACGACGAGAATAAAGCCTTTCTTTAGATTTTCTAAAAATATAAAAGAAACGTACTGCGAAATATACATTCTAAGTAGGAACTAAACTTGCTTTTTAGTTTTGCCACCGTCAACGCTTAAAAAAAATACACACCAAACAAAGCCCTCTCTCCGAAGACCTAAAATGAATTCGAGTTTATAATAGAGGAATCGAAAGATCTTAATTTTTTTAAACTCGTAAGTTATTTCCTTGATCTGTTCCAGTTCGTGGAAGTGACGTTCTTGGGGAGGAGTAGAAATGGTTCATTTCCGTGTTGAGCAATCATTTAATTATTCGGCTTGGTTTGTTGTCTAACCTACAATGCAAAACAAAAAGGTTCAAGTTATATTAAAGATGGAAGAAAGGCTGTACGTTTAAACATACCAAGTTACTTTTTTCATAAGTGGATCAATTGAAATTTTCAACACTCAATTGATTTTTTTTTATTAGGTAAAAAAGACCATGAAAAAATTGCAAGTATTTTTGTTGCTGGATCAAAATCCTGGAACTCCCCATCTAAAAACATAGCAGGAGTACATTCACTACATGGATTGCAGCAGTTCAAGAAAGTGGAAAAGACTGGCTTTTTCTCTCTTGATAAAATTGTGGGAGATAAAAGAAACAAAGGCTTATTTTTTTAAGTTTCTAAAATGTTTGTTTTACATAGATTTTTGTTAGGTAAATGCTGTGTATTGAGGAAGCGTCAGACTGAACACTGTGAGCTCAAAGTAAAATGTGACCTTAGTCTTTTATTACGGGACTCCAGAGTGCCTCTCCAACCTGTGAAGCCTCCTTAAATACCTGTGCTCCCAAGGGATTATGGGATCCCTTGGGACTCCAGGGGATGAGTCCTCTGGTGGCTGTACAGAATAAATACAAGTCCACATATATAACAGTAAGGGTATCAAGGGATTAAACAATTGTTGGGACATGGGCATCAGCAGCATTTATTGCCCATCTCTAGTTCCCCTTGAGAAGGTGGTGGTGAGCTACCTTCTTAAACCACTGCAGTCCATGTGGTGAAGGTACTCCTGCAGTGCTGTTAGAGAGGTACTTCCAGGTTTTTGAACCAGCGACAAAAATAAAGATTTGCATTTATATTGCACCTTTCATGGCCTCAGGACGTCTCAAAGTGCTTTACAGCCAATGAAGTACTTTTGAATTGTAGTCACTGTTGTAATGTAGGACAAACAGAGATATATGTCTAAGTCAGGATGGTGTGTGACTTGGAGGAGAACTTGGAGATGATGGCGTTTCCATGTGCTTGCTGGCCTTGTCCTTCTATGTGGTGGATGTCATGGAGTTGGGAGGTGCTGTCAATATGGATGTGAAAGTCCAGCTCCTTGTTTGGTTTTGCTTGGTTAAACAAGAGGCGAGAGCCCTAGGACTAACTCAGTGTCAACTGGAGATAAAACTGGTAACCCGATTGCTCTGTATGGTTCAATGCCTCAGCAAACATTGCATTTGTTTAAAAGAATTCAAGTAATAAGCTAGGTTTGCCAACTCCGGTTGGATATTTTCTGGGTGATTTAAAACCCATGACCTCCTGCCTCCAACTGCCCCGCCTCCCATTGGTCACCCCATGGGCCCATCCTGGTGATGGACTGACTGCAAATGCCAAATGGCAGGCAAGTGGATGCTCAGTTACCCAATTGGAAGATTCTTGACTATTAGTCAAACAGTGTCCCCACCTTCCAATTTCTTCTTTTATTCCCCTATAATCTTTCTTCATGGATACTTGTGGAATTGCCTGGGAGATTAATTTTTCATTTCTGGAGACTCCATGAAAATGTGATAGAAGTTGCAGGTTTGGGAGGTGCTGCCAAAGAAGCCTTGGTGAGTTGCTGTAGTGCATCTTGTAGATGGTACACACTGCAGTCATGGTACACCGGTATGGAGGGAGTGAACATTTAAGGTGGTGGATGGGGTGCCAATCAAGCGGGCTGGTTTGTTCTGGATGGTGTCGAGCTTCTTGAATGTTGTTGGAGCTGCACTCATCCAGGCAAGTGGAGAGTATTCCATCACATGCCTGACTTGTGCCTTGCAGATGGTGGAAAGGCTTTGGGGAGTCAGGAGGTGAGACACTCACTGCAGAATACCCAGACTCTGACATGCTCTTGTTGCCACAGTATTTAAGTGGCTGATCCAGTTAAGTTTCTGGTCAATGGTGACTTCCAGGATGTTGATAGTGGGGGATTCGGCGATGGTAATGCAATTGAATGTCAAGGGGCGATGGTTAGACTCTCGTTTGTTGGAGATAGTTTTTGCTTGCCACGCGTATGGCACGAATGTTACTTGCCACTTATCAGCCCAAGCGTGAATGTCATCCAGATCTTGCTGCAGGTGGGCATGGATTGCTTCATTATCTGAGGAGATGCAAATGGAACTGAACACTCTGCAGTCATCAGCAAACATCCCCACTTCTGACCTTAAAATGGAGGGAAGGTCATTGATGAAGCAGCTGAAGATGGTTGGGCCTAGGACACTGCTCTGAGGAACTCCTGCAGTGATGTCCGGGGCTGTGATGATTGACCTCCAAATATCACAACCATCTTTCTTTGTGCTAGGTCTGACTCCAGCCAATGGAGACTTTCCTCCCCAATTCCCATTGACTTCAGTCTTACTAGGGTTCCTTGATGCTACACTCGGTCAAATGCTGCCTTGATGTCAAGAGCAGTCACTCTCACCTCACTGGAATTCTGCTCTTTTGTCCATAGAAACATAGAAATTTACAGCGCAGAAGGAAGCCATTTCAGAGCATCGTGTCCGCGCCGGCCAACAAAGAGCCACACGGCCCTCGGTCAGCAGCCCTGAAGGTTACATATAAACCTATGAACAATGAACAATGGTAGACAGGTAAAGAGCATCCGGCCCAACCAGTCCTCGCCACACAGGTGCAAAAGTTTCTATAGGTATGCAAAGAGAAAAAGGTTAATAAAGACAAACGTAGGTCCCCTGCAGTCAGAATCAGGGGAAGTCATAACGGGGAGGATTTCCTGGAGTGCATAAGGGATGGTTTTCTAGACCAATATGTTGAGGAACCAACTAGGGGGGAGGCCATCTTAGACTGGGTGTTGTGTAATGAGAGAGGATTAATTAGCAATCTCATTGTGCGAGGCCCCTTGGGGAAGAGTGACCATAATATGGTGGAATTCTGCATTAGGATGGAGAATGAAACAGTAAATTCAGAGACCATGGTCCAGAACTTAAAGAAGGGTAACTTTGAAGGTATGAGACGTGAATTGGCTAGGATAGATTGGCGAATGATACTTAGGGGGTTGACTGTGGATGGGCAATGGCAGACATTTAGAGACCGCATGGATGAATTACAACAATTGTACATTCCTGTCTGGCGTAAAAATAAAAAAGGGAAGGTGGCTCAACCGTGGCTATCTAGGGAAATCAGGGATAGTATTAAAGCCAAGGAAGTGGCATACAAATTGGCCAGAAATAGCAGCGAACCTGGGGACTGGGAGAAATTTAGAACTCAGCAGAGGAGGACAAAGGGTTTGATTAGGGCAGGGAAAATGGAGTACGAGAAGAAGCTTGCAGGGAACATTAAGGTGGATTGCAAAAGTTTCTATAGGTATGTAAAGAGAAAAAGGTTAGTAAAGACAAACGTAGGTCCCCTGCAGTCAGAATCAGGGGAAGTCATAACGGGGAACAAAGAAATGGCAGACCAATTGAACAAGTACTTTGGTTCGGTATTCACTAAGGAGGATACAAACAACCTTCCGGATATAAAAGGGGTCAGAGGGTCTAGTAAGGAGGGGGAACTGAGGGAAATCTTTATTAGTCGGGAAATTGTGTTGGGGAAATTGATGGGATTGAAGGCCGATAAATCCCCAGGGCCTGATGGACTGCATCCCAGAGTACTTAAGGAGGTGGCCTTGGAAATAGCGGATGCATTGACAGTCATTTTCCAACATTCCATTGACTCTGGATCAGTTCCTATGGAGTGGAGGGTAGCCAATGTAACCCCACTGTTTAAAAAAGGAGGGAGAGAGAAAATAGGGAATTATAGACCGGTCAGCCTGACCTCAGTAGTGGGTAAAATGATGGAATCAATTATTAAGGATGTCATAGCAGTGCATCTGGAAAATGGTGACACGATAGGTCCAAGTCAGCATGGATTTGTGAAAGGGAAATCATGCTTGACAAATCTTCTGGAATTTTTTGAGGATGTTTCCAGTAAAGTGGACAAAGGAGAACCAGTTGATGTGGTATATTTGGACTTTCAGAAGGCTTTCGACAAGGTCCCACACAAGAGATTAATGTGCAAAGTTAAAGCACATGGGATTGGGGGTAGTGTGCTGATGTGGATTGAGAACTGGTTGTCAGACAGGAAGCAAAGAGTAGGAGTAAACGGGTACTTTTCAGAATGGCAGGCAGTGACTAGTGGGGTGCCGCAAGGTTCTGTGCTGGGGCCCCAGCTGTTTACATTGTACATTAATGATTTAGACGAGGGGATTAAATGCAGTATCTCCAAATTTGAGGATGACACTAAGTTGGGTGGCAGTGTGAGCTGCGAGGAGGATGCTATTAGGCTGCAGAGTGACTTGGATAGGTTAGGTGAGTGGGCAAATGCATGTCAGATGAAGTATAATGTGGATAAATGTGAGGTTATCCACTTTGGTGGTAAAAACAGAGAGACAGACTATTATCTGAATGGTGACAGATTAGGAAAAGGGAAGGTGCAACGAGACCTGGGTGTCATGGTACATCAGTCGTTGAAGGTTAGCATGCAGGTACAGCAGGCGGTTAAGAAAGCAAATGGCATGTTGGCCTTCATAGCGAGGGGATTTGAATACAGGGGCAGGGAGGTGTTGCTACAGTTGTACAGGGCCTTGGTGAGGCCACACCTGGAGTATTGTGTACAGTTTTGGTCTCCTAACTTGAGGAAGGACATTCTTGCTATTGAGAGAGTGCAGCAAAGATTCACCAGACTGATTCCCGGGATGGCGGGACTGACCTATCAAGAAAGACTGGATCAACTGGGCTTGTATTCACTGGAGTTCAGAAGAATGAGAGGGGACCTCATAGAAACGTTTAAAATTCTGACGGGTTTAGACAGGTTAGATGCAGGAAGAATGTTCCCAATGTTGGGGAAGTCCAGAACCAGGGGTCACAGTCTGAGGATAAGGGGTAAGCCATTTAGGACCGAGATGAGGAGAAACTTCTTCACCCAGAGAGTGGTGAACCTGTGGAATTCTCTACCACAGAAAGTAGTTGAGGCCAATTCACTAAATATATTCAAAAGGGAGTTAGATGAAGTCCTTACTACTCGGGGGATCAAGGGGTATGGCGAGAAAGCAGGAAGGGGGTACTGAAGTTTCATGTTCAGCCATGAACTCATTGAATGGCGGTGCAGGCTAGAAGGGCTGAATGGCCTGCTCCTGCACCTATTTTCTATGTTTCTATGTTTCTATGATAGGTCCAAGTCAGCATGGATTTGTGAAAGGGAAATCATGCTTGACAAACCTTCTGGAATTTTTTGAGGATGTTTCCAGTAAAGTGGACAAGGGAGAACCAGTTGATGTGGTATATTTGGACTTTCAGAAGGCTTTCGACAAGGTCCCACACAAGAGATTAATGTGCAAAGTTAAAGCACATGGGATTGGGGGTAGTGTGCTGACGTGGATTGAGAACTGGTTGTCAGACAGGAAGCAAAGAGTAGGAGTAAATGGGTACTTTTCAGAATGGCAGGCAGTGACTAGTGGGGTACCGCAAGATTCTGTGCAAGGGCCCCAGCTGTTTACATTGTACATTAATGATTTAGACGAGGGGATTAAATGTAGTATCTCCAAATTTGCGGATGACACTAAGTTGGGTGGCAGTGTGAGCTGTGAGGAGGATGCTATGAGGCTGCAGAGTGACTTGGATAGGTTAGGTGAGTGGGCAAATGCATGTCAGATGAAGTATAATGTGGATAAATGTGAGGTTATCCACTTTGGTGGTAAAAACAGAGAGACAGACTATTATCTGAATGGTGACAGATTAGGAAAAGGGGAGGTGCAACGAGACCTGGGTGTCATGGTACATCAGTCATTGAAGGTTGGCATGCAGGTACAGCAGGTGGTTAAGAAAGCAAATGGCATGTTGGCCTTCATAGCGAGGGGATTTGAGTACAGGGGCAGGGAGGTGTTGCTACAGTTGTACAGGGCCTTGGTGAGGCCTCACCTCGAGTATTGTGTACAGTTTTGGTCTCCTAACTTGAGGAAGGACATTCTTGCTATTGAGGGAGTGCAGCGAAGATTTACCAGACTGATTCCTGGGATGGTGGGACTGACCTATCAAGAAAGACTGGATCAACTGGGCTTGTATTCACTGGAGTTCAGAAGAATGAGAGGGGACCTCATAGAAAAGTTTAAAATTCTGACGGGTTTAGACAGTTTAGATGCAGGAAGAATGTTCCCAATGTTGGGGAAGTCCAGAACCAGGGGTCACAGTCTAAGGATAAGGGGTAAGCCATTTAGGACCGAGATGAGGAGAAACTTCTTCACCCAGAGAGTGGTGAACCTGTGGAATTCTCTACCACAGAAAGTTGTTGAGGCCAATTCACTAAATATATTCAAAAAGGAGTTCGATGAAGTCCTTACTACTAGGGGGATCAAGGGGTATGGCGAGAAAGCAGGAAGGGGGTACTGAAGTTGCATGAACTCATTGAATGGCGGTGCAGGCTAGAAGGGCTGAATGGCCTACTCCTGCACCTATTTTCTATGTTTCTATGTAATACCCAATGTATCGCAACATTTTACACTCCACCCCACCTGGAGCCATGCGATCTCCTGGGAGAGGCAAAAAAAACAGAGATAAAAACCCAGGCCAATTGGGGAAAAAAGATCTGGGAAAATTCCTCTCCGACCCATCCAGGTGATCAAAACTAGTCGAGCAGATTATTCTGGCTGTATTAGATTCCATGATGTACTTACCATCATGTCTGCGCCAACTAACAAGAGGTTATCCAGTTTAATCCCACTTACCAGCGCTAGGTCCGTAACCCTGCAGGTTACAGCACTTCAAGTGCCCATCCAAGCACCTCGTAAATGTGGTGAGGGTTTCTGCCTCCACCACCCTCCCAAGCAACGAGTTCCAGACCCCCACACCCTCTGCATGAAGAAGGTTCCCCTCAAATTCTCTCTAAACCTTCCACCAACCAACTTAAACCTATGCTCCTTCGTAATTGACCCCATCCACCAAGGGAAATAGGCCCTTGCTATCCACTATATAAGAACATAAGAATTAGGAACAGGAGTAGGCCATCTAACCCCTCGAGCCTGCTCTGCCATTCAACAAGATCATGGCTGATCTGGCCGTGGACTCAGCTCCACTTACCCGCCCGCTCCCCGTAACCCTTAATTCCCTTATTGGTTAAAAATTTATCTATCTGTGACTTGAATACATTCAATGAGCTAGCCTCAACTGCTTCCTTGGGCAGAGAATTCCACAGATTCACAACCCTCTGGGAGAAGAAATTCCTTCTCAACTCGGTTTTAAATTGTCTCCCCCGTATTTTGAGGCTGTGCCCCCTACTTCTAGTCTCCCCGACCAGTGGAAACAACCTCTCTGCCTCTATCTTGTCTATCCCTTTCATTATTTTAAATGTTTCTATAAGATCACTCCTCATCCTTCTGAACTCCAACGAGTAAAGACCCAGTCTACTCAATCTGTCATCATAAGGTAACCCCCTCATCTCCGGAATCAGCCTAGTGAATCGTCTCTGTACCCCCTCCAAAGCTAGTATATCCTTCCTTAAGTAAGGTGACCAAAACTACACGCAGTACTCCAGGTCCGGCCTCATCAATACTCTATACAGTTGCAGCAGGACCTCCCCGCTTTTGTATTCCATCCCTCTCGCAATGAAGGCCAACATTCCATTCGCCTTCCTGATTACCTGCTGCACCTGCAAACTAACTTTTTGGGTTTCATGCACAAGGGACCAATCGTGAAGCAGTAGAGGCGTGTCCTGCACAGTAGGAGTTGTGAGCAGTGAGGAGAGCAGCCATCAACTTGAGCTCCTGACTGGAGAGCCCTGAGACCAGCCCAGGAAGAGAAGGAAGGAAGGGGCTTCACTACAACTTCTATCCAGAGGGAGAGGAGGAGAAAAGAAAACTTTTAAACATCTTTATCATTTCTGCAAAGAGTTGGAGAGAGGGGGAAAAACCACAACAACCATCCAGTGTGGAAGGAGGGAGACTCAACTACTCTACAGGTGGGTGTGGGTGCATTTCCCCAAACAGACTTTGTTGTATCGGTGGGGGGAGGAAAGAAGACCACTGAGGGCCGGAACATCGCGGGGGGTGTGTGTGTGTGTGTGTGGTAGTGTGCGTGGGGGCCGTGCTTACAACTGGGCCCCCCCCACAATTGGAACCCCCCCCACCCCCCACATTTGCCTAGCCTGGGATAGCTGGAGCTACCAGGCTGAAGATTGTCATCAATCACCCAATTAAAGATCGTTAGGAGTGCCTGGTGGCTCCAGCTACCCCAGGTGAAGACATCTTCTCCCCCCACCTGAAGACCACCCCAAGGACTTTTGTGTTTTGCCATCTGGGGAGTGCACCCACCCACAGCTGCGAGGGGAGACCTGCCCTCGCAGTCCCCCCCCTTCCCACCCCCCCTCTCTCTTTCTCTGTTACTCTGTTTCTCCCCTCTCTCTCTGAGAGCCTCTTTCTTCCAAATTTAATTTAAAAAAAAACATTTAAGACAACTGAGCAGAGGGAGCAAGGCCCCTCCCCAATTGCCAACTAGGGGAGAGGTACCTCATTAAGGGCTCCTCTGCTCAGTCAATCTACAAGAGGCCTAATAAAGACCATTAAGGCCTGTGACTTTGGGGTGGGTGTAGCCCTTAAAGGGACCCCGTGATGGCGACCCCATCCACGCCGGTGGCAGGGCCAGCAAGGTCATATGCGCAGGCGGTGTCCACATCCACGGCACCTCCTGCGCCAGCCGCTGCCCTGCCACCTTTCAGACTAATAACAAAAAAACACGGGGTCAAGAGCTACACTCACCCCACAATGAGCATCGAGGAGTGCGTGCGGGCGATGGCTGGGGTAGTCGGCCCCTCGGCCATTGTCGCAGCCTCCAAGATGTCTGGGAAGGCCGTGTTCTTCCTGGGGTCGGAGCGGGCGGTGTCCCTGGCCCTTGAAAAGGGGCTCACGGTGGGCGGGACGTTCCTGCCGGTGGACCCTCTCGAGGCCACCGCGCAGAGGGTCATCATTTCAAACGTCCCGCCCTTTGTTCCCGCTGAGCTCCTCCTCCCTCACCTACACCAACTGGGGGAGGTAAGGTCGGGGATCAACCCCATACCGCTCGGCCTCAGGGAGAACAGCCTGCGCCACGTGTTCTCCTTCCGCCGCCAGCTCTTTGTCCGGCTGGCGCGGGAGGAGACGACGGAGGGGAGCTTTAATGTGGTGCACGAGGGGACTGCCTACCGCGTCTTCTGGACGTCGGACGGCGTGCGGTGCCATGCCTGTAGGGAGGTGGGGCATGTTCGTAAGAACTGCCCCGCCTCCAAGGCCGCCAAACCACCGAAGGCGGCCAAGGCTGGCACCGCCGCCACCCCTCCCCCTAGTTGCGTCCGCGTGCCGGGAGCCATGGGTGCGCGGGCATCGTCGGAGGCCTTTGTTTTCAGGGCCTCCGGCGGGGGGGAGGGAGAACGTTCGACCGGAAAGAAGGCGCGGAAGAAGGCGAAACATCTCGAGGCGGGTCCCCTCGGTGCGCCGGAAAGTCTGACCACCGCGCTCAGCCCAACCCAGTCACCGGCGAGCGCGGGGTGCCCCGAGCCCGTGCCCGGGCCCTTGAATACCACCACAGAGGGGCCCAGGCGCGGGCAAGAAAAGGAAAAGGGGGGGGCGGAGCGGGAGGCCTCGGCAGACATGGAGGTCTCCCTGACTCCGCGCGCCCCCAGGAACAAAAAGAGGCACCGCCCCAATGAGGCGGAGGGGGAACAACATCCCTCCGCGGAGGAGGCGGTGCCCGCCGCGTGTCCCGCGTCCCCCACCAGCGCACCCAAATTGCGCTGCAGGCGCGAGGAGTCTTTCCCCGGGGAGGGTGAGACAGTTGAGGCTGCCCAGCCTCTGCCTCCCGGGGATGGAGTGGAAGATCTGCCTGTCGTGGGGGGCGTGGGGACCGCGGAGGAATGCGTAGCCGCCGGGCCGGGCGTCCCGGGGACTGAGGCGGGCGAGGCCGAAAAGGCCGAACCTGAGCCCGCCCAGCTATTACCCAACTTCCCCCGGGATTTGCTCGACCCGGCAGAGAATGAAACAAATAATTATGACACTGTAGATGCTGGGCCGGGGGGTGGCAGCGGGGAGGGGGAGGAACACCCACCCTCGCCCCTTACTTTGGAGCTGGAGCACTTGGAGGGCCTGGGGATTTCCTATGGCCGGGTCTCTCCTTGTTCTCCGGTTCCTGGGGCGGAGGGGGAACCCCTTCCGCTGTCATTTCCCGACCCAGCACCATTTTTAAAAGAGCCCAGTGGGGACTCCTCTGCCGACGATCCTGGGGGTGGGATCGGGGCAGTGCCAGGGCCGGTTGGAGCGGCCGGTTCATTTGCCGTACCTTGTGCGGTCGATGGGCCGGCTGCTGGCGGCCACCTCCCGGAGGAGGACGGGGACTCGGTGGGGGACGCGGGTGAAGACCTAGAGACCACCGCCAGTGAGGCGGTGGATCTGCTCGCGGCCGCCGCTGAGGCCCTCCTCGTTCCTGCAAAGGAACTCCGGGACTTTTTGGCCCAGAGCCGGGGTCGCCGCGACCAAGCCCGACTGGCCCTGGAAAAATGGTCCGAGCCGGAGCTGATCAAGGGGTCCGTCCGCGCCGCCGTTAAAACCTTGGCCGCGGGCGGGCCCTTGACAAAGGAGCAGCACCTTGAGCTGCGCGAGCTCGAGGGACTCCTCGCTGGGCTGCGGAGGGAGCGGAGTTCAACAAAAGACTCCGCTCCCTCCCCCACAATAGGTTAAGGTAGAGGTTGCACTATGCTTTTGCCATGAAGATAACCATAGCCAGCCTCAACATCAACGGCGGCAGAGGGGCACGCCGTAGATTTGACAATTTTTCGCTCCTGCGGGAGGGGAAATATGCGGTGTGCTTCCTGCAAGAAACCCACACCGTTCCGGGAGACGAAGCCACGTGGCTCCTGGAATGGCAAGGAGAGGTCCGCATGAGCCACCTCACCGCCATTTCTAGTGGGGTGGCCATCTTGCTGGGCCCGCATTTTCAGCCGGAGATCTTGGGGGTCGAGGAGCCCGTGCCAGGCCGCTTGCTGCACGTAACGGTTCGCCTGGGGGACGTGCCGCTCCATCTCGTGAACGTGTACGCCCCTCATCCCGGCCCGCAGCAAACGCGCTTCTTTGAAGAGGTGTCCGCTCTTCTTGGCTCCGTCGACGTCGGCGACTGCATTGTCCTCGGGGGGGATTTTAACTGCACCCTCGAGGCGAGGGACCGCTCCGGTGCCCCGCAGTGCATGACGGCGATGGAGAAGTTGAGGGACCTGGTCGGGTCCTTCGACTTGGTGGACGTCTGGCGAAATCTCCACCCCGACTCCAGCGCCTTTACTTGGGTGAGGCCTGGAGTTGGATGGTCTAGAGTCGACCGCCTTTACGTGTCTCGGGCGTACGTTTCCTGCGTCCCGGCGGCCTCCATGCGGCCGGTGCCGTGTTCGGACCACCACCTGGTGTGGGCGGAGCTCGCTTCGCTCCGCGCGAGGACGGGGTCCGCGTACTGGCACTTTAACAACCGGCTGCTGGAGGACGTGCGGTTCCAGGACTCGTTCCGTCGATTCTGGTCCGACTGGAGAAGGAAGCAGGGGGGCTTCCCCTCCTTGAGGCTATGGTGGGACGTGGGCAAGGCTCACGTCCGCGTCTTCTGTCAAGAGTACGCGAGGGGGTCGACCAAGAGGCGGGCGGCCAGAGTCGGGCGCCTAGAAAAAGAGGTGCTCGACCTGGAAGCCCGTCTCGGTCAAGTCGTCCAGGACCCGGCCCTGCGGACGGTGTACGAAGCGAAGAAGGCCGCGCTGAAGGACCTGCAGCTCGTCGGGTCCCGAGGCGCGTTCGTGAGGTCGCGGATCCGGTTCCTGCGGGATCTGGACCGCGGCTCCCCCTTCTTCTACTCGCTGGAAAAAAGGCAGAGTGTCCGTAAGCAGCTCTTGACGCTGCTGGCCGACGACGGCTCTCTCGTCTCGGATCCGGAGGGCGTCAACAACAGGGTCCGTGAATATTACGGGGCTCTGTTCTCTCCGGATCCGTCCAGCGAGGAAGCGCGTAGAGTTTTGTGGGAGGACCTGCCGAAGGTCGGCCCGGAGGGCGCCGAAAATCTGGAAGCTCCGCTAAGCCTGGCGGAGCTGACCGGTGCCCTCGCCCGGCTCTCGAGGGGAAAATCCCCGGGGCTGGACGGGCTGACCGTGGAGTTCCACAGGGCGTTCTGGGACGTCCTGGGGAGCGACTACGCGCGGGTCCTGGGGGAAAGTCTGGCGACCGGGGAGATGCCCCTCTCTTGGCGCAGGGCAGTCATCGTCCTGCTGCCTAAGAAGGGCGATCTCCGCCTCCTTAAGAACTGGCGCCCGGTCTCCCTCCTCAGCACGGACTACAAAATCTTCGCCAGGGCGATGTCTGCTCGCCTTGGTGCCGTGCTGGACCACATGATCCACCCCGACCAGTCATACACGGTCCCGGGCCGGACGATCCACGACAACATCCATCTGGTCCGGGACCTCATCCATTGCTCCCAGGAGGCTGGTCTGTCGGTCGCCTTCCTATCCCTCGACCAAGAGAAGGCGTTCGACAGGGTGGATCACGACTATCTGCTCGGAACTCTGCGCGCTTTCGGGTTCGGGACGCATTTCGTCGCCCGGATCCGACTTTTGTACGCCGCCGCGGAGTGTCTGATTAAGGTTAACGGGTCCTTGACGGCGCCCCTTCGCTTTAGGAGAGGGGTGCGCCAGGGATGCCCCATGTCCGGCCAGTTATACGCCGTTTGCGTGGAGCCTTTCCTGCGCCTCTTGCGGACGAGGTTGACGGGACTGGCTCTGCAAGGGCCGGGCGTGGAGGTCGTCCTCTCGGCTTACGCCGATGACGTGCTCCTCGCGGTAGAGGATCCCGCTGACCTGCGGAGGATGCGTGAGTGCCAGGAGATTTACTCGGCCGCGTCCTCCGCCAGGATCAACTGGGAGAAATGTTCCGGACTCCTGGTGGGTCAGTGGCGGGTGGACTCCCTGCCGGAGGAGCTCAGGCCTTTTGCCTGGAGCACGACCCATCTCCTCTATCTGGGAGTCTACCTTAGCCCCGACGAGGAAGCCTGGCCGGCGAACTGGCAGGAGCTGGAGGCCAAGGTCGCCGCTCGCCTAGGGCGCTGGACAGGACTGCTCCGAGTGCTGTCCTACAGGGGTCGAGCGCTAGTCATAAACCAGCTGGTGGCCGCAATGCTGTGGTACCGGCTGGTCACTTTGACCCCTCCCCCTGCGTTTGTCGCCAAGATACAGAAGAAGCTGGTGGACTTCTTCTGGAACAACAGGAAGCACTGGGTCTCTGTCGCGGTCTTGAGTCTCCCGCTTGAGGAGGGCGGTCAGTCGTTGGTGTGCGTCAGCGCCCAGCTCGCGACTTTCCGTCTTCAGACCCTGCAGAGATACCTTTACGTCGAGCCCCCTCCTAGGTGGTGTGCTCTGGCGAGGTATTTCTTCCGCCAGCAGCTCGACCTCAATTATGACACGCAGCTCCTGTTTGTGAACTTGGGGGGTGCCAGGACCGCCCTCCGGGAGCTGCCTGTCTTTTACAGGGAACTCATCAGGGTCTGGAACAAAGTCTCCACCAAGCGCAGCTCTCCGCCGGCTGGAGTGGCGGCCGTCCTGCAGGAGCCGCTGCTCGGGAATCCGTACCTCCACGGCCGAGGCTTCATGTGGCGGTCGGAAGAGAGGGCTGTGGCTGGTGAGGTGACCAGGGTCAGGGACCTGCTCGATGGCGGAGGAGCGGGCTGGATGGCGCCAGTCACGCTGGCGCGGCGCCTAAATTCTGCCAACGTCCGCCGCGCGGCCGATGCCATCGAGTCGCTAAAAACAGCTCTGGGCCCTGACTCCGTTAGGTGTATCGAGGAGGCTCAAGCACGTGGGGAGATCCCGTCCGAACTGACCCCCGTCCGGACGGAATTCCTCATCGGCGCCAAACCCCGGAACCTCCCTCGGGGGCCGGCGCCTCACAACTTGAGCCGCCTCGGGGAAATCCCCTCCGTGCCTTTCAGTTCCGCGCGGAGGGGTTTCCTGTACGGGCTGCTCCTGCACACCCTCAACTTTGCCATCCTCGCCGGCCGTCCGGACACGCCATGGCGTACCATCTTGCCGTCCGGAGGAGGCGGGGGTCCCCGATGGAGGGCACTCTACGCAGGGGTCCTCCCACTATTCATCGGGGACTTGGCCTGGAGGGTGGTGCACGGAGCAGTGCCGTGCAACAAATTTTTAAGCCGGTTCACGGACTCCCAGGCCGCCTGCAATTTCTGCGGTCTGGAGGAGTCCGTGTTCCATGTTTTTTATTGAGTGCACGAGGTTGCAGCCCCTGTTCCATTATTTGAAGGGGCTGCTCCTGAAATTCTGGCTGCACTTCAGTCCCACTCTCCTGATCTTTGGGCACCCTGTGCGGAGGGGAGCGGGTAGGTTCGAAGGCCTCCTCGTAGGACTGCTCCTGGGCACGGCCAAGGGTGCCATCAGCCGGTCCAGGCAGCGGGCGGTCGAGGGGGTCGTTCAACCTGACTGCCTGCCTCTCTTCCGCTCTTACATCCGGTCCAGGGTGTCCTTGGAGATGGAGCACGCGGTGTCCACCGGTACGCTCGCGGCCTTCCGCGAGAGGTGGGCACCGGAGGGACTGGAGTGCATCATCACGCCCGGCAACCAAATTTTAATTTGATTTTACGTTTTAAAGTTAATTTGTTTTAATTGCCAGTGCTTTTAGTGTCCCCTTCCCTTTTATAGGGGGCACTGGGGAAAAATTGTGATTTTAGTGCCCAAAAAAAAAAAACAAAAGAAAAAGAAAAAACAAAAAAAAACACAAAAAAGGGGGGAAAAAAAAATGGGCCTTGTAAATGTCTGGAGTGTCACCCAGGTCGGGTGGCACAGTTTAATGTTTATGTTTTCGCAGGTAGACTCTAAAAGAGTTTCAAGCACAAGGACCAATCGTGAAGCAGTGGAGGCGTGTCCTGCACAGTTGGAGCTGTGAGCAGTGAGGGAAGCAGCTAGCAACTTGAGCTCCTGCCTGGAGAGCCCTGAGACCAGCCCAGGAGGAGAAGGAAGGAAGGGGTTTCACCTTCAACTGTTATCCAGAGGGAGAGGAGGAGAAAAGAAAACATTTAACATCTTTTTACCATTCTGCAAGGAGTTGGAGAGAGGGGGAAAAACCACAACAACCATCCAGTGTGGAAGGAGGGAGACTCAACATTTCTACAGGTGGGTGTGGGTGCATTTCCCCAAACAGACTTTGTTGTATCGGTGGGGGGAGGAAAGAAGACCACTGAGGGCCGGAACATCGCGGGGGGTGTGTGTGTGTGTGTGTGGTAGTGTGCGTGGGGGCCGTGCTTACAACTGGGCCCCCCCCACAATTGGAACCCCCCCCCACCCCCCACATTTGCCTAGCCTGGGATAGCTGGAGCTACCAGGCTGAAGATTGTCATCAATCACCCAATTAAAGATCGTTAGGAGTGCCTGGTGGCTCCAGCTACCCCAGGTGAAGACATCTTCTCCCCCCACCTGAAGACCACCCCAAAGACTTTTGTGTTTTGCCATCTGGGGAGTGCACCCACCCACAGCTGCGAGGGGAGACCTGCCCTCGCAGTCCCCCCCTTCCCACCCCCCCTCTCTCTTTCTCTGTTACTCTGTTTCTCCCCTCTCTCTCTGAGAGCCTCTTTCTTCCAAATTTAATTTTAAAAAAAAAACCAATTAAGACAACTGAGCAGAGGGAGCAAGGCCTCTCCCCAATTGTCAACGAGGGGAGAGGTGCCTCGTTAAGGGCTCCTCTGCTCAGTGAACATAAGAGGCCATTAAAGACCATTAAGGCCTGTGACTTTGGGGTGGGTGTAGCCCTTAAAGGGACCCCGTGATGGCGACCCCATCCACGCCGGTGGCAGGGCCAGCAAGGACGTATGCGCAGGTGGCAACCGCTTCCACAGCACCTCCTGCGCCACCCGCTGCCCTGCCACCATTTAGATTAATTACTAGAAAACACGGGGTCAAGAGCTACACTCACCCCACAATGACCATCGAGGAGTGCGTGCGGGCGATGGCTGGGGTAGTCGGCCCCTCGGCCATTGTCGCAGCCTCCAAGATGTCTGGGAAGGCCGTGTTCTTCCTGGGGTCGGAGCGGGCGGTGTCCCTGGCCCTTGAAAAGGGGCTCACGGTGGGCGGGACGTTCCTGCCGGTGGACCCTCTCGAGGCCACCGCGCAGAGGGTCATCGTGTCAAACGTCCCGCCCTTTGTTTCCGCTGAGCTCCTCCTCCCTCACCTACACCAACTGGGGGAGGTAAGGTCGGGGATCAACCCCATACCGCTCGGCCTCAGGGAGAACAGCCTGCGCCACGTGTTCTCCTTCCGCCGCCAGCTCTTTGTCCGGCTGGCGCGGGAGGACGTGACAGAAGGGCACTTTATTGTGGTGCACGAGGGGACTGCCTACCGCGTCTTCTGGACGTCGGACGGCGTGCGGTGCCATGCCTGCAGGGAGGTGGGGCACGTTCGCAAAAACTGCCCCGCCTCCAAGGCCGCCAAACCACCGAAGGCGGCCAAGGCTGGCGCCGCCGCCACCCCTCCCCCTAGTTGCGTCCGCGTGCCGGGAGCCATGGGTGCGCGGGCATCGTCGGAGGCCTTTGTTTTCAGGGCCTCCGGCGGGGGGGAGGGAGAGCGTCCGACCGGAAAGAAGGCGCGGAAGAAGACAAAACATCAAGAGGCGGGTCCCCTCGGTGCGCCGGATAATTTGACCACCGCGCTCAGCCCAACCCCGTCACCGGCGAGCGCGGGGTGCCCCGAGCCCGTGCCCGAGCCCTTGAACAACACCACAGAGGGGCCCGGGCGCGGGCAAGAAAAGGAAAAGGGGGGGGCGGAGCGGGAGGCCTCGGCAGACATGGAGGTCTCCCTGACTCCGCGCGCCCCCAGGAACAAAAAGAGGCACCGCCCCAATGAGGCGGAGGGGGAACAACATCCCTCCGCGGAGGAGTCGGTGCCCGCCGCGTGTCCCGCGTCCCCCACCAGCGCCCCCAAATTGCGCTGCAGGCGCGAGGAGTCTTTCCCCGGGGAGGGTGAGACAGTTGAGGCTGCCCAGCCTCTGCCTCCCGGGGATGGAGTGGAAGATCTGCCTGTCGTGGGGGGCGTGGGGACCGCGGAGGAATGCGTAGCCGCCGGGCCGGGCGTCCCGGGGACTGAGGCGGGCGAGGCCGAAAAGGCCGAACCTGAGCCCGCCCAGCTATTACCCAACTTCCCCCGGGAGTTGCTCGACCCGGCAGAAACAAAATATATTGATTTTAATCAAACTGTAGATGCTGGGCCGGGGGGTGGCAGCGGGGAGGGGGAGGAACACCCACCCTCGCCCCTTACTTTGGAGCTGGAGCACTTGGAGGGCCTGGGGATTTCCTATGGCCGGGTCTCTCCTTGTTCTCCGGTTCCTGGGGCGGAGGGGGAACCCCTTCCGCTGTCATTTCCCGACCCAGCACCATTTTTAAAAGAGCCCAGTGGGGACTCCTCTGCCGACGATCCTGGGGGTGGGATCGGGGCAGTGCCAGGGCCGGTTGGAGCGGCCGGTTCATTTGCCGTACCTTGTGCGGTCGATGGGCCGGCTGCTGGCGGCCACCTCCCGGAGGAGGACGGGGACTCGGTGGGGGACGCGGGTGAAGACCTAGAGACCACCGCCAGGGAGGCGGTGGATCTGCTCGCGGCCGCCGCTGAGGCCCTCCTCGTTCCTGCAAAGGAACTCCGGGACTTTTTGGCCCAGAGCCGGGGTCGCCGCGACCAAGCCCGACTGGCCCTGGAAAAATGGTCCGAGCCGGAGCTGATCAAGGGGTCCGTCCGCGCCGCCGTTAAAACCTTGGCCGCGGGCGGGCCCTTGACAAAGGAGCAGCACCTTGAGCTGCGCGAGCTCGAGGGACTCCTCGCTGGGCTGCGGAGGGAGCGGAGTTCAACAAAAGACTCCGCTCCCTCCCCCACAATAGGTTAAGGTAGAGGTTGCACTATGCTTTTGCCATGAAGATAACCATAGCCAGCCTCAACATCAACGGCGGCAGAGGGGCACGCCGTAGATTTGACAATTTTTCGCTCCTGCGGGAGGGGAAATATGCGGTGTGCTTCCTGCAAGAAACCCACACCGTTCCGGGAGACGAAGCCACGTGGCTCCTGGAATGGCAAGGAGAGGTCCGCATGAGCCACCTCACCGCCATTTCTAGTGGGGTGGCCATCTTGCTGGGCCCGCATTTTCAGCCGGAGATCTTGGGGGTCGAGGAGCCCGTGCCAGGCCGCTTGCTGCACGTAACGGTTCGCCTGGGGGACGTGCCGCTCCATCTCGTGAACGTGTACGCCCCTCATCCCGGCCCGCAGCAAACGCGCTTCTTTGAAGAGGTGTCCGCTCTTCTTGGCTCCGTCGACGTCGGCGACTGCATTGTCCTCGGGGGGGATTTTAACTGCACCCTCGAGGCGAGGGACCGCTCCGGTGCCCCGCAGTGCATGACGGCGATGGAGAAGTTGAGGGACCTGGTCGGGTCCTTCGACTTGGTGGACGTCTGGCGAAATCTCCACCCCGACTCCAGCGCCTTTACTTGGGTGAGGCCTGGGGTTGGATGGTCTAGAGTCGACCGCCTTTACGTGTCTCGGGCGTACGTTTCCTGCGTCCCGGCGGCCTCCATGCGGCCGGTGCCGTGTTCGGACCACCACCTGGTGTGGGCGGAGCTCGCTTCGCTCCGCGCGAGGACGGGGTCCGCGTACTGGCACTTTAACAACCGGCTGCTGGAGGACGTGCGGTTCCAGGACTCGTTCCGTCGATTCTGGTCCGACTGGAGAAGGAAGCAGGGGGGCTTCCCCTCCTTGAGGCTATGGTGGGACGTGGGCAAGGCTCACGTCCGCGTCTTCTGTCAAGAGTACGCGAGGGGGTCGACCAAGAGGCGGGCGGCCAGAGTCGGGCGCCTAGAAAAAGAGGTGCTCGACCTGGAAGCCCGTCTCGGTCAAGTCGTCCAGGACCCGGCCCTGCGGACGGTGTACGAAGCGAAGAAGGCCGCGCTGAAGGACCTGCAGCTCGTCCGGTCCCGAGGCGCGTTCGTGAGGTCGCGGATCCGGTTCCTGCGGGATCTGGACCGCGGCTCCCCCTTCTTCTACTCGCTGGAAAAAAGGCAGAGTGTCCGTAAGCAGCTCTTGACGCTGCTGGCCGACGACGGCTCTCTCGTCTCGGATCCGGAGGGCGTCAACAACAGGGTCCGTGAATATTACGGGGCTCTGTTCTCTCCGGATCCGTCCAGCGAGGAAGCGCGTAGAGTTTTGTGGGAGGACCTGCCGAAGGTCGGCCCGGAGGGCGCCGAAAATCTGGAAGCTCCGCTAAGCCTGGCGGAGCTGACCGGTGCCCTCGCCCGGCTCTCGAGGGGAAAATCCCCGGGGCTGGACGGGCTGACCGTGGAGTTCCACAGGGCGTTCTGGGACGTCCTGGGGAGCGACTACGCGCGGGTCCTGGGGGAAAGTCTGGCGACCGGGGAGATGCCCCTCTCTTGGCGCAGGGCAGTCATCGTCCTGCTGCCTAAGAAGGGCGATCTCCGCCTCCTTAAGAACTGGCGCCCGGTCTCCCTCCTCAGCACGGACTACAAAATCTTCGCCAGGGCGATGTCTGCTCGCCTTGGTGCCGTGCTGGACCACATGATCCACCCCGACCAGTCATACACGGTCCCGGGCCGGACAATCCACGACAACATCCATCTGGTCCGGGACCTCATCCATTGCTCCCAGGAGGCTGGTCTGTCGGTCGCCTTCCTATCCCTCGACCAAGAGAAGGCGTTCGACAGGGTGGATCACGACTATCTGCTCGGAACTCTGCGCGCTTTCGGGTTCGGGACGCATTTCGTCGCCCGGATCCGACTTTTGTACGCCGCCGCGGAGTGTCTGATTAAGGTTAACGGGTCCTTGACGGCGCCCCTTCGCTTTAGGAGAGGGGTGCGCCAGGGATGCCCCATGTCCGGCCAGTTATACGCCGTTTGCGTGGAGCCTTTCCTGCGCCTCTTGCGGACGAGGTTGACGGGACTGGCTCTGCAAGGGCCGGGCGTGGAGGTCGTCCTCTCGGCTTACGCCGATGACGTGCTCCTCGCGGTAGAGGATCCCGCTGACCTGCGGAGGATGCGTGAGTGCCAGGAGATTTACTCGGCCGCGTCCTCCGCCAGGATCAACTGGGAGAAATGTTCCGGACTCCTGGTGGGTCAGTGGCGGGTGGACTCCCTGCCGGAGGAGCTCAGGCCTTTTGCCTGGAGCACGACCCATCTCCTCTATCTGGGAGTCTACCTTAGCCCCGACGAGGAAGCCTGGCCGGCGAACTGGCAGGAGCTGGAGGCCAAGGTCGCCGCTCGCCTAGGGCGCTGGACAGGACTGCTCCGAGTGCTGTCCTACAGGGGTCGAGCGCTAGTCATAAACCAGCTGGTGGCCGCAATGCTGTGGTACCGGCTGGTCACTTTGACCCCTCCCCCTGCGTTTGTCGCCAAGATACAGAAGAAGCTGGTGGACTTCTTCTGGAACAACAGGAAGCACTGGGTCTCTGTCGCGGTCTTGAGTCTCCCGCTTGAGGAGGGCGGTCAGTCGTTGGTGTGCGTCAGCGCCCAGCTCGCGACTTTCCGTCTTCAGACCCTGCAGAGATACCTTTACGTCGAGCCCCCTCCTAGGTGGTGTGCTCTGGCGAGGTATTTCTTCCGCCAGCAGCTCGACCTCAATTATGACACGCAGCTCCTGTTTGTGAACTTGGGGGGTGCCAGGACCGCCCTCCGGGAGCTGCCTGTCTTTTACAGGGAACTCATCAGGGTCTGGAACAAAGTCTCCACCAAGCGCAGCTCTCCGCCGGCTGGAGTGGCGGCCGTCCTGCAGGAACCGCTGCTCGGGAATCCGTACCTCCACGGCCGAGGCTTCATGTGGCGGTCGGAAGAGAGGGCTGTGGCTGGTGAGGTGACCAGGGTCAGGGACCTGCTCGATGGCGGAGGAGCGGGCTGGATGGCGCCAGTCACGCTGGCGCGGCGCCTAAATTCTGCCAACGTCCGCCGCGCGGCCGATGCCATCGAGTCGCTAAAAACAGCTCTGGGCCCTGACTCCGTTAGGTGTATCGAGGAGGCTCAAGCACGTGGGGAGATCCCGTCCGAACTGACCCCCGTCCGGACGGAATTCCTCATCGGCGCCAAACCCCGGAACCTCCCTCGGGGGCCGGCGCCTCACAACTTGAGCCGCCTCGGGGAAATCCCCTCCGTGCCTTTCAGTTCCGCGCGGAGGGGTTTCCTGTACGGGCTGCTCCTGCACACCCTCAACTTTGCCATCCTCGCCAGCCGTCCGGACACGCCATGGCGCACCATCTTGCCGTCCGGAGGAGGCGGGGGTCCCCGATGGAGGGCACTCTACGCAGGGGTCCTCCCACTATTCATCGGGGACTTGGCCTGGAGGGTGGTGCACGGAGCAGTGCCGTGCAACAAATTTTTAAGCCGGTTCACGGACTCCCAGGCCGCCTGCAATTTCTGCGGTCTGGAGGAGTCCGTGTTCCATGTTTTTATTGAATGCACAAGGTTGCAGCCCCTGTTCCACTATTTGAAGGGGCTGCTCCTGAAATTCTGGCTGCACTTCAGTCCCACTCTCCTGATCTTTGGGCACCCTGTGCGGAGGGGAGCGGGTAGGTCCGAGGGCCTCCTCGTAGGACTGCTCCTGGGCACGGCCAAGGGTGCCATCAGCCGGTCCAGGCAGCGGGCGGTCGAGGGGGTCGTTCAACCTGACTGCCTGCCTCTCTTCCGCTCTTACATCCGGTCCAGGGTGTCCTTGGAGATGGAGCACGCGGTGTCCACCGGTACGCTCGCGGCCTTCCGCGAGAGGTGGGCACCGGAGGGACTGGAGTGCATCATCACGCCCGGCAACCAAATTTTAATTTGATTTTACGTTTTAAAGTTAATTTGTTTTAATTGCCGGTGCTTTTAGTGTCCCCTTCCCTTTTATAGGGGGCACTGGGGAAAAATTGTGATTTTAGTGCCCAAAAAAAAAAAACCAAAAAAAAGAAAAACACAAAAAAAAACAAAAAAAGGGGGGGAAAAAAAGGGCCTTGTAAATGTCTGGAGTGTCACCCAGGTTGGGTGGCACCGTTATTGTTTTATGTTTTCACAGGTAGACTCTAAAAGAGTTTTTTTTCATGCACAAGGGACCAATCGTGAAGCAGTAGAGGCGTGTCCTGCACAGTAGGAGTTGTGAGCAGTGAGGAGAGCAGCCATCAACTTGAGCTCCTGACTGGAGAGCCCTGAGACCAGCCCAGGAAGAGAAGGAAGGAAGGGGCTTCACTACAACTTCTATCCAGAGGGAGAGGAGGAGAAAAGAAAACTTTTAAACATCTTTATCATTTCTGCAAAGAGTTGGAGAGAGGGGGAAAAACCACAACAACCATCCAGTGTGGAAGGAGGGAGACTCAACTACTCTACAGGTGGGTGTGGGTGCATTTCCCCAAACAGACTTTGTTGTATCGGTGGGGGGAGGAAAGAAGACCACTGAGGGCCGGAACATCGCGGGGGGTGTGTGTGTGTGTGGTAGTGTGCGTGGGGGCCGTGCTTACAACTAGGGCCCCCCCCCACAATTGGAACCCCCCCCACCCCCCACATTTGCCTAGCCTGGGATAGCTGGAGCTACCAGGCTGAAGATTGTTATTAATCACCCAATTAAAGATCGTTAGGAGTGCCTGGTGGCTCCAGCTACCCCAGGTGAAGACATCTTCTCCCCCCACCTGAAGACCACCTCAAAGACTTTTGTGTTTTGCCATCTGGGGAGTGCACCCACCCACAGCTGCGAGGAGAGACCTGCCCTCGCAGCCCCCCCCCCTTCCCACCCCCCTCTCTCTTTTCTCTGCTACTCTGTTTCTCCCCTCTCTCTCTGAGAACCCTTTCCTTCCAAATTTAAAAAAAAACCAATTAAGACAACTGAGCAGAGGGAGCAAGGCCTCTCCCCAATTGTCAACGAGGGGAGAGGTGCCTCGTTAAGGGCTCCTCTGCTCAGTGAACATACGAGGCCATTAAAAGACCATTAAGGCCTGTGACTTTGGGGTGGGTGTAGCCCTTAAAGGGACCCCGTGATGGCGACCCCATCCACGCCGGTGGCAGGGCCAGCAAGGACGTATGCGCAGGTGGCAACCGCTTCCACAGCACCTCCTGCGCCACCCGCTGCCCTGCCACCATTTAGATTAATTACTAGAAAACACGGGGTCAAGAGCTACACTCACCCCACAATGAGCATTGAGGAGTGCGTGCGGGCGATGGCTGGGGTAGTCGGCCCCTCGGCCATTGTCGCAGCCTCCAAGATGTCTGGGAAGGCTGTTTTCTTCCTGGGGTCGGAGCGGGCGGTGTCCCTGGCCCTCGAAAAGGGGCTCACGGTGGGCGGGACGTTCCTGCCGGTGGATCCTCTCGAGGCCACCGCGCAGAGGGTCATCGTGTCGAACGTCCCGCCCTTTGTTCCCGCTGAGCTCCTCCTCCCTCACCTACAACAACTGGGGGAGGTAAGGTCAGGGATCAACCCCATACCGCTCGGCCTCAGGGAGAACAGCCTGCGCCACGTGTTCTCCTTCCGCCGCCAGCTCTTTGTCCGGCTGGCGCGGGAGGACGTGACAGAAGGGCACTTTAATGTGGTGCACGAGGGGACTGCCTACCGCGTCTTCTGGACGTCGGACGGCGTGCGGTGCCATGCCTGCAGGGAGGTGGGGCACGTTCGCAAGAACTGCCCCGCCTCCAAGGCCGCCAAACCACCGAAGGCGGCCAAGGCTGGCGCCGCCGCCACCCCTCCCCCTAGTTGCGTCCGCGTGCCGGG
Organism: Pristiophorus japonicus; assembly: GCF_044704955.1. NCBI lineage: Eukaryota > Metazoa > Chordata > Chondrichthyes > Pristiophoridae > Pristiophorus > Pristiophorus japonicus. The sequence goes on from NC_091977.1 coordinate 486,718,867, forward strand.
AGCCATGGGTGCGCGGGCATCGTCGGAGGCCTTTGTTTTCAGGGCCTCCGGCGGGGGGGAGGGAGAGCGTCCGGCCGGAAAGAAGGCGCGGAAGAAGACAAAACATCAAGAGGCGGGTCCCCTCGGTGCGCCGGATAATTTGACCACCGCGCTCAGCCCAACCCCGTCACCGGCGAGCGCGGGGTGCCCCGAGCCCGTGCCCGAGCCCTTGAACAACACCACAGAGGGGCCCGGGCGCGGGCAAGAAAAGGAAAAGGGGGGGGCGGAGCGGGAGGCCTCGGCAGACATGGAGGTCTCCCTGACTCAGCGCGCCCCCAGGAACAAAAAGAGGCACCGCCCCAATGACGCGGAGGGGGAACAATATCCCTCCGCGGAGGAGTCGGTGCCCGCCGCGTGTCCCGCGTCCCCCACCAGCGCCCCCAAATTGCGCTGCAGGCGCGAGGAGTCTTTCCCCGGGGAGGGTGAGACAGTTGAGGCTGCCCAGCCTCTGCCTCCCGGGGATGGAGTGGAAGATCTGCCTGTCGTGGGGGGCGTGGGGACCGCGGAGGAATGCGTAGCCGCCGGGCCGGGCGTCCCGGGGACTGAGGCGGGCGAGGCCGAAAAGGCCGAACCTGAGCCCGCCCAGCTATTACCCAACTTCCCCCGGGAGTTGCTCGACCCGGCAGAAACAAAATATATTGATTTTAATGAAACTGTAGATGCTGGGCCGGGGGGTGGCAGCGGGGAGGGGGAGGAACACCCACCCTCGCCCCTTACTTTGGAGCTGGAGCACTTGGAGGGCCTGGGGATTTCCTATGGCCGGGTCTCTCCTTGTTCTCCGGTTCCTGGGGCGGAGGGGGAACCCCTTCCGCTGTCATTTCCCGACCCAGCACCATTTTTAAAAGAGCCCAGTGGGGACTCCTCTGCCGACGATCCTGGGGGTGGGATCGGGGCAGTGCCAGGGCCGGTTGGAGCGGCCGGTTCATTTGCCGTACCTTGTGCGGTCGATGGGCCGGCTGCTGGCGGCCACCTCCCGGAGGAGGACGGGGACTCGGTGGGGGACGCGGGTGAAGACCTAGAGACCACCGCCAGGGAGGCGGTGGATCTGCTCGCGGCCGCCGCTGAGGCCCTCCTCGTTCCTGCAAAGGAACTCCGGGACTTTTTGGCCCAGAGCCGGGGTCGCCGCGACCAAGCCCGACTGGCCCTGGAAAAATGGTCCGAGCCGGAGCTGATCAAGGGGTCCGTCCGCGCCGCCGTTAAAACCTTGGCCGCGGGCGGGCCCTTGACAAAGGAGCAGCACCTTGAGCTGCGCGAGCTCGAGGGACTCCTCGCTGGGCTGCGGAGGGAGCGGAGTTCAACAAAAGACTCCGCTCCCTCCCCCACAATAGGTTAAGGTAGAGGTTGCACTATGCTTTTGCCATGAAGATAACCATAGCCAGCCTCAACATCAACGGCGGCAGAGGGGCACGCCGTAGATTTGACAATTTTTCGCTCCTGCGGGAGGGGAAATATGCGGTGTGCTTCCTGCAAGAAACCCACACCGTTCCGGGAGACGAAGGCACGTGGCTCCTGGAATGGCAAGGAGAGGTCCGCATGAGCCACCTCACCGCCATTTCTAGTGGGGTGGCCATCTTGCTGGGCCCGCATTTTCAGCCGGAGATCTTGGGGGTCGAGGAGCCCGTGCCAGGCCGCTTGCTGCACGTAACGGTTCGCCTGGGGGACGTGCCGCTCCATCTCGTGAACGTGTACGCCCCTCATCCCGGCCCGCAGCAAACGCGCTTCTTTGAAGAGGTGTCCGCTCTTCTTGGCTCCGTCGACGTCGGCGACTGCATTGTCCTCGGGGGGGATTTTAACTGCACCCTCGAGGCGAGGGACCGCTCCGGTGCCCCGCAGTGCATGACGGCGATGGAGAAGTTGAGGGACCTGGTCGGGTCCTTCGACTTGGTGGACGTCTGGCGAAATCTCCACCCCGACTCCAGCGCCTTTACTTGGGTGAGGCCTGGAGTTGGATGGTCTAGAGTCGACCGCCTTTACGTGTCTCGGGCGTACGTTTCCTGCGTCCCGGCGGCCTCCATGCGGCCGGTGCCGTGTTCGGACCACCACCTGGTGTGGGCGGAGCTCGCTTCGCTCCGCGCGAGGACGGGATCCGCGTACTGGCACTTTAACAACCGGCTGCTGGAGGACGTGCGGTTCCAGGACTCGTTCCGTCGATTCTGGTCCGACTGGAGAAGGAAGCAGGGGGGCTTCCCCTCCTTGAGGCTATGGTGGGACGTGGGCAAGGCTCACGTCCGCGTCTTCTGTCAAGAGTACGCGAGGGGGTCGACCAAGAGGCGGGCGGCCAGAGTCGGGCGCCTAGAAAAAGAGGTGCTCGACCTGGAAGCCCGTCTCGGTCAAGTCGTCCAGGACCCGGCCCTGCGGACGGTGTACGAAGCGAAGAAGGCCGCGCTGAAGGACCTGCAGCTCGTCGGGTCCCGAGGCGCGTTCGTGAGGTCGCGGATCCGGTTCCTGCGGGATCTGGACCGCGGCTCCCCCTTCTTCTACTCGCTGGAAAAAAGGCAGAGTGTCCGTAAGCAGCTCTTGACGCTGCTGGCCGACGACGGCTCTCTCGTCTCGGATCCGGAGGGCGTCAACAACAGGGTCCGTGAATATTACGGGGCTCTGTTCTCTCCGGATCCGTCCAGCGAGGAAGCGCGTAGAGTTTTGTGGGAGGACCTGCCGAAGGTCAGCCCGGAGTGCGCCGAAAATCTGGAAGCTCCGCTAAGCCTGGCGGAGCTGACCGGTGCCCTCGCCCGGCTCTCGAGGGGAAAATCCCCGGGGCTGGACGGGCTGACCGTGGAGTTCCACAGGGCGTTCTGGGACGTCCTGGGGAGCGACTACGCGCGGGTCCTGGGGGAAAGTCTGGCGACCGGGGAGATGCCCCTCTCTTGGCGCAGGGCAGTCATCGTCCTGCTGCCTAAGAAGGGCGATCTCCGCCTCCTTAAGAACTGGCGCCCGGTCTCCCTCCTCAGCACGGACTACAAAATCTTCGCCAGGGCGATGTCTGCTCGCCTTGGTGCCGTGCTGGACCACATGATTCACCCCGACCAGTCATACACGGTCCCGGGCCGGACGATCCACGACAACATCCATCTGGTCCGGGACCTCATCCATTGCTCCCAGGAGGCTGGTCTGTCGGTCGCCTTCCTATCCCTCGACCAAGAGAAGGCGTTCGACAGGGTGGATCACGACTATCTGCTCGGAACTCTGCGCGCTTTCGGGTTCGGGACGCATTTCGTCGCCCGGATCCGACTTTTGTACGCCGCCGCGGAGTGTCTGATTAAGGTTAACGGGTCCTTGACGGCACCCCTTCGCTTTAGGAGAGGGGTGCGCCAGGGATGCCCCATGTCCGGCCAGTTATACGCCGTTTGCGTGGAGCCTTTCCTGCGCCTCTTGCGGACGAGGTTGACGGGACTGGCTCTGCAAGGGCCGGGCGTGGAGGTCGTCCTCTCGGCTTACGCCGATGACGTGCTCCTCGCGGTAGAGGATCCCGCTGACCTGCGGAGGATGCGTGAGTGCCAGGAGATTTACTCGGCCGCGTCCTCCGCCAGGATCAACTGGGAGAAATGTTCCGGACTCCTGGTGGGTCAGTGGCGGGTGGACTCCCTGCCGGAGGAGCTCAGGCCTTTTGCCTGGAGCACGACCCATCTCCTCTATCTGGGAGTCTACCTTAGCCCCGACGAGGAAGCCTGGCCGGCGAACTGGCAGGAGCTGGAGGCCAAGGTCGCCGCTCGCCTAGGGCGCTGGACAGGACTGCTCCGAGTGCTGTCCTACAGGGGTCGAGCGCTAGTCATAAACCAGCTGGTGGCCGCAATGCTGTGGTACCGGCTGGTCACTTTGACCCCTCCCCCTGCGTTTGTCGCCAAGATACAGAAGAAGCTGGTGGACTTCTTCTGGAACAACAGGAAGCACTGGGTCTCTGTCGCGGTCTTGAGTCTCCCGCTTGAGGAGGGCGGTCAGTCGTTGGTGTGCGTCAGCGCCCAGCTCGCGACTTTCCGTCTTCAGACCCTGCAGAGATACCTTTACGTCGAGCCCCCTCCTAGGTGGTGTGCTCTGGCGAGGTATTTCTTCCGCCAGCAGCTCGACCTCAATTATGACACGCAGCTCCTGTTTGTGAACTTGGGGGGTGCCAGGACCGCCCTCCGGGAGCTGCCTGTCTTTTACAGGGAACTCATCAGGGTCTGGAACAAAGTCTCCACCAAGCGCAGCTCTCCGCCGGCTGGAGTGGCGGCCGTCCTGCAGGAACCGCTGCTCGGGAATCCGTACCTCCACGGCCGAGGCTTCATGTGGCGGTCGGAAGAGAGGGCTGTGGCTGGTGAGGTGACCAGGGTCAGGGACCTGCTCGATGGCGGAGGAGCGGGCTGGATGGCGCCAGTCACGCTGGCGCGGCGCCTAAATTCTGCCAACGTCCGCCGCGCGGCCGATGCCATCGAGTCGCTAAAAACAGCTCTGGGCCCTGACTCCGTTAGGTGTATCGAGGAGGCTCAAGCACGTGGGGAGATCCCGTCCGAACTGACCCCCGTCCGGACGGAATTCCTCATCGGCGCCAAACCCCGGAACCTCCCTCGGGGACCGGCGCCTCACAACTTGAGCCGCCTCGGGGAAATCCCCTCCGTGCCTTTCAGTTCCGCGCGGAGGGGTTTCCTGTACGGGCTGCTCCTGCACACCCTCAACTTTGCCATCCTCGCCGGCCGTCCGGACACGCCATGGCGTACCATCTTGCCGTCCGGAGGAGGCGGGGGTCCCCGATGGAGGGCACTCTACGTAGGGGTCCTCCCACTATTCATCGGGGACTTGGCCTGGAGGGTGGTGCACGGAGCAGTGCCGTGCAACAAATTTTTAAGCCGGTTCACGGACTCCCAAGCCGCCTGCAATTTCTGCGGTCTGGAGGAGTCCGTGTTCCATGTTTTTATTGAATGCACAAGGTTGCAGCCCCTGTTCCACTATTTGAAGGGGCTGCTCCTGAAATTCTGGCTGCACTTCAGTCCCACTCTCCTGATCTTTGGGCACCCTGTGCGGAGGGGAGCGGGTAGGTCCGAGGGCCTCCTCGTAGGACTGCTCCTGGGCACGGCCAAGGGTGCCATCAGCCGGTCCAGGCAGCGGGCGGTCGAGGGGGTCGTTCAACCTGACTGCCTGCCTCTCTTCCGCTCTTACATCCGATCCAGGGTGTCCTTGGAGATGGAGCACGCGGTGTCCACCGGTACGCTCGCGGCCTTCCGCGAGAGGTGGGCACCGGAGGGACTGGAGTGCATCATCACGCCCGGCAACCAAATTTTAATTTGATTTTACGTTTTAAAGTTTAATTTGTTTTAATTGCCGGTGTTTTTAGTGTCCCCCTCTCCTTTTATAGGGGGCACTGGAAAAATTTGATTTTAGCGCCCCAAAAAAAAAAAAAAACCAAAAACCAAAAAAAAAAGGGGCTTGAAAATGTCTGCTGTGTCACCCAGGTCGGGTGGCACAGTTTAATGTTGTTTATGTTTTGCAGGTAGACTCCTAAAAGAGTTTCATGCACAAGGGACCAATCGTGAAGCAGTAGAGGCGTGTCCTGCACAGTAGGAGTTGTGAGCAGTGAGGAGAGCAGCCATCAACTTGAGCTCCTGACTGGAGAGCCCTGAGACCAGCCCAGGAAGAGAAGGAAGGAAGGGGCTTCACTACAACTTCTATCCAGAGGGAGAGGAGGAGAAAAGAAAACTTTTAAACATCTTTATCATTTCTGCAAAGAGTTGGAGAGAGGGGGAAAAACCACAACAACCATCCAGTGTGGAAGGAGGGAGACTCAACTACTCTACAGGTGGGTGTGGGTGCATTTCCCCAAACAGACTTTGTTGTATCGGTGGGGGGAGGAAAGAAGACCACTGAGGGCCGGAACATCGCGGGGGGTGTGTGTGTGTGTGGTAGTGTGCGTGGGGGCCGTGCTTACAACTAGGGCCCCCCCCCACAATTGGAACCCCCCCCACCCCCCACATTTGCCTAGCCTGGGATAGCTGGAGCTACCAGGCTGAAGATTGTTATTAATCACCCAATTAAAGATCGTTAGGAGTGCCTGGTGGCTCCAGCTACCCCAGGTGAAGACATCTTCTCCCCCCACCTGAAGACCACCTCAAAGACTTTTGTGTTTTGCCATCTGGGGAGTGCACCCACCCACAGCTGCGAGGAGAGACCTGCCCTCGCAGCCCCCCCCCCTTCCCACCCCCCTCTCTCTTTTCTCTGCTACTCTGTTTCTCCCCTCTCTCTCTGAGAACCCTTTCCTTCCAAATTTAAAAAAAAACCAATTAAGACAACTGAGCAGAGGGAGCAAGGCCTCTCCCCAATTGTCAACGAGGGGAGAGGTGCCTCGTTAAGGGCTCCTCTGCTCAGTGAACATAAGAGGCCATTAAAGACCATTAAGGCCTGTGATTTTGGGGTGGGTGTAGCCCTTAAAGGGACCCCGTGATGGCGACCCCATCCACGCCGGTGGCAGGGCCAGCAAGGACGTATGCGCAGGTGGCAACCGCTTCCACAGCACCTCCTGCGCCACCCGCTGCCCTGCCACCATTTAGATTAATTACTAGAAAACACGGGGTCAAGAGCTACACTCACCCCACAATGAGCATTGAGGAGTGCGTGCGGGCGATGGCTGGGGTAGTCGGCCCCTCGGCCATTGTCGCAGCCTCCAAGATGTCTGGGAAGGCTGTTTTCTTCCTGGGGTCGGAGCGGGCGGTGTCCCTGGCCCTCGAAAAGGGGCTCACGGTGGGCGGGACGTTCCTGCCGGTGGATCCTCTCGAGGCCACCGCGCAGAGGGTCATCGTGTCGAACGTCCCGCCCTTTGTTCCCGCTGAGCTCCTCCTCCCTCACCTACAACAACTGGGGGAGGTAAGGTCAGGGATCAACCCCATACCGCTCGGCCTCAGGGAGAACAGCCTGCGCCACGTGTTCTCCTTCCGCCGCCAGCTCTTTGTCCGGCTGGCGCGGGAGGACGTGACAGAAGGGCACTTTAATGTGGTGCACGAGGGGACTGCCTACCGCGTCTTCTGGACGTCGGACGGCGTGCGGTGCCATGCCTGCAGGGAGGTGGGGCATGTTCGTAAGAACTGCCCCGCCTCCAAGGCCGCCAAACCACCGAAGGCGGCCAAGGCTGGCGCTGCCGCCACCCCTCCCCCTAGTTGCGTCCGCGTGCCGGGAGCCATGGGTGCGCGGGCATCGTCGGAGGCCTTTGTTTTCAGGGCCTCCGGCGGGGGGGAGGGAGAGCGTCCGAGCGGAAAGAAGGCGCGGAAGAAGGAGAAACATCTAGAGGCGGGTCCCCTCGGTGCGCCGGAAAGTCTGACCACCGCGCTCAGCCCAACCCAGTCACCGGCGAGCGCGGGGTGCCCCGAGCCCGTGCCCGGGCCCTTGAATACCACCACAGAGGGGCCCAGGCGCGGGCAAGAAAAGGAAAAGGGGGGGGCGGAGCGGGAGGCCTCGGCAGACATGGAGGTCTCCCTGACTCCGCGCGCCCCCAGGAACAAAAAGAGGCACCGCCCCAATGAGGCGGAGGGGGAACAACATCCCTCCGCGGAGGAGTCGGTGCCCGCCGCGTGTCCCGCGTCCCCCACCAGCGCCCCCAAATTGCGCTGCAGGCGCGAGGAGTCTTTCCCCGGGGAGGGTGAGACAGTTGAGGCTGCCCAGCCTCTGCCTCCCGGGGATGGAGTGGAAGATCTGCCTGTCGTGGGGGGCGTGGGGACCGCGGAGGAATGCGTAGCCGCCGGGCCGGGCGTCCCGGGGACTGAGGCGGGCGAGGCCGAAAAGGCCGAACCTGAGCCCGCCCAGCTATTACCCAACTTCCCCCGGGAGTTGCTCGACCCGGCAGAAACAAAAGATATTGATTTTAATGAAACTGTAGATGCTGGGCCGGGGGGTGGCAGCGGGGAGGGGGAGGAACACCCACCCTCGCCCCTTACTTTGGAGCTGGAGCACTTGGAGGGCCTGGGGATTTCCTATGGCCGGGTCTCTCCTTGTTCTCCGGTTCCTGGGGCGGAGGGGGAACCCCTTCCGCTGTCATTTCCCGACCCAGCACCATTTTTAAAAGAGCCCAGTGGGGACTCCTCTGCCGACGATCCTGGGGGTGGGATCGGGGCAGTGCCAGGGCCGGTTGGAGCGGCCGGTTCATTTGCCGTACCTTGTGCGGTCGATGGGCCGGCTGCTGGCGGCCACCTCCCGGAGGAGGACGGGGACTCGGTGGGGGACGCGGGTGAAGACCTAGAGACCACCGCCAGTGAGGCGGTGGATCTGCTCGCGGCCGCCGCTGAGGCCCTCCTCGTTCCTGCAAAGGAACTCCGGGACTTTTTGGCCCAGAGCCGGGGTCGCCGCGACCAAGCCCGACTGGCCCTGGAAAAATGGTCCGAGCCGGAGCTGATCAAGGGGTCCGTCCGCGCCGCCGTTAAAACCTTGGCCGCGGGCGGGCCCTTGACAAAGGAGCAGCACCTTGAGCTGCGCGAGCTCGAGGGACTCCTCGCTGGGCTGCGGAGGGAGCGGAGTTCAACAAAAGACTCCGCTCCCCCCCCCACAATAGGTTAAGGTAGAGGTTGCACTATGCTTTTGCCATGAAGATAACCATAGCCAGCCTCAACATCAACGGCGGCAGAGGGGCACGCCGTAGATTTGACAATTTTTCGCTCCTGCGGGAGGGGAAATATGCGGTGTGCTTCCTGCAAGAAACCCACACCGTTCCGGGAGACGAAGCCACGTGGCTCCTGGAATGGCAAGGAGAGGTCCGCATGAGCCACCTCACCGCCATTTCTAGTGGGGTGGCCATCTTGCTGGGCCCGCATTTTCAGCCGGAGATCTTGGGGGTCGAGGAGCCCGTGCCAGGCCGCTTGCTGCACGTAACGGTTCGCCTGGGGGACGTGCCGCTCCATCTCGTGAACGTGTACGCCCCTCATCCCGGCCCGCAGCAAACGCGCTTCTTTGAAGAGGTGTCCGCTCTTCTTGGCTCCGTCGACGTCGGCGACTGCATTGTCCTCGGGGGGGATTTTAACTGCACCCTCGAGGCGAGGGACCGCTCCGGTGCCCCGCAGTGCATGACGGCGATGGAGAAGTTGAGGGACCTGGTCGGGTCCTTCGACTTGGTGGACGTCTGGCGAAATCTCCACCCCGACTCCAGCGCCTTTACTTGGGTGAGGCCTGGAGTTGGATGGTCTAGAGTCGACCGCCTTTACGTGTCTCGGGCGTACGTTTCCTGCGTCCCGGCGGCCTCCATGCGGCCGGTGCCGTGTTCGGACCACCACCTGGTGTGGGCGGAGCTCGCTTCGCTCCGCGCGAGGACGGGGTCCGCGTACTGGCACTTTAACAACCGGCTGCTGGAGGACGTGCGGTTCCAGGACTCGTTCCGTCGATTCTGGTCCGACTGGAGAAGGAAGCAGGGGGGCTTCCCCTCCTTGAGGCTATGGTGGGACGTGGGCAAGGCTCACGTCCGCGTCTTCTGTCAAGAGTACGCGAGGGGGTCGACCAAGAGGCGGGCGGCCAGAGTCGGGCGCCTAGAAAAAGAGGTGCTCGACCTGGAAGCCCGTCTCGGTCAAGTCGTCCAGGACCCGGCCCTGCGGACGGTGTACGAAGCGAAGAAGGCCGCGCTGAAGGACCTGCAGCTCGTCGGGTCCCGAGGCGCGTTCGTGAGGTCGCGGATCCGGTTCCTGCGGGATCTGGACCGCGGCTCCCCCTTCTTCTACTCGCTGGAAAAAAGGCAGAGTGTCCGTAAGCAGCTCTTGACGCTGCTGGCCGACGACGGCTCTCTCGTCTCGGATCCGGAGGGCGTCAACAACAGGGTCCGTGAATATTACGGGGCTCTGTTCTCTCCGGATCCGTCCAGCGAGGAAGCGCGTAGAGTTTTGTGGGAGGACCTGCCGAAGGTCAGCCCGGAGGGCGCCGAAAATCTGGAAGCTCCGCTAAGCCTGGCGGAGCTGACCGGTGCCCTCGCCCGGCTCTCGAGGGGAAAATCCCCGGGGCTGGACGGGCTGACCGTGGAGTTCCACAGGGCGTTCTGGGACGTCCTGGGGAGCGACTACGCGCGGGTCCTGGGGGAAAGTCTGGCGACCGGGGAGATGCCCCTCTCTTGGCGCAGGGCAGTCATCGTCCTGCTGCCTAAGAAGGGCGATCTCCGCCTCCTTAAGAACTGGCGCCCGGTCTCCCTCCTCAGCACGGACTACAAAATCTTCGCCAGGGCGATGTCTGCTCGCCTTGGTGCCGTGCTGGACCACATGATCCACCCCGACCAGTCATACACGGTCCCGGGCCGGACAATCCACGACAACATCCATCTGGTCCGGGACCTCATCCATTGTTCCCAGGAGGCTGGTCTGTCGGTCGCCTTCCTATCCCTCGACCAAGAGAAGGCGTTCGACAGGGTGGATCACGACTATCTGCTCGGAACTCTGCGCGCTTTCGGGTTCGGGACGCATTTCGTCGCCCGGATCCGACTTTTGTACGCCGCCGCGGAGTGTCTGATTAAGGTTAACGGGTCCTTGACGGCGCCCCTTCGCTTTAGGAGAGGGGTGCGCCAGGGATGCCCCATGTCCGGCCAGTTATACGCCGTTTGCGTGGAGCCTTTCCTGCGCCTCTTGCGGACGAGGTTGACGGGACTGGCTCTGCAAGGGCCGGGCGTGGAGGTCGTCCTCTCGGCTTACGCCGATGACGTGCTCCTCGCGATAGAGGATCCCGCTGACCTGCGGAGGATGCGTGAGTGCCAGGAGATTTACTCGGCCGCGTCCTCCGCCAGGATCAACTGGGAGAAATGTTCCGGACTCCTGGTGGGTCAGTGGCGGGTGGACTCCCTGCCGGAGGAGCTCAGGCCTTTTGCCTGGAGCACGACCCATCTCCTCTATCTGGGAGTCTACCTTAGCCCCGACGAGGGAGCCTGGCCGGCGAACTGGCAGGAGCTGGAGGCCAAGGTCGCCGCTCGCCTAGGGCGCTGGACAGGACTGCTCCGAGTGCTGTCCTACAGGGGTCGAGCGCTAATCATAAACCAGCTGGTGGCCGCAATGCTGTGGTACCGGCTGGTCACTTTGACCCCTCCCCCTGCGTTTGTCGCCAAGATACAGAAGAAGCTGGTGGACTTCTTCTGGAACAACAGGAAGCACTGGGTCTCTGCCGCGGTCTTGAGTCTCCCGCTTGAGGAGGGCGGTCAGTCGTTGGTGTGCGTCAGCGCCCAGCTCGCGACTTTCCGTCTTCAGACCCTGCAGAGATACCTTTACGTCGAGCCCCCTCCTAGGTGGTGCGCTCTGGCGAGGTATTTCTTCCGCCAGCAGCTCGACCTCAATTATGACACGCAGCTCCTGTTTGTGAACTTGGGGGGTGCCAGGACCGCCCTCCGGGAGCTGCCTGTCTTTTACAGGGAACTCATCAGGGTCTGGAACAAAGTCTCCACCAAGCGCAGCTCTCCGCCGGCTGGAGTGGCGGCCGTCCTGCAGGAGCCGCTGCTCGGGAATCCGTACCTCCACGGCCGAGGCTTCATGTGGCGGTCGGAAGAGAGGGCTGTGGCTGGTGAGGTGACCAGGGTCAGGGACCTGCTCGATGGCGGAGGAGCGGGCTGGATGGCGCCAGTCACGCTGGCGCGGCGCCTAAATTCTGCCAACGTCCGCCGCGCGGCCGATGCCATCGAGTCGCTAAAAACAGCTCTGGGCCCTGACTCCGTTAGGTGTATCGAGGAGGCTCAAGCACGTGGGGAGATCCCGTCCGAACTGACCCCCGTCCGGACGGAATTCCTCATCGGCGCCAAACCCCGGAACCTCCCTCGGGGGCCGGCGCCTCACAACTTGAGCCGCCTCGGGGAAATCCCCTCCGTGCCTTTCAGTTCCGCGCGGAGGGGTTTCCTGTACGGGCTGCTCCTGCACACCCTCAACTTTGCCATCCTCGCCGGCCGTCCGGACACGCCATGGCGTACCATCTTGCCGTCCGGAGGAGGCGGGGGTCCCCGATGGAGGGCACTCTACGCAGGGGTCCTCCCACTATTCATCGGGGACTTGGCCTGGAGGGTGGTGCACGGAGCAGTGCCGTGCAACAAATTTTTAAGCCGGTTCACGGACTCCCAGGCCGCCTGCAATTTCTGCGGTCTGGAGGAGTCCGTGTTCCATGTTTTTATTGAATGCACAAGGTTGCAGCCCCTGTTCCACTATTTGAAGGGGCTGCTCCTGAAATTCTGGCTGCACTTCAGTCCCACTCTCCTGATCTTTGGGCACCCTGTGCGGAGGGGAGCGGGTAGGTCCGAGGGCCTCCTCGTAGGACTGCTCCTGGGCACGGCCAAGGGTGCCATCAGCCGGTCCAGGCAGCGGGCGGTCGAGGGGGTCGTTCAACCTGACTGCCTGCCCCTCTTCCGCTCTTACATCCGATCCAGGGTGTCCTTGGAGATGGAGCACGCGGTGTCCACCGGTACGCTCGCGGCCTTCCGCGAGAGGTGGGCACCGGAGGGACTGGAGTGCATCATCACGCCCGGCAACCAAATTTTAATTTGATTTTACGTTTTAAAGTTTAATTTGTTTTAATTGCCGGTGCTTTTAGTGTCCCCCTCTCCTTTTATAGGGGGCACTGGAAAAAGGAAAAATTTGATTTTAGTGCCCCAAAAAAAAAAAAACACAAAAAAAATAAATAAAAAAGGGGCCTTGTAAATGTCTTGTGTGTGTCATCCAGGTCGGGTGGCACGGATACATGTTTTATGTTTTTGCAGGTGAACTCCAAAAAGAGTTTCATGCACAAGGGACCAATCGTGAAGCAGTAGAGGCGTGTCCTGCACAGTAGGAGTTGTGAGCAGTGAGGAGAGCAGCCATCAACTTGAGCTCCTGACTGGAGAGCCCTGAGACCAGCCCAGGAAGAGAAGGAAGGAAGGGGCTTCACTACAACTTCACCCAGAGGGAGAGGAGGAGAAAGCAGAAAACATTTCAACAACTTTACCATTTCTGCAGGGAGTTGGAGAGAGGGGGAAAAACCACAACAACCATCCAGTGTGGAAGGAGGGAGACTCTACTATCTCTACAGGTGGGTGTGGGTGCATTTCCCCAAACAGACTTTGTTGTATCGGTGGGGGGAGGAAAGAAGACCACTGAGGGCCGGAACATCGCGGGGGGTGTGTGTGTGTGTGTGGTAGTGTGCGTGGGGGCCGTGCTTACAACTAGGCCCCCCCCCCACAATTGGAACCCCCCCCACCCCCCACATTTGCCTAGCCTGGGATAGCTGGAGCTACCAGGCTGAAGATTGTTTTCTTAAATCACCCAATTAAAGATCGTTGGTAGTGTGTGCCTGGTGGCTCCAGCTACCCCAGGTGAAGACATCTTCTCCCCCCACCTGAAGACCACCTCAAAGACTTTTGTGTTTTGCCATCTGGGGAGTGCACCCACCCACAGCTGCGAGGAGAGACCTGCCCTCGCAGCCCCCCCCCCTTCCCACCCCCCTCTCTCTTTCTCCGTTACCCTCTGTTTCTCCCCTCTCTCTCTGAGAACCCTTTCCTTCCAAATTAAAAAAAAAACAATTAAGACAACTGAGCAGAGGGAGCAAGGCCTCTCCCCAATTGTCAACGAGGGGAGAGGTGCCTCGTTAAGGGCTCCTCTGCTCAGTTAAATACACGAGGCCATTAAAGACCATTAAGGCCTGTGACTTTGGGGTGGGTGTAGCCCTTAAAGGGACCCCGTGATGGCGACCCCATCCACGCCGGTGGCAGGGCCAGCAAGGACGTATGCGCAGGTGGCAACCGCTTCCACAGCACCTCCTGCGCCACCCGCTGCCCTGCCACCATTTACACTTATAACCAGGAAACACGGGGTCAAGAGCTACACTCACCCCACAATGACCATCGAGGAGTGCGTGCGGGCGATGGCTGGGGTAGTCGGCCCCTCGGCCATTGTCGCAGCCTCCAAGATGTCTGGGAAGGCTGTTTTCTTCCTGGGGTCGGAGCGGGCGGTGTCCCTGGCCCTCGAAAAGGGGCTCACGGTGGGCGGGACGTTCCTGCCGGTGGATCCTCTCGAGGCCACCGCGCAGAGGGTCATCGTGTCGAACGTCCCGCCCTTTGTTCCCGCTGGGCTCCTCCTCCCTCACCTACAACAACTGGGGGAGGTAAGGTCAGGGATCAACCCCATACCGCTCGGCCTCAGGGAGAACAGCCTGCGCCACGTGTTCTCCTTCCGCCGCCAGCTCTTTGTCCGGCTGGCGCGGGAGGACATGACAGAAGGGCACTTTAATGTGGTGCACGAGGGGACTGCCTACCGCGTCTTCTGGACGTCGGACGGCGTGCGGTGCCATGCCTGCAGGGAGGTGGGGCATGTTCGTAAGAACTGCCCCGCCTCCAAGGCCGCCAAACCACCGAAGGCGGCCAAGGCTGGCGCTGCCGCCACCCCTCCCCCTAGTTGCGTCCGCGTGCCGGGAGCCATGGGTGCGCGGGCATCGTCGGAGGCCTTTGTTTTCAGGGCCTCCGGCGGGGGGGAGGGAGAGCGTCCGAGCGGAAAGAAGGCGCGGAAGAAGGAGAAACATCTAGAGGCGGGTCCCCTCGGTGCGCCGGAAAGTCTGACCACCGCGCTCAGCCCAACCCAGTCACCGGCGAGCGCGGGGTGCCCCGAGCCCGTGCCCGAGCCCTTGAACAACACCACAGAGGGGCCCGGGCGCGGGCAAGAAAAGGAAAAGGGGGGGGCGGAGCGGGAGGCCTCGGCAGACATGGAGGTCTCCCTGACTCCGCGCGCCCCCAGGAACAAAAAGAGGCACCGCCCCAATGAGGCGGAGGGGGAACAACATCCCTCCGCGGAGGAGGCGGTGCCCGCCGCGTGTCCCGCGTCCCCCACCAGCGCCCCCAAATTGCGCTGCAGGCGCGAGGAGTCTTTCCCCGGGGAGGGTGAGACAGTTGAGGCTGCCCAGCCTCTGCCTCCCGGGGATGGAGTGGAAGATCTGCCTGTCGTGGGGGGCGTGGGGACCGCGGAGGAATGCGTAGCCGCCGGGCCGGGCGTCCCGGGGACTGAGGCGGGCGAGGCCGAAAAGGCCGAACCTGAGCCCGCCCAGCTATTACCCAACTTCCCCCGGGAGTTGCTCGACCCGACAGAAACAAAATATATTGATTTTAATGAAACTGTAGATGCTGGGCCGGGGGGTGGCAGCGGGGAGGGGGAGGAACACCCACCCTCGCCCCTTACTTTGGAGCTGGAGCACTTGGAGGGCCTGGGGATTTCCTATGGCCGGGTCTCTCCTTGTTCTCCGGTTCCTGGGGCGGAGGGGGAACCCCTTCCGCTGTCATTTCCCGACCCAGCACCATTTTTAAAAGAGCCCAGTGGGGACTCCTCTGCCGACGATCCTGGGGGTGGGATCGGGGCAGTGCCAGGGCCGGTTGGAGCGGCCGGTTCATTTGCCGTACCTTGTGCGGTCGATGGGCCGGCTGCTGGCGGCCACCTCCCGGAGGAGGACGGGGACTCGGTAGGGGACGCGGGTGAAGACCTAGAGACCACCGCCAGGGAGGCGGTGGATCTGCTCGCGGCCGCCGCTGAGGCCCTCCTCGTTCCTGCAAAGGAACTCCGGGACTTTTTGGCCCAGAGCCGGGGTCGCCGCGACCAAGCCCGACTGGCCCTGGAAAAATGGTCCGAGCCGGAGCTGATCAAGGGGTCCGTCCGCGCCGCCGTTAAAACCTTGGCCGCGGGCGGGCCCTTGACAAAGGAGCAGCACCTTGAGCTGCGCGAGCTCGAGGGACTCCTCGCTGGGCTGCGGAGGGAGCGGAGTTCAACAAAAGACTCCGCTCCCTCCCCCACAATAGGTTAAGGTAGAGGTTGCACTATGCTTTTGCCATGAAGATAACCATAGCCAGCCTCAACATCAACGGCGGCAGAGGGGCACGCCGTAGATTTGACAATTTTTCGCTCCTGCGGGAGGGGAAATATGCGGTGTGCTTCCTGCAAGAAACCCACACCGTTCCGGGAGACGAAGCCACGTGGCTCCTGGAATGGCAAGGAGAGGTCCGCATGAGCCACCTCACCGCCATTTCAAGTGGGGTGGCCATCTTGCTGGGCCCGCATTTTCAGCCGGAGATCTTGGGGGTCGAGGAGCCCGTGCCAGGCCGCTTGCTGCACGTAACGGTTCGCCTGGGGGACGTGCCGCTCCATCTCGTGAACGTGTACGCCCCTCATCCCGGCCCGCAGCAAACGCGCTTCTTTGAAGAGGTGTCCGCTCTTCTTGGCTCCGTCGACGTCGGCGACTGCATTGTCCTCGGGGGGGATTTTAACTGCACCCTCGAGGCGAGGGACCGCTCCGGTGCCCCGCAGTGCATGACGGCGATGGAGAAGTTGAGGGACCTGGTCGGGTCCTTCGACTTGGTGGACGTCTGGCGAAATCTCCACCCCGACTCCAGCGCCTTTACTTGGGTGAGGCCTGGAGTTGGATGGTCTAGAGTCGACCGCCTTTACGTGTCTCGGGCGTACGTTTCCTGCGTCCCGGCGGCCTCCATGCGGCCGGTGCCGTGTTCGGACCACCACCTGGTGTGGGCGGAGCTCGCTTCGCTCCGCGCGAGGGCGGGGTCCGCGTACTGGCACTTTAACAACCGGCTGCTGGAGGACGTGCGGTTCCAGGACTCGTTCCGTCGATTCTGGTCCGACTGGAGAAGGAAGCAGGGGGGCTTCCCCTCCTTGAGGCTATGGTGGGACGTGGGCAAGGCTCACGTCCGCGTCTTCTGTCAAGAGTACGCGAGGGGGTCGACCAAGAGGCGGGCGGCCAGAGTCGGGCGCCTAGAAAAAGAGGTGCTCGACCTGGAAGCCCGTCTCGGTCAAGTCGTCCAGGACCCGGCCCTGCGGACGGTGTACGAAGCGAAGAAGGCCGCGCTGAAGGACCTGCAGCTCGTCGGGTCCCGAGGCGCGTTCGTGAGGTCGCGGATCCGGTTCCTGCGGGATCTGGACCGCGGCTCCCCCTTCTTCTACTCGCTGGAAAAAAGGCAGAGTGTCCGTGAGCAGCTCTTGACGCTGCTGGCCGACGACGGCTCTCTCGTCTCGGATCCGGAGGGCGTCAACAACAGGGTCCGTGAATATTACGGGGCTCTGTTCTCTCCGGATCCGTCCAGCGAGGAAGCGCGTAGAGTTTTGTGGGAGGACCTGCCGAAGGTCGGCCCGGAGGGCGCCGAAAATCTGGAAGCTCCGCTAAGCCTGGCGGAGCTGACCGGTGCCCTCGCCCGGCTCTCGAGGGGAAAATCCCCGGGGCTGGACGGGCTGACCGTGGAGTTCCACAGGGCGTTCTGGGACGTCCTGGGGGGCGACTACGCGCGGGTCCTGGGGGAAAGTCTGGCGACCGGGGAGATGCCCCTCTCTTGGCGCAGGGCAGTCATCGTCCTGCTGCCTAAGAAGGGCGATCTCCGCCTCCTTAAGAACTGGCGCCCGGTCTCCCTCCTCAGCACGGACTACAAAATCTTCGCCAGGGCGATGTCTGCTCGCCTTGGTGCCGTGCTGGACCACATGATCCACCCCGACCAGTCATACACGGTCCCGGGCCGGACAATCCACGATAACATCCATCTGGTCCGGGACCTCATCCATTGTTCCCAGGAGGCTGGTCTGTCGGTCGCCTTCCTATCCCTCGACCAAGAGAAGGCGTTCGACAGGGTGGATCACGACTATCTGCTCGGAACTCTGCGCGCTTTCGGGTTCGGGACGCATTTCGTCGCCCGGATCCGACTTTTGTACGCCGCCGCGGAGTGTCTGATTAAGGTTAACGGGTCCTTGACGGCGCCCCTTCGCTTTAGGAGAGGGGTGCGCCAGGGATGCCCCATGTCCGGCCAGTTATACGCCGTTTGCGTGGAGCCTTTCCTGCGCCTCTTGCGGACGAGGTTGACGGGACTGGCTCTGCAAGGGCCGGGCGTGGAGGTCGTCCTCTCGGCTTACGCCGATGACGTGCTCCTCGCGGTAGAGGATCCCGCTGACCTGCGGAGGATGCGTGAGTGCCAGGAGATTTACTCGGCCGCGTCCTCCGCCAGGATCAACTGGGAGAAATGTTCCGGACTCCTGGTGGGTCAGTGGCGGGTGGACTCCCTGCCGGAGGAGCTCAGGCCTTTTGCCTGGAGCACGACCCATCTCCTCTATCTGGGAGTCTACCTTAGCCCCGACGAGGAAGCCTGGCCGGCGAACTGGCAGGAGCTGGAGGCCAAGGTCGCCACTCGCCTAGGGCGCTGGACAGGACTGCTCCGAGTGCTGTCCTACAGGGGTCGAGCGCTAGTCATAAACCAGCTGGTGGCCGCAATGCTGTGGTACCGGCTGGTCACTTTGACCCCTCCCCCTGCGTTTGTCGCCAAGATACAGAAGAAGCTGGTGGACTTCTTCTGGAACAACAGGAAGCACTGGGTCTCTGTCGCGGTCTTGAGTCTCCCGCTTGAGGAGGGCGGTCAGTCGTTGGTGTGCGTCAGCGCCCAGCTCGCGACTTTCCGTCTTCAGACCCTGCAGAGATACCTTTACGTCGAGCCCCCTCCTAGGTGGTGTGCTCTGGCGAGGTATTTCTTCCGCCAGCAGCTCGACCTCAATTATGACACGCAGCTCCTGTTTGTGAACTTGGGGGGTGCCAGGACCGCCCTCCGGGAGCTGCCTGTCTTTTACAGGGAACTCATCAGGGTCTGGAACAAAGTCTCCACCAAGCGCAGCTCTCCGCCGGCTGGAGTGGCGGCCGTCCTGCAGGAGCCGCTGCTCGGGAATCCGTACCTCCACGGCCGAGGCTTCATGTGGCGGTCGGAAGAGAGGGCTGTGGCTGGTGAGGTGACCAGGGTCAGGGACCTGCTCGATGGCGGAGGAGCGGGCTGGATGGCGCCAGTCACGCTGGCGCGGCGCCTAAATTCTGCCAACGTCCGCCGCGCGGCCGATGCCATCGAGTCGCTAAAAACAGCTCTGGGCCCTGACTCCGTTAGGTGTATCGAGGAGGCTCAAGCACGTGGGGAGATCCCGTCCGAACTGACCCCCGTCCGGACGGAATTCCTCATCGGCGCCAAACCCCGGAACCTCCCTCGGGGGCCGGCGCCTCACAACTTGAGCCGCCTCGGGGAAATCCCCTCCGTGCCTTTCAGTTCCGCGCGGAGGGGTTTCCTGTACGGGCTGCTCCTGCACACCCTCAACTTTGCCATCCTCGCCGGCCGTCCGGACACGCCATGGCGCACCATCTTGCCGTCCGGAGGAGGCGGGGGTCCCCGATGGAGGGCACTCTACGCAGGGGTCCTCCCACTATTCATCGGGGACTTGGCCTGGAGGGTGGTGCACGGAGCAGTGCCGTGCAACAAATTTTTAAGCCGGTTCACGGACTCCCAGGCCGCCTGCAATTTCTGCGGTCTGGAGGAGTCCGTGTTCCATGTTTTTATTGAGTGCACAAGGTTGCAGCCCCTGTTCCATTATTTGAAGGGGCTGCTCCTGAAATTCTGGCTGCACTTCAGTCCCACTCTCCTGATCTTTGGGCACCCTGTGCGGAGGGGAGCGGGTAGGTCCGAAGGCCTCCTCGTAGGACTGCTCCTGGGCACGGCCAAGGGTGCCATCAGCCGGTCCAGGCAGCGGGCGGTCGAGGGGGTCGTTCAACCTGACTGCCTGCCTCTCTTCCGCTCTTACATCCGGTCCAGGGTGTCCTTGGAGATGGAGCACGCGGTGTCCACCGGTACGCTCGCGGCCTTCCGCGAGAGGTGGGCACCGGAGGGACTGGAGTGCATCATCACGCCCGGCAACCAAATTTTAATTTGATTTTACGTTTTAAAGTTTAATTTGTTTTAATTGCCGGTGTTTTTAGTGTCCCCCTCTCCTTTTATAGGGGGCACTGGAAAAATTTGATTTTAGCGCCCCAAAAAAAAACCAAAAACCAAAAAAAAAAAGGGGCTTGAAAATGTCTGCTGTGTCACCCAGGTCGGGTGGCACAGTTTAATGTTGTTTATGTTTTGCAGGTAGACTCCTAAAAGAGTTTCATGCACAAGGGACCAATCGTGAAGCAGTAGAGGCGTGTCCTGCACAGTAGGAGTTGTGAGCAGTGAGGAGAGCAGCCATCAACTTGAGCTCCTGACTGGAGAGCCCTGAGACCAGCCCAGGAAGAGAAGGAAGGAAGGGGCTTCACTACAACTTCACCCAGAGGGAGAGGAGGAGAAAGCAGAAAACATTTCAACAACTTTACCATTTCTGCAGGGAGTTGGAGAGAGGGGGAAAAACCACAACAACCATCCAGTGTGGAAGGAGGGAGACTCTACTATCTCTACAGGTGGGTGTGGGTGCATTTCCCCAAACAGACTTTGTTGTATCGGTGGGGGGAGGAAAGAAGACCACTGAGGGCCGGAACATCGCGGGGGGTGTGTGTGTGTGTGGTAGTGTGCGTGGGGGCCGTGCTTACAACTAGGCCCCCCCCCCACAATTGGAACCCCCCCCACCCCCCACATTTGCCTAGCCTGGGATAGCTGGAGCTACCAGGCTGAAGATTGTTTTCTTAAATCACCCAATTAAAGATCGTTGGTAGTGTGTGCCTGGTGGCTCCAGCTACCCCAGGTGAAGACATCTTCTCCCCCCACCTGAAGACCACCTCAAAGACTTTTGTGTTTTGCCATCTGGGGAGTGCACCCACCCACAGCTGCGAGGAGAGACCTGCCCTCGCAGCCCCCCCCCCTTCCCACCCCCCTCTCTCTTTCTCCGTTACCCTCTGTTTCTCCCCTCTCTCTCTGAGAACCCTTTCCTTCCAAATTAAAAAAAAAAAAACAATTAAGACAACTGAGCAGAGGGAGCAAGGCCTCTCCCCAATTGTCAACGAGGGGAGAGGTGCCTCGTTAAGGGCTCCTCTGCTCAGTTAAATACACGAGGCCATTAAAGACCATTAAGGCCTGTGACTTTGGGGTGGGTGTAGCCCTTAAAGGGACCCCGTGATGGCGACCCCATCCACGCCGGTGGCAGGGCCAGCAAGGACGTATGCGCAGGCGGTGTCCACATCCACGGCACCTCCTGCGCCACCCGCTGCCCTGCCACCGTTCAGACTTATAACCAGGAAACACGGGGTCAAGAGCTACACTCACCCCACAATGAGCATTGAGGAGTACGTGCGGGCGATGGCTGGGGTAGTCGGCCCCTCGGCCATTGTCGCAGCCTCCAAGATGTCTGGGAAGGCCGTGTTCTTCCTGGGGTCGGAGCGGGCGGTGTCCCTGGCCCTTGAAAAGGGGCTCACGGTGGGCGGGACGTTCCTGCCGGTGGATCCTCTCGAAGCCACCGCGCAGAGGGTCATCGTGTCAAACGTCCCGCCCTTTGTTCCCGCTGGGCTCCTCCTCCCTCACCTACAACAACTGGGGGAGGTAAGGTCAGGGATCAACCCCATACCGCTCGGCCTCAGGGAGAACAGCCTGCGCCACGTGTTCTCCTTCCGCCGCCAGCTCTTTGTCCGGCTGGCGCGGGAGGACATGACAGAAGGGCACTTTAATGTGGTGCACGAGGGGACTGCCTACCGCGTCTTCTGGACGTCGGACGGCGTGCGGTGCCATGCCTGCAGGGAGGTGGGGCATGTTCGCAAGAACTGCCCCGCCTCCAAGGCCGCCAAACCACCGAAGGCGGCCAAGGCTGGCGCTGCCGCCACCCCTCCCCCTAGTTGCGTCCGCGTGCCGGGAGCCATGGGTGCGCGGGCATCGTCGGAGGCCTTTGTTTTCAGGGCCTCCGGCGGGGGGGAGGGAGAGCGTCCGACCGGAAAG
Organism: Pristiophorus japonicus; assembly: GCF_044704955.1. NCBI lineage: Eukaryota > Metazoa > Chordata > Chondrichthyes > Pristiophoridae > Pristiophorus > Pristiophorus japonicus. The sequence continues at coordinate 486,740,504 of NC_091977.1, forward strand.
AAGGCGCGGAAGAAGACAAAACATCAAGAGGCGGGTCCCCTCGGTGCGCCGGATAATTTGACCACCGCGCTCAGCCCAACCCCGTCACCGGCGAGCGCGGGGTGCCCCGAGCCCGTGCCCGAGCCCTTGAACAACACCACAGAGGGGCCCGGGCGCGGGCAAGAAAAGGAAAAGGGGGGGGCGGAGCGGGAGGCCTCGGCAGACATGGAGGTCTCCCTGACTCCGCGCGCCCCCAGGAACAAAAAGAGGCACCGCCCCAATGACGCGGAGGGGGAACAATATCCCTCCGCGGAGGAGTCGGTGCCCGCCGCGTGTCCCGCGTCCCCCACCAGCGCCCCCAAATTGCGCTGCAGGCGCGAGGAGTCTTTCCCCGGGGAGGGTGAGACAGTTGAGGCTGCCCAGCCTCTGCCTCCCGGGGATGGAGTGGAAGATCTGCCTGTCGTGGGGGGCGTGGGGACCGCGGAGGAATGCGTAGCCGCCGGGCCGGGCGTCCCGGGGACTGAGGCGGGCGAGGCCGAAAAGGCCGAACCTGAGCCCGCCCAGCTATTACCCAACTTCCCCCGGGAGTTGCTCGACCCGGCAGAAACAAAATATATTGATTTTAATGAAACTGTAGATGCTGGGCCGGGGGGTGGCAGCGGGGAGGGGGAGGAACACCCACCCTCGCCCCTTACTTTGGAGCTGGAGCACTTGGAGGGCCTGGGGATTTCCTATGGCCGGGTCTCTCCTTGTTCTCCGGTTCCTGGGGCGGAGGGGGAACCCCTTCCGCTGTCATTTCCCGACCCAGCACCATTTTTAAAAGAGCCCAGTGGGGACTCCTCTGCCGACGATCCTGGGGGTGGGATCGGGGCAGTGCCAGGGCCGGTTGGAGCGGCCGGTTCATTTGCCGTACCTTGTGCGGTCGATGGGCCGGCTGCTGGCGGCCACCTCCCGGAGGAGGACGGGGACTCGGTGGGGGACGCGGGTGAAGACCTAGAGACCACCGCCAGTGAGGCGGTGGATCTGCTCGCGGCCGCCGCTGAGGCCCTCCTCGTTCCTGCAAAGGAACTCCGGGACTTTTTGGCCGAGAGCCGGGGTCGCCGCGACCAAGCCCGACTGGCCCTGGAAAAATGGTCCGAGCCGGAGCTGATCAAGGGGTCCGTCCGCGCCGCCGTTAAAACCTTGGCCGCGGGCGGGCCCTTGACAAAGGAGCAGCACCTTGAGCTGCGCGAGCTCGAGGGACTCCTCGCTGGGCTGCGGAGGGAGCGGAGTTCAACAAAAGACTCCGCTCCCTCCCCCACAATAGGTTAAGGTAGAGGTTGCACTATGCTTTTGCCATGAAGATAACCATAGCCAGCCTCAACATCAACGGCGGCAGAGGGGCACGCCGTAGATTTGACAATTTTTCGCTCCTGCAGGAGGGGAAATATGCGGTGTGCTTCCTGCAAGAAACCCACACCGTTCCGGGAGACGAAGCCACGTGGCTCCTGGAATGGCAAGGAGAGGTCCGCATGAGCCACCTCACCGCCATTTCTAGTGGGGTGGCCATCTTGCTGGGCCCGCATTTTCAGCCGGAGATCTTGGGGGTCGAGGAGCCCGTGCCAGGCCGCTTGCTGCACGTAACGGTTCGCCTGGGGGACGTGCCGCTCCATCTCGTGAACGTGTACGCCCCTCATCCCGGCCCGCAGCAAACGCGCTTCTTTGAAGAGGTGTCCGCTCTTCTTGGCTCCGTCGACGTCGGCGACTGCATTGTCCTCGGGGGGGATTTTAACTGCACCCTCGAGGCGAGGGACCGCTCCGGTGCCCCGCAGTGCATGACGGCGATGGTGAAGTTGAGGGACCTGGTCGGGTCCTTCGACTTGGTGGACGTCTGGCGAAATCTCCACCCCGACTCCAGCGCCTTTACTTGGGTGAGGCCTGGAGTTGGATGGTCTAGAGTTGACCGCCTTTACGTGTCTCGGGCGTACGTTTCCTGCGTCCCGGCGGCCTCCATGCGGCCGGTGCCGTGTTCGGACCACCACCTGGTGTGGGCGGAGCTCGCTTCGCTCCGCGCGAGGACGGGGTCCGCGTACTGGCACTTTAACAACCGGCTGCTGGAGGACGTGCGGTTCCAGGACTCGTTCCGTCGATTCTGGTCCGACTGGAGAAGGAAGCAGGGGGGCTTCCCCTCCTTGAGGCTATGGTGGGACGTGGGCAAGGCTCACGTCCGCGTCTTCTGTCAAGAGTACGCGAGGGGGTCGACCAAGAGGCGGGCGGCCAGAGTCGGGCGCCTAGAAAAAGAGGTGCTCGACCTGGAAGCCCGTCTCGGTCAAGTCGTCCAGGACCCGGCCCTGCGGACGGTGTACGAAGCGAAGAAGGCCGCGCTGAAGGACCTGCAGCTCGTCGGGTCCCGAGGCGCGTTCGTGAGGTCGCGGATCCGGTTCCTGCGGGATCTGGACCGCGGCTCCCCCTTCTTCTACTCGCTGGAAAAAAGGCAGAGTGTCCGTAAGCAGCTCTTGACGCTGCTGGCCGACGACGGCTCTCTCGTCTCGGATCCGGAGGGCGTCAACAACAGGGTCCGTGAATATTACGGGGCTCTGTTCTCTCCGGATCCGTCCAGCGAGGAAGCGCGTAGAGTTTTGTGGGAGGACCTGCCGAAGGTCGGCCCGGAGGGCGCCGAAAATCTGGAAGCTCCGCTAAGCCTGGCGGAGCTGACCGGTGCCCTCGCCCGGCTCTCGAGGGGAAAATCCCCGGGGCTGGACGGGCTGACCGTGGAGTTCCACAGGGCGTTCTGGGACGTCCTGGGGAGCGACTACGCGCGGGTCCTGGGGGAAAGTCTGGCGACCGGGGAGATGCCCCTCTCTTGGCGCAGGGCAGTCATCGTCCTGCTGCCTAAGAAGGGCGATCTCCGCCTCCTTAAGAACTGGCGCCCGGTCTCCCTCCTCAGCACGGACTACAAAATCTTCGCCAGGGCGATGTCTGCTCGCCTTGGTGCCGTGCTGGACCACATGATCCACCCCGACCAGTCATACACGGTCCCGGGCCGGACAATCCACGATAACATCCATCTGGTCCGGGACCTCATCCATTGTTCCCAGGAGGCTGGTCTGTCGGTCGCCTTCCTATCCCTCGACCAAGAGAAGGCGTTCGACAGGGTGGATCACGACTATCTGCTCGGAACTCTGCGCGCTTTCGGGTTCGGGACGCATTTCGTCGCCCGGATCCGACTTTTGTACGCCGCCGCGGAGTGTCTGATTAAGGTTAACGGGTCCTTGACGGCGCCCCTTCGCTTTAGGAGAGGGGTGCGCCAGGGATGCCCCATGTCCGGCCAGTTATACGCCGTTTGCGTGGAGCCTTTCCTGCGCCTCTTGCGGACGAGGTTGACGGGACTGGCTCTGCAAGGGCCGGGCGTGGAGGTCGTCCTCTCGGCTTACGCCGATGACGTGCTCCTCGCGGTAGAGGATCCCGCTGACCTGCGGAGGATGCGTGAGTGCCAGGAGATTTACTCGGCCGCGTCCTCCGCCAGGATCAACTGGGAGAAATGTTCCGGACTCCTGGTGGGTCAGTGGCGGGTGGACTCCCTGCCGGAGGAGCTCAGGCCTTTTGCCTGGAGCACGACCCATCTCCTCTATCTGGGAGTCTACCTTAGCCCCGACGAGGGAGCCTGGCCGGCGAACTGGCAGGAGCTGGAGGCCAAGGTCGCCGCTCGCCTAGGGCGCTGGACAGGACTGCTCCGAGTGCTGTCCTACAGGGGTCGAGCGCTAGTTATAAACCAGCTGGTGGCCGCAATGCTGTGGTACCGGCTGGTCACTTTGACCCCTCCCCCTGCGATTGTCGCCAAGATACAGAAGAAGCTGGTGGACTTCTTCTGGAACAACAGGAAGCACTGGGTCTCTGCCGCGGTCTTGAGTCTCCCGCTTGAGGAGGACGGTCAGTCGTTGGTGTGCGTCAGCGCCCAGCTCGCGACTTTCCGTCTTCAGACCCTGCAGAGATACCTTTACGTCGAGCCCCCTCCTAGGTGGTGTGCTCTGGCGAGGTATTTCTTCCGCCAGCAGCTCGACCTCAATTATGACACGCAGCTCCTGTTTGTGAACTTGGGGGGTGCCAGGACCGCCCTCCGGGAGCTGCCTGTCTTTTACAGGGAACTCATCAGGGTCTGGAACAAAGTCTCCACCAAGCGCAGCTCTCCACCGGCTGGAGTGGCGGCCGTCCTGCAGGAGCCGCTGCTCGGGAATCCGTACCTCCACGGCCGAGGTTTTATGTGGCGGTCGGAAGAGAGGGCTGTGGCTGGTGAGGTGACCAGGGTCAGGGACCTGCTCGATGGCGGAGGAGCGGGCTGGATGGCGCCAGTCACGCTGGCGCGGCGCCTAAATTCTGCCAACGTCCGCCACGCGGCCGATGCCATCGAGTCGCTAAAAACAGCTCTGGGCCCTGACTCCGTTAGGTGCATCGAGGAGGCTCAAGCACGTGGGGAGATCCCGTCCGAACTGACCCCCGTCCGGACGGAATTCCTCATCGGCGCCAAACCCCGGAACCTCCCTCGGGGACCGGCGCCTCACAACTTGAGCCGCCTCGGGGAAATCCCCTCCGTGCCTTTCAGTTCCGCGCGGAGGGGTTTCCTGTACGGGCTGCTCCTGCACACCCTCAACTTTGCCATCCTCGCCGGCCGTCCGGACACGCCATGGTGTACCATCTTGCCGTCCGGAGGAGGCGGGGGTCCCCGATGGAGGGCACTCTACGCAGGGGTCCTCCCACTATTCATCGGGGACTTGGCCTGGAGGGTGGTGCACGGAGCAGTGCCGTGCAACAAATTTTTAAGCCGGTTCACGGACTCCCAGGCCGCCTGCAATTTCTGCGGTCTGGAGGAGTCCGTGTTCCATGTTTTTATGGAGTGCACAAGGTTGCAGCCCCTGTTCCACTATTTGAAGGGGCTGCTCCTGAAATTCTGGCTGCACTTCAGTCCCACTCTCCTGATCTTTGGGCACCCTGTGCGGAGGGGAGCGGGTAGGTCCGAAGGCCTCCTCGTAGGACTGCTCCTGGGCACGGCCAAGGGTGCCATCAGCCGGTCCAGGCAGCGGGCGGTCGAGGGGGTCGTTCAACCTGACTGCCTGCCTCTCTTCCGCTCTTACATCCGGTCCAGGGTGTCCTTGGAGATGGAGCACGCGGTGTCCACCGGTACGCTCGCGGCCTTCCGCGAGAGGTGGGCACCGGAGGGACTGGAGTGCATCATCACGCCCGGCAACCAAATTTTAATTTGATTTTACATTTTAAAGTTTAATTTGTCTTAATTGCCGGTGCTTTTAGTGTCCCCTTCCCTTTTATAGGGGGCACCGGAGAAATTGTGATTTTAGTGCCCAAAAAAAAAAAAAAAAAAAAAAAAAAAACACAAAAAAAAAACAAAAAAAAGGAAAAAAGGGCCTTGTAAATGTCTGGTGTGTCACCCAGGTCGGGTGGCACAGTTTAATGTTTATGTTTTGCAGGTAGACTCTAAAAGAGTTTCATGCACAAGGGACCAATCGTGAAGCAGTAGAGGCGTGTCCTGCACAGTAGGAGTTGTGAGCAGTGAGGAGAGCAGCCATCAACTTGAGCTCCTGACTGGAGAGCCCTGAGACCAGCCCAGGAAGAGAAGGAAGGAAGGGGCTTCACTACAACTTCACCCAGAGGGAGAGGAGGAGAAAGCAGAAAACATTTCAACAACTTTACCATTTCTGCAGGGAGTTGGAGAGAGGGGGAAAAACCACAACAACCATCCAGTGTGGAAGGAGGGAGACTACTATCTCTACAGGTGGGTGTGGGTGCATTTCCCCAAACAGACTTTGTTGTATCGGTGGGGGGAGGAAAGAAGACCACTGAGGGCCGGAACATCGCGGGGGGTGTGTGTGTGTGTGGTAGTGTGCGTGGGGGCCGTGCTTACAACTAGGCCCCCCCCCCACAATTGGAACCCCCCCCACCCCCCACATTTGCCTAGCCTGGGATAGCTGGAGCTACCAGGCTGAAGATTGTTATTAATCACCCAATTAAAGATCGTTAGGAGTGCCTGGTGGCTCCAGCTACCCCAGGTGAAGACATCTTCTCCCCCCACCTGAAGACCATCTCAAAGACTTTTGTGTTTTGCCATCTGGGGAGTGCACCCACCCACAGCTGCGAGGAGAGACCTGCCCTCGCAGCCACCCCCCCTTCCCACCCCCCTCTCTCTTTTCTCTGCTACTCTGTTTCTCCCCTCTCTCTCTGAGAGCCCTTCCTTCCAAATTTAATTTAAAAAAAAAAAAACAATTTAAGACAACTGAGCAGAGGGAGCAAGGCCTCTCCCCAATTGCCAACTAGGGGAGAGGTGTGCCTCATTAAGGGCTCCTCTGCTCAGTCATTATACAAGAGGCCAATAAAGACCATTAAGGCCTGTGACTTTGGGGTGGGTGTAGCCCTTAAAGGGACCCCGTGATGGCGACCCCATCCACGCCGGTGGCAGGGCCAGCAAGGACGTAAGCGCAGGTGGCAACCGCTTCCACAGCACCTCCTGCGCCACCCGCTGCCCTGCCACCATTTACACTTATAACAAAAAAACACGGGGTCAAGAGCTACACTCACCCCACAATGAGCATCGAGGAGTGCGTGCGGGCGATGGCTGGGGTAGTCGGCCCCTCGGCCATTGTCGCAGCCTCCAAGATGTCTGGGAAGGCTGTTTTCTTCCTGGGGTCGGAGCGGGCGGTGTCCCTGGCCCTCGAAAAGGGGCTCACGGTGGGCGGGACGTTCCTGCCGGTGGATCCTCTCGAGGCCACCGCGCAGGGGGTCATCGTGTCGAACGTCCCGCCCTTTGTTCCCGCTGGGCTCCTCCTCCCTCACCTACAACAACTGGGGGAGGTAAGGTCAGGGATCAACCCCATACCGCTCGGCCTCAGGGAGAACAGCCTGCGCCACGTGTTCTCCTTCCGCCGCCAGCTCTTTGTCCGGCTGGCGCGGGAGGACATGACAGAAGGGCACTTTAATGTGGTGCACGAGGGGACTGCCTACCGCGTCTTCTGGACGTCGGACGGCGTGCGGTGCCATGCCTGCAGGGAGGTGGGGCATGTTCGCAAGAACTGCCCCGCCTCCAAGGCCGCCAAACCACCGAAGGCGGCCAAGGCTGGCGCTGCCGCCACCCCTCCCCCTAGTTGCGTCCGCGTGCCGGGAGCCATGGGTGCGCGGGCATCGTCGGAGGCCTTTGTTTTCAGGGCCTCCGGCGGGGGGGAGGGAGAGCGTCCGACCGGAAAGAAGGCGCGGAAGAAGACAAAACATCAAGAGGCGGGTCCCCTCGGTGCGCCGGATAATTTGACCACCGCGCTCAGCCCAACCCCGTCACCGGCGAGCGCGGGGTGCCCCGAGCCCGTGCCCGAGCCCTTGAACAACACCACAGAGGGGCCCGGGCGCGGGCAAGAAAAGGAAAAGGGGGGGGCGGAGCGGGAGGCCTCGGCAGACATGGAGGTCTCCCTGACTCCGCGCGCCCCCAGGAACAAAAAGAGGCACCGCCCCAATGACGCGGAGGGGGAACAATATCCCTCCGCGGAGGAGTCGGTGCCCGCCGCGTGTCCCGCGTCCCCCACCAGCGCCCCCAAATTGCGCTGCAGGCGCGAGGAGTCTTTCCCCGGGGAGGGTGAGACAGTTGAGGCTGCCCAGCCTCTGCCTCCCGGGGATGGAGTGGAAGATCTGCCTGTCGTGGGGGGCGTGGGGACCGCGGAGGAATGCGTAGCCGCCGGGCCGGGCGTCCCGGGGACTGAGGCGGGCGAGGCCGAAAAGGCCGAACCTGAGCCCGCCCAGCTATTACCCAACTTCCCCCGGGAGTTGCTCGACCCGGCAGAAACAAAATATATTGATTTTAATGAAACTGTAGATGCTGGGCCGGGGGGTGGCAGCGGGGAGGGGGAGGAACACCCACCCTCGCCCCTTACTTTGGAGCTGGAGCACTTGGAGGGCCTGGGGATTTCCTATGGCCGGGCCTCTCCTTGTTCTCCGGTTCCTGGGGCGGAGGGGGAACCCCTTCCGCTGTCATTTCCCGACCCGGCACCATTTTTAAAAGAGCCCAGTGGGGACTCCTCTGCCGACGATCCTGGGGGTGGGATCGGGGCAGTGCCAGGGCCGGTTGGAGCGGCCGGTTCATTTGCCGTACCTTGTGCGGTCGATGGGCCGGCTGCTGGCGGCCACCTCCCGGAGGAGGACGGGGACTCGGTGGGGGACGCGGGTGAAGACCTAGAGACCACCGCCAGTGAGGCGGTGGATCTGCTCGCGGCCGCCGCTGAGGCCCTCCTCGTTCCTGCAAAGGAACTCCGGGACTTTTTGGCCCAGAGCCGGGGTCGCCGCGACCAAGCCCGACTGGCCCTGGAAAAATGGTCCGAGCCGGAACTGATCAAGGGGTCCGTCCGCGCCGCCGTCAAAACCTTGGCCGCGGGCGGGCCCTTGACAAAGGAGCAGCACCTTGAGCTGCGCGAGCTCGAGGGACTCCTCGCTGGGCTGCGGAGGGAGCGGAGTTCAACAAAAGACTCCGCTCCCTCCCCCACAATAGGTTAAGGTAGAGGTTGCACTATGCTTTTGCCATGAAGATAACCATAGCCAGCCTCAACATCAACGGCGGCAGAGGGGCACGCCGTAGATTTGACAATTTTTCGCTCCTGCGGGAGGGGAAATATGCGGTGAGCTTCCTGCAAGAAACCCACACCGTTCCGGGAGACGAAGCCACGTGGCTCCTGGAATGGCAAGGAGAGGTCCGCATGAGCCACCTCACCGCCATTTCTAGTGGGGTGGCCATCTTGCTGGGCCCGCATTTTCAGCCGGAGATCTTGGGGGTCGAGGAGCCCGTGCCAGGCCGCTTGCTGCACGTAACGGTTCGCCTGGGGGACGTGCCGCTCCATCTCGTGAACGTGTACGCCCCTCATCCCGGCCCGCAGCAAACGCGCTTCTTTGAAGAGGTGTCCGCTCTTCTTGGCTCCGTCGACGTCGGCGACTGCATTGTCCTCGGGGGGGATTTTAACTGCACCCTCGAGGCGAGGGACCGCTCCGGTGCCCCGCAGTGCATGACGGCGATGGAGAAGTTGAGGGACCTGGTCGGGTCCTTCGACTTGGTGGACGTCTGGCGAAATCTCCACCCCGACTCCAGCGCCTTTACTTGGGTGAGGCCTGGAGTTGGATGGTCTAGAGTCGACCGCCTTTACGTGTCTCGGGCGTACGTTTCCTGCGTCCCGGCGGCCTCCATGCGGCCGGTGCCGTGTTCGGACCACCACCTGGTGTGGGCGGAGCTCGCTTCGCTCCGCGCGAGGGCGGGGTCCGCGTACTGGCACTTTAACAACCGGCTGCTGGAGGACGTGCGTTTCCAGGACTCGTTCCGTCGATTCTGGTCCGACTGGAGAAGGAAGCAGGGGGGCTTCCCCTCCTTGAGGCTATGGTGGGACGTGGGCAAGGCTCACGTCCGCGTCTTCTGTCAAGAGTACGCGAGGGGGTCGACCAAGAGGCGGGCGGCCAGAGTCGGGCGCCTAGAAAAAGAGGTGCTCGACCTGGAAGCCCGTCTCGGTCAAGTCGTCCAGGACCCGGCCCTGCGGACGGTGTACGAAGCGAAGAAGGCCGCGCTGAAGGACCTGCAGCTCGTCGGGTCCCGAGGCGCGTTCGTGAGGTCGCGGATCCGGTTCCTGCGGGATCTGGACCGCGGCTCCCCCTTCTTCTACTCGCTGGAAAAAAGGCAGAGTGTCCGTAAGCAGCTCTTGACGCTGCTGGCCGACGACGGCTCTCTCGTCTCGGATCCGGAGGGCGTCAACAACAGGGTCCGTGAATATTACGGGGCTCTGTTCTCTCCGGATCTGTCCAGCGAGGAAGCGCGTAGAGTTTTGTGGGAGGACCTGCCGAAGGTCAGCCCGGAGGGCGCCGAAAATCTGGAAGCTCCGCTAAGCCTGGCGGAGCTGACCGGTGCCCTCGCCCGGCTCTCGAGGGGAAAATCCCCGGGGCTGGACGGGCTGACCGTGGAGTTCCACAGGGCGTTCTGGGACGTCCTGGGGGGCGACTACGCGCGGGTCCTGGGGGAAAGTCTGGCGACCGGGGAGATGCCCCTCTCTTGGCGCAGGGCAGTCATCGTCCTGCTGCCTAAGAAGGGCGATCTCCGCCTCCTTAAGAACTGGCGCCCGGTCTCCCTCCTCAGCACGGACTACAAAATCTTCGCCAGGGCGATGTCTGCTCGCCTTGGTGCCGTGCTGGACCACATGATCCACCCCGACCAGTCATACACGGTCCCGGGCCGGACAATCCACGACAACATCCATCTGGTCCGGGACCTCATCCATTGCTCCCAGGAGGCTGGTCTGTCGGTCGCCTTCCTATCCCTCGACCAAGAGAAGGCGTTCGACAGGGTGGATCACGACTATCTGCTCGGAACTCTGCGCGCTTTCGGGTTCGGGACGCATTTCGTCGCCCGGATCCGACTTTTGTACGCCGCCGCGGAGTGTCTGATTAAGGTTAACGGGTCCTTGACGGCGCCCCTTCGCTTTAGGAGAGGGGTGCGCCAGGGATGCCCCATGTCCGGCCAGTTATACGCCGTTTGCGTGGAGCCTTTCCTGCGCCTCTTGCGGACGAGGTTGACGGGACTGGCTCTGCAAGGGCCGGGCGTGGAGGTCGTCCTCTCGGCTTACGCCGATGACGTGCTCCTCGCGGTAGAGGATCCCGCTGACCTGCGGAGGATGCGTGAGTGCCAGGAGATTTACTCGGCCGCGTCCTCCGCCAGGATCAACTGGGAGAAATGTTCCGGACTCCTGGTGGGTCAGTGGCGGGTGGACTCCCTGCCGGAGGAGCTCAGGCCTTTTGCCTGGAGCACGACCCATCTCCTCTATCTGGGAGTCTACCTTAGCCCCGACGAGGAAGCCTGGCCGGCGAACTGGCAGGAGCTGGAGGCCAAGGTCGCCGCTCGCCTAGGGCGCTGGACAGGACTGCTCCGAGTGCTGTCCTACAGGGGTCGAGCGCTAGTCATAAACCAGCTGGTGGCCGCAATGCTGTGGTACCGGCTGGTCACTTTGACCCCTCCCCCTGCGTTTGTCGCCAAGATACAGAAGAAGCTGGTGGACTTCTTCTGGAACAACAGGAAGCACTGGGTCTCTGTCGCGGTCTTGAGTCTCCCGCTTGAGGAGGGCGGTCAGTCGTTGGTGTGCGTCAGCGCCCAGCTCGCGACTTTCCGTCTTCAGACCCTGCAGAGATACCTTTACGTCGAGCCCCCTCCTAGGTGGTGTGCTCTGGCGAGGTATTTCTTCCGCCAGCAGCTCGACCTCAATTATGACACGCAGCTCCTGTTTGTGAACTTGGGGGGTGCCAGGACCGCCCTCCGGGAGCTGCCTGTCTTTTACAGGGAACTCATCAGGGTCTGGAACAAAGTCTCCACCAAGCGCAGCTCTCCGCCGGCTGGAGTGGCGGCCGTCCTGCAGGAACCGCTGCTCGGGAATCCGTACCTCCACGGCCGAGGCTTCATGTGGCGGTCGGAAGAGAGGGCTGTGGCTGGTGAGGTGACCAGGGTCAGGGACCTGCTCGATGGCGGAGGAGCGGGCTGGATGGCGCCAGTCACGCTGGCGCGGCGCCTAAATTCTGCCAACGTCCGCCGCGCGGCCGATGCCATCGAGTCGCTAAAAACAGCTCTGGGCCCTGACTCCGTTAGGTGTATCGAGGAGGCTCAAGCACGTGGGGAGATCCCGTCCGAACTGACCCCCGTCCGGACGGAATTCCTCATCGGCGCCAAACCCCGGAACCTCCCTCGGGGGCCGGCGCCTCACAACTTGAGCCGCCTCGGGGAAATCCCCTCCGTGCCTTTCAGTTCCGCGCGGAGGGGTTTCCTGTACGGGCTGCTCCTGCACACCCTCAACTTTGCCATCCTCGCCGGCCGTCCGGACACGCCATGGCGTACCATCTTGCCGTCCGGAGGAGGCGGGGGTCCCCGATGGAGGGCACTCTACGCAGGGGTCCTCCCACTATTCATCGGGGACTTGGCCTGGAGGGTGGTGCACGGAGCAGTGCCGTGCAACAAATTTTTAAGCCGGTTCACGGACTCCCAGGCCGCCTGCAATTTCTGCGGTCTGGAGGAGTCCGTGTTCCATGTTTTTATTGAATGCACAAGGTTGCAGCCCCTGTTCCACTATTTGAAGGGGCTGCTCCTGAAATTCTGGCTGCACTTCAGTCCCACTCTCCTGATCTTTGGGCACCCTGTGCGGAGGGGAGCGGGTAGGTCCGAGGGCCTCCTCGTAGGACTGCTCCTGGGCACGGCCAAGGGTGCCATCAGCCGGTCCAGGCAGCGGGCGGTCGAGGGGGTCGTTCAACCTGACTGCCTGCCTCTCTTCCGCTCTTACATCCGATCCAGGGTGTCCTTGGAGATGGAGCACGCGGTGTCCACCGGTACGCTCGCGGCCTTCCGCGAGAGGTGGGCACCGGAGGGACTGGAGTGCATCATCACGCCCGGCAACCAAATTTTAATTTGATTTTACGTTTTAAAGTTAATTTGTTTTAATTGCCGGTGCTTTTAGTGTCCCCTTCCCTTTTATAGGGGGCACTGGGGAAAAATTGTGATTTTAGTGCCCAAAAAAAAACAAAAAAAAGAAAAAACACAAAAAAAAAACAAAAAAGGGGGGAAAAAAAGGGCCTTGTAAATGTCTGGAGTGTCACCCAGGTTGGGTGGCACCGTTTAATGTCTTTATGTTTTGCAGATAAACTCAAAAGAGTTTCATGCACAAGGGCCAATTGTGCAGCAGTGGAGGCGTGTCCTGCTCAGTTGGAGCTGTGAGCAGTGAGAGAAGCAGCTAGCAACTTGAGCTCCTGCCTGGAGAGCCCTGAGACCAGCCCAGGAATAGAAGGAAGAAAGGGGCTTCACCACCAACTTTACCCAGAGGGAGAGGAGGAAGCAGAAAACTTTAAACATCTTTACCATTCTGCAAGGAGTTGGAGAGAGGGGGAAAAACCACAACAACCATCCAGTGTGGAAGGAGGGAGACTCTACAATTCTACAGGTGGGTGTGGGTGCATTTCCCCAAACAGACTTTGTTGTATCGGTGGGGGGAGGAAAGAAGACCACTGAGGGCCGGAACATCGCGGGGGGTGTGTGTGTGTGTGGTAGTGTGCGTGGGGGCCGTGCTTACAACTGGGCCCCCCCCCACAATTGGAACCCCCCCCACCCCCCACATTTGCCTAGCCTGGGATAGCTGGAGCTACCAGGCTGAAGATTGTTATTAATCACCCAATTAAAGATCGTTAGGAGTGCCTGGTGGCTCCAGCTACCCCAGGTGAAGACATCTTCTCCCCCCACCTGAAGACCACCTCAAAGACTTTTGTGTTTTGCCATCTGGGGAGTGCACCCACCCACAGCTGCGAGGAGAGACCTGCCCTCGCAGCCCCCCCCCCTTCCCACTCCCCCTCTCTCTTTTCTCTGCTACTCTGTTTCTCCCCTCTCTCTCTGAGAACCCTTTCCTTCCAAATTTAAAAAAAAAACAATTAAGACAACTGAGCAGAGGGAGCAAGGCCTCTCCCCAATTGTCAACGAGGGGAGAGGTGCCTCGTTAAGGGCTCCTCTGCTCAGTTAACATACGAGGCCATTAAAGACCATTAAGGCCTGTGACTTTGGGGTGGGTGTAGCCCTTAAAGGGACCCCGTGATGGCGACCCCATCCACGCCGGTGGCAGGGCCAGCAAGGACGTATGCGCAGGTGGCAACCGCTTCCACAGCACCTCCTGCGCCACCCGCTGCCCTGCCACCATTTACACTTATAACAAAAAAACACGGGGTCAAGAGCTACACTCACCCCACAATGAGCATCGAGGAGTGCGTGCGGGCGATGGCTGGGGTAGTCGGCCCCTCGGCCATTGTCGCAGCCTCCAAGATGTCTGGGAAGGCTGTTTTCTTCCTGGGGTCGGAGCGGGCGGTGTCCCTGGCCCTCGAAAAGGGGCTCACGGTGGGCGGGACGTTCCTGCCGGTGGATCCTCTCGAGGCCACCGCGCAGAGGGTCATCGTGTCGAACGTCCCGCCCTTTGTTCCCGCTGAGCTCCTCCTCCCTCACCTACAACAACTGGGGGAGGTAAGGTCAGGGATCAACCCCATACCGCTCGGCCTCAGGGAGAACAGCCTGCGCCACGTGTTCTCCTTCCGCCGCCAGCTCTTTGTCCGGCTGGCGCGGGAGGACGTGACAGAAGGGCACTTTAATGTGGTGCACGAGGGGACTGCCTACCGCGTCTTCTGGACGTCGGACGGCGTGCGGTGCCATGCCTGCAGGGAGGTGGGGCACGTTCGCAAGAACTGCCCCGCCTCCAAGGCCGCCAAACCACCGAAGGCGGCCAAGGCTGGCGCTGCCGCCACCCCTCCCCCTAGTTGCGTCCGCGTGCCGGGAGCCATGGGTGCGCGGGCATCGTCGGAGGCCTTTGTTTTCAGGGCCTCCGGCGGGGGGGAGGGAGAGCGTCCGAGCGGAAAGAAGGCGCGGAAGAAGGAGAAACATCTAGAGGCGGGTCCCCTCGGTGCGCCGGAAAGTCTGACCACCGCGCTCAGCCCAACCCAGTCACCGGCGAGCGCGGGGTGCCCCGAGCCCGTGCCCGGGCCCTTGAATACCACCACAGAGGGGCCCAGGCGCGGGCAAGAAAAGGAAAAGGGGGGGGCGGAGCGGGAGGCCTCGGCAGACATGGAGGTCTCCCTGACTCCGCGCGCCCCCAGGAACAAAAAGAGGCACCGCCCCAATGAGGCGGAGGGGGAACAACATCCCTCCGCGGAGGAGGCGGTGCCCGCCGCGTGTCCCGCGTCCCCCACCAGCGCCCCCAAATTGCGCTGCAGGCGCGAGGAGTCTTTCCCCGGGGAGGGTGAGGCAGTTGAGGCTGCCCAGCCTCTGCCTCCCGGGGATGGAGTGGAAGATCTGCCTGTCGTGGGGGGCGTGGGGACCGCGGAGGAATGCGTAGCCGCCGGGTCGGGCGTCCCGGGGACTGAGGCGGGCGAGGCCGAAAAGGCCGAACCTGAGCCCGCCCAGCTATTACCCAACTTCCCCCGGGAGTTGCTCGACCCGGCAGAAACAAAATATATTGATTTTAATGAAACTGTAGACGCTGGGCCGGAGGGTGGCAGCGGGGAGGGGGAGGAACACCCACCCTCGCCCCTTACTTTGGAGCTGGAGCACTTGGAGGGCCTGGGGATTTCCTATGGCCGGGTCTCTCCTTGTTCTCCGGTTCCTGGGGCGGAGGGGGAACCCCTTCCGCTGTCATTTCCCGACCCAGCACCATTTTTAAAAGAGCCCAGTGGGGACTCCTCTGCCGACGATCCTGGGGGTGGGATCGGGGCAGTGCCAGGGCCGGTTGGAGCGGCCGGTTCATTTGCCGTACCTTGTGCGGTCGATGGGCCGGCTGCTGGCGGCCACCTCCCGGAGGAGGACGGGGACTCGGTGGGGGACGCGGGTGAAGACCTAGAGACCACCGCCAGTGAGGCGGTGGATCTGCTCGCGGCCGCCGCTGAGGCCCTCCTCGTTCCTGCAAAGGAACTCCGGGACTTTTTGGCCCAGAGCCGGGGTCGCCGCGACCAAGCCCGACTGGCCCTGGATAAATGGTCCGAGCCGGAGCTGATCAAGGGGTCCGTCCGCGCCGCCGTTAAAACCTTGGCCGCGGGCGGGCCCTTGACAAAGGAGCAGCACCTTGAGCTGCGCGAGCTCGAGGGACTCCTCGCTGGGCTGCGGAGGGAGCGGAGTTCAACAAAAGACTCCGCTCCCTCCCCCACAATAGGTTAAGGTAGAGGTTGCACTATGCTTTTGCCATGAAGATAACCATAGCCAGCCTCAACATCAACGGCGGCAGAGGGGCACGCCGTAGATTTGACAATTTGTCGCTCCTGCGGGAGGGGAAATATGCGGTGTGCTTCCTGCAAGAAACCCACACCGTTCCGGGAGACGAAGCCACGTGGCTCCTGGAATGGCAAGGAGAGGTCCGCATGAGCCACCTCACCGCCATTTCTAGTGGGGTGGCCATCTTGCTGGGCCCGCATTTTCAGCCGGAGATCTTGGGGGTCGAGGAGCCCGTGCCAGGCCGCTTGCTGCACGTAACGGTTCGCCTGGGGGACGTGGCGCTCCATCTCGTGAACGTGTACGCCCCTCATCCCGGCCCGCAGCAAACGCGCTTCTTTGAAGAGGTGTCCGCTCTTCTTGGCTCCGTCGACGTCGGCGACTGCATTGTCCTCGGGGGGGATTTTAACTGCACCCTCGAGGCGAGGGACCGCTCCGGTGCCCCGCAGTGCATGACGGCGATGGAGAAGTTGAGGGACCTGGTCGGGTCCTTCGACTTGGTGGACGTCTGGCGAAATCTCCACCCCGACTCCAGCGCCTTTACTTGGGTGAGGCCTGGAGTTGGATGGTCTAGAGTCGACCGCCTTTACGTGTCTCGGGCGTACGTTTCCTGCGTCCCGGCGGCCTCCATGCGGCCGGTGCCGTGTTCGGACCACCACCTGGTGTGGGCGGAGCTCGCTTCGCTCCGCGCGAGGGTGGGGTCCGCGTACTGGCACTTTAACAACCGGCTGCTGGAGGACGTGCGTTTCCAGGACTCGTTCCGTCGATTCTGGTCCGACTGGAGAAGGAAGCAGGGGGGCTTCCCCTCCTTGAGGCTATGGTGGGACGTGGGCAAGGCTCACGTCCGCGTCTTCTGTCAAGAGTACGCGAGGGGGTCGACCAAGAGGCGGGCGGCCAGAGTCGGGCGCCTAGAAAAAGAGGTGCTCGACCTGGAAGCCCGTCTCGGTCAAGTCGTCCAGGACCCGGCCCTGCGGACGGTGTACGAAGCGAAGAAGGCCGCGCTGAAGGACCTGCAGCTCGTCGGGTCCCGAGGCGCGTTCGTGAGGTCGCGGATCCGGTTCCTGCGGGATCTGGACCGCGGCTCCCCCTTCTTCTACTCGCTGGAAAAAAGGCAGAGTGTCCGTAAGCAGCTCTTGACGCTGCTGGCCGACGACGGCTCTCTCGTCTCGGATCCGGAGGGCGTCAACAACAGGGTCCGTGAATATTACGGGGCTCTGTTCTCTCCGGATCTGTCCAGCGAGGAAGCGCGTAGAGTTTTGTGGGAGGACCTGCCGAAGGTCAGCCCGGAGGGCGCCGAAAATCTGGAAGCTCCGCTAAGCCTGGCGGAGCTGACCGGTGCCCTCGCCCGGCTCTCGAGGGGAAAATCCCCGGGGCTGGACGGGCTGACCGTGGAGTTCCACAGGGCGTTCTGGGACGTCCTGGGGGGCGACTACGCGCGGGTCCTGGGGGAAAGTCTGGCGACCGGGGAGATGCCCCTCTCTTGGCGCAGGGCAGTCATCGTCCTGCTGCCTAAGAAGGGCGATCTCCGCCTCCTTAAGAACTGGCGCCCGGTCTCCCTCCTCAGCACGGACTACAAAATCTTCGCCAGGGCGATGTCTGCTCGCCTTGGTGCCGTGCTGGACCACATGATCCACCCCGACCAGTCATACACGGTCCCGGGCCGGACAATCCACGACAACATCCATCTGGTCCGGGACCTCATCCATTGCTCCCAGGAGGCTGGTCTGTCGGTCGCCTTCCTATCCCTCGACCAAGAGAAGGCGTTCGACAGGGTGGATCACGACTATCTGCTCGGAACTCTGCGCGCTTTCGGGTTCGGGACGCATTTCGTCGCCCGGATCCGACTTTTGTACGCCGCCGCGGAGTGTCTGATTAAGGTTAACGGGTCCTTGACGGCGCCCCTTCGCTTTAGGAGAGGGGTGCGCCAGGGATGCCCCATGTCCGGCCAGTTATACGCCGTTTGCGTGGAGCCTTTCCTGCGCCTCTTGCGGACGAGGTTGACGGGACTGGCTCTGCAAGGGCCGGGCGTGGAGGTCGTCCTCTCGGCTTACGCCGATGACGTGCTCCTCGCGGTAGAGGATCCCGCTGACCTGCGGAGGATGCGTGAGTGCCAGGAGATTTACTCGGCCGCGTCCTCCGCCAGGATCAACTGGGAGAAATGTTCCGGACTCCTGGTGGGTCAGTGGCGGGTGGACTCCCTGCCGGAGGAGCTCAGGCCTTTTGCCTGGAGCACGACCCATCTCCTCTATCTGGGAGTCTACCTTAGCCCCGACGAGGAAGCCTGGCCGGCGAACTGGCAGGAGCTGGAGGCCAAGGTCGCCGCTCGCCTAGGGCGCTGGACAGGACTGCTCCGAGTGCTGTCCTACAGGGGTCGAGCGCTAGTCATAAACCAGCTGGTGGCCGCAATGCTGTGGTACCGGCTGGTCACTTTGACCCCTCCCCCTGCGTTTGTCGCCAAGATACAGAAGAAGCTGGTGGACTTCTTCTGGAACAACAGGAAGCACTGGGTCTCTGTCGCGGTCTTGAGTCTCCCGCTTGAGGAGGGCGGTCAGTCGTTGGTGTGCGTCAGCGCCCAGCTCGCGACTTTCCGTCTTCAGACCCTGCAGAGATACCTTTACGTCGAGCCCCCTCCTAGGTGGTGTGCTCTGGCGAGGTATTTCTTCCGCCAGCAGCTCGACCTCAATTATGACACGCAGCTCCTGTTTGTGAACTTGGGGGGTGCCAGGACCGCCCTCCGGGAGCTGCCTGTCTTTTACAGGGAACTCATCAGGGTCTGGAACAAAGTCTCCACCAAGCGCAGCTCTCCGCCGGCTGGAGTGGCGGCCGTCCTGCAGGAACCGCTGCTCGGGAATCCGTACCTCCACGGCCGAGGCTTCATGTGGCGGTCGGAAGAGAGGGCTGTGGCTGGTGAGGTGACCAGGGTCAGGGACCTGCTCGATGGCGGAGGAGCGGGCTGGATGGCGCCAGTCACGCTGGCGCGGCGCCTAAATTCTGCCAACGTCCGCCGCGCGGCCGATGCCATCGAGTCGCTAAAAACAGCTCTGGGCCCTGACTCTGTTAGGTGTATCGAGGAGGCTCAAGCACGTGGGGAGATCCCGTCCGAACTGACCCCCGTCCGGACGGAATTCCTCATCGGCGCCAAACCCCGGAACCTCCCTCGGGGGCCGGCGCCTCACAACTTGAGCCGCCTCGGGGAAATCCCCACCGTGCCTTTCAGTTCCGCGCGGAGGGGTTTCCTGTACGGGCTGCTCCTGCACACCCTCAACTTTGCCATCCTCGCCGGCCGTCCGGACACGCCATGGCGTACCATCTTGCCGTCCGGAGGAGGCGGGGGTCCCCGATGGAGGGCACTCTACGCAGTGGTCCTTCCACTATTCATCGGGGACTTGGCCTGGAGGGTGGTGCACGGAGCAGTGCCGTGCAATAAATTTTTAAGCCGGTTCACGGACTCCCAGGCCGCCTGCAATTTCTGCGGTCTGGAGGAGTCCGTGTTCCATGTTTTTATTGAATGCACAAGGTTGCAGCCCCTGTTCCACTATTTGAAGGGGCTGCTCCTGAAATTCTGGCTGCACTTCAGTCCCACTCTCCTGATCTTTGGGCACCCTGTGCGGAGGGGAGCGGGTAGGTCCGAGGGCCTCCTCGTAGGACTGCTCCTGGGCACGGCCAAGGGTGCCATCAGCCGGTCCAGGCAGCGGGCGGTCGAGGGAGTCGTTCAACCTGACTGCCTGCCTCTCTTCCGCTCTTACATCCGATCCAGGGTGTCCTTGGAGATGGAGCACGCGGTGTCCACCGGTACGCTCGCGGCCTTCCGCGAGAGGTGGGCACCGGAGGGACTGGAGTGCATCATCACGCCCGGCAACCAAATTTTAATTTGATTTTACGTTTTAAAGTTTAATTTGTTTTAATTGCCGGTGCTTTTAGTGTCCCCCTTCCCTTTTATAGGGGGCACTGGGGAAAATTGTGATTTTAGTGCCCAAAAAAAAAACCAAAAAAAAAGAAAAACACAAAAAAAAAAAAAAAAAGGGGGGAAAAAAAGGGCCTTGAAAATGTCTGGAGTGTCACCCAGGTCGGGTGGCACCGTTTATTGTTTTTATGTTTTCACAGGTGAACTCAAAAGAGTTTCATGCACAAGGGCCAATTGTGCAGCAGTGGAGGCGTGTCCTGCTCAGTTGGAGCTGTGAGCAGTGAGAGAAGCAGCTAGCAACTTTTGCTCCTGCCTGGAGAGCCCTGAGACCAGCCCAGGAACAGAAGGAAGGAAGGGGCTTCACACCAACTTTCATCCAGAGGGAGAGGAGGAGAAAGCAGAAAACTTTCAACATCTTTATCATTTCTGCAAAGAGTTGGAGAGAGGGGGAAAAGACCAACAACATCCAGTGTGGAAGGAGGGAGACTCTACTATCTCTACAGGTGGGTGTGGGTGCATTTCCCCAAACAGACTTTGTTGTATCGGTGGGGGGAGGAAAGAAGACCACTGAGGGCCGGAACATCGCGGGGGGTGTGTGTGTGTGTGTGGTAGTGTGCGTGGGGGCCGTGCTTACAACTAGGCCCCCCCCCCACAATTGGAACCCCCCCCACCCCCCACATTTGCCTAGCCTGGGATAGCTGGAGCTACCAGGCTGAAGATTGTTATTAATCACCCAATTAAAGATCGTTAGGAGTGCCTGGTGGCTCCAGCTACCCCAGGTGAAGACATCTTCTCCCCCCACCTGAAGACCACCTCAAAGACTTTTGTGTTTTGCCATCT
Source organism: Pristiophorus japonicus (assembly GCF_044704955.1). Classification (NCBI taxonomy): domain Eukaryota; kingdom Metazoa; phylum Chordata; class Chondrichthyes; family Pristiophoridae; genus Pristiophorus; species Pristiophorus japonicus. The sequence continues at coordinate 486,760,987 of NC_091977.1, forward strand.
GGGGAGTGCACCCACCCACAGCTGCGAGGAGAGACCTGCCCTCGCAGCCCCCCCCCTTCCCACCCCCCTCTCTCTTTTCTCTGCTACTCTGTTTCTCCCCTCTCTCTCTGAGAACCCTTTCCTTCCAAATTTAAAAAAAAAAAAAACAATTAAGACAACTGAGCAGAGGGAGCAAGGCCTCTCCCCAATTGTCAACGAGGAGAGAGGTGCCTCGTTAAGGGCTCCTCTGCTCAGTTAAATACACGAGGCCATTAAAGACCATTAAGGCCTGTGACTTTGGGGTGGGTGTAGCCCTTAAAGGGACCCCGTGATGGCGACCCCATCCACGCCGGTGGCAGGGCCAGCAAGGACGTATGCGCAGGTGGCAACCGCTTCCACAGCACCTCCTGCGCCACCCGCTGCCCTGCCACCATTTACACTTATAACAAAAAAACACGGGGTCAAGAGCTACACTCACCCCACAATGAGCATCGAGGAGTGCGTGCGGGCGATGGCTGGGGTAGTCGGCCCCTCGGCCATTGTCGCAGCCTCCAAGATGTCTGGGAAGGCTGTTTTCTTCCTGGGGTCGGAGCGGGCGGTGTCCCTGGCCCTCGAAAAGGGGCTCACGGTGGGCGGGACGTTCCTGCCGGTGGACCCTCTCGAGGCCACCGCGCAGAGGGTCATCGTGTCGAACGTCCCGCCCTTTGTTCCCGCTGGGCTCCTCCTCCCTCACCTACAACAACTGGGGGAGGTAAGGTCAGGGATCAACCCCATACCGCTCGGCCTCAGGGAGAACAGCCTGCGCCACGTGTTCTCCTTCCGCCGCCAGCTCTTTGTCCGGCTGGCGCGGGAGGACATGACAGAAGGGCACTTTAATGTGGTGCACGAGGGGACTGCCTACCGCGTCTTCTGGACGTCGGACGGCGTGCGGTGCCATGCCTGCAGGGAGGTGGGGCATGTTCGCAAGAACTGCCCCGCCTCCAAGGCCGCCAAACCACCGAAGGCGGCCAAGGCTGGCGCTGCCGCCACCCCTCCCCCTAGTTGCGTCCGCGTGCCGGGAGCCATGGGTGCGCGGGCATCGTCGGAGGCCTTTGTTTTCAGGGCCTCCGGCGGGGGGGAGGGAGAGCGTCCGACCGGAAAGAAGGCGCGGAAGAAGACAAAACATCAAGAGGCGGGTCCCCTCGGTGCGCCGGATAATTTGACCACCGCGCTCAGCCCAACCCCGTCACCGGCGAGCGCGGGGTGCCCCGAGCCCGTGCCCGAGCCCTTGAACAACACCACAGAGGGGCCCGGGCGCGGGCAAGAAAAGGAAAAGGGGGGGGCGGAGCGGGAGGCCTCGGCAGACATGGGGGTCTCCCTGACTCCGCGCGCCCCCAGGAACAAAAAGAGGCACCGCCCCAATGACGCGGAGGGGGAACAATATCCCTCCGCGGAGGAGTCGGTGCCCGCCGCGTGTCCCGCGTCCCCCACCAGCGCCCCCAAATTGCGCTGCAGGCGCGAGGAGTCTTTCCCCGGGGAGGGTGAGACAGTTGAGGCTGCCCAGCCTCTGCCTCCCGGGGATGGAGTGGAAGATCTGCCTGTCGTGGGGGGCGTGGGGACCGCGGAGGAATGCGTAGCCGCCGGGCCGGGCGTCCCGGGGACTGAGGCGGGCGAGGCCGAAAAGGCCGAACCTGAGCCCGCCCAGCTATTACCCAACTTCCCCCGGGAGTTGCTCGACCCGGCAGAAACAAAATATATTGATTTTAATGAAACTGTAGATGCTGGGCCGGGGGTGGCAGCGGGGAGGGGGAGGAACACCCACCCTCGCCCCTTACTTTGGAGCTGGAGCACTTGGAGGGCCTGGGGATTTCCTATGGCCGGGTCTCTCCTTGTTCTCCGGTTCCTGGGGCGGAGGGGGAACCCCTTCCGCTGTCATTTCCCGACCCAGCACCATTTTTAAAAGAGCCCAGTGGGGACTCCTCTGCCGACGATCCTGGGGGTGGGATCGGGGCAGTGCCAGGGCCGGTTGGAGCGGCCGGTTCATTTGCCGTACCTTGTGCGGTCGATGGGCCGGCTGCTGGCGGCCACCTCCCGGAGGAGGACGGGGACTCGGTGGGGGACGCGGGTGAAGACCTAGAGACCACCGCCAGTGAGGCGGTGGATCTGCTCGCGGCCGCCGCTGAGGCCCTCCTCGTTCCTGCAAAGGAACTCCGGGACTTTTTGGCCCAGAGCCGGGGTCGCCGCGACCAAGCCCGACTGGCCCTGGAAAAATGGTCCGAGCCGGAGCTGATCAAGGGGTCCGTCCGCGCCGCCGTTAAAACCTTGGCCGCGGGCGGGCCCTTGACAAAGGAGCAGCACCTTGAGCTGCGCGAGCTCGAGGGACTCCTCGCTGGGCTGCGGAGGGAGCGGAGTTCAACAAAAGACTCCGCTCCCTCCCCCACAATAGGTTAAGGTAGAGGTTGCACTATGCTTTTGCCATGAAGATAACCATAGCCAGCCTCAACATCAACGGCGGCAGAGGGGCACGCCGTAGATTTGACAATTTTTCGCTCCTGCGGGAGGGGAAATATGCGGTGTGCTTCCTGCAAGAAACCCACACCGTTCCGGGAGACGAAGCCACGTGGCTCCTGGAATGGCAAGGAGAGGTCCGCATGAGCCACCTCACCGCCATTTCTAGTGGGGTGGCCATCTTGCTGGGCCCGCATTTTCAGCCGGAGATCTTGGGGGTCGAGGAGCCCGTGCCAGGCCGCTTGCTGCACGTAACGGTTCGCCTGGGGGACGTGCCGCTCCATCTCGTGAACGTGTACGCCCCTCATCCCGGCCCGCAGCAAACGCGCTTCTTTGAAGAGGTGTCCGCTCTTCTTGGCTCCGTCGACGTCGGCGACTGCATTGTCCTCGGGGGGGATTTTAACTGCACCCTCGAGGCGAGGGACCGCTCCGGTGCCCCGCAGTGCATGACGGCGATGGAGAAGTTGAGGGACCTGGTCGGGTCCTTCGACTTGGTGGACGTCTGGCGAAATCTCCACCCCGACTCCAGCGCCTTTACTTGGGTGAGGCCTGGAGTTGGATGGTCTAGAGTCGACCGCCTTTACGTGTCTCGGGCGTACGTTTCCTGCGTCCCGGCGGCCTCCATGCGGCCGGTGCCGTGTTCGGACCACCACCTGGTGTGGGCGGAGCTCGCTTCGCTCCGCGCGAGGACGGGGTCCGCGTACTGGCACTTTAACAACCGGCTGCTGGAGGACGTGCGGTTCCAGGACTCGTTCCGTCGATTCTGGTCCGACTGGAGAAGGAAGCAGGGGGGCTTCCCCTCCTTGAGGCTATGGTGGGACGTGGGCAAGGCTCACGTCCGCGTCTTCTGTCAAGAGTACGCGAGGGGGTCGACCAAGAGGCGGGCGGCCAGAGTCGGGCGCCTAGAAAAAGAGGTGCTCGACCTGGAAGCCCGTCTCGGTCAAGTCGTCCAGGACCCGGCCCTGCGGACGGTGTACGAAGCGAAGAAGGCCGCGCTGAAGGACCTGCAGCTCGTCGGGTCCCGAGGCGCGTTCGTGAGGTCGCGGATCCGGTTCCTGCGGGATCTGGACCGCGGCTCCCCCTTCTTCTACTCGCTGGAAAAAAGGCAGAGTGTCCGTAAGCAGCTCTTGACGCTGCTGGCCGACGACGGCTCTCTCGTCTCGGATCCGGAGGGCGTCAACAACAGGGTCCGTGAATATTACGGGGCTCTGTTCTCTCCGGATCCGTCCAGCGAGGAAGCGCGTAGAGTTTTGTGGGAGGACCTGCCGAAGGTCAGCCCGGAGGGCGCCGAAAATCTGGAAGCTCCGCTAAGCCTGGCGGAGCTGACCGGTGCCCTCGCCCGGCTCTCGAGGGGAAAATCCCCGGGGCTGGACGGGCTGACCGTGGAGTTCCACAGGGCGTTCTGGGACGTCCTGGGGAGCGACTACGCGCGGGTCCTGGGGGAAAGTCTGGCGACCGGGGAGATGCCCCTCTCTTGGCGCAGGGCAGTCATCGTCCTGCTGCCTAAGAAGGGCGATCTCCGCCTCCTTAAGAACTGGCGCCCGGTCTCCCTCCTCAGCACGGACTACAAAATCTTCGCCAGGGCGATGTCTGCTCGCCTTGGTGCCGTGCTGGACCACATGATCCACCCCGACCAGTCATACACGGTCCCGGGCCGGACGATCCACGACAACATCCATCTGGTCCGGGACCTCATCCATTGCTCCCAGGAGGCTGGTCTGTCGGTCGCCTTCCTATCCCTCGACCAAGAGAAGGCGTTCGACAGGGTGGATCACGACTATCTGCTCGGAACTCTGCGCGCTTTCGGGTTCGGGACGCATTTCGTCGCCCGGATCCGACTTTTGTACGCCGCCGCGGAGTGTCTGATTAAGGTTAACGGGTCCTTGACGGCGCCCCTTCGCTTTAGGAGAGGGGTGCGCCAGGGATGCCCCATGTCCGGCCAGTTATACGCCGTTTGCGTGGAGCCTTTCCTGCGCCTCTTGCGGACGAGGTTGACGGGACTGGCTCTGCAAGGGCCGGGCGTGGAGGTCGTCCTCTCGGCTTACGCCGATGACGTGCTCCTCGTGGTAGAGGATCCCGCTGACCTGCGGAGGATGCGTGAGTGCCAGGAGATTTACTCGGCCGCGTCCTCCGCCAGGATCAACTGGGAGAAATGTTCCGGACTCCTGGTGGGTCAGTGGCGGGTGGACTCCCTGCCGGAGGAGCTCAGGCCTTTTGCCTGGAGCACGACCCATCTCCTCTATCTGGGAGTCTACCTTAGCCCCGACGAGGGAGCCTGGCCGGCGAACTGGCAGGAGCTGGAGGCCAAGGTCGCCGCTCGCCTAGGGCGCTGGACAGGACTGCTCCGAGTGCTGTCCTACAGGGGTCGAGCGCTAGTCATAAACCAGCTGGTGGCCGCAATGCTGTGGTACCGGCTGGTCACTTTGACCCCTCCCCCTGCGTTTGTCGCCAAGATACAGAAGAAGCTGGTGGACTTCTTCTGGAACAACAGGAAGCACTGGGTCTCTGCCGCGGTCTTGAGTCTCCCGCTTGAGGAGGGCGGTCAGTCGTTGGTGTGCGTCAGCGCCCAGCTCGCGACTTTCCGTCTTCAGACCCTGCAGAGATACCTTTACGTCGAGCCCCCTCCTAGGTGGTGCGCTCTGGCGAGGTATTTCTTCCGCCAGCAGCTCGACCTCAATTATGACACGCAGCTCCTGTTTGTGAACTTGGGGGGTGCCAGGACCGCCCTCCGGGAGCTGCCTGTCTTTTACAGGGAACTCATCAGGGTCTGGAACAAAGTCTCCACCAAGCGCTGCTCTCCGCCGGCTGGAGTGGCGGCCGTCCTGCAGGAGCCGCTGCTCGGGAATCCGTACCTCCACGGCCGAGGCTTCATGTGGCGGTCGGAAGAGAGGGCTGTGGCTGGTGAGGTGACCAGGGTCAGGGACCTGCTCGATGGCGGAGGAGCGGGCTGGATGGCGCCAGTCACGCTGGCGCGGCGCCTAAATTCTGCCAACGTCCGCCGCGCGGCCGATGCCATCGAGTCGCTAAAAACAGCTCTGGGCCCTGACTCCGTTAGGTGTATCGAGGAGGCTCAAGCACGTGGGGAGATCCCGTCCGAACTGACCCCCGTCCGGACGGAATTCCTCATCGGCGCCAAACCCCGGAACCTCCCTCGGGGGCCGGCGCCTCACAACTTGAGCCGCCTCGGGGAAATCCCCTCCGTGCCTTTCAGTTCCGCGCGGAGGGGTTTCCTGTACGGGCTGCTCCTGCACACCCTCAACTTTGCCATCCTCGCCGGCCGTCCGGACACGCCATGGCGCACCATCTTGCCGTCCGGAGGAGGCGGGGGTCCCCGATGGAGGGCACTCTACGCAGGGGTCCTCCCACTATTCATCGGGGACTTGGCCTGGAGGGTGGTGCACGGAGCAGTGCCGTGCAACAAATTTTTTAAGCCGGTTCACGGACTCCCAGGCCGCCTGCAATTTCTGCGGTCTGGAGGAGTCCGTGTTCCATGTTTTTATTGAGTGCACAAGGTTGCAGCCCCTGTTCCATTATTTGAAGGGGCTGCTCCTGAAATTCTGGCTGCACTTCAGTCCCACTCTCCTGATCTTTGGGCACCCTGTGCGGAGGGGAGCGGGTAGGTCCGAAGGCGTCCTCGTAGGACTGCTCCTGGGCACGGCCAAGGGTGCCATCAGCCGGTCCAGGCAGCGGGCGGTCGAGGGGGTCGTTCAACCTGACTGCCTGCCTCTCTTCCGCTCTTACATCCGGTCCAGGGTGTCCTTGGAGATGGAGCACGCGGTGTCCACCGGTACGCTCGCGGCCTTCCGCGAGAGGTGGGCACCGGAGGGACTGGAGTGCATCATCACGCCCGGCAACCAAATTTTAATTTGATTTTACGTTTTAAAGTTAATTTGTTTTAATTGCCGGTGCTTTTAGTGTCCCCTTCCCTTTTATAGGGGGCACTGGGGAAAATTGTGATTTTAGTGCCCAAAAAAAAAACAAAAAAAAAAAGAAAAAACACAAAAAAAAACACAAAAAAGGGGGAAAAAAAAAAAATGGGCCTTGTAAATGTCTGGAGTGTCACCCAGGTCGGGTGGCACCGTTTAATGTTTTATGTTTTCACAGATAAACTCAAAAGAATTTCATGCACAAGGAACTCTGCGCGCTTTCGGGTTCGGGACGCATTTCGTCGCCCGGATCCGACTTTTGTACGCCGCCGCGGAGTGTCTGATTAAGGTTAACGGGTCCTTGACGGCGCCCCTTCGCTTTAGGAGAGGGGTGCGCCAGGGATGCCCCATGTCCGGCCAGTTATACGCCGTTTGCGTGGAGCCTTTCCTGCGCCTCTTGCGGACGAGGTTGACGGGACTGGCTCTGCAAGGGCCGGGCGTGGAGGTCGTCCTCTCGGCTTACGCCGATGACGTGCTCCTCGCGATAGAGGATCCCGCTGACCTGCGGAGGATGCGTGAGTGCCAGGAGATTTACTCGGCCGCGTCCTCCGCCAGGATCAACTGGGAGAAATGTTCCGGACTCCTGGTGGGTCAGTGGCGGGTGGACTCCCTGCCGGAGGAGCTCAGGCCTTTTGCCTGGAGCACGACCCATCTCCTCTATCTGGGAGTCTACCTTAGCCCCGACGAGGGAGCCTGGCCGGCGAACTGGCAGGAGCTGGAGGCCAAGGTCGCCGCTCGCCTAGGGCGCTGGACAGGACTGCTCCGAGTGCTGTCCTACAGGGGCCGAGCGCTAGTCATAAACCAGCTGGTGGCCGCAATGCTGTGGTACCGGCTGGTCACTTTGACCCCTCCCCCTGCGTTTGTCGCCAAGATACAGAAGAAGCTGGTGGACTTCTTCTGGAACAACAGGAAGCACTGGGTCTCTGCCGCGGTCTTGAGTCTCCCGCTTGAGGAGGGCGGTCAGTCGTTGGTGTGCGTCAGCGCCCAGCTCGCGACTTTCCGTCTTCAGACCCTGCAGAGATACCTTTACGTCGAGCCCCCTCCTAGGTGGTGCGCTCTGGCGAGGTATTTCTTCCGCCAGCAGCTCGACCTCAATTATGACACGCAGCTCCTGTTTGTGAACTTGGGGGGTGCCAGGACCGCCCTCCGGGAGCTGCCTGTCTTTTACAGGGAACTCATCAGGGTCTGGAACAAAGTCTCCACCAAGCGCAGCTCTCCGCCGGCTGGAGTGGCGGCCGTCCTGCAGGAGCCGCTGCTCGGGAATCCGTACCTCCACGGCCGAGGCTTTATGTGGCGGTCGGAAGAGAGGGCTGTGGCTGGTGAGGTGACCAGGGTCAGGGACCTGCTCGATGGCGGAGGAGCGGGCTGGATGGCGCCAGACACGCTGGCGCGGCGCCTAAATTCTGCCAACGTCCGCCACGCGGCCGATGCCATCGAGTCGCTAAAAACAGCTCTGGGCCCTGACTCCGTTAGGTGCATCGAGGAGGCTCAAGCACGTGGGGAGATCCCGTCCGAACTGACCCCCGTCCGGACGGAATTCCTCATCGGCGCCAAACCCCGGAACCTCCCTCGGGGGCCGGCGCCTCACAACTTGAGCCGCCTTGGGGAAATCCCCTCCGTGCCTTTCAGTTCCGCGCGGAGGGGTTTCCTGTACGGGCTGCTCCTGCACACCCTCAACTTTGCCATCCTCGCCGGCCGTCCGGACACGCCATGGCGTACCATCTTGCCGTCCGGAGGAGGCGGGGGTCCCCGATGGAGGGCACTCTACGCAGGGGTCCTCCCACTATTCATCGGGGACTTGGCCTGGAGGGTGGTGCACGGAGCAGTGCCGTGCAACAAATTTTTAAGCCGGTTCACGGACTCCCAGGCCGCCTGCAATTTCTGCGGTCTGGAGGAGTCCGTGTTCCATGTTTTTATGGAGTGCACAAGGTTGCAGCCCCTGTTCCACTATTTGAAGGGGCTGCTCCTGAAATTCTGGTTGCACTTCAGTCCCACTCTCCTGATCTTTGGGCACCCTGTGCGGAGGGGAGCGGGTAGGTCCGAAGGCCTCCTCGTAGGACTGCTCCTGGGCACGGCCAAGGGTGCCATCAGCCGGTCCAGGCAGCGGGCGGTCGAGGGGGTCGTTCAACCTGACTGCCTGCCTCTCTTCCGCTCTTACATCCGGTCCAGGGTGTCCTTGGAGATGGAGCACGCGGTGTCCACCGGTACGCTCGCGGCCTTCCGCGAGAGGTGGGCACCGGAGGGACTGGAGTGCATCATCACGCCCGGCAACCAAATTTTAATTTGATTTTACGTTTTAAAGTTTAATTTGTTTTAATTGCCGGTGCTTTTAGTGTCCCCCTCCCCTTTTATAGGGGGCACTGGGAAAATTTGATTTTAGCGCCCCAAAAAAAACCAAAATATAATTAAAAAAAAAAGGGGCCTTGAAAATGTCTGCTGTGTCACCCAGGTCGGGTGGCATGGTCTTAATGTTTTATGTTTTGCAGGTAAACTCAAAAGAGTTTTCATGCACAAGGAACTCTGCGCGCTTTCGGGTTCGGGACGCATTTCGTCGCCCGGATCCGACTTTTGTACGCCGCCGCGGAGTGTCTGATTAAGGTTAACGGGTCCTTGACGGCGCCCCTTCGCTTTAGGAGAGGGGTGCGCCAGGGATGCCCCATGTCCGGCCAATTATACGCCGTTTGCGTGGAGCCTTTCCTGCGCCTCTTGCGGACGAGGTTGACGGGACTGGCTCTGCAAGGGCCGGGTGTGGAGGTCGTCCTCTCGGCTTACGTCGATGACGTGCTCCTTGCGATAGAGGATCCCGCTGACCTGCGGAGGATGCGTGAGTGCCAGGAGATTTACTCGGCCGCGTCCTCCGCCAGCATCAACTGGGAGAAATGTTCCGGACTCCTGGTGGGTCAGTGGCGGGTGGACTCCCTGCCGGAGGAGCTCAGGCCTTTTGCCTGGAGCACGACCCATCTCCTCTATCTGGGAGTCTACCTTAGCCCCGACGAGGGAGCCTGGCCGGCGAACTGGCAGGAGCTGGAGGCCAAGGTCGCCGCTCGCCTAGGGCGCTGGACAGGACTGCTCCGAGTGCTGTCCTACAGGGGTCGAGTGCTAGTCATAAACCAGCTGGTGGCCGCAATGCTGTGGTACCGGCTGGTCACTTTGACCCCTCCCCCTGCGTTTGTCGCCAAGATACAGAAGAAGCTGGTGGACTTCTTCTGGAACAACAGGAAGCACTGGGTCTCTGCCGCGGTCTTGAGTCTCCCGCTTGAGGAGGGCGGTCAGTCGTTGGTGTGCGTCAGCGCCCAGCTCGCGACTTTCCGTCTTCAGACCCTGCAGAGATACCTTTACGTCGAGCCCCCTCCTAGGTGGTGTGCTCTGGCGAGGTATTTCTTCCGCCAGCAGCTCGACCTCAATTATGACACGCAGCTCCTGTTTGTGAACTTGGGGGGTGCCAGGACCGCCCTCCGGGAGCTGCCTGTCTTTTACAGGGAACTCATCAGGGTCTGGAACAAAGTCTCCACCAAGCGCAGCTCTCCGCCGGCTGGAGTGGCGGCCGTCCTGCAGGAACCGCTGCTCGGGAATCCGTACCTCCACGGCCGAGGCTTTGTGTGGCGGTCGGAAGAGAGGGCTGTGGCTGGTGAAGTGACTAGGGTCAGGGACCTGCTCGATGGCGGAGGAGCGGGCTGGATGGCGCCAGACACGCTGGCGCGGCGCCTAAATTCTGCCAACGTCCGCCACGCGGCCGATGCCATCGAGTCGCTAAAAACAGCTCTGGGCCCTGACTCCGTTAGGTGCATCGAGGAGGCTCAAGCACGGGGGGAGATCCCGTCCGAACTGACCCCCGTCCGGACGGAATTCCTCATCGGCGCCAAACCCCGGAACCTCCCTCGGGGGCTGGCGCCTCACAACTTGAGCCGCCTCGGGGAAATCCCCTCCGTGCCTTTCAGTTCCGCGCGGAGGGGTTTCCTGTATGGGCTGCTCCTGCACACCCTCAACTTTGCCATCCTCGCCGGCCGTCCGGACACGCCATGGCGTACCATCTTGCCGTCCGGAGGAGGCGGGGGTCCCCGATGGAGGGCACTCTCCGCAGGAGTCCTCCCACTATTCATCGGGGACTTGGCCTGGAGGGTGGTGCACGGAGCAGTGCCGTGCAATAAATTTTTAAGCCGGTTCACGGACTCCCAGGCCGCCTGCAATTTCTGCGGTCTGGAGGAGTCCGTGTTCCATGTTTTTATTGAATGCACAAGGTTGCAGCCCCTGTTCCACTATTTGAAGGGGCTGCTCCTGAAATTCTGGCTGCACTTCAGTCCCACTCTCCTGATCTTTGGGCACCCTGTGCGGAGGGGAGTGGGTAGGTCCGAAGGCCTCCTCGTAGGACTGCTCCTGGGCACGGCCAAGGGTGCCATCAGCCGGTCCAGGCAGTGGGCGGTCGAGGGGGTCGTTCAACCTGACTGCCTGCCTCTCTTCCGCTCTTACATCCGGTCCAGGGTGTCCTTGGAGATGGAGCACGCGGTGTCCACCGGTACGCTCGCGGCCTTCCGCGAGAGGTGGGCACCGGAGGGACTGGAGTGCATCATCACGCCCGGCAACCAAATTTTAATTTGATTTTACGTTTTTAAGTTTAATTTGTTTTAATTGCCGGTGCTTTTAGTGTCCCCCTTCCCTTTTATAGGGGGCACTGGGGAAAATTGTGATTTTAGTGCCCAAAAAAAAACCAAAAAAAGAAAAACACAAAAAAAACACAAAAAAGGGGGAAAAAAAAAAAGGGCCTTGTAAATGTCTGGAGTGTCACCCAGGTCGGGTGGCACCGTTTAATGTTTTACGTTTTCGCAGGTAAACTCAAAAGAGTTTCATGCACAAGGAACTCTGCGCGCTTTCGGGTTCGGGACGCATTTCGTCGCCCGGATCCGACTTTTGTACGCCGCCGCGGAGTGTCTGATTAAGGTTAACGGGTCCTTGACGGCGCCCCTTCGCTTTAGGAGAGGGGTGCGCCAGGGATGCCCCATGTCCGGCCAGTTATACGCCGTTTGCGTGGAGCCTTTCCTGCGCCTCTTGCGGACGAGGTTGACGGGACTGGCTCTGCAAGGGCCGGGTGTGGAGGTCGTCCTCTCGGCTTACGCCGATGACGTGCTCCTCGCGGTAGAGGATCCCGCTGACCTGCGGAAGATGCGTGAGTGCCAGGAGATTTACTCGGCCGTGTCCTCCGCCAGGATCAACTGGGAGAAATGTTCCGGACTCCTGGTGGGTCAGTGGCGGGTGGACTCCCTGCCGGGGGAGCTCAGGTCTTTTGCCTGGAGCACGACCCATCTCCTCTATCTGGGAGTCTACCTTAGCCCCGACGAGGGAGCCTGGCCGGCGAACTGGCAGGAGCTGGAGGCCAAGGTCGCCGCTCGCCTAGGGCGCTGGACAGGACTGCTCCGAGTGCTGTCCTACAGGGGTCGAGCGCTAGTCATAAACCAGCTGGTGGCCGCAATGTTGTGGTACCGGCTGGTCACTTTGACCCCTCCCCCTGCGTTTGTCGCCAAGATACAGAAGAAGCTGGTGGACTTCTTCTGGAACAACAGGAAGCACTGGGTCTCTGCTGCGGTCTTGAGTCTCCCGCTTGAGGAGGGCGGTCAGTCGTTGGTGTGCGTCAGCGCCCAGCTCGCGACTTTCCGTCTTCAGACCTTGCAGAGATACCTTTACGTCGAGCCCCCTCCTAGGTGGTGTGCTCTGGCGAGGTATTTCTTCCGCCAGCAGCGCGACCTCAATTATGACACGCAGCTCCTGTTTGTGAACTTGGGGGGTGTCAGGACCGCCCTCCGGGAGCTGCCTGTCTTTTACAGGGAACTCATCAGGGTCTGGAACAAAGTCTCCACCAAGCGCAGCTCTCCGCCGGCTGGAGTGGCGGCCGTCCTGCAGGAGCCACGGCTCGGGAATCCGTACCTCCACGGCCGAGGTTTTATGTGGCGGTCGGAAGAGAGGGCTGTGGCTGGTGAGGTGACCAGGGTCAGGGACCTGCTCGATGGCGGAGGAGCGGGCTGGATGGCGCCAGACACGCTGGCGCAGCGCCTAAATTCTGCCAACGTCCGCCACGCGGCCGATGCCATCGAGTCGCTAAAAACAGCTCTGTGCCCTGACTCCGTTAGGTGCATCGAGGAGGCTCAAGCACGTGGGAAGATCCCGTCCGAACTGACCCCCGTCCGGACGGAATTCCTCATCGGCGCCAAACCCCGGAACCTCCCTCGGGGGCCGGCGCCTCACAACTTGAGCCGCCTCGGGCAAATCCCCTCCGTGCCTTTCAGTTCCGCGCGGAGGGGTTTCCTGTATGGGCTGCTCCTGCACACTCTCAACTTTGCCATCCTCGCCGGCCGTCCGGACACGCCATGGCGTACCATCTTGCCGTCCGGAGGAGGCGGGGGTCCCCGATGGAGGGCACTCTACGCAGGGGTCCTCCCACTATTCATCGGGGACTTGGCCTGGAGGCTGGTGCACGGAGTAGTACCGTGCAACAAATTTTTAAGCCGATTCACGGACTCCCAGGCCGCCTGCAATTTCTGCGGTCTGGAGGAGTCCGTGTTCCATGTTTTTATTGAGTGCACAAGGTTGCAGCCCCTGTTCCATTATTTGAAGGGGCTGCTCCTGAAATTCTGGCTGCACTTCAGTCCCACTCTTCTGATCTTTGGGCACCCTGTGCGGAGGGGAGCGGGTAGGTCCGAGGGCCTCCTCGTAGGACTGCTCCTGGGCACGGCCAAGGGTGCCATCAGCCGGTCCAGGCAGCGGGCGGTCGAGGGGGTCGTTCAACCTGACTGCCTGCCTCTCTTCCGCTCTTACATCCGGTCCAGGGTGTCCTTGGAGATGGAGCATGCGGTGTCCACCGGTACGCTCGCGGCCTTCCGCGAGAGGTGGGCACCGGAGGGACTGGAGTGCATCATCACGCCCGGCAACCAAATTTTAATTTGATTTTACGTTTTAAAGTTTAATTTGTTTTAATTGCCGGTGCTTTTAGTGTCCCCTTCCCTTTTATAGGGGGCACTGGAAAAATGTGATTTTAGCGCCCCAAAAAAAAACCCCAAAAAAATGAAAAACACAAAAAAAAAACAAAAAAAGGAAAAAAGGGCCTTGTAAATGTCTGGTGTGTCACCCAGGTCGGGTGGCACGGTTTAATGTTTTATGTTTTTGCAGGTGAACTCCAAAAAGAGTTTCATGCACAAGGAGCCGGCGCCTCACAACTTGAGCCGCCTCGGGGAAATCCCCTCCGTGCCTTTCAGTTCCGCGCGGAGGGGTTTCCTGTACGGGCTGCTCCTGCACACCCTCAACTTTGCCATCCTCGCCGGCCGTCCGGACACGCCATGGCGTACCATCTTGCTGTCCGGAGGAGGCGGGGGTCCCCGATGGAGGGCACTTTACGCAGGGGTCCTCCCACTATTCATCGGGGACTTGGCCTGGAGGGTGGTGCACGGAGCAGTGCCGTGCAACAAATTTTTAAGCCGGTTCACGGACTCCCAGGCCGCCTGCAATTTCTGCGGTCTGGAAGAGTCCGTGTTCCATGTTTTTATGGAATGCACGAGGTTGCAGCCCCTGTTCCATTATTTGAAGGGGCTGCTCCTGAAATTCTGGCTGCACTTCAGTCCCACTCTCCTGATCTTTGGGCACCCTGTGCAGAGGGGAGCGGGTAGGTCCGAAGGCCTCCTCGTAGGACTGCTCCTGGGCACGGCCAAGGGTGCCATCAGCCGGTCCAGGCAGCGGGCGGTCGAGGGGGTCGTTCAACCTGACTGCCTGCCTCTCTTCCGCTCTTACATCCGGTCCAGGGTGTCCTTGGAGATGGAGCACGCGGTGTCCACCGGTACGCTCGCGGCCTTCCGCGAGAGGTGGGCACCGGAGGGACTGGAGTGCATCATCACGCCCGGCAACCAAATTTTAATTTGATTTTACGTTTTAAAGTTTAATTTGTTTTAATTGCCGGTGCTTTTAGTGTCCCCCTCCCCTTTTATAGGGGGCACTTGGAAAAATGTGATTTTAGCACCCAAATAAAAACCAAAAAAAAAGAAAAACACAAAAAAAAACACAAAAAAGGAAAAAAAAAAGGGCCTTGTAAATGTCTGCTGTGTCATCCAGGGCGGGTGGCATGGTTTAATGTTTCTTTATTTTACAGATAAACTCAAAAGAGTTTCATGCACAAGGACCCCCAGGTCCCTTGGCACTGCAGCATGTTGTAATTTCTCCCCATTCAAATAATATTCACTTTTACTGTTTTTTTCCCAAGGTGGATGACCTCACACTTTCCGACATTGTATTCCATCTGCCAAACCTTAGCCCATTCGCTTAACCTATCCAAATCTCTTTGCAGCCTTTTTGAGTCCTCTACACAACCCGCTTTCCCACTAATCTTTGTGTCATCTGCAAATTTTGTTACACTACACTCTGTCCCCTCTTCCAGGTCATCTATGTATATTGTAAACAGTTGTGGTCCCAGCACCGATCCCTGTGGCACACCACTAACCACCGATTTCCAATCCGAAAAGGACCCATTTATCCCAACTCTCTGCTTTCTGTTAGCCAGCCAGTTCTCTATCCATGCTAATACATTTCCTCTGACTCCGCGTACCTTTATCTTCTGCAATAACCTTTTGTGTGGCACCTTATCGAATGCCTTTTGAAAATCTAAATACACCACATCCACCAGTACACCTCTATCCACCATGCTCGTTAGATCCTCAAAGAATTCCAGTAAATTAGTTAAACATGATTTCCCCTTCATGAATCCATGTTGCGTCTGCTTGATTGCACTATTCCTATCTAGATGTCCCGCTATTTCTTCCTCAATGATAGTTTCAAGCATTTTCCCCACTACAGATGTTAAACTAATCGGCCTATAGTTACCTGCCTTTTGTCTGCCCCCTTTTTTAAATAGAGGCGTTACATAAGCTGCTTTCCAATAAACTGGTACCTCCCCAGAGTCCAGAGAATTTTGGTAGATTATAACGAATGCATCTGCTATAACTTCCGCCATCTCTTTTAATACCCTGGGATGCATTTCATCAGGACCAGGGGACTTGTCTACCTTGAGTCCCATTAGCCTGTCCAGCACTACCCCCCTAGTGATAGTGATTGTCTTAAGGTACTCCCTTCCCACATTCCTGTGACCAGCAATTTTTGGCATGGTTTTTGTGTCTTCCACTGTGAAGACCGAAGCAAAATAATTGTTTAAGGTCTCAGCCATTTCCACATTTCCAATTATTAAATCCCCCTTCTCATCTTCTAAGGGACCAACATTTACTTTAGTCACTCTTTTTCATTTTATATATCTGTAAAAGCTTTTACTATCCGTTTTTGTGTTTTGTGCAAGTTTACCTTCGTAATCTATCTTTCCTTTCTTTATTGCTTTCTTAGTTATTCTTTGCTGTCGTTTAAAATTTTCCCAATCTTCTATTTTCCCACTAACATTGGCCACCTTATACGCATTGGTTTTTAATTTGATACTCTCCTTTATTTCCTTGGTTATCCACGGCTGGTTATCCCTTCTCTTACCGCCCTTCTTTTTCACTGGAATATATTTTTGTTGAGCACTATGAAAGAGTTCCTTAAAAGTCCTCCACTGTTCCTCAATTGTGCCACCGTTTAGTCTGTGTTTCCAGTCTACTTTAGCCAACTCTGCCCTCATCCCACTATAGTCCCCTTTGTTTAAGCATAGTATGCTCGTTTGAGACATTACTTCCTCACCCTGAATCTGTATTCCAAATTCAACCATGCTGTGATCACTCATTCCGAGAGGATCTTTTACGAGGAGATCGTTTATTATTCCTGTCTCATTACACAGGACCAGATCTAAGATAGCTTGCTCCCTTGTAGGTTCTGTAACATACTGTTCTAAGAAACAATCCCGTATGCATTCTATGAATTCCTCCTCAAGGCTACCCCGTGCGATTTGATTTGACCAATCGATATGTAGGTTAAAATCCCCCATGATTACTGCCGTTCCTTTTTCACATGCCTCCATTATTCCCTTGATTATTGCCCGCCCCACCGTGAAGTTATTATTTGGGGGCCTATAAACTACGGCCACCAGTGACTTTTTCCCCTTACTATCTCTAATCTCCACCCACTATGATTCAACATTTTGTTCATTAGAGCCAATATCGTCTCTCACAACTGTCCTGATATCATCCTTTATTAACAGAGCTACCCCACCTCCTTTCCCTTCTTGTCTATCTTTCCGAATCGTCAGATACCTCTGTATGTTTAATTCCCAGTCTTGGCCACCCTGCAACCATGTTTCTGTAATGGCCACCAAATCATACCCATTTGTAATGATTTGTGCCGTCAACTCATTTACTTTATTTCAAATGCTGCGTGCGTTTAGGTAGAGTGTTTTAATACTAGTTTTTAAACCATGATGTTTAGTTTTGACCCCTCCTGCAGCTCCTTTATATTCAGTGGCCCTTTTTGTTTTTTGCCTTGGGTTTCTCTGCCCTCCACTTTTAATCATCTCCTTTCTGTCTTTTGCTTTTGTCTCCTTTTTGTTTCCCTCTGTCTCCCTGCATTGGTTCCCATCCCCCTGCCATATCAGTTTAACTCCTCCCCAACAGCACTAGCAAACACTCCCCCTAGGACATTGGTTCTGGTCCTGCCCGGGTGCAGACCATCCGGTTTGTACTGGTCCCACCTCCCCCAGAACCGGTTCCAATGCCCCAGGAATTTGAATCCCTCCCTGCTGCACCACTGCTCAAGCCACGTATTCATCTGAGCTATCCTGCGATTCCTACTCTGACGAGCACATGGCACTGGTAGCAATCCTGAGATTATTACTTTTGAGGTCCTACATTTTAATTTAGCTCCTAGCTCCTTAAATTCGTCTCGTAGGACCTCATCCCTTTTTTTACTATATCGTTGGTACCAATGTGCACCACGACAACTGGCTGTTCACCCTCCCTTTTCAGAATGTCCTGCACTCGCTCCGAGACATCCTTGACCCTTGCACCAGGGAGACAACATACCATCCTGGAGTCTTGGTTGCGGCCGCAGAAACGCCTATCTATTCCCCTTACAATCGAATCCCCTATCACTATCGCTCTCCCACTCTTTTTCCTGCCCGCCACGGTGCCATGAACTTGGCTGCTGCTGCCCTCCCCTGATGAGTCATCCCCCTCAACAGTACTCAAAACGGTGTATCTGTTTTGCAGGGAGATGACCGCAGGGGACCCCTGCACTACCTTCCTTGCACTGCTCTTTTTGCTGGTCTGTGGACCCTTCACCTGTGGTAAGACGAACTCGCTACACGTGCTACTCACGTCATTCTCAGCATCGTGGATGATCCAGAGTGAATCCACCCTCAGCTACAATTCCGCAACGCGGTCTGTCAGGAGCTGGAGGCGGATACACTTCCCGCACACGTAGTCGCCGACGCTGCTCCCGACTGCCGCCGCGTTGGGACGTTATAGGCCTCTCGCCAACCCCGGAACTCACGCCTCTCCGACGCACCCCTCACCAATGCTGCGGGATCCAGGAGCCCCTCAAAATTTTATACACCTCAATGAGGTCTCCTCTCAGCCTCCTCTGTTCCAAAAACAAACCGGAAGTGTCCCTGACTTCCCACATGGTACAGGAGGAGCAAATCATGTGACCGAGCTCTCCTGCCATGACTTAACCCATAGATACACTTAAATTGGCAACAACAATGCTAAAGTTGACTCACTGTTATAGAAGAGAAAAAGAAAAACTACTCACCAATCACTAGCCAATTACTTACCCCCTTGGCTGTGACATCACCTTTCTGTTTCTTTCTACTTCTTTTTTGCCTTCTCCCTGTAGCTGCACAGGCTCACCTCTCGCCGACCCCGGAACTCACGCCTCTCCGACGCACCTCTCGCCGACGCTGCTCCCGACTGCCGCCACGTTGGGACGTTATAGGCCTCTCGCCAACCCCGGAACTCACGCCTCTCCGACGCACCCCTCGCCGATGCTGCGGGATCCAGGAGCCCCTCAAAATTTTATACACCTCAATGAGGTCTCCTCTCAGCCTCCTCTGTTCCAAAAACAAACCCAGCTTATCCAATCTGTCCTCATAGCATGTGGAATTCTCTACACATAAAACTGTTGAGGCCAGTTCGTTAGATATATTCAAAGGGGAGTTAGATGTGGCCATTACGGCTAAAGCGATCAAGGGGTATGGAGACAATGCAGGAATGGGGCACTGAAGTGCAAGATCAGCCATGATCATATTAAATGGTGGTGCAGGCTCGAAGGGCCGAATGGCTTACTCGTGCATCTATTTTCTATGTTCTATGTTTCTATGGGCGCATGTTTCCACACGATACAAAACAGGCGCCCCTCCGAGCTGGGCGCCCGTTTTTCGCGCCTAAAACGGCGCCTAAAAAAAAATTGCAATTCTGGAGCGTTCTGCAGCTCCTTGTCTGCCTGGCGCGGCGCACAAAGGGGCGGAGCCTACACTCGCGCCGACTTTGTAAAGTGGGAGGGGGCGGGTACTATTTAAATTAGTTTTTTTCCTGCCGGCAACGCTGCGCGTGCGCGTTGGAGCATTCGCGCATGCTCAGTGTGAAAAAAACATTGGCACTCGGCCATTTTTGTAGTTCTTTCTAGCTGTTTAATTTTTGAACATTTTTTTAATAAAAGCACATTGCCATCAGCACATCAGCACTTGCAGCCTTCTCACTGTCTCCCCCACCCCGCCGGCGGGAAGAACGGGTGCCTCCTCTCCACCCGCGGGAAAGAACGGGCGCCTCCTCTCCCCTCCCCCCCCCCGCGGGCAGAACGGGCACCTCCCCCCCCCCCCCGCGGGAAAGAACGGGCGCCTCCTCTCCCCTCCCCCCCCCCGCGGGCAGAACGGGCGCCTCCCCCCCCTCCCCCCGCGGGAAAGAACGGCGCCTCCTCTCCCCTCCCCCCCCCCCGCGGGAAGAATGGGCGCCTCCCCACCCCCGCAGGAAAGAACGGGCGCCTCCCCCCTCCCCCGCGGGAAAAAACGGGTGCCTTCTCTCCCCTCCCCTCCCCCCCCGCGGGAAGAACGGGCGCCTCAGGCTGACTGCAGAATTCTCCGTGCCTGAAGCACTTTCACACAGGTAGGAAGATGGTTTATTTAATCTTTTCTTTGCTTATAAATGTTTATTCAGGTTGGATTTATTTGTATAATATTTGTATAAGTATAAATAAGGATTTATTGTGAATTTAATGACTTCCCTTCCCCCCGCCTCCCCCCCCCACCTCATTCTGGACGCCTAATTTGTAACCTGCGCCTGATTTTTTAATGTGTAGAACAGGTTTTTTCAGTTCTACAAAAATCTTCACTTGCTCCATTCTACTTTAGTTTGGAGTACGTTTTCACTGTGGAAACTTTGAAATCAGGCGTCAGTGGCCGGACACGCCCCCTTTTGAAGAAAAAATTCTGTTCCAAAGTAGAACTGTTCTACCTGACTCGAACTGCAGAAAAAAAAATGTTGAGAATTGCGATTTCTAAGCTAGTCCGTTCTCCACCAGTTGTTCCTAAAAATCAGGCGCAAATCATGTGGAAACTTATGATTCTCCATTTCAAGCAGCATCCTCGTAAATATTCTCTGCACCCTTTCCAGTGCAAACACGTCCTTCCTATACTATGGCAACCAGAGCAGCACGCAGTATTCCAGCTGTGGCCTAACCAGTGTATTATACAATTTAAGCATAATCTCCTTGCTCTTGTATTCTAAGCTGCGGCCAATAAAGGAAAGCATTCCGTATGCCTTCTTGACCACCTTATCCACCTGGCCTGCTACTTTCAGGGATCTGTGGACAAGCACTCCAAGGTCCCTTTGTTCATCTACACTTCTATGTGGCCTACCGTTTAATGTGTATACCCTTTCCTTATTAGCCCTCCCAAGTGCATTATCTCACACTTCTCCGAATTAAATTGAATTTGCTGCTGTTCTGCCCACCTGACCAGTTGATTGATATTCTCCTGCAGTCCATGACTTTCCTCTTCATTATTAATCACTCTGCCAATTTTAGTGTCATCTGCAAACTTTTTAATCATACCCCCTATATTCAAATCTAGATCATTGATGTATACCACAAAAAGCAATGGACCCAGTACTGAGCCCTGCGGAACACCACAGGAAACATCCTTCCAGTCACAAAAACATCCATCCTTTGCTTCTTACCTCTAAGCCAATATTGGATTCAACTTGCCACTTTGCCAGTCTGCCATGTGGGACCTTATCAAAAGCTTTGCTACAGTCCATATACACTATGTCGTACACACTACCTTCATCGACCCTCCTGGTTACCTCCTCGAAAAATTCAATCAGGTTAGTCAAACATGATCTTCCCTTAACAAATCCGTGTTGATGGCCCCTGATTAATCCTTGCCTTTATAAAATGTAAATTTATCCTGTTCTTCAAGATTTTTTCCAATAATTTTTTCACCACTTCGGTTAGGCTGACAGGCCTGTAATTACTCGACTCATCCCTTTCTCCCTTCTTAAACAAGGGTACCACATTAGCAGTCCTCCAGTTCTCCGGCTCCAAATCCAAAGAGGACTGGCAAATGACAGTCAAAGCCTATGCTATTTCCTCTCTTGCTTTGCTCAATTGCCTGGGATGTATTTCATCCGGGCCTGGGGACGTATCTACTTTCAAAGCTGCCAAACCCCCCAATACCTCCTCTCTCACTATCTATTTCATCCAGAATTTCGCACTCCTCCTTGATAGCAGCATCTACATTGCCCCTTTCCTTTGTGAAAACAGACGAAAAGTATTCATTAAGAAGCATACCCACATCTTCCACTTCCACACACAGATTACCCTCATGGTCTCTAATAGGCCCTACCCTTTCTTTATTTATCCTCTTGCTCTTAATATATTTATGGACCATCTTTGGGGTTTCCTTGATTTTACTTGCCAATAATTTTTCATGCTCTTAGCATTCCTGATATCCTTTTTAATTTCACCTCTAAACTTCCTATATTCCTCCAGAGATTCTACAGTATTTAGCCGTCGGTATATGACATAAGCTTCCCTTTTTTTCTTTATCCTCCCCTGTAAGTCCCTCGACATCTGGGGGGTTCTAGAATTGTTATTCCCACCCTTTTTCTTTTAGGGCACATGATTGGCCTGAGCCCTCCAGATCTCCTGCTTGAATGCCTCCCACTGCTCTGACACTGATTTACCTTCAAGTAGCTGTTTCCAGCCCACTGTGGCCAAATCACTTCTCAACTTAGCAAAGTTAGCTTTTCCTCAATTTGGACCAAGGCTATAATAAGGTGAGTGGTCCTGGCGGAACCCTAACTGGGCATTGGTCAGCAAGCTATTGGTGAGCAAGTGCTGCTTGACAGCACTGTCAATGATACCTTCCATCACTTTGTTGATGATTGAGAGTAGACTGATGGGGCGGTAATTGACCAGATTGGATTTGTCCCACTTTTTGTGGATAGGACAGACCTGGGCAGTTTTCCACATTGTTGGATAGATGCCTGTGTTGTAGCTTTACTGGAACAACTTGACTAGAGGTGCGGCTAGTCTTCAGGATGACAGCTGGGATGTTGTCGGGACCCATAGCCTTTGCTGTATCCAGTGCGCTCAGTCATTCCTTGATATCACGTGGAGTGAATCGAATTGGCTGAAGACTGGTATCTGTGATGGAGGAGACTGTTATGGATCATCCACTTGTCACTTCTGGATGGAGGCAAACACTTCAGCTTTGTCTTTTTCACTCACGTGCTGGGCTCTGCCATCATTGAGGATGGGGATACTCATGGAGCCTCCGCCTCCCATTAGTTGTTTAATAGTCCACCACCATTCATGGCTGGATGTGGCAGGACTGCAGAGCTTTGATCTGATCTGTTAATTCTGGGATCGCTTAGCTCTGTCTATAGCATGCTGCTTCTGTGAAGGTGAGAGTATGTCAGGGATCAAATGGGGATGAGGGAAGTCAAAGTTAGTAGTAAGTCATTTGGTGATCAGATCAGTGGCTGTAATGATGGGTGATCAACTAGCGAAGACAAAGTTGGGAGTTAAAAAGGGCATTAGTGAGGGATACAGCACTAGAAGTGTCATTGGATGATGTCATGACATTTACATTTAGAAACATAGAAACATAGAAACATAGAAAAATAGGTGCAGGAGTAGGCCATTCGGCCCTTCGAGCCTGCACCGCCATTCAATAAGATTATGGCTGATCATTCCTTCAGTACCCCTTTCCTGCTTTCTCTCCATACCCCTTGATCCCCTTAACCGTAAGAGCCATATCTAACTCCCTCTTGAATATATCCAGTGAACTGGCATCAACAACTCACTGCGGCAGGGAATTCCACAGGTTAACAACTCTCTGAGTGAAGAAGTTTCTCCTCATCTCAGTCCTAAATGGCCTACCCCTTATCCTAAGACTATGTCCCCTCGTTCTGGACTTCCACAACATCGGGAACATTCTTCCCGCATCTAACCTGTCCAGTCCCGTCAGAATCTTACATGTTTCTATGAGATCCCCTCTCATCCTTCTAAACTCCAGTGAATAAAAGCCCAGTTGATTCAGTCTCTCCTCATATGACAGCCCAGCCATCCCTGGAATCAGTCTGGTGAACCTTCGCTGCACTCCCTCAATAGCAAGAACGTCCTTCCTCAGACTAGGAGACGAAAACTGAACACAATATTCCAGGTGAGGCCTCACTAAGGCCTTGTACAACTGCAGTAAGACCTCCCTGCTTATATATTCAAATCCCCTAGCTATGAAGGCCAACATACCATTTGCCTTCTTCACCGCCCACTGTACCTGCGTGCCCACTTTCAGTGACTGATGAACCATGACACCCAGGTCTCATTGTACCTCCCCTTTTCCTAATCTGCCGCATTCAGATAATATTCTGCCTTCGTGTTTTTTGCCCCCAAAATGGATAATATCACATTTATCCACATTATACTGCATCTGCCATGCATTTGCCCACTCACCTAACCTGCCCAAGTCACCCTGCAACCTCTTAGCGTCCTCCTCACCGCTCATACCGCCACCCAGTTTAGTGTCATCAGCAAACTTGGAGATATTACACTTTATTCCTTCATCTAAATCGTTAATGTATATTGTAAAGAGCTGGGTTCCGAGCACTGAGCCCTGTGGCACTCCACTAGTCACTGCCTGCCATTCTGAAAAGGACCCATTTATCCTGACTCTCTGCTTCCTGTCTGCCAACCAGTTCCCTATCCACATCAGTATATTACCCCCTATACCATGTGCTTTGATTTTGCACACCAATCTTTTGTGTGGGACCTTGTCAAAAGCCTTTTGAAAGTCCAAATACACCACATCCACTGGTTCTCCCTTGTCCACTCCGCTAGTTACATCCTCAAAAAATTCCAGAAGATTCGTCAAGCATGATTTCCCTTTCATAAATCCATGCTTACTTGATCCGATCCTGTCACCGCTTTCCAAATGCGCTGCTATTTCGTCCTTCATGATCGATTCCAACATTTTCCCCACTACTGATGTCAAGCTAACTGGTCTATAATTACCCGTTTTCTCTCTCCCTCCTTTTTTAAAAGTGGTGTTACATTAGCTACCCTCCAGTCCATAGGAACTGATCCAGAGTCGATAGAAATGCAAATGTCATGACATCAGAGGCAGTGAGGGTTTGCATGATGTCAAGGGTGGTTTTGGATGTAGCTGGAAGACTTGTGAGGCTGAGGTTTAATGCAGTCAGGGTAGGTGAAACAATTGCACGTGAGGGGGATACTGAAGCCATTGAGGATGAGGATTTGGTCGGTGCTAATAGGCTCCATGGTTTGATCTGGTTAAACCCTAGTTGTATACCTGTGTATACTTGGAGGTCTCTATAACTTGGATCTGCTAACTTGTGTTTATGCTCTCTGGACTTGGGTAGGTAGGGTGTGTCCCGACAGAGGGAAGTTCATACACCATGTTGAGCGAACAGAACCTCTGTACATTTCTCAGTAACCTAGTTTGAAGACTCTGTGATGGATTTCGAAGTGTATCAGACTGACCAAAGAAAAAAAGTCACAAACTTATCTTCAAATTATTTTCCCTTGGCCTCTCTTACCGCACTTTCCCTTTATTCCCTTCCTTTTCTACATCTTTCATTCTGTGTCACTCTTTAACTTGCACACTTATTTATATGGACCTAAAACTCACAGGGTCTCACACTCAGTGAATTGGACTCTTCCAAGCATAAACCCAAGAATTAGTTACGATTATAACCGATGAAACAGCTGGCTTCAGAAGGGGAAGTTTCTGCTTGATCAATCTGCTTTGCTTTTCAAAAAAAAATCCCATCCCAAATGAAGGGTCATAAAAACATAGAAACATAGAAACATAGAAAATAGGTGCAGGAGTAGGCCATTCGGCCCTTCTAGCCTGCACCGCCATTCAATGAGTTCATGACCTGAAATAGTAAGCTTTTTTCAAATGCTGTATATTTCCTGGATTTTCACCTTTAAGTACAGATTTTCAACATTTTCATTACTTTTTTACTGCTAAAATATCTGGTTCAACGTTTCATTTTGCAATTTTTCAGAACAGCTGAGGAATCAGAAATCACTTTCAGTTTCTTTTTCAAACATAATTTAATTTTTGTGGGGAGGGGGGCGGAAAGTAGGCTGGGGAACTGGGAGCTGCAAGGAGTTAGATCTGGGACCCGAGTTCAAATATAAGACCAGAATGTCAGGATGAAAGTCATCTCTGTCTGTTTAAAGGTCCTCTGTGAAATGAGTTTGGACAAAGAAAGAACGTGCATTTATATAGTGACTTTCATGACCTCAAAACATCACAAAGCACTTCAGTTAGTGAAGTACTTTTGAATTTTAATCACTGTTCTAATGTAAGGAAACACACAGCCAATTTGCACACAGCAAGGTCCCATAAACAGCAATGTGATAACCAGATAATCTATTTTTTAAGTGATATTCATTGAGGGATAAATATTGGCCAGGAGAACTCACGTGCTCTTCTTTGAAAAGGGATCTTTTACGTTCACCTGAGAGGGCAGATGGAGCCTCAGTTCAACGTCAAATCTGAAAGACTGCACCGCTGACAGTGCAGCTCTTCCTCAGTGCTGCACTAAAGTGCCAGCCTAGATTATGTCTTGAAGTCTCTGGACTGGGACTTGAACCTATGACCTTCTGCCTGAGAGGCGAAAGTACTACCCACTGAACCCAAGCTACAATCAAAGTGCAGTCACAATCAAAGGGAGATTCCACTGTCCAGATCTCCCAGCAGAGATATGTCACGTTGTTATATATGTATACTTGTATTTACTCTGTACAGCCACCAGAGGGCTCATTCCCCAGAGTCCCAAGGAATCCTATAATCCCTTCGGAGCACAGGTATTTAAGAAGGCTTCACAGGTTGGAGAGGCACTCTGGAGACCTGCAATAACAGACTACGGTCACACTTTACTTTGAGCTCACAGTGTTCAGTCTGACTCTTTTGCCATACACAACAACTGGCGACGAGATACAGATAGCAAACCCAAAGATGCAAAGAACAGTGGGCATCCTGGAGAAATTTTCAGAGGGAGATGATTGGGAAACTTTTGTGGAGCGACTCGACCAATACTTCGTGGCCAATGAGCTAGATGGGAAGAGAGTGCTGCCAAACGAAGGGCGATCCTCCTCACCGTCTGTGGGCAGCAACGTATGGCCTCATGATGAATCTGCTCAGTCCAGCGAAACCCACGGGGTAATCGTATGACGATTTGTGCACACTGGTCCGAGAGCATTTAAACCCGAAGGAAAGCGTTCTGATGGCGAGGTACCGGTTCTACACCTACAAAAGGTCCGAAGGCCAGGAAGTGGCGAGTTATGTCGCCTAGCTGAGACGCCTTGCGGGATACTGCAAATTTGAAGGACATTTGGAGCACATGCTCAGAGACTTTTTCGTACTTGGCATTGGCCACGAAACCATACTTCGCAAGCTTTTGACTGTAGAGACCCCAACTTGAGTAAGGCCATAGCGATAGCCCAGGCGTTCATTGCCACCAGTGACAATACTAAGCAAATCTCTCAGCACACAAGTGCTGCTACAAGTACTGTGAACAAAGTGATGTTGTTTTTGAATCGTAGCGTACAGGGCAGGTCACACATACCTGCAGCTACACGTCCGCAGATGTCTCGGAGTCCACCATCAAGGGTGATGAATGCAAGGCCATTAACACCTCGTTGGCACTGCAGGGGTGATCATTGTTTCCATTCATGCCGATTCAAAGGGCTGTGGAACAATGGGACACCTCCAACGAGTGTGCAGGCAAGCTGCTAAGCTTGTTAAACCTGCAGACCACCACGCTGCAGAGGAGGACAGATCCATGGAGGATCACTACGAACCAGAGCCTCAGATAGAGGAGGCAGAGGACATGGGGTGCACACATTCACCACAAATTGTCCCCCGATAATGCTGAATGTTGAACTAAATGGACTCCCGGTGTCAATGGAGCTGGACACGGGCGCAAGCCAGTCCATCATGGGCAAAACGACTTTCGAAAGGTTGTGGTGCAACAAGGCCTCAAGGCCAGTCTTAACTCCAGTTCGCACGAAACTAAGAACTTACAGGAAAGAACTGATTCCTGTAATCGGCAGTGCTACCGTAAAGGTCTCCTACGATGGAGCGGTGCACAAACTACCACTCTGGGTGGTACTGGGCGATGGCCCCACGCTGCTCGGCAGGAGCTGGCTGGGAAAGATAGGCTGGAACTGGGACGATGTCCGAGCGCTGTCGCCCGCTGATGACACTTCGTGTACCCAGGTCTTAAACAAATTTCCTTCACTGTTCGAACCAGGCATCGGGAAATTTCAAGGAGCAAAAGTGCAAATCCACCTAATTCCAGGGGCGCAACGCATTCATCACAAGGCGAGAGCAGTACCGTACATGATGAGAGAAAGGCCGGCTGCAACGAGAGGGCATCATTTCACCGATCGTGTTCAGCAAGTGGGCCAGTCCTATTGTCCCAGTCCTCAAGGGAGACGGCACCGTCAGAATTTGTGGCGATTACAAAGTAACTATCAATTGTTTCTCTCTGCAGGACCAATACCCACTACCAAAAGCCGACGACCTCTTTGCAACGCTGGCAGGAGGAAAGACGTTCACGAAGCTGGATCTGACTTCAGCCTAAATGACGCAGGAACTGGAGGAATCATCGAAGGCCCTCACCTGCATCAACATGCACAAAGGTCTTTTTGTTTATAACAGATGCCCGTTTGGAATCTGTTCAGCGGTGGTGATATTACAGAGAAACATGGAAAGTTTACTGAAGTCAGTCCCGCACACTGTGGTCTTCCAGGACGACATCTTGGTCACAGGTCGGAACACAGTTGAGCACCTGCAGAACCTGGAGGAGGTTCTTCGTCGACTCAGCCGCGTGGGGCTCAGGTTAAAACACTCAAAGTGCGTTTTCCTGGCTCCTGAAGTGGAGTTCTTGGGAAGGAGGATTGCGGCGGTCGGCATCAGGCCCACCAACGTGAAGACGGAGGCAATCGAGAACGCACCAAGGCCACAGAACGTGATGGAGCAGTGGTCGTTTCTGGGACTCTTGAACTACTTTGGTAACTTCTTACCACGTCTCAGCACCTTGCTAGAACCACTACATGTTTTACTACGAAAAGGGGGTGAATGGGGTTGAGGCAAAAGCCAAGAAAATGCCTTTGTAAAACCGAGAAAATTGTTATGCTCAAACAAATTGCTTCTGTTGTATGATCCATGGAAGCATTTGGTACTCGCATGTGATGCGTTGTCATATGGCGTCGGGTGTGTATTGCAACAAGCTAATGATTTCGGGAAACTGCAACCGATCGCTTATGCATCCAGGAGTTAGTCTAAGGCCGAGAGAGCCGACAGCATGATTGAGAAAGAAGCGTTAGCGTGTGTTTATGGGGTAAAGAAAATGCATCAATACCTGTTTGGGCTAAAATTCGAATTGAAAACTGACCAGAAGCCACTTATATCCCTGTTTTCCGAGAGTAAAGGGATAAATACCAACGCATCGACCCGCATCTAGAGATGGGCGCTCACGTTGTCTGCATACAACTACGCCATCTGCCACAGGCCAGGCACAGAAAACTGCGCTGATGCTCTCAGTAGGCTGTCATTGCCCACCACGAGGGTGGAAATGGCGCAGCCCGCAGATCTAGCCATGGTTATGGAAGCATTTGAGAGTGAGCAATCACCTGTCACTGCCTGGCAGATCAAAACCTGGACAAGCCAGGATCCCTTATTATCTCTAGTCAAAAGCTGTGTGCTTCATGGGAGCTGGTCCAGTGTCCCAGTGAAAATGCAGGAAGAGATAAAGCCATTCCAGCAGCGCAAAGATGAAATGTCTATACAGGCAGACTGCCTTCTGTGGGGCAATCGAGTAGTGGTCCCTAAGAAGGGCAGAGACACCTTTATCAGTGATCTCCACAGTACCCACCCAGGCATTGTAATTGTAATGTCCTTGCTCAATGGCGCAAAACCCACACGAGGCACATTCTATGGACAAGGTCACTTTATGACCTGAACCTTTATTCACAGGACCAAGAAGTGCTGACCCTGCATGGGACCTCCCTTTATATACCTGGATGACCAGGTAAGGGGTGTCTCCCACAAGTTCACCCCCTGTGGTCAAGGTGTGCATTGCTTAAGTATATACAGTATTGCAGTGGTGTTCCATAGAGGCTACATAAATGACAGTAATGATGAAAGCGATAGCCAGATCCCACGTGTGGTGGCCCGGTATCGATGCGGCCTTAGATTCCTGCATTCACAGATGTAATACATGCTCGCAGTTAAGCAATGTACCCAGGGAGGCGTCGCTAAGTTTATAATATTAGCCCTCCAAACCGTCGTCTAGGGTACATGTCGTCTGTGTAGGCCCGTTCTTGGGTAAAATGTTCCTTGTGGTTGTAGACGTGTACTCCAAGTGGATTGAATGTGAGATAATGTCGGCTAGCACGTCCGCTGCCACCACTGAAAGCCTGCGGGTCATGTTTGCCACACATGGTTTACCCAATGTCCTGGTGAGCTACAACGGGCCATGTTTTACCAGTGCTGAGTTGAAAGAATTCATGACCCATAATGGGATCAAACATGTCACATCTGCCCCATTTAAACCAGCGTCCAATGGTCAGGCGGAGAGAGCAGTGCAAACCATCAAGAAAGGCTTGAAGAGGGTAACTGAAGGCTCACTGCAGACTTGCCTATCCGGAGTCCTGCTCATCTACCGCACGAGACCACACTCACTCACTGGGATCCCACCTGCTGAACTGCTCATGAAAAGAGCACTTAAGACAAAGCTCTCGTGAGTTCACCCTGATCTACATGAACAGGTAGAGAGCAGGCAGCTTCAACAAATTGCATACCATGATTGCGCAAATGTGTCACGCAAGATTGAAGTCAATGATCCTGTATTTGTAGTAAATTATGGACAAGGTCCCAAGTGGCTTCCCGGCACTGTCGTGGCCAAAGAGGGGAGCAGGGTGTTTTGGGTCAAACTTTCAAATGGACTCATTCACCGGAAACACTTGGACCAAATCAAACTCAGATTTATAGACTACCCTGAGCAACCCACCTTGGACACTACCTTTTTTGATACCCCAACACACACACCAGTGGCAACCGACACCACGTTTGACCACGAAGCAGAACCCATCATCCACAGCAGCCCTGCAAGGCCCAACACACCAGGTAGCCCAGAAAGGCCAGCTGCACAGCAGCCCAGCGAGGGCCCAACAAATGATTCAACAACACCAGCTTTCACACCGAGACGATCAAACAAGGCAAGAAGGGCCCCAGATCGACTCACATTGTAAATAGTTATACTATTGACTTTTGGGATGGGGGGAATGTTGTTATATATGTGGACGTATTTAATCTGTACAGCCACCAGAGGGCTCATTCTCCGGAGTCCCAAGGGATCCCATAATTCCTTGGGAGCACAGGTATTTAAGGAGGCTTCACAGGTTGGAGAGGCACTCTGGAGACCTGCAATAAAAGACTACGGTCACACTTTACTTTGAGCTCACAGTGTTCAG
Organism: Pristiophorus japonicus; assembly: GCF_044704955.1. NCBI lineage: Eukaryota > Metazoa > Chordata > Chondrichthyes > Pristiophoridae > Pristiophorus > Pristiophorus japonicus. The sequence goes on from NC_091977.1 coordinate 486,791,337, forward strand.
TTTGACTCTTTCTCCATACACAACAGGATAAATATTGGCCAGGAGAACTCCCGTGCTCTTCTTTGAAAAGGGATCTTTTATGTTCACCTGCGAGGGCAGATGGAGCCTCAGTTCAACGTCACATCTGAAAGACGGCACCGCCGACAGTGCAGCTCTTCCTCACTGCTGCACTAAAGTGCCAGCCTAGATTATGTGTTGAAGTCTCTAGACTGGGACTTGAACCTATGACCTTCTGTCTGAGAGGCGAAAGTACTATCCACTGAACCCAAGCTACAATCAAAGTGCAGTCACAATCAATGGGCGATTCCACTGTCCAGATCTCCCAGCAGAGACATATCACTGGATGGGAGCATAGGTTCTAGATAGGACTACAACACCACAGCCATAATTCTCTGACCTGTACCTCGACTCGAGGGAGGCTTCCATAAGAACATAAGAAATAGGAGCAGGAATAGGCCATTTAGCCCTTCGAGCCTGCTCTGCCATTCAATAAGATCATGGCTGATCTGATCATGATCATCCACTTCCCTGCCCACTCCCCATAACCCCTTTATGCCTCTATCGCTCAAAAATCTGTCTGTCTCCGCCTTAAATATATTCAATGACCCAGCCGCCACAGCTCTCTGGGGCAGAGAATGCCATAGATTTACAGCCCTCTGAGAGAAGAAATTTCTCCTCATCTCAGTTTTAAATGGGCGGACCCTTATTCTAAGACTATGTCCCCTAATTTTAGTTTCCCCTATGAGTGGAAATATCCTCTCTGCATCCACTCTGTCGAGCCCCCTCATTATCTTATAAGTTTCAATAAGATCACCTCTCATTCTTCTGAACTCCAATGTGTATAGGCCCAACCTATCCTCATAAGTTAACCCCTTCATCTCCGGAATCAACCTAGTGAACCTTCTCTGAACAGCCTCCAATGCAAGTATATCTTTCCTTAAATGTGGAGACCAAAACTGTATGCAGTACTCCAGGTGTGGCCTCACCAATACCCTGTACAATTGTCGCAGGACTTCTCTGTTTTTATACTCGATCCCCTTTGCAATAAAGGCCAACATTCCATCTGCCTTCCTGATTACTTGCTGTACATGCATACTAACTTTTTGTGTTTCATGCACAAAGACCCCCAGGTCTCTCTGTACTGCATCACGTTGCAATTTTTCTCCATTTAAATTATAATTTGCCAAGTGGACATAGAAAATAGGTGCAGGAGTAGGACAATGGCCTATAACACAAAGCTGCTGTGAATAGAGTACTAACTGGAATTGCTACTCAAATTAGGTGAAAGGTTGATGCTGGTTGTTTCTCTGAGGCATGGTATTGAGGCAGAATGATGTGGCTCTGCTCTGCAGGGAGGTCTTACTACAGTTGTACAGGGCCTTGGTAAGGCCACACCTTGAATATTGTGTACAGTTTTGGTCTCCTAATCTGAGGAAGGACATTCTTGCTATTGAGGGAGTGCAGCGAAGGTTCACCAGCCTGATTCCTGGGATGACAGACTGACATATGAAGAAAGACTGGATCGACTAGGCTTATATTCACTGGAATTTAGAAGAATGAGAGGGGATCTCATAGAAACATATAAAATTCTGACAGGATTGGACAAGTTAGATGCAGGAAGAATGTTCCCGATGTTGGGGAAGTCCAGAACCAGGGGTCACAGTCTAAGGATAAGGGGTAAGCCATTTAGGACCGAGATGAGGAGAAACTTCTTCACTCAGAGAGTTGTGGGCATGTGGAATTCTTTACCACAGAAAGTTGTTGGGGCCAGTTCGTTAAATATATTCAAAAGGGAGTTAGATGTGGCCCTCACGGCGAAAGGGATCAAGGAGTATGGAGAGAAAGCAGGAGTGCGGTACTGAAATGCATGATCAGCCATGATTATATTGAATGGTGGTGCAGGCTTGAAGGGGCGAATAGCATACTCCTGCACCTATTTTCTATGTTTCTATGTTTCTGCTATAACTGACCTGGGCATGCTTGGTGGTGACACTTGGTGGCCTGAAAGCAGTCCAATCCAACATCTTTCACTTTAATGAGCACAAACATTAATTAATCGGGAACAAGAAATAGTTTAGAGCCATTGGATTTTGTTATTAAAAAAAAGTCATTTTGCCTTGGCCTCAATTTCTTTATGCAATCCCACCAGGTACCTGATGGTGGTAGTATTGAGCATGTTAAAGGCTCATTTATCCAATTGCGCCGCGACCATAGAAACATAGAAAATAGGTGCAGGAGTAGGCCCTTCAAGCCTGCACCGCCATTCAATAAGATCATGGCTGATCAATCCCTCAGTACCCCTTTCCTGCTTTCTCACCATACCCCTTGATCCCCTGAGCCATAAGGGCCATATCTAACTCCCTCTTGAATCTTGAATATATCTAATGAACTGGCATCAACAACTCTCTGCAGCAGGGAATTCCACAGGTTAACAACTCTCTGAGTGAAGAAGTTTCTCCTCATCTCAGTCCTAAATGGCCTACCTCTTATCCTAAGACTATGTCCCCTGGTTCTGACTTGCCCAACATCGGGAATATTCTTCCCGCATCTAACCTGTCCAGTGCCGTCAGAATCTTATACGTTTCTATGAGATCCCCTCTCATCCTTCTAAACTCCAGTGAATAAAGGCCCAGTTGATCCAGTCTCTCCTCATATGACAGTCCAGCCATTCCTGGAATCAGTCTGGTGAACTTTCGCTGTACTCCCTCAATAGCAAGAACATCCTTCCTCAGATTAGGAGACCAAAACTGAACACAATATTCCAGGTGAGGTCTCACTATGGTCCTATACAACTGCAGTAAGACCTCCCTGCTCCTATATTCAAATCCCCTAGCTATGAAGGCCAACATACCATTTGCCTTCTTCACCGCCTGCTGTACCTGCATGCCAATTTTCAATGACTGATGAACCATGACACCCAGGTCTCGTTGCACCTCCCCTTTTCCTAATCTGGCGCCATTCCGATAATATTTTGCCTTCGTGTATTTTCCCCCAAAATGGATAACCTCACATTTATCCACATTACACTGCATCTGCCATGCATTTGCCCACTCACCTAACCTGTCCAAGTCACCCTGCAGCCTCTTAGCGTCCTCCTCACAGCTCACACCGCCACCCAGTTTAGTGTCATCTGCAAACTTGGAGATATTACACTCAATTCCTTCATCTAAATCGTTAATGTACATTGTAAAGAGCTGGGATCCCAGCACTGAGCCCTGCGGCACTCCACTAGTCACTGCCTGCCATTCTGAAAAGGACCCATTTATCCCCACTCTCTGCTTCCTGTCTGCCAACCAGTTCTCTATCCACGTCAGTACATTACCCCCAATACCGTGCGCTTTGATTTTGCACACTAATCTCTTGTGCGGGACCTTGTCAAAAGCCTTTTGAAAGTCCAAATACACCCCATCCACTGGTTCTCCCTTGTCCACTCTGCTAGTTACATCCTCAAAAAATTCCAGAAGATTCGTCAAGCATGACTTCCCTTTCATAAATCCATGCTGACTTGGACCGATCCTGTCACTGCTTTCCAAATGCGCTGCTATTTCATCCTTAATGATTGATTCCAACATTTTCCCCACTACTGATGTCAGGCTAACCGGTCTATAATTACCCGTTTCTCTCTCCCTTCCTTTTTAAAAAGTGGTGTTATATTAGCTACCCTCCAGTCCATAGGAACTGATCCAGAGTCGATAGGCTGTTGGTCAATGATCACCAATGCATCCACTATTTCTATGGCCACTTCCTTAAATATTCTGGGATGCAGACTATCAGGCCCCGGGGATTTATCAGCCTTCAATCCCATCAATTTCCCGAACACAATTTCCCGCCTTATAAGAATATCCTTCAGTTCCTCCTTCGCACTAGACCCACTGTCCCCTAGTACGTTCGGAAGGTTATTTGTGTCTTCCTTCGTGAAGACAGAACCGAAGTATTTGTTCAATTGGTCTGCCATTTCTTTGTTCCCCTTTGTTCACCAGGCAGTATATATTGATTGCACCCCTGACATAACACAGTTCTCACAGGGTTTTGTTTATTGCTGGTCTCTGAATATGCCTGTGGTATAAACTGTGTAAGTTCTACAATATAAATAGAGGCATTTGTCTTTCAGATATAAAACATGGAAAATGCAGGGCATGCTCAGCAGTTTATCAGCATCTGCAAAAGAAAAAGACATTTATGATTTGGTGTGGGACCCTCAATTGGAACACTTTTAGATAACTTAGGCCCAAGTTTCAGGTGGAGTTGCTCCTAGTTTTTTGGAGCAACTAGTTTAGTTTGGAGTATGTTAGAAATTGCAATTCTCAGATAATAATTTGCTCCAGTTCTAGTGAGTTAGTTTAGGTTGGCTTTAGGTAAGGTATTTTTTTTTCAAAAGGGGGTGTGTCCAGCCACTCAGGCCTGTTTTGCAAGTTTCGGCGGTGAAAACTTACTACAAACTAACTTAGGATGGAGTAAGTATCCACTTTTGTGAAATTCTGAAAAACCTTACCTAGAGTTAAGTTTAGTGCAGGCACAGCCAGAGACGGGGTGGGGGGGGGGGGAGCGGGGGCAGGGGGAAGCATTAAACACAAAGGACACATCAACATCACAACAGTGGGGGGAGGGAAGTTAGAGGATTTTCCATAAACACCTTCATAACAACATTAAAGAAGCTAAATATATTTAAAGCAGTAAGCACAAAACAAAGCAGTACATTTACAAAGCACAAAAAGTAATAAGCAATTAATTAATAAAAAATAGAAGGAACCCTGCACCTAAAGCTCCAAGACCAATGTAATAAGCAACCAATCAATAAAAAAAAAATGGAAGTCCTACCTTTATGTGAAGGGAAGGTGTTTCTGTCAGTGTCTTTCTCTCTCTCTCTCTGTATCTGACAGTGAGGGGTGGGGGGTGTGTGGAGACATTGGGGGGGGGGGGTAGGGTGCATGTGTGGGGGGTGGGGTGGTGTGGGGTGGGGGCTGGTGTGGAGGTGGTGAGTGTGTGGGGGGGGGGTTGTGGGGGTGTGTGTGTGTGTGGTGGGGGTGGGGGTGTGTGTGGGGCGGGTGTGGTGTGTTGGGGGGAGTGCGGGTGTGTAGGGGAGGTGGGGGTGTGGTGGCGGGGATGGTATGAGATGGGGGGGTGTGGTGGGGGTGTGTGGGATGGGTGTGTGGGGGGGCGGTGTGTGGGGGAGGGTGTGTGGCGTGGGTGTGTGGCTGAACGCGGGGTTGGGCTGTGGGGCGGAACGTAGGGGGGGGGGCGTGGGGGGCTGATCGCGGGGGGGGGGGGAGAGGCTGGACGGAGGCACCCCTGCTCTCTCCTCCAGCCCTTCGATCATTTTGAGTGCCCCACAACCCACACTCCTCCATCCCTTGCCACGCTCCTCCATCCCTTGCCTCGCTCCTCCATCCCTTGCCTCGCTCCTCCATCCCTTCCCATGCTTCTCCAGCCCTTCCCATGTTTCTCCCCCATCGATCACCTCCCATGTTTCTCTCCCACCGATCACCTCCTCAGTGCCCTCTTTCTACGCTCCTCCATCCCTCCCTGGTACCCACACCATTCTGAAACAGACTGGGGAAAAACGCCCTGCTGAGCCATTGCACAGACACGCACGTTGCAACGCGCACGCGCAACGAAGCCGGCAGTCTTCAGACACGCAGGGGCTTAGCCCCGCCCACCTGCAGCTTGCTCCGCCCCAGGAAGACTGCGCCGCGCCACGCTGCGCCACGCCACGCCACGGTCCAGGAGGACCGGAGAATTGCAGCAAAATATTCCGGCGCACCTTCGAGCCCAGGCAGGTCACGTAAGTCTCGGAGGTGCGCCGTTTTCACCTGATGCCGAAACTTGGGCCCCTTGATGCTGACACACAAGTGTTCCTAATATCTAACCTCTCTTTCATTCCTTTTCCACTTTAGATTATGAGCAATGTAACATTTTTAACCTATTTGACCTAGAAGGGATTTTGGAAATACTCAACAGGTCAGGCCGTATCTGTGGAGAGAGAAACAGATTTAACGGCTGGATTTTACCAACCTCGGTGGGTCCGTGGCAGGTGACGTTGGTGACGGGCTCCAGCCCGCTGTCCACAATGATTTCTCCTCGATTAGGCTTGTTAACTCTGCCCAGCGCGATTGCCAGCCGATTGAAGGAAGCGGGTCTGATGATGTCATTTGATGATGCATCATCAGCCGGTTTCCTTAAAGGGACCATGCGCAAATTTAGTTTGACAGCTGTGCTGTCAGTATTGCACTGCAATGAAGTGCTGCAAACACTGACAAACACTGCACAGAGGTGCACGGTTGCACCTAGGCTCTCCCATGACTCCCTCCTTATGCTTATGGAGAGAGTCACAACACGCAGGGAGGGGGGTGGAAGAGACTTCCCCAGGAGACAATGCAGCTTGGTTGCACATTGCACAGGAAGACTAAGCAGGGATGTCATCAGGAGGGCCAGGCTGCACTGGCGCAAATCTTCCAATGATCTCAGTATATCATGAAGTGTTACTGCAAAGCCACACTCAACCTCATTCTGCTGTGCCACTCATCACATCCCCATCACTCTGCCTTCCCTACCCTACTCCTGCACATCCTTACTCAAACCAACTTACCTTGCACCTCCACCCATTATATATTACCTCTATCTACATTATCACTTTCCTATTTCACTAGCCATCCCTCACACTTGCCCTCACCCAAATCCAACCATACCGACTAACAACACACAAGGGTAGGCACTTGGGTGTTTTATGCAATGTTCATATAAAGTTTCTGTTAATGTGGTGTCAAACATTGAAAATTTTATTTTGAACACTTTGCGTTCTTGGACAGATCTGTGTGCATCTTTGGAAGTGGCTTAGTGAGTTGCAGTGAATCGTGTAACATAATGATACCACCTCCACAATGGTTATGAGTGTGAAACGAATGGCTTTGGCATTGAAGGGATGCTTTATGGTGTTGGTGTCGGGTGGTGCCAACCTGGCACATTATGTGGCAGCCAGGGTGTACCGTGTCAAGTGAAGTAAATCTGGCCAGATGAGGCCATCCCTAGCATCCTGGGTAGCAATGTAGTCGGGTGCTGATGCCCTCTGTCCTATGCAGCATCAGTTAATTGCAGAGAAGGTTGGTGTTATTTTTGGTACCTGGTGCTGCTGGTGTTGGAGCTGATTGTGATGGGATTCTGAGGACCAAGGTGAGATAGTTTCAAGGACACCGATGCTGATGTAATAGATGGAAGGTGAGCTTGAGATGACAGAAGCGATCTGTCAATGGTGAGGAAGCTTGTTTCAATGAGGTGACACTGGATAGAGGGATTGCTCCAAACACTTACAACCTGCATAAAGCTCAATGTGCATTCCAAAAGCAGTAAGCAACAGCTTCTGAGCTTGGAAAGTGAACATTTGTGAGATGGGAGCTTTATAGCACATTTGCAGCTGTCAATTAATGAGATGAATCCATGGCTATTCAACTCCCCACCTGCTTACCTAACGTGATCCCTGAGAAGTGTAGACCCCGTGGGCAAATCTGGTAAACTCTAAATGTGAGCTCAAAATATTTCTTAATGGTCTGTTAGGAAGATCATAATGACCTGAATTGCCGGGTCTGCTCAGCACTGACAGACCCAACATTTGGGAAAGGCATGTGGCGGTGGGTTGACAGCAGGGTCATGACTTGATTGTTGTAAAAACCTATCTGGTTCACAAATGTCCTATAGGGAGGGAAATCTGCTGCCCTTACTTGGTCTGGCCTATATGTGACACCAGACCCACAGCAATGTGGTTGACTCTTAAATGCCCTCTGAAATGGCCTAGCAGGCCACTCACTTATAACAAACCACTACAAAGACTACAACTATTCAAGAAGGCAGCTCACCAAGGGCAATTAGGGATTGGCAATAAATACTGGCCTTGCCAATGATGTCCACATCCCATGAATTAATTTTTTAAAACTCTGCCATTTTGTGATCAACATCTACAAATTTCAGGGGTTCCAACTAACTTTTAACAATTCTCTTTTTTACTCATGTACTTGTAAAATACTTTACTGTTCCTTTTGCTGTTTTATGGCTTTTTTCCCCTCTAAGGCTTTCATTATCCCTCTTTTAACCTCTTCTCCCTGAGTTTTAATTATTATTTTTATTGTCCCCGTAGGCCCTCTTCTTTAATTGTAATTGATTTCTAAATTCCATTTATCCACAGCATGGTGAAACTATGAGTAGTTTCTTTCTCTTTAATTGTATTTAACTTATTCTGTCCCAATTGGGGGTCATCAGGAATAATAACATGAGCAGAACTCTTCTAACATGTATCATGTAGAATTGAAAGGTTTCTTTGGAAATTAAGGATATACAAAATGGTGATTTAGACACTAAAGTTTAATTCTAGTTATTTTAATAGTTCTTGTAATAGTCTTTGTAGAAGAAGGTGCAGGATTTCATTATCTAGGATATGTAGAAGAGCATCTCTGTAAAACTGGAAAGACAGGGCAAAATGTTACAGAAATTAAGATTGTACGAATATATCAAACAGATACAGGCAGATATAACTGTCACTTAAATGTACAAGGTTTCCTGAGATCAAAGGAAGTAAGCTGTAAGCCAGCATCATTGGCAAGAAAGGGTTAATTCATACATTCGGTTGCTTGTGCGGTTCCTGATGGGTGATTGGCAGTGTAACTGCTAAAATAATCTGAACTGATTGATGTAAAACAGCTTGATGAGCCACATTTAGGCATCATAACTTCCTAGGCATAGACTGGGTGGTAAACCCCAGACGGTACCTTGATGAGGAGTTGCAGTTAAGGTGAAGAACCAAATCCAACACTGCTTCTTTCCTCATTGGGCTGGAAACATATAGATCAAGAACATTCTCTTGCACACATTTCAGGAATTCCTCCCCCTCTTTGCCTTGCCCCCTCTTTGTAAACCCTGTTGTTATTTTCCCAGTCTATAATTATGATAATTGAAGTCTCCCATTATCACTACCCTATAGTTCTTACATCTTTCTGAAATTTGTTGCAAATTTTTCTCCTCTAGCTCCTTCCCACTATTTGGTGGCATGTACGCTGATGACACCCAGCTCTATCCTACTATCACTTCTCTCGTCCTCTCCATGGTCTCTAAGTTGTCAGATTGCTTGTCTGACATCCAGTTCTGGATGAGCAGAAATTTTCTCCAACTGAATATTGGGAAGACCAAAGCCATTGTTTTCGGTCCCCGTCACAAACTCCGTTCCTTAGCCACTGACTCCATGAGTCTCCCCAAATTCTGTCTGAGTCTGAACCAGACTGTCCGCAACCTTGGTGTCATATTTGACCCTGAAATGAGCTTTCGATCACATATCCGCAGCATAACTAAGACCGCCTATTTCCACCTCCGTAACATTGCCCGTCTCCGCCCTTGCCTCAGCTCACCTGCTGCTGAAGCCCTCATCTTTGCCTTTGTTACCCTTAGATATGGCTATTCCAACACACTCCTGGCTGGCCTCCCACATTCTACCCTATGTAAACTTGAGGTGATCCAAAACTCGGCTGCCCGTGTCTTAACCCGCACCAAGTCCTGCTCACCAATGTGCTCGCTGACCTACATTGATTTCCAGTGAAGCAATGCCTCGATTTCAAAATTCTCATCCTTATTTTCAAATCCCTCCATAGCTTCGCCCCTCCCTATCTCTGTAATCTCCTTCAGCCCCACAATCCCCCGAGATGTCTGCTCTCCTCTAATTCTGCCTTCATGAGCATCGCTGATTATAATCGCTCAACCATTGGTGGCCATGCCTTCTGTCGCTTAGGCCCCAAGCTCTGGAACTTCCTGCCTAAATCTCTCCACCTCTCTACCTCTCTTACCTCCTTCAGGATTCTCCTTAAAACATACCTCTTTGTCTAAGCTTTTGATCACCTGCACTACTTTCTACTTATGGAGCTCGGTGTCAAATGTTTTATCTCATAATATTCTTGTGAAGTGCCTTGGGGCATTTCACTACGTTAAAGGCGCTATATAAATGCAAGTTGTTGTTATAATATACACCCAGCAGCCTAATAGTCCCTCTGTTGTTCTTTATTTCTAATCAAATAGATTGAGTCTTTGAAATCTCAAGTCCATTATCCCTTTCCGATGCTGTAGCAGTATCTTTGATCAATACTGCCATCCCATTCCACATTTTTTTCCTTTCCCTATCTTTCCTGAATACTTTGTAGCCAGGAATATTAAGTTCCCAATCCTCCCCTTGTTTGAGCCAGGTCTTCATTATTGCCACCATGTAACAATTTGTGCCTGTAGCTCACCAACTTTATTTACCACACTCAGTGCACTTACGCATATGCACTTCAAACCCATCCTATTCTGCCTCCAATTTCCTCCCTGTTTGATCCCTCCTATTTCTGAAGTACTCTTTATTCCAATGTTGTTTGTCTCTCCCAGTCCTCTATGCACCTTGTTTCTCCTTTCTATTGCTTTATCATAGTGCCTCTCTCCCTGCCAAGTTAGTTTAAACCCTCTCCCACAGTACTATTTAACTTCCTCGCAAGAACATTGGCCCAGTTCTGTTGAGGTGCAACCCGTCCATCTTGTACAGGTTTCTCTGTCCCTTAATTGGTCCCAATGCTCCAGGAATCTGAACCCCTTCCTCCTGCATTTTTACAGCCATGCATTAACCAGCTTTATTTTACTGTTTCTATACTCACTGGCAGGTGGTACTGAGAGTAATCCAGAAATTACCACCTTTGAGGTCTTGCTCTTTAACTTCTTTCTTAGCTCCTGAAATTCTGACTGCAGGACCTCAACCCTTTTCATTCCTATGTCATAGTTCCAACATGGACCACAACTTCTAGCTGTTCCCCTTTCCCTTACATAATGTTCTGCACCTGTTCCATAACATCCTTTACTCTGGCACCAGGGAGGCAACACACTTTGCGAAACTCATGTCGGTGGTTGCAGAAATATCTGTTCCTCTAACTGTTGAATCTCTATGACAGCTGCATTTCTGTACTATATTATGCCTCCCTTTACCCCACAGTGCCATGGATTTGTTCTCAACTGTATTCCCCTGAGGTGCTGTCATCCTCACTGCTATTAAGCACAGAAAACCGGTTTGTGAATGCCACACACCCAGAAGGTTCCTGCACTGCCTGCCTCTTCTTCCTACTCTGCTAGATGGCCACCCACTTACTGTCCTCCTGAACTCTCTGTGGCTGTGGCATAACCATCACCTGTAACATGCGATTCGGGAAACTTTCAGCCTCCCGTATGCCCTGCAGTGATACCAGATACTCCTCAAGTTTAGAAACTCTGAGCTTGAGCAATTCCTACACATGAGGTTATCCAGGATACATGAAGCATTCTGGAGTTCCAACATGGCAGAAGAATTGCAGGCAATGGGTCTCAGCTGCCCATCCATTTCACTGGAATTAACTGTTATTTACTTAAAGTTCTCTTTAGTTAGTGTGCCTTGCTCTCCCTCTTTCTCTTTTGCTGTTGTCCCTCAGTTTAAATTACTTGGCACCCGCTTCCCCCTGCACTACTCCTTACTCTTTCCAAATTCCCATTTTAGACGTCTTTAGTGTCACTCTGTTCCCACCTTTCAGTGTTGCGGTCTCAGCTCAAACTGGAGCTTGTAACTACTCCCCTTTATATACTTTTCAGACAAACGCAGTTTCAACTGGTCAATCAGCCCCCAACTACACAATGGACCAGAGTTTGCGATGAGAATAATGGTGAAGCCATCAGTACTCACGGTTATAATGGAGGAAATCTGAGAGCAACTTGTGGAGTACACACATGCATAGTTAAACACGGAAATCAAGAAATTGCTGTTAGAGATACTCTGCTTCTCTGCAGGGTGCACTGTAACAGTCCTTGTCAACAGATTCGGCATTGAAATGACTCCGACGATGTGAACTTGCTGTACTTGCTGACTAGTTCCGGACTAAAATTGTCTGAAAAAGTTAGAACTGGTGCATTCGAGTGATCTTTTAATGGCATGAAAAGTGAGAATTACTGCTGATCACACTCATTGGTTCTGAAAAATTAATTTTACAAGTGTGGAGTTTCATTTCCTCAGAAGGAAATTCGTATTGGAGATTAAAATTAAAATAAAACATTTTTTACTTTTTCTCTCTCCCTTAATCTCATCTGTATTTACCAATCTTAATTTTCCTTTCTGTATATTATTTAGATTTAATTTATATTTCCTTATTTATATTTCCTGGTTTGGATTCTGCATCTCTCAGTGAGGATTCTTCAATTTGATTGGTTAAAGAGCCATGCCGTTACTTTTCCTGCCACACATGTCACAGGTCTCCTGTAAAGGGCGCCACGTTGGAAAAGAGGGCGGATTATGGGAAATCTCCACTGACAAGCCTGAAAATAGTCTGAGGGTAGCTGTGAGCAAGGTGAACAGCAAGCGCTGTTAATTCGCCACTGAGGAAAATCCAGGCCAGTATGTAATTGTGACCTACTTACAGTTGACTAGCAGTTAACTCAATTCACTTACACTTTCAAAGTTAAAATTAAAACTTTCAATTTCAGTTCAATCAAACAATAACAACAACTTGTATTTATATAGCCCCGTTAACATAGTGAAATATCCCAAGACGCTTCACAGGAGTATTATGAGATTAAAAAACTGACACCTGGCCGCATAAAGAGAAATTAAGGCAGATGACCAAAAGCTTGGTCAAAGAGATAGGTTTTAAGGAGTGTCTTCAAGGACGAAAGAGGGAGATGATTTAGGCAGGGAATTCCAGAGCCGAGGGGCGAGGCCACCAATGGTTGAGCGATTATAATCGGGGATGCTTAAGAGAGCAGAATTAGAGGAGCGCAGACATCTCAGGGGGTTGTGGGGTTGGAGGAGATTAGAAATAGGGAGGAGCGAGACCATGGAGGGATTTGAAAACAAGGATGAGAATTTTGAAATCGAGGCGTTGCTTAACCGGGGGCCAATGTAAGTCAGGGAGCATAGGGATAATGGGTGATCGGGACTTGATATGTTAGGATACAGGCAGCCGTGTTTTGGATCAGCACTAGCATATGTAGGGTAGAATGTGGAAGGCCAGCCAGAAGTGTGTTGGAATAGTCAAGTCTAGAGGTAACAAAGGCATGAATGAGGGCTTCAGCAGCCGATGAGCTGAGGCAAGGGCGGAGACGGGCAATGTTACGGAGGTGGAAATAGGCGGTCTGAGTTATGCTGTGGATATGTGGTCGAAATCTCATTTCAGGGTCAAATATAACACTAAGGTTGAGAACAGTCTGGTTCAGCCGCAGACTGAAGTTTGGGAGAGGGATGGAGTTAGTGGCGTGGACTGAAAATAATGGCTTCAGTCTTCCCAATATTTACTTTTCAGAATTGCATGTCGGATAAGCAGTCTGACAATTTGGAGACCTTGGAGTAGAGAGAAGTGGTAGTGAGGTAGAGCAGGGTGTCATCAGTGTGTATATGGAAACTGATGCTATGCTTTCAGATGATGTCGCCGAGGGGCAGCATGTAAATGAGAAATAGGAGGGGGCCTAGGATAGATCCTTGGGGGACACCAGAGTTAACAATGCGGGAGCGGGAATAGAAGTAGTTGCAGGTGATTTTCTGGCTACGATTAAATAGATAAGAATGGAACCAGATGAGTGCAGTCCCACCCAGCTGGATGACGGTGGAGAGGCATTGGAGAAGGATGGTGTGATCAACCGTGTCAAAAGCTGCAGACAAGTCAAGAAGGACGAGGAGGGATAGTTTGCCTTTGTCACAGTCACAAAGGATGTCATTTGCGACTTTGATGAGCGCCGTTTCAGTACTGTGGCAGGCGCGTAAACCAGATTGGAGGGATTCAAACATGGAATTGCGGGAAAGATGGGCACGGATTTGGGAGGCGACAACACGTTCAAGAACTTTGGAGAGGGAAGGGAGGTTGGAGATGGAGTGGTAGTTTGGAAGGATGGAGGGGTGGTGGGTTGTTTTTTTGAGGAGAGGAGGACTGTACCTGAGAAGAGTGAACCATTAACAATGCCAGCTAACATGGGAGCCAGAAAAGGAAGTTGGGTGGTCAATAGTTTGGTGGGAATAGGGTCAAGGGAGCAGGAAGTGAGTCTCATAGACAGGATGAACTCGGAAAGGTCACGAGGGGAGATTGGAGAGAAACTAAAGGAAGATCTGAGGTCAGGGCTAGGGCAGGGGGGATCTTTAGAGGAAATTTGGCCCGGTGGGCTAGGTGAAGGATGGGAAGAGGCAGAGGATGGTCTCAATCTTAGGGACAAAGAAGTTCATGAGCTCCTCACAATTATTGTGAGGTGAGGGTGGAGACTGGGGAGAGGGGCTTAAAAACACACAACTTCTATACTATATAGCCACAGTTTATCTCCAACTCACCACTAAATTACCACTCATTAAATTCCAATTTTAGAAGTCCATGTTCTTAACCCATCTGGCTATTGAGTTCTATTTACTAAGGGAAAGTTCAGTGCACTTTACGCATGGTGTGAGAATCTATGAATGTCACCAATGGATTTGAATATTAAATGCAGCTCTTGCACATTCTACAAATTGAAATTTTCAAGACTGAAATTGATTAGATTTTTTGTTAGGTTAAGGCTATCAAGGAATATGGAAAAAGATGGATAAATGAAGCTGAGGTAAATATCATCCATGATCTAATTGAATGGAAGAACAGGCTCGTTGGATTAAATGACAGATTTGTGTTCCTATGACAGCTTGCCAACAGTTAAGGAATTTTGCAGGGGTATGGTAGTATAGTAGTTATGTCACTAGACTAGTAATCTAAAGGTCTGGACTAATAATCTGGAGACATGAGTTCAAATCCCACTATGGTAGATGGGGGAATTTAAATTCCGTGAATTAAATAAATCTGTAATTAAAAAGCTAGTATCTGTATTGGTGAAACTACCAGATTGTAGGGGGAAAACCCAACTGGTTCACTAATGTCCTTTAGGGAAGGAGGTCTGCCCTAGATGTGACTTCAGACCCACAGCAATGTGATTGATTCTTAATTACCCTCTGAAATGGCTGAGCAAGCCACTCAGTTACACCAAGCCACTACAACAAAGTCAGCACTGAGGGAGTATCTTCACCACATGGGCTGTAGCAGTTAAAGAAGGTGGCTCACCACCACCTTCTCAAAGGCAATTAGGGATTGGCAATTAATGCTAGCCTTGCCAGGGATCCTGTGAATAAAAAGATTAAGCTGAAAGAGAGCAAATTCCCAAATCAATGATTTTCAGTTCCCATTTATTAATAAAATCTTGGAAATCCCTACCCAACATCATTGTGCAGTGGATCAATAATGCGGCCCACCACCTTCTCAATGGCAATTAGGGATGGGCAATAAATGCTGGCCTTAATGGTAAAGCACTTTTGTTGGCAGGATTTCGAGGCTATAGCATGATACTGTCAACAAATACAGAAATCTGATAATCCTGTAGATTCTCTGAGATTTTCCTGCAGACCCTGTAAGGTCTAGGGGCTGCAAATGGAAAAGCTATGATATAAGCCCTTGACTGCCATCAAGAAAAACAAGAGCAGCAATGTCGTGGAAACAGCATAATTTCCAAGTTCTGCTCCAAGTCACACAACATTCTTGGACATATATCTCCATTCCTTCAACTCAGTGGGTCAAAATATTGGAATTCTCTGCCAAACATCACTGTGGGACCACCATCACCATAACGACTGCAGTGATTCAAGCAGAAAGCCCACCATCACCTTCTCAAAGCAAGTAAGAATGGGCAATACCACTGCTATCACATCTTGAGAATGATTAAAAGGATTATATTACATGGAAGGAAAAAACCCTGTTAAAAATGAAGCAAAGATAGATCTGTCATCTATTTTGATCATGCCTGTCCTCACTGCACAGCACTCCCCCCCAGTCATCAAGATTCACGGCACGGCCCTCGACAACATGGACCACTTCCCATACATAGAAACATAGAAACATAGAAAATAGGTGCAGGAGTAGGCCATTCGTCCCTTCGAGCATGCACCGCCATTCAATGAGTTCATGGCTGAACATGCAACCTCAGTACCCCATTCCTGCTTTCTCACCATAGCCCTTGATCCCCCTAGTAGTAAGGACTACATTGAACTCCTTTTTGAATATATTTAGTGACTTGGCCTCAACAACTTTCTGTGGTAGAGAATTCCACAGGTTCACCACTCTCTGGGTGAAGAAGTTTCTCCTCATCTCGGTCCTAAATGGCTTACCCCTTATCCTTAGACTGTGACCCCTGGTTCTGGACTTCCCCAACATTGGGAACATTCTTCCTGCATCTAACCTGTCTAAACGCGTCAGAATTTTACACGTTTCTATGAGGTCCCCTCTCATTCTTCTGAACTCCAGTGAATACAAGCCCAGTTGATCCAGTCTTTCTTGATATGTCAGTCCCGCCATCCCAGGAATCAGTCTGGTGAACCTTCGTTGCACTCCCTCAATAGAAAGAATGTCCTTCCTCAAGTTAGGAGACCAAAACTGTACACAATACTCCAGGTGTGGCCTCACCAAGGCCCTGTACAACTGTAGTAACACCTCCCTGCCCCTGTACTCAAATCCCCTCGCTATGAAGGCCAATATGCCATTTGCTTTCTTAACCGCCTGCTGTACCTGCATGCCAACCTTCAATAACTGATGTACCATGACACCCAGGTCTCGTTGCACCTCCCCTTTTCCTATTCTGTCACCATTCAGATAATAGTCTGTCTCTCTGTTTTTACCACCAAAGTGGATAACCTCACATTTATCCACATTATACTTCATCTGCCATGCATTTGCCCACTCACCTAACCTATCCAAGTCACTCTGCAGCCTCATAGCATCCTCCTCGCAGCTCACACTGCCATCCAACTTAGTGTCATCCGCAAATTTGGAGATACCACATTTAATCCCCTCGTCCAAATCATTAATGTACAATGTAAACAGCTGGGGCCCCAGCACAGAACCTTGCGGTACCCCACTGGTCACTGCCTGCCATTCTGAAAAGTACCCATTTACTCCTACTCTTTGCTTCCTGTCTGACAACCAGTTCTCAATCCACATCAGCACACTACCCCCAATCCCATGTGCTTTAACTTTGCACATTAATCTCTTGTGTGGGACCTTGTCAACAGCCTTCTGAAAGTCCAAATATACCACATCAACTGGTTCTCCCTTGTCCACTTTACTGGAAACATCCTCAAAAAATTCCAGAAGAATTGTCAAGCATGATTTCCCTTTCACAAATCCATGCTGATTTGGACCTATCATGTCACCTCTTTCCAAATGCGCTGCTATGACATCCTTAATAATTGATTCCATCATTTTACCCACTACTGATGTCAGGCTGACCGGTCTATAATTCCATGTTTTCTCTCTCCCTCCTTTTTTAAAAAGTGGGGTTACATTGGCTACCCTCCACTCGATAGGAACTGATCCAGAGTCAATGGAATGTTGGAAAATGACTGTCAATGCATCCGCTATTTCCAAGGCCACCTCCTTAAGTACTCTGGGATGCAGTCCATCAGGCCCTGGGGATTTATCGGCCTTCAATCCCATCAATTTCCCCAACACAATTTCCCGACTAATAAGGATTTCCCTCAGTTCCTCCTCCTTACTAGACCCTCTGACCCCTTTTATATCCGGAAGGTTGTTTGTGTCCTCCTTAGTGAATACCGAACCAAAGTACCTGTTCAATTGGTCTGCCATTTCTTTGTTCCCCACTATGACTTCCCCTGATTCTGACTGCAGGGGACCTACGTTTGTCTTTATTAACCTTTTTCTCTTTACATATAGAAACTTTTGCAGTCCGTCTTAATGTTCCCTGCAAGCTTCCTCTCGTACTCTATTTTCCCTGCCCTAATCAAACCCTTTGTCCTCCTCTGCTGAGTTCTAAATTTCTCCCAGTCCCCAGGTTCACTGCTATTTCTGGCCAATTTGTATGCCACTTCCTTGGCTTTAATACTATCCCTGATTTCCCTTGATAGCCACGGTTCAGCCACCTTCCCTTTTTTATTTTTAGGCCAGACAGGGATGTACAATTGTTGTAGTTCATCCATGCGGTCTCTAAATGTCTGCCATTGCCTATCCACTGTCAACCCCTTAAGTATCATTTGCCAATCTATCCTAGCCAATTCACGCCTCATACCTTCAAAGTTAGCCTTCTTTAAGTTCTGGACCATGGTCTTTGAATTAACTGTTTCATTCTCCATCCTAATGCAGAATTCCACCATATTATGGTCACTCTTCCCCAAGGGGCCTCGCACAACGAGATTGCTAATTAATCCTCTCTCATTACACAACACCCAGTCTAAGATGGCCTCCCCGCTAGTTGGTTCCTCGACATATTGGTCCAGAAAACCGTCCCTTATGCACTCCAGGAAATCCTCCTCCAATGTATTGCTTCCAGTTTGGTTTGCCCAATCTATATGCATATTAAAGTCACCCATGATAACTGCTGCACCTTTATTGCATGCACCTCTAATTTCCTGTTTGATGCCCTCCCCAACATCACTACTACTGTTTGGAGATCTGTACACAACTCCCACTAATGTTTTTTGCCCTTTGGTGTTCTGCAGCTCTACCCATATAGATTCCACATCATCCAAGCTAACGTCCTTCCTAACTATTGCATTAATCTCCTCTTTAACCAGCAATGCTACCCAACCTCCTTTTCCTTTTATTCTATCCTTCCTGACTGTTGAATACCCATGGATGTTGAGTTCCCAGCCCTGATCATCCTGGAGCCACGTCTCCGTAATCCCAATCATATCATATCCGTTAACATCTATGTGCACAGTTAATTCATCCACCTTATTACGGATACTCCTTGCATTAAGACACAAAGCCTTCAGGCTTGTTTTTTTAACACCCTTTGTCCTTTTAGAATTATGATGTAGTGTGGCCCTTTTTGTTTCTTGCCTTTGTTTACTCGGCCTTCCACTGTTGCTTTTTACCTTTCTACCATCTGTTTCTGACTCCATCTTACTTCGCCCTATCTCGCTGCATAGGTTCCCATCCCCCTGCCATATTAGTTTAAACACTCCCGAACTGCATTAGCAAATGTTACCCCTAGGACATCAATTCCAGTCCTGCCCAAGTGCAGACTGTCCCTTTTGTACAGGTCCCACTTCCCCCAGAACTGGTTCCAACGTCCCCGGAATTTGAATCCCTCCCTCTTGCACCACTGCTCAAGCCACGTATTTATTCTAACTATCCTGCTCCCTCTATTCTGCTTAGCATGTGGCACTGGTAGCAATCCAGAGATTACTACCTTTGAGGTCCTACTTTTTAAAATGTAACTTCTAGCTCCCTAAATTCAGCTTGTAGGACCTCTTCCCGCTTCTTACCTATATCGTTGGTACCTACTTGTACCACGACAACTGGCTGTTCACCCTCCCTCTCCAGAATGCTCTGCAGCCGGTCTGAGACATCCTTGACCCTTGCACCAGGGAGGCAACATACCATCCTGGAGTCTCGGTTGCGGCCGCAGAAACTCCTATCATTCCCCTTACAATAGAGTCCCCTATCACTATAGCTCTCCCATTCTTTTTCCCACCCTTCTGTGCAGCAGAGCCAGCCACGGTGCCATGAACTTGGCTGCTGCTGCCCTCCCCTGATGAGTCATCCTCCTCAACAGTACCCAAAGCGGTGTATCTGTTTTGCAGGGGGATGACCGCAGGGGACCCCTGCACTACCTTCCTTGCACTGCTCTTCCTGCTGGTCTTCCATTCCCTAGCTGGCTGTGGATCCTTCACCTGCGGTAAGACCAACTCACTACACGTGCTACTCACGTCATTCTCAGCATCGTGGATGCTCCAGAGTAAATCCACTCTCAGCTCCAACTCCGCAACGCGGTCTGTCAGGAGCTGGAGGCGGATACACTTCCCGCACACGTAGTCGTCAGGGACACCGGAAGTGTCCCTGAGTTCCCACATGGTACAGGAGGAGCATATCACGTGACCGAGCTCTCCTGTCATGACTTAACCCTTAGATTACCTCGGGAGCCTTTTATCAACAAAGGCAGACATTGATACGGAGATTCAACATCGCCTCCAGTGCGCCAGTGCAGCCTTTGGCTGCCTGAGGAAAAGAGTGTTCGAAGACCAGGCCCTCAAATCTACCACCAAGCTCATGGTCTACAGGGCTGTAGTAATGCCCACCCTCCTGTATGGATCAGAGGCATGGATGATGTACAGAAGACACCTCAAGTCGCTGGAGATATATCACCAACGATGTCTCCGCAAGATCCTGCAAATCCCCTGGGAGATCAAGCACACCAACATCAGTGTCCTCGGCCAGGCTAAAATCCCCAGCATTGCAGCAATGAGCACACTCGATCAGCTTCGCTGGGCAGGCCACATAGTTCGCATGCCAGACACGAGGCTCCCTAAGCAATTGCTCTATGCGGAGCTCCTTCACGGCAAACAAGCCAAAGGTGGGCAGCGGAAACGTTACAAGGACACCCTCAAAGCCTCCCTGGTAAAGTGCGACATCCCCACTGACACCTGGAAGTCTGTGGCCGAGGACCGCCCTAGGTGGAGAAAGTGCATTCTGGAGGGCGTTGAGCTCTTCGAATCTTAATGCCGCGAGCGTGAAGAGGTCAGGCGCAGGCAGCGGAAGGAGCGTGCGGCAAATCAGTCCCACCCCTCCCTTCCCCCAACGAATGTCTGTCCCACCTGTGGCAGGGTCTGTGGCTCTCGCATTAGACTGTTCAGCCACCAAAGTACTCACTTTAGGAGTGGAAGCAAGTCTTCCTCGATTCCGAGGGACTGCCTATGAGGGCATAAATCTCATTTAAATATTGTAACCTGACAGCTCTGGCTCTCCTTTAATCAGAGATAATAAAACGAGTGGTCGCCAATGCAGGGCACGGGGTGGGGAATCCAGGGCCGCTGAGACTTTCTGTTGCATCTTGTAGAGTACCACACGGTGTGCGTGTGTGCATGCAATGCCAAGTGCAGAAGGATGAGGCGGTGCGCGCCACGTCATGGTTTCTTGGTGCTCATGTTACATTGACGCAAGCATGCTGAACTTTCACACGGAAAAACAGAAGAGCGAGTGAAAGCTGGCGGCGGAGGCTAAACAAGTTTGGAGACTGCAGAAAGTAAAGGAGCAAGCTTGGAGTGGAGATTGCCATTGATTTATTTGCAAAGGAGGAAAAAAAGAGTTTTAAAAAAAACCAGAGAAGGCTTTTGCTTCACCCCCCTTCTTTTCTTTGGCAGAGAGTGGCACCTGTCCCCTTTGAGCTCAGGCTTCCCTCAGCTGTACCCCTAGAGCAGGAGAGGATCCCCCACCCCCTCACTTCATGTCACCAGAGCTCGGGGAGCTGGTTCCTGTAATCTCAACAACACAAAAAAACAAGTCCCAATAAAGAGGAAGGCACTCCGGACGTGAGCAAGTGAGAGAGAGAGAGAGGGCGAGAAAAATACCCACAGCAGAAAACACGACGATCAAATTGAGCTGCAGACTTGAGGTAAAATAAGTTTTTTCTTTAGATACTTTCAACAACTTTTCTGGGTGGTGTATAAACATTCTTCAAATTTGGAAACATTTTGAGGTGCAAGTGAGACGAGCGGCTGTTTCAATTTTTTTTATTTTATATATAGCTACAACATGTTGTCAAAGTGTCGAGCTGTTTCTGTTTTGCAATCTTTCCAACTTGTCCAGGAAGTAAGCATCGACTTGCATTGCTGCAATATTTTCTGTCACGTTCGGCTACTTTGTAACAAAAACTTAAGAAAGTTGCACTTGCATTTTAAGGCATTTCTTCAAAAGGAAATTGTGTGTGTGCGTGTTCAAGAGGCTAATTTAAATTTGCAGCCTGTTCCCAGAATGTTGATGTTCTAATAGAGGCCTCACTGTGTGCATAGTATGTAGCTAATGTGTGTTTGTATTTATTTTAAAAAAAAATGAAATGTTACCTTTATTTTCCTGTAACTTCGTGTTTTCAGCAGAGGCGCAGCCAAGTATGAATATTTTAGGGTAGTTGTTGGGAGGGGAGAGGCGGTGAAATTCTGGGATTTGGACAGAGGACATCCCTAGTGGCAAAATGTTTGTGCTGGGGCGAGGATATGTGCCCCGCGGTTGTACAGACGTAAGGAAAGAACTGGTTATACATTTGTACATAGATTTTTTGGATTTGGAGAGGGGGACATATAACCCCTTGTATAAAAAGTTGAGGGGCACATCCTTGTCTCCTCCCTCCAGTATTTACATCAATAACTTGGAGTAATGATTGTGCAATAACAAAATATTTTTCTAATCTTTATGGCACATTGCGGCGTATTTATTGCATATTGCAGCTCATAGTGTCCATTCCTCTAGTGCATTTTATTTTCTGACCGAGCAGGACAATTATGCTGGTTCCATGTTGCCTTTAGGGGAGAATAACACAAAAAACAATCAAGCAGTTGTATAGTGAAACTTTGAAAGTTTTGTGGACAAGTGTGCGTGGCCCCATTTTTTCTTTGTGGATGTGGAGTGACCTTGTATCAATTTTGCACATGCTGAATCGGGCCTGCTTGACACGTTTTTATAAAAGCCTAAACCCCATTTGGTGTTTAACAGCTCTTAGAACCTTGCTTAAAATATATTCCTTTAGTGAGTTCATTTGGGTGTAACAAACACAAGTTATACCCTATTGTTCTTAGTTATAGTCATAGTACCAACCATCACTTCACTTAATAATACCATTACTTATCCGCTCAATGCCATATTCAATTTGAATGACTGAACTCAACCATTATGTGCTGAGTATAAAATTAGGTGACAATGACAAACTTGGGGCCACGACGTGTACAGACTGCGCTTGTGGTGTAGTTGGCAGCTCTTGAGTGCAGGTAGCAGGTTTGTTGCTGCTCAACCTCTCCTCACCGGGTGGTGTTCTGCTCAATTCTGGTGGCAGCATGTTGCTAAACTGTACCTTCAAACTTATGTTCCCACCAGCATTTAACTTAGATTTCTCAATATATATATTTTTAAAAAGATCGCCAGAGTTTAGTTGATTAGTTTGTCCTGATTTTAGTGCTGGGTAGTAAAAAAGAAAAGACTTGCATTTATATAGCACCTTTTACAACTATCGGACGTCCCAAAGCGCTTTAAAGCTAATGAAGTACATTTTGAAGAGTAGTCACTGTTATAATGTAGGAAATGTAGCTGCCAATTTGTGCACAGCAAGCTCCCACAAACAGCAATGTGATAATGACCAGATAATCTATTTCAGTGACATCAGTTGAGGGATAAATATTGGCCAGGCCACTGGGGATATCTCTCCAGCTCTTCTCTGAAATAGTGCCAAGGGATCTTTTGCATCCACCTAAGAGAGCAGAACAGTTTAAAATCTCATCTGAAAGATGGCACCTCCAACAGTGCAGCACTCCCTCAGCACTGCAGTGGAGTGTCAGCCTAGATTTTGTGCTTAAGCCTTTGGAGTGGGACTTGAACCCACAACTTTCTGATTCAGAGGCTTGGGTTCTACCAATTGAGCCACAGCAGAAATTTGCCCCCTTCCCCCTAAATGGCAGTGGATGCTGGGACAATTGAAGTTTTCAAGACTGTGGTGGATAGTTTTTAGTTAGGTAAGGGTATCGAGGGACATGAAACAAAGGTAGGAAAATGGAGCTGAGGTGTAAATCAACCGTGATCTAATTGAATGGCAGAGCAGGCACCAGGGGCTGAATGTCCTATTCGTGTTCCAAATGTTGTTATGTTACTATGTTTTACTTTAAATTTTCTTTTTGTACTAATTCTGATGGTGAAGATGTTTTCTGGTCTCTGTGCTTCAATTATTTTTTTTTTAAAACCTAAAACCCCCACAAGGGAATCCCCTTGTTAAATCCCTCTACCTGTCCACTTCCTTAAAACACACCTCTTTGACCAAGCTTTTAGTCACTCCTAATGTCTTCTTCTTTGGCTCAGTGTCCTTTTTTAAAAATCTCAAGACATGGGACCTTTTGCAACCTTAAAATGCTATATAATTTCAAGCTGTTGCTTTGTTTTCATGTGTGTTAATGCATTTAGAATTGAGGGGGTAACATCACCATTCAATTGCAAATAGATGAACTTGATGTGTGTTTGTATGTTATTTTGTTGTTATTGCCCAACATAATTTCTAAGCTTAAATGAGTAGGGTAGAGATCAAACTAAAGCAGATTTTCTATGCTTAATTTTGGGGGAATTTTGGATTAGACGCACGTTAGACAGTGCTCATTTTCAGTTCCGTTGATTTCAATAGAGTCTTCTGTGTCTGGAAGAAATGAACAAGAACATAAGAACATAAGAAATAGGAACAAGAGTAGGCCATACGGCCCCTCGAGCCTGCTCCGCCATTCAGTAAGATCATGGCTGATCTGATCATGGATTCAGCTCCACTTCCCCGTCCGCTCCCCATAACCCCTTATCTCCTTATCGCTCAAGAACCTGTCTATTTCTGTCTTAAATTTATTCATTGTCCCATATTCCACAGCTCTCCGAGGCAGCAAATTCCACAGATTTACAACCCTCTGAGAGAAGAAATTCCTCCTCATCTCTGTTTTAAATGGGCGGCCTCTTATTCTAAGATTGTCCTCTAGTTCTAGTCTCCCCATCAGTGGAAACATCCTCTCTGCATCCACCTTGTCAAGCCCCCTCATAATTTTACACGTTTCGATAAGGTCACCTCTCATTCTTCTGAACTCCAATGAGTAGAGGCCCAACCTACTCAATCTTTCCTCATAAGTCAACCCCGTCATCCCCGGAATCAACCTAGTGAACCTTTTCTGAACTGCCTCCAAAGCAAGTATATCCTTTTGTAAATATGGAAACCAAAACTGCATGCAGTATTCCAGGTGTGGCCTCACCAATACTTTATATAGCTGTAGCAAGACTTCCCTGCTTTTATACTCCATCCCCTTTGCAATAAAGGCCAAGATACCATTGTCCTTCCTGATCATTTGCTGTACCTGCATACTATCCTTTTGTGTTTCATGTACAAGTACCCCCAGGTCCCGCTGTACTGTGGCACTTTGCATTCTTTCTCCATTTAAATAATAACTTGCTCTTTGATTTTTTTCTGCCAAAGTGCATGACCTCACACTTTCCAACATTATACTCCATCTGCCAAATTTTTGCCCACTCACTTAGCCTGTCTATGTCCTTTTACAGATTTTTTGTGTCCTCCTCACACATTGCTTTTCCTCCCATCTTTGTATCATCAGCAAACTTACCTACGTTACTCAGTCATTAATATAGATTGTTAATAGTTGGGGTCCCAGCACTGATCCCCACTAGCTACTGGTTGCCAACCAGAGAATGAACCATTTATCCCAGCTCTCTGTTCTCTGTTAGTTAGCCAGTCCTCTATCCATGCTAATATATTGCCCCCAACCCCGTGAACTTTTATCTTGTGCAGTAACCTTTTATGTGGCACCTTGTCAAATGCCTTCTGGAAGTCCAAACACACCATATCCACTGGTTCCCCTTTATCCACCCTGTTCGTTACATCCTCAAAGAACTCCAGCAAATTTGTCAAACATGACTTCTCCTTCATAAATTCATGCTGACTCTGCCTGACCGAATTTTGCTGATCCAAATGTCCTGCTACTGCCTCTTTAATAATGGACTCCAACATTTTCCCAACCACAGACTTCAAGTACCATTTTTCCCCATGTTTTCTTCCATGACATTGGCTCCTTGTGTATGAGTTGGCCCCTTTTCTGAAGGATCTGCAAACAGCAATGTAGTCACTTAAATACAACAACAGCAACAAATTATATTTATATATCACCTTTAACACAATAAAACGTCCCAAGGTGCTGCGCAGAGATGTTATCAAAAACAAAGCAAAATTTGACACCGAGCCATAAGAAGAACTGTTCGAGAAGATGACCAAATGTTTGGTCGAAGAGGTAGATTTTAAGGAGTATCTTAAAGGAGGAAAGGGAAGTGGAGAGGCAGAGAGATGTAGGGAGGGAATTCCATAGCTTAGGACCTAGACAGCTGAAGGCAAAACCGCCAATAGTGGAGCATTTCAAATTGGGGATGTTCAAAAGACCAGAATAGGCAGAGCAAGGAGGTCCAGGGGGATTATATGGCCGGAGGAGATTACAGAGATAAGGAGGGGCGAGGCCATGGAGGGATTTAATGAGAAGGATGAGAAATTTAAAATTGAGGCGTTGCTTAGCTTGGAGCCAATGTTGGTCAGCAAGCACATGGGAGATGGGTAGGAGGGACTTGGTGTGAGTTCGCATACAGGTGGCAGGGTTTTGGATGGTAGAACGAGGGAGGCTGGCCAGGAGTGCATTGGATTACTCAAGTCCAGAGGTGATAAAGGCATGAATGAGGGTTTCAGCAGCAGATAAGATGAGGTAAGATGGGAGATTATTATGAAGGTGGAAATGGGCAGTCTTAGTGATAGAATGGATATGAGGTAGGAAGCTGAATTCATGATCAAATATGACACCAAGGTTGTGACTTGGTCAGCCTTAGACAGTTGTTGGGGAGAGAGATTGAATCAGAAAGAGTTTGTGGCGTGAACTGAAGACATTGGCTTCAGTCTTCCCGATATTTAATTGGAGGAAATTTCTGCTCATCCAGTGCTGGATGTCGATCAAGCAGTCTGATAGTATAGAGACAGTGAAGGGTTTGAGAGAGGCGGAGCTGGGTATAATCATCATACATGTGAAAACTCACATTGTATTGTTGGATGATGTCACCGAGGGGCAACATCTAGATGAGAAATGGGATGGGGTCAAGTATTGATCCTTGGGGGACACCAGAGGTGGCAGTGTTGGATCAAGAGAAGCCATTGCAGGTGATTTTATGGTTATGGTTGTAAAGTAAGGAATTAAAGCAGACGAGTACAGTCCCATCCACCTGGACGACGGTGGAGAGGCGTTGGAGTAGAATTTTGTGATCAACTGTGTCAAAGGCTGCAGGCAGGTCCAGAAAGACGAGAAGGGATAGATTACCTTTGTTGCAGTCAATTAGGATGTCGGGTATGACCTTGGTAAGAACAGTTTCCGTGCTGTGGCGGGGAAGCCTGATTGGAAGGATTCAAACAAGCAGTTTTGGAAAAGGTGGGCATTGATTTGGAAGGCGACGACATGTTCAAGAACTTTGGAGAGAAAATAATGGTCTGAACATTGCAATCTCTCACTTCTACCTATCCTCTCCACTCCATAAGGCATTGCCTCATGCTGGGACAATGGGTCACCCACTGGTATCTTGGTCACGTGGCTTTTCAAGTTATACCTAAAAAGTGGCTATTGGACCACAGAAGGCATCACAGCTGAGCCTGACCCTGAGCTCGTCTGATATCCAGAGGTGTGCACTTTCCAGCAGGAATCAATATATTGTGATTGGGAGCCAGGACACTGGCAGTATTTTTTGTCTCCTTAGTAAGGAGAACTGAGATAAATTGTAGCAGCCCATACTGCCACCCTGCCTTGAAACATAACAAGGCCATGCAGGCTGAGAACTGAAATTGGGATGATCTTTTGGTCTGTATGACTCAGCTCCTTGATGGTTTTAACGACTGACTAATAGCTGGACTTTTCCTGGGCATTTTATACTTTATTAATATATGTTTACTCATATTTAGATGGGGGGAGGCCATCTTAGACTGGGTGTTGTGTAATGAGAGAGGATTAATTAGCAATCTCGTTGTGCGAGGCCCCTTGGGGAAGAGTGACCATAATATGGTGGAATTCTGCATTAGGATGGAGAATGAAACAGTTAATTCAGAGACCATGGTCCAGAACTTCAAGAAGGCTAACTTTGAAGGTATGAGGCGTGAATTGGCTAGGATAGATTGGCGAATGATACTGAAGGGGTTGACTGTGGATGGGCAATGGCAGACATTTAGAGACCGCATGGATGAACTACAACAATTGTACATTCCTGTCTGTCGTAAAAATAAAAAAGGGAAGGTGGCTCAACCGTGGCTATCAAGGGAAATCAGGGATAGTATTAAAGCCAAGGAAGTGGCATACAAATTGGCCAGAAATAGCAGAGAACCCGGGGACTGGGAGAAATTTAGAACTCAGCAGAGGAGGACAAAGGGTTTGATTAGGGCAGGGAAAATGAAGTATGAGAAGAAGCTTGCAGGGAACATTAAGACGGATTGCAAAAGTTTCTATAGATATGTAAAGAGAAAAAGGTTAGTAAAGACAAACGTAGGTCCCCTGCAGTCAGAATCAGGGGAAGTCATAACGGGGAACAAAGAAATGGCGGACCAATTGAACAAGTACTTTGGTTCGGTATTCACTGAGGAGGACACAAACAACCTTCCGGATATAAAAGGGGTCGGAGGGTCGAGTAAGGAGGAGGAACTGAGGGAAATCCTTATTAGTCGGGAAATTGTGTTGGGGAAATTGATGGGATTGAAGGCCGATAAATCCCCAGGGCCTGATGGACTGCATCCCAGAGTACTTAAGGAGCTGGCCTTGGAAATAGTGGATGTATTGACAGTCATTTTCCAACATTCCATTGACTCTGGATCAGTTCCTATGGAGTGGAGGGTAGCCAATGTAACCTCACTTTTTAAAAAAGGAGGGAGAGAGAAAACAGGGAATTACAGACCGGTCAGCCTGACATCGGTAGTGGGTAAAATGATGGAATCAATTATTAAGGATGTCATAGCAGTGCATTTGGAAAGAGGTAATATGATAGGTCCAAGTCAGCATGGATTTGTGAAAGGGAAATCATGCTTGACAAATCTTCTGGAATTTTTTGAGGATGTTTCCAGTAGAGTGGACAAGGGAGAACCAGTTGATGTGGTATATTTGGACTTTCAGAAGGCTTTCGACAAGGTCCCACACAAGAGATTAATGTGCAAAGTTAAAGCACATGGGATTGGGGGTAGTGTGCTGACATGGATTGAGAACTGGTTGTCAGACAGGAAGCAAAGAGTAGGAGTAAATGGGGACTTTTCAGAATGGCAGGCAGTGACTAGTGGGGTACCGCAAGGTTCTGTGCTGGGGCCCCAGCTGTTTACACTGTACATTAATGATTTAGACGAGGGGATTAAATGTACTATCTCCAAATTTGCGGATGATACTAAGTTGGGTGGCAGTGTGAGCTGCAAGGAGGATTCTATGAGGCTGCAGAGCGACTTGGATAGGTTAGGTGAGTGGGCAAATGCATGGCAGATGAAGTATAATGTGGATAAATGTGAGGTTATCCACTTTGGTGGTAAAAACAGAGAGACAGACTATTATCTGAATGGTGACAGATTAGGAAAAGGGCAGGTGCAAAGAGACCTGGGTGTCATGGTACATCAGTCATTGAAGGTTGGCATGCAGGTACAGCAGGCGGTTAAGAAAGCAAATGGCATGTTGGCCTTCATAGCGAGGGGATTTGAGTACAGGGGCAGGGAGGTGTTGCTACAATTGTACAGGGCCTTGGTGAGGCCACACCTGGAGTATTGTGTACAGTTTTGGTCTCCTAACCTGAGGAAGGACAGTCTTGCTATTGAGGGAGTGCAGCGAAGGTTCACCAGACTGATTCCCGGGATGGCGGGACTGACCTATCAAGAAAGACTGGATCAACTGGGCTTGTATTCACTGGAGTTCAGAAGAATGAGAGGGGACCTCATAGAAACGTTTAAAATTCTGACGGGGTTGGACAGGTTAGATGCAGGAAGAATGTTCCCAATGTTGGGGAAGTCCAGAACCAGGGGACACAGTCTAAGGATAAGGGGGAAGCCATTTAGGACCGAGATGAGGAGGAATTTCTTCACCCAGAGAGTGGTGAACCTGTGGAATTCTCTACCACAGAAAGTTGTTGAGGCCAATTCACTAAATATATTCAAAAAGGAGCTAGATGAAGTCCTTACTGCTAGGGGAATCAAGGGGTATGGTGAGAAAGCAGGAATGGGGTACTGAAGTTGCATGTTCAGCCATGAACTCATTGAATGGCGGTGCAGGCTAGAAGGGCCGAATGGCCTACTCCTGCACCTATTTTCTATGTTTCTATGTTTCTAATAGAAATAACAATTGGAAGTCAAAATGACACCCAGCAGTTCCTGGCAAATTTTAGGCTCAAATTACAAGTTGGATAGGCAGTCAGACCTAGGACTCTGATCCATATGAGCAGAGTTGCTCATGCTACAAACCACAGAGTGATCCTGAAGTGATTTATGGATGTTAACACACAACCGAGATTTAATGATACAGGTACCTCCTAATAGGCTGACAGCTATTTTCTTTGTAATATATAATGTGCCTGTTAACTGATATACATCCACCCACAGATTGTAAGTGCAGAATAGTGCAGTCTCGTGTCAAAATAATAGCCTGGTTTCCTTAAATTGTTTTATTGGGTAAAAGAAGTTAGGGAGACATTTCAATTTGTTTTCTCCTTGAAACCTCTGTGGAAATCGATTTCCTTGAGGACAGATGAGGTCGTGGAAGACCTGAGACAGTGCGCAATGTAGAAGGCATGTGGAAAGTTATGGGCTTTGGAAGGCTGAACGCTCCTTGCTAAAGGGGATGATTTTAACTCCTGAGCGATATTAACTGCCATTACCTCTTTTACATCCTGCTGAAATGGATGTAAAGAGGTAGTTAGCTGGATGTTAGCAGGTGAAGTTAAGGTGGCTGGGAGGTGCGGTGGGAGGGGTTTAGCAGGGTCTCGCGGATGGGAAGAAGGGGCAGCAGAAGCACAGACTTTCCTTATGGGACCCGAGGGAGCACTCTTGCTCCTCCTGGCCCTACAAAGATAAGTTTTTTTTGGGGGACATCTGCTTCTTCCCTGACAGGTTTTCCTGAGTGGGTTTCCCACGGAGGGCGACCCACTCCATACGCCATTAGGACCCCGATTAGCATTTATTAATCTGGCGGGCGCCTCAGCTGTCCGCAAAAACCACCAGGTTAAACCTGCTGCGTGGTGGAAATGGAATGGCAAATAGAGCCACTCAATTTGAACTCTCATTCCTCCCAGTTTCTGCCAGGTGGAGGGAGTTAAAATCCGCCCAATATTTCCCTGCAATTCTGTTCCTCTATTCAAAGCACCGCAACTGTGTACCATTTTAAAGGGGGTGCAGAACAGGTGGACGTTCATAAGGCTGTTAAAAAGGCATGTGGGATCCTGGCTTATAAATAGAGCAGTGTACAAAGTTATGGCAAAGCTTTATAAATCTCTGGTTAGGCCTCAGTTGGAGTATTGTGCTTAATTCTGGGCACCACATTTTAAGGCTGTCAAAGTCTTGGAGAGGGTGCACAGGAGATTTATTAGAACAGTGCCAGGGATGAGGGACTTTAGTAGTGTGGAGAGATAAGAAAAGCTGAGAGCAGAGACTGTTGTGGGGAGATTTAATAGAGGTATTCAAAATGATATGGGGTTTTGATATAGTAGACAGGGAGAAAAAGTTTCCACTGACAGGAGGGTCAGTAACCAGAGGATATAGATTTAAGATAATTGTCAAAAGAACCAGAAGGGAGATGAGAATTTTTTTAATGTAGCGAGTGGTTATGATCTGGAATGTATTGCTTGAAAGGATGGTGGAAGCAACAACAACAACTTGTATTTATATAGTGCTTTTAACGTAATGAAACGTCCCAAAGCGCTTCACAGGAGTATTATGGGATAAAAACATTTGACACCGAGCCGCATAAGTAGAAATTAGCGCAGGTGAACAAAAGCTTGGTCAAAAAGGCAGGTTTTAAGGAGTGTCTTGAAGGAGGAAAGAGAGGCGGAGAGGTTTAGGCAGGGAGTTCCAAAGCTTGGGGCCCAGGCAACAGAAGGCACGGCCACCAATGGTTGAGTGATTATAATCAGGGATGCTCAAGAGGGCAGAATTAGAGGAGCAGAGGAAGCAAATTCAGTAATAACTTTCAAAAGGGAATTGGATATATACTTGTAAAGGAAACGTTTTCAGAGCTCTGGGGAAAGAGCAGGGGAGCGGAACCAACTGAATGGCTCTTTCAAAGATCTGGCACAAGCACAATGGGCAAATTGGACTAATTATGTGCTGTAAGATTCTATGATAAGTGCCCATTCTTGGAGTGCGAGCCTGAACAGTGAGTACCAGCAGGCTATTCGACTACAGGGAAGACACTTCATTTGAGCCGATGTTCACATTTCACCAATAGTCACAACTGTTAAAAGTCAACCATAGCAGAGGCCACCTAACCCAGCAGAGTCTAAATGTGGGACATTGCCACATTAAAGAATGAAAGAAAGACTTACATTCATATTGTGCCTCTCATAACCTTAGGACTTCCCAAAGTTTCACTGCCAGTGAAGTACATTTGAAGTGTGGTCACTATTGTAATGTAGGAAATATGGGTGCCAATGTTTGCTTACCCATCAAAGTTTAATGATGAAGTTTAAAAAGTTAGACTGCTTGAGTTATATTGTAAATGATGCAGACTGTTCTGCAGCATGCCGCAAGGTTCAGTGCTGGGACCCCAGCTATTTACAATATACATTAATGATTTAGACGAAGGAATTGAATATAATATCTCCAAGTTTGCAGATGACACTAAGCTGTGAGGAGGATGCTAAGAGGCTGCAGGGTGACTTGGACAGGTTAGGATAATGGGCAAATGCATGGCAGATGCAGTATAATATGGATAAATGTGAGGTTATCCACTTTGGTGGCAAAATCAGGAAGGCAGATTATTATCTGAATGGTGACAGATTAGGAAAGGGGGAGGTGCAACGAGACCTGGGTGTCATGGTACATCAGTCATTGAAAGTTGGTATGCAGGTACAGCAGGCAGTAAAGAAAGAAAATGGCATATTGGCCTTCATAGCGAGAGGATTTGAGTATAGGAGCAGGGAGGCCTTACTGCACTTGTACAGGGTCTTGGTGAGACCACACCTTGAGTATTGTGTGCAGTTTTGGTCTCCTAATCGGAGGAAGGACGTGCTTGTTATTGAGGGAGTGCAGCGAAGGTTCACCAGACTAATTCCCGGGATGGCAGGACTGACAGATATGAAGAAAGACTGGATCGGCTAGGCTTATACTCTCTGGAATTTAGAAGAATGAGAGGGGATCTCATAGAAACATATAAAATTATGAAGGGATTGAACAGATTAGATACAGGAAGAATGTTTCGGGTGTTGGGGAAGTCCAGAACCAGGGGTCACAGCCTAAGGATAAGTGGTAAGCCATATAGGACCGAGATGAGGAGAAACGTTTTCACCCAGAGAGTGGTGAACCTGTGGAATTCTCCACCACAGAAAGTTGTTGAGTCCAGTTTGTTGGATATATTCAAGAGGGAGTTAGATGTGGCCCTTACGGATAAAGGGATCAGGGGTATGGAGAGAAGGCGGGAGTGGGGTACTGAAGTTGCATGATCAGCCATGATCATATTGAATGGTGGTGCAGGCTCGAAGGGCCGAATGGCCTGCACCTGCACCTATTTTCTATGTATCTATGTTTTTGAGTCGGAATTTGATGCACCTTAAAACTGCTCATTAAGTTTTTGCATCAATGCAGTGTCAAAAGCCAATGCCATAAGATCATCAATTGAAACAATTTGACTCTAACCCCTATGATGCATGTTGTAGTGGTATGACCTGCCTGCCTTTTGGGCAAGTGGAGCATGGCTTAGCATGGCTGGGGATGGAGAAGGAGGAGAAAAATGGATGTGTTTTGAGCACTTCATTTTACTTTCCTGCCTGTTTTCTCTCCTCTCTCTTTTCCTAAATATGTCAGTACAGTTCCACATATGCCATTTTCCATCTTGTACATCACCAAAGTGGCCATCATTCACGTAGGAGCCTTAACAATGAGGTGTCTAAGGTGTTTTGACATTCAGAGGCATCACAGCTGATCTTGATCACGCCCTTGTCCATACACACACTTCTCCCAGGGGTTGCTCAATAACAATTAGGAGAGAGTGTCCTGGGATGATTTCCCCACCATGTTCTCGGAAAACTTGAGATAATTGTGTCATCTCTATCACTGTCCCAGAGTTCAGTTTACTCCGAACTGACTAGAAATTGACTACGAGATCTTCCTGGCCTGCATGGCTCAGTTGTTCACTGGATCACCTTTGATAAAACATTAGGGGAGCCTAGAGGAGCTCATTTGTTGTTTTTAAATTTTAAAGAATCTGCCTGATGTTCAGAGATATGCAAGTTTTAAAGTTACAGCAGCTGAACAAAAGAAAATGTATGAGTCAGAACTGAGTGCACAAAGAGCCCTTAGGAATAAGTGTGCTGTCATTGTCTTAACAACATGTGGCCCACTTCTAATCTTTTTTGACTGTGGATAGTGGGTGAATTCCAAGAAATAGAGAAGTTGAGCGAGATAATGATAGTGTAAATCTGATGACTGCATCATCATCATCATCATCATCATAGGCGGTCCCTCGTATCGAGGATGACTTGCTGTAGTGTGCACACATATCGCAGTGTGGGCTGGCCCATGCTGCACCAGGGCCCTCGCCTCTCTTGGGCCCCGATCACATCGCTCCACGATCACTTGCCGCTCCTTCACCTCGACCTCGCCGTACCCTCGCTGCGCCTGGTGTACCTGACCATGGTCCAATCACCGACCTGGGTTATGGTGTCGTCCAATCCAGTCGCCCTCTTCCCTACCGTCACCCTCCTGCACCAGCTCGCACTGCTCCCTGAAGTGGTACGCCACCAGACTATATGTATCCATGTATTTTCTTGACTATTGCAAGAAAATTTAAGTCTAGACGTGACTGCAGTAGTGGTGCACAAGCATTTAATGCATTCATATGACATTCCTTTCTCTACTCTTTAAATAGAGGCGTTGACTTATTAAATAGGTTAAAGAATGCATACACTAGCATATGCTAATCACAATTTCTAGACTTGGGATTGGTAGAACACTGCAACTGCAAAAGAAAGAAAAAACTGGCAGTTATATGGGACTTTTCACGACACCTCAAAGCATTTTGCAGCCAATGAAGTTCTTTTGAAGTGTAATCACTATTGTAATGTAGGAAACACAGCAAGTCAATTAGCGCACAACAAGGACCCACAAACAGCAATGAGATAATGACCAGATAATTTGTTTTAGTGATGTCGGTTGAGGTATAAATAATGGCCAGGTCACCAGGGAAAACACCCCTGCTCTTCTTCGAAATAGTGCCATGGAATCTTTTCGTCCATCTGACTCATCTGAAAGATGGCACCTCCGACAGTGCAGAACTCCCTCAGAAGTGCACTGGAGTGTCAGCCTGGATTATGTGCTCCAGTCTTTGGAATGGAACTTGAACCCACAGCCTTCTGACTCCGATGCGAGAGTTGCACCACTGAACCAAGGCTGACATAGCTGGTTTCAGCTTTGAACCAGCAGTAAACTGGCGGACGTGAGAGCCAACCTGATTCCAGAGAGAAACAGTATGAGACTCCCATCGTTTTGGTTTGATGGCACATGAAGTGTAAATCCAGTGCGGTGTCAAACCTGGTTTTGCAAAGCGATTGGGAATTGTCTCCTCTCCATTTTATAAATGTTTAATTTTATAACTGCTAGCAGAGAGCTCAGCATGTGCGCATCCCTCTCCTGCACGGGACAGTTATAGTCCCAGCGAGGCAGGAGTTTGGTCATTTAAACACTGTTCTGGCTGGCTTAAACCTGAACTGTTTTCAGACGTAGCTACACTGTAAACATATCTTTAATGAATGATTTAAAA
The DNA here is from genome assembly GCF_044704955.1 of Pristiophorus japonicus. Taxonomy (NCBI): domain Eukaryota; kingdom Metazoa; phylum Chordata; class Chondrichthyes; family Pristiophoridae; genus Pristiophorus; species Pristiophorus japonicus. The sequence continues at coordinate 486,826,879 of NC_091977.1, forward strand.
AAAAAATGTAGCAAGATACATAAAGTTGTGCAAGCTGTGAGTTTGGTAGCCTTGTAACAGTGTACCAGATTTAGACAAGGTAACACTGGGTGGTGTGCAATGCTTCTCCATATGCTGCAGCCGATTACATTTTTTAGCCATGGCACCATATTGAGGAAATGTTACGGTTTGTGTTTACACTTAATGCAGGCAATAAAAAGGTAAACATGGTGATTGGGCTGTAGAAGTTTACAGTATGGAAGGAGGCCATTTGGCAGCTCATGTCTATTCCTGCTCTTTGCAAGAGCAATCCAGAACTAATCCCACTGCTCCACTCTCTCCCCATAGCCCTGTCCTCAGTTGCTCACTCTTTTAGTAACAATTATAAATTGATGATACTTCACCACTGATTCCCCAAGCAGAGGAAATATTTTTTTCCTAGTCACCCTATCCGAACCTTTGATAATTTTAAAAACCTCGATTATATCTCCTCTTGGCTTTCTCTGCTCCAGTGGAAATAGTCTTTTGAGATACTGTAATGTGAATGATTTAGACCCTGAAATTACATGATGTCAACATTAACCCGTTTGGATTAACAGCTCTGTTAAAATAACAAGCAAAGCAAGTTCACAAGATCATCTGCGACTGCAACCCTGAGCACCCTGCTGCCTGCTACCTCAGTTCTCTGTACCACTCCTACTCTGAGCTCTGTCTTTAGTTTTTTACACAGTTTCAGTGAAGCTCAATGTAAGCTAGAGGAACAGCACTATGGGGGTGACATTGGTGTGCGGTGCGTCCATTTTACGAGTGCAAAGCATGCCAATTTAGCAGTGGGACAGCTTGCGCTCGATCTATCCAGGCGTTGGTCCCACTGCTAAATTGATTTGGACCATTTTTCGGGGCATCTCCTTCTGTTTGTCTCACTGCATTCAAGCTGCACTGAGACAAGACCATGAAGCGTGCCTCCATATTCAGTGACTCAAATCAGTCCAGATTGAACTGCATGCTATTGCTTCTCCTACGTAACACTGTGAACAGGCATTTCATTCATTATTATGGAGAGACACTGCTCACAATTTGGAACATTTATAGGAATTTATGACAGTGAATACTTAATAAATATATTACTAATAGAGACTCAATTTCTTTAACCCTTAGGGACAGAAATTTAGGTGCGCTAGCATGAGTTTTTAGCTGGTACTTAGTGCTGGAACTCAAAGTCCTACAGGAAATGGATCATAATGGGACAGGCCTTAGACTCAAAGCCAGGCTGACTGGCTGAAAATGGGTCGGAAGGCCCGCCCGCCACTGCCAATCAATATGGTGACGTCACAGCGCGTGTGCGTCATCACGCTATCTCCCCTCCGTTACAAGGGAGAGATTTTGGCTATTTTTTTAACTTTGGCCACTCGAGAGGTGCCAGGCTATCCCTTGGTGGCCCGGCTGAACCTGGGGTCAGTATTTTGCCGGCCGATTGGCAAGTTGTCCAGCAAAAATTCTTGAACTGCGGCTGAGGCAGTGGGCCCTTCCTTTCCCTTCCCATGCTGTTGGCCCCACAGTCACTCTGCAGAGGTGCACCGACAGAGAAACTTATCAGGGACACCGCGCGACAGGGGATCCATGGAGTGAGGTGAAAATTACTAGGTAAGTATTTTTATTGTTTTATTAATTTTACTGGCGGTGGTACCACTTGGGCGATATGGGGTCCAAGCTAAAAAATCGCGGACCTGAATTTAGATCTGGTTGACCTGTTGACCCTAAAGCGGCGGCCACTCGATTTTTCAGAATGACCGCCGCAAACGGGCACTAACGGGTCTCTTTGAGACCCTGAACTTTGGCCCCTTAGTCTTTGAAATTATACTGAAATATCAGAGCACAAACACGTGCTGAGTGAAATTCCTTAGTTCACTATTTTAACAGTAGCATTCATGAGTTTATGTTAAACAGTTTAGCATCGCCATTTAAATCAACAATGGAATTCACATGAACATGTTAAGTAGTTATTTAATGGTGCTGAAATTCCGATGTCGCGGGTCGTGCGAAGTTTCTACGGACCCGGGAAGGCATCGGAAAAGCCGTTTTTCAGCACGCAATGCACATGCGCTGAAAACCGGCTTTTCCGAACTGTTAAGTTTTTGGCTTGACAGATCCAATGCATATTGGGAGCGAGGACACTTACAGGGCAAGATTTTCGCTATTAACGAATATCTTGCCCAGCAAATGTCCTTAAAAATCTTGTGCCTGAAAAAGCAGGCATGTAGCCTACTTTTACAGGCACAAGTGTTTAAAAATACACAAAAACATTTTAAAATAAAGTTATAAAAACACATTTTATTGTTAACAACCCTTCCCACTGCGGTAAGTTTATTTTAAGGCATAATTAAAAAAACTTTCCTGTAGTACTCTAGCTGTGGCCTAACTAGTGTTTTATACAGTTCAAAGCATAACCTCCCTGCTCGTGTATTCTATGCCTCGGCTAATAAAGGCATGTATTCTGTATGTCTTCTTAACCACCTTAATAATATGAACATATGCTCTTCCTCCACTGTGGGCGGTTTTGGGCCAGGGATTCTCAGGAGTCGGTGGGGATGTTGCACCTTGTCAAAGAGGCTTTGAGGATGTCTTCGAAGCGTTTACTCTGCCACCTGGGGCTCGCTTTCCGTGTCGAAGCTCCACGTAGAGCACTTGCTTTGGGAGTCTTGTGTCAGGCATCACCACTGTGCTCGCTGACCTACGTTGGCTCCCGGTTAAGCAACCCCTCAATTTCAAAATTCTTATCCTTGTATTCAAATCCCTCCATGGCCTCACCCCTCCCTATCTCTTTAATCTCCTCCACCCCACAACCCCCCAAGCTATCTGCACTCTTCTAATTCTGCCCTCTTGAGCAATTCTGATGATAATCACTCAATCTTGATGGCCGGGTCTTCTGTTGCCTCGGCCCGAAGCTCTGGAAATCCCTCCCTAAACCTCTCTGCCTCTCTACCTCCCTTTCCTCTTTGAAGACGTTCCTTAAAACCTACCTCTTTGACCAAGCTTTTGGCCACCTGCTCTAATTTCTCCTTATGTGGCTCCTTTTTTAATCTCATAATATTCCTGTGAAGCGTCTTAGACCTTTCACTACGTTAAAGGCGCTATATAAATACAAGTTGATGTTGTTGTGCCATTGGTGTCTTCTTGCAGGTCAGACTGTCTTCCCCAGCCACTCCACCAGCTGCTCTAGTCAAAATGCTCCTCCCCTTTAAGAGGTGCAGGCTGGCTTTAAGTAGTGCAGGCTAGCTCTAAGCAGTGCTAGCCTCGCAAGAACCTGGAACCCCTGCTGAGGCATGCAGCCACTCAAGCACATTTAACTTTGGGCTGCAATCATTTAAATTAGCACGAAGTTTGCTTGCTGCCTGCATCGGACTCAACGGACAAGGACTAATTGCGCATCACAATACCCATGCCTGGCTTTCAGGGGTTTATCGAATTTAACCCCTTTTAACTTTATAAAGACTATAATTTGATGCCAGTGATGAATGATGAGGATCATCAGGATTTTCTGATTTTACTTTGCCAAGGATGCCCATGCCAAAAACTGTCTTTTTCTTGTTTAAAACTCCGATGCTATGCACATCAGGCCCGAAATTTGGTACGGCTGGAAAGCTGGTGCTCCCCCCACCTTTTTGTGGCCATTAGCACCAACATTTTTCGTGGCTGGGACACCTCATATTCAGCTCCAAAAGTGAACAAATGGGTTCCTTAAGGAGCCAGGGTTTGCAGCAAGGCCCCTGGGGGAAGGAGGTTGGAAGGATGGCTGGTGTAAGAGGTGCAAGGAGAGCCAACAGGTTCACTGATATGGAGCTGGAGACACTGATGGACGGTGTGGAGGACAGAAGAATACTGTTTCCTGACGCGGGGAGACCTGGCAGACCGCTAGTACATAATGCATGGAGGGAGATTGCAGGGCAGGTGTCAGGCACCTTCATATATGTGAGGACGCACCCTCCCAGGAGGGTGCTGGCCAGTCTGCACCCAGCCCTTCCAGGGTGGCGATGAGTCGACGTCTCCTAGCTCTGGGGCGATGGGGATCTTCCTCCTCCTCCTCCTCCTCCTCCTCAGGTGGTACTGCTGGCTCGACCTCCAGCGGCTGTCCCCTCATGGTGGCCAGGTTGTGCAGCATGCAGCAGACTACGACGATTATGAAGACCCATTGAGGAGAGTACTGCAAGGTGCCACCAGAGCGGTCCTGGCACCAGAATCTCTGCTTAAGGATGCCTGTGCACTGCTCGATGATGCCCCTGGTGGCACAATGAGCATCATTGTAGGCATGCTCTGTCTTCCGCAGTGGAGTGAGCAGCCACTTGTCCCCAAGCAGCCAACCGCAATCCTGATTTGGGCCGGTCAAGACGGCGGGCACACTGGTCTGGCTGCTGTCTCCCTCGCCTGCTGCCTCTCTGCACGGTGTTGACACCAATGCCTTCTCATGCATGCCGCCTTGCTTCTGAGTAGGTGTACCAGGTGTCGCCCTCCCACCTACCTCCCATCCTCGGGGTGAACCCTGCCAAACATGTCTCTGCAGCCCACAGGACTCCGTTAAAAAGTCAGACCTGAAAGTTGTACAAAAGTATGCACAAACCTCTGAGCAGCACTCAGTAGGTTGAATGGAGCCAAAACAATTAATAAAACTGTATGATAAGATAAATACAGCGGATGCTGGAATCTGAAATAAAAACTCTAATTAATAAAACTATTTCCCTACCAAAGGGCCCCGATCGCGGCAAACCTTCAGCGGTGTTGCGTTCGAGCACCGACTCGAATACCCTTGCGGGGGCATTGCCTGAAGAACTCCTACCTTTTTGTTGTTAAATCCCTGTCCTGGCTACTTTTCAGCGGCCTGCACTCTGCAGACCTCAATGCTGGAAACTTACCTTTACAGCAGCTTCACCGCGTCATTTCTGGCGGAAGTGTGCACCGCTCAAATCCCCCCCCCCCCCCCACTCCCCGAGCTGAATATGGCTTGGGGAGGGAAAAGTACCCGACTGCGGCGGCTGATCAATTTATTTTGATCGGCCGCCCAAACCCCGCGGTAGCCTTCCCTTTGGGGACGGTGAATTTCGGCCCCGTCATGTTCACCGTCTTAAAATTCAATCCGTCCATGGCCTCAGCCTTCCCTGTCTCTGTAATCTCCTCCACTGGAGGCGGTGTTGTATCTCCTCATCAATGCCTGCTCTTGTTGATAGGAGGCTCCCGAGATGGGAGAAGTGGTCCACGTTGTCCAGGGACACGCCGTGGATCTTGATGTTTGGGGGGCAGTGCTGTGCGGCGAGGACGCCTGAGGAAAAGAGTGTTTGAAGATCAGTCCCTCAAAACTGTCACCAAGCTCATGGTCTACAGGGCTGTAGCAATACCCACCCTCCTGTATGGTTCAGAGACGTGGACCATGTACAGTAGCCACCTCAAGTCGCTGGAGAAATACCACCAGCGGTGTCTCCGCAAGATCCTGCAAATTCCCTGGGAGGACAGACACAAAAACATTAGCGCCCTCGTCCAGGCCAACATCCCAGCATTGAAGCACTGACCACACTTGATCAGCTTCGCTGGACAGGCCACATAGTCTGCATGCCAGACACAAGACTCCCAAAGCAAGCGCTCTACTCTGAACTCGTCCACGGCAAACGAACCAAAGGCGGGCAGAGGAAATGTTACAAGGACACCCTTAAAGCCTCCCTGAAAAAGTGCGACATCCCCACTGACACCTGGGAGTCCTTGGCCATAGACCGCCCTAAGTGGAGGAAGTGCATTGGGGAGGGCACTGAGCTCCTCGAGTATTGTCGCCGAGAGCATACAGAAATCAAGCGCAGGCAGCGGAAGGAGCGTGCGGCAAACCAGGCTCCCTGCCCACCCCTTCCCTCAATGACTATCTGTCCGACCTGTGACCGAGACTGTGGTTGTCGTATTGGACTGTACAGCCACCTAAGAACTCATGCTAAGAGTGGAAGCAAGTCTTCCTCGATTCCGAGGGACTGCCTATGATGAATCTCCTCCAACCCTACAACCCTCCAAGATATCTGTGCTCCTCCAATTCTTGCCTCTTGAGCAACCCCAGTTTTAATCGCTCCACCATTGGCGGGCATTCCTTCAGTTGGAAAGACCCTAAGCTCTGGAATTCCCTTTCTAAACCTTTCCATCTCTATCTCGCTTTCCTCCTTTGAAGCACTCCTTTAAAACTTTTGGTCATCTGCCCTAATATCTTATGTGGCTCAGTGTCAATTTTTTTTTGGCGCTACTGTGAAATGCCACAGAAGGCTTTACTCCGTTAAAGATGCTATATAAATACAATAATAACAGAAAATGCTGGAAATACTCAGCAGGTCAGGCAGCATCTGTGAAGAGAGAAACAGAGTTCACATTTCAGGTCGATGACCTTTTGTGAGAACAGCTGTTTCTCTCTCCATAGATGCTGCCTTCCCTGCTCAGTATTTCCAGTATTTTCTGCTTTTATTTTAGATTTCCAGCACCCGCAGTATTTTGCTTTCCTATTTAAATACAAGTTGTTGTTGCTGAAATACTAGGGCTATTTTCAGCACAGAGTTGTATAAGCTGGTAACTCATTAAAATTAGCCGGCACAGAGAGGCAAGAGCCTCTTTGAGCCTGCTGGCAATCCGTGAATTAAAGTTACTGCAGTTTTAAGATCACGAGTGGAAATACCAAGTCACGGCCAATTCTGAGACAACTTTTGCAGAATGAGCAAACGCAAAACTTAATAAAAAGTGCTGGCATCAGGGCCCTGTTCTTTTTAATAAACCTTACAAATGTTTTAATAAGAAGGATGAGGACTCTTTATATAAAAGATTATATGGCTACCAATAAGAAATGTACGTTTTTATAACTGCCTCGGTTTTGCGACAGTCCCTGTCTTTCCCCTAGATCTACTTCTGCCTGAGCAATGTTTTGTGAGCAGTAGGATTATTTTTGTCCGCTGATGTATTAATGGAATTTTTGCTGTGAGCAAATGTACCTCACATATATGCAACTGTGGAAATCTGTTCCAGACAGTTTAGTAACTAATTTCAAAAATGGATTCATCCTACTGTTACAAGATCGCCCTAAGTGGAGGAAGTGCATTCGGGAGGGCACTGAACACCTCGAGTCTCATTGCCGAGAGCATGCAGAAATCAAGCGCAGGCAGCGGAAAGAGCGTGCGGCAAATCAGTCCCATGCATTCTTTCCACGCATCCTTTCCCTCAACGACTATCTGTCCTAACTGTGACACGGACGGTGGTTTTCGTATTGGACTGTTCCGTCACCTAAGAACTAATTTTTAGAGTGGAAGCGTCTTCCTCGATTCCGAGGGACTGCCTATGACGATGATGATGGGTTCTTTTGCCAATTATTTTAAAGCTAGGAAACATCTTCAGTTTCTGAAGAGATCAACTAGGGATGGGCAAAACATGATGTGCTTGCCAACGACACCACATCCTGAGAATGAATTAAAACATCTATTATACTTGTTGCAAATTTTGCAATCCTTATTTACTTCAGTAGTTTGAATGACCTGGAATTTGTAATCAGCGGCAAAGGATTGGCCCTCGCTGTTCTCTACATTTATAGCTGGCCACAGGCATTTTGTGGACTTTTGAGCGGCAACTTGCTGTAATTGATTGTCTGATCCTGCAAGGCATTTGGGGCGTGTATGAGTAGGGCAAGCAACAGCGTGGTTCTTTAACCAATCAGATTGAAAAATCCTCACTGAGACACTATGGCCGAGAAATTTATCACGGACGGTATTGGATCTGCCGCCCATTATACGCAGTGCCTGATATTCAGTTGCGTTGCCTGCAGTGGAGCTGAATGTCAGGCTGCTGATCTGATACCGCCTGTTTTGTTCCACCGTCCAAGACGAATTTCTAACCCACAGAGTCTAAACCAGGAAATATAAATTAGAATATTTAATTCATTGTAAAATCATGTACAGAAAGCAAAATAAAGAGAACGGAAGAAAGATTGGATTAAGAGAGAGATAAAAGAGACATAGAAAAAGTTAAAAAAATAAATTTTAATTGTTAATTATTTTTAAATCTCCAACAATAATTAAATTCTGAAGGAATTAGATTCTACACATAAAATAACATTTTCAGTCCCAGAGAGGTTGTTTGATTGTAATTAAGACTATCATGCTGTTCAAAATTTACTTACATCTGAATGCACCAGCCCTAACTTTTTCTGGAGTTTTTAATGGGTAACGAGTGGGCAACTTCACACTCTTACATGAATTTCAATGCTGAGTCTATCGGTGAGGTACTGGTGGAGCAAAGATTTTGGAGAAGCTGGGCAAATCGGACAGCAACTTCCAGATTTCTGCATTTAGCTGAACATGTGCGGACTCTGGAAGTTGCTGTCTGATTTACTCCATGACAGCAGTGAGCGCTGTTAGCCTCACCGTTAGTCTTAAAATCCGGGTCATAAGTTTCTAATGATGACGTGGATAAGAGGACTTGAATGTAGAGTTTAAAAAAATTTGTTTTCAATATTTTGACTTTTTAAAATCTTTTTTTCTGCAAATAGTGATATAAAAACATGTTTTTGTTGCCCCCATTGAACATTAAGTACTGCTGAGGAGCCTTTTAAATAACTACCTGGGCTAGTGTATGGTAGGAGAGGCTGGAGTTACTTTAGTCTAAATTGTAATTATTTGCTTTTAACTTTTTATGAGCATTCAAGAGTTGCCAGAGTTGAACCATTCAGCAGCTATTTTCCTGTGTCTGACCCATCAATAGTGCTTGATAAATGAAGAATGCAACCAGTCAAATCTTCTAAGACTTTTTTTTTCCAGTCAATACAAAAAGTCAGATTTTCAAAACTCTCCGCCACTTGGAATGCAGAGAAAGGAGCCAGAAGAAAGAAGTTTATTAAAAGTTTCATAACTTTAGGGGATAAAGATGGGGAAAGATGGTAGAAAAGGTAGAAGAAAGTAACATTAAAAAATAATTAAAACGTTGGATGGATAGAGTCATTAAAATAGGGGCAGCAGGGTGAGCAGCACTAAGTTCAAATGTTGTTAAATGCGTATTTTAGTTTGATAAGGTTAATATCGACAGTACTTTATAGGAACATTAGGAACAGAAGTCGGCCATTCAGCACATTGGGCCTGCTCTGCCATTCAATTAGGTTATGGCTGATCTGCATCTCAACTCATTTTGCTGCCTTTGCTCCATTTCCCTTAATACTCATATGTAATAAAAATCTGTCTATCTCATGATACACGACTAGTTTATTTCTGTAATCCAAGTGTTATTGTCAGGATCATAGTGCGTGAGCTAAAATAAAATGAGACAAGAATTCCCTTGAGTCTGTTAGCCTGCAATAATTATACATTGAAACTACTCTACCTAAATGTAGATAACAGTCAGAGGTTTTTTAAAATGACAGTGCAGCTAAGAAGTTAGGGGCTGGATTTTCGGCTGATTTGCACCCCATTTAGCGCCTTGGGGCGTGTAAATGCTTTTTTGGGCGTGAACTGAGGCGCACAAGATTTTACGCCTGGGCGGAACTTTTGCCAATGGTTTTGCGGCGTCTCTAAAACTTATCGCCCCGCCGCTGTTTTGACTGTTTGGATGACTTAAATCATCGTGGATATGCTGCGCTAGCACCCCAGGTGGAACTTGCGAGCATTTCGCCCGATTTAGCGTCCGCCCGAGAACCCGCCCAGAAAAACTGACGGACCCAGGGTGCATCAGGTGCTACCAGTGCCATGTTGAAACCGGAGGAGAAAGTCATAGTTGTCAGTGATTAACAACATTGGGAGAAAAACACTGTGTTACTGCATACTTTTAATTGTGAAGTTTATGTTGGTTTCTAATTTGTTTTATAAAGGACATTTTAAATAAAGAGGGTCATGCTAGGTCAGGAGTCAGTAATCCTGGCTACTATATTCATATGGCTTCGAGCTGGAAGAAGGCTTATTGTTGATCATTTGCAATATAATCGAAGAGCTCGCAGACATATGGGGAGGAGGCCTTACCCCCCCCTCCATGAGTTTACAGGGAACATTGCTCATATCTCCAGCTCTCTGAGGCACAGTGCGATAGAAGGTTGCGCTTCCGAAAAGAGGTGGTCACAGAGATATGCCAGGCAGACCTACAGCCTACCAGCAGGACTGCACTGCCCGTCAAGGTGAAGGTGACTGTGGCACTTGCCTTCTATGCCTCCGGCTCCTTTCAGGCATCAGCGGGGGACATTTGCTCTATCTCGCAGCACGCTGAACATTGCTACAGCTGCCAGATGACAAATGCACACACGCAGAATGGACTTCATAAACTTCCCAATGACCAAGGAGATCCAAAATGAGAGGGTTGTAGGTTTTGGGTGATTTGCTGGCTTTCCCAAGATTCAGGGTGCCCTTGACTGTATGCACATTGCCCTGCGAGCACCTTTACTCAATCCAGACATTTACCGAAACCGAAAGGGATTCCACTCCATGAACGTACAGATCGGCTGCGACCATACTCAGTGCATCATGGCAGTCAATGCCCAATATCCGTGATGCTTTTAGCTTACGTGAGAGCAGTATCTCACGCATGTTCCAGCGTCAACTACAGGGTCAGAGCTGGATTCTCGGGGACAAAGGTCACGGCCTTGCCACTTGGCTCATGACCCCCTCCATATGCTCCCTAGTCCTAGAATCCCTAACCAATGAATATAGTTTCTCTCTACTCTATCTGTTCCCCTTAATATCTTGAAAACTTGGATCAAGTCACCTTCTAAATTCGAGTGAATACAATCCTAATTTGTGTAATCTCTCCTCGTAATTTAACCCCTGGAGTATGGGTATCATTCTGGTAAACCTACGCTGCACTCCCTCCAGGGCCAATACTTCTTCCTAAGGTGTGGTGCCATAACTGCTCACAGTACTCCTGCTGTTGTCTAACCAGGGCTTTGTATAGCTGCAGTATACCTTCTAGCCCCTTGCATTCTATATAGCTTGTTTTCTATATTCTCAAGCAAACCTGTTTCCCACCCCGCGATTGGTGTCCCTGACCCCCGTGATCTGATCTCTTCCCCCCCGCCTCCCCTCCCCCCCCCCCCCCCCCACTTCCACAATCTCCTCACCCGACTTTTCATCCACAATCTTCACACCTGACCCTCCATCCACGGTACCTCCTGACCCTCCATCCACAATGTGTCCAAAGCTACCATCCCCCTTCCCTCCTCTCCACTCCCCAGCTATGGCATACTAGCACAGACTTTCCTGCCCGACAGACAGCTAGCGAGTCTCTCAATCTGGTTGGCTGCTGGCTGGAAAACTGAGAAAAATAATTAAATGAGGTCTGTGTTACCCATTTTTTTGGAGCAGGCTGCTTTTTTTGGCCTAAGTTTAAAAATCACAGTTACGATTTTTTTAGGTATGTTTTTTTTCAGCCAGAGGGGGCGTAACCTGCCAACCTGTGTAAATTCTGGCCATTTAGGGAAGTTTGGCCAGCTGAGAGTTACTCCAGTTCTTCTTAGGTCAGCGAATGTGACCTCTGCAAAAAAAACCTTCTGGAGAATTAAGGAAATTGGCGCAGGTAAGTGCAACAGATGCCCGGACAGCAGCAGCAGGAGACGTAAGTGAGAGGGGGAAAGGGGGTGGCGGGGGGAAGCCTTTCAGGTATAGTTAGATGCGGGGATTGGGAGGGGAGAGGCCATTTGGCCAGGGCTAGGGACGGGGGAGCGGATGGGGAGGCCGTTCGGCCTGAACTAGGGGCTGCGGAGCGGACTGGGAGGCCACTTGGCCAGGGCTACGGGCAGGGGAGCGGGACCGGCAAGACACTCGGAACTAGGGGCAGTCGGGGGAGCAGGACTGGCAAGGCACTCGGGGCTAGGGGCGAGGGAGTGGACCGGCAAGCCCTTCGGCCAGGGCTACGGGCGGTGGAGCGGACCGGCAAGGCATTCGGGGCTAGGGGCGGGGGAGCGGGAGCGGATGCCCTTCGGTCAGGGCTAGGGGCGGTGGAGCAAACCCTCAGGTCACTTGGTTGGGGGAGGGGTGGAGTGGACTGGCAGATCACTTGATTGGAAGAGTTAGGGGGGTGGAGCAGACCGGCAGGTCACTTGGTTGGGGGAATGGACTGGCAGGTCACTCGGTTAGGGGTGGCGGAGTGGACTGGAAGGCCCTTTGGCCTGGGATAGGGGCGGGGATCGCACCGGCATGGCGGGAGGCGGGAGGCGGGGGGGGGAGGGACTTTAATAATTGGAGGTAAGTTGCTGCAATGTATTTTAATGTGTTGCGAGCTGGCTGTATGTTTCACTTTGCAGCCTCAGCCCGCATTGTGTTACCGTGGCAACCCGATCTTTTTGGCGCAGATCAAGGCTCCACCCCCAAAACTAAAGGACAGGTTAGACTACGCCAAAATGAAGAAATCAAAGAGGAAACTTAGAACATTTTTTTTTGGCATACCTGGGGCCCCCAAAAAACGGGCGTAACTCTTCAAGTATGCCCAAAAAAAGCTTTGGGGAAAATTGAGCCCAACATCTAATCTGAAAGATGCATGGCTGGCTGCAGCTGGGAAACAGATTTCATAAATGGTAATAGTTCATGCCGTTAATTTTGGCGGGACCTGAGGGAAATCCATTCTTCTTGGTTCCCCGTAAAACTGCCTCCCCACCTCCCAGTAAATATCGGGGACATAATGTTTTCTGGAACCCCTCTATAAACTCAAAGTTCTTTTTTAATAAGCTCTCTTACAAATGTTAATTTTTAAACATGTCCCAGAAATGGTTGTCTGTTTGTGTGTAAACCTCTCTACCTTTCTACCTCTCTTTCCTCCTCTAAGACACTCCTTAAAACATACTTCTTTGACCAAGTTTTTGTTCATGTGCCCAATTGTCTCCTAACGTGGCTCATTTTGTTTGATAACGCTCCTATGAAGTGTCTTGGGAGGTTTTACTACATTAAAGGCGCTATATAAATGCAAGTTTATATGTGAAAGCTTGTGATTAATGCTATGTGGTGCTTAGTGAACTTAAGTAAACAGTTGCGTAAATCAGAGGAAATCAGTCCTGTAGGGTTTTCTCGTATTTTTCTTTCAGTGCTGTGGAACATCTGATTGAGAGACTTGGCTGTATTTGAAGAACTTGATTTAAAACAGATGGACGAGAACATCATTCATTCTCGCTTTGTGAATAGATGGCCCAGCAGCATGGTGTTCTGCAAACTTATTGGCAAAATAATACAGCATTGTATTAATGAGCGGAAAATATGCTTCGTTTAAATGTAGGGGGTGACTGCCCTGAATGTGTTTTGTAGCATCTTCCAGTTCCACAACTGAAATGAAAATCAGTAAACTTGGGGGATGTGGGTTATGGTGGTGGCGGTGGGATGGTGAAGCAGAGTCTCTGTTTTAAAACTTCTTTGCACAGCTCCAGTGTTTTGTGAAGTTCTTTTCTTGAAATTTCCTTCTCTCTGGTAGTACTGACTCATGATGACGCAGAGTTCCGTGGCTTCCAGCAGCTTTTGGATACCTTGTCCATGTGTTCATTCTTCTTGTGTCAGCTCAAACAGCGAGTGTTGGCCGACTTCCCCATCGCGGGGGAGTGTTACAACCAAGCCCAATTGTTCTTGCCAAAAATCTGCTTCCAGTCAAGTCATTTGATCATGAATAGGAATGAGAATACTGGCCGATAACCTGCCTCCCCCTTCCCAAGTCCAGGAGTGCCGAGGCCAGCCACAGTAACCCTACCACTGTCGAGCCTGAGATCAGCTAACAACTGATTAGAGCTTGGACCTGCGACCTTCTTGGTCTGTATAGCTCAGGCACTCACTAGATACAGATTTACCAATGAGCCGAGGCAAGGCTTGCATTGGGTTTTACTGTGGTGCAGTGGGTGAAGGCAGCGTCTATTGTGGGACTATGCCAGGCAGACTGGTATGCCCTAGGTCGACTCATTTGTGATGAGTTACTCAATAGTCTAGGCAGCAGTTGGGATGTCACAGTTGACCTCAGCGCCCTGAAAATCTGTCATGCTCTTCAGTTGTCCCCGGCTGAAAAGTGTGTGGGTGTGTGCGCGTGCACGTGCACCAATTCCTCTGAGTCTGGACTCTAAAATGACGAGGGGACAAAACTAAGGAGCCTCCACCCCACGAAAAATTGAATCCAACAGCTTAATAAAAATGTGCGTATACAACATAAATGATGATTGGGAGAGAGATATGATTTATGTCCCATGCATGGGATGACCTAAGCACTCCTTTAGTGCTTTATCACTCACAACATGCAAGAAATAAACAAATACGTTTGGTGTTATCTGATGGTGAAGTTTTCTCGATGAAGTCTGTTATGCGCTGTAAGCAGAAATAAACGATGGTTAGGACCACCCAACAAGATGCAGTGCAAGATCTGGGAGCTCTGTTGACTTATCACTCAAAGCATAATGGGACTGTGGAATGAATTATGAGGGCAGGCCATCAAACCAATGGCCTGAAAGGCCTCAAACAGCGTTTGCCTTGAACATCGGAACAAGAGTAGGCCATTCAGACCCTTGAGCCTGCTCCACCATTCAGTTAGTACATGGCTGATCTGTACCTCAATCCCGTTATCCCATCTTTGCTGCATATCCTTTGATATCCCGACTTAACAAAAATCTATGTATCTTAGTCTTAAAAGCATCAGTTTTCCCAATATCCACAGCCTTTAAGGGGAGAGAATTCCAGATTTCTATTACCCTTTGTGTGGAAAAAGTGCATCCTAATGTTGTTCCTGAATGGTCTGGCTCTAATCTTAAGATTATGTTCCTTTGTTCTTGATTCCTTGACCAGAGGAAATAGCTTCTCCATATCTACCCTATCAAATCCTTTCACCATTTTAAACACTTTGATTAGATCATCCCTCAGTCACCCATACTGAAGGGAATACAAGCCAAGTTTATGCAACCTGTCCTCAAAACTTAACCTTCTAAGTCTTAACTTTCTGTAATTCTGGTGACAGCTTGTTGACCCTGGTGATGGCCGTATTCTTCTTTAGGGTTCTTTATAATCCATGATCGAATGAAAAAGGGAATAAAAGAATAACTCTCGAAGTTTCAAAAATATCGGTCAGCTGGCAGTTTGACTCTACAGTTTACCTCTGATAATTCAAAGTCATTCTTTGCGATAAAAAAATTTGAACGAAACAACAAAAATAACACCACAAAATAGGAATTCAGCATTTGGGCCTTGAACATAATGGTGGTTTTTTTTTATTCGTTCCTCGGATGTAGGCATCGCTGACAAGGCCAGAATTTATTGCCCATCCCTAATTGTCCTTGAGAAGGTGGTGGTGAACTGCTGCAGTCTTTGTGGTGAAGGCACTCCCATAGTGCTGTTAGGGAGCGAGTTCCAATGACGATGAAGGAACGGCGATATATTTCCAAGTCAGGATGGTGTGTGACTTGGAGGGGAACTTGCAGGTGACGGTGTTCCCATGTGCCTGCTGCCCTTGTCCTTCTAGGTGGTAGAAGTCATGGGTTTGGGAGGTGATGTTGAAGAAGCCGTGGTGAGTTGCTGCAGTGCATCTTATAGATGGTATACACTGCAGCCATGGTGCACCGGTGGTGAAGAGAGTGAATGCTTAAGGTGGTGGATGGGGTGCCAATCAAGCAGGCTGCTTTGTCCTGGATGGTGTTGAGTTTCTTGAGTGTTGTTGGAGCTGCACTCATCCTTTCAAGTGGAGAGTATTCCATCACACTCCTGACTTGTGCCTTGTAGATGGTGGAAAGGCTTTGGGGAGTCAAAGGTAAGACACTGGCCAAAGAATACCCAGCCTCTGACCTGCTCTTGTGACCATAATACTTATGTGCTAGTCCAGTTAAGTTTCTAGACAATGGTGACCCTCAGGATGTTGATGGTGGGGATTCAGTGATGGTAATGCATTTGAATGTAAATGGGTGGTGGTTCGATTCTCACTTGTTGGAGATGGTCATTGCCTGGCACTTATGTGGTGTGAATGTTACTTGCCACTTAATCAGCCCAAGCCTGACTGTCGCCCAGGAATCAAATGACCTGTCTGACAGAGCTGATGAATGAGGTTCAGTTGCACTGTGCTCCGCTATGTAAGGGAGCTTCATGTACACATTCTCAGCTATTAGCTTCTGGAACTGCTCATGTGTGTATATGGCACAGAGAATAGTATATCATTAGTTTCTATTATGTTGAAATGGTAGCAGTTTTTAAACTGTGGACCAATATTTCTATCTTAAGTGAATTCTTATTAATCTATGGAGAGACTAATTGAATCATAAACAGTTCAGTGAATGACTCAGCTCCAATATCACTTGTAGGACTACAGGACTAGAAGTGGATGTCTTTTTTAAAATGGTTTCCTTGTGGGTGAGGAGGGGCAGGTGTGGTCCTCCAGGCCTCACAATGAACCCTTGGGTAGCCCCTGTCTCGGGATTCAACTAATTAACAGGGGTTAAACTAATATGGCAGGGGGTTGGGAACCTATGCAGGGAGTCAGAGGAAAGTAGAATGGGGGCAGAAGCAAAAGATAGAAAGAAGAAAAGTAAAAGTGGAGGACAGAGAAACCCAGGCAAAAAGCAGAAAGTGTCACATTACAGCAAAGGGGCAAAGGGTGTTAAAAAGACAAGCCTGAAGGCTCTGTGCCTCAATGCGAGGAGTATTCGGAATAAGGTGGACGAATTAACTGCGCAGATAGCAGTTAATGGATATGATGTAATTGGCATCACAGAGACATGGCTCCTGAGTGACCAAGGCTGGGAACTCAACATCCAGGGGTATTCACCATTTAGGAAGGATAGACAGAAAGGAAAAGGAAGTGGGGTGGCGTTGCTGGTTAAAGAGGAAATTAATGCAATAGTAAGGAAGGACATTAGCTTGGATGATGTGGAATCTGTATGGGTGGAGCTACGGAATACCAAAGGGCAGAAAACGCTCGTGGGAGTTGTGTACAGACCACCAAACAGTGGTAATGAGGATGGGGACAGCATCAAACAAGAAATTAGGGATGTGTGCAATAAAGGTACAGCAGTTATCATGGGCGACTTTAATCTACATATTGACTGGGCGAACCAAAATGGTAGCAATGCGGTATAGGAGGATTTCCTGGAGTGTATTAGGGATGGTTTTCTAGACCAATATGTCGAGGAACCAACTAGAGGGCTGGCCATCCTAGACTGGGTGATGTATAATGAGAAAGGACTAATTAGCAATCTTGTTGTGCGAGGCCCCTTGGGGAAGAGTGACCATAATATGGTAGAATTCTTTATTAAGATGGAGAGTGAGACAGTTAATTCAGAGACTAGCGTGCTGAACTTAAGGAAACGTAACTTCGATGCTATGAGAAGTGAATTGGCTAGAATAGACTGGCGAGTGATACTTAAAGGGTTGACGGTGGATAGGTAATGGCAAACATTTAAAGATCACATGGATGAACTTCAACAATTGTACATCCCTGTCTGGAGTAAAAATAAAACGTGGAAGGTGGCTGAACCGTGGCTAACAATGGAAATTAAGGATCGTGTTAAATCCAAGGAAGAGGCATATAAATTGGCCAGAAAAAGCAGCAAACCTAAGGACTGGAAGAATTTTTAATGCAGCAGAGGAGGACAAAGGGTTTAATTAGGAGGGGGAAAATAGAGTATGAGAGGAAGCTTGCTGGGAACATAAAAACTGACTGCAAAAGCTTTTGCAGCTATGTGAAGAGAAAAAGATTAGTGAAAACAAACTTGGGTCCCTTGCAGTCAGATTCAGGTGAATTTATAATGGGGAACAAAGAAATGGCGGACCAGTTAAACAAATACTTTGGTTCTGTTTTCACGAAGGAATGCGCAAATAACCTTCCGGAAATACGAGGCGACCGAGGGTCTAGTGAGAAGGAGGAATTGAAGGAAATCCTTAAAAAGTGGGAAATTGTGTAAGGGAAATTGATGGGATTGAAGGCCGATAAATCCCCGGGGCCTAATAGTCTCCATCCCAGAGAACTTAAGGAAGTGGCCCGAGAAATAGTAGATGCATTGGTGATCATTTTCCAATAGTCTGTTGACTCTGGATCAGTTCCTATGGACTGGAGGGTAGCTAATGTAACACCACTGTTTAAAAAAGGAGGGAGAGAGCAAATGGGTAATTATAGACCGGTTAGCCTGACATCAGTAGTGGGGAAAATGTTGGAATCAATTATTAAAGATGAAATAGCAGTGCATTTGGAAAGCAGTGACAGGATCGGTCCAAGTCAGCATGGATTTATGAAAGGGAAATGATGCTTGACAAATCTTCTAGAATTTTTTGAGGATGTAACTAGTAGAGTGGACAAGGGAGAACCAGTGGATGTAGTGTATTTGGACTTTGAAATGGCTTTTGACAAGGTCCCACACAAGAGATTGGTGTGCAGAATCAAAGCACATGGTATTGGGGGTAATGTTCTGACGTGGATAGAGAAGTGGTTGGCAGACATGAAGCAGAGAGTTGGGATAAACGGGTCCTTTTCAGAATGGGAGGCAGTGACTAGTGGAGTGCCGCAGGGCTCAGTGCTGGGATCCCAGCTCTTTACAATATACATGAATGATTTAGATGAAGGAGTTGAGTGTAATATCTCCAAGTTTGCAGATGACACTAAACTGGGTGGTGGTGTGAGCTGTGAGGAGGACGCTCAAAGGCTGCAGGGTGACTTGGACAGATTAGGTGAGTGGGCAAATGCATGGCAGATGCAGTATAATGTGGATAAATGTGAGGTTATCCACTTTGGGGGAAAAAACACGAAGGCAGAATATTATCTGAATGGCGGCAGATTAGGAAAGGGGGAGGTGCAACGAGACCTGGGTGTCATGGTTCATCAGTCATTGAAAGTTGACATGCAGTACAGCAGGCAGTGAAGAAGGCAAATGGTATGTTGGCCTTCATAGCTAGGGGATTTGAGTATAGGAGCAGGGAAGTCTTACTGCAGTTGTACAGGGCCTTGGTGAGGGCTCACGTGAAATATTGTGTTCAGTTTTGGTCTCCTACTCTGAGGAAGGACATTCTTGCTATTGAGGGAGAGCAGCGAAGGTTCACCAGACTGATTCCCGGGATGGCGGGACTGATATATGAGAAGAGACTGGATCAACTGGAGTTTAGAAGGATGAGAGGAGATCTCATAGAAACTTCTAAGATTCTGACGGGACTGGACAGGTTAGATGCAGGAAGAATGTTCCCGATGATGGGGAAGTGCAGAACCAGGGGACACAGTCTTGGGATAAGGGGTAGGCCATTTAGGACTGAGATGAGGAGAAACTTCGTCACTCAGAGAGTTGTTAACCTGTCGTATTCCCTACCGCAGAGAGTTGTTGATGTCAGTTCATTGGATATATTCAAGAGGGAGTTAGATATGGCCCTTACGGCTAAATGGATCAAGGGGTATGGAGAGAAATCAGGAAAGCGGTACTAAGGGAATGATCAGCCATGATCTTATTGAATGGTGGTGCAGGCTTGAAGGGCCGAATGGCCTACTCCTCCACCTATTTTCTATGTTTCTATGTTTCACACCCTCCCTCAATTTCATCCTGACCTCACCTCGCAACCACTTACCTGAGACTGTTCTTTCAGGTCCCCGGCAGCGCCCTCCTGCCGCCTGAACATCCTGCCTCCTGCCACGCTTGGGCGGGACCTATGCTACAGAGATCCGAACGGTTTGCAATCTCCTTATCACCCATCCCTGCTTACACAGCTCCCGATTCTGGTTAAAATCAACCCTATTATGTACTCCGTGTGATTGCTTTTTGTTGTTGGTCTTTTGGTCTCGATGTTCTGCAATGTTACACAAGAGCCCTATCTCTATATAGCTGTTGACTAAAACAGTCTCTGTTATTGACGTTCAGGAAGTTCTATGGAATTACGGCATAAATGTGGATTAGTCATGTCTGTGCAGCTTGAAAAGGGATGGAATGATCTTCAAAAATAAATTATCTTAAAAAAAAAATCAGTATTTGTTCCTCCCCCACAATTGTTTCCACTCCCTGAGGGCAACGGCTCATTCAAGAGCAATGTACACAGCCGCATTCTGGTAACTGGCCTACCTGGCCATTTGAGCCCAGATAGTAGAGCCGGAATTTTCTGAGGAAGAAGGGTTGGGCGGGGGAGGGGGGTTTGGGAAACCGGGATCTGGGTTTCCTGCAGGCCCAGCTGACTTTAACGGCAGGGCATAAGACGCTTCGATTTCCCGTCTGCAGCCAGTCAGATTGAGAGGCTGACTGGCTACGGGCAGGTAGGCTGCACGGAGCAGGAAAGGAGGACCGGGGGCAGGGCAATGGATCAGGGCTGGAGGGGGACACTGGGGGCCGGATAATGGATCGGGTGGGGAGAGAGGATGAGAGGCTGGGCAATGGATGGGGGAGGGGCAGGGAAGATCGGGGGCTGGGCAATGGATCGGGGCTGGAGGGGGGCGGGGGGAGAGGACTGGGGGCTGGGCAATGGATGGGGGAGGGGCAGGGAGGATCGGGGGCTGGGCAATGGATCGGGGCTGAGGGTGGAGAGAGGTCTGGGGGCCGGGCAATAGATCAGGTGTGGAGAGTGCATCAGAGGCTGGGCAATGGATGGGGGAGGGGCAGAGAGGATCGGGGGCTGGGCAATGGATGGGCGAAGGGTTAAGAGGATCGGGGGCTGGACAGTGGATGGGAGAGGGTCAGAGAGGATCGGGGGTTGGGCAATGTATCGGAGAGAGATGAAGGGGTGCGTTGGGGTGGGGTTTGGAGGTAGAAAGGACCGGGGATCGGAGCTGGGCAGAAGATCGGGTGGGGAATGGAAAGAAGGGATCGGGCCAGGCGGCAGGGAAAGCTCAAAGTATCCTTGTGGGGCTTGGACTGCTCCTCCTGGTCCACAAGGAAACTTAAAATAAATTCAAGAAACTTTCCTCACTGGGCTTCTTCTGGCACTTGATACAGCTCGTGACAGCTCTGGCCTGGGCGGCCTATGGATCGGGTGGGAAGAGAGGATCAGAGGCTCAGGTCCTTGATAAAAATAGCAGTTAGATTCATAGAAATTTACAGCATGAAAGGAGGCCATTTCGGCCCATTGTATCCGCGCCGACCGACCAAGAGCGATCCAGGTCCACAGTAGCATCGTTCGAGCTTGATCTGCATATTTAAAGAAGGACTCCACCGTCTTCGGTCAGGTGTTCTTGCTGCCTGCAATTTAAAATAGCGCTCAGCCAGATTCAGGCGGCAAACGAGTGGGTACCGGATGGGGTAGTCAAGAATTATTGGGAGCTGGCAGGAAAGTGGAGTTGAGGCCAAGATCAGATCTGCCATGATATGAATGGCGGAGCAGCCTCAAGGGGCCAAATGGCCTACTGCTGCTCCTATTTCTTGTGTTCTTATGTACACGGGGCAGGGGGAAGGGGTTAAAATTTCCCTCCCTCCTGCACCCATGGGCTTTCCAGCAGGAAAGGCTTGGTTACCATCAAGAGCAGAAGTTCTGACTGATTCTTTTTCCTCTCCCGACTCCCTCCTCCAATTTAGTTCAGGGCTCTGAAGCTAATTATAGCATCACAATTACTGCTCCAACTGAGATCAGCACAGTCCACTGATGGAACCTGGAACTTTCCTAGTCCCCACGGCTTAGTACTACGCCGGCCAGTGCCCTTACCACACTAGGCCAATGGGGACCTTGTGATGTTGCACTTATAAGAATAAAATGTTAAAATTGAAATGAATGTACATCCCGTTGTGCTCACTGCCCTCCAGCCTAAATTCTCAACCTGCATTCCGGCAGGTCAAAACTTGTCCAGGAATATGAATTTGTATAAATGGTGCACAGTGTACATTTGATTCGATATTCTAAGAATTTATGGTGCTGTCTCTCCCCTTCCCCATGTTTGATGCTGTGTTTCCATATTAACTAAAATAATATAATAATTCTTGCATTGACATTAATTTATCGTATCTTTGAAATGTCTCAAAACACTTCACATAGTGAAGTGACTGTTTTTAACGCACCATGCTGCTCCAACAATGCCACACAACTAACAGTGAGACAAATGACCAGTTAATCTGCTTTTTGAGGTATTGTTTGAAGGAGAATGTTGACCAGAACACTGGGAGTCCTCGCTGATCTTTGAATGCTAATCCCCATCTTTGATGAGATGGAGTGCTTCCTCTCCCCTTTCATCCCTGCTCTTTGACACAAGAATGTTTAATTGCTGAAATATTCCCTGCCAACTCTGGTCATCTCCGACCTGTCAGATGAGGAGTAAGGTCTTACAGCTGACTGAACCTGAAGCTACCGCTCTGGAGTATGCGGTCGAAGATGCTCTTTTCAAGTTGGGAAGAATACCGGGAACTTTCCATCTAACTGTGCTATCCGTGAGCTACGAGTAAATGAAAAAGGCTCTCTTCCCCAACACTAACGTCTCTCACATTGGCTTAAAATCCATATTACAACATGCAATATTGATGAAAATTCTCTAAAAAAAAATATATATTTATTCTTAAAATTAAAATCTTCCTTTCAAGCAAATAATTTTGTAAGCATTTTTTGAAACAAGATGTTGTTTTATGTGCTGTGCTTTATTAATAAATAAACTTTCTTATTTATTCACCAGGATGACCTCATGATGGGAAGATAGCCCAGAATTTGCTACTTTGACGCACAGAAAGCTTGTCCTGATGTTGACAGTAAGCATGGGTAAGCAAATCCTTCTGCCTCCTCCTTTTATTTTCAAACCTGTAAAACAAAACCAGTACTTACTGGGAACGCACAGCCTGTCAGTGTCAGAAAGAGAAATAAGTAATTTAGGGAACTGTTGGATGCTGCAAAGGGAAGATAGAACTGTAGAGGTTATAGCACAGAAGGAGGTGGTTTTTTGCTATTGGCTGTAGTTATTCATATAAACTGCCTGAGTTACTTTGTTCTGTTTGAGGAGCTGCTGCTCGACTGGCCAACTCCACTCCTGCTTGGCTTCTAATGAACAACACCAATTGCTGAAAATATCAATGGAGGGCCGTTAGGTCGGTGTGGTGCCATCCCTAAACCAATGCAACAGTGATAAAGCACCTTGAGATATGATCCAATACAGACCACTAGTGTGACTTTGCCCTTTTTTTTCACCGTCTTTCTTTCATTAATGTGACACATCCCCTGGAGAGATGAGAAGAGAGTGTTTTCTATTAAAAGGTTAGCACCTCACCCTGCAACATAGCGTTTTCACTGACTACATCTGTTTCGAGCACTAAATACCATCCACCTGCCTTTTAATAGCAAATCTGATGAGAGCCAAATTGCATTAAGAACATTTCCCTTTTCATCCCCCACTATTCCCAAATTAATTTTCTCAAGGCTGACTATGTATGGCATGCTCTGGGCTGTGAGAGGAAGCAAGCGCTTCCTCCCACAGCCCAGATCATGCCATACATAGGGCCCAAGTTTCCACATGATTCGCGCCTGATTTTTAGGAGCAACTGGTGGAGAACGGACTATTTTAGAAATCGCAATTCTCCACATTTTTTTTTCTGCAGTTCTCGTCAGGTAGAACAGTTCTAGTTTAGAACAGAATTTTTTCTTCAAAAGGGGGCGTGTCCGGCCACTGACGCCTGATTTGAAAGTTTCCACAGTGAAAACGTACTCCAAACTAAAGTAGAATGGCGCCAGTGAAGATTTTTGTAGAACTGAAAAAACCTGTTCTACACATTAAAAAATCAGGCGCAGGTTACAAATTAGGCGTCCAGAACGAGGTGGGGGGAAGGGAACTCATTAAATTCGACAATAAATCCTTATTTATACTTCTACAAATATTATACAAATAAATCCAACCTGAATAAACATTTATAAGCCAAGAAAAGATTAAATAAACCATCTTCCTACCTGTGTGAAAGTGCTTCAGCCATAATTCTGCAGCTGTTCGTGCCGCTGAGCGAGGGAGGGAGAGAGAGAGAGGAGAGGGAGAGGGAGAGAGAGAGGGGAGGGAGGGAGGGAGGGAGGGAGGGAGAGAGAGAGAGAGAGAGAGAGAGAGAGAGGGGGGAAGGGGAAGGGGAGGGGAGGGGGGGGGGGGGGAGCGGGCCTCGGGTCAGTCGGGGGGGAGCGGGTGTCGGGTCTCGGGTGTCGGGGGGGGAGCGGGTGTCGGGTCGGGGCGGGGGGGGGGAGAGCGGGTGTCGGGTCGGGGCGGGGGGGAGCGGGTGTCGGGTCTCGGGTCTCGGGTGTCGGGGGGGGAGCGGGTGTCGGGTCGGGTCTGGTCGGCGGTGGGGGGTGGGGGGAGCGAGTGTCGGGTCTGGTCGGAGGGGGGGGGAGCAGGAGCTGGCCGTGGGAGGAGCCTCATTCACGCAGCCCCAGTGAGGCCATTGGGCCAGGGCTAGGGGCTGCGTGCTTCGGGCCCCTCCCACACAGTTCGGCGCCTGGAGCTACTGCACATAGAAACATAGAAACATAGAAAATAGGTGCAGGAGCAGGCCATTCAGCCCTTCTAGCCTGCACCGCCATTCAATGAGTTCATGGCTGAACATGAAACTTCAGTACCCCCTTCCTGCTTTCTCGCCATAACCCTTGATCCCCCGAGTAGTAAGGACTTCATCTAACTCCCTTTTGAATATATTTAGTGAATTGGCCTCAACTACTTTCTGTGGTAGAGAATTCCACAGGTTCACCACTCTCTGGGTGAAGAAGTTTCTCCTCATCTCGGTCCTAAATGGCTTACCCCTTATCCTCAGACTGTGACCCCTGGTTCTGGACTTCCCCAACATTGGGAACATTCTTTCTGCATCGAACCTGTCTAAACCCGTCAGAATTTTAAACGTTTCTATGAGGTCCCCTCTCATTCTTCTGAACTCCAGTGAATACAAGCCCAATTGATCCAATCTTTCTTGATAGGTCAGTCCCGCCATCCCGGGAATCAGTCTGGTGAACCTTCGCTGCACTCCCTCAATAGCAAGAATGTCCTTCCTCAAGTTAGGAGACCAAAACTGTACACAATACTCCAGGTGTGGCCTCACCAAGGCCCTGTACAACTGTAGCAACACCTCCCTGCCCCTGTATTCAAATCCCCTCGCTATGAAGGCCAACATGCCATTTGCTTTCTTAACCGCCTGCTGTACCTGCATGCCAACCTTCAATGACTGATGTACCATGACACCCAGGTCTCGTTGCACCTTCCCTTTTCCTAATCTGTCACCATTCAGATAATAGTCTGTCTCTCTGTTTTTACCACCAAAGTGGATAACCTCACATTTATCCACATTATACTTCATCTGCCATGCATTTGCCCACTCACCTAACCTATCCAAGTCACTCTGCAGCCTAATAGCATCCTCCTCGCAGCTCACACTGCCACCCAACTTAGTATCATCCGCAAATTTGGAGATACTGCATTTAATCCCCTCGTCTAAATCATTAATGTACAATGTAAACAGCTGGGGCCCCAGCACAGAACCTTGCGGCACTCCACTCGTCACTGCCTGCCATTCTGAAAAGTACCCGTTTACTCCTACTCTTTGCTTCCTGTCTGACAACCAGTTCTCAATCCACGTCAGCACACTACCCCCAATCCCATGTGCTTTAACTTTGCACATTAATCTCTTGTGTGGGACCTTGTCGAAAGCCTTCTGAAAGTCCAAATATACCACATCAACTGGTTCTCCTTTGTCCACTTTACTGGAAACATCCTCAAAAAATTCCAGAAGATTTGTCAAGCATGATTTCCCTTTCACAAATCCATGCTGACTTGGACCTATCATGTCACCATTTTCCAGATGCACTGCTATGACATCCTTAATAATTGATTCCATCATTTTACCCACTACTGAGGTCAGGCTGACCGGTCTATAATTCCCTGTTTTCTCTCTCCCTCCTTTTTTAAAAAGTGGGGTTACATTGGCTACCCTCCACTCCATAGGAACTGATCCAGAGTCAATGGAATGTTGGAAAATGACTGTCAATGCATCCGCTATTTCCAAGGCCACCTCCTTAAGTACTCTAGGATGCAGGCCATCAGGCCCTGGGGATTTATCTGCCTTCAATCCCATCAATTTCCCCAACACAATTTCCCGACTAATAAAGATTTCCCTCAGTTCCTCTTCCTTACTAGACCCTCTGACCCCTTTTATATCCGGAAGGTTGTTTGTATCCTCCTTAGTGAATACCGAACCAAAGTACTTGTTCAATTGATCCGCCATTTCTTTGTTCCCCGTTATGACTTCCCCTGATTCTGACTGCAGGGGACCTACGTTTGTCTTTACCAACCTTTTTCTCTTTACATACCTATAGAAACTTTTGCAATCCGCCTTAATGTTCCCTGCAAGCTTCTTCTCGTACTCCATTTTCCCTGTCCTAATCAAACCCTTTGTCCTCCTCTGCTGAGTTCTAAATTTCTCCCAGTCCCCAGGTTCGCTGCTATTTCTGGCCAATTTGTATGCCACTTCCTTGGCTTTAATACTATCCCTGATTTCCCTAGATAGCCACGGTTGAGCCACCTTCCCCTTTTTATTTTTACGCCAGACAGGAATGTACAATTGTTGTACTTCATCCATGCGGTCTCTAAATGTCTGCCATTGCCCATCCACAGTCAACCCCCTAAGTATCATTCGCCAATCTATCCTAGCCAATTCTCGCCTCATACCTTCAAAGTTACCCTTCTTTAAGTTCTGGACCATGGTCTCTGAATTTACTGTTTCATTCTCCATCCTAATGCAGAATTCCACCATATTATGGTCACTCTTCCCCAAGGGGCCTCGCACAATGAGATTGCTAATTAATCCTCTCTCATTACACAACACCCAGTCTAAGATGGCCTCCCCCCTAGTTGGTTCCTCAACATATTGGTCTAGAAAACCATCCCTTATGCACTCCAGGAAATCCTCCTCCACCGTATTGCTTCCAGTTTGGCTAGCCCAATCTATGTGCATATTAAAGTCACCCATTATAACTGCTACACCTTTATTGCATGCACCCCTAATTTCCTGTTTGATGCCCTCCCCAACATCCCTATTACTGTTTGGAGGTCTGTACACAACTCCTACTAACGTTTTTTGCCCTTTGGTGTTCTGCAGCTCTACCCATATAGATTCCACATCATCCAAGCTAATGTCTTTCCTAACTATTGCATTAATCTCCTCTTTAACCAGCAATGCTACCCCACCTCCTTTTCCTTTTATTCTATCCTTCCTGAATGTTGAATACCCCTGAATGTTGCGCGCATGTGCAGAGGTCCCGGCACTGTTTTCAGCGCAGGGACCTGGCTCCGCCCCCCCACAGCTCGTGCCGGCTGCGCCGAGGGCCAGAGGACCTGTAAGTCGGTGGAGACTACTGAGGATTTTTTTAGGCGCCGTTTTAGGCGTGAAAAACGGGCGCCCAGCTCGGAGGGGCGCCCGTTTATTTTCTTGTGGAAACTTGTGCCCATAGTGTTATTGTCCTGAAACGCTTCTCCATTTCATGCACACGGCATCTCCTTAAACTTTTTCTTATTTAGAAGCTTTTATTACTGATTCTTGAATGACATTAACACTCCTTCCTCCCCCTCCAATTTCCCCCCTCCCCCACCTCTCCTGAGGGTGGGGAGTTATGCTACATTGAGAATTCTCCAGTCCCCAGCTCGAGTGATTGTTGACAGCTCATTCAACTATGGGGTGAGTTGACCCTGCACCTCAGTCAATGTTAATTTCATGAACTTATGACACACAGACTGGAGTACTTTCCATGTTTTTCACAGTAGTCTATTTATCCAAGAGTGAATGTGAACACATCCTGTAGGACCAATGATGGAAGCCAAAATCTTTGTTATATCAACAGCAGAATGGGAAGTAGGACCCATTTTAAAAGATAGCAACCTCCCAAAGGGATGGGGGCAGGGATAGTCATGGAAATCTTCTAAATTAAATGTATATCCCTCTGTGAGAATTCATCAAACCTCAGAAAACTGCAGCGTTGCAATTCACTTCTTTGCTTTACCTTTTCCCTGTTTCAGTTTTTTAAAGATTCTCTCACTTTAATACTTGTCACATCTCTCACATTCAAGTTTCACTCATTTCGGTTTAAATATATAACTCCTACCAAGGATTTCAACTCATAAGCTAGAGAGTTACTGTATCATCGCCGAGATCAAGCGCAGGCAGCAGAAAGAGCCTGCGGCAAACCAGTCCCACCCACTCTTTCCCTCAATGACTATCTGTCCCACCTATGACAGGGGTTCTCGTATTGGACTGTTCACCCACCTAAGGACTCATTTTTAGAGTGGAAGCAAGTCTTCTTCGATTCCGAGGGACTGCCTATGATGATGATGAAATGCACTCTGCTACCAGTGAAGGAACTGCAGTGCCACGCTGGCAGCAGAGTGTAATTACAGCAGGACAAGTTTCCATTGTTTCCATTTTTAATGGGGACATAAGTTATAATGGTAATATAAAAATAAGGGCAGAAATACAACTTTAAAATAGGGACATAATTATGTCTGTGTACCCTGATCCAAATATCCCTTGCCCGATTCAGCTGTAGACTACACTTGATCTTGGCTTACTGCGTGCAAGGCCACAGGAGAACGCCTGGTTCAGTTGAAAAAGAAGATTAAGGGGTGATCGAATCAAAGTATTTAAAATGTTAGAAGGATTCGATAGGATAGATACAAAGAAATTATTTTCTCTGGTGGGGAAATCAAAAACAAGGGGACATGTGCTTAAAATTAGAGCCAGGCCATTTTGGAGGGAAATCAGAAAGTACTTTTTCGCACAAAGGATAATGGAAATCTGGAATTCTCTCATAAGAACATAAGAACATAAGAATTAGGAACAGGGGTAGGCCATCTAGCCCCTCGAGCCCGCTTCGCCATTCAAAAAGATCATGGCTGATCTGGCCGTGGACTCAGCTCCACTTACCCGCCTGCTCCCCATAACCCTTAATTCCCTTATTGGTTAAAAATCTATCTATCTGTGATTTGAATACATTCAATGAGCTAGCCTCAACTGCTTCCTTGGGCAGAGAATTCCACAGATTCACAACCCTCTGGGAGAAGAAATTCCTTCTCAACTCGGTTTTAAATTGGCTCCCCCGTATTTTGAGGCTGTGCCCCCTAGTTCTAGTCTCCCCTACCAATGGAAACAACCTCTCTGCCTCTATCTTGTCTATCCCTTTCATGATTTTAAATGTTTCTATAAGATCACCCCTCATCCTTCTGAACTCCAACGAGTAAAGACCCAGTCTACTCAATCTATCATCATAAGGTAACCCCCTCATCTCCGGAATCAGCCTAGTGAATCGTCTCTGTACCCACTCCAAAGCTAGTATATCCTTCCTTAAGTAAGGTGACCAAAACTGCATGCAGTACTCCAGGTGCGGCCTCACCAATACCCTGTACAGTTGCAGCAGGACCTCCCTGCTTTTGTACTCCATCCCTCTCGCAATGAAGGCCAACATTCCATTCACCTTTCTGATTACCTGCTGCACCTGCAAACTAACTTTTTGGGATTCATGTACACGGACCCCCAGGTCCCTCTGCACCGCAGCATGTTGTAATTTCTCCCCATTCAAATAATATTCCCTTTTACTGTTTTTTTTTTTCCCAAGGTGGATGACCTCACATTTTCCGACATTGTATTCCATCTGCCAAACCTTAGCCCATTCGCTTAACCTATCTAAATCTCTTTGCAGCCTCTCTGTGTCCTCTACACAACCTGCTTTCCCACTAATCTTTGTGTCATCTGCAAATTTTTTTACACTACACTCTATCCCCTCTTTCAGATCATCTATGTATATTGTAAACAGTTGTGGTCCCAGCACCGATCCCTGTGGCACACCACTAACCACCGATTTCCAACCCGAAAAGGACCCATTTATCCCGACTTTCTGCTTTCTGTTAGCCAGCCAATTCTTGATCCATGCTAATACATTTCCTCTGACTCCGTGTACCTTTATCTTCACAGTAACCTTTTGTGTGGCACCTTATCGAATGCCTTTTGGAAATCTAAATACACCACATCCATCGGTACACCTCTATCCACCATGCTCGTTATATCCTCAAACAATTCCAGTAAATTAGTTAAACATGATTTCCCCTTCACGAATCCATGTTCCGTCTGCTTGATTGCACTATTCTTATCTAGATGTCCCGCTATTTCTTCCTTAATGATAGCTTCAAGCATTTTCCCCACTACAGATGTTAAACTAACCAGCCTATAGTTACCTGCCTTTTGTCTGCCCCCTTTTTTAAACAGAGGCGTTACATTAGCTGCTTTCCAATCTGCTGGTACCTCCCCAGAGTCCAGAGAATTTTGGTAGATTCTAACGAATGCATCTGCTATAACTTCCGCCATTTCTTTTAATACCCTGGGATGCATTTCATCAGGACCAGGGGACTTGTCTACCTTGAGTCCCATTAGCCTGTCCAGCACTACTTCCCTAGTGATAGTGATTGTCTCAAGGTCCTCCCTTCCCACATTTCCGTGACCAGCAATTTTTGGCATGGTTTTTGTGTCTTCCACTGTGAAGACCGAAGCAAAATAATTGTTTAAGGTCTCAGCCATTTCCACATTTCCCATTATTAAATCCCCCTTCTCATCTTCTAATGGACCAACATTTACTTTAGTCACTCTCTTCCGTTTTATATATCGGTAAAAGCTTTTACTATCTGTTTTTATGTTTTGCGCAAGTTTACTTTCGTAATCTATCTTTCCTTTCCTTATTACTTTCTTAGTCATTCTTTGCTGTCGTTTAAAATTTTCCAAATCTTCTAGTTTCCCACTAACCTTGGCCACCTTATACGCATTGGTTTTTAATTTGATACTCTCTTTTATTTCCTTGGTTATCCACGGCTGGTTATCCCTTCTCTTACCGCCCTTCTTTTTCACTGGAATATATTTTTGTTGAGCACTCCCCCCTAAAGGCTGTGGATGCTGGGCCAAATGGAGCTTTCAAAACTGACTTCGATAGTATTTTTATTGGGTAAGGGTATGAAGGGATATGGAGCAAAGGTGGAAAATGGAGTTGAGGTACAGATCAGCCATGATGTAATTGAAAGGCAGAGTAGGCTTCAGCGGCTGAATGGCCTCCTCCTGTTCGTATGAAAATCTTTACTCAATCTTTTGTCCATCTCCCCAGAAAATCTCCCTGCTGAATTGCATATGGTATTCTTGACGAGGAGGTTTGTTCTGTAATGTTTACAGCAATTTGGTCTGTATTTTGTCAAATTACCAATTACCTGCATTTTTCCTGCTGTTGTGTTTCCAGCAACTAGTGCCACAACAACATTTTAAGAATAACTTGTAGTTACTGTGCAACTCTGAAAGAGGTAATGGTATTTTAGCTATGTGGGTTCTGCTTTATGTAGCAATCTGTCTCTAATATTCAGTATCAATTGATTGAATTAGCTGGGCTCTTTTTTGGGGAAGTAAAGTTTATTCCTGCATGAAATATTTGTATAGATCAACAACTTGCATTTCTATTGCATCTGCAACCTAGCGAAACATCCCAAAGTTAGATGAGGGTTAAAGCAGGTCTTGGTCGAGGAGGCTTTTGAAGTGAATGAGAGAAGTAGCAAGCTGAACGAGTCTAGGGAGAGGATCCCAGAGTGCATGTGGTGGTTCCTTTTTTAAAAAGAAGCACAATTACTGGAAGTCTGAAATTTAAAACAAAAACTGCTGGGATTGGGCAACTGGATCAGTCACCACCTGAGA